>NW_024104509.1:1323786-2647573 GCF_003945595.2 Pipra filicauda | reverse complement strand
CCACTGCAGAACAGGAGCCTCAGAGAGAACCTGTTTTCTTTTCCTGTCACATATCTCCATAATAAAGTAATAGCCCTACTGATACCTGTGCAACTCTACAGCACCTTTAAAATATGATCCCAGTGACAGCAGATAATTATGCCGCCTTCTCTTTTCCATAGTTGATTGAGGTAGAATTCTAGTCATGATATGCCTGAGGATGATTAAAAAGAAGTAATATACATGCCCTACTAACTGGGTTCTATCCTGTCAAAGGAAATGTAGAGGAACTTAGAAAGTTTATATTGTTGTATTAATCACTTTAAATGCAAAAACAACAGTCAGCATGATATAGTACCATTTTAGAGCCTAGATCACATTGATCAGATTTGTTATATTCTTTTTTAGGGACCTGAACACTTGGTCAAAACAATGCATTGAGCTCAACATACCAGCTCCTTCTTCTTCATGCACTCCATGAGGATAATGAAGAGGTGCTGTGCCTGGGTTCGGGTGTATGTGAAAGTCTTCTGTATGGTAACTAACAACTGGTCCCTCAAAGACTCGTTGATAAGTCTGAAATTCAAAATGAAAAAATTAAGTAGAAAACTAGACAAGAGAGAACATTGTAACTTCAGACAAGGTTTTTATTCAGGGGTAAGAGTCAAACAACAAATCACTGACGGTTGTTTTGGACAGGTTTGAAGGACGGGAATTGCTGAAACCATCAGAGATAAATTGGAAAACACTGTTCTAGAAAAACATCTTGGCTGTGCTGAGGTAGCTCATCTCCAAAGTTTTTATATCAGTTCCCACATATTGCATGACAGAAGGTCATTCAAACTATCAGCTCTGTGGGATTTCCTAACAAAAACAAGAACCACATTGACAGTCTGGATTTGAGGGAGAGGTAAATTGAAGACTCCTTTCTGTCAGTGAGTTAGCAGAATTCAACTCACAGTTAATTTTATGAAAGTGGGAGCATTTGTATTGTCAGTGTTTTTGATTTTAGCTTGAAAATCCCAACAGTTTCAACTCACCCTACTGATGCTACATGGGACCAGGTAAGAAATTTCTCTATTCCTTACTCTACTTAAAGAAAACATTTTGTCTTTTTTCATGCTGATCATCTAGGAGCTCAAGAGAACCTATTTTTATATTCCTCCTCAGTGCTAATTTCAGTACTTGCACAAATTGACCCAACAGCAGAAATAAATAGTAATCTTATATGGAATATTAGTACCTGATCCCTACCTATTGATAACAGTCCTTGGGACTGTTCTGGTTGAAACACTGATGTTCTCAATGTCTTACAAAATAGTGGGCTCTAGTTTAAAATATGTATCCTTTGCTGTAGGAAAGCACTACAATTTTCTCACTCAAAAACTGTAACTGAGTGTTTCAAATTAGCTAAGTTGGAATATTTTATTAGATAAGCCATGGTAGGTCATCTGGTGAAACAAAACTCAGAGAATCTCCATGTCTCATATTTTATGACAGAAGATAAACAAATACTTAGCCCTGAAGCTACTGCACAGAAACACTAGAAGCAACACAATATCCAAAAGCCATTGTTAGCTTATGGCAGCTGCTTTGGCAGAACAATAACCAAACCCCTGTATTTTTCATACTATTGGTAAAAGTTGCCTGTACTTCTCTGCAGCAAGGAAGCACAAAGGACATTGCAGGATATTCATTATACAATCGAATTTCAAGTATCATTTAATTATCTAGTCTTTATACTTACAGCAAACGCGTTGTTAGAAGAGACAACAAATGGGAATGGGAAAGAAGTATAGACATGCATAGGAGAATATAGAAGATCTGGCATATAGAGTGCATATGTTGTTTACTCTCTAAATTTGATTTTAGCTGTAAATATTCCTGTTGAGTAGTAATTCAACTTCACAAAGAAGGCTGTAAGGCATATGTCAATGTGTTTGAATTAAAATGAGTTTACATGGGGTTTTAGACCATAACATATGGAGCACTGTTCTTTCCATGCTTGACTTCTCCTGTTGTCTTCTACTATATTACAGACTCCTCTTGAGTGATGAGTCTACCTCTGTACTTCCCCTTTTCATCAAGGCCCTGGATGTGCTATTTCCTGGGAGACTGGAAAGGTGGCAACAATGCATCTATGGCCCATGCATTAGGTAAGCACTCCTTCCCCATAGCATGACCTGCCTCCTTCACAAAAAGGCAACATATGATGAGTTACAACCTCCAACCCTCTTGGTGGACAGCAATAGAGCTGACAGCAGAGGACTTTCTGAGTGGGAGTTATAAGAAAGATAAACTCACCTCCTGTATAGGAGCAAGGATGTTGCAAGCACATGGGAACATGAAACAAGATGTCAGAGTACAGGTAGAAATGTAGATTCACTCCATGTTAACGAGAATCAGCTTGGAAAGACCGATACCCTGAAAAGCACTAACATGCTTTGAGTTGCAGATTAGTAGGTCATATATGATATAAATTCTGAGTTTAGGCTCTTGGAAAAAAATCTGTTGGAAATTTGCTTTAATCAAGAATGCTGATTTCAAACAAAATGGTGCTATCACTGTATATATAAGTGGTTCAGAACTATGCAACCTTCCATCCTTCAAATGAAGAAAGAAAAAAGAGGTTATTTAAAATGAACACGTTTCCTAAAAGCATCAACTGGAGAATCTAAAAAGATTCAAATAAAGCTCTAATTTCCTTTGGAAATTACCTATGGAAGTGAAGTACATGAAAGATTATAAAAAGTATATGAAAAAATATATACGGAATTGAAAGAATCTCAAATTAGAGAATTTCAGAAAACATTTCCAGAGATTCCAGAATGAAAACCATCCTCTTTTCTTATAATAATGTCATTTTCCTTTAAAAGTGTGTAGAATCCAAATCTGAAATTTCAATACAGAAACTGGCTCTCCCTCAGGCTAACACACAGAGCCTTATTAAATGCTTTTCTTTAACATCTCATTGGTCTGCAAATCTACAGCAAGCCTGTTCAATGTCTTTGTGAGATGAAAAACTTGAATTGATTTTAATCAGAAACAGAAACAATAAAGGCAATCATTCTGTTAAAACAATCATAGTTTTGTATAAACTGAAATCAGTCATATCAAGACTAAATCACATTTATTCCTTAGGAATCTATAAATGTTAGAAGGTAGCAAATCAAAGTTTCAATTGTGCAACCCAGCTGGGACAAATACAAACTGTGGCATGCTATTAGAGGCTAAATCTATGATGCAAACACTAAATCGAATTTGTGTAAAACAAGTAACTTCAGAGACTACTGTGAGCAAAATGACCGGGACTTGAAGGTCGGATGATGAATTATCTACTACGCAAACACAATCACTTTTCTTACACACACACCTTAAGCACATGTTTTTTCAAATCACAGATTTCTACTTTTAGATTTGGGGAAAGGAGATGGCTCTTTGACTTTAGAACACAGGAGACTCTTGGCCACTAACTTGGGTACAGTATATTCAGGAGCCTCTATCACAGATTATGAACCTAATATGCAGAAGGTTCCATAGGCATAAAATTCCCACTTTACCAGACTCAAGCACCACAGTTATGACTTCCATTAGAGTTGGCATTTTTATCATCTTTCTACTAGGCTTCAGTTCCAAAAATATTTTGCAACATGCTAATAACATTCTCTTTGGGACATTTTGATGGCATGATTCCCTGAATTCCACTTACTTTGTCATGGAAAAAATACTGCTGGTAACTTGCTCCTGACTAAACAAAACAGTTTAACCTGTTCTTTTATTTCCTTTCTCATATAGTTCAAAACTGATCATTCATTCCCTAATTACCTAAGACACACCCATTATCCTACCAATCCAGGTCTAGTCAGCCTTTTTTTTTTTCCGGGAACAGCTGGATTGCTGATGGGATATACGTACCTACTGTCAAAAATCTCTCATCTAAAGTAGAACTATATACATTTATATCTATTTTCAGAACAAAAATTTACTCTTAATTGTTGCTAAGAGGCGGAGGTTTGTTTTGTTTGTTTGTTTGTTTTAAGAAAACATTTGTTTTGATACATCAGATTATTGTAATTGAGCTGTATGGCCTTACAGTAAAGTCAGGACCTTGAATTTTAGGAAAAAGAAAAAACCTTGTAGCTGCTCAAGGAGTTAGTCAGTAGGATCCCCGAAACTGCCCTCAGTGCAGCAGAACTGCCCTTGCAAATTGCCCTCAGGGAGCAGACCAGAGCTGGCAGATCTTTAGGGACACTTTCCGTAGAGCATAAGAGCCTGCGATACCCAGGTGACAGAAATTGGGCAAGGAAGGCAAGAGACTTTCATGGATGAGTGGAAACCCGCTGGTTAAACTAAAAAGAAGGGAATGCACCGGCAGTGGAAAAAGGTACAGATAACCTGGAGAGAGCATAGGGACACAGCTCAGTCGTGTAGGATGGGGTGAGGAAAGCCAAGGCAAAGATGGAGCTGAACTTGTCAAGGGATGCAAAGAATAAGAATGGCTTCTACAGGTGTGTCAGCCAGAAAAGGAAGGTTGAAGAAAGCATTTACCCCACCTGGTAAGCAAGGCTGGCAAACTGGCAACAATGTACGAGGAAAAGGCTGAGGTACTCAACAACTCAACAAAGCCAAGTGCAAAGTCCT
Source organism: Pipra filicauda (assembly GCF_003945595.2). Taxonomy (NCBI): domain Eukaryota; kingdom Metazoa; phylum Chordata; class Aves; order Passeriformes; family Pipridae; genus Pipra; species Pipra filicauda. The sequence goes on along the minus strand of NW_024104509.1, from coordinate 2,642,953 downwards.
TCACCTGGGTTTGGGCAACTCCCAGCGTCAATACAGGCTGGGGGATGAACAGATCAAGAACAGTCCTGTTGAGAAGGACTTCGGGGTGTTGATGGGTGAGAGGCTGGACATGTGCCAGCAATGTGCACTTGCAGCCCACAAAGCCAACCGTATCGTGGGCTTCATCAAAGGCAGAGTGGTCAGCATCAAGAGAGGGCATTCTGTCCCTCTGCTCTGCTCTGGGGTGCTGTGTCCAGCTCTGGGATCAACAGTACAGGAAAGACATGAACCTGCTTGAGCAGGTCCAGAGGAAGGCCTCAAAGACGATCAGAGAAACACCTCTCCTACGAGGAAAGGCAGAGAGAGTTGGGGGTGTTCAGACTGGAAAGAGAAGGAGAAGACTTCAAGGAGACCTTATTGAAGTCTTTGAGTACTTGAAAGGTGTCTGTAGGAAAGATGGGACAAACTTTTTAGCAGTGTGATAGAACAAGAGACAATGTTTTTAAAACTAAGAATGTTGATTAAGATTAGATTTATATGTAAGGATTCATATTCTAAGAAAGAAGATTTTTACAATGGAGATGATAAAACAGTGGAACGAGTAGCCCAGAGATGCAGTAGGTGCCCGGAAACATTCAAGGTCAGGTTGGAGAGGCCTCTGAATAACTTGATCTACTTGAAGATGCCACTGTACATGGTTGCCGAGTTGGATTAGATGACCTCTAAAGGATGCTGTCCAATCAAAACTATTCTATGATCTTATGAAAGAAAAGGCAATAGAGACAACATAAACAAAGTGACAATCTATTTCTGTCCAAGATATACTGTATGATTAAACAGCAAAGCAAAACTTTCTCCATTGCTTTGTCTTATGCAGAAGACACAAATGACATTATTTTGGCCTACACTCCTCAGAAAGAATTTTTTTAAAATCCATGCCCAATATTTGAGGAGATAATAGACATTCCACTTAATCTTTCAGACTCATGGCATATGATTTTGTAGTGAGCACTGGAGACAGTCTGAAAGATCTGGCCCATAGACAGCTGCCTAAATTATGCAGAAGGTACCAAGAAAGTACTCAGCTTACTACTGAGAATTTTATTTCCTTTTAGTGAAATGTAGCCACCTAGTGCATTCTTAACACTCTGTTCAAGATTCTTCAGACCAAGGCAATATGTGCTCCCTGATATTAAAGTTCTAATAAACTTAAAAAAGCCCACCAGTATTAATTCTACATATATAATATTCATAATGCTGAAACCTCAGTGGGAAACTGCATATGAGCCTTGCCTCCCCTGGGAACTTCAATGAAAGAGGTGAGATAATGAGACCTCAAAACTGATTTGCCCCCAAAGACATCTTTACTTCAAGCTTCACCACTCCTTCTAACACTCCTGGTGGTACATCACATACCTGCTGCAAGGCAGCGCAGGTACAGCTCTCTGTTGTGCAGGCAGCCTCCTTCCACTGCAGCCCAGAGAAGTCTTGCTCACAGTTACACAGTGTACTCAAAGACCGCCTTCGGGGAGTGAAATGTTTGCCTTGTCACAAGAAAAGCCTACAATCAGGCCTTAATATAAGGCAAATTCAAGCTTATCTCCTATCTTTTCAAGGATGCACAGGCATTGACAGTGTAAAGGGGTACTGCACCTTGATTGATATAAGAAATTGTTAGTTTTTCTGCTATGTGGAATGTTTTAGGAAGAGTAAATTATGAAGAGGGAAGGCAAGCACATCACAATTCTTTGAAACCCAGTACAAAAGGACCTGTTGGGCAGATATGCAATTGTCCAACACTCTTAAGGATTTCTCTAAAAGGATAGATTGGCACCACAGTGATCAAAACTCAAGCAGAGAGATGTGTTTGTCCTCCTTCACCTCCAGGTAGCTGCTTTCTCCCGGAAACAAATTTTCAAATAAACTTTAAAAATCACAGAACTCACAGTAGTGCTTAGTACACACATGCACCCATTCTTATATGTAGAGAAGGAATGAATCCTTGCTGGGCTGCAGTGAGTGAGAATTTAAGACTGCAAAACCAGCACAACAATATCAACACACATGTGAGTTTGTTTCTGCCATTAATGATGTGGGTTTTGAATGATTTAAATTAGATACCCAGTAAGAGCAGTTGGAAGATACACTGTATCTCAGAGAAGACCCTGATGCTGGCCAGCTGCCAGAATTTGACTTTATAGGTTTTCGACTTTATAGTCCAATTGCACAGTGGACTGCAGAATTAAACTCTGCATGCAATTTGGATGTATGACCTTGATTTAGAGTTTAATAGACACAGTTTTGTATAACCTACTTAGATTCCATCCAAAAGAAAAGTTAGTAGCTAAACTCAGTTAACACAGCAATTATTCGTTATACTCCTGATATTGCTAAGCACTACTCAAATGTAGGTTATGGGGGGAGAAAAGAATAAAATATTTTTCTGATATAAATTATACTGGCATTTCACTTCTGGGTCACTGCATGTTAGACTGATGTTTTCTGAACCAGAGTGAACACACAGAAATTCCCACTAGCTAGCTTTACAAATTTCATAGCTTGTGCATTCTATTTAGTGCTAGGTGAAAAAAACAAATAGTTTCGCAGTTTGATAATGTTGCAGTAACCACCTGGAACAGGACCCCCACAGAAAGAAGACCAACAGTAAGGAAAAATAATACCTTTCACAAAGGAAGACTTGGGTATCTCAGGTAAAAAATGCCTGTTCTGCTTCTATTGATACTATCAATCGCCTTTCTTAAAGATAGGAGTTCGTGATGATGAAATAGAACCATAAAATCATACAATCATAGAATGGTCTGGGTTGGAATGAACCTATAAAGATTATCTAATTCCAACCCCCCTGCCATGGGCAGGGACACATTTCACTAGGTCAGGTTGCTCAAAGCCCAGTCTAACCTGGCCAGGAACAATTCCAGGGGTAAGGCATCCACAGCTTCTCTGGGCAACTTCTTTCAGTGCCTCACCACACTCACAGTAAAGAATATCTTCCTTACACACAATCTAAAGCTGTCTTCTTCCAGTTTAAAGCCACTGTCCCTTGTCCTGTCACCACAGATCCCTGTAAAAAGTCTCTCTCCATCTTCCTTTTAAGTCCCCTTTATATATTGAAATAGACTCGTTCATTCTGTATTTTTTGGCATGATGACATCAAAACACAGACAAGGTTGATGCAAACTGTATATGTACGTAGCAGATAAATGGATAAAACATATTTGAGTAAGGTTATGTGAAATGTGTTATCAGTGAGGTCACTGAAAACAGAGAAAAAAACTTCTCAAAGATACAATGAAACTTAGCACACTCATATGTATCCTAGATGCAGCACTGGACTGTGCATAAACCTGAATATAAAATAGATCTAGGTATTTGTTAAAAATTGTCTTTTTCCCAGTAGGACTTCTAGGTTGAGTAAGTTAATGAACACATCTACTTTAAAAACACATAACAATAATTGGGCTAGAGCTCAGTGCTTACAGATTTATATTTTATTATTTGCTTAACTCTGTTGTATCTGTGAATACACATGTTCACACAGTCTAATACATACAAAAACAAGTTCCTTACCAGGGAATCTCAACCATAAAATTACAGCAACTACTTCAATAAAAAGCATAAGTCTTAGTTATAAGAATCTGAGGGGGTTTTAATTACTCTTTCATATTTTGTTCTGAAATTATTAAATTTTCCCTTATTTGTTATTTCTGAGCAGCAGACTCTCCATTGGGAGCTTTGAGGGGACAAAGTCCATGATCACTGCAGAACACCTGGAAACCCTCTGAGGGTGACTGTGGCTCTCAGGTAAGGATGAGTTTAGAGCAGCCACAAGCTGCGGGCCAAGAAAGCTTCAGAATTTTCCAATGAGAATGCTTCTACCCTTGATCTATGGTGCCTGCAGCCTTATTTGCAACTCACCCTTTATGAGGGAGGGTCAAGCACTCGTTAACAGGTGCCTGGAAAAGGGTTATCAAAGAATCAGACCAAGAGTACAGCCAAGCTTGTGCAGTAGCTTGTGCAAGGGGATGCAAAGAGGGCCTCAGATGAATTTGTTCAAGTATAAATAATCTCAAGTGTGGTGGTGATATGATAGCTATTTTCTCCAGCTATTAGAGTAGCTGTCCCTGTCAGAGTAGAGGCTTTGACGCCAAACAGATGGAGCTTTCAGCAGTAGATGCGGCTCTACAAGTCTTGGGCTGCAGTCTTATTCTTGATGCCAGGAAAGATGGCCTTCTTTACTGTAGGTCTGCTGTCTTGGAGGAGCTGTACCTCCAAGGACAGGAGTTACAGAAGGAAGTGTGAAGGCTACCCACCATCAGTAAAGTTGAAAAGGAAATAGGATCTTCTCTGAAATGCAACAGCTTGAAGAGCCCTAGTCCCCAACTGCAATACAGATGCAGGCAGTGTCCGCACTTAGTACTTAGGTAAGTGCAACCTCTGTATAAAACAAAGGATAAAAGCTGGTAACTGCTGGCACAAAAAGTACGGCTCCTGCACCACTTAAAAATTTACAACTACAAAACAGGCTGAAGCGGAACCATATGAAGAGGAACTCAAGCAAAGGATCTGTGCCACCTGAATTTAACCTGTGCAAGACCACCAGGAGGAATCACTCACTGATTATAGTGGGCATCTCCCAGCTGTAGGGGACAGAAGAACTCATCTGTTGACCTGGCCTATCAGCTAGAGAGGCTTGCTGCCTGTTGGGGAGACTGCTGAAGCTTGTCTAACCCCCTACTGTTTTCCTCGTGGTCACCCATGATACTGCAAGGGGAAACCTGGAGAACAGGTAAAGTGACTGTGGAACCTGGGAGCAGCAGTGAAGGGTATGACTGGTGTTCTCAATCTTGCTGGTCAAAGGAAAGGGCATGAGGAGGAGTACATTGATAATATAAGTCAATAGCTTCCTGCAAAGGTGGTGTTAGTGACAGGGTTCTGTGACCATGGGACCTATCTGCAAAGCAGTGACTGATTGTGAGAGATGAAAACCACCTCACTAAGCAGGGCAAAGTTACCTTTGCTAAAATGGCTGACCCGGTAAGAAGGAGTTTAAAGCAGGAATACTGGGGTAGGGACAGAGATTCCTCAGCAGCCTTGTAGGGAGCATGATGCACAGGGTTGATGAGCCTGGACTGATGTGATGTGAAGGGATCACAAATTAAAAAAATAGGGCTTAAGCAGGTTCACACACATCATCTTTAGGTAAGCAAGGAAGTGTCTACAAGATACAAGCTTTTAGAAAAAGACAGGTTGGGAAGGCGATTTGGACTTGCCCTTTATGTGAGAACAGCTGAAGTGCATGGCCCTCTGCCTTTGGATGGATGAGGAATCAACTGAGATTCTGCAAAGAAAGGCGGGACAGGGCAAAATACAGACCGGCACACAAGCAGTCATGTGTGAGTATAGACAGGTGTGCAGAATCATGCTCAGTAGGCATGACAAATACAAACTAGCTTATATGAACATGTAGGACTAAATGAAGCCTGAAGACAGTAGTACATTGTATTACAATGAAAGCATCTCTAAGCTGGTGAAAGCAGTTCCCCATGCCCTTTGACAGAATCCTTTGACCTGCAAATGCAAGACACCAGACACTGTACTTGTCTATGTGCTATATGTCATGGCAAGGAACTATACAAGACAATTTCTATGCCTTTTTTATTATGTAGACTTTTGTTAGTGGTGCTTTAAGTCTTTATTTTGTTTTGTTTTGTTCTAAATGCCTTCAACATTTCACCCATATCAATGATAGCAGTTTCTTTTCACTACATTGTGAATAATTTCCTGGGCTCTGTCTTACCATCAAATTGAATCTGTGGATAGAGAAAGAACATACATTAGGAAATTACTTACCCTCCTTCCTCAGAATATTTGTGCCCAAAAGCAAGGATGTCAGATGCCCGGCCACTGCCATCGCATATCACAACAGGTACAGGAGGAGTGTCTCGCAGGTACTCCAGAACAATGGAGATAACGTTGGGACCTCCTTCCACAATAAGGGCCACCACTGGCACCCCTTGACCAATTCCTGGAGTAAAAGAAAGAAAGAAACAAAACAAAACAAAACAAAACAAAACAAAACAAAACAACCAAGCAACCAAACAAAAAACCATACACACACAAAAAAAACAAACCCAAAAAAGAAACAAAAAAATGCAAAGCCAGCAAGGCAAACAAAACATAACAGAAGACAGAAGAAAAAAATATCAGACCAAATAACTGCATTATGACTGTACAGTGTTATGCTAGAGAAAATGGCATTCAGGAAATCAGATATTTTAAGGACAGGAGGGATCAGTGTAGTCATCTTGTCACTTCCAGTGTATAAACCGGTATTTTCTAGAATTATCTTCTGTTTTAAATACAAGAGTTATGTATAAATAGGGCTGATCTTTTTCTTTTAAAGATGGAATATTGGTTTGGAAACATAGAGAAGCTACTGTATTTCTTCCTAACATGTTCATAATCATGATTATATCATGCTTGTAGTCTAGGTTTTGCATGGTATCAGTTTCCCATCATTGGGTCTTCCAATAGCTTTGCTTGTTGTTTTAAAATCAGCTCTATGATATTTTTCTTGCCATATTTGATCCACTTTGAGGTGGTAGATGGATAGCCCTTTAACCTTCTCTTTGATAGACTGAACACATTCTGTTACAAGTCAGTGCTACACTTGTTTTTCAGTTCTATTAGGTCTCACAGTTTTTCTCTGAATTCTCTCAAAATTTGCAGCACATTCCTTGATTTGCAGACCCCACACTGGGGACACTACTCAGAAAGCTGAACTATTCCTAAACCAAAGGAAAGACATCTTTATTTCAAGCACTTGTGGTGTAATTGTATGTGAGTCCCTTGCAAAAGTTGCAGTTGTCAGGAAGGTTGTATGGATTTGTTGAAAGCCAACCTGACACCAGGTTGGTGTTAACATACCTGAAAAAGCTTTTATGGTATTTACTTCTTGACCACTTGAGACTGGGGACATTAAAAGGACTCAGAAGTAGTTGAACATTTTCTATTAGCATTTTTTTTCTAATAGAAAGGGTGTTTTTCCTTTTAAACTAGCTTTTCCTAAGAAAAAATATGCATTTTGCACAAAATTTTGACATTTCACTGGAAAAAAAATAAAAAGAGTGTCCTAGACCATTAATGGTTGATTTGGGAAAAACTGCTTGAGGACAGATATCAGGTGTTAATGTGTCTGCCCAAGTTTTCATTTAGAATGGGTTCGATCCCCAGAAGCAAAGGTAAGCCTGTGAGGCTAGAACATTAAATCTGGTTGCACCATCTAGAAACATTCACAGATCAAATGATTTTAAGAATTTGAATTACAGTCAAAAATGAAGTGACCTGTTCTCGAAGAAAGAAAGAAAAATCCCTAGTTCTTATATGCAACAGCAGAATATTCTACGCACCTCCTAAACCACTTTACAAACAAATACTTTGTTTCCTGGAGTGACTCTCAGCATACCTAGTTGTGCCTCTATCTAGTGTTAGTTTGTGGGTTTTTACTAGATAACTTAAGTAAAGTGTGTGGTGTTTATATTAAGAAAACTACAAGTTATAAAATGTAGGCTAATGAAAGAGAGTAAGAAGGGTAGAATATAACAAGGTGATTAACGGAATGATTTATACAGAGCTCAAGGTTTTTTTTTTCTATTACTTCTAAAGACTTCCTTGAATTGCTGCTCTGCTTAATCTAGACATCTTCTAATAAGATAATATTAAGAAGTATTCTCAGTAACAGTCAAATTGGGTCTGCATGACATTGAAATTAATAAAAATTGAGAAAGTTCACAGTACCAGATGCAAAGTCATTTACTTGGTGTTTAATAAATTCTGCTGTAAACTGGGAACTCATCAGGAGGAAATAGTAGAAAAGAGAAATATGTGATTCAGCTGATCACAAGAGAACTGTCTTTGGTGTAGCAAGACCATGAAGAGAGGTTTGATCCTGGAATACACACAGCAAAACATTTTTAGCTGGAAATGGGGGCACTCTAGTGACATTGTGTAAGCCACTCATCAAATTTCACACAAAATACTGTATGTATCTATGCTCATGCATGTTCAGAAAGAACAAACTGGAATAAATGCAAGAAAAAGCCAAAAGGAGTATATGGGGAATCAAGACTTCATCTTATGAGATTCAATGAATTTGGCTCATCTTCCTTAGAAATCTGAAGGGTGAAAGACACTATGTCTGAATATCCCTATGATGTACAGCACATTAGACATTAATAATTTTATAAGGAGTTCAGAAGATTTCTGGTTATCAGAGGATTGAAGTCTATACAGTCCTCTTGTAAAACTAAAAGGGAAAAACTTTCTGAATTTGAAATGATGCTCAATAATCATCATAGTCACTGTTGCCTTACGTATCTCAAACTCTTCCTAAAGCAGGTTCTACTGAAAGTCTGTTCATTCTCAGTATATTCTACTAGATATCGATCAGTTAAAGAATTCTAATAAGATAAATTATGTTTAGTCTAAACTGTGGAACTATTCTGGGCCAATGAACTGGTCATTTGAAAGCATGTCTAATATTCCTCTTGCAAACTTTGATTTTCCTTTTTTGTTCTTTTTTTTTTTTTTAAATTGTCACACTCACAAGAGGTGCATGGCATGCAAAAGTTCTCTGCAAGTGTTCCAGTTGTGTTTCACTGTGGTTAATCAGATGGCGGTGAGGCTAGTAAAATAAAACAACTTTTCTCCAAATTCAGTCTTCAATGAAACTTCGTAGCGTTGAGATTAAAAAAAGCTCATGTGAACCTTGATTTATGATATAAAATTAAGTTTCAGACTGAAGTGTAACTTTTTCTAGCATTCTGTTAGATTTCATTGTGAAATAGAAAAGATATAGACACAAAATTGATTTCTGTATCTCATTTTCCTTCAGGAAATTCTCCCTGAGTTTCAGGGAGAATAGTTTTTTTTTTCTTTTTAGTTTTCATTATTCTCTATAAATAATTTTGGGTTGGAAAAATGTATTTTTTCTTTAGGTTGGAGGGCAAATTAGGCAGTTAATTTCTGGAATTAGATGCAATATTTTAAAATCATTTAATAATACTTTGTTAATATTTCTTCAAAGCACTTCTGGCTTTCAGGAGAGCCCTCTAGACTACAGTTGTCTGAATCAGGATGCTATGAACTTTCCCAGATTTATGATGGTTAATTTCTGAGCAATGATGATATCCACAACATGAATTCAATAGACACGGTGAAAAAAAAAATCATGTCTACTTGAGTACCTTAGAAATTTAAAAAAAGGAAAAATGGGAATTACCACATTCTCAGCTTTCTATGATGTTCCCAATCACATTTAAGTGATTTGTGACTTTATATTCAATTCAGAATAAAAACTTAGCTACTTTTACCAAAGATGTCTGCAGCTCAATAACTCTCAGGCAAAATGCAGAGCAGATTTGCATTAAACTTTTAGATGGTTTGAGACCAAAAATTTCTGGATGCTTCTTTGCTGCTAAGTATTAGAAATTTGGAAATAAATGCAGGGGGTCTGTAGAAAAATTGCACTTGACTGACTGTTCCTGATTAGATATTAACCCTGCATTTACAACTATTTTGAATACATGAAATTGAGAAATGATGTGCTTTGCCCTAATGTAACACCGGGACAATCTGAAAAATGTTGGCTTATGATACCAGCAAGACAGAACCTCTGACCTTAGGAAGAAGGTAGCTGACAGACTTCTCTTTAACTGGTAACCAAAGTAGTTTTCTTTCTAGATCTCCATATCTCCTCAGAAATAAAAAAAATCACGAATTCTCTGTAAGAGGTCTATTTCATCTTGTGCATGCACATTATACAATAGTCTGCAAAGACGGGGCTGGCAGTGGCTGATATATCCACAGGGAACCTTTTGTTTCAGCCACATCATTTGGAAAGATAATGTCAGGCTGTGAGGTGAGATGCTAAATGTGAAGGAAATACATTCCTTACAATATCAAGGACATAATTATAAAAAGAGTTTCTTGCTTGAGTTGAAATTGTCAGAAAGGAGGCAATGCCAAAATAAAACCATGCTGATGAAAAACTGGACTACAGTACTGGAACTGCTGTCTCCTAGCACACATCCAGAAGGTAGGTACTTTGTGCCAAGCACTAAAATGGACAGTCCAATAAATCAACAAGGAAAAAATCTTCCCTTCATTTTTTTATGGAATTTCATACAAAATTGCCCAAGTCTGGCTAAAACTATGATAGCACTCATCTTGTTGAGCTATGCCCAACAACACTGCTATTTTCACTAAGCAAGTACTCTAAAAGTATACAACCTTAAAAACTGTGTGTTTCACATTTTACTAACAGGAAAGAGAGCAGCATCAATACACTCCACAGAAATATTTTCATTCTAAAATTGCAGATAATCCTGTGTGGTATAGGACAAAGCATTATTATCAGGAAAGACTCTCAAACCTGTGTTGTTTTCCAAACACGAAAAAAGCACAGTTCAATTTCACAGATCTGGGTATTTTTTTCTGTTTTTTACAAGGCACTAAATTACATGTTAATCGGCTTTTTTGGTTTTTTTTACATCCTTTGTAGAGAAACCTCTTTTAAGTGAAAGTGCATTATTTTTAAATATCTGAAAAATTATGGAAATCTGATAGTTACACAGAGAGTTTATTTTAAATTTACTTAGTTCATTGTTGTTTCAGCATTTCTAAGATGAGCTTTGGCTTCAGCAAATCTTTTTTCCTTTTCCTTTTGGATGATGGAGAAACATTCTTGTTTAACAGCATATCTGTGGACTTGATATTAGCTGTGAATGCTGACTATTGTGTTATCACTGTGACATTTATGACTTAGTAAATTATGTTTCAAGATAGTAAAGACTGGATTGCAAAATCAAAGATTTTTCATACTTAAGAGTGGTCTCTGAATATGTACTCCACACTATTAAAAATAATTTGTTAGCCAGATGTATTTTTTTCTCAGATTTTCAAAAGAAATACTCAGCTTATACTCAAGAGCAGGTATGTATGAAACGTCTCATATGAACTGGCATATTACTATTTCTCATTTAATAGTCTCCAATTCACATACTGAATTCTTAGTACTCCTGCTATTAGTGGAAAAAGACAGGTAGTCTCTCATGACTTCATTAACAGAATATGGATGAAACTGTTATTATTTTCATTCAATATAATGATTCATGCAAAAAGAAGAAATAGTAGCAAAGACTTGAGGCTCATCGCTATCTTAATCTCTGGAACTTGTATTTTGAGTATTTCAATAAGTATGGATTTTTGCAGGGTAGACTAGACTGTTAAGTTATTCACAGTGTCAGGTATTGTGGATATTGCTGGTGCAGTATCGTAAACTAGACTGTAATATTGTGACAAGGATTTATGCAGTCAACTTAAAGCTTCATTACTGTGTTATTGCCCTTGTGGTTAGTAACAAAACCAGTGAGAGACTTTCCAGCAATTGTGATTCCAGGAAGCTACGTACATATCAGAACGTTTTTCCTGATGTGCACCAGTGGCAACTTGTAGACCTTTGTGCTATTATACAGAAAAATAATACAATTTTCCCCTTGACACAGCAGTAGGGCATGCATATGTAAATTAAAATAATAAACTAGAAGAAATGAATGAATTTGGAAACGGAAGAAAGGAAAAGCTGCATAATGTCTGTACTGTGTGAAAAGGGATTAAAAAAAATCTGCCATGCCTTGCAGAAGCCCTACTTTGTTTTCCCAGTTCTTGGAAAAACATGAATATTTCATACTGTGAGTATATTTATAAATAATGTATAACTGTCTCATAAATTATTACTAATTCTTTTTATGAAGAGTTAAACATGAGCTACCCACATTTTTGTAGACCAACAACTGAATAAAATGCCCCATTTACTATAAAATGCATTTGCTACTCATGTTTTTAAGCATGCTTATAAGAGTAACTGGGACATATCACTATGTTGTGTACTATCTCTAAGTTTAGCCCTGAGTTCAGCCAAATAAAACTTAAAGGCTCTAGTCTCTAATGTCTCTAATTTCTGCATCTTATCAGAGGGTGGAGTTGATTTCCTGCTGACCACCTTTGCTCCTTCATCAGGGCAGATGTGTTGGGGTGAGTTTCCCTATGTTCCTTTCCTTTTTCTACCTGGAAATTTTCACTGGAGAATTTCATAATTATTTGGATTTGTTTGGGATGTTGGGGCCTGTGGCTGTCCCGCTGGAGGGGTTACTGCACAGTGGCTAGCACAGAAGTGGTGTACAGCTGGAAACCTATGTCACATCTCACACACAGTGTGCAGCTTAGAGCAAGTTCTCCACACTTATGGTACACATAAGACAGAGGTAGCATGTATATGCTGAGTGAGTTCAAATTGTCCCAAAGGAGGGGGAGAGGAAGCCTCCATAAACCTTCACACAACATGTGCAGTCAACCTGACAACTTAAAGTCTTTTTCTACGAAGCACACACTGCTCATCTGTACAATTTGCAATCTGTGCAAACAGGGTTCTCGTCCTTCCTAGAAATCTTGAACTTACCATAGGCATGGACAGGGATGTACAAGGTACCACTGAGCTGGAATGGCTCATCAGGTCTTCATGAAAGAAGTATATTTGCATGATTAAGGACCCTCTACAGTTTCGCACAGTGCTACCCTCTAGGGTTCCACAGGTTACTAAACCTTCCTGGACCTGGATGTACTGCAGGTGGTGGGGTATGTGAATTAGCAGGTTTCTCTACTAGTCATTATATCACAGGTTTTCATGTACCTATATCATGATGGACTCAGCAGCAGAAAGTTTCTATGACACACTTCATATTTGTTTCAGGTGTCTAACTTGTGTACATCCTGCAAAAGGTCTACCATTTCTGGGCAAGAGGTACCATTCTAACTGCAAAATTCTCTCAGGATAATGGCTTTTGTAGGTGGTAAACTCAATGCTCTCTTACTGGCTGACGAATAAACAAGTCCAAAAATACAAGTCAACATATTTGTGTTCCTGCAAGTGTTTGCTTGTGCACAGTGTATACAAAGGCTTGTATACAGACCATTTTCCACACACTGTTTAGCACAAATGCTCCATAGTGTAAAAAAACCTTAATTGCATCAAACAGATGACATATTCCAAGGTACAGGCTATTAATTCAACAGATGAGGTTATGCTTCAGGATTTTATAATGCAAGGATTGTTTATTGGAAGTATTTAGTAGAAAATCCCATTTAATTGTTGGTGGAAAACTGATCAAGTGTTGTGAAGTTCAATAAAAATATTTATGTGTTTGCATGATCTTTGACAGCTTTGAACTACCTTTTGATCAGATCTGGTCTTAGTTTTAACCAAAATATATACGACGAACTACAATTTTTTGAGGGAAAATAACCTAAGAAGCATTAATCATTTGTATCTGAAACAGGGCAAAATAGCATTTCTTTATGATTTCTTTATGAAGCTTAAGGTGTCTTGAAACTCAAGTTGGAACTTGGGGGTTCTGGTAAGTTACAGAATACCAAAGAAACTCCTTAGTTCAAACGTCTTAAAAGTCCAACTTCCAGGCTTTTGCTATGCTTCATGGGGCAAGCAGAGTATGTAGCAGTGTGATGTATCAACAATGGCTGAAAGAAGTACAGTGCACAAAACCTGTGGCTTCCAGAAACATTTTGGTCCAAGTGTTTGTGTAGTATTTGTGAGAGTACTTGTCTCCCTAGTGAGAGATACATACACAGAATGGACAAAAAATTAAACATGCCCTGGAATTTTAATAAGCAGAAATCCACCTTAGTGTAAACTTAAAAGTTTGAGGAAAATGATTTTTAATCTCTGAACTAATATTTGCCTTACAGTAATACAGAGTCAACAAATATTGCTCTTTGGTCGTTAATAGAGCTTGTCTAGCCACAGGGCAAGTGATGCTTAAATAGATTTAAAATGGTATTGGATTTACAGTGGTTGTTAAAAGGTTTGACCACACTAATGTGTATCTGCATCACCTCTGAACATCTATATGGTACTTCCTGTGGTCCCAACTGGCTCAGAAAGGCTAAATCATAACAGAGAACATCCTAAAATAATCCAGATGCTTCTTGTTAGGTTACACTGAAATACATCACCACTTGTATTTTTTCCAGACAGCTGTTTTCAGACTTCAGGACCCTTTGAAAACAGTTCCTGATGTGTAGGAAACCTTTTTGGCTAAAATATCAGTAGCAATCACAAACAGATAGGATCACTTGTGTCTCCCAGCTCTGTAATAGATCTGTGTCCCCCCGCTCTGCAAATCACAGCTGCAATATGCTTACCACTAGAACAACTACATTATTAACTACTAAGTGAACACCACTGGAAAAAGGGAATGTAGCTTGCCTTCACAAGATGATGGAAAGGGATGCTGGGTCTTATTTCCCAGAAGTACAGGAACGTTTCCCAGATGTCATAACCAGTTAAAACTTAACTTCACATAGCTGCACTTCTCACACTCCGTTCTCCCTTTTCCTCACCCTTTCCCCAGAGCAGAACTACTTATTCCAGATATGGCAAAGATTAGATCGTTATTTCTTTTAATCCTTAAAGAACTGCTCAACAACAAGAGCAGGGAAACTTGGAGATGAAAAAAAAAAAGAAAAAGAAAGAAAAAAAGGGGCTCAAACTCTTTCTACTCTTTTCTGGAAAACCTTGAAAATTTTTTATATTCAGAAATTAAGTGGAACTTCCACTTCTTTGGAGGCTAATTACATGCTCTATGTCTAGAGAAATAAAACTGATCTGGTAAACCAATACAACAAATTGTAAAAATATTTGCTCTGTTTCGGAAATTCACAGAACTAAAGGATTATGTGTGACAGAATGACACAGAACCCTTGCTCATAAAGGAAAGCTCACAACCATTTGACTTATTTTTACTTTTCAATTTATTTTTTGCCTTTTCTACTATAGGCTTGTTGAATATCATTTGCTATAATCTCCTTTTTATTTTCATGCTTCCCAAACACATTTCAAAATTACTAGTATAAATTTTATTTTGTTTATCTTTATTTTGTTTTGTTCATCTTTATTTTGTTTTGTTCATCTTTATTTTTTTCCTCTGTCCCTTTGTTATGTTTGACCATGTTATGGTCACTTCCATTCTGCATTCTCATCTTTCTAATTTCCTTTTTGGTATCCTAATCACATTTTCACTTCCTCTCTGTCCCCTTCTGTTTAATCCATAATCTTCTTTTAGCTCCTCTATTTTTAATTCTCCTCTCTACTAAGAGTATGATCACATTACATTTGTCCCAGTGTGTTCTCCTTTCTCTTCTGACTCACCTCAGTACTTTCAATCTCATTTTTATTTGTTCAGTGCTCCTTCCTCACCTTTCTGCCTAGTGATATATCTGCCATGCTACCAAATGTGGCATTCACAGACAAATCTATGGACCCGACACCTGGAACCATATCTTCATTTAATATTGAGCTGATACTAAAAACTTCTCCAAAGGAAATAACAATAAAAACTTTACAGCACCGTCTTTTGATTTTCATACTTGTCTTTGCAAAATGACAAAGTTCACAGAGTCCTCAGAAGAAACATGACATAGGAAGAGCCCAGGTAAGACTAAATGCTGGGATTTGTGAGCCTCAAAAGCATTCAATTAACAACCCACTGGGTTACTTTCAATACAATGACAAAATGCTATTCAAAGCTGGCACTTAAAGTTCAAAGACAGACACACAAGAACCCTCTTGGTTTTCAGTGAAAACATACCCTATCTATCCTTGTAGTCAACTGCTCATTAGGTTAGCAATACAGGACCTAACTGGTTTCACTCTTCATGGAGCTCATCACCTATAGGCAATGGCCTGAGAGTCACAGGAGCAAGTACAGTTTCAGAAATTCTCACATTCTGTCTAATCTTCCTTGGTACCTTGCCTGGCTCACTTTGGATGTGAACACTACCATATATTGTAGGCAGCACTTTAGAAAGTTATCACAGTGACATAACCAAATTTTATTACTACCTCATATTACATATTAAGGTGCTTTTTCTTGTCATATTTTGTATATTCGCCAACATATATAATTACAACAGGTGAGACACAGAATGGCAGAAATTTGGCTAAAATGGATTAATCCTAAAACAATCTCTTTTTCTTAGTTTTTTGGCTTTGTGAATTCAGTAAATCTAAAATGTCCAAATATTAGGGAGCTGAAATGACCCGTACGATTTTGCTTGTATCAATCATACGAAAAGACATATATTTTCAACAAACTCATCTGTTTAAAGTCAAGTCCATGGAAGGAATTTATAAATCCACTTGTGTGGATCTATTGTATATTTGTGCTTCAAGAACAATTTTTAACCTTCTTGCATTTTCTCAGCCCTTTCTGAGATATGTTTGTATCCATTGCCTGATTAACCAATATCAAGTTTCCAATCTCCAGCAAAATCTGAAACGAAGCAATCAGTTCTAAGTTTTACTCAAATTTCACAGAAGTCAAACTTGCAGCAGGCTTCCTCTCCTAGAAAGAAGTCTGCACCTAGATCTTCCCAGCTATGTAGTTATGAAAATGTATCTAGGACTGTACAAAATATGAAGGAAAAATCTGAATTGAATGAGAATTCCAATGCATTTGATGATGGTACAATGGTCAGAGAAGATGCCAGTGATGACAGTTGAACGTCCCTTTGCCTTCCCAGCCCCCTTCATATATTCTCAGGCATAGGATGACAAAGGGAAGTCCACGGGTCACATGAACAGATATTGTTGACATATTAAACTGTCTAAATTGCCTTCTCTACCAAATCAAATCACCCAACTTTATCCATCAATTCCTTAGTCAGAAGTAAATTTTGCTCATAGGCTTACCAAAACTCAACTACATTAACCAATTCTATAAAGAAGAAAGATTAAATACAAGGGCACAGGTTCCAATGCCTGTGGTCTCTCTGTTTTTCAGACAGCATACAGTAGAGGTAAAGAAAAGTTTCAGCATCAATTTTTTGTTTAAAATTAGAACAATTTTTAAATGTTTGTGTGAATTGGAAACCCGAAACAGTTCGGATCAGATCACTTTCAATATTTCCTTTGGATCCTGAAACAGTTCCAAGAAAGTTCTTCTTTCAACATTTATCACTACAAAATGATGTGCTTTGAAACTCCGTGAGTTTGAGGCAACTTGTGTCTCACTGCAAGAGATGGCTGCTGGGCTGTGTTAAAACAGTCTTCACTCGTGAAAATAAGAAAGGTCTGCCCTGAGCATTATAGCATTAAGTTGACCTCCAGCTAACTGCAAAACTGAATGACTCTGTGCTGAACCTGCAGACTCAGACTGACCCGCCAATGTCACTGAACGCTCTGCTTGTCTGAAAAGCATTTGTTAAATCCTGAGTATTTGCTGTGGACAAAATAAGAGCTATGGATTTAGCAAAACCTAAACAGGTAGAGTAAAAACAGAGTATTCAATAAAATCTTTTCTCCAATGTTTATAAGGGGCATAAGGCAAGATGATGATGACGATGATGCTGCTGATCATAATTATTATTAAATAGTACACTTATTTGATACTGTTGAATGAGCCTTTCAGAATTATCTGACATATTGAATGATCCTATTTTGTCGTAAATTTTCTGTATCTTTAATGTGTGAGAACAAGTTTGAAGTTTCCTTTTGCGTATAGTGTGTGATCCCAAATATCCAGGAGAGCTATCACTGCACTGGAGAAAAACACAGACAAAGCAAAGGAAAGTAAATAAAAAGAAATGACAAGCCTAGCTTGTAATAGGCAGGGTTAAAAATAATAAAATCTACTTTCAGCACTATTGTCCAGGGACAGGCTGGGAAATAATAAGTCACCAATTGTTTACTAGCTCTTAAATCTGTTCTGTTGTCTAGAGCAGACTCTTTCATTTGCTGATTACCCAAAACTGCACCTGCTCCTGACTCTTCAGCAAACAATTTTCTGATGCTGTCAATGTTTTCCCCAACTCTGCATGCTTAGAACTGGAAAATGATAAATAATGACATACACGCATGGCTGCACACTCCCACTCGGAAAAAGATCCCTTTGCAGAAATGTCCTGGCACACAGAAGGTGAAGGATCTACATTGCTTTGCTAGAAAGGAGGGTAAGGAAAGGCATCAGAAAGTGGCCATCTGTTTGGCTGACCCAACAAGGCAGGTGGTCTTTCTCTCTTCCATATGGTCAACTTCCTATTAACTAGAGGGTGGTCAGGACTCAGTCACCTTCTTTTAAAACAAAGGAAAACAAAATGTGGCAGGAACATTCTGGATGACTTTGGACCAAGATGTACAATTCTTATTATCAGGTTTCCTTTTGAACAATTTTTTCACATTTCTATTTTGATGAAGTGTTGTGATATCCAAGCATCTTCGTGTTTATAAGAGGTGGATATTTGGAAGGGAATGGTTAAATGATACTCTGTCACAGAGAAGAGTGAAGAGAAAAGGAAGATATATACGCCTTTCTGGGGGGGGGGTATGTGTGGGTGTGGGTGCTGCAGAGAGAAACCAGTAGAGAGAAATCTTTCATTTTTCGCAGATGTTTGAAGAGGTCAGGCAAGCATTTGACTTGAACCACCAAAGTCTGGAGGCTCATCCATTGGGCCTGGCTGTAATTCCTTATCATCTGATGTCTGAGGCTCTAAATGTTTTTTCTAGTCTCATTCCCATTTCAAGTGCTCAGATCACAAAAAGTTTCACCATTCCTAAAAACTTCATGTTTAAAGAGAGTTATCAGCATAAAGGTTGTGCATATGGTCACTTTTGAAAAATTATATCTGTTTTCATTCCTAAAGAAATATTATGCACAAACTGAGGTTTGTTTGTGAGACTAAAAATAGAATAGAAATTAACTCCCCATATAAAGTAAGCATATATAAACTACAGAAATACTAGTATTGAGATGTCGTATTTTATTTTATCCATACAGAAATGCTTACTAAGGTGACTATTTATTTTTTATTTTAAGTAGTACATGATTACAAAAGAAAAAATATATCTTTCAGAGAAAAACTGGGGATTCAGTCTGATCATGATGTGATATCATCAGGACTGTAAAAGATGAGGTGAAAGGACCACCTAACCTCATATTCTTCCTCTGTCTTTGGCTAATGACAGCTGCCTAGGAAAAACTAATAAATATAGTGAAAAGGCATAGCAACACTTCTATGGAAAACACCCTCTGCCTCTAAATATCAATAAATATTTAACATGAAAAGTATTTTTATCATTTGTGTCACTCTTTTCTTTAACTGTACTAATTTCACTGGGGCCCCCTGGTGGTCTAGTGGTTAGGATGCAGCGCTCTCACCGCCACGGCCCGGGGTTCAATTCCCGGTCAGGGAACTCCTCCGGGCAGATGGAGCTCGTCAGCCCTGTAAGGCCATCCATCTAAGAGAAGGTCACTCTAAACAAACCTACGTCCTGAGGACCTCGCTGCCACTGTCCGAGCTCGCTCGTCCCCGGCAGTTGAACCTCAGGATTAAAGGGTGGGCTCAGTTCAGCGCACACTGGGTCTCACCTAAAAAATCCACTGCGCAGGCTCAAAGGGTGATGACCTTTCCCAAATCTTCGTTCGTGAAGACTGGCCATACACACATACACTAATTTCACCATATTTTTACAAAATGAAGGGGAACCTAACTGTACACAGTTCCAAGGAGATGGGGCTATCAAAGACCTAAGTTGAATCTAAACTTTGAGAAATATTGTTTGAAACTTACCAGAAACAAATCCAGCTATTTGAGCTATGCCTTTACCCACCGTACTCTAAAATAAAATTTTATTTTCTTTGCTTATCACTATTTGCTTTTATAAGCTCATGCTTACCATTTTAGACAGTAGAACTACTCCCCCAAATATGCAGAATTTATTGCTTCTTTGTACTCAGTGTTTTTTTTTATAATTGCAATTATAAAGCAATACAAGACAAATGTTACTCACTTGTATTTATCTTCTGAAGTGAAATGTGCTTTTCCAGGTGTCTACGAAGCTTCACCTCTGCTCCATATTTACCAGTAGTGCCATTGTCAGCCAAAATAAAATGAGAATGCATACTGTTGAGCACTGTCAACTTGCTCATGGGATTGGACATTGTCTGGTATGGTCGGACCACCTGCATTTTAGAGACAAAGGAAAAAAATTAAATTTTCTATTAAATAGAAAAGACCCTCAGAACTAAAGCAAGTACAAGATACTAGCTAACAAGATGAAATAGAAAAAAAAAATCAAAATTATTTGAAGTATTTCATTGAGCATTACCGTCTTCCACGTGTAAAGTAGAAAATGACCTTAACATTGTCCTTCCAGATGCAGATACTGCTTCAATGGTTTTCCATGATAATCTGTTTCAATAGCACCAATGTCTACTGTTTCCACGTAAAATCCAAACAATGGTCACTGCTCCAAAGGTCTGTCTGACTACACACACACACTGTATACCCTGTCTGCTGCTGACTTTTAATAGTGTTGCAGATCCCACCCAGAACCGTGCCTCCAGTTTTGGCTCATTCAGAGCCACCAGCACAGAATATCCTCTACAGACACACAAATACAGGTGAGTTCCACTCTTGGAGAAGTGTACACTTGATATTACACCACATTTTCAATTTTCTTGGAAAAAACTCTTGGCCCATTCTTAGCATTACTACAAAGGCAGTTGTTTGTGTTCACAACAGCTTTAGAAAGTTTCCATTCAATGAAGATTTTGCTACACTTCACTTGATGTGATTTCATCAGGAGAAACTCTGCTGCAGAGAAAATTGTTGTGGCGTATCCCATTCATAGCTACCAAACAGACCAAATAATAGCACTGGGCCAAATTTGGCTGTCAGATACCTTGGCGGGTCTCCGTTGACATAAGTAAGACTGTAGTAACATTACAAAAGAGTTGGTGTTCTGTCAAGGGATCCTGGCTGATCCTTCAAAGATTTTCTGGCAATACTGTTCCCTGCCTTGTTTGTGTATGTCTTTTTTTTTTTGAGAGACAAAACTTCTGAAAATTTGTAAAATGAAGTAGTAGCTGAAGAAATTGTGTAGTGACTTGTTAGAAAACTCAAGTGGGCTATCTGTCATCTGCAAAAAATTTTCTTCACAGTTCTGCCATTGTTTATTTTTCATTTCTGGTGCTTTTAATGCACAAAATTATACACTCCAAATTTGACATAAATACTTCCAAACAGAGTACAATAACTTACTGATTTCTTCCTAAGCTTTTCTCTCATTTTGTAGTTCTAAAGAGATTTTTAATTGAGATATAATTCTTTACAAAGAATATGTGTTAGTAATTCTTTAGCCAGAGATCTCTCTCTATATTATTTTCACTTGAGAATGTCTGCCACACTTTGGTCAACTCTTAGATTTCCTTTGCTGTTATAAACTCATGCAGAGGGTACTCTGTAAGCTGTTCATTCTGCAAAAGGGAGGAAACAGATCTGAGAAAACCAAGAGGACAGCTGGCCAAAAGTAAGTGAGGGTACTATACTGTGAGAACAGGTGACAGCTTTGGCTCAGATTTCTTTTACACAGTTTCTTTCAGTGCCTTATTCATAACAAGTTATTCTATGAGTGTATATAACTTAATAAATATCAATATGCTGCCAGAACATGTTCATTAGCCAGCTTCTGCAGATACAGAAACCATGTATCCCATGCCACAGTCAGAAAGAGAAGGAAGGTTCTTTTTCACACATGGAAGAATCAAATAAAATCAAACTGAAACAGTGACAGATTTTTAAACCGATACCCACCTCTCAATAAATGGATGGCACACACCAGCAAGATCTGCTAGTAAAGGAATACCCTGAGTTGCCCATTCATTGTAGGATTACAAGCTTCTGTGCAGCAATTCCACTGAGAGCTTGTGGTTTTGTTCCTGAGAGCCACAGCTCAAAACTTTGTGTGACAGCCTGACCTGTAGCTCTAATGAGTTGCAGCACCAACGGCTTCACACATTGACTCATTAATGGTGCTGCAGGACGTATCGGAAGGCTATGCTTTCATTCTGTGTTTAGCTACAAGGTGAATCTCATTATTAATAAATTTTATAGAAGGGAAAATGAGACTACAATTATTTTCAATTCAACTGTTCACAACATGCATAGTTGAACAGCTGAATTTTTTTTTAACCATAAAATTTCTCAAACCACACTGTTAAGCTCTTCCTGATTAAAGGATAAGCAAAATCTTCAGGAAGGAAAGAAAATCCTAGCCTTTGAGGTTATTTCCTTGACGTCACTTGCTTTTCCACTACAGTCAGCAGATTTTCAATTTCTAACTCTTGCAGTTCCAATTCCTTTGTTCTTTTCAATCCCTTGCATTTTACAGGCAAGTGAAATGGTTAGAAAAAACCTTTAAGTTGTCTTCTCATCCTCTTTCTGCATAGACAGAATCACATAATGGTTTGAGTTGGCAGTGACCTTAAAAGATCATCTAGTTCCAAAACCCTTGTCATGGTCAGGGAAATTAGACCAGATTGCTCGAAGTCCCATCCAACCTTGTATTGTGAATAGTGAATAATGTTCCCCTGTCTTCCTCTGCAGAGCTGAAAGAAGCATTTACGCTTAAGACAGTCCCTCTAAATACAGTTTAATGAATGCAACAGCAGATATGCTGGGAAGCAGCTCTCATGCTGCATGGGCTGAGGGCATTCCGCCAATAGGTGACAAGCTGGGCTAACCCCAGCAGTTGCCTTTGCACCCTGAGGTGGCAGCAAACTTGAATTAAAAGGACTGTTGTTCTGCTTAGACTCCCTGAGGGCACGACACTCAACATAGGGACAGCACTTGAAAAATTTCTCAGGGTAACTCACCATGACAACGAGCATGCAAGTGCCATGTGAACCAGTGCATGAATCTGAGCAGTCTAGGTGAAGGTAAAGAATTTGAGACAGTGTGCTCAGAGAGAGATGCATGCTTTGCTTCTCAAAAAGTAACAGCTGTTGTTCAAATCAAGCCATCTCTGCAGCCTCACTACTCTGGGGCACACTAGGCGTAAAGGTAGTTCCTGGTTTAATTTAGAGGATCCTGGAAGCACAGTGGTCCAAATGCTCAGTATATGCTACAAATATGCCAGTCCTTATCTCTGCCCCAGATCTCTTACTAAGGTTACTAGGAACTAAACCCAAACAAGGGCTGACCAGACCCTGAAAGTAAAGATGTGAATGCTACAGACTTAAAAAGTGTACTCTTTTAGAAGAGTCTTTAGAAGAGAATGATTCTGTATGGAGGAAGAAACTTGTTTACAATTATAGTTTTCTACAACGCCCAACAAGTCACTTTCTCAGTTCTATCAGAAAATGTGAGGAAACAGGGCAACTAACTCTTTTGTGTGCTTTGTTTTTAAATTAGAATCTAATAGTGTTAAGAGGTGCAATATTTTACGCTATATTGCTTTTACAGTACTGGAGTAAGACATGACTCTTTAGGGATCTTTAATCATCACAATACAACAAATAGCAAACAACAGTATTATTTTCTTTAATTCAGTCAGTTTTCTTTGTGGCTCTGAAGAAAGCCCTTGAGATTCCCAAAGGCTGACTGATTTGGACAGACTGGTAAATATAATAAAACCCCTCTGCTGTGAATTCTAGATCCACACAGGCCAGGCATGGGCTGAAGCATCAGGAGAGGTGCACCTCTGCTGAGCGTGCCACGAGGCACAGGGAGGCATCATGGAGCGGGGCATGTGCAGTGACAACGGCTCCCTGCTTCTGCCCCCCATCGGCTCTCAAAATCCCATGACTATGACAGTTTTCTGTGTCTGTCTCATGCTGGAAGGGTATGTTTTGACAGTTCTTCAGTTCTGATCATAATTTAGCTAGACATACTGCATATAGGCATAAATCCACATTGATGCCAGAGTTTGACAAGTCTTTTACTATTGGTTGACTTTTTTTCCCCCTGTGTAATCCTTTGTGGCCTTTATTTCTTACTTGATGATGATTCATTTTACATGCTTAGGGTACTATTTATATTTCCCCTTCTCGGCTGATTTCACTGCATTCACCTCTAATGAGTCGGTCAATATAGTACACTTTGATTTTTAAAAAGCTTTCAAAACAGCTTCCTCACCAAATTTATCTAAAGAAACTGCATGCATTGGATAAGAGAGAAAGTGGTTTGAGGCATAAATAATTAAGGAGAGATGGGGGAAGGGAGGGAAAACAGTAAGAATGAAAAGTTAATTTTTGCAAAGACTGTTACTGAGAAGATTTAATGACTTATATGGTCCATCTCAAGCTGTGTCATATTCTGTTCAACATAGTTGTAAGGGATTTGTGGTTAATCAGTTGAAAAGCTTACAGACATTTCAGTGGATTAAAGTAGCCTGATGAGGCAATAAAATGGAAGATGAAATTCGATATCGGTAAGCATAAAGCAGTATCATTTCACGTGCGTCAGAGATGAATAAAACCAGAAGTGCTTAAGCATTACATCATACTGCTGATCAATAATTTCATGAAAATATTAGGGGCCAGAATGTTCAGAGGAAAATTTTTATTTTGTCTCTCAAAGATACATTTCAAAATATTTTTGTCCTTAGTGATGACCCTGTAATTATAACCCTACTGATATAATTGTGTCTACATTAATAGAAGACTTTACTCAAATTGTTATTCTTATTTTATATTAAACTTTTGTCACTTTCTGTGATAAGAGTATTAACCTTTTTTTGATTTAACCAAAAACCTTTTCAAAAAAAATAAAATTACCATACAACTGCTCGATTTCCTATGAAATTGGAAGGATATTTAGAAGAAACCATTGCTTAAAGAAATCAGAAATCAGGGAATATGTTCCAGTTAGGTGGGAATCAACTTCTTTCTTTAGCTCTTTCTGCAAAAGAAGGCTCCAGATGCCCTAAAGTGCTTGTGTCTACCTGAGAACAGAGGTAGGTAGCTTCCAACAGGTGGAAATAAATAAGGAAGGAAAAGCAATGTTCCAAAATACAAAAATTCAAAATTTGTTCTTTTTTGACTTCTTCATTCTTGCAATGTTTCCAAAACTCCATGTATAGTCACTAAAGACTGCTTATTTGAAATCGATGTGTGCATTAGCCATCTTTATGTTTAGCTATTTTTTCTAGTCACCTTCTGCACCGCATCTCAGAAGAGTTCATTAGTGACTCACTGCATCTCAGAAGAGTTCATTAGTGACTCAATTACTGCTGCAAAGTCCCATCCTGTTTGTGTGGTATTAGAGTGCAAAACCTCGCACTAATACGATTTCCTCTAATGGCTGTACTTTAATAGTGAATTGCAATGAACTCCAGTTGGATCATTTTCTTCATACTCATTGTAATTCCTCTGACCTAACTGATACTTGAATCTTCCTTCCCTTCCCAACTTGCTAATGGATGAACATACAGAGATGGATGGGTTAGACTAATGCAGACCAGAAAAAAGTTCTTTATGCAGAATGGAAACTGTATCTCCTCCACTCAGAGTTAGTCACTGGTTCTCAGGTAGATTGCTTGGGAATGAACCAGAGGTGAGGGGGTTAATCTTTCTGTTAATAGTTTTAAAAGAGAAGAATGATGTGAAAGAGTAGGAGAAACACCTACCCTGTCCTTCAGAAAGTGACTGAAGTGAATTGAGGGCTGATCTTATGTATCATTTATAAGATCCTTCAAAATTGCATCAACAAAAATGTATAGAAGGGAATATATTTTAAGGAGGACAGTCTACAATTCTGAATTTAACCAATGCATTATAGTATTGTTTAATAATAAATCAGACTTTGAGCCTTGCAATCAGTGTTTTCTTAGGCATTTTTCAGGAGTCATAGAATTCTAAGAATGAATCTTTAACATATTTTCAAGAATAGCATGTAATGAAATTTCTTTATAATTTATTTTTAAAGAACATACAGTGCATGAATTTTTATTGTTGCCATGTCAAAACCACCATCAACCATAACAGAAAACCTGTGTATATATTAATTTTTTGCTACAGACAATAATTCTAAGAGGAATCATTAAATGAGAGATGGAGAGGACAGGAAAAGTAACTGGAAGATTTAGATACTGGAAATGATCTATGTCCATATAGGGCTTACATCTTTGCCAATCAGATCCTCTTGATTTTCCACAATCCCCCAGGGAGCTATACCGATGGTGCAGATCTTCCCTCGAGACTTTGAGGCATGATCTTTCAGTGCATCTCCAACATGCCGAATGACTCCTGGGAAAGAAACAGCATAAAACAGAAATTCAAAATTACGTCCTTTTTGTTCACTATCATATGGATTTAATATAGATTTGCTTTTAGGGAAAACCTATGCTTATACTTACAATTAAATAAAGCTATGAGTATATTCCTATTTATTATTATTAGAGTATTTCTTTAAATCTGTTTTATTGAATGAAAACTAAATGAAGTAATTAGAAAAAAATACACAGCTCTAGAAATAAGAATGAAGATATTGACAGTTGACTGCAGATTATTAATCTGCACTTGTGCTCACATATAGATGTGCATGCAAGCATTTGTGCATTTCTAAGCATAGAAAGAAGGACATGAACTAACTGTCCCCCTCCACCTCCATCCCCCCAAACTCTCCAAAAGTGTAGCTCATGCACAAATGGTCCCATAAAGGACGGTAGTGTGGAAACATCATTATGCTACTCAGTCACCTGAGACAGTTTCCAGCAGAGTATTAAACCACCCCTGGGAATCAGTGCGAAAATAGAAACTAGTGTAGAGAGAATGACTGCTCCCCAGCTCTCTTCCAGGTGCTCCTTGCTTGATCTAGACCAGCTTTGACAGTTTCAGTGATACTTCTGTGCAAAGGAAAAGTGTCATTCCTTTTTCCTTTTAATAAAATAATTTTTTAAAATCTGACTATTAAGAACTATTTTTAGGATGTGGCTGCACTGAAGCAGACCTATGAGTTTCTCAGTTTCTGAGTTTTCTTTTTTTTTCAGGATTTAAAGCAGAAAATCTGCCCAGAGTGCAAAAAATTTATGCTATTTAGAATAATCAACTGTTGGCGTAACATCAGTTTAAGTAATTTACCAGTCATGTTTATAGCCAAGTATGCTATCACTGTCACATTGCTGATTCTCAGTCCAATAACATTTTTCCAGGATTTTTCAATTATAATTTTCCTTAAGAGAAACCCAGTTTTAAAACTCATTGTCAACAAAAAAGACTGTACTAAGAAATTCTCAACTGGTACAATTTCACAAATAATTTTCACCTCCACAGTTTGAAAATGTAAACCTGGAGCAACCAACTGCTTTGCTCCTGAAATCAAAGACAGCAGTCAGAGGTAACTGATATCACAGAACTGCTTCTGATGTTACATGTTTTGTAAACATCACAAAGCCACTTGAACCACATTGTTTTGTCTAGGTATTTTTGATTACAGAAAAAACAATAGCTTATTTATGCTGACTTTTCTGGTTCATTTGTATTGTTTTAGCTTTGCAACTATGATGATTTGAAAAACAGTATAAAGCAGCTGTGCATTTGCCAAATGCAAATGTTACGATCTGTCCTTTTTTTAACAAAATTTCTGTAGTTTGATTTCCACAGTTCCTGTGGTCATCCACTGCATTAAGAGTATAATATGTACATTTTTCTAATGCACATTAAACATAAAATTTATATGTTTTTAATACAAAATTTATATCTGTCTTTGCCATACAAGAGTATCTGGCAACTAATGTTATCATCATCACAGTACAAAGGCCAAAATTAACCTGACTTTGTCCCTTGTTCTTAAGAGATGTGGGGCATATTACATATATGCAAGTCTGTCTATTTATCTAAACCTCCAGAAGCTATGCCTCTTCTCTGCTTTCTTCCAGCACCAGGCCTGCCAAAGTTCAGGAAGCGTTTGGACAACAGTCTCAGGCACATAGGGTGACTCTTGGGTCTGTCCTGTGCAGGGCCAGGAGTTGGACTCTTCGATTCTTGTGAGTCCCTTCCAACTTGGTGTATTCTATGATTATATCCTATTCTTACTGCTGCAGTGATAAAACTGAGTATTGTTTTAAATTTGATGTGCTCTGGAAACTAAGAAGCCCAAGACACCTATTAGGCATTTATATTCAAATATGTAGGAGTTGATCTACAGTGCACTAAAATTAACACATGATAGAATGATTACATTGTTTTCCAGAGACACTAAGAAGATACACTCTTTGAGATTACTAAAGTAAAAAATTATAGCTTTGTTACTGCAGCAAATGAGAATGACATAAGATTTTACAAGTACATGTCTTAGCTCAAAATTTTTGCATATATCTCTATCAGAACTCTTTGACTTTCCCCTGAATCTCTTCTGCTTTCTGCCTCCTTCAGCGAGGGTAACTGAGAAGTCAATGCCAAACTTTTTTCGTCTGGGGACCTGTGTTTTTCAGCTTATTCCCAAAACTTACATGGGGTCTACTAGCAGAGCTGGGCCAGCTGCTATCTTGGGTCATTAGGACACCTATATAGAATGTTCTTCAAAGAGAAATGGCAGTGATATTGCTCTTGCTGAAAGAGTAATAGCAAAAAAATTAGGGCAAGCTCTCTACAAGAAAGGAAAAGTTTTCTGCCACATTCAAAAACTAGAATGTTTTTCCTTGCATACTTCAGATCATCTTATAAGATAAAATATAGGTCTTTTCTGGATGAAAATGTATTCTGTTTTGTGTAATAAGAGTTTGACTTTTTTGGTTAGTAGTCCTTTCCTGCAGCTTATGGTTGATTTTTTTAGTCTTCAATGGGCAATATACTAATATAATTGCCTCCCAGGAGGCTTTATTTTTAGTTCCACTGTGTGCTTTTCGTATTTTAGCAAACTTTTTATTCTGTTTTATACCAGCTTCCAGGTTGGTATGAACTTGGCATTTTCTTGTTTACACATAGTACAGAAATGACTAATAAAATAAAACACAGAATGGCTTCTCAATCTCATCAGTCCTACTTTTTTTCTCTGATGAGGTCTCTTAGATGCCATTGCTTTTATTTCAATGTTGCTGTTACCTGTGTTTACTCCTCCAGTGAATATCCATGCTCCAGTTGTCATAGCAGCCTTAATAAGGCCTTTTCCAAAGACTTGTTTGAGTTTTGGCTGAAGTTCAAAATTCTGAAGGCCCCCGTGCACAGAGATGAGAAGTTTGGGGAGCTCAAGTTGCCATTCTTTGGTCATCAGATGCAGAAGAAGGTCAGGCTTGGTGTCAAAAGACACACGTACATACTACAGAAACAAGGGCAGTAGTAGAGAAAAAAAAGATTGGTTATACCCACTGGTTTCTAATGCATATGATCCACCCCAATAAATCACTGAAAAAAGACAAGTTAGAAAACTAAGAATAATGGAACACTTGCAATTCATGGCCTGGATAACTTTCTTTTTTTTAGGAAATTAATTGTTTCAAAATGCTTAGCAATGCTAAGCATTTTCATATAGATGAAAAAATGGAACAAAAATGTAAGTGGTCTGCCAAAGACAACCTAGGTAGTCAGAATCACAACTGTGTATTCAATTCTACCTCATTTTCAAGTTAACCAAGTCAAACTCTCAAAAAGCAAGAAACAACAGAAACAAGGTGAGTTATTCAAGCACACACAAGTTTAAACTGAACAAGAC
This sequence comes from Pipra filicauda, assembly GCF_003945595.2. Lineage (NCBI taxonomy): Eukaryota > Metazoa > Chordata > Aves > Passeriformes > Pipridae > Pipra > Pipra filicauda. The sequence goes on along the minus strand of NW_024104509.1, from coordinate 2,613,391 downwards.
TACTAAATATGTACTTTTCAGAAGAAAGAATGCTAACTATCACTTACAGAAGGATTTTTACAGATTCACGAACTTGCCCAACAAGACACTAGACCCTAAAGTGCTCTGAAACAAATTTATGCATTTCCAGTGGTTGGCTGTTCTGTGCTACATCTGCAGCATTTTGCACCAGGGTAGATCAAGCCCCTCTGTGTGTGCTCAAAGATAACAACTGCCTTCAAAACTTGTATAGCACTACCATGTCACACAGATACCTGTCTCTCTCTTTGGTAAGCTTTTCTTTTGGCTCTTTCTCCTGCTCTTTCTATTGCTGATGCATGAAGGGTTTCACAGAACCCATGACAGGGCAGATGATGCTTTTTTCATTTCTAGTTACATAGCAGAAACAGGCTGCAAGAGGAAAAAATATTTCTATAGCTGTTAAGGTCTGGAAAGACCCTCTTAATAAAATAAAATAGGTTACAGAAAGCCACTCATCTATCAAATTTCTGATTGAATCACTGCCTGTAGAGCTACTTCAGTAGCCTTTCCCTTGATGGGTTGTCAGCACAGACATCAGGTATATAATAGAGGCTCCTTTGCTTTCAATCAGAGGAATACCTAGTTCTAGCTTATTTATTGTGAAATGCCAGGCACTACAATATCCAAATATATTATGTAACCATTTTGTCCTTTTCTGATATGCCTGATTAATATTTCTTGCCAAAGGTTTGTTCTTTTTTAGTAATATCATACGATAACAAAGTGGATTTTTTTCTAGTTGAATAAGAAATAAGGACTTGACATTTTCCAGAGGAAATTGCTAATAGACAGAGGTTTTTGCAAGAATGGGTTGTTGCACAGTGGACATATATTCTTAACATTTCTGGAAGCAAAAGCCTGTTTGCACAAATAGTTGGGGGAGCTGGGACACAGTCAAACTAAAAGCTGAGGAAGAACTTGGGAATACACATTCGCCCCAGTGCATCAGTAATATTCCCCACAGCAGACAGGCAAATTCATAGTAGCTAATGGACATAGAAAATACATGTCTGGCAAAAATGTACCCTCAAGTTGATATATAGATGAACTGCCTCCTCAGTAGCTCAGAAATTAATTCAATTTCCAGTGTGGGATGAAATCTGGTATGGCACCTGATACACTGACTAGATTGAGATGTTAATAATTTTTAAGTTGGGATTTGAGAGCTCTCAGAGTTTTAACACATTGGAGGGGGTGTAAGAAGGCTAATCCTGATTCCCCTTTTTCTGTCTTTAGGGACATCTGAGGTTGCAAAGGACAACCATTCACAGACATTCATGGACACATTCACAGACATCATCCTTCATGGGGACTATATGAAAAATTATGGAGATTCTGTTTTGGAATCACTGGTACCTTACTCTTTTTTGGTGAAGACATTACTGGTAGTCTTAAGAAGATAATTAAGGTGAATTCACACTAGCAATGGCCATACAAATATGCTGAAAATAGAGGCTATTGCATCATCTGGGATGATACTAAAATGAAGATACAAATGGCATCAGATACCATTATTCAGCCACTGATTTTTTTTGATTCCTTAGTTTTTTTTTTACCCTAGAATATGTGATTTCACTGCTCCTACCTTCTTAAGCCTATGTATTACTCTTCTTATACAGGAAGACCTCTGAATTTCAATAAATACAAGTCTATATAGTGAATCAGAAAGTTGGAAGAAATATTTGCTTGCATTTATTTGAAATATAGACATCTTTTATCACAAACAACAGCTTGTTCCTTATACTGAAGGCAAAACCCCTCTATAATTATGATAACTTTACTTTAGGAAGAGGAAATTTAAGGAAAAATAGATCAGAAAGTTTTATTCATGTAAATTAAAATTTAAATCGTCATAGATAAGATTTATTGTTTTAGAAGTTTTTGGCAGTGGTGCCAAACATCGTGATTTTTCTTCTGTGCATAGCGCTCAGTGTTTATGACTGTTTTTATGACTGATTAATTTTTGCTCTTACAGACACAATTTTCAGCTTTGTATGTTTGAAACTATTTTTGGCCATCATTTAACATGTTGACTAGTTAGGAAGCAAAAGTACAGACTGACCTGACTGACATCAGCATAGAATGGTGAAAGGATAAATCATCAAGTTCAAGCTGTCATGCCCTTTTGATCCCTAAACCAGCACAGTCGTAGTCATCAAGAGTGCCATTTGACGCCAGTTGTTCTTTCTAATTTTTGTCAAGTATTGTCTTAGAACATAGCTGTGCCCATTATCAGTCAAACAGCCAGAGGCTTGCAAGTTTGACTCCAGTGCCCAAGGGCAAAAGCCAAAGTTCCTGAGAGGTAGAATTACTATTCTGTTACCCAAACACAGCTGTTTCATTAAAGTACTTGGTGAATGACTGCAGATGAGAGTCTCAATGAATAAAATGAAGAGATTCAGAATTTTGGTGCATTTTTTCAGAGTAAATCTATTCAGGGAACATTTTGTGATCTGCATTCTAACACTGCTCCTGTGTTTCTCTTTGGTAAATAAGTTTCTATCACTGCAGACATATCTTCAAATTAAAGACTAGTTCCCTCAAAGTATGATCCTCACATAAAAAATAAGTTTGATGTAATTCTCATTGAATTCAAGAGAAAAACTGTCACTTAGACTAAAACCAGACTGGTTCTGTATGAATTATTTCTTCTTAACATCTTGTTCTCATCCACGTTCCACTAAATAGTTAGTGGAAGGACTCTCATTGATTTAATTGTCCTTTGAATAAATGTTTGTCTGTGTTATTTCCCCTTTTTCTTCACACAGGAGACCATGTTTTAAATTCTGTAAATATTTTTTAAGAATTAATTTACTGTTACAGAAAGAATGTTTGCTGCCTTTCCATGGTTTATGCAAGTTACAGGATTATCTCCCTTTTTTTTTCTCTCAAAAGCCCTGACGGCTTTTAAGGTCCTTTTTATATAGTTTTGATAAAATACAATGTATTTTAAAAAAAGAAAAATACCTTTTTTATGAGGTTGATTTCCAAATATCCTTAATAAAGTTTTGAGGATCTGAATATTAAATATTCCAATGTTCATGTTCATTGGAATTCTACTGATGTTCTTTTATGCTTCCATAAGAAAGGTTAAGGAGATAACACTGAAGAAAACTTTGGTTTTTCGCAGCTGTAAACATATTTTAGCATTTTACTGTGCATATTAAATATATTATTGGAATGCATTCAATGAAAATGAATGTAGTTAACTCACCAAAACTTTTCAAACAGCCATCTTCCATCTAACCTTGAAAATACATGATCAAAGAAATTTTAGTTCTGTAAATAGCAATCCTTTAAAGAAGTTGTTAGGAAATCCAGGACCACCAATTAATGAAAGAATGTTAAAGTGTTTTGTGTATGTGTGTGTAAAGGCAGATAGTATATTAAAAAAATGGGTTCAGTTTGGTCACAAGTACAGTGCAAAATGCATCACAGCAATATTGTCTTAACTGGTCCACTGATGAATAGAATACATTTATAAATTGTTTGGAATATTGCTCATAATAGGAATGGAATCACTCACATTAGTTTGATAATTGCTTTCTGACTTAGTGTAATAAATCGCTAGTATATAGTTAGACAAACTCATACATATTTCTTAAACTAGTAAGAGCCAACTTATATAAAGCAGGTCAGCTTTCATTAATTTTCCTGTATTTTTATTAATCAGCTGATTTATTTGCAAAAGGTATTAATAAAGTTAATGTATATCCACATCTCTCTCAGATCTTTTTACAGTGGTTAAAACTGAAAATCTGCTGTAAAAACAATGTAAATGTTACCAAGCAAAACTGCTTGTGTATCCTACATATTAATGGGGTCAGTCACTTGTAGAAAATATGAGAGTGACAGAGGTCTAAATACCACAGACTTGTAGGATTATCTGTGATTACATGAAGACTGAAGAAAAGGCCCTTTTAGTAACTGATCTTGTTAACCAACCTTACCTAATCTCAGCTATGTGTTTCTATATAATCTGCTGCACCCTGAGCTATTCACATTATTGATTTAAGGAAGTTAGTGCAGCTGCACTGAAGACACTTTAACAACTCAATGGCATTAGCAAAATTCATGCTGTTTGGAAATTTTTGTTCTATGTGGCTGTGGATTTGAAATTAATGGCCCAGTCAGTTCTATTGACAATATGGAAACCTATATCTTTTCTATTTTGTTCCAAATACATGTATTCTATTATAATTTAAGTGTAATTTTAATTTCCATAGCAGAAGATCCCATTGTTAGTTGTCTTGTGACAAGTGATACAATATTATATCATGAAAAGTATAATTATATTTATTATATATTTTGTATTAAAATCGAATTCTCTTAGTTCAAATGGCAAAAATAATTATCTGTCAGTCTTACATGCAGTAATTTATTCCATTAATTAATTGGTTTCCCAATTATAAATCTGAGGTTATGGTTTTCATTAACAAACCCCACCTAATTCCTTGTAGTCTGATTCAGAAAAAATTAGCAGTTTTCCCGTTAGCACAGACCAAGATAATACACCTGTGTTTTCCTCACTTAATAATTTTCATGTGTGGGCATCCATATAATCAAATAAAATAGGGAATAGGTGCAAAATTTTATGTTGAATTCTTCCTCTGAGGCTTTCCTTGATTTTGGTCAGCTTGCCAAATCTTCCTGCTTTGTAAGGTTATTTTATTAGCCAATAGGCACAATATTAACCTACCATGACTGTAAGCAAAATTCAGTTCCCATGCCATAGTTTTATTTGGTAGCCAGTACCTTGAAAATAACTAATATGACATATTTTTCGAAAGGAATAAATATCTGCCTATCATATTTTCTCCCTTTTTCTCTCTTCCCCTACTCATGTTAGTCAGCTTCTCTGCTTTTGGGTTTGAGAATGTTTTCTCTGAACAACAAGGTTTCCAAGGACTATTATGTACTTATTCCTTTTTTCTAACCCTTATTTTTCAATATAACTGCTCCTTCCTCCCTCCTCTGCTGGCAAAAGTGGTTGGCTGCTTCTATTGAGCAAACTCTCAGCTTCCATAGAAAGCTTCTGATTTGGTAAGTTTTACTTATTATGGGAAAGACTTCATAGCCAGTAAATTCAGAGACGGAAGTTTAATTACCTCTGTTAATAAAACTGCAACAACTACTTAGGCAACTCTTTGACCACAGTGTACCCTAAAATAATGTGTGGGGCTGGAAATAAGAGCATAAGGACACCTTCATATTGTTTTCAGCAAACTATAACAAAGCTCTTTAATTTGTTCATTTAAAAAAGGTACAATTAATGGATATGCAAGCCTCCTTATTTGTGTTTTGGTCTTATGAAAGATACTTTTTTCATTGTTGGTAACCAAGCATGACACCCATTCAATGGATATTTATCAAATTGTTTAATTTGAAGCACTTTTCCCACTAGTTGGATGATTGAACTTCTGGAGCTCTTACAGACGTTTTTAGTTCATGAAGAATTTGCTGTTTCCTATGTTTTTGGTGGGGTTTAATGACTATGAATAGATGGTAAATGCAATTATCTTCCTGATTCTAGTACTGTCAATATAAAGCTGGATTTTTTCCAGCATTAAATGTTTGTAGTCTTTTCTAAGTTTTAATTTGTTATTTAGGTCTCTCATAGTTTAAGTCCTTTTTTCCCTCTTTTTTTCTTTTTTTTTTTTTTTTTTTTTTTTTTTTTTTTTCTTTTTCCCCCCTAAATTCCTCATGGTTTCATTCCTGGCTGCACTCTGTGGTAAAGTTTTTCTTTCTTTTATACTGAATTCCAGTTTTACCTCCACAGTTTCACCTCATTTGTTTTCTTTTGAGCACAGAGTATATACCCTGAAGCATCTCCTGTCCCTTCTGACACTATGCCAGGACATCAAAATCCCAGCAAAGACCAGAAATCCTCTAGAGAAATTTGTAGCAACAGCTTCCCTAAAAGCTTCATCATTTCTTGGCTGTCTAAGACTACTTTTGTCTTGGCAGGGCTGTTTATTGTTTTATAGCAATCTTCAAGGCCATCACTGAAAAAGCTCTATTGATTATCTTTCTCATAAGCAGTGATTTAATGCAAAGTATCCATATACGGTTAATAACATTCATTATTACTGTATCTCTGAATCTTTCTCAGCCTGGATGAAAAGCTTTTTGGTTTTTTTCCACTGCTTTTGAAGATACAAACAGCACAGTCTGGTTCATTTCAGCGCTGAAGGAGTTGACAATTTATTCACACTAACCAAATGTTATTTACTAATCAGAGTCTCTCTAGAAATGGCCTTGCAGATTTTTAGGTGATTGGTTATCAACTGAACATATGGTGTCTGCGGTACTCTCAGAGAGATTACTTAATTTTCTATTTCTTGGTGCAGTAGTGCTTTTTGGTTTCTATCAGAAGAAGCCACCATCTGCATGAACAGTACCATCCACTCAAGTAAACATTCCGATTCCAGTACTTCTGTCGAAGAGTACAAATATTTTCCTCAGAAGTACTTCTGAGGAAAATATTTGTCTCTTGCTAGCATAGTACCTGAGATTTTCATTGTCTCTAATCTCTGTCCCTTAAAACAGATCTGAGACACCTTGTGGGAAGAATTCATGTGCAGGAGACAGTATTGGGTTGCTGGGCAGGTTATTCTGAAGAGCACTCAGGAGCTCTGCTTCTGCCCTCAGTGCTGCCCAAAGCAGTGTCTTGGCCATGATGTGCTAGGTAGTCATCTTTCATTCCCAAACTCCCAGGTTCAGTAGTTTAAATAGAGTCAGAGGGGTTCTTCCTTTCATAGAAGGGTTCCTCATAGGAAAAATACATACATGGAAACATCTCTTCAAATTAGTGGAGCAATGCCTTCAGATTAATATACTTTGGTATCTCTCCATAGGGAAGGAGTAACTCCTTGCTCAAGGAAGTTTGTGGAAGAATAGGGATTTCCCAATTCCTAGATTAGACACTTGATGGGACATCTTATTTCACTGAAATATGAACCAATGAGTCTAACTGGTCTATCCTCTGATACATGTCTGGAGGAATACTAAAATTAGGTATATTTTTCAGCTTTGCAGACACAGCCAGCAATCATAGTTGAACTCTAAAATTATTCAGAAAAAGAGGGATGACTAGCCATTGGAAGAAAATCAAGGTAGCAACACATTAATTTGTCTTCATTCTTCATAAAGGTAGCCCCTCTTACACTGTAGTCCAGCTTTTACAGTTAATTTTGTTCGCCCACTCTTTGGCACATGACACATAAAAACATACATTACGGTCCTACACACAATAATACTTTAACATGAAGTTAAGAAAGAATGCTGTTCCTTCTTTGTGAATGCCTATCTTTAGCTAGCAGCATTATTTATCTAAGAGAAAAACATGGTTACCATGGCTTTATTGGAGTGGCCTCCTCCTTGGAACTCAATGGTTCCAAAAGCGTCCGTCGGGCTGAGCTGTGTGTGCTTGCTGATGGACCACTTCTCCGACTGGATGTCATTGCGAGTGAGCCTGGTTTCATTTTTCTCATTCTGAGTAACAGAGGCGCTTGGAGGCTGTCCAATATGTTGACCTGTTAGACGCCCACAGCAACACCTATGACATTAAACAAACAGAAAACTTGAGTCACGTGCATGTATAAACTGAACAGGAAAACAAACTACAAAGAAAATCTAACCCCTTTTCAACTCTGTTTTCCTGCTCTCTGAAGGCTTTGTGTATGGAAGTAATACAGTCTGTATATTATCTTTGCTTTCTATGGTCTTTTTTACTTTGAGCTCTCCTGTATTTCAATAAAACCATGCTTTGTCCTAAATATGTACAAAATAAAGAACATTTTCTGTTGTCTTCAGATGACATCAGGACAAATAATCAGATTTTTTTTTTTCATGGACTAGCACATATTTTAAATTGCTAGTTTACTGCATTTATTTTCTTTCGACAGTATTGTGTGTCACACATCCAATTTAGGTAAACGTTCAATGCACTGAATATTGAACTAAGAAGATAAGGAAATTTAACACAGATGCTGATCCCCTTTGATTTATCTGTTGGGTTTTTTTTCTTGTTATGAAATAAGTTTTGAAATGTAAACAAATAGTGCCTATAGGAATCCGTCACTCCATCTGTAATTCAACCACCTTCTGAACAAATAAGTTTATGAAATATTTATATCCATATATATTTTATGCATATATACAGAGAGAGAGACTTTTTTTTCAATCAACTTTCATTTTTCATACAAGTAGCATGCAATTACCTATGGGGGTCTTTGGTGCTGGGTATGATATGAACACATTCTCTCTTGTAAAATGCTCTTTCTATCCATGATTTCTGTGCCTAAAAAAGAGAAAGGAAATGCCATGAGATCTGTTTGCTTATTAAGCACAAATTAAAATACAACTGAAGAGAAACTCCAAAGAAAAAAACTTTATTGACTTTGCAGACACACAATGCACATTTTGCTCAGAGCAAACATTTTCCATTAGAACTATGACTTCCTTCTAGAACTGAGCACCCAACACAAGCCCTTAAGGTTGTTTTCATATTCACTAGCCAGGCGACTTTGATCCTGTCACCTATATTCTCATAGCAGGAATCACTGGAGAAGAATTAAACTGTAAAGCTTTCTTCATGGCAGAGAAAAAAAATACACCTCTTCATTGAAACAGCTTTAAAAAGTCTATTTCCATTTTAGTAATACAATTAAGTCATCTCTAATTAAAAAAAAAAAATCAATTTTTTACACAAGTACTGAGAGTGCTGTTTAACATAGAGGTTTACATAGTTTCCGATGTGAACATCTTAATAAGAAAAGAAAAAAAAGAGGAAGTTCTCTTTCTGAAACAATACAAAACAACTTTGATGCATTGACTCAGATGAGGTGGCTGAGGTAATCTCTGAAACAGTTCAGTGAAGCTATGCCTGTTCATAACACTTTCCCCTCATATTCATAGAAAAGCAAGAAATTTCCCTCAGCATATTCTTACTTTTCAAATACACAACAAACCTTTTAAAAAAAGGAAGATAGACGGGTGGGAAAGAAGAAAAACCCAAGCCTCAAACACAAAACCACGAAGGAGAGACTTTCAGAGTTTTGAAATAATTTTAATTATCTAGGAAGTCTTTGCTCTATATCAGTTCTAGCAAGCTCTCTAAAACATTCACCCAGGTAGAATTCAATTATTTCATTTAATAAGGAGATGAGTTAAAACTTTCCTTTAAAAATCATTTCAAACAGACATACTTTATAAAATCTATTTAAATAATAAAATTCCCTACTTTATTGCACAGGATAAACAAAACTATGAACTATGACAAAATTATCTGAGAATTAAGTAATACAAAATGAACTTTGGACAATTTAAAGGAAATATGAGTATCCTGCCTCTATGAAAAGAGAACATATGGAATTGCCTGTGTAATGTAACCTAACTAATTAATCTTACCTTTTACTATGGAAAGTTAGATGGTAACCTACGTATGTATTACTTTTACTAACTAATGTTATCTCAGAGCCTAATGTTACCTTTTTCTCAACTAAATCTGTATCCTGTTTTCCATGTTTTCAGTGAATATCACTAGCACAAACTATAAAGTACCATAATAAGAATTTCTTGCTACATCCATTACTTATCAGTCCCGGTACATAAAAAGTTATTCTTTTGCCTTTCACACAGAAGATAATTCCTTGTTGGATCTAGTGGTCACTGATGTTACTTGGCAATATTTCATCTTTCTTCTCCTTGCGTTTTTATTTGAAAAGTCTGCTAGACTTCAAATTTTGAAATAGGAGACTTCTACAGTCAGAAAAAATAAGAGTCAATTAAAATCATTAAATAAAACTGTATTTGACTGATCTTCCTTACTGTAGCAAACAAAAAGTTAATATATCATAGAATGTTGGTAAGGTTTGTTTTGTTTAAGCAAAGGCCAGTTAAACAGAAATTCTGAAGAAGCTAACACAGTTTTACTTCACACTGAAGAGATTACCTTAAAGTTGTAATTCATTATAACTTCTAAATATCCTTTATTAAATACTTATATTTTTAATAATTTTCTGCAAATAATTTACCTTGGTGAATTTTCTGACTACATAGACCTAGTGTCTTTTTTAAAGATGGTCACTAGCTAAATTTCTCTCAAGATGCAATACAAAAAGATGCCATAACAGGTACTTTACTGAAAATTTTTTCTTTAGGTATAGAAGTAAGCTTTCAAAAACCAGTACAGTGACATTTTTCCTACTCTTTCTCATATAGTCTTTGCAAGTAGAAAAGAAACATAGCTATGTTAAGTATAATAATAATAATAATAATAATAATAATAATAATAATAATATGCATTTGAATTTTCATCAAAGGTAATATTGCACAAATAGTCTGATTTAAAAAACTCCTTTATTCCCATCATGAAAAAAAACTTTCCAGCTTTTAGATCTCAAACAATATACTATCCTACCCAACAGAGTCATGATGCCAAAATACATGATTTACTAATTTCATATTTCCTCGTCCTTCCAAATTTAAAAGAAAGCACCTGGCTTCACTATCTCATACCGGTTATCTTTCCATGACAGATATAACTTGCAATGAAGTACAAAGTTCAGATTATGTTACTTGCCGTAGAGTCTTCACAATAGAATAACTTCGGTAAATAAACACATTCATCACTAAACTGTCTGCACTAAACTCTTATTAACAATCTGAAATAAAGTAATAAAAACTTTAGAAAATTACAGCAAAGAATATTCAAAACTAGTAGAGCAAGAAGCTTATCTTCTCTTTCTCTTATTTCACAAATACTCCTTTAGTAGTAATTCATAAACCAATTTAAAGTCCACAGGAAATTCATAAAGTGCATGCCATACTTGAATTTAGATTATTCATAGCTCAGCTCCCTAGGTAAGTCTCTCTCTTTATTAACCCAGCCGTAAAATCCCACCAAGAACACTTTTTTTCTCCCTCTTCTTTACCTGAGCATCAAACTTGGTATTTAAGCCTGTCCTGGAGGAAAATCTGCTTTCCAAGTTTCGCCACTGCTGGTCATGGCTAATAACACATTTGCGACCGCTGAACAAGGTTCTTGCTCTGCCCCCAGCGCAGAGATGTGAGAGCCAGCAAAGCCCTTGCACCCATTAGCCGCTTGGAATGTGCTGCTGTGGGATTAGCCTCGTTAAGGGTTCAGTGGGCACTGACCCGTGGCCCCACAACACTGCTTGGTTTGAACATCTAATCTGACGCCTAAAGAAAAACAAATCCCTTGAGAGCTTGGATTTAGCTGGCACAAGCCTTGATGGGCTTTTTTTCCCTCTCTTTTTTCCCCCTGAGAACACGAGCTGGTGAAAGTGTGATAAGATGCTCTGAGTTCTTAAATTCGACCCAGGAAAACCAATCCTTCAAAAGAAACACTGTAATATACTAGAAAGAACCTGAGAACACAGGGGAAACTGTTAATCTCCAAAGAACAAAAACAGTGTGTTTATTGGGCAACTGTGAGAAATCTATACACAGTTGAAACATATTGCAAATAACCAAGGATGGCATTTTTCCAAAGAAACTGGGTTTTGTCACTGTTTCTCACCACAATTGCTGCACTGTAGTGCATGTAACTTTTCAGAAAGTCAAACTCACAACCCTTTATCTTTCAGAGACAAGCAATTGCATTGTTTTCAGCATAGTTAAAAGTTGTTAACTTAAACAAAAACTTGACTCTTTACAAATTTGGGGACTACTTCTTTACTGTACCCTCTTGATATTAACACTGATGAACAACCATTTCATATGAAAAATGCTTAGATTTTTTGGGGTTTTCTTTAGTACCTAGCAATTATATGTGTTTAGCTACTAACTTCAAGAGTTTTCCAAATATAAAATATTTTGACTCTTCCACCTCCGCCTCCAAGTTTGGATTAGTTCCTCTCTACTCCCACATAGGCCTACACCCCCTCCTTTCCGTATCAGTAAGGGTGCATCTAATGCATGGAAAATATTCCTTCTACCCTTGGACAAACACACAACTACTAAACTGTTCAGGACATACATTAGCTCTGATCAGCCCACGATGGCCAAAGCTGAGAATATGCATCAACTTTTAAACTTCTTATACCATCACACAGATGTGTTGAGAAGCTTCTGCTAGGCTGGCAGAATCCATGAGATCGTTTTTTCCTCTTGGTTCTCTAAGGTTTTTTGTGTAATATACATGCATGTATTTTGTAAATATTAATGTATACATATGGGTGTATAAATGTCTTCCTCTGTGTATAAATATAAATATTTATACATATATATACACATTCTATTCTAGCAAAGCTATGACCTGGGAGGTTTCTGTACCAGAGACTGTGTGCATATCTTGTAAGTTCTCTTAAACGCAGGATCAGACCAATGATCTGTGGAGAACAAATAAGGTAAAACTGCAACCAAGAAAGAAGCTAGTAAACAGTTCATTGAGGTAAAGAATATGACTGGGGAGTCAGTAGGTAAAGACAGCTTGCATTTTAACACTGGGGAATTTGGTTTGGTTGACAGGGTGGAGAAAGAGTGAAGTGATGAAAGGAAAAGTTCTCATGACTGAGATGACTGAGTAAAAATCGTAATTGACTTTGAAGTTAACCTTCAGTACTTGACAAGATTCTAGGGACTGATCCTGGATTCAGGTTTCAGCTTGCAAAGTAGCCTGGGGCAGAAGCTACATCTTTGGCTCAAGAAATCAACAAAAGAAATGATGGTTATGTTCATTTGCATGCATCACCCAATGGCACAGGGATGTTTTATAGAGACTTAAGTAGAGTTGGCATATACAACTGATACCACAGGTAATTACTAATGTCTTTGCTACAGCTAATTTAAAGAAACATTAATCTATGACTTTCTCTGGCAATGAAAGTACCAGTGCCATAGATATTCCTATATTTTAAGGAGTAATAAAGAAATAGCCAATACAGAAAGATTTTGTGTTTTTTAATATGGTGCAACAGCAAAATAGCATTTTGAGTGGTCAATGCTGCCCATTTGATGCTACAAATGTACACAGTCTTTACATTTTCAACCCAGCTCCGTGTTAATGAAACAAAGACTTAAAAGCAGTTAGCAATGAGCCCAGTACTGGCTCCTCATAGAAGATGAGGGCAAATATTAAAAACTAATCAAGAACAGAAATTTTCTGAAAGACAAAATCTGGCAGATTTTACCATGTTATGTAGCTGGGATGCTTAACTCTGACCTCTGAAATAGCATTACTTCGAAAATAGCACTAAGATTTACAATTTTATAAAAACTAGTTATGTCAGTCACAGAACACAACCAGTGGCAGTTCTAACCCTCTGTTTTCCTACTTTGTTTATTTCCAACAAGTAACCAGGTTCTAAGACAGGTATTACTGGTGCAAGAGAGGTGTTGCTAAGAGCCTGTCTCTACCTCGCAATGGAGCAGAGCAGCTGGACAGGCAACAGAGTAATACTGAAGCAAATTACAGATGGGATTTGCAGGAGCATATGGTGATGGAATTGCATCAATGCTATTGCAAGCTGAAGTGATTAGTGTTCCTTAACCAAATGGGCACTTGTACAAATTCCACTGGCTCTGAGTACATGTAAACTTCTGTACCTATATTAGTACGAAGGAAGGCAATACTTCAGTATAACCTTATTACACTGTGTGCTCAGACCGAATTTCTAATCCTCTTTTTCAACACTGTCCAATTATAAGCATTATAAATATTTTACGTCTTTCTTGAAGCATTAGGAATTTACCTCTCTGGACATTTAGTTAGGGATCATTAGAGTGTCCCAAAATGTTTCATTTTCTAACAGACATTTATTAATCTAACAGACTAGCAATTTAGAGGCTGGTAATCAGGCCTTTATCCATTAGAGCTGTAATTATGTGTTTTATTCTTTTTCTAACAGATTTCTCAAGCTCTTTATCATCAGATTTGTTACAAAAACTATGCTGAATTGTCTTGAAAATCAAGTTGCATGCGGTACAGAACAGGACGACATAGAATGCAGGCATTTATTATTACAGTATGTTACAGAATTTATCTGTTAGCATTGTTTACCAGATTTAATTTTTATACTATACTTAGAAGAAATAAAGTAATTTAAAAACAATCAGGAGCTTTTCACTCAATAGTTTAAGATTTTAGTAATTATATCTGATATTTTTCTTACTGCAAGGACACAGAAGTGAAAATATTATTTCTCTGTTAATGTTACTATGAAAATGTTTATTTAAGCTTTATATATTTTCAAGATAATATATAGACCAAGCATATGTCCTTATTAGCCATGCTATTGATAAATTAACTGGAAAGCTTAACGGAGGTTTTAAATAGAACTAGGGAGAATGATCAGAAAATTGACAAAAATATTCAGGTTCCTACAGGCCTTCTCAAGATCAGCAGAAGTGCAAGGGGAAAATTCTAAAGAAAATGAAATTAAAATGAAAGATGTATTGTAAAGAACACTTTTAAAAACTGTTTGCTTCTTATGGGCACTAGCATATGAAAGGAAGAATTAAGCCTATTGACTTCATTCAAAAGGTATCTTTCCATACATGTTTATTATTTCACCGGATCTGCTGTGGGTTTAAAATTGTTTAAATAAGTAAATAAACCTTTTCTAGCACGAAAGCTCTACTTGATTAGATGATGGGTTCATCCAGACCACAATGAGGTCTCTACAAGTGCCATAAACAGATGCTAAAAAAAAGGGGAAAACATGTCAAACGTACATAATGCTTCTCCCTAAGAGTTTCTCAGCTAACAGCTGTTATCTGCTCATGGTTTTCCTGCATCATTGTGATTTCCACATGTTCTGCAACCCTTTATGGGCTTTCTTCTACAGACTTGCCAGCTGATTTCTTGCAAATTTTCAGCATCCTTAATATCCTTGTTCCTGTTGCAGAGGGAATCAGTTCCTTCTGTTTGTTTTGAATGTGACTTCTCATACTTTCCCATGCTGTTTACTGCTGAGAGAGGCAGTGAACAGTCAATTCCCATCCATTCTCTTCATACTGGTTTTCAAGGTTTTGAAAATGTGTTTCGAAGTAGTTTTTTTTTCCTCAGATTAACCATTTATCAAGTATTTCCTCACACAGAAACCATTTGTTACTTTTTATCATCCACGCCTTGCCTTCTGGGAAGAATCAGAACTGTGCTACAAGGGAGAACTGCAGATTGGTGTTGTGGCAGGTGGAAATTCGCCAGTTTGGTATCTAATTTTTGCCTAATAATTCCAATAAAAGATTGATTTGGTTTTCTTGACCACCACTACCGAGCACCTTCACAGAGATACCTAGCTTAACCCCAATATTTCCCTTTGGCGTAGCAAAGAATTAAAAATATTAATGGTAAAGAACTGCTATAAAAATCAAGCTGCTTAAATCAAAGTCTAGCAGAACAGCAATAAACCCATATGATGTTCTAGTTTATGAAAAATGCAGCCTAAAAAATCATAATGAAAAATTATATCTCAGAGGTCTATAGCTGCACATAGGTAACTAAAAAGCATAATACACAGGAAATATTTTTCTGTCAGTCAGTGCTGGTAGATTATTATCTTTAAAATACTAAATTTGGGGTTGGATTCTGAAAATTATAACATTATTCCTAACTCCTCAAACTAAGGAAACAAAATAACCTTCACATTAAGCAAGATCTCACTACTATCTTAATAGAAATCACGAGATTAAAATGCACACGTAGGAGTTTTGCACTGCATCTAATTCTGGTCTGAAGTATTTGATTTCTAAACTATTCATTCTACCCCATAAATATATGACAGCTATAACATTATCTGCTCCTTCATTAGATTGAGATGGTTTTGTTAGCCACTGTGTGGGTGTTGAGCTGATGAAGGAATTAAAATTAAATGGTACATAATTATATGAAAGGATCTGAAGGAATGAGGATTCTAGATGTTCCCCAAGCCTAAACATTCAAATGGACCAATTTTATGCCACTGTTCACATTTCGTCTCATCTAACAACCCTGCAGTTATTCACAAGTCCCTCTTGAACCTCCTGCATAATGCAGCCCCACAGGTATCTTTTGTCATAAGGCTTTGGTTGAGGTCATAGTTTCACTACCCCTAGCCTTCCTAAACACACCATGACCGATGAACCATGGTCCTCAGACTCTAAGCTGTTAACTATCTTCGTGTCAGATTCATCAGTGCGTGCAGACTGTGTTGGAAGGTGGAAGGGGTAGCCTCCTGGATCACTCTTGCCATCTTTATTATACAAAACATGGGTAATAAATTGCATAAATCCTATATATATATGCAGCTATTTAACTTCCTGTCCTATAACTTACGTTTCTTACTTTTCTTTTCCCAATGTTTTATGCATCAGATTTTACAGATTTCTGCCCTAGAAAACATCAAATAACAGAGAGATATGTTTTAGGCATGTGTTAAGCCCCATGTGTCATTTAGATTTTGGTAGACAAATGGTGGCCTTGACAAGAATGCTTTCAACATTAGCCTGTTTAAATATGTTCTTTTCAAGAGATGGCGGACTTACTCTGAATTAAGTTACAACAATATTTCTCTCACACTTGCCATTCAAATTGCATTATAAAGAACTATTTCAAAATTTGTTTCAGATGCTATTTTTTGTTATACAATCAATTGTGACCTTTGATTTCAGTGATATGTTGAACTGAAAACAAATATACTACTTTAGCTAGCTCTTAATAATACAGGGGAAAATGTAACAAAAGATGCCAGTGGCATACCACATACTACTACAAAACTGAGCAGAATCCTAGCAAGAGTTAAGGAAAGCATTTCTCAGCACATTATAAAAATGGATATTTTGATTTTGACTCACAGTTGCCTTTCACCAAACATGAGAGTGAACCAGGGAAGTGAAGACAAACTTATAGGCTTGAGAGTTTGTGACATGCAAGTCACAGCTACTACTCTGTTGGTACAAAGTGGGAGTGGAAAAGCTTTCAGACATATGATACCTTACAAGAAGTACTTTCTTTTCAATATTGTTGCTTGTTCCTGTTTATGTCTGATCATTACAAAAAGAGCAGATAGACTGCCAGGAGGAAGGTGGAAGCATCACTGAGGTGAGCAGGGGAAGAGAGAGCAGCCCTTTGGCCTCTGCAATGACTCCTGCAGCCAGGAGCACAGCAGCTCTTTTCCTCAAAACCCTGCTTTGGAAGGCTTGGATCTTTCCACACAACTGCATCAACAACTAATCCTCTCCCACTGCAGACCTTTCTTCTCTGCCTTGTCTGAGACAATGTGAAGGAAAATACCAGAAAAAGTCCTATGCTGCCTGATGGATCTTCTTCCATGCAACCCTTAGCAGCCTTCATTTTTGGGGAGGGCTACAGCAGAAAGCAGAAAAATGTTTTATGCCTTAAAAACATCCTATGGACAGCTGCTTTAGCAAAGACATAGCAAATCTCTTATAAACCTGGTTTGAGAAAGGAAACTTTCTCCCTGCAGTAAGTTACCTTCATTTTAGAAACACTCCCATGAGGTTTGGCATTATAATATTTTATTTCCTAGGGATTTTGGTGTTATAATATTTTGGAATTATTATAATCCAGGCTTATCTGTATAGTTAGCATTTTCCCCCTCTGTTAAGTACCCAGAGATTGCTGACAGTTGATTTTCCTGAAAAATAACATCCAAGTTTCAAATGTCCACCTAATGCAATGTTTCAGCTCAGGAATAAATAAATAAATAAATAAAAAAGAAAAACACAACTAAAGTATAATCCAATGATTAAATTCCCGACTTAGTGAGGAGTAATGATAATCATAGTAATCATAGTAATATGATAATAAAAATCTTTCCTTTTCTTATAAAAATATAGTTCTGTTGTATTATCTACAGCATATTTGCAAAACTGTGAGTAATGAAGTTCAAAATATCTGGAGAATATGAGCATTTCTGAAGCCATTCAGGTGAATGATCAATTTGAAGCACTGTCAGATAAAGCCTGATTCAGCTATTGTGAACAGAAACTGTTTCTATGCACTTTGCTTATGCTTTAAACGTACAATGCTGTCATGGAGGAAGCATGTGCAAATGTGTAACGATGCAAGCAGCATATTTAAAAGCTCACAATCCAGCAAATATGAAATACTTTGACAGACCCTCATAGAACTACAAAGATTTCATACCTCTGTTTTCAGGTATGTTTCTCCACCAAAAGTTTATAGCATTATGTAAGTCAATATTTTTTAAAATAAAGTTTTAGATTAAATATTATTTCCTGACCTACATTGTTACATCAATGTAAAAATCCCTCATGCAAAAGCTAGCAGCCTATTTATAGTTTTTTGATGTTATTTAGCTCATAAGAATTCTATGTCATGCACATATCTCCTAGGGTCAAGAGACAAGAAATTACCTTTTATTTTATATCAAAGAATTTTCTTTAACTTTCTAGTTAGACTCACAACTACACATGAGAACTAGCAGGCCTTTGTCTATTACACTACTATATTGTTCATCTAGGTTGTGTGCTCCAGTGTTGGTCACTGCTCCTTTACTCCCCTGAGCAATGCGACTTTGCTTTTTTCTTCCCTTTGTCAACAATCTATACTGATTCAAGTTCAACTGAAAACCAAAGATCACTGTGATTAGTGCTATCAACTCTTCTCCATTTCAGAAAAAAGCAGTCAGACCATTTGATCTGAGAGCCCTATAGCACACGTAAATCCATTATTCTTGTTTTCTCCCAATGTTTAGTCCTAACTATGTAGCTTAAATAAAAGTAAACACATAATATTTTTTAATAAAAAAGCAACAATCACCAAATAAGATCTTATAGAGGTTCATGACTTTTCTTCAGGGTCAAATTAGAAGGAAAAGAATAGCTTTGATGCAGAAATTCTTATTCAATCACAGATTAAGAAAAGAAGAAAATCACAGGAAATATAAGTTACATAGGTATTTCTCATGTTTCTTGCTTGATCTTAACAGAGGGTCTTACTTTAACAGGAATGCTGAAAAAAATAAGCTAGTATCTCAGTCTCAGTAAGTTTGAAACTTGGTTAAATCTGTTGAATCCCTTAAGGAAAAGACAGGATTTTAGTTTTAAATTCTTGTGTAAGACATAACTTTGAAGGTGACCTATAACAAAATTTAATCATATTAACCACATTGTGTTTCAACACATAATTATTACTTACATTATAGATAATAGCAAATATTTCATTGGATTTTCTATCATATTTTAATTTATGGAATTACCTTTCCTTGATGTTTGAAAGCTTTACTGAAAACTTTTCAGCCTGTTCCGGCTTTGAGTTAACAAGACTATTAAGCAGTCCTACAGTTTCATTTCTAATCCTTGAATTAATATTAGGATTACAATTTTGTGGTGAACCTGGGTGGGCCTCGTTAAATCCCAAATCCTGCAAATTCTTGCTTGTGGACAACACAAACAAGTTTTATGACTTCGGAAAATTTGAAGGACAGGAACCTAGCAATGAGGAAAACAATGCTTTCACATTGCTAGACTTCCTTGTGCTTTTAAGCACAACAGCTAATTCCTTTGTACTAGTTCCATGTACCAGCTGCCAGAAATGGTCTCAATAAGAAAATTGTGCTTCTTTCACATGCAATATTCCTTACACGCAATAACTCTTGGAACTGTAAATGTACATGTGTAAGCATAAAACACAATTACGGTTCAGGACCCCTTTACATCAAACAAGAAGCAAACAGCAAGCAAGAATACACTAGCTGAAGCCTTGGAAAGAGATTCTGACTCATGGGCAAAAAGTTGTAAACTTTCATCACTCCACAATCTCACTCTCTGGGACTGAGCCCCATTTCTCTTCCACAAAATTTGAAATTAATAGTCGTGGATGATATCCACCTGCAGAGGATTAAGATTACTTTTGCACCATCACAGGAAACAGCCTGGAAAGCCATTTCTGTGAAGGCATTTGAACATGAAGATGGGAAGAAGAGAACCGTCTCTACTTTTTGGTAGATTTTATCTTCTGTTTTTTCCTTTAGTATCTAGTAAAATATTTTCATATGAATAGACACACTTTGTGGAACAACATTGTATGAACAACATTGAAATATCCTTTACAGGCTAGTCAGTCCTTCTTCTTTCTTCCTCATAAGGGTTAACTGACTTCCTTAAACCACTCTTGATCTCAGTTTCAGATTATAGGCCCATGAAAATAAGTGTTGCTATGAGTCAGCTGGTCAGTCTGCGTAGTCATAGCTGACTCTTCTTTCTTGGAAAGGTATACAAGAGAAAGCAGAGCTGTGATATGACATGGCTTAGACCATGTAGTGTAAAATGTTAATACCGCTCGTATGGGAAGCACAATTTTCACCCTGTCACCCCATGAAGGTTGGTGGGTGGGGCTGGTGACTCACTGAAAGGCCAGAGAGGAGTGCCAAAATTATCAGTTTGATCATCCAATGATAACAGCATTGGAATTTGAATCCCTAGACAAAGTGATTGATGTGAAATCTTCTAACAGGCAATTAAACTGGTTTTTTTGGGGTTATTTTGTTGTGATTTTTTTTTTCCACTTTTACCTTCTGTGAGACTTGCTCTAGGATTTGAAATGTCAGAAATCAGAACACAAGCATATCTGAAGACCCTTATTCTTTGAGCTGGAAATACTTTGGAAAGCATGGTGGCATATGCCTTTCATTAAATTAATACAAATCAAGTATTGTCTGTTAAAAGACAATGCAATGCTTATAGTAATATTCTTGAACTTTACAAGGCTATTCAATTCTACATACACACAAATGTACATGTGACTGAGGATAAAAATCACTGCTGCTCTCCAGTGCCATATATTGAGTTCAGCTTGCAATGTTCCAAAGGATTCTGGAAGGAATTAAGCATGAAAATTGTGATTAATTAGAGCTTCTGAATTTAACGACTTCTCATATTACAGAGATGGAACTTGAAAAGCAAATCTTACTATTTGGAAAGTTGTGTGATGGAGGTCATTCACAAGGATGGCATGTAAGCAGTTTTAAATTACTTTCTTGTTTTGACTTGACTTTGAAACAAGGACTTTAATGTAATCATTTTTTTTTTAATATGCTGGATATTAGAATTAGTAAGAAAACAATCCAAACATCCTCTACATAAAAGAGGTTTGAGCAATTTCTCCTTTTTTTAATTTTTTTTTTTTTTTTTTTTAGGGGGGAGTTTAAATCTCTTGGAATTTGATTACACAGCACATTCCAGCTATCTGCCCCAGCAGGCCCCTCTATCAGGACTTGCTGATTACTACTTATGCATTGTTTCAAAGTGAGCCCTTGAAGGCTTTCATTTAATACAGATTAGTACCTTTATTAAACAGTGGTTAATTGAAGCCTCTGAGTTCTGCTAAATATTGTTCAGTGAAGTGAATTAGTTGTTTTAATTTGTTGCTTTCTCACACAAGAAAATAACACTGAATGAAATAAATACTTTTTCCATTGGGCTACTGAGAGTAACAAAATTAGAGGGCTTTTAGCTTACGTATTTTAAACTGACAGTTTTCTAACTTAAAGAGATGCCTCTGGTTCAGCAAACTTAGATCCTATGTTGATCCTAATAACTCTCTCTTAGATGGTTTAATTTCTAAAAAGAATAAATTAAGGCCACCATTAAGACTGTCTTATCAAATGTATAACTAAAATCTGGCACTCTTTTCTCTGATCAGAAAAGGAAAAAAAAACTAATAAAAATAAGTGTTGGAACATTTTTATTTTAAGTTTAATTGTTTCCTTAAGGGTTTCTGTAAACAGTTTTTTTATGTGACAATATTATTCTTAGTTGAACAGTAATATTAAGAGAGATTATAAAAATTTATGGAATAATCCTGTACCCACTCCAGTCAGTAACTCATTAAGGAATCTTACTGACTTACTGAAGACCAATTTTTTAAAAGATTATTTAGAAAATCTTAGAGCTCTAAATGAAGATGTCTGCCTCACTATTTTTCCCTGTTAACTTCTCAAGGAATAATAACTTAAAATTCAACTAAAAGAAAGAGTCTATGTGAATTTTACTACACTGTCTCTATACTGGAAATTCTTGCTTTAAGAAAAAAACTAATTCTTAGTAAGACTCGGAAAAGAGGACTAAATAAAAGAAAATAACTCAGCCAAAGTAACTGTATCTAAAACACATGGAAAAATACCTCTGCTTCTATGAAAGTTGTGATAACAAAAACACCTATTTTTGCCAAGCAGAATTCCTCCTGGACTCAAAGGAGCAGTGAGGAAAGGCTCAGTTCAAAGTCATACAGTGATACTTCTGATTGCTCTGTAAACATAGAGCTCTAGCTAGATTTGCAAAGCAGAGTGGAACAAGATTGCTGTGGTGGCTGCATACCACGGATATAGTCTGCACAACCATACTGGCTGCAGTACAGTGGTGGTCTGGTTACTGTGAAAGCTGTTCATTACCAACCTCACTTAATTTGTTTCAATTGCTGTTGTCAACTCTGCTATGTTTACCATATCCAAAATACTTCCAAATAAATAAACTTAGCAGCTTAAAAGTTTATACTCTAAGAACAGTTTAGACTAAATTTCCTAAATAAACTTCACACCAAGTATAAACAAAAAATAGTAATAAAAAAGTTTTACTAGAAATTATTGACATTTTGCACTATTTCTAGCCAGATACAAGAGAGGAAAGAAATGCTGTAGTAGAGATCACTTAAGTGAATTTCAGAGGGAAACTCAGGAACACCCAAATTTTAGTTTAACCTTTTAAAAAAACATTACATGAGGTTGCATTTGGCCAAACTTTACTTTTAGTTTCTGACAGGCAAGGCCACAGAAATAAGTGGCATAGTATCACTAAAATGCAGAGATGAATGTGGCCCTGAACTTGTCTGCTTTTATGTCAGTGCTGGAAATGCTATTATATATCAGACTTCATTTATTGAATTTAGTGCTTTCTAATGTCACTCCCTCAGGCCTTGCCATGCAACACTCGTGTATTAAAGTGGTATTAACAGCATTAATCTTTCTGTTACTTCATTCTCAGAAGAGGATCTGCAATAGGATATATGACAACTGAAAATGAGTTAATCTTATGCAACCTGCTGAAAATCACGGATTCAAATAATGAATGAGGCTCAAATCAGCCACATGTGCTTGAAAAGTCTGCAGACAGGAGTGACAGGTCAAGCCAGAGGGGCTAATGCTGCGGGGGGAAGCCTAATTTCTCACCAACCCCAAGGACTGCACTGTAGCACAACTTTTATGTCTCCTCAGTAACTTTACACCTTTTCAAAAGAAAAACGAATACAAACACTCCATCTCTGAGGATCTGAAGTGGTTTTGGCACTTCTTAATTAAGCAAAGAGAAAACACAAGAACTCACTGAAAGCTTGGAAAGGTTGCAGTTCCAAGGGCACAGATTTTTGCATTAGAACAGGCACATCAGATCAGCAATCCCAAACCAATAGTGGTAGTAAAGAGTAACCAGACAACTTTGCTGGGTTTTCTGTACTCCTGCAGCTCTTGGAGACATTGGGAGCTGGTTGAGGGGATGATGTTTCTAGGTAAACATTTCAAATCAACCTCTGAAACTAGATCCTTCACTAGAGTTCCCCATTGATTGTCCCAAGTGTCAGTATTTTACAGTTGTCCGTGCCTGCAAAATGCTCAAGATAAGGAAGAATCAGAAACTTGCATTGTGAAAATCACACTGTAAGCCACAGAAACACAAGCTCTGTTTATGAAAAATGCTCATCTCTAGGTTATCCTCTTGTGAAGTCACTTAATCAAGACTGGAATTTTATGTGTCTCTTTTCACTAAACTGCAGTTTTTAAGAGTCTGAATACTACCAGACAGTTTGCTTGTCCAAATGAAGAGTATGTAAAATAGTAACTATGATGTTTTGGAAAAGTAGTTCACAGTATTCTTTGGTTTAGACTTCCTTTTTGGTACAGATAGCTGGATTCTTTAATATAACTTGCATTTCTTTCATTTATATCATACAAAATAAAAAGTTAAGATACCTCTAAAAGCTTTATGGACACTTAGTAAGTTTAAAACTTGGAAGTTACAGGCTCAGAGCAGAGCTGCTTTTTGCTTTAAATGTCTCTCTCAACTTATAGAAGAATGATACTATTGCCTTATTCTGTATGCCAATGCTAACAGGATCTAGGTCACCTGACTTGCTATATTACATTCATATGCAGACAGCTAGCTAGCTAAAAGATGTGAAAACTATTTTTTATAGAGAATAAAAATTACAAGAGTAAACAACATAGAATAAAAATTGAAAAGATGTCACAGGAGTTGAAAATTATCACAATACATCTTAAGTTTCTGAATATTTCATTCAGATTGTTATTAGTCCACAGTTTCCTCATTAGTGTCTTAGACTTCAAATGTAAAAGCCATTCAAATGTTGTGGGAAAGAATAGAGAAACAAAAAAGAAAAGAGGATATTTTACTAAGATATAAGCCCAACAGGCTTGTTATTTTGTATCGTAACATTTGCAATGAGAACAATTTATTCTCAGTTTAGTTTTTGATGATATCTTGAAGGTTTTGCCACTAAACATATTGACATTTCAGCTAACACAGTTGAAGACACCAAAGCAAGCATTTTGGGAGACCATAATTAAGCAGACTTCCCCTGTAACAACAACTTGGGAAAGGACTGGTTCTGTTTATTATATAACAGTTTCCAATACCTGAAAAACAGAAAAATCAGCAAATGTACCGGAGGGATCATCCAGGGTAAAAATCTTCTAGTTCAAAGCACAAAAGTAGACCATTCCCCAGAATACCTTTCTGCTAAGGGGGGGTGGAGCTCATCTATGGAAAGCAAAACAAACAAATTCTGTATTTTCTTTTAAAAAAGATTCAGGAAAACATGTGTTACCAGTTTCCATGCACTCCATAGCTGCTTTTTCAGAGAGAATAATTCTGTGCTGCAGAAGACAGTGAATACCACAACTATAAAACCACTTTCACCTTCTCTTTTAACAGTTGTGTTTAGAAATTATTCTCTTTCCTAAATGCCTTATTCCTTTCTCAGCTGCAACCAAAGCTGCCTAATTCTGACTACCTCTTACCACTGTTATGAGCTTTCCTAACTGAGTCAAAGAAGACTTCTGAGTGGTAATTTGGAAGTTAATTTACTTTTTCTAAAGCATTTTCTCTGTGTCAGTATCATAGAAAAATAAGACACGCTATGAATCTTCTAAAAGGAAATTGTGTCCCCCACGGTATACTTCAAAGCAAGCTTTATGCAGATTTCTCTCTATTACCCATAAGTTCAACTTCCCTCTTACTGTAACAATGGAGAAAGAAAAATTTCCCCAGTAGTGTGACGGAGTTTTGTTTAATCTGAACCTTTTCATAGGCAGGAAAAGATTAAATGTACATATCCTCCCTCTGTAATTATAACTCTGCTCTGCTCTCATTAATTTAACATTTATCACTTCTAAGTTTTATCTGTGGTTACACTGTACTTAAATCTAGTAACCTGCAGATTTTTAAAGAGTTAGGTTTGAAACTTAACCCTTCTCTGTGGAGATATAAATCTAGCAATGTTCTGTATAAGCCTCAAATACCAGGATACCTGAGCCTTAAAATTAAGCATAGTCTATTTAATTCTCTTTAATGAAATGAATGCAAAAAGCAAACCACGAAAGAAGCAAATATCACAGATTTGAAATAGAATGTCTCTACACATACATAGTTAGCTTTGTTAAAACTGAGAGGGATTTTATTAGTATTTGGATACTTAAAGATTTATTTTTTTTGTGGGGAAAAAACCCCACAAATTGCTATTAAAAATATAGAACACCCCCCTCACCAAACATTTTCAAAACTGAAGAATCTTGAATCTGATTTAAGTTAAAAAATTTTGACTAGCTGGACTTTTTAATACAAAGTACGTTGTTTCACCCCAAAATATTTTGTCAATATTCAGAGGGCACGTTTCTGTTGCTATTTAGTATAGTTAATTGTTTGGGTCATTGGGAAGACTAATCTTGTTATGCACTTCAATGGACTGAGAATCTGTGATTAAATTTTATATTTAATCTGTGATTACTCTGTGCAGTTGTTAAGACAACTCTACACTACAGAGATGAGCTGCTGTCAGAAATTAAAGGCCCATTCTGTATCTATCTCAGGTATTTGCAGCCAATCAGGTATAGTTTTATTATTTTCTTTGAAGGTGCTCAACTACTGTTAGCAACAAGTTAACATAAAAAAACCCTGACTTTATATTTAGGAGGACGTTTTTTAAGACTTAAACCAACATGACCTTCACCGAAGTCTCCAGTGACTATAACCTACAGATTGAGAAGTACTATTTTAAGGAAATATCTATGGTCTTGTCATTTTGAAGGACTGTGAAATGCAACAGTACAGGTACAAGTGGAATGGATGGTGCTGAGATGAGTATATTTAGTGTAAATCCTTCAAGACATGTAGCATCTCCAAAAATAGAAAAATCTATCACTAACTCACTCTCACCCACAAATGTTTAGTTAGAAGCCTGAGAAGGACTTTCCTAGTAGTAAATCATTTACAGAGCATTATCTATATGGCAATACATACTATGCTTGTGAACACAATGGAATTTTGAGAGTTTTACATATTTAATGCATGCGTATTTAACCATAGGTGATTCAACTTTTTATTTCCAAAACACTAACTGTCATAGATTTCAGTGCACAGGTAGGTAAGATTCTACCATTTCTTGAGATCTGACACATTTCAGGTTTTTTAAAAATATTAAGTTCATATTTAGTAATTAGCCATGACAGGTTCAGGCCATAGCTTCAGCTGTGTTATTCAGCAAATATTTATTCCGTTGTACTAGTTATCCCTTTCACTGCATGTTAAAAATGTTTCATATAATGATTTTAATCTAAGTGCCATATGAAAACTTTAAAGAACCTTAGATCATTAGCAAACATGTAGAGGTTGGTTACTCCTAACTCTAGTTTTCAAAACAAACATTGCTTTGCAATTAGTATCAATCAAAAGACTGAAAAGTTATCCCCAGCCTTCAATCACAGATTTTCTCTTGTGATTAAATATACAAATGATTGGCATCTGAATCTAAACACAATGAGTCAAATTCAGTTTCAGTCTGTCTTGACTGAAGTGAGATTTCTGTGCTTGCATCAAAGGTGAATTTCATCCAAAATACAGAAGACAAAACAATGCGCCCAGACAGGCTTAATATCTTGCAAAATTAATTTTCTTTGTGACCAAATGTACAATGTTCTTCCCGCTGTATTAAATTTTTCAAGCCTGGGTCACATGAATGATTTATGTAGCCTTTGTGCAAGGCCTTTCAGGTAATCTTCTTGGGGGAAAAAAAAAAAGAAGCTGTATGCATTTATTCTGACCTCGGCCAGAAATTAATGTTCTTTTGTATTTGTGTCAAGGGAGACAACTGAAGGTTGTTTTTAAACCTCTGTTACTTATTTAATAGTAAAAATATTTTTCTCCGTGGACTCAACATGTTCTGAGGCTGTCCCTGTGTTTCATAATTGCCGGGCTCTCACTTCCAGGGTGTGCAATAAACACGTTAGCTCACTTTCAACACATTGTCAGAAAGATCTGAAGGGAATAGTGGTTAATTCCGCAAGAAGACAACTTCAACAACATGTGTCTGTAACTATTTTTGGAACAGAAATCAACTTTGTTGGCTTAGAGTGATGAAAAATAAAGGCAAACTCTCTATTGAATCTGGTTCAATATTTCAAGTGGCAAAATACTTGGGATTGCTTAGCTCAGAAATTTTAATTCACCCTATTATATGTCTATGTTACTCCTACAATCAATCCATTCTAAATCAGCTCTTGAGGGGTTTGCTGGAAATCACATAAGAATTCTTAAAATTAGGTTTCTTTCCCTTAACATTTTAAAAGCAGCATATAAAGAGCAGCCAACAACAACAGAAACAAAAAAAGTCAAAAAAGAAATTGTCCAAAGCTGTCCTTTTATGGTGGTGCTTTAGAAATCCACAGACTTGACACAGAAAATTTGAGGAAAATCACTATGTTGTAGTAGATATTCTGCAGCTGATATAGCTAATTCTACTAGAGAAGAGAGGTTTTTCCAGTAGTACAAGTTGGATTCTATCCTGTTTCTCATTACTCGATTTCATGACGTGTAGGGGCACGACAGACCCTTGTGCTCTTGTGCCCTGCTGGTCACAGGAGCTAACCTGAAGGAGGCCACCTCACATGTTGGAAAACGAAGATATGTGATGTTTTTGTGAAAATGAAGTAATATAATCTGACCTCATACACTCTACCTCTACCTAGCAAATTTGGTGAAATCACTACACTTAGTCTCTATCTGATATTTCTGCTCAGCTATGTAAATTTAGATAAATGGGTTAAAGTGTCTTACACTGTGCATTAAGATTAATTCAATAGCACACAACACTTCAATAGATACCAAGTCCCTCCCACTTCACTTTATTTCCCTCCGTCAGTCTCCTCCACCATACAATAATCTAACAAATAAGCCAAAGGACTCATCAATTTGTTTTGTTACAAATGAACGGTACTGCAAATAATTTTCTGAAAAAACTGACACTAATGTAGTTATAGGGACACAATCTGCTGCTTAAAGATTGGATCTGAAACTATAACAAAGTCATCTCTTGCAGAATAAGTCGATTTTAATGGTGCCTTTACAGAGTTATGTATAGAAGAATTTCATAAATATATTGAAATTAACTATTGCCTCATGGCCTCACTGTGGCTTGTATAATACCACCCTGCCAATTTTTTAATAAGCTCACACATTGAAAAAACTTTGTGTCCCTCTTTTCATACTGCTCAGAAAATTGAAATTATTTCACCACGAAACATAACGTCTTATTACAAGTGGGAGCTCTGGCCTTTTGAGAAAAAAAAAAAGAAACAGGTTAGAATTTAAGCTGAGAAATAATATTAGCAATTTTGCTTCAAATTCACTGTGAGCAGGATGTTTATCTAATGTATGCAGTACCAGCTTCAGGCTTGTGAAATAAATTGTCATATGTGCAAAAACTCATGTTTGTTGCTTTGCTAGCTTCAATAGAGATCTGAGATACAGTTCACCACTGACAAAATAACTAATGTAATTGCTAAGCATGTGAAAAAGAACCTCCATCTTAAAGTAAATAAATTAGAAAATAGAGACATGTTGTAAGCTCTTTTATCTTTCACATTAATCTCCCTCTCCCTATATCACAGGATTAT
Organism: Pipra filicauda; assembly: GCF_003945595.2. Classification (NCBI taxonomy): domain Eukaryota; kingdom Metazoa; phylum Chordata; class Aves; order Passeriformes; family Pipridae; genus Pipra; species Pipra filicauda. The sequence continues at coordinate 2,584,202 of NW_024104509.1, read as the reverse complement.
TTAAAATAAACTCTGGAATAAATGAAGTTATTGTGAGACATGGAAAATGTGTTAGAATTGAAATAAAATTAAGAGGAAATGGGAAAAAATAAGCCAGCAACTGAAAGACTTCATGAAGATAATTAGATTTTCATTTTAAAACCTTTAAAATACAATAAGTGGTGGAGACCATGGAGTGCACTTCTAGAAAACATAATTCCATTATGAAAGATAGGTATTGATCAAACAGATGTATACCTAGCCTAGGAAGTACTGAATTGGTCAGCCTTGCAGAGGTAGTTTTACTACTGCATGCAGATAGAGAATGACTGACTTTTTTTTTTTTTTCTAATTACTAAAACTTGATCATTGAAAGGAAACATGCAAAATCTGAACAAGGGGCTATTTTAGATGCTTAAGCATCTTTGAGAATCAAGAATCTCTTTTTTTTTTAATTAAAAAATGTCTTCAAAACTACAGGTAATAAAAGAAACAGGTCTTAACCTGCAAAATGTAAATAAAGTCATTCCAGAAGACCAATTTTAGACATCTAAGTAACAATTATTAAGTCAAATTAAAATCAAGGCCACTGGAATCAGTGATTTTACTTTTACTGCTATTTAATTTTTTTTCACCAACTTCAATTTCCTTTTTTACTTGGTTACACAAAGCAGTATATCAAAGTTTCTTCTTTTTGTATGTCTTAAATACATAGCTTATCCTTCTCATTAATTCTCAGAATCTTCACAGGGTCCTTCTACACGAAACACAGATATTAAAAGGCTTCACATAATACTTTATGGCTTTCTGCAAAGCAACTGTAAGGGGAGAAATGATGCCAACAATTGTGCAACCATGGGTTGTAAAATGTGAATATCTCAATTGGTCTACTGGACCAGAAAGATGAATCCATTTTTAGTAGTGTCACTTCTAATACATTATGGCAGTAAAGAAAAACTGAACAGCTTATTTTCCATAGATATTTTCAAAGCCTCAGAAACAACTGTTTGAACCATTCATTAATTGTCTCTGGCACAGACTTCAGAAAGCTCTATGCAGTCAGAAGTGAGAGCATTAACTGAATTTTGCTCTAGTCCACTAACAGTAACTATGATTCTAATAAAATGTACGTGTCAATTTTGTGCAGTACATAGTGTACTATGTACACCAAATAACACTGGAGATTAGTTGGAAGCCCCCCTCCACATGTCCTCTGAATTTTCACCGGAGGTGAACACTTGTCCCAGAAAGGAGATTCTAACCCAGTGTTTTTGTGATGGCTTAGCTGTGTCACACTGGGATAAGTCAGAGCTGAACACCCATGTATTTCAATATTATTATGTGTCTTACATGCTTCACTACAGTTTTATTGATTAGCATAAATAATAATTTTCCTATGGTCATAAATTATTGTTCTGTCTAGGGAAAATATTTTTTTCTCTCCTTTCAAATGATGCATTTGTCATCTGTTAAAACTAGTTAGTGCATTTTAATATCTGAAAGAATTTATAAAATCAGAGATTGTATTTATAGTATTGCTTAATCACTTTGGCAGACTGAGTAATTCAGGAAAACATTTTTATTTGGAAAAGAATTTAGATAAAATTCATGCTATTTTGAGATTTAGATTAATGAAGACATGACTACTGAATGAGTATATATCAAACTTTCTGCCAAATCAAAAACCCAAGAAACTGTCTTTAAGAATAGTTTTTGACTCGCCAGAATTTATTTTTGCTCTTAAGGGAAAAACTGTAAGCTCATTTGTTGTGCCTCCCTTGGCCATATTGCAGGTTTTAACTCTGCACACATGAAAATAAATAGCAAACCAGTGGTCTGTTCTGCCCATCAAAAATCTAAAGGACTGAATGCAGCTTGTGGTCTGGTTGTTTCTTTTTACATTCTGTCAGTAAGAGAGTTGTATGTCAAATAAATTTAATATCCATAGCTCAAGAGGCTTGATACATAAGAGCTTGTGCTCAACGTATCAGTCAGAGGCCAAGATGTATAAAAAATCTTTAAATACTCTTATTAGGTCAATCTAGTTCTCCTGCATAAGAGAACAGTCTCTTTTAGAGAGGGCATTTCTAAATAAGATAAATAATTTTCTGAAAAATATATCTGTGCTCTTCAGGACCAAAATTTCAGATATTTTGGAAACTATTTTCTGCCTTATCTTTAAGCAGAGAAATGACATATTTAAAAGTACCCTTTAAGAAAATTTATGTTTAGTACTATTGAGCTGATTTTTTCCGCAAGTTTTACATAACATTTGTCGTGTCTCTTTCTTTATCAGGTTCTATGAAACTTAAGATAAATCATATAATGTGCTGTCTGTTCCATTACAGTGTATAACCCAAGTGTTCAGAATTGCAAATTAGATACTGGATATTTATATTCACCCTTTTCTATTTCTGATAATTTGTCTGCATTTTAATAAAACTAGATGCTCTGATTATTTTCCCTGATACACAGTTTAAGTCTCTCTGTTCATTTGGGAACAGGAAGAGCTGAAAACTATGTTGGTAGTCAGATTATTTGATGAAATCATGTAATACTCCTTATGCATCCCACTTTGCCTTTAATTGCTACCAGGTTATAGTCTGACAAACATAGGTTTGCCCTGCTTTTGCTGGCAAGGTAACCCTTTCAATCTGCAGTTATTTGAGTATTCAGATATAACTGCAGTTATTTGATTGTGCAGATAGAAACCCAAGAGTGTATTTCCATGGGAAAATTACTGTGATGCAGCTTTTCTGCCAGCTTTCACTAGGAATGGTGTTTCAGGTAGAGTTGTAGCAGTTCAGCTAGATTAATCCCCTTCAGAAAAAAATCTAGTGTTCAACCCAATCAACTGATTAGAGTGAAAAATAAAACATCTCCAAACAAATCTGGGATTTTAAGCATCATTATAGTTAGGTTCACTGACTAAGATGAAGGTGAGCATAGGGGAGGGATTAAGTAAAAATTAAATAACCTTCAGATGAACAACAATCACTATGGATTATCATAGTTCTGCTGCTCTACTTTGTGGATTACAACATACTCTCCTACTACATGAACACATTAGGCACAGTTCTGGCAATACAGAGTTGATGTTTTAGTAGGAGAACAAACAGTGATGCTTTCTGATGTGGACAATCCACTCCTGCTGATTTTTTTCTCCAGACTTTCTATGATGGTTCAGGGGCATCTTCATATCTACTAAACCTGGCCGGGGAGGCAGACACACATTTAGGCACAGGGCAGCACCGTTAAGTGTGAAGGTTTCTATCACACTGCAGGAGATGAGTACTGTGTTAACAAAGATGATTGATTGCAAAAAAACCCTTCAAATTCAAAAGGCAACTGGTGCTTGTGTTTTAAGCAGAATTTCCATGCACTTATAGTCCTTGATCTCTTGAGAGATATGCACAAAGACAGTTATTGGGTTTGATGCAACTCAGCAAACACACTACATCATGAAGTGCATATCCTGTGTAAAAAGGAGAGACTTGTAGAGCCATGTTGGATTTCAGAGTATCTTATAGAACACATTACTTGAAGAAATAAGACTGTGATAAGATAGTGTAACTTTAAAGTTACTTTATCTTTTATTTTTACCTTTTTTTAGACTTTTAACTAAAAGGCATTTAGTAAATACAAATGGTGGCATCACTATCTGTATAACGTTTTGTTGAATTACTAGCATACTCTGATTATTAGACGACATCTATCACTCAAAATTCAGAGTAGGCTCCTCAGTACCAGTCTGTTCATAGTCTTAATATAATTAGGTTGCTATCCTGCTGTGCTTGAGGTAAGTTAGTGTCATTCAGCAAAAATAGGTGATTAAAACAACCCACAGGTAGCTCTTGTCTCACTGCTACAGTCTCCTAACTTGGAAACTAAATTATCCTGGCTCAGCAGGAACTACCCATCCTACTTGGACTGACGCCTCAAAGCAGCTGGTCTCTATGACTGTTTACTTGCTTCCCCCAGGCAGGGACCATCTTGTCCTTAGCTCTAGACTTGGTTGATAGTGGGTCTGCCAGAACTGCACTCAGAAGTTCCACCTACAGTCAGGAGTCTCAACAAGAAAAGGTTTGGTCCACTCTTTAGACTGACTAAAGGATGTGTCTTTATTATCAGATTCTTCTTTGCAGTAGGTTCTTGACCCAAAGGATATAAAACACTCTGCATACTTCTTTAACTGCAAAATTAATTTCTTAACTACTAGAAACCACTTATGACACTTTTGCTCATTTTTAGCAAAGCCAAAAATCCTTGCATTTCCAGCAGTCCAGACTACTGAAATAGTTAGAAGTTTGAGTCTCCTGTAAGTTCAGCATCTTACTGCCACAGACTCTAATTCCTAACTTGAAACTTAGGATTTAATGGCCACAGCAACAGAGACAAATGCACATTTTTAGTCCCACTCCACATACATTTCTGTGGTTAAGGTTTAGATTTTTTCTCTTTACAATGACCTACTTTTTATCCTAAGATAAATACACACATAGCAAGAACTACAATATAAATGTCCCTTTTTACAAATAATAAGTATCAATTACTGTAAGCTCTTTCTCCAACATCAGTTAATTCCCAGAAGTTATCAAAATATATCTGGAGGACCTATTTGACACAAGATGATGATAGTGGTTTAGAGGACTGTCTTTGAAAAGCTTTGAAAGCTTTGCCTTAGGAATTCTTTTAGGAAAGAGATACAATTCCTAGAACTGATGTTATTGAAACAACACTCAAGACTTCTTTACAAGATATATTAAACCCTTCTCCACCCAAAAAAAAAAAAGTCCAGCGACTTCCTGGAAGAATTTTCTTGTGACAATTTCACCATCTGCGTCCAGATTTTCTCTTCACAGGAAGTTTTCCAACAGTAGTGTATCATTGACACTAATTTCCTGCTTTTTTAGTTGAAAATTAGAAGTAGTTCATGCCTCAGTAATTAACAGCATTCTGAAGACTATGGCCAGTAGTATTGCTTTTGTTACCTATTCAACATAATACATTATTAAAAAAAAGAGCATTGAAAACTGTATATGAGAATATGTATACTTGACTCTTATTCTTTTTCTCCTTCTCTGCCAGTGTGCTTATTAAGCTGAGAATGCTTCACCTTTCTTCCTTCACACTTTCCTTTTGCAGATCCCATTTATATACACATCAATAGATGACAGGAAAACAGACATGCATCATAAATAATAATTCAAGAAAGCCTCTAGTAGCTTGTAACTATTCAGTCCTTTTTTATTTGGCCTCTACAACGATAAGAAGCAAAGAGATGTAACAGTTTACAAATAGCATTTGGAATTCAGGGTGAAAAAAACACAGTGCTTAATAATAACACCTTATATAATCTACAATATTTTTCCTTAAGCCCTGAAATTGACACCCAAAATATGAGAGATTCTGGAAGAAAAAAACCTCATGAGTGCTGTTTTATTTTTCCTGTACCTCATCATATCAATTTTCTCAGACGGTTAAAAAAACTCTGCAAACTTTTTCTTATCAAATATATATTCTTTAAAATACATGATACTCTAGTCATTATTATAATCTGCAATATAGTAGTGAAAGTGGAAGATAGTAGATGATTCAGTGATATTTGGTTTACAGATACTGTTTCCATTATTTGGAGAGTAGAAAAAGTAGAAACTTACTAGGTCTTTTTAGATTGTATCAAAACTAAAGCAGTCTTGTCAAGGAAGGAACATACAAGAAGCAGTATCTTCTGAAAAGCGTATCTATGCCTCTTGCCACTCACACACTAGTGCTGGGAGACAGTTTCTCTGGCGGATTTTGTATTCCACACTGAGCAAATCAGCTTGTCTCTCTGCTTCCACTTATTCCTCAGTAAGCTAGGGATACTATTTCTTGAAAGCAGGAAGCATAGTGTCTAAAGTGTATAAATTTAGTTATGCAATATTAATTGAATTATTAATAATTTAGATTGCATTAACTCATAGGACCACTGTCTGAAATCAGAATCTAGTTGTTGCAGGCACTTCACACAGAAATACAGGGACTCAGAGCTCAGACTACTCTAGAAGCGAATAGAAAGACAAGAAAAGGTGGAGAGTAGGAACACAAGTTTGCACTGACAGCACCAAAATGAATATTAGAAGTCAATGTTCATCTATTTCCAGCGATGTATTATAAAAATATTATCTTGCAATCTGATTTCTTCATTAACAGCCATAGCCTGTTTTGAGCCACAAATCTGTCTCCCACAATCTCTTGGATATATCTGTCTTTCTTGAATTCTTTTGATTGTGCTTTGCTTTCTTCTTGCGTATATATCTGACAGTTTTTTATTGTTATAAGCATTCACCCCCTTAACAAACACACATCACATCCATCCACACGGTTTATTTCCAACTGGACCTCATTTATCTTGTTCTTCGGCCCTGGATTCCTGTTAGCTCAGCTCTCTTATGCTATAAAAGATCTTAAATTAGACAAAGGCTTGGGGTTACAGTCAGTTTTCAGGCACTTTCAGTATGATACTTGTATATCTCTGATGTTTATGCCCTGGGCACGCATAAACATTACTAATATACCCTTTTTCGTTCACTATTTCAACAGATCATAACAAAGCAAAAGCTTAGTCAACATAGGAATCCCACTGGCAGCAGGAAATTTTTCACAGAAATACATCAGGCACTGGAAAGTGCCACATCATGGCAGACATCATGGGAGATGCATCATGAAATGTGTCCACATGAAATACCATAAATATGTACTGATACGTATGGTTCTTCTGCAGCTTGATATTTAAAAAAACTTCTTTGATACTAAGCAACCTGGTCAGGCAGAAGTCTGCTCAAATGATCTGCTAGGGGTGGACACAACATAAGAAAGAGGCATTAATATACTGTATTATATATTACACATATAATATGTATATACATATAAATATAGTATACATATACTCCAAGAAGGGAATATTAAAACTCATCAAAATCTAGACACATCATTGGTTGTACTTGAATAAAGAGATTAAAATATGCAATCTTTGAAATTGCTCCAGATGAAAGTTGCCTAATGACCTTAGCTGTTTTGACTACCCAAGTTCTGAGTGTATCGGTTGCACTACCCTGAAAAGAACATGCAATCCAGATCATCACTACATCTCATATACCTTGCAGACATCCAGGGCAGTTTCTGTGATGGAAGAAAGCTTGCAATGCAAGCATTACATGGATCCCATATGCATCATAGCAATAAAAAGAGCCTATCACAGGTCCAAGAAATAGGCACTGTACATGACTCACTGATTCTTTAAGCATCTAGTTATTTTCTATGCTTCTAGCTAAAAGTAACTTCTCTTTTCACCTGAGCTGCTTAGCTCTTCACCTGTTACCTGTGTCTCCTGATAAGAAGAACTCAGTTTCTCTAAATAATTTATGCTGAAGCAGATTGCCACGGAAATGTGGAGCCTGAAAAACTTCTGTTAGCTGGATACTTCAATTCAATGTTTTCTTCAGTATTCCTTCTTACCAGGACAAATTCAGAGTATTTTTTTTCAATGGTTAGAAATTCATCTCCATTCATATACCATTTCCATGTAATATGGAATCAACACCCCCAAATTAATCAGAATATGTTTACAAACATCATATACACAGATGTACAGAGTACCATCAGGTACTTGCAGGTATTTATGTTTTACTAACATGAGTGTTTTATATGCCCTCAGGCATAGCCTTTCCCCATTTGATATATATGGCATAAAGATCTTTTGCTTAAGTAATCTTAGTTGTGTCTTGTGTAATGCAAAGTAAAATACATTGCTCTTCATCTGGTGAATCAGTTTTTAGGTAGCAGTGATCTATGCACACACCTTGAAATGCAACAAAATGACAATAAAAAGACAAAAAGCAGGGAAGTGTCAAAAGCATTCTTCAGAAAAGGTGAAATGGAAATGCTAAATAGTCACAGCTATCATCTTGCACATGATATTTGAAAATTTTAGGGAGAAAGGCCTTTATGGATAATGCTATAAAATATGATAAAAAACATTCAGCATTTCCAAAAACACCAGTAGCTTGCAAAACCAAACATGAAAGAAAGACTTTTTCTGAATGCTGAACTAAAATTTTTCAAAAAACCTTGTCTATGGAAAAAAATGTTGCCAATTATGCATCTGAAATTGTGGAGTCCACAACTTGGAAGTAGAAAACTGGAGTTTCCAAGGAAAGAGGAAAGGGATGGTTCAAAGTCCAACTCGGTAAATACAGTGATCAATACAGTTTAACAACTTCATTAATGGTCTAGATGATGGGATCAAGTGCACCCTTAACAAATTTGTAGAGAATACAAAAGTGGGAGGAGATGTTGAGATACCAGGTGACTGTGCTCGGCTCCAGAGAGACCTCAACAAACTGGAGAAATGATCTGACAGGGAAACTATGAATTTCAGGAAAGGGAAGTGTCAAGACTTGCACCTGGGGAAAAATAGTCCCAGGCACCAGCACAGCCTGGGGCTCAACCAGCTGGAAAGAAGGTTTGCAGAGCCGGCAATGTACCAGTACAGCAACGAAGGCTAATGGCATCCTGGGCTGAATTAGGAGTACTGTTACCACAGCTGGAGGGAGGTGATCCTGCTCCTCTACTCAGCACTGGTGATGCCACATCTGGACGGCTGGGCCCACTTCTGGTCTCCCCAGTACTAGAGAGATGGATATACTGAAGAGAGTTTAGTCAAGGGCCACAAAAATGATTAAAGGACTGAAGCAAGCCTGAGAGAGAAAGCCTGAGAGAGTTGGGACTATTCAGCCTCTAGAAGAGAAGACAGAGTTTCTTATCAGTATAAATATCCAAAGGGAGAGTGACGAGAAGATAGAGCCAGGCCCTTTTCAGTGGTGCTCTTAGACAGAAACAGAGGCAGCGGGCACCCATTGACATATATATACTGTTTAAACATAGGAAAAACCCTAGTGCATTTGAACAGTGGAACACATTGTTCAAAGAGGTTGTGGAGTGTCCATCCTTGCATATAATCAAATCCTGACTACATCTGGAGCTAAGTGACCTGCTGTAGCTCACCATGCTTGATTGCGAAGAATGGATTAGATGATCTCCAAAGGTCCCTTCCAAACTCTGTAATTCAATAAAAAGCAAATATTTTCCCTGAACTTCTGTTCATTGGTATTTGCTCTGTGAAGTGCAAACCATTTCATCATCCTGGCTCACGTGCACAGGGTGTGTGGAACATTCAGGCTTTGGAGTGACTGTCACAGATCTGCATAGATATAACTGGTGATGTGATAAGGGTGTGATATAGTGTGCAGAGTGATAACAACTCCTCTATGCCATCACAAGGAATGGTTTCTCTAGTAAACAGAATTTCTGTTGGTGTGAAGAAAACTGTGTAGGTACTGGTAAGAGCAGCTATAGTTTAAAGAAGACTTCAGGTCATGTAGCTAATTTTTTTTCTTTACCTTTTTCTTTCTTTTCTTTGAGTCCAGAAATACTTTTGCGGACATGCTGAGCATGCACAATATGTTGCATTGTATCCTTTTCCAGAGGTCACTGGTTGTATGTCATCATCTCTTTGGATAAAGCAAGAAATCACCCTGACATGATGGAGAAAGTTTTGTGAGAAAAAATGTCTTGGAATAAGGAGCAGCCTAAGGCTGTGGCACTCATTACAGTCTCAGAAATTTATCAATTTTCTTCACAAGAAAGAAGTATTCACTTCTGGATTGTGGTGGATGGAGCAACATAGGGCCATAGGGCCAATGCTGTGATTGATGAACAGACACTGGTTGTCAGGACTGTGATGTCACTTCATCGTTAATTAGTTTAGGAGTATGTTGTTAGCACAGTCAAATGCCTGACAGCAGGCAGAAGTAGAAAGCAAGATACAGGTTTGCAAACTCAGGTATTAGTAGCCACATAATCACTGAAACCAAAGTATGAATTGTAATACTGACCTTGACCAAACACTCAAGTACTGAGCCATGTCAACCTTTGTGCTGATTTAACTTCAGTACTCATATTAGCTAGAAAAAAGCTAACTTGCATGCATCAGCATGAGTTGAATCAGCCTTCTTTTTAGAGCATACAAATACATAGGATGAAGACATCTGAACTACAGGTCAGCAGTTTTCATAGTCTTTCTCTTCCCATGCTTACCAGGAATAAAGGCCAGCTCTAAGCCTGGGGCTTGAAAACACATAAATGTATAGCATTACCTAAGAAACCTCAAAACTGCATATTTACTCTACTCTAATACCTTCTTTTAGTTTTATAAAACTGCTCCTTACTAGATGATTCCTTGCAGAGAATTAAAAAAAAAAAAAAAAGAAAAGGTTTTTGATGGAGATCCTTTAAAGGAAGCAAAACGTAAGCATCAAGCAACATGTGAAAAGCTCTGTCATTACTCCTTTGCTTTCTCTGTATTGAAACTCCTGACATTTCAAGTCCGTCTCTTAGTACTGGAGTTCTTGTTTCTAGGTCACTGAACCTGGACAATGTGGAGGACTTGCATATAGTCTGCAGTGTAGCAGAGCTCTGCACTTGAAACAATTATCAGAGTTTTCTTTGTTGATTAAATGAGGTCCTACTCATCGCTAGATTTTTAAAACCTCAGCACGTTATTATGGTGGAGCATGACTGACATGTTTGGTTGTGGGGATTACAGGCATTGTATGTACGTAACAAATCAGGACCTTTAAAAAGAATAAAAAAGGAGAGGGTGGAGAAGGGTATTCCAGATCCTAAATGAGACCTGGGTTCTGATCACTACTCTGCTCAGCAATAGTCCCCCTTTTCCTTCAAATCACAGGATCTCATTTCACTCTTGGTTATTTAAAATTATGCATCTTGAACTTTCACAATAGAGCCATGAATGGAACTGTTTGTACACACTTTTCCAAAGTATAAGTACAATTTAGAGACTATATTTGGCAAAAAAGAATTCCATCAAATGTTTTGCAGAAAACATCGAAGAGTTCATCTGTAGATTTTGTTTTGCTAATAGTTATAACTTTTATCTCACTGCCAAAAAGATGTACTAGTAGTTTCTAAAATTCAGTTTTGAAGAAACGTAAATCATTAATAATAAGAGGGAAAAATGGTGCTAAAGCAGAATTTAAATTCTGAATTTCTGTTTATTTTACCGAGTGCCTTCTACACCACTGAACAGCAGTATTACTATTTTCATAAAAAACATTTGTGATTGAACAGTGGAGATCCACTATGCTAAGTACCACACATCTTCACATAAATTTACACTGACGAATTTAAACATGGGTCAGTTCTAACTCACAGTATCCACATTCTTCCTTTGTCTGCGTATTTAAAAAGTGGTATCTCCCAGGGCAGACAAAAGAAGTGTAATTTCTCCTTCACAATGTCTCTTCTACCTCCTTGTTGAGATTGCAAACCAACCTTTTTCTGGAGATGAAAAGCAAACTACAAACATTAAATAACATGCTTTCAGTACATTACCAATGGATGAATAACAATATTGGAACTTTGATCACTTAAGTAAGAAAATTACAGTATGACAGCTGGAAAAATAACTTTTCTCCCATGCTGCTAGCAGTTTCAACAGAGATGGGCTTTAGGGCTTCATGGTGGCAATTGAACAGTACCCTCATCAATGAACTTGAAATCCTACAAATGGTAAATCTTATTTTAGCTTTTAATAGGAAACAGAAAGCTTCCAACCCCTTTTAGTGTGGAGAATAGCCATTAAAAAAAAATCTAGGTATTAAATTTAAAAACACATGGTTGACTTTTCTAGAAATTTGCATTATTCAAGATTAGTTTTACAAACAAAACCCCAAGAAAATATTCTCTTCTTCTCAAAAGTCACCGAATAAACACAAAGACTGACATTTTTTCTTATTTTGCCATATATTCTGTGACAACATTAACATTTAGACCTATAGTGAGTTTCTGAAGCGAATGCTCATATTCCTTCCCTACTAGTTTAGGACTAGTGAACAGAAGATCAAAGTCTTCTCTGATGCCAGGTAATATGATGGCAGTGGAAAAACAAGAGAATAAATGATCGACTAACCTGGTGGTAAAACCAGGCAATCTGAAGAAAACGATCAACAAAATTCAAGAAAAGGAAAATCCCTGAACTGTTGATCTGAGCCAATAAATTCAGCAGGGGCCATGAGAGTCTGGAGGGGCCGAGAGGGGCTGTGAAGGCAGAGAGGGGCTGACAGAGGAGCTAAGGCTGCAGCTGCAGGTGAAGGAGACAGTAGAAAGGATTTTGGGTTTGGAAATTGATGAATAGTGGGACAGGGAAAACCCAGATGCCTGTAGTTGTTACTAGGAATTTGAGTAAGTTGTTAAAAGCAGTGTGGAAAGTGTACACTGACCGGGAGCGAAGGTTCATAACTGCATAAGTGGAACAAACCATGAAGGAATTAGTTGAGGCAGACCCCAGTGACAGAGCTCAGTATGCTATATTTGTGTGCTATATCAGAGAAGGGTCACTGGAAGTCTGTGGGGAAAGGGACTAAGTGGAATCCACTCAGGGCTCCTGATCAGACAGTAAGGCTCCTAACATTAGAGGATGTGTAATGGGGACTGGAGGTGTTATCTGCAATTGAACTTCCAGTAACAATGCTGAGGAATGAGCAAATGAGTTCCTTAGTAGATACTGTGTATTCAGTTTCAAATATGTGTAAAGGAAAATTTACTCAGGAGAGAATTAATGTAGCTGGTGCCACTAGTGAAAGGCAAAATCAGCCTTTCTTTCAACCATTAAAATTTGGAATTGGTAAAGGAGTGCTAGCCCATCAATTTCTTTTTATTCCTGAATGTCTCATACCATTACTAGAAACAGAAAACCTCAGTAAATTAAGTGCACAAATTACATACGAAAAAGGAAAAATCCAAGTTCACATTCCTGAAGAAAAGGCCTTGGAGGCCCAACACTTTCTGTTACATAATCCTGAACTTGAAGTAAAAATAATGGAGAAAGTGGACAATGCTGTCAGCCCATTGGCATGGGCCATTGGAATTCCAGGATGAGCCTGGAATGCAGAACCGGAAAAGATCTTTTTGAAATCAAATCCAGAACGGTAAGACAAAAACAATACCCCTTGAAATTAGAAACTAGGAAACTAGAAAATCATTAATAGAAACTTGCAAGGGCTCTGTGAACAATACAGAAAGAAGTATCAGAAATTGGGCTCATGAGAACTTCTTGTGGCAAGGTCATGCAAGTGTCATAATCACTAGTACCAAGTTTAAGCTGGCTGTGAACTCCTCTGTTACAATGAGCTGTTTAAGTTTTTCCTGGATCTAAAGGATTGGTGCAGCACAGCACAGGCCTGGGCCTACCTAGGTTAACTGTTATGTGGAAAGGCTTTACCTCGTAACTGAAAGGGTGCTTGCACTTTAGGAGATTTACTATTTCACAAGGACAAAGGAGTCTGGGCCAGAAAAGAAAAGAGGCTATCTGTCAATCTCCTGATCCCCCTTCTAAAAGAACAATTAATGGAAAGGAAAAAGTCCTCTTCTGGAATCCTGAATGCAAGAAAACCTTTCAAGAACTGAAAAAATGCTTTAGTAACTCCTCCTGCATTGGGACTATAGGACTTAGATCCTTTTGAACTGTTTGTGCATGAAAGGTCTCATTTGGTATTGGCAGTTCTGATTCAGTAGTTGGGATCCTGGTAGAGACCTGTTGCATACTTTTCTAACAGCTTAAGGATGGCAGCACTACTGCCTTGGGGCAGTAGTGGCAACAGTCCTCCTAATCCAGGAGGAAAGAAAATTAACTCTGGGACAGCAATTGACTGTTTCTGAATGCAATACAGTTACAGCAGTGTTGGAGCAGGATGTTAAACAGGCAGTATTGTTAGAACAAGATGATATAGAGGTAAAAATAACTAACCTTCTGAATCCAGCAGGGTTCTTAACAGTTGACCCGTAACGAGGGGAACTGGCCCATGATTGTTTGCAAACCATTGAACAGGTGTACTGCAGTCAAGATGACCTACAGGACATTCCCTTGGAAGACGTGGATTAGGAACACTTTGTGGATGGGAGCAGCTTTGTGAAAAATGGAATCCGAAAAGGAGGGTATGCAGTAGTAACTCAGCATGAGATAACAGAAGCCAAAGCACTAACCCCCAACATGTTGGCTCAGAAAGCATAACTGATTGCATTGACAAGAGTGTTAGAGCTCTCACAGGATAAGACTGTAAATATATGAACTGACTCGAAATTTGTTTTTGGAGTGGCCCATCTCCATGGAGCCAGTTGGAAAGACAGAGGGCTATTAACCTCTCAGGGATCCCCTGTGAAACATGGACAAATAATACAGAGATTGTTAGAGAGGGTCCAGCTCCCTCAAAAGGTGGCAATAATGCATTGTAAAGCTCGTCAATTCAGAGAGACCTCAGTAAATATTGGAAATCACCTGGCCGACAAAGTGGCCAAGGAGGGCACTGGTGGGGACATCCTTTTAGTTTTACCCAAGAAATATCAGCATTTGGACAGGGAGGCTGCTGACTATCAGACTGGAAAAGAGAAATTGGCAAAATTGTTAGATGCTGAAAAGAGCCGTGAGGGATGGTGGATTACACCCAGCAAACAGGTATTAAATCACCAACACCTTATGAGGAAAATCACAGAGGAACAATATAAGGTAATCCTCTGGGAATAGAGTCTATGGTAGAAGAATTTTAGCCTCAAGTTTTGAGCGTGTGAATGACTGGTATCATAAAAGGCATTTTTAAAATGTGCCATACCTGTTTAAAGATCAATACACACCAGATTAGGCAGACTGCACCTGGGACTGTTAAGAAAGGAAACTGTCTAAGAGACTATTGGCAAATAGACTTTGCAGAGCTTACACTGCAAAATGGGTAGAGGTATTTATTGGCACTGGTAGATACTTTTTCAGGATTGCCAGAAGCTTCTACTTGTTGCACCAACAAAGCTAGGGAAGCAGTAAAGATTTTGTTGAAATAAATTATCCGGAGGATTGGAATGCCAGTGGGAATGTCATCAGACAGGTTCACACTTCACTGCTGAAATAGCGCTCCTAGTTGCTGCTAATGCCAGCAACTTCATGTGCCAGTGATCACAGTTCCAGAGAAAGTTTTACACATATTTTAAGAATGAAGATAGTTGGCAGGAGGGCTTGGCACCTTTCCGGTAGCACCAGAACTACACCATGGTTTTGGGCTTCACTCGTAAACCAAAGGCGCAGGGTATCATGAGGTATTGCCATAACATGGATGGATAGCCACATCCTCCAGATGATCTTGCCACTTCACAGAGAGGAGGTGTCAGTATCCTCCTTTAAAGCTAGCATGATGAGCATCACAGGCACCATGGGTCCTTCCAGCACAGGCAGTAGAGCTGTCCCTAAATATTCCATGGTGCTTTCCCAAGGCCTGCATACAACAGTCATTTTCATACCTGCAGGTTGCTCTGAACTTTTTAGCCAGACTTGTACACTCCAACAGTGTCAATGTTTTCCCATCAGGGTGACAGCAATTTTCTTGGACACAGGTATCGGCAACCTCCCAAAATATCAGCAAGAGTAGCAAAGTCAAGGCACTGGCTCTTGGCAAAAATTTTCAGCTGTGCTGCTCTACGTCTGGAAACTTTGAACTAACAGTCGATTATTCAGTGTCTCAGGGCTAAAGTAGCACCTGCATGTTAATATAATCCCTGCCTCACTCCCCTTTTTCTTTACCATTTTTCTATGATCTCCTCAGAATCAGCAGGAGATTTAGGCCACAAATACTGTTGTGTCACTTGGAAACATTCAGGGAAAAACAGAAATAATGGGAGAAGCTAAGCAGGAACAAGAATAAATGACATGCTACCATGGTTGCAGTAATATGTGCCGCCACCTGTAGGAGACAAAAGAAAGGGCAGTGTGGTACTCCTTGCACCACAGCATTCATAGTCAAGAGAGCAATTTTTGTTTTCACAGTTCAACCCCATTCACGACAAATATATTGTATGGAGTGGACTGGTCTAAAGTTTGTCTGAAGTAAAACGTCCAAAATGCACATCATATTAACGCAGAATCTCAGGACCAACTGCAAATTGCACCACACTTCTTCCTAATGTAGACCTAACTCTAGTAAAGATATATCTCAGGAATATCTCTCTGCTCAGTATTCCCATGATGATGCAACATTTTATTTAGTTATTTTAAACTGCCTGTTCAACCAGACAGAAAAATAGAAGCTAAATACAAAATGATTTTAAAACTTTTGCCTTTTCCTACTCAGTGTCACAAATTTAATTATGTTTAGATTATTTTAATCAAAATGTGTAGAAGAGTACATACGCACATTTGTTTATGTAAGTTGTTTTCTTGATCATCTTAAAAAGTTTAAGTCAATTCTAGTCTTAAAACATTCTTAAATTAAATTATTAATTGAACAGCTGAGCAAAATAACTGCTTTTATGGACATCAGAAATTGCTGACTAAAAGGAGAAGAAAACAAAATGAAACTGATAGCAGTAGTTCACAGCTCATAGCAAACTAAATTTTAAAACTTGAAAGAAACTAAAACCCAAATTGGAAAACACCTGGGAAATTGAAATTAACAACACTTGTTTCCCTTTATTTTGAAGTTAACCATACTCATGTCAGGATGTAGAGAACCCTTACTGACCAAGTAGCACAATCTGGATTTTAAACTAAGAAGCATAATATGCCTGAAAAGTCAAGTCACACAAGGAATACAATTGAAAAAATACAGAAAGAGTAATTCCATAGATGTCTCACTTCCGGAAAGCAATCATATAATTCATCGGTTATGAGCAAGTACTTTTCTCATTAAGAAAATCTGATCATAAAAAATTCTCTACTAGCTGAATACTCAGAAAATGGACTCAATAAGTTTACTGAGCAAAGTATAAGTATCTGCATATAAAATAAAAAAGGATCAAAGATAAGTAGTTATCTAGATAGGTTTCTAAATGTATTTTACCTAAACTGATTGACATCTTTATACAAATTAGCATTTTGACTCTTAAAATACTACCACTCTCATCTAAGCCTTAAAACTATGGCTTTTGAATAGTGGGAGGACATTTTGTAAACTTAGCTGATCACCCTAATATTAGGGTCTGGAGTTAAAATGGACAGCCTCTCCTCTGGTGAAACTATTTTTTCCTTTATTAGTCAGATAATTTAATCACAATCTGGTAATTTAATCAGAATGAATTGCTTGCTTTATTGACTCCAGCTGTATGGGATATACAGCATATCAAGTTTGGATTTTTTGAATTGTTCTTTTTCTTAGTTGTTTATTAAGCTGCTGCTGACAAAGTTACTAAGCTGGACTCAGCACTCTGCCTGAGAAGGCTGAGTTAGAAAAACTTCGAGAGTTTAGATAAGGAGTCCATTCATGTGACACACATTCTTCCCAATGATCGATTTTAATGGATCCCTGAGCAGCGAAATGAAATATTATTCCAATGCAAACAGCTGAACATCAGACAAGCCATTTTAACCAGCACCACAAAAATATTGGGCCCTCAAAACAAAATAAATGACAATGACAATGACCATCTGCTCATATAACATTAAAACTAATGGTCTCCTTATGGCAAAATATTTTCACACAATGCTATAGTGGTTCCTGGTTATATTGTGCTAAATTTTGCTGGTGTGTGAGAAGAAATCACCGAATCTGCAGGTATTGGTACAAAAACGTGACCTGGAACCTGGCTGACCTAATGTTAATTCAGCAACAGAAGGATGAGAAAAGCCCCACAGCTTTCTCTGCCTCCATTATCTCCTCTCTCTCATATAAGACAGAGAAAGGATGTGAACGTGCATTGCTTACCACAGGAACTGAGACCTTCATGACTAGGGTCAATGTAGGCATGTTCTTATTATGTTCATGGAAAGAAAATATATTTCTTCCAGTCCAAAAGAGATTAAAATCAAGATCTGGAACTTGTGAGCCACTATGAAATCAGAACATGAGTCTCCAGTCACTCTAAGCCATAAAGACACCTTTACCAAAGAGGCTGAATCTGTTTCTCCTGGAATATGGCCTTCCATAAGATATCAGCATGTATTTAGAGCACCCCAAGGGATCAATTTCCACTAAGGTTATTGATCCGTCTCTATAAATATGTTCTGCTGTTTGTGACTTTCTGCACTACTGTGTCTCTTAGTCATCATTCAGACCCTTAGAAGACCCTAGTATATTTTATTAATGGTCTTGTCCTTTGCCCATATATTGAAGGAGAATTTCTAACTTCACATCAGTATTATTATTACAACAAAAATAGATAGAACATTGGTTTTGGGTCCTAGAATGTATGTATTTGGCCACCAGACTTGTAACTTCTAATGTTCTTGCTATGATTTATCCTCTGCTTTAGCACTATGACATATGTAAAAGTCTTGAAAACATATTGGTTTAATTTCTGTTATCAAAGGGGCATAAATATATTTTTCTCAGTAAAGTGAAATTTACAGCCTTGTGTTTCTGTTTGACAAGGACTGTCAGTGTTTTCCTTACATATATATTCATTTGAACTGATACAGACAGAAACAAAACATTATGACTAACTGCAGATTAACATTGTCAGGTGGTGAATAACAAAAGCACTATCTTTTCATATTTTTTAGGACCATCAATTTCCCTCATTAACATTAAAATATATCACCCACCATTTTGTTATAAGCATATACTTCACTCTGTTTCTGTTTATCTATTAACAACTTTATTCATCAACTGAAGCCCACTTTCAGCATCTTTGTAGCTACTAAAAAGGACAAAGTTACTTTGTTGAAAAGAATACCATGACAGGTGTCATGGCGAGTGGGAACAACGCCTAGGAATCCCTTTGCTAAGACAACTTTTGAAGGTCTGGGTAAAAGAGGCCCAAATCTGCTGCTCCCATCTGATGCTCTTTTGGTTTAGAGAATCCACTAAATATCATGCCTTAGAGACACCTTTAGAGCTATGTCACCTACCATGCACTGGTAATAGTTGTTGTGTCATTTCTGACAAAGAAGCTGGTTGGGAAGGATGGCAGCCCCTGCTCTGTCAGGAGGGCAGTGCCCATACCCAGACTTGCTCCACCACTCCTGGCACTGTACTGTGTGGTCCCCTTCCAGGCTTTAGTTTTGTTGTTTGGAGGAGAGGTAGTTGTGGCCAGTTGCAAAGAAACAGATAGCAAGAACTGAGTACAACAGCTATGAAAAAAATGAATGCAGACCTTTTCTTTGACGTAGACAGAGCTTTCATGGAGCATAGACATAAAACCCCATAACAAAACCAACTCAAACAAGAAATCCACAATGGTGGTATTAAACAATAAAATCAGGGAAAACAGAAACCACCTCTTGAGTTACATTGCCCATTTCCTTCTAAAGCTATGTTTGGGATCTCAGAGCAGAATGAAGTTACAGAAGAACTTTTCTGGCAGATTAATATGAAATATTTTCAATCTGTTTTAATTTTCGTGTGTTTGCTATATAAACACCACTGGAGTGACAACACTGCAGTAGAAATGGTTTTATGATTGAGACCCCTAATGAGATTCAGTATAAGAAAAAAAGAAACAAGACAAAATTATAGTGGTAACTGTAGGCAGGCAAAGAAGTATAAGGGAAGTGAGAATTTGACATCCTAGATAGAAAAGGGCTATTTGGAAATTTCTGCTCAGTTACCAGTGGGTCCTCACTACTTTTCAGCAGAGGGCACTACAGTCTTTGTATTGTGTACTTTATAATAAAACTATGTGCAAGTGACTTGGATTTCCAGAACAGGATTGCCTCCCTATTTATGCATGTGGCTTCACAAGAGACTTGTGAAAAAATCCCTCAAGGTTACCAAGCAGAACTAACTCCCCTTATGAATGAAGATTGTTCTTAAATTGTGGTAGTCAGCAGATGCTTACAGTCAAATTACCAATCACTTTGCAAATGAACTCTGACTATGTTATATTTAAGAAATACATTGTGAAAATAGTAGTGTCAGATATCACTGGTTATTTACTAGAACACAGTTTGTGAGCTGTCAAACATAAAAGAATCTCTTTTGACATATACATCTATCAAGACTAAAAAGTGAAGGCAAATTGCATAGATCCTATTAGAGTCTTACAAGTCAGACACAATTTTTAAAATGAAATAACATAGTCTCACTGAGCAAAGAGAAAATGTAAAAAAAAGCATTTTTCCTACTGAGAGCAATAAGAATTAAAATACAAGAAAAAAAATCACCTTTATCTACGGCAAGGACATGCTACATCTTTCAATGGTGTGGACAGGAAATTTCAAGAAATCCCTTTTGATTGCATGAGGCATGCTCTCTGTGAAGATCATGAATGCATTTTCATTTTTTTTTAAAGCTTGCTTCTTGAGGTAAATACAACTGTTTGAAGAAAATTAGTTCAGCTGATTGAGTACCCAATCTTAAAAAAAACCTCTGGGAGGTTTAGCACAGATTAAAGTAATAGTTTTGAATGCCATCTAACCAAGAGCACTTGATATTATACAGAAAAGTTACTCTGTGATTCACAGTAGATCATTCTTCTCACTCCTTATTTAATTCTATAGCTACTTGGGATTACACTGGATGTCTAAATTGCAATATGTACTCCAACTGCATCAACATCGACTCCTCAAAGACACAAAATCCTTTTTTGAGTCAGATCCAAGAAAGCAAGAATATGACAATTAAAAAATCCATAACTGGTTAAGTTTTTTTGTATTTCACATGGATTCTAAATGAAACTTTCCACTCTCTTTTCCTCCTGAGACTTTCATTGTTTTCCTGCTTCTATGGAGACCAGACTCTCTAAAATGTTGAAGTAATGTAGTTTTTACAAAATGCAAATTCAGAATTTTTCCCCAACTCCAGCCATGATTTATGAGAGAAATTTACCCTAGATGAGGAAAGGAAAATTGCTAGAGAACAGTTAAAAGATAAAAAAAAAAAGTGGTACACTAGGGCAGCTTCCCAAATGCTGTAGATGATCAAAGAAAATATATTATGAATGTGTATGTCAGAATTGGTTGAAAGTCCTAATTATAGAAGCATCCAATATGCCCTACATCTATACTTTGATAAAAGAAGCCTTAGTATTCTAGCATGCCTGAAACACAGCAGATGTGTTTCATAAAGGTCTAATAACCAAGTTAGAGCAGATATGACTCCACTTACGCAAAAAGCAGGACAGGTAAATGTTTCTACTGAATTCATTTAAATTTTAAACAGTTTTGCAGATTTTACCAAGCAGTTGGTACAAGGCCATGGTTGAACCATATGAAATACCTAGCATCAGACCATGTTAGGATATTTCCTTATATTCCAAAGCTGTTCTTTACTGCATTTCATGGTCCAGCACCCTCTGATACGTTATTTGTTGCTAAAACTCTCTATCATCAGAGTAGGATTTCTGTGGTTAACTTACAGTGGGGAAACTACTCAGAACCCAGGCTAAGTGATATTGATTTTCTGTATAAACCATAACACCTGAACAGTAAAGGAAGGGATTAAAGCAATTCAAGCCAGTGTGATTCTTTACAGGATTTCAACAGACTTCACCTAAAGCATGACAAGAACTAATCTGAGCCTTGGAAAATTCTGAAAACTTTCCTTTTCTTTTCCTCAGATTAACTCCTCAGAGCACAGCATATGTATAGTAGTGCATATTTCCTAAGATTCTGCTTCGGCATTGATTTTGCTTACTGAGGGAGCACAGCAGAAGATAAAGCCAGATAAAAAATTCTCCTCTCTTTCATATAGAACAATTTTACCTTGGATTTGTTTGAGGTTGCATCTTAGTTCCTTTCAGTATGTTCTGTCAGTTTTCCATCACCCAGATAGATAAATACGTTTTTTATTAACTCAGAACTAGCTAAAGCTGAGACCATTTAATGCTATGATTTACCTAATGAGCTGTCACTCTGAAATATGCATTTCACATTATCTAATATATTTACTTCATATTCATTCTTATACAGCAATTCTTTTTTTTTTTAAGTTTTAGTGCTTTTTTCCCCTGTTACCCTGGAAATAACAGTATTTATTTATTTGTGTCTGTTTATATCACAGCTCAGACAGGTATTTTTGTTACACATGGCCTGAGAAAACTTCATTATCTTTCTACTAACTGATTTTCTACCTACATTATATAGCAAGAAATATGGATTTAGTCCTGTAAGGCACTTAATGCGTTGAGCTCTCACTTAAGTGACATAGTTGGAGCTGAGCCAGAAGATGCAGCTTTTTGACATGCTACTGTACATCAAAATATGTGCTAATACATATTAATGACATTTATCAGATTTTCTGTCAGAACTTTCTGATAAACACATTCCAGTTTTAGGCTCTATTTGACCTGAAAGGAAAATCACCTGTAACAGAACACAGTTGTTAGAAAAAGTACTGTCAAACACTACTTTCAGATGCTAAAAATAGGAAGTGGACTTGACACAAAATAGTTTAAAAAAGGGAAATGCTGGTTTACAAATTGGTACATATTAAGTAAGTGTGTGACCTTTTTGCCAACAGAGGAAAGCCTCTGAGTTACATAAGCTGTGTCTGTTTTCTGAGGTACCTGGAGAATTATGTAAGTTTTAATTTAATTTTTTTAATGTGCTGAATTTCTTCTGCATCTGCCTTGTTCCCAGTACCTTCTTCTAAATAATCAAAAGACTATTTACAGTCATGGAGGCACAGATTCCAGGACAAAAATTAATCTGACCAAAACCTGAATACCTTGTTGAAGGGTGAGTGATCGCTGAACAGGATATTATCCTTCTAGTACTTACCAATAAAATATTTGCAGACCAGGTGGTACAGCTGTAGTATAACACATGGTTACAGTTTTTAATGGAAAAAAAATCCTATTTACCTTGTTTATATTTTAAGTTAGAAATATTTTTCTGCAGAGTAATAAGATAATTTATAAATAAAATATATGGCAGAACAAGACATAGAAAGCCATTTTAACTGGATGACAGTCAAAGGCATTCAAACACTTGTTTATCTATTTATGATCATACATTTATGGTTATCATCTGGTCATTAAAACAGTTAGTGTGCCAGAAAACTTAAGATTTTAAACAGTGAAATAAAGCAATCACAGAATAATACAGAAGAGACCTTCAAGATCATCATCTCCAACCAGCACTACCACTGTAACCCCTAAACCACATCGCCCAGTGCCAGATCCAGACGCCTTGAACACCACCAGGGTTGTGCATCCACCACCTCTCTGGACAACCTAATCCAATGCCTGATCATCCCAACAGTGAAATTTTTTTTCTATCTAATCTGAATAATCCCTGTCCCAGTTTAAGGCTGTTTCCTCTTGTTCTCTCACTGCAGGCACGGTAGAAGAGACCAGCCCTCACCTCACTACAACCTCCTTTCAGGTCATTGTAGGGAGTGATGAGGACCCTGAGCCTCCTCTTCTTGAGGCTAAACAAACCCAGCTCCCTCAGCTGTTCCCCATAAGATGTTTTCTAGTTCTTTCATGAGCCTTGTTGCCCTTCTCTGGACTCGCTCCAGCACCAAAATGCCCTTTTTAAAATGAGGGGCCCAGAACTGAACACAGCACTCTATGTGAGGCCTCACCAGTGCCAAGTACAAGGGGACGATCACTGCCCTGGTCCTGCTGTCTACGCTATTCTTCATATAGGCCAAGATGCCATTGGCCTTCTTGGCCACCTGGGAACACTGCTGGATCATATTGAGCTGGAAATAAAATAAGGAATAAATAAATGATAATTAAAAAAAAAGAAATAAAGCAATACACTTGCTAAGTAAAAATCAGTTTGCTCCTTTCCCACGTTTACTTCTGGACAAGGATCTTTAGTCTGGTCATGTTACACAGGGTCATGGTAAAACAGCTGCTTACTCTAACTTACAATCTAAATGACACAGGCTCAGCCCATCAGTGACAGTGGTAGTGTCTCTGAGATAATGTATTTAAGAAGGAAAAAAAAGTCTGTGCAATAGCAGCCAGAGAATTGAGAATTGAGAATATGTGACATAAAGAACTCTGCAGACACCAATGTCAGTGGAAAAGGAGGGGCAGGAAGTGCTCCAGGTGCTGGGGCAGAGATTTCCCTGCAGCCCATGGTGAAGACCATGGTGAGACAGTCTGTCACCTGGCATGGAGGTCAAGGGGGATGCAGTGATCCACCTGCAGCTCATGGAGGACCCCATGCTAGAGCAGGCGGATGCTCAAAGGAGACAATGATCCCTGGGAAGCCCATGCTGGAGCAGGCTCCTAGCAGGACCTGTGAGGAGCAGAGCCCACACTAGAGCAGGTTTGCTGGCAGGACTTGTGACCTCACAAGGTCCCTACACTTGAGAAGCCTGTTTCTGAAGGACTGACCCTGTGAAAGGGAACCACAGTTTATGAACTGCAGCCTGTTGGAAGGACCCCACAGTGGAGCAGGGGAAGGGTGTGAGGAGTCCTCCCTGAGCAGGAAAGAGCGGCAAGAGAGAAGGTGTGATGAACTGACTGCAGCCTCATTCCTCATCTACCTGTGCTGCTCAGGGGTAGGAGACTTCAGAGAATTCAGAAACGACACTGAGCCCAGGAAAAAGGGAGGGGTGGGTGCAACATACTCTCATTTGATTGGCAACAAATTAAATTAATGTCCATGAGTCCAATCTGTTTGGCCTGTGACATTAATTGCTGAGTGATCTCTCCCTGTCCTTGTCTTGACTATAATGACCCTTTCGTTAATGTTCTCTCTTCTATTCAGCAGAGGAGGGAGAATGATAGAATGGCTTTAATGGGCACCTGGGCACCCAGAGTCAAACCAGCACAAGTGCACACTTGTAACAGTAATGCAAATATACATAGATGTATATTCATATATATATATATAAATTTTTTATTTGTATATGTATTTAATGAAAAGGTATTTCAGAAATTACTTAAATTCTTATGGAAGTATGATGATATATGGAGATGCTAGTACAGGGATAGAAATCTTTGTCTGAATATAGAAAAAAGATTTCCTCTATCCAAGCAGAAACTCTTTGTTGTTAGAATGCACATACATTGACTGAGAAATACAAGCCCACAAAACTTCATGCAACCAACCAGTCAAGAATGAAAGATGTTCTATTGCACTGGTTTCCAGATATGAGGTTTTGAATTTTAAGTAGCTCAAGCCTACTTTAGGAAGGGGAACCATAAATTTTTCCAGAAGTAGGGGCAATGGAAGATGATTCTATCAAAAGAGTAAATAAAGCAGTTGTTCCTGTGCATATCCTCATGTTATTGCTTCCATTCATGTAGCACAGATAGTGTTACACAGAAATAGCAAAATGCATATGAAATTTCTCAGTGAGAAATTAATATGTATGTGAAAGCTGTACTATGAAACCCTCTTCAAATGAAGGTATAGTGCAGGAGAGATAAGGAGATCAATATTTCTGAAAAAAACCATAGATTGTTGTAACAGAGATTTGTCAGAAATTGTGTGTGTGGAAGCCTTGAAAAATTTGAAAGGAAATCTTTTCACTTTTTTTTCTAGAGAAACAAAATCACAAAGGTAAAATTATTTGGAAAGATGCACCTTATTAACTACACTTTCCAAATAATTCTAGGACAAGATTAATGTTTTCAATAAAACTTCTAGAAGACGAAGTGAGAACTCTCCTTAGAAGATAGAATCATACTATAAAAGAGTATTTTGTGAAAAAAGAATTGCACTTGAGTGAATATTATCAACTGCTCTTGCACTTTGTAGATATATATAATTTATCATATTGCTATTAGATGGCAGAAATACAGACCTTGGAATCTAAAACCTTGCTATGCTGCTAAAGATCATTAGGCAAGATTGCAAAATCAATTGCAGTAGACAGGTTCACATAATTCTTTATAATAGAGTGAAAAAATATTACTAAGTAAAATAGAGTATCTGAAGAATAATAAATTCAGTTTTGAAATATCCTTCTTTGAATTTTTACTGAAATGAACACTGGGCAAACATATGTTTGTATAGGACATTTAAGTCTCCTTAGTCTTTTGGTGTAAGGGGATTTATACATAAGAAAACTTCATAGCATTATTCCATACTGATCCACGAGTTATCTGTGATCTTTCAGTGTTAGTTAATCATCAGTTAATGATTGTGCTAATTCCCTGTCTAACTTAGGGCTACAATAATTTTGAATTAGCATATTATAAACTACTACAGTAATTAAGAAAATTTCCAATTCACTTTGTATATGTGCCTGTGGAGATATGTATATGTCAAGAAAATACATATTAACATATATTTAAAAACTCTGGTAAAATAAAAATGGCCCATAAAATAATTAATGTGATCATCACATTCTTAATGGAACAAATAAACACAATGCTTAAAAACAACAAAAACACAAGAGGTGGTGATAGATACAGAGAAAAATAGATATTGAGGAATTACGAATACTATTTTACAGCAAAAGTGGTTTGTTTCAGAAACTTTTGAGACTGCTCAGTGGAAATGTAGGTTGCAGGTGAATGTGGTGAATTACATTTTTCACCTCTCAAAGAACTGCAAACCACCAGCGTGTTTAGGAGCAGGCTGACACAACACCTCTCTGCATCTGCAAACACTCACTGATGTAGAGAATGGAAATCCAGTGCTGCTATTGCCCAGAGAGCACTTTCACCAGCAGTCCAGTATTTTTCCTCTCAGCCTCAGTATTTTGTCTTTGTTAGTTATTGATGTTAAGTGGGTCTAGAATTTTGGAAATGTTCCCTCACCTCTAGACCTCAAACTAGGTATGCATAAGAGCATCTATTTCTCTAGTTTAAAATCTGACCTGCTGAAACAGATGATAATGATCATAATGATAATAATAATAATAGTAATGATAATAATAACAACAACAACAACAATATTAATCATATTCATCATTATCAGAATGGCTTACTGACCTTTGGACAATTTTCAAAGGTGATAGTAATGGAATATCAGCATTACACTTCCAACTCCAAGAAGCCCTAAATTATTTAGACTAATTAAACCAATGTGGACTTCTCTTTCCTATATACTGAATAAATAATCTAACCAGCAGACAGGTAAGAAGGGTGTACCAAGCTTTACTCTGCTTTACCTTTCTATTGCTAGCAATAACATACTTCATCTCAAGTCTAGCAGAATAATTTCCTCAACATGAAACCATTTTCTTTAAATTCTGCTCAGAAAAATATATAAAAAAAGAGATGTTCAATGGAAACATTTTTTCAGGATTTTTTTTCAATCGATGATGCTTTTATTTGAGCTAATTAAATCTCATCAATTTAATACTATGCAAGTGCAAAGCAATACAATGCAGTATGCTTTTAAATATTGACTTTTTAACACTCGCTTACTCAGTACAAGATCTCACACTATGAAGTGTTTGTCATGGAAAAAAATTAAACATTAAATTATTGAAGAGCCATTACACTAGTAATTCTAAATTTTGTCCGTAACTTTGCTTTTTTCCATCTATAGAAAGCAGTCTGTTCTGTTTAAATATGCTACTGTCCTCAGTTTTTCTTAAAAGTAGGTTTACCACCAGGAAAGATAAATCTTAAATGTTCATTTTTCATTAATATTATACATAGGACACTCTTTGCATAGTTTGGCAATTTGATAAAATGTGTGTAATTTCTGCACAAAAAAGACTTTATTTACAATTAAATATTAAAATACTTCATTATTGGCTGCCACAAATGCTCTAAAAAAAAGATTTTTTAATTAAGATTAGAGCCTTGCAGTAAAAGCACTAAGAATTCCTGATCTTCAGTGAGGTATGGTCTATTCCATTTGTTTCTAAGTACATCCCACCTACATGTATACTATGGCAATAAATGCCTGTAACAGCAGCTCTCTTTAACGTTTGGTGCGTTGATTTTTCCTGCATATTGGTTTCATAAGCATTGTTAAACATGTTCATGAATAATAACCAAATTCTAAATGACTGATAAATAATTGTTAGTATTGGCTTATTGGCGGTTCTCTGGAGGTTTGATAATCTTTAATAATTTATAGTTCATGCAGTCTTTAGAATTAATAATTTAAACTATTTTCTGAATCATAGAATAAAGTTTTCCAAAGTGTTTTTCTGCTGTAATTATCCTGGCAAATTCGTTTAAAAGTCCATACTTAGATCCATATCTATCAGTTTAGAGTATTTAAGAGAGTTTTTCTTTCCACAAAAAAATCAAAACTTCCTTATTTTGGTATCAGCATTGCTTAAGACAATACCCTTCTGTTTTGCTGATCTGTCAGCTGAAAATAATGGAAAAGAACATGTAGATATGCTATTTTCAAGAAAATATAACTAGAAAGACAAATTGATCTATGCTGAATAACATGCCAACCTGAGCAGGCTGGGGGAGGAAGGGGGAAGAACCCAAATTAAAAACTGTAGCAAGAAAGGAATCAGAGTGGTCTGCATATGGCATGTATATGCCCATCCCAAGCATAAATGCAGGCCGGGTAGGGAATGGATGAAGAGCAGCCCTATGAAGAAAAACTTGGAGGTGTTGGTGCATGAGAAGTCTGACGTGAGCCAGCAATGCGTGCTGGCAACCCAGAAAACCAACCCCATTCCGGGCTGTATCAAAAGTAGTGTGGCCAGCAAGTCAAGGGAGGTGTATTCTCGCCCTCTATTCTGCTCTAGTGAGACTCCACCTGGACTGCTGTATCCAGCTCTGGGGCCTCCAACATAAGAAGGATGTGTACGTGAATGAGTTGGGGTTGCTGAGCCTAGAAAAGAGAAGGCTCCGGGGAGATCATGAAGCACCTTCCAGTACCTAAAGGGATCCTACAGGACAGGTGGAGAGGGATGTTTTATAAGGGCATGGAGTGATAGGAAAAGTGGGAGTGGCTTTAAACTGAAAGTGGACAGGTTTAAATTAGATATGAGGATGAAGGTCTTTACTGTGGGGATGGTGAGGTACTGCAACAGGTTTCCCAGACAAATTGTGGATGCCCCATCCTTGGAAGTGTTCAGTGCCAGGCTGGATGTGGCTCTGAGCAAGCTGGTGTAAAGATGTCCCTGCCCATAGCAGGTGGTTTGGAATTAGATGATCTTTAAGGTCCCTTCCAACCCAAGCCATTCTATGGTTCTGTGATTCTGTGATCTCTGACCAGACCACAAGAAGGACTTGCCTATTCAAAGTAATGATGATCTCAAAATACCAGAAGGAATTCAAACTCTGCTGAAGAACTAGAATACTATTTCATGCCCTCCTCTTTCCTCAACCAGCTTCCTCAAACCAGGTTTGGCTCTGTGAGCTTCTTCTGTTTTCTTCTCTGAAACATCTTTAGACTTTATGGATTCAGTTTCATGCATACAAGCATCCAGAGTAATTATTTTAAATTGGATGAACACCACATGTGTTTTTGTGCATTTTGTCCAAACAGCACTTCCTATTGTTTCACATTCTTCTAAAATATTTTTCAGACTCCCTAAACTCTTAATTTTCCATCTCATGTCCCCTCTCAGATGATACAGTAAGGAAAAGCCACCTTTGCTTGTTTATTTGTTACTTGGGCCCACTAATTAGAGCCCCAAACTAAGAGTTAGGTTTGGCATGTCATCAAAATATCATAGAAAAGTTCATTACCCTGATGCATATTAGAGCTGCCATATTTATCTGGAATTCAAACTGAATAAAGAATACAGGAGAAATGCAGAAAACAATTTTCAATATAAATTTAATGGGAATAGAGAAATGTTACCAAGCAGTCAAGAACAGAAAGAAAGTGATACATGAAGGCTATATTCTACATCAAAAATCCTGTGAGGGAAAAAAAAAGCCACAAGTAGGATTCTCTAAGTAAATGGTGTAAAAAGTCTGCAAAACATTCTGCAGCATTTTATTCTTTGTACTTAAAGACTTCATATCACCCATTGCTTAAGGCTGACAGAAAAACAGCATTTGTAAAATATGGAAATTTGATGATTCTTGACAGAAATACTCCTGGGAGTAGTTAACAGCTGTATGTTTTGTCTTGCACATAATCATTTCTTATCCTAAATAAGAAGTGCTGACCTGATTTTCAGGAAGAACATTCAACGCAGCTGCCAGGGGAGGAAGCAGGGGACCACTCTGCTCCCTCTGATACACAGCTGCTCTCTAGAACCTCTACATTCAGCTCTAACATGATCCAGAGCTGTTCTGGCAACACCTCCTTTCCCCTGTTAATGACATGACCCGCCAGAAGAAAGCAGAAGCCACTGTAGGAGTTGCTTCCCATGTAAGGATTTGCTTACAGAACGCTAGTTACCGCCGCTTGCTCTGTTGGCCACACACACCAGCTACCTGCAGGCACAAGAACTCCCAGGCCCATTGAAGGCAGCGTGTAGTCCTTCTTCAGGGCCTTGTGCAGGTTCTGCACATATGCTTTCTCCTGTGAGTGCGTGGAGATGCCAAGAACAAGCTGATTTTTGAAATATCCCCTCTCTAACTTTGCTGCCTCCTCAAAAGCCCATGTAAAATCCACACACAGATGTCCAGTTATGTCTCTGCTTCTAACAAGTTGGTGCCTAGTTAGGGATTCCTGCTTCAGCAAGGTCAAAATGCCATTCAGGTACTATGAGCTCCCTCAGAGCACCTCCTCTTACCCTGGCATTTAGCCATAAACAAATGCAGGGGGTGGGATGGGAAAGATAGGTCTGCTAGTGAGCTCAGACAGTAGCTAGTAAGCTCAGATAATTTTACTAGTAAAAGTAAAAAAAAGTAAAAGGAAATTGCTTTCTCTCATGATATTTTACAACTCTATATATTGCTTTTTCATATACTAACAGAACAGAACAGCCACAAGAATGTTTGGTTAAATTTAGAATAATTTGAACAAGGAACAATTTGTCACTAAGAAATCTCTAGAGGCCTTGGTCAAAATTTACAATGTGATGAACTCTTCAAATTACATTTAATTGCAATGTTACTAGCTCAGTAATAGTACAATAGAAAAAGAAACTGCATAAACCCCTTAATTTCTTCTATGTCAGATTTTCAACTGTATTTAATTAGCTATCTATATTGCCATAGAAATATGGTGCAGAAGCAGAGGGTGACACAGACTCTTACTGGGTACTGCCTTTTGTGAAAATTAATTCAAACAAAATAAAGGTTCAGGTTACTAGCTTCAACACAGTGGAAGTCTGGCCTTCAAAATAACCCAAAATGCAAATTTGTCTCCTATCTCTGATACAAGAATTACTAGGGGGCAACGGATCATTTTTATATCAGATCAGACTGCAGCTAATTGTCCAATATTTAAACAAGTTCTTTCTACAATGGCTGCATGGCTTATAAATTATTAGTGCATGTAAATTATTTAGTTGCTTTTAATGGCACATCGGTCTACTAACAGAAGTCAAATGGGACAACCAGTAAGACCTACAGTTAAAGGAAAGAACATATTGTGAATATTGGACTCTAAATTAAGTCTACAGAAAGCAAAAAGCAAAAGTGAGTGTGCTTTAGAACAGTAGCACCTGAAGTTCCTTCTCATGGCAGATGAGAAAGTACCTGACACAGCTTTATGATTTGCAGCTCCAGCCAATACTCCCAGTTTATATGCTGGGCAAGACTTTCTATGGCATAGAATATCTCTTTCTTCTTTTCAGGTCAGCTATCCTGGCCATGCTCCCTCCCAGCTTTTTGCGCATCTACTCTCTGGCAGAGCATGGAAAATGAAAAGTCCTTGATTTAGGGAAAGCACTACTTAGCAGGAACTAGAACATAGTGTGTTATCAACATTACTCTCATACTAAATCAAAACCACATCACTGAACCAGCTACTAGGAAGAAAATGAACCCTATTCCAGGCAAGATCGGGATAGTGAGATAGTACACATTCTTTAAAACCTCCTGCCTAGACCTCATGAGATACAAGCACTATTTCTTGCCACTGTGTTTTGATCACTTTCAATTAAATTTTAGAATCCACATAACTGATATCCTCTTTCAATTTAATCAAAGAATGACCTTTAGTGTATGTTTATTGTTACAAGTTTCTGTAAACAAGTCTTTTAAAGTACACTTATTTACACAAAGCCCTAGACAATTCCATTAGGGATAATAGAATAATTTTCTCTTTGCTAAATGGGTAAAGTGGAATAAAAGTAGAACTCACTGTAAGAGAAAGCATATTAAACTGTTCTTTCTAAAGTTATTTTTTGTATTTACTCCACCAATTTTTCTTTATGGGTAGATACTGGTACTATGTAAAGTTTACATAGCACCAGCAAAACACAAGAAGCCTTACGAATAAGGAAGTTATATAAAATACATTTCAAGAATTCAGTTTAAATAGCCCACACCTACATACAAGAAGTAGAAGAGGACAGGAAAGTAAAAAACAACAGGAGCAGGGCTAAAGAGTATTATGTAAAATCCTAATAATGTCACAGATTATTTAGATTTCTGACTGTCTAGTCTGATGACTTTTGCTACATGAAGAATGGTGAAGCAAAAGCCTTAGAAAAGATGCAACTTTAAGAAAAAGATGTTAAAAAATAAATCACCAAAGAATACTCATGTATGTTGTGAAAGACTTTGAGTATCTTTTATTATGACATGCAAAACTTGGATCACAAAGAATCTATGAACAAGATAATTCTCAAAAGCAACCCCCTTTTTCAAACCCAAACAAATGTGGTTTTTTTCTGTTCAGATTCTTATTAAAAAAAAGAAGACATGTCACTACAACACAAGATTTTTATAGATATGTATGGAAAACTTACTTATTAGACTTACTATTAACAGTCCAAATTTATGCAGTTTGCAGTGAGAAACACTTTTTCATTAAAGGAAGAAAAAAAAAAGTGTGATGAACCATCACTGAGAACATCAACATTGCAGCCAACAGCTGGAACTGAGCCAAGACCCAAAGCTTCAAGTCACAAAAAGTTAGTACTTAGTAGGCTTCGACTTGCCCTGCCATCAGAGCCTGTAACGGGATATATTCAGTAAAACTGTTGGTGGAATAAGTACAATCTTTATGGCTGAATATGTCTCAGTTTTAATATTGAAATTTGATTAAACAATCTGCCTTAGTTTTTCCTGTTAAAATGGTGACCTACCACTAAGACATACAAATGAACCAAAGAAAATGAACTGTGAAAGAAATGGATTTTGCAAGAGAAAATGGATTACAACAGTAATTCCAAGCAGAAGCTCTTGGAAAAAAATGCAACAGAAATAAGTGAAGGCAAGTATGTGGAGGATGGAAGAAAGAAAATTAACATAAAATGAATGTAAAAGCATGTAATTGAGTAATAAGGACTCTTGACTACAGCATGAAATGAGCTGCAGACATTTGGTGTTGCCTTCAATCCAATTAAACAAATTGCTCCTAAGGGATTGCAGAGCACTGATCTAAAGTCCTTCAGACAAAACTATTCAAGAATTCTGAATTCCTACTATTTCTATACAAACTCATTGATCACAAAGTAAAATCTGTTTTGCGGCCTTCACCAAAAAAAATCTAAAAACAGCTGCTCCAAGAACTAACCCTTTCCTAAGCACCTTGGGAAACAGTTATTTAGAAAAGTGATGGCTAGCTTTGCACACCAGCTGGTGACTGAAGGAGTCACAGTGTAATTAGTGGATTCCTTTCAAATCAGCATGTCTGGTTAGCACTGATTTTCACTAAGATTAATGCTAACATGACAGGGAACAGGTCTTGGTCATTGAAGCATCCCGTTGTTTCTAGGCCCTGTGTATCCACCATAGATCTTGTATCACATAATTCCCTGACTGTATAATGGGATGTGTCCTTAGAGAAGCATAGTCTTCACATCTAACATTCTTATTGTAAGGCTATTTCAGAATACTACTGCTGATAAAGACAGTATTTTTACCACGCTCCTAACACACATTTATTATTCCTCTGCTTTTTTATCATCTGTTTCTCCATCAGCAGCCAGAACGGTATATTAAAATATTCTTTAGACCTCACCGATCATAAAACTTTCTTTTCCTGAATGACTTCCAAGTTTGGCAATGTGACCTGCTGTAACACTTTGTATAAAATAAGGTAAACAAACAAAAAACTAAATCAAAATCCCCAAACAAATAAACAAAAATGAAAGCAAATACACCACCAACTATCCTAATCGACCTTTCCTAAAGGTTACATTTCTGCATTTCTGTTCTTATTATTAGCTGATGGGATTAAATTCTGTCAGAGAAAAACCTCACTCTCTGTTAACTAGAAATACATCTTTATACTAAGTAAGCATAGGCTGGAGTTCTGTCCCTCCCACCATACCTCTCTCTCCCCTAGAGTATTACATTCTTTATAAAGAAAAAATAAGAGTGTATTGATTGAAAGAATCTTCAGATGTTTAATAAAGAGAAATGAAAGTTTACCTGTAAAAGTTCAGTAAAAATTGCTCATACTAAGAATTTTGCACTCTGGGACATCCTGATCTCTCATTTAATTGCTTCTGACTCATCACCAAGAAAAAAAGACACAACAAAACCCATTAACTACTCTTTTATATGTGATTCTCTCTGTTCCAACCTTTCTTTGTTGATTTAGAAAGATCTTATAGAGACTTGCCACTCAGTAGATTTACCCCCACATTTACGTAAATGTGAAACATGAGTGGGGATTGGAGAGTAAAGGCCACTGGGAACTTAAAATAGAACAACAAAAAAAGGAAGATATAAAAGGATTGTAGGTCCTTCAAGACGTGTTGTTTTAGTTCTTGACCTAGTTCTACTCTCTCATCCAATGATGGAAAAAATAATATAATCCATCATAGAGATATTAGAGCAAAAGACTAAAAGCTCATCACCTACAGTGTTTTCTTTTCTGGCCTAGTGCTTCTTGAGACCTGAAATACGCAATATGCTAATGAAACCAACAGCATAGAGCCACTGAGTCTAGCAGGCCACATACATGCTCAGCACTACAGAAAAAGAAGCTTTTTTTTCACATACTTCCTCTAAAATTACACCTAATGTCTGGTATAGTTACAGATATCCCAGACAGAAAAAAGAGTCATTACTCAATGTACAAAGAACCTAAAGATGTTTCAACAGTTTGTAAAGAAATAAAGCAAACAGACCACAAAACTGGTCTTTGGTTCAGGTCAAGAATTCAGTGCATCATGAAGTTAAGATGGAAAGTTCAGAAAGGTCTCAACTGCAACAGTGCCCAGAGAGCTATCTGCAGTGATCTGTGTGAAAATTATAAAATAACAGAAAATGATGTGTCCAGTCAGGACAGCACAGTGCAGGCAGCAGCACATTCCAGCATTGAAAATACCCATGCAGACATTTGATAGCCTGGAATTACTTGTTCACTGTCAGCTATATTAGCTCACTAATTTTTGTAGAAAAGTCAGTAATCATCTTATTGCTTATAAGTAGTTTTTTTCTGGTCAGACTACAGAGAAAAGTACATAAAGACACACTTCATTTCATGGCATTGTAGTTCTTTAGTAACATGCAAAGTTGTTTATATCAGTCCTTGTTTATAAACACATGTCCCTGACAGAGCCTGAAATCTGCAGCCTGAACCACTGATGATGACAAGATATTTTTTTTTTATTATGGGAGTATGTTTTTCTTTTTCTAGATACCAGACTATCACAAATCAATATTTAACATCAGCATTTTTTGTTCAGAGCCAAAAATACACGTATTCACGGTACTGCTGTCTCCAGGAAAACGACACTGTCTTTCCTCAGGCAAGATGGCAAAAAAGGCAGCAGCAGGTTGACTTCCCCTTGGAATTCCAGTGCTGCACAAAGGTTAAGTTTCAGCCTTATGTCATCATACCTTTATACTTGATACTTTACTGAAAACTGAATTAGAAAATGATAAATACAATATAATACCAAAAAAAAAAAAAACAAAAAAAACCCAAACAAAACCCAAAAAAACCCCAAAAAACAGAACAAGAGACAATATATTATTCAGTGATGAAACATGAACCAGAAAGCAGCTAAACCTAAGGTCTTATTTACACTTACAGTATCAGAAAAGTCCCAGTTGTCCTCTTACAAACTGAAAAAAACCCCAAACAATCCTAAGCCTATCAAAATGCACATCTCTAATAACACTGCTTTCTGCCTTCAAAGCCTTCTCTTCTGCTTTGAAAAGGCCACTCAGTAATCAGTCTAGAAGAATGACGCCTGTTGCAGGCCAGTATTTCCTAATAAGTGAATCAAAAAGAACAGCACATGGGGAGGGTCAGTAGAGAGGCTGCCCAAAATTTGTAACTAGAAAATGGCTCTCCAGAACTGTGGCAAGACAGTGTGTTACATAAATGCATCTTAGTTTCAGTAGAACCTGCTTTTTAAATAGTCTAGAATTATGGGGTTTTATCCATAAAAGATTTTCTAAGTAATTATGACCAGATTCCTGAACTGACTGAGTCACAACCTCCAAGCACAAGTTTTTTTAAATTAAAGGTAAATACCTTCTACTGCTAGAACTGACTATTAAATTGAGGACAACCACTGTGAGAGTTACAACCTTTCTTATAAAAATTGCTACAATATACATCAGAGTATAATTTGCCATTTAAAGAACACTTTATGGCTACATTGTACTCCTTCTGGTTAAACCCTCCTGTTACCATATTTTCCTGTCATAAACTGAGTATACATTCCTGCACCACAATTATTTTTTTTTTCAAAGAAATTCCAAATACGGTTCCATCACCTTCTGCATGTTTGGGGTTACAGTATCAAATAATAAAACAGTCTACACTGCTGGCAGTGACATGGAAAAGAAAAGCAGTTAAACATTGTATGTAAACTAGAAGGCCAAGCACAAGTGAACTATCTGTAATCACAGAGTAAACACATGACCTGACAGATGATTGGTGAGCAGACTGTCACTTAAAATCAGTAGATCAAGACATAAAAAAATATTGATGCAGAGGAGCATATACTTCCCCTTAGAAAGCAATGTCAGTTATTTTTGAGTCAGAAATAGGAATGGCAGAATAAGTCAGCTCACATATCGTCCAGATGGTAAAAAATTGTGCAATACCCTTTCACCTATGTGGAAGCTCAAATAAGCTCAAATCCCTACTAAAATCACTTTATGTTCCCTGGGATATCTAAACAAAAATTTCCAAAAAAAAGAAATTTAGAGAAACCAGCTTTTTTAGTATATACATCTCATAACATATTTTTGAGGGTTACTGTATTCTGCAAAAATATATAAATACATTTGAAGTGCTACCTATGTATTGCTTATAACAGGAAATTTGCAACACTGTGAAGGTGTGGGTGTTCACTCACTACTGAGTCAGTATTCATGGCACAGAGAGACTGTGGTTTAATCTGGTTTGCATTGCTCTTGGTAGTCCTCATACGGACAAATAAAGAATAAGCATGGAGAAACAGCCTTTTAAAGTGTATGGAGACAGTCTGGGAGGAATGCAGAGACTTCATCTGAGCATCTGAAGATGAGGTTAGGAAAGCCAAAGCCCAGCTGTAATTGAATCCATCATGGGACGTTAAAGGCAATAAGCAAGGCTTCTCTAAGTAGATGGGTGACTAGGGAGGCCAGAGAGACTGTGGTCCTAGTGCTGAGCTTAGAAAATACTTTTCAGAGGGAACCCCTATTTCTTTACAAAGTGAGTTATACACCTTTAAAAAGTTTTTAGGGGGTTGTGTTGTCTCAAACAGGTATTATTTGGGGTTTATCTTGTTTCAAATTTGGATAGCCAAGATTTCAAGACACTAGTGGTTGCCACATTTTGCAGTTATATGACAAGCAGATTACTGGGGATAGGAAAAAAAAACAACTTTTCCTGTACTGAGCCCGTATCAGTAATTACAGAAACTCACTGTCCTTTTCTTACAAAGAATCATTTGATGTTTGTCAGTTTTAACAAAGTTTAAAAAAAAAATACAGCTTCACAGCAGGAAAAAAAAATAAATCACTGTTTTGGCTTGCAATACAACATTTATGAAAAACAAAAGTCTTGAATTCAGCACTTTCCCATGTCCTTTGTATGTGTGCACATAGTATAACTCTGGCAAGTCTTCACTCTGCAATCTAGTCCAGTAGACAAATCTCCTCTAAAGAAATTGAAATCAAATCTCAAAAAGGAAGCAAAGAAAGTCAGCTTTCCGAATGAATACTACATCTGATGTTGTTTCATTGGATCTCTTGAAGAAAATTTTGGAGACTGCTTCCATCCTCGCCAGTTTTCTATTTTTCCAAGATATACTGATGAGCATTATAAAGATGTAAGCATGTAAACAGATCTTGCTCTCATTCCTACTCACAGCATCCCTAAATAAAGAGAACCTCTTGTCCTGCTGGCAAGACAGGGCAATTATGGGAAAATGTGGCATAGAAATGTGACAGAGCATGTCACACTCCTTTCACTCAAAGAAACTGCAGTTTTTCTTGTTAGTTTGTAAAAAATACACTGCTAGTAATACAGTCGCTTCCCACACATGAAGAGGAGCACAGGCCTTTTCCTCCAGTGTTAAGGCACAAATGTCACAATGTTCCTGCCACTTGCCAAACTTGGAAAAGTCATCCTACTGAGTTTTCTCTTCCCTCTAGCCCACTACACAACACTTCATCAAAATAAAAGAAAGGCTCTAGAAATGAGAAAGGTGATGTACTTTTTTTTCTAGATTCTGCATTTAAGTGGAACATATTGGACATGACTCCAGGGAGAGATCCTTGTCCAAAACAGACAACAATTTCCTCTTCTCTCCCTTCTGCCTTGGCAGACCAGCAACATATCCTTTCAAAAACAAAGAGGCAATTCATCAGTTGTCTAACATTTCATGTAGCTACTTTTACAAGTGGAAAGCTAGTAGAACATGCTGGTGATCTGATTTCATATTTCATAATGCTTTTGTTTCCACTTTTATACTCAAATGAAGAGACATGGGTACAAGTTAACAGCAAATAAAACTCCATGAGTATTGCCTTATAGTGCTGTTACAGAAGACAGGAACATAAAATTCAGGGATTGTGTCCAAAACATGTATTTCTCTTGATGACTTTCCTACACAGTCTTAATCATAATGTTTCCTTCCTATAAAATGTTTCCACTTATTTTATATTCATAGTTAATATTTGTGAAGTTTCATAATTTTTTCCTCAAGATACTTCAAACATCAGGTGCAATCCCTCCTCATGGTTTAAAATGAAATATTTCCTTCCATTTTCTCTCTTCTCCCCAAATACTTTAAACTTATTTCTTATGAATAGTCATTATCCAGTCAGATTCCTCTTTTATTTGTGTCTATGAAACTCAATAGATTTCAATCAAGTAATTTTTAATTTACACTGCTGTCAGGAAAGGAAACTGTGACTCATGAGCACAACCAAAGTTATGAATTAAATATAACATGCTTAAAACAATTTCTTCTGTTGAAATGATTTTTGCCTGGAGCTAAATGAATTAGTTTCTTGTAGTGACACTGTTCTTTCTATTTTAGTGGTTTGCTATTGTTCATTTTCTAAAATTAAAAGTATAAGCACAGAACACCAACTTTTAAAAGTAGGACTGTGGATAAGTGTCTCTCTTTACATGTTTCAACCAAGTAGCAGACATCTGTGAAAGTTCCAGTATGAGAAACAAGGGGTATGTATGGCAAAGTTGCATTTGTATGTATCTGTTGATACTTCACTGAATTTGTAATACTGATCTTTTATTTCAGACCCATCATGAATTATCTTAGTTCACCTTCATAAAGAATGTCTTCAGTAGTAGAACTGTTTTGGCCTATTTTCAACCCAAGCACATTTTTCATAAAAGAATTATAAGCCCCTGAAAAATAAAATTGAATCCTGCTGCAGGCATGTTTTTACAACACACTGCATGCACTAGAAGCAAAAAAAAAATCTCTCTTCTGCTGTTTCCTTAATCACCCACCTAAAATTACAATTTCTTTAGAAGTTAAATTCAAATGGGTTCACAGCAGATGATTTGGAAGACTTTTTGTGATGGCAGCATTATCTGTGGTGCATGAAATACTGTAATTAACAGCTAAACTACAGGCAGAACAGATTTGGTTTCAATTTAACCATCAGTATTTTTACACCATCAGTTTTACCATAAGCATTACTTCAGGGCACTAACACAAAATATTACAGAAGTTTCCAGGAAATTATAATCTTTAATAGTAAAACCTGTAAACCAAATACACTGTAGCCCTTCTCAAGGTATTGTTCCATGAAAATACTTCACCAGACAACGTACATTAACTGAATAGTAAAAGACTACAAAGGAGGTATTAACACATCTACCAGTAAATGAGAATTTTTCTTTTAGAGTACAGAATTTGAAATGCTGTGCATGTAAGGACTGTAAGTACAGTGTTAATCTAATAAAGCAACAATTAAAGCCTCTTTTCTTATGTATGTAAGCAGAACTGACAGATTCAATTTCATTCCTTCTGCAAGACATTACTGCACTGAGAATGTCTGAAGGGTGTTCCCAGTGCAATTTCTAGAGCAGTACATGCAATTTCTATTCTCATTAAACTTGATTCAGCACAATGAACATCCAGCTGCTGCTCTGCAAGCAATGACTCTTGGGAGCATCCATGGAGCTAGTAAAGAAACTTCTAAATTTTTTTCTCGTGCTCTGTTTTATCAGTCTACACTAAGTGT
Source organism: Pipra filicauda (assembly GCF_003945595.2). Classification (NCBI taxonomy): domain Eukaryota; kingdom Metazoa; phylum Chordata; class Aves; order Passeriformes; family Pipridae; genus Pipra; species Pipra filicauda. Next base: position 2,543,654 of record NW_024104509.1, on the reverse strand, counting down.
TTTATTCAAATTGTAGAGGAGGAGGTGACAGATGTAAAAGTAAGCAGTTGAATCAGCTGGTGATGATGAATCATGCGACAAGATGATAATTTTTAAGGACTTTCTAAAAATAAAAAAAATCATCTGGAATCATGTTATCTTAAAAATTAAAAAAATTCAAAACAACAAAAAGCCATCTGAAAACAAGTTATGTAATTTCTTTTCCCTCTTGTCTTGGTACATGACTCTACACAATCCTTTTGCCTGAGTCATTCCAACTTAAGAAAAGTAGAGAATAGGAGAGGGAGAGAGAGATAATTGTGACTACCATTGGTTTGTCACTTCATTGTTTCTCTTTTCACTTTTACGTTGTCAAACTTTTCTGCAGATTTTCTTGTTTATGTCACTTTTTAATACTTCTCCATAAAATTCCATTTCATAACATGGTTTTTTTCCATCTAGTTTTTTCTTCTACTATTTCCTTTGCTCAGCTGCCTCATTTCTCTTCTGTTCCAGCTTCACCTCCTTTACATTTGCCTTTCTGGACTTTGGATATTCGTGGATGGAAATACAGAGCAATCAAATTCTAAAACTCTTCAACTCCATCTACACAAAATATTCACCATCTGTCTGTGGAGTTTAACACAAACTTTCTTCAATGCTTTGATATTGGTACAAAATATCTAAACCAGGAAGAAGCTCAACCCTTGAGTAATAAACATCCTCATCAAGAGATCTTTATTTGCAAATCAAAACTATATATGCGCCTTCAAAGAGAGTCTATTAACCTAGGTAATGGGAGGACTGAAATACATCAATCATCTACATCTAGTCTTGAAATATAGTAAACAGTTTAGCCATTAAAACAAACAAATGAAAACCCACACTAAATGGACAACAAACCCCTACCCTAGCTATTCAAAAAAGTATTAAGGAATTTGGTCAGATTTTGGAAAATGGATAGATGGAAAAAATGTTCACAAAGAACTATGGTGGCAAAGCCACTTCACATCTCTAAATGAATAATACAACTTCAATTCCCTCTTCAGCTTTAGGAGTTTTAAATCTAAATTTCTAGGTTGCTGTGGAGTCAGGTACTCTAGGTTTTTCTTAACCTTATATTCTCAGACAAACAGGTGTTTGCTGCCTTCAGACACTTATCTGCCAGGTGGATGCACTGTGAGCACTGAGCTTGGTCTCACTCACTTTTTGGTCAAATGCATACAGGAACAAATGCAAACAGGATAATTGCTGGCAGAGTTACTTTCTGAAAGAAGCAAAGAGCACCCCTGAATGCATTACTGCCACCTAAACAAGACATTCAGGCCCAAGGTGGTAGGAAACTTCATTTACATGCATTGCCAAAGAACAAATGTAATTCAGTGTCTGCCACTTTTCCATCCTGCTAACTCCAATTCCTCTGTTTCAGGAGACTGACATGTACCTCATTAGAGTACTTTAGTTTATTTTAAGAGTTAATTTTTCAATTACTATGGTGTTATCTGGGCTGGAACCATTCATCCTAAATATCAGTATCACTGATTTCCCTTTTCCAGAGGCTTAGAAAGTGCACCTTAATTTTCAATTTTATTTTTATATGTCCTCAAGAAATATATTTAGTTATGTATGTATTTGTTTGAGGTAACAATTTCAGTTGACTGTATGACTACCCTTCTGATCTAACTCTATTTCACAGGAACTTAGTCCCAGAATCTGTCATCAGAGTGACTTTCCCTTACATTTATATATTTCTTGCCAAATTCTCAGATCATGTTAAGTCTGAAAACAGTTTCTAAGCTCAGCATAAGGTAGAGGGTTCACTATCACAACCTCAGTAAAATTCAGGTTTGGATTACATGAAGTCAACAACCGTTAATTTTACAATGGTCTCCAGTATGGATATGGAGCCAAAATAAATTTTGCCTAAACCCAGTCATTGACTTGGCTCAGATATAAGATGTTCTGCATTTCTCTGAGAAATTTAGTATTTCGTAGCATCTTTTTTTTCTTGTCTCCAGGACCTCAAAGGCAAAAATATAATGAAGCTCCTAAAGGAAATGAAGCAGAAAACACCTGAATAGATCTGGAACTGGTATGTGAGTTATTGCTAGATTTTCCTGAAAACCCTTGAATTGTCCTATTATAAAATTTACAATAATTTCAGACCCAGTCCTGACAGACACTGGAAAGTAAAACAAGTCAAGCAAGTGTTCTTCCTGTTTTCAGCTTGGCTTCTCAGACTTATGTGATCATGTTTTCTGTTCCCTACATCAAAGAATTCTGACCCGAGTGACTGAGCTTACCCACATTGGTCAGGATTAAAGAAGTCACAGAGAAGTGAGGTCCTAAAATAGCCTGTAGAGGAGAAGGAAGTGACCCCATAGGTGGTGGCAACAGTAGGAAAATGCAGAAGCAGCATGTGTGTTACTTGGCACAGTGGTTCCATGGAGAAGAAGAAAAAAAAGACAAGGAGAGAATGTTTGAATTAAATTTTTTCTAACTTTAAAGACCAAAGTCGGTCACTGAAGAAACAAATCTGAGAAACTCATTTTACTGCTTGCAGAAACACTTGTTTAAGTGACCCTATTCCAAAAATGAAACAAATGTTCATAGGTAAAAAAAAAAAAAAAAAAGAAAGAAAAAAATGAGGTTACCACAAAATGCAAATATCCCTATCTCAAAGCAATTCAAAGTTATCTAACATCAACAAAGCATATAAAAGCACTCCTTAGAGGCTTATGATTGCAAAAAGTGTAGAATATTTTGAAAGTGCTATAATTTTGTGCCAAAATAGTATGCATCTTCATTATGTATACAATGTCAGTTTCCCCTCTATCAAACTGACAGCTCTTTTAAGAGAAGTAGCTCATTCCCAAGAAATGCACTGTGGGAAGTGTTCCAGAGGGGACCCCAAAAGTCTTCCAAGTATTAGAGATCTGAAAATCAATGAGTGGCAAAATGCCTCATGTACTTTTTATGATCAGTTATCTTTACATTGTCATATTATTTTCAATCAGATATCTCAATGGCCAAAGTTAATTGGATAAAGCTAAACATAGATTGACACCATCTCCAATAACAAAGAGTGGAAAAAGGGAGCCAGACCTTGAAAAAGCTTTGCTTTTTCATGGAAAAGAAAGAGCATGACAAGTTTTAAGAGTGATCTCCAGCTCCAGTTGTCAGAAGTGAAATACAGGCAACACAAGCATAAGCATTTCTACTGCCCTACTGGTGACTGGAAGGTGAATCATCAAAGCTCTTGTAGACAGTTCTTGGTTTCTGACAGTATAGCTGCAAAATAAGATGATTGGGCAGGATTCTTGCCATCAAAGATACACCTAATACCTGATTTTCAGAACATGCACCCATACTTTCCATGGAAGGTGATTGCAGAGCATACCAGATTTCATTATTTAAAAACAAACAAACAAACAAAAAAAAAAAAAGAAGGAAAATCAATTCTATAATCATTAGAATATCACCAAGTTACTAGTTTTATGCTTGTTGGGTCAAGACCTCCAGATTTTAATGACTTTCAATGGTAGGTAGATGGGCAGCATGCACTGTTGTGACAGAGCTGAAAAAGTCTCATTTTTCCTTGTAATCTCAATGTATCCAGAAGTCTGTAGTGCTTTTCTGCATGGTCCAAAATTTGAAAAAATCTGTATCCTGGAAGAATTTACAGAGACCTCTGAATGAGGAAAATCAGAAGGAAGAAGAGAATGGAATCAACATTTCTTTTAAAAACATTTGTGAATTATTTTTTTTAGTATAAGTTTTCTTATTTCTAGTTATATCATGCTTGTATAAGAAACAAATATTATATTATTATTTTTTATTACTATTTCTAAGTAACTTGTTTTACTATGACTTTTGAAATTTGTGCAGCTGATAAATTTAGTCAATGTCTACAGTAGCAAATGTGAGTCCATAAGAGATGAGGAGAATGAAACAGTTGGTACTGAGGGTCCACAATACTTTTAGAAGGGTTTAACTTTGGACTTGTTCTATCTGCTCCCAGGGAGTGAATGCACAGTAGAAGGTGAAGCCCAACATGTATGCTTCTGTTATGCACTTCCTGCTTGACTATGTGAAAGCAAATGTTATGGTGTTCTCTGAGATTCTTCCAGAACAGGATGATCACGATGAGAGGCTGGACAGGAGTTGGGGTGTGAACTGGTAGCCCAGAAAACCAGGTATGTCTGGGCTATATCAAAAGCAGCATGGCCAGCAGATCGAGGGAGGTGATTCTGCCCTTCTACTCCACTCTGGTGAGAATTCACCTGCAGTACTGTGTCCAGCTCTGGGGTGGACACTAGCACAAGAAGGTGTAAGGACTTAAAGAGCACAGTTGTCTGTCTCAAACGTTGCTAAGGCCACAGAAGCAGTTTGCCATGAGATAAACACTGGATGGAGCAACAGAATGGCACTAAATCCAGGCGGAGGTGAGATCTGGTTAGCACATCCTGGTTAATGAACCTAGACAAAAATTACCACTGCGGCAAACTTTGTAAAGAAGCAACTGCTCGTATGCATATCAATGGTCAAACAAAGATCACCCCAAGCTATGGGATAGATGGCATCTGTGACCACCAAAGCCCTCTTGCCCCCAAATACGCTTCTATGGGTACCTGGAACTTGGACTGTAAGTTAAGCCACCATGAGGGAACTTGAGATAAGATAAAGGTGGTACTATAGTCCAAGTATTAGTTCAGACCTAGGGAGAGGTTAACAAAGCTGGGGGAGGGGAATTGCAAAGAATGCAGAATTTATGAGCCACAAGGAAAGCCAACTCAGCAACTGTGCCGAAATCAGCTTCCACTGGATAAAAAGTAATTCTGGCAGGAGGAGATGGTGACCACCAACTCACATCCCACCGATTCAAGAAATCCACTGACCCAAAAGAGGAGAAAGACTGAGCATACAGACTAATGTATTAGAAGTGAGAGAATAATTTCACCAATAGAATAAGAGAACTGTGTAGCCAACGAGCACTAACTCATTCATTGGCAAAAATGTATAGTGAAAAGTTTTGGACATCTTCAGAACCAAGAAGCCTAGCGTGAAGACGGACCAACAGGATGCTGCAGGATCCACAGGTGGTCACTGTCTTCTGCTTAATCTGTCTGTCTCTCTCTTTGTTTCTGTCTCTTTTTTCTATTTCTTTCTATCTCTCTATCTTACATTTAACTGTTAAAGAAAATCTGTACTATTAACTTTGGCATATGGTCTCATTTGTACCTTAACTGTGGCAGAGGTATCTTCCAATAATCGGATCTTAACAGATGGATGTGGACCTCTTGGAGCGAGTCCAGAGGAGGGCCATGAAGGTGATCAGAGGGCTGAAACACCTCTGCTATAAGGAAAGGCTGAGAGAGTTGGAGCTGTTCAGCCTAGAGAAGAGAAGGGTATGGGCACAAATATTACAACCTTTCAATACTTGGAGGATACTCATATGAGAGATGAAGACAAACGTTTTAGCAGAGCCTGATGCAATAGGAAAGGGGAGTGGTTTTAAACTGAAAGGGGGTTTATTATATTAAATATAAGGAAGTTTTTTACAAAGAAGCTGGTAAAATGCTGTAATAGGTTCCCCAGAGAGGTGGTGGATGCCCCATCCCTGGAAACATTCAAGATCAGGCTGAATGGTGATCTGAGTAACTTGATATTCTTAAAGATGTCCCTGCTCATTGCAGTGGTATTGAACTAGATGACTTTTAGGGGGCCCTTCCAACACAAACTATTATAAGATTCTATGCTTCTACAATCAGGAGGTCCTCTTGAAAAGATTTAGGTCTGTTTCTACAGAGGCATCATTAGGGGTCAAAAAGGAAATTCTGAATATTTTTACTTCCTCTCTGTTTTTCCTAAGAAATATGAAGAAAGAAACCAAAAGACTTAACTAAAGTTGTATGAAGTTTCCCCAATTGTCACTCTTACCTTTCAGCAGGAAGAAGCAATGAGAAACATACTCATACAACATTTCTCTTAAATCTTGGAATTACAAGCCAGCATCACCCTAAGCAATCCGTCTTTGTTACCCCTCTTTTTGACAAAATCCTTCTTTACTTGGTTAATAACATCCATCTGATCTCCCAGAATAAGTCCTGGATTACCACAGTCACCACCTCCAACGTTTTCCTTACAGAAGAAAATAAATACTGAAAGTTATCTGAACAACTCCAAAAGGTTGACTTGGTTACCTTCAAGTATCTCCTCCATTTAGGAAAGGTGTTTATCAATATGAAAATGGCCATATCCAACCCATAATGATCTTCTGTGAGCTTGAATATTCAGTTAAACGCTGCATGTACCTTCTATATTGAAAGATTCAAAGCGTTTTTTGGCATTTGGGATTTTTGGATAACATGATTAGTAAAGTTATGTAACTCTTTTGATTTCTTTTGTGAATGACATTGATTTCTTTTCATGAGAAGATGGGGCTGGTAGGTTACATTTCCCTTGCTCTTCTCAGATTTCTGTATTGTTTTCAGAGTATTTTTTTCATACATAGCTTGAAAAGTCTGATGTTGTTTATTTTCTGAACATAAAACCATTAAATTTCTCTCTTTGTTTACCCAATGTGGCAGTCGTGTCCTTAGACTCGCTTCCAGTCTACTCAAGTGAAATATACTCGATCCTTACTAGTAAACAAATATGAAAAGTAAAGTACAGTACAATCTAAAGTGGTTCATCATTATTGAAGTATGTATCCTTTTTTCATCATGAAAGTCAAACTGTTCTGATTTTCATCATGAAAATTTGTTTTGACATGACTCGTACCTGAGAAGCTAAAGCAAGTGATAATCAGTCAACATCACAGTTTTGAGTGAGTCAGAGCACAGGCAGATATGCCAATATGGTGGAGAAAGCTCAAACCAAAGGGCTTTTTTTCAGACTGTCAGAGACCGAAATGGTTAATGATTTATGCATTCTAGGATTGCCAAGGGACTTCTGCAGGCTTCTGCAGGACTTTTGCATTATACCTCTGATGGCCCATCAAAGCCCATCCCCGGGATGGGGATGGCGGGAAGCAGGCCATAGACAGAAACTCTGCACAGGCCCAGGAGAGGTTGGAGGCTTGAGGCATGGCCTGTGACACTAACCATGGATATAATAACTCATAACTTCTTGGAGTGTGGGGGCTTCCCTCCTTCACCCCCAGCAGATCAAGGCCACCACTTCAACTGACAGGCATGGAAGCGGCAACTACCAAGTATCATCGCTGGACCCCGGGGGTGGTGACTATATACATCTTTCCACTCTCATCTTTTCTTTCCCTTACTCTCCCTTATCCTGTCTTTCCTTTCTCTCCCTTACACATTTTCCCCCCCAGAGGTTATCCCTATGCCATATTGCTATAGAAGATACAGATGATAACACCCAAAATGCTAACTTACCTGTTGAAACAAAATTGTTAAAATGAACCCTACCTATATATGTTTTCAAACACTGATTATTCAGTGTCGTTTCACTCTAATCCACCCCAAGGGAATTATTGATAAGAACCTGGGTTACCCCCCTGTCATTTGGCCCCCCGAGAGTCGGGAGCTCAGAGGTGACTGGGTGCCAGGACAGTGTTCCCTGGAGAGCCAGTCACCGCTCATCTTGTTCGCTTCTGCTCAAAATCAGATATACACAGCACCGGAAGCTGTTGGCAGTTCTTCTGTTGGTGTCTGCTGTGTGTAGGTGGAGAAGGCCATGGGGTGGCTGGGCTCCTTCTTTCCCCCCTCCGGGTGGTGGGGTGGGGAGCCCTGCGGCCCCCCAGCTCTGCCTAGGCCAGAGTTAGAGGCAGCATTTGGAGTGTGTGCTGTGAAGGAAGAGATGCACAGCACCTGAGGTAAGAGGGAGGAGGCTAGGCCCTCTTCCCCCCCCTGCAGCTGCGGGACGCTTGGGACAGTGCATAACTGGACCGAGCTGCCTGTGGCCAAGGCTAGGGGGCTCTTTTTCCCCCCCACTCCATTGAGGCTGGTGGGGGGTGGATTTTAAGGCTCAGCATTGAAGCAGAGCCAAGTGGACAGGCTGCTGACGAAACAGCTCGGAGCCAGGGAAAGGAATCCCAGGTGAAATCGGAGACGGACTGAAGAGAGAAGCCCAGAGGATGTCTCTGCCATGATTTAAACGCAGGACAGCCAAAAACCCGGAGGAGGAATCAGCATTCCAGGACACGTATGTTGATAAGCTAAACTACATTGCAGCAGCCTACGAACTGAGGTATGAGACTGAGAAAGAGAGATCACACAGCAGACCGAGGAGAAAGGACTCAAAGTTACTTTCTTGGACTTCGTGAGGAGGAAAAACTGCAGCGAACAGCTGAAGGTTGGTTAGGGAGTGTTCAGGGGCCCAGAACACTCCCACTAGAGAGAGACTGCGTTACCCAGCAGCCTTGAAAGGCTCTTCCTGGACTAAAGTTAAAGGGAGGGGCTTAAAAGGACTGATAGAAATGTAATATATATATATAGTTGCCTTTAGTTTGTATAGTATTTATTTCTGTAAATAAATGTATATACTTCCCCCTTCTCCTATAGAAGCCTCACCTGAAAGTTTCTCTCCAGTGTTGGGATAAATTGTGGGAAGGGGTGGGGGGAGGCCTAGAAATTAGATTTTGGATTTCTAATGTGGCTCAAACTGCCACACCCCCCCTCTTTTTTCTGGGGTGGGTCATAACAGACTGTTCACAAAAGGTTCAGAGAACATCCTAAAATCTGCGCAGGGAAACAGATATGAGTGTTCACTGGAGACATTTAGCTCCACAGTTGGATAAGCACTGCCCAGTGTATGATCCAATACAGAGGGAAACTTGGTAAGTTCTCAAGGTATGACAGAATTTGCATGAATTTTAATTACATTTATAATAATTCATATTTTATAAGGCAATCTCTCTTCATAATAGTTTTTTTTTTTAAATTTGGAATAAACAGAACTTACAGATATTAGCTTTAGTATGGGCAGAGAAAAAGAGTTATTATTCATAGTACTCATCTATCTGTACATAGGAGGGGAGTTGGACTAGATGATCTTTGAAGGCTCTTTCCAATCCAAAGCATTCATTGAATTTATGGACCCTATACAAGTAACACACATTGGAGCACCTTGCAGGCAGTCTTACTGGAAAAAAAGGGTAAGTTCTAAAAGACAACACCTCACTTTGCAAGACAACCAATCTACCTAAAAATCTGATCTGCAAAGGACCTTTTTCCATCACTGCTGCTAGGCAGAAAAGTTATAAATATGAAATGAAGCCGGATTTTTCAATTTCTCAGTCCTACTCTGTGTAGATAGAGCACCACCAAAACCTGCCTCCTAAACTGCAGGTCATAGAAGGCCAGCAAGCTCCACCTAAAATGTGTGAAATTTGTTTGGACGTGTAAGTTCAGTTGTCAGACATGTTTTACAGTGGAAGTAAGTGAGACTGATGCCAGAGTTTACTCCAAGTGAAGAAAAAAATGAATCTTGCAACAGAAGAGAAGGGACAAACCTAAACCTGCAAAGACATCTAAAAGGGTATGAGTACACTCAAAGCAGGACTAAAGAGCTGCTCCACTCTTCCAAGCTAACTCTGAACTGTCAAATTTAGACAGGAAGTTTGAAATTCTATTCTATTATCCTTAAAAATGAACATTGGTTAGATTAAAATACAAAGAGCAGCTAGCCAGAATTTCCAACCATTTTAAGTATCTACAATAACCACTTGCCACCCAAGCCTGCCTGTATATGGCATATAAAATAACACGAATCTCATCAGCTCAGTATCTGTCTCTATATGACAGAATCTTTTATTTTTTTATTGACACTTGACATTTATCATACTGTTTGGATAGATCCTGGTGACAATTTGGAAAGATATTTGCTGGGCTTTCTGTCAGTATTTCATGTTAGCACAGCAGACCCCATTAACACAGACTCAGAAAAAAACATCCCTTGAATGCAAAAGAGAAACAAAGTAAGTTCTTTTTAATTAACTCTACCAATTTTTCAAAATATTTTCAAGTCAATCCAAGGGACATGAAAATCTAAAGCAGTGGTTTGTATGTTATTTACCAATGCTGACTTTAATAGAAACTCAAACAAGTCAGCTCATTTTATCCAACAACAGAAATGTATTTCCAAGAGCTTTGATTTATAATAGGTTCCTTTGATTTTTCACCTTCATTTCAATGACAGGGAAACTACACAAGTGAATTACAGTTAGCATGGGGTAATGTTTGTGTAAATGGTCTTCACACAAGCAAAAATCCTACTATAAGAAAAGTCAGCAAATGAAGTGAGATTGGAAGATAGAACAGAGAGTAAGTTCTAAAAAAAATGTTTGGGGTTTTCTTTCACAAACACAGTATTTCGGATGAAAAATACTAAGTTCACAGCTAGTTCTAGCTAACAAGAAGGTGGGACTTAATATTTAGAAAAATTTTAGTATATTTAGTGGACTCAAACAGAGACACAGAGAAAGTAAGAAATATCTCATGCTTTATCTCATTACATGTTTAATTATTTTAAGAAGATAAGTTCTTTCTTCTTGATTGGTCAGTGTTCATCACTGAGGGAAAGATTTGCTGTGTTAAAGCATGATAGTCTTCTAGGTGAACACTGGAGAGATCTTTCTATTTGTGGTGGTCAGAAGTGTTACTTTAAAGCTTTCAGCATTTCAGTACTCTCAGTATTCAATTTAAAAATATATGTATGTAAGTACTGTTATTGATGCAATTATATGTCATTTAGTTCAATAAATATGCATTCACAGGAATGATGACATAATTAGGTCTCACAAATTTTGTAGAACCTCAGTCACTATACTGTCACAAGCAAAAGACATACGTTACTGATTCATTTTGCCTAACCACACTTTACCAGAAAACTCACAAGGTTGTTAAAATACTTGTTTACACCACTAGATTTCATGGAACTTCTGGTATAGGTGTAGGTTACAACACTAAATTCTGATCTATACAGCTTTGAGCCATCAGAAAAAGTAAAAAAAAGAGGTTCTCTATTTTACCCAGAAAGTATATCACCCATGATGTATACTGTGTTTATAACTTCTACAGAATATTCTTCCCATCTTTAACTGTGTGCAATTTGTTAAAAATACTCCAAAACTCCCATCTTTTTCTACTTTTCAAAAACCTACTTTGATGGCTCCCCCCTCTTTCCCACCAGGGAAGTAATCCACTAAATGCTTTCAAGGTATCCAAGAACAAGAAAAGCAAAGTAGCATTTACTGTTTTACAAGTCTACAAAAAAACCCTAACTGGTCTTTGGCTGAAATTCCTAGTTTTCTTTAAATCCTCCATGGCTTTTGAATTTACTATTTTCCAAAAGACTCCATCTCTTTATTTTCTGACATCTTCTGTGCTTACTTATACATATCACATGGACTTAAAAAAAAAGTAACTTTAGTGCATTCTTTTCTGAGTAAAACAGAAGTCAGGTGAGATTTTCTGAAGCTGGTAGATGTGGTTTGTAAAGTTTTAAGTATTTGTTTAAGTGAGTCCACATAATATATCAAATATCAAAATACAATTAACCTATTTGTAGTTCAAAACATCATATTCTTTGACAGCACAGTGTTGGGAAATGCCTAGTTATTTGCCATAGCAAGAATGTCTGGGAATCCCTTTCTAGTTCTTTGGTTTTACAACCTTTCAAGTTATTAGTTGATAAAAAATTCACAGTAAAATGTAGCTGTTCTGTTCATTTATCATCAGACCATTTATCAGCAAGATCAGTTTATTACCAGTATTTTCTTAAACAAACAAGTTAAAAATAAATGAGAAATATTATAAATGGAGAAATGTTCAGCAGTAGTTGAACATTAATGAACAATGTTTAGCAGGTGCATTGAAAATTTTTCTTCATATGTGAATTGTATTTAGTGAATAAGCATAGCTGTCACAGCTGGAGATCAAACACTAAAAACTCATGAACTTTCATGATAAATCAAATACAATGGTCTTTATCAACAGAATTAAATGCAAATTATCTCATATAGATATATAAGCTGTGTTCCAGGCCAGACAATAAAGGCAAATAGAAAGAAGTAAGTATAGTGATGATAGATTCTGTATCAAACCTGAATTTCAAAACTTTCATCTGAAGATGAAAGGTCTGAAGAAAATTTGAACAAAATAATTGCAAAAATAATTTGGACAAGACCAAGTAAGTTTAAAACAAGATACTACAAGATAAATCTGAAATTTGAAAGTTTAGCAAGTATCTGTTGATATAAAATAAACAAATAAACAATTGGCTTCTATATTTATAGTTGTTGTTGGTCTTCGTAAAACAGTTTTCTTTGTAGAAATCTATGCTGCTTATGCAAGATGGTATAACAGGAGTTACTTCCAAAGAACAGGACAACCACTTCAGAGCCCCCTCCAAGGACATGTACATTCTCTTTTGCACTCCACAAGTCTTCCTGCTATTTAAAGAAAAACATTCTCCAGAATTAGTTGTCAAACATCACGAAGACAACTCATAATCCCTTGTTAATTAATCAAATTAAGAGGGTCAGAGTGTAATTTGCAAATGTTGACAGCAGCAGGCTGAAAGTTTCATAATTCTTCCCTAAGAAAAACTTGGGTCCTGATATTGAGAAGACTACAGATTCGACAAGCATTCTTCAGTCTTGTCCCCAAAACTATGAGGACTAACATTTTCAAGTTTTACCTAAAATCAGAGATTGATGCCTTGAAATTTCAGGACCTAGCCTTATTCCTGCTAAAATTAACTGAAGCAGATGCAGCCACTCACTTTGGATATTTGCTACCTGTAAGTGCCAAATACACAAATGTAGAAAAATTCCATGAAAATAAAATATTAATCATAGTTTTGAAGAAATGTACTTAAGAACTCTCCTAACTACAATTAAAATCTGTATTATCTACAGCTGAAAAGTTGGTTGTTCATTTACAGTAAGCATTTGACATGCCGTAGGTGGTTTTATCAAACACCTAGAATGGCAAAGTTATTTAAGGAAGGTTAACTGAATTTCTGCAAAGCTTTTGAGCTTTGTTATGGCAATATTTAAAGACAATCCCACGTAACGTACTTTCTTCTAAAAAGTTGCATTCCAGCCTCCTGGAAATGCTCTTGTTTTAATGTTATCTCCTGTCTGTTCATGAGCCAAAGGTTTTGATGCAAAATATTGCTGATACTAAATAAACACAGAAAATTCTAATTTGAATTTATTATACTTTTTTTTCTTTATTAATATCAAAGATCAAAGATTGAGAGGCAGGTGCAGTGTGTGAGTTGTTGGCTACAGTGGCATTTGATGTAACAATAATTCATGAAACAGAACTGACAACTAAGATAGCCAAAGGAAATAAACCATCAAGCATTAGTCTAGTGAAACAAGCATCTTGCATATCATATCTGATTGTATTTCTGAAATGTTATAGACTGGTACCTTCAGCCTCTCTGACATAACGATCACTGAGTAAAATCCAGGCCCAGTGCTAATAATAGAAGATTACAAAATCATGTCTGGAAATTATATGAAAAAAATCAGACTGAAGTGTTTGTGATCTGTACCCAGGCAACTAATAGAAAGTATGATGAAATACAGAAAGCAAAAGGATGAGAAACTCTACTGGAGAGAAATCAGTACAGCACTGTAGATAAAAATGTCTCAAAAATATGGTAGAATCCTGTAACAGATTCAGTGAGCAGGTGGGTGAGCTGATAGTGTCTAGGAATATTGTGAGAAGTTGTAACAAGTCTGCTGCAAAGCCGTCATGTGACAGAAGGGAGTCTCCACATTCACCAGTGTTGAGGTAATTACGCAGACATCGCAACATGAAAAAGGCTACAGGCACTGTGAGCAGTTTCACCTGCTGGAAAACGACCTGGAAATGGGATGCTGTACCACACAGAAATATTCAGAACACACGATTTCTAAAGGTAACTAGGAGATACAGACTTCCTTTAACACTGAATACATTGGCAATAAAATGGAAAAGCACAAGTGTGACCTCTGACTCAGTCATTCTGCAACACTAAATTTCAGCGCCAAATATCATCAGTAAATCAAGTACAACCTTACAGGTTATTGGGAAAGAATCTAGTTAGTAGCTTTTAAGAAATACATAGGATAATTATAAAAAAATAGAGAGTGACAACAAAGATGATTTTAAGAATGAAATAATTTTTTAGTACTAAATAGGGGAAAAGACAAGGCAACTCTGCCAAATAAAGGGAGAAGAGAGAAGGGGGAAAAAAAAATAAAAACAAAGAAAATAGTATGAACACTGTTGAGAGGGACCAGGGATGGTAATTTCCTATTTCTCATAAAAGCAGTTAAAAATTAACAATTTCACTACAAGTGTAAAACAAAAAAACTCTTTCAGCTAGAGTATTATTTAAACTGCAAAACACATTGGTACGGTGTGCTAAAGGAAAATTATACATGGATGAGTTAAAAGATGAATAAAATTATAATTTAATGAAAGAGGCCATCAATGTCTTTAAGCAAAGTATTTAAACCACACTGCTCTGGAAGACACTCCTGACTGACTCTTTGAATTGCTGTCTGTGACAAGATTGAGGGCTATGTAAAGAAAAATAATTTTAAAATTGCCCTACTTTTAATATATTTTCCCTTTGCATCTGCTGCTGCTTATCATTTTCACACAGAATATTCTTCTTGCACATATTCAAAGGTTTTATACCTCTGTCAATTATTACACTGCTGTAGAAATCAAGAGATCTTGATGCCAGTTCTGCCCACAAGCTCTCTGCACAAATGTCTCATTTTCTCCTTTGACTTATTGGGATTCCTAATCTGTCGTGTGCAAATGCAGTTTTTTAGCTCTAACTCAATTTTTCATATAATCTTATTTCTTAGAGTGTTTTGCCTATTTCATTTGGAGAAGTTACTACCCTGTAGATTGTGGGACAGTGACCACAGTGACTAATCCATTAAGTGTAATGTACTTACGTCAAAATACTTATTGAAGTGTAAGAGAGGCTTGGACTTGTATTACTCCTAAAAGCCTTACCACCTGGTAATAATTAGTTCTGAGGTTCAAAATAGCTAAGAATAAGCTAAGACTAACTAACAAATAGCTAGATGGCTTTTTTGAAGGAGAATCACTCATTTCTAACTGAACACCTTTTGAAAAAGAAAGAGGAGTTCAGAAAACAGTAAGAGGCAAACGACAGAGAGTGAATTGGTGGTTAGAGGGGTGAATAACCCCATCTTTCTGTCTAGCATTGTACCTTTTTGAGAACACCTTTATTTGCCTATATGGTATGTGCTACACTGAGAGTACTATTAGGATGATGATACCTCCTGAATGCATTAGAGTTTTGGGTTTTTTTTCAGAAGGGAATGTTTCCTTCACACCTCACAAACTAATGAAAATGGTAACACATGGATTTCTAATGCTCAATCAATGCACACACGCTCAAAATGCCTCTGTAATCCAAAAATGAGGGAGGGAGGGAGACAAGGAGGGAGGGAGAAGGGAAGGAAGGAAGGAAGGAAAGAAGGAAAGAAGAAAGGAAGGAAGGAAGGAAGACGAGAAGGAAGGAAGGAAGGAGGGCAAGAAGGAGGGAAGGAAGGAGGGCAAGAAGGAGGGAAGAAAGGAGGGAAGGAAGAAGAGACAGAGTGTTAGACTAATTATCAGGCAGGCACTCTAAAAATCATTGTAGTAACAACACTTTTTCTCACTCCAAGGTAAAAAGCCATTTGTTTATGTGATGTAGATTTCAGATAACGCATCCTATGTCACATATCTGTACTTTTCTAAATCAACTAACAACTTTGTTTTTGGTTCAAAATTTTTTGTTGCTTCTAAATTTCGCACTCACGTCATGCAACTCAGCAGTGAGCTGGTTAAGGAAAGACAGCACTCTTGAAAGCATAAAATACAAATCTATTGCTTCTGTAAGAAATAACTTAGAGCATTTTGCAACACAAAAATTATGCTCCTGAAATTCAGCACTGTCAGGGAATTCTAACACAGTAGGTGAACAACTCTACTACAAAAATTTATGCATGAAATAGCCTGAAGAATCTGAAAACTGACAAATAAAACATTTAAATTTGAGGAGAAATAGCTTCAACAGCATCACTGATGTGCTGTGAATTCTGTTTCAGCGGTACCAGGAAGTGTACCATGACAATGCGACCGCACTGTATGTTAGTCCTGGATCAGCACTTGGATTTGGTGCTAATAATTTGGTTCAAATTATTTATACCTTTGACTTTCAGTCACAGCACCTTTAAATCAAGCCTTCAGGGTCATAAAGCCAGGGCTGGCTCAGTTCTTGCCCCAGTTTGAAAGCCAAGCATCCTATGAGTTGATCCTTGCTGCTGTCACTGCTAGCTGGTGCTGGTGGTCACCCACAGACAGGGAGAACTGCCCTGCTCCAGTTGGAGCTAATCTTATTTTTAGCGGATCAGAAGATGAATCAAATATCCATCTCACCCACCATGTCGAAAAAGCCTCAAAAAGACCTGGCCCATACTTCAGATATTAGTGCAAAAATGTATGTAAACCCATACAGGTAGAAAACTAAGAGCAGGGGTTTTTTCATGTAATTGTCCCTAAAATAACATATCTACATAAGCTGAGAAACATCTATCTATTCCTTACTAAAATGTTGAATTTCAGCGAACATTAAGCAGAGCAGTCAGTTAACTGATAAGCTGAACGAAATTGAGAGATCAGAAAGCATAATTTTTAGTTAAACATTGCTATTCAGTTTCAAGTGTTAAGAATGAGCAATCTTCATGATGGGACAAATAAAATTTATGTTAATTAGTTAATTACCTAAATTACAGGTAGGAAAGGTGAGAAGTCATATAAATACTTCCAAGTTTTTTCTAAATGTGTAAAGAAATATTCATATATATATAACTCTGCTCTCAGCTGTACCTATTGTATGATATATGGAAAACAATTACAAACCAATCTGTACTAGTCACAGGAATGCAATTTTATGAAACAACACATACAAAGCCCTATTCCTAAGTGGAAAAGAGTTAAGGCTCTTTCATGTTCGTGTTAAATTAAAATGTACTTACTATTCTTATTTTTTTATTCCATAGAAGAAATTTTGTAAAGGAATGTTTTGAATGAAACTTGAAGAAAGTATGACAAAGGAAATATGAAATAATTTCCCCATTAAAACATCATCACTGTATCTGCAAGCTAAGTTTTTAAAATAAAACATTAAAATTTCCAACTTACAGTACACAAAATTGTTATACAGATATCTTAATAATTATGTAAAAAGACAAAGATAAAATCTGGCTTTGATATGCAATGTGTTCTTCTCCATGCCTGAACTGATCTATTTAACTTCATTGTGCATTCTCTACTTTTGCCTTTTGTATCGTATTTTTGCTCCTGCTCCCACAAACATCTCAGTATTCATTTGCATCTAGCTTCAGCAATTGCACATTTATGCACTGATGGGTTACAAATATGGAAGAGATGCATAAAAGAGGTCTTGTGCTTGCATGAAAAGATGAGGTAAGCCTGACCACAAGCGAGAGAAGGGTGCAACAGTAGCCAGCAATGGTGTGTTCTTGCTTTAATGCTGTGGTATCACAGAGTTCATCAGGTTACAGGGACCTCTGTAACAGGAAGACTGCCTACTCATTGTGACAGCACTCTAAGATTGCGAGGGTAAAACTGATTCTGCAAAGAGTAAAGCAGGATCAGATTGACTTCAAGGAAGTCACACTCATATTAACTGATGAGTTTATGTTCAGAGAAACCATTTTCTATACTAATGTCCATTACTTTGTCCAAGCTAAAATAAAACTGGTAAATAATTGCAATTGCAACGAGATCGGTGTACTATCACCAAAGCAAATAACATACTGTTATCTCAGATGGAACTAAAATGATTAAACCAGAAGGAAGAGAGGTAACTTATTTATCTTTAAATGCAATGCAACGCTGCAAATGTCTGCAATATCACCAGACTAATCTTCTTTTCAGTACAAATCATGTCTCTTAATTTTCAATTTGACTAAGCACTGCTTACCCTCTTGATGTTACCGGGAGATTTCCAGTAGAAATCCTACTGATGAATGGAAATAATTTTATAGTAGAAGTATTGAAAGTCTTTTGATAACTGTGATAAGACTTTCCTTGAAAGTTGATCATTTTTTGAAAGGTAGCTGCACACTCATCACATTGAATAACTCATTTTAGATGTAAGATGCTACTGTAGGGATTTCTTTTTTTAATTTGTTGTAATTGATTACAGCAAAATAATGAGTGGGACAAAAGCTATGCACTATCTCTCATTAGACTAGGTCACAAGAACTACAACCTCTGATTATGCCTCTTCTCTGCCTTCATTGTTAATCTGATATAAAACAGAAAGAACAAAATTTTAAGGTTTCTTGTGACTAGCACATATATATTTGAGTGATAGGGTAACTAAGAGGACTCCAGACCATACCTCTGATTTTCTGAAAGCTAATATCAACCCTGATTAACTATTTAAAAAGAGAACTATCTTTGTTTATTTAACATCTAATTAAACTCTTAATATTTGATTCTCCTTTGTTTGTATGGAGGAACTAGTTAGCAAATGCAGTGATTTGCTTTCTTTTTTTCAGCTATATAACATAAGTACAGAGTTAAGAAACAACTTCTTGGGAGAAGAGTAGGCATCTCTCCAAGGCCTTCAGCAACATTATGCCAGGAATGTGTTAGAAACAGATGCTCTGTTTTCCTTTTTTGCTAGTGTGATGGTTTGGCTTTGGCTGGATGCAAGGTGCCCACCAAAGCCATTACAGAATCACAGAATCAGCTAGGTTGGAAAAGATCTCTGAGATCATCCGGTCCAACCTTTGACCTAACACTACCTTGTCAACTACACCATGGCACTAAGTGCCACATCCAGTCTCTTAAACACCTCCAGGGATGGTGAATTCACCACCTCCCTGGGCAGCCCATTCCAATGCCCAGTAACCCTTTCTGTGGAGAACTTCTTCCTAATCTTCCTAATGTCCAACCTAAACCTCCCCTGGCACAGTTTAACACCGTGTCCTCTTGTCCTGTTTCTGGTTGCCTGGGAGAAGAGACCGACACCCACCTGGCTACAACCTCCTTTCAGGTAGTTGTACCAAGTGATAAGGTCTTCCCTGAGCCTCCTCTTCTCCAGGCTAAACAACCCCAGCTTCCTCAGCTGCTCCTCACAGGACTTATGCTCCAGTCCCTTCACCAGCCCTCTATCACTCGTCTCCTCAGCTGGGCAGGAAAGAGAAAATATAACAAAAGGCTCATGGGGTGAGATAAGGACAAGGAGAGATTAGTCACCAATTACTCTCATGGCCATAACAGACTCAACTTGGGGAAATGAATCAAATTTATTATCACTCAAATCAGAATAGGAAAATGAGAAAAATAAAACTTAAACAACCTTCCCCCACTCCTTTCTTCCCAGGCTAAATTTCACTCCCAATTTTCTCCACCTCCTGCCCTCAGTGGCACAGAGGAACAGGGAATGGGGGCTGCAATCAGTTCATCACATGTTGTGTCCGCCCCTACTTTCTACTCAGAGGGAGGACTCCTCACACTCCTCCCCTGCTCCAGTGTGGGATGCCTTGCATGGGAGACAGTCCTCCATGAACTTCTCCAGTGTGAGTCCTTCCCACTGGCTGCTGTTCTTCACAAACTGCTCCAACGTGGATCCATTTCCACAGGGTACAGTCCTTCAGGAACAGGCTGCTCCAGCGTGGGTGCCCCATGGGGTCACAAGTCCTGCTAGCAAATCTGCTTCACTGTGAGCTCCTCTCTTCACTGGTCCACAGGCTGAGTCCTGACAGCAGCCTACTTCAGTGCAGGTTTCCCACAGGGTCACAGCCTCCTTCAGGAATCCCTCTGCTCCAGTGTGGGGGAAGGGTCCTTCATGGCTGCAGCTGGATATGTGCTCCACCACGGCCCTCTATGGGCTGCAGGGGCACAGCCTGCCTCACCACAGTCTTCACCACAGGCTGGAGGGAAATCTCTGGCACCTGGAATACCTCCTGTCCTTCCTTCTCCACTGACCTGGGTGTTTGCAGAGTTTTTTCTCTCACTTGTTTCCTCTCGCTGCTGTTGTTCTTCTTCTTAAAAACATTATCTCACAGGTGGTACCACCATTGCTGATGGGCTCAGCCTTGGCCAGTGGTGGGTCTGTCTTGGTGCCAGTTAGCACTGACTCTATTGGACATGTTGGAAGCTTCCGGCATCTTCTCACAGCAGCTACCCCACCAGCTGCCCCACTATGAAAATTTTGCTATGCAAACCTAGTACAGCTAGATGGTAACAGTGTTCATTATGGTCCTACTAAATGAGTGATTATTTTATCTCTCCTTCTTAAATCCCTGCTGCAACATGCAATGCATGCAAATATGAATGTATAGTGCAGATTCCACCCTGACAGTTCCTATGCATTATGCAGGAGGCAGCTGGTTGTACAATTTAAGCTTACCCAACACACAGTTGTCTCTTTTCCCCTCCTCCACTTTTATATAAGCTCTTTGAGCCTTAAGAAACTAGCAGCTCTACACTCTATACTCCCACAAACGCAGCCCAAACCACTTTCAGGTATATAATGAAGAAAAGGAAACAGTAATCACAGCTGTCTATTAAGCCACTGGAGTGTAGTTATAGAAGCTGCAGGGAGACTAGAAAGTCACTGTAGAAGTAAAATTAACTATAAAAGTTAACCTTTACTGAAATGTACTGTAGAAGACTGTTACATGAGGACTCCAGGCAGGCAAAGATGGAACCAGTGAGGGAGTGAATAAGCTAATAGGGAGGGGGATATTTTATCCTTTTGAGTCTCAAAAGAAAAACAGAAGTGGTTAACCCACATGCTCCAGCAGCAGGAAGGGGAATATTGCACGTCTGTGCAGTTACACTTTGCCTTCTGTACTTAATTTTGCACATACTAAGTGAGGGACACCTTTAAATTCAAGCTTTGCCTGAATTGCTCTTTGTGGCATTGAAAACGGGAACAACTTGTTCACCAAGAAGGTGAGTGCAATTACTTACCCCTGTTTCAGTTGGAATTTTTAAGCCTCTCTAATTAATGGTGAAAGACAATGTCAGCTCTGGAAAAGAAGGCTTTGAATATATCCCAGTGATTTTCAGTGCATGATATTCAGCCTATAGAATGCTGAGTTCACATTGCGCATAATTAATTGCTTTGCTTTCATTAATCATAGCACAGTTTGTAGTCTCATCACGAAATCCTACGTCTACTCATTCCAAATATTAAAAATATCTATTATATTTTTATTTATTTACTTATTTACATTTTGTTTACTTAGCACTCCTAAGTCAAATAATACTTCCTCTGCAATGCAACATGTGATGCAAAGTAACTTTCTGCCATCACTGTCAGTGATCAGGGCCCCATGTTTTGCATAGTTTTGGTGAGTTGACTTTTGATTTGTGCTAGCAATAATAGATGATGTGTATTTTCCCCTTTCAGTGATGAATATAGCCTTAGTACATACCTAGTTTTGGAAATGCATTGATATTTTTCAGGATAAAATATTCTCTGTGAACACAGAACATTGCATGCAACACTACATTTCTGTCATTGCAATTATTAAGCTTACATTATTATTGCCTTACATAAAACATGACTATTTTGACACAAAATGCAATAAGCAAAAAATTTTAGTCCTGAAGACTAAATTGGCTTGCAGTCAGAAATAATAATCAGTGGTTACCATGTGATGTTTTTCAATTTTCTGTATGAAAAAACCAGCAGACTAAAATTATTTTTTATACTTTCCTAAGGTCATCAGCTCTCTTCAAAAACAAGGGCATGCCTAAAAATATGGATCAATTTTTTTAATGCACCCATATACAAGGCAATAATTTTTGTTATCACTATTGTGACCATTTGGCCCATCGAAAAATTAAAAAACCATTAGATATACAAATATAAAATTCGAAATTAATTTGCAATAGCCAGTACTTGCCTTGCTAAAAAGGCAACTCACCCAGAGCAGGAAAAGCAAACTAATCCTCCATTTTTTCCAGAGATCACCAAAATAAACATCTTTGAATCAAGTTGAAAAAACAACTTTAAAATATGTGACAATCTCCCTAGAACTATAAGAAACAAAAATAAACTAGACAAATCCCCTACCTGCACCCTCTGAATATGAATTTAGGTACATTATTGGATGTCCAAGTTTAGACTTCTGTTTATATGAAGAGTTTGACTTCACTGCTATTGTAAAAATTAAATTTATGATATTTATCTGCTAGTTTTGTCCAGCAGAATGCTTTTCTATAAACCTAATTGAAATAGTAGGTTTTTTAGCATAGTAATGTCTTGAGTAGAGATACCTCTTGTCTTAAAATGGATTCATATGTCACCTCTTTGAAATGTAATGCTAAAATAAAAGTTATTTAAATAATTTTACTCAGTTATCTTTTAGTCCAGATCTAGTTAATTGACTAACTCTGTGTTAATTGATTAGAAATAGAGTGAATTATTAATTTGTCAAATACTTTCTTTAAGGAGTACATATCAGTTGAGTTTGGGGGGTCAGCCTGGTAATAATTTACTAATTAGCAGCTGTGGGATAAAGAATAAAAAAGCAAAAAACGTAACTGTCATATCAAGAATTAAAGAAAGAAGCACATAAAACATTTTGAAATATATCATTGGGAGAGTTAATATCAGCTTTTCTCTTGCCGTAACCACGCCAGAGTTCATATTTTTCACTTCTATTCTATAGCACTTTCCTCTCTTACCATATTTTCAGTCTGCATTTTCAGTCATCAGTTTACTCCCAAGAGATACAAGATTACCATCAATATGTAACACAGCATTTATTGTAAGTCCTGTTCCCCTGTATTCCCCTGTTCTCCTCACCTTGCCTGATTTTAGTGTTATTGAAGAAGCATGTTTTGCTATGTGATCTTTGGAGATTTGCTCATTTTGATAAGGGAACCTAGGAGATACACATGGCAATGACTAGATCTGTTTAAAGGAAAGAAGTATTTAATGATATTTAGAGGAGTTAATAGCTTATTTGACAGAGCTATATTTCTATTCCCTCTTTGTGGATGTCAATTCTGTGAGATATTCTGGAAAGAGTTCAGGCAGTATGTATCCACAACAGAGTGGATTTATTGTATACACATGTTGTCACTTCCAGTCACATTTCAGTCTTTTCTAGGTGAACTTTTACTCCCGAAGTGTATAATAAAATGGAAAGAGTGAAGCATCAAAGATCAGTAGGACTACTGGAATATGCACACAAAGGTGTGCACAGACACACCCATCTATTCTGTAAGCTTCCGGTAGGTCTGAGACAGCCAGTAAAAGGATCTTAGCACTGTGAGACTTTGATCATCAATCCAAAAATACAATCAATAAATTATGATCAGCAAGAGACATAATGCAATAAATGCAACCAAGGAATTGCAAAGAAGTCCTGATGCCAAAATGGTTTCATAAACATAATTCACTGAATGGATTTGTGAGCAGCACACATTTTTCAAAACCTATTTTTCCACAGAAGATACTGAGAAAAAAAAAGAAAAAGGGCTAAATTAATCTACTTTATCCTTGGATCACTGCTGCTTGGCCAGAGGATTGAAGAGTCTTGGAAATAAAATGGGACTGACCACTGGATGTCACTCTTGACTTAAACCTTGTTACATTTACAGTGTGTTTCTGGCAAAAAGAAGTGCTGGGGGTTTCTATCACTGTATCTAAGATGCAGCATGGCTGAACCTTCAGAGGAATAACTGAAGGCTGAAACTGCTGCTCTGTCAGCAAATTCCTTAATAAACTTACTTAAGTTCTTCCTGGATTTTGCCTCAGTTTCCCAATGTGCAAATCCCTAGTAAAATGAAACCACACTTTTTTATCCTTAGGAGATGTTAAGAAATAATAAAGCAGAAGACTTGGCTGAGAAGCCCTGTGAAAATACTGTGACCAATACATACATAATCTAGGAAATAAACGTAATTTTTATAGTAGTATGGTAGTATATTGCATTATAGAACAGAATCACAGAATGGTTTGAGTTGAAAGGGACCTTGGAGATTTTCTAGTTCCAATCCCCCTGCCATGGGCAGGGGCACTTTCCACTAGACCAGTTTGCTCAAAGCTCCATCCAGCCTGGCCTTGAACACTTTCAGGGATGGGGCATTTACAATTTCTCTGGGCAACCTGTTCCAGTGTCTCACCATCCACACAGTAAAGCCTTGCTTGTGTCTAATCTAAAATTAACTGCAGTAGTACTTTTTAGGACTCTTTCAGTACTCTTTTCAGATCTACCACTACTACTACTACTGTACTATCCTATAAGTAACATAGATTTTTAGACAGAAGAGAGTCCCAGTTTTAGTAAGGTTAAGGGAAACTGGCAAAACTGACTACAGTTTTTATTATGGACCTAACATATAGAAATAACCAACGCATGATATATGTCTGTCACCTTGTTTTTCTCATTTCAACAGAAAATTCTATGTAAATTTCTTTCCAAAATACTACCAGCCCTATTTTTCTGACAGCAATGTCTCAATGCTGACTCTGAAATAAAAATATTAATATATCCTATTCACCCTGGTCTTCTATGAGTCAAAGACCCAGTAGCTTGAATTTCTCCATTTCCTATTTATTTACTTTGTCTTCTTTCAAAGTACAAAAATTTTATTATGTGTCTAAGCTCACCATCTCCTATGCAACATTAATAGCAGTCTACCAGCTGGTGTTATCTGCCCAAGGCCAGTCACTGTGTTTGATACACGCAAATAATTGCCTTACCTATAAAAATATACATACTCAAAAGCCCCAAGTGGTTGAATGGTCTGTTTATCATTAATAGTCTGACCAGCTTTTTTTTTTTTCTAAAATCAGCTAAGATATTCTTTTTCTTTCTGATGAAACAGCAGAGATTTCCTACAGTGGCACGTTTCTACTGAGAACACATGTAAATTCTGTCATTTTGAATCTTCAAACTCTTGGGCAATGAGATTTGCTTGCTAATTTAACAGTGGAAACAACAATAACAAAAAAAAGCAAACCCAAAAAAAAAGCAAAACCAAGAAAAATAGGATAAATTCCTTATCATCTATAAAGGAAGAAACAGTAGAAGCTGCAGGATACTGCCAGAGATGGTGCATTTACTGCCTTTTTCCATGTTTCCTAGCTCCCATAGGATCCAAATAAGTGAAAAACATGAAAAACCACTGCCACCAGTGAAATCAAGCAACGCCCTTCTGTTTCCTTATAGATCTGCAGAGCAAGGTAACTTGACATGGTTATATCCATAGAAAACTCTCCATAAAACTTGTTAATTTATACCTGTGTTGCAGTGTCAAGCAGACTACTCAGACACAGGGATGATGTACTGAAGCATCAATCTGAAACTTTACAAGTGACTTCTGCACTGGATCACAGCGTTACATTAAACTTGTGTGTCAGCTCTGAAGACGTCATGTCTTTTCCATATAAAAACACTACTACTATTGAAATAAAGGGAATCCAAGTGCTAAATACCCCTCGTGTCCTAAATGAAACCAAGCTTTGTGTTCGATAACTATCATAAATAAAATTATCTGCATACGTGTCATCTTTCATTTGCTAACAGTGTTGAATGTACTTCCCATCTCTTTCTGACTGAGCACAAGATGGAATTTGCCTTATTTTGCACTTCAAGAACCTAATGGTTTTGGTTGGTACCATGAAATTTCATTTTAAATAAATATCACACACCTACCAATTGAGGAAATGAGAAGGTCATAAACAGATAATCAGAAAGCTCCTCAGTGTGTTAAAATTTAAGCAGTAAACAGAGATGTGACATGAAGTGAATTGCCATGCTGGATTCAGAAGTGACTGAAAGGGCTATTGGAGGAGATATAAAATACACTTGCTGTTTCTACACGAGTACACTAGTATTTAGTGAATTATGTATTTTTCACTGCCAGCTTCTAAATGGGCTATATTGATTTTGGACTTCTTTATTTGATATTAGTAGGAGGCATGAAAACAGAATTGGAAAAAAAGCAGGATCAGAGGGTGTATAAAGATTTTGATTCACAAGAGTTGTGAACTAGCACCATGCTAAAATAAAATAAAATTAATTTAATACTACTGTTGTTTAACATCTGATTTTAATCCTACAAAGAATGTAATAAAAAATGGCTTTACATAAAGGAAAATACTTTTAACTGACTTCAAGAAAAATGGACAATGTTTAACCACAAGATATTTCCTATTTAAAAAGTACCTTTTAGAATATATTTTGTTATTTCTGAAGGGTAATTTGCAGTATCTCTTATTTTCAGGAAGAAAAAAAAAATCCATGTGCTGTTTTCTTTAGATCTCTACTTCTCCTGATAAAAAATATCAAATAAATACCAACAAAGAGCAATATTTTGCTCAAAGGATACACTGATTATTGCAATCATCTTCATCATAAGAAGCCATAAAAAGAACAAATTAGAAACAAAGTATATATCATTAGCATATTAAGCATTTCCTCCTTTTCCATGCTGAGAAGGCAAATGTTCTGGCACAGCCTAGACTACATTTCCACTGCTTAAGCTAAAGAGTTTACTTGTCCTGTCAGTGAACTCCTGTATTACATTATAAAATCCAGTGGCCAATACTGGATCCATGAAGTCTTTATGCATTCAGAGCAAGCCTTATGAACATGGTTATCATCCCATTCAATGCCAATCACTGGCGTGTTTGCACTACTGCAGTGCTCTCTCTTTCATGCTGGATAAAACTTAAGCTCTCCCTCCATCACAGTAGTATCACTGTGGCATGAATCCTGGCTAGGAGAGTAAGGTGAGAACTCAGAATAGCGCTCATATATATGTGAAAAAATATTTTCTTAGTCTTGGTGAGATGGATATAACTCAGTTCAGCTTCCTGGTACTATTACCAGTTCTTTTTTATTATTATTTATTTTTTAAATCTAGAGCAATATTGCACATCTCAGCTCCACCATCTTGTGCTCTCAGCTCAAGCACAGGGAAGCTGCACTGGCAGCACCTTACTAGTGCGTGGAAGAGACTCTGCCTCATCCCCACCAGCCGTCACTTGCTGTTGGTTTTCAGTATACTTTTGAAGCTACTTCTCTCACTCCTAATCCTAAAAGTTCTAAAATTTTTCAAATCAGAAAGTCAAAGTTATTTTGACACCTGCATCCAAGGATAGCTTTCAATATATCAGTAGAAAAATTTAATGAAAAATTTTTCATCAAGAAATTGTAATGGAATTTTAAAAATAATATTCCAGTAAATTCTAGCCACAGGAAAATTCAGCCTTCTAGCACACAGCTATTTTTCTGTTGTATGCACAAGAAATGTTCATGAAAATCAGTAGATAGTCAGGTTTTCTTCTCTTGCATAAGATTACACGTGGAGAAACAGGCTATACTAATGGTTTTTTGCACCTATCTTTGATGATGTGTGAGAGCTTCACAGATAATCAATTTTCACAAGACTTGTGAAATCAGGAGTTGCATTATCTGTCTGCCAGAGGCAGATTCATGCCAACATACATTCTATTTTGGGCACCTAAATGAGCAAACATTATGTGTTGTTGGCTTGTGGTTTTTTTTTTAGAACACCTGACATCACAGGAAGAGCTTTGTTATTTAAAACACACTTTTCCCTTGGCTGCAGCCGCAAGGGTTCCACATCTCTGCCTAACAGAGCCTAGATTTTCAAGGCAGGTAGAAAGATTCTGTTCTGGATTAGTATCCCAAACATCTGTATCCACAGGAAGGCAACAGATCGTCTTCTTGACTTCAAATAATATTGTTAGTTCCATAGAGTGCAGGTATGAAAGATAAAGTCATAGCAAGAAGGTACTATTGAAATTTGCAACACATTCAATACCAACTGCTGTTTCCAGTAGGGAATAACATTCCCTCTTCATGTTGAAAGAATTGTCTTGTACTTTGAGTAAAGCAAATAATTTCAAAGAAGTAGTTCAGTCACTCATTGATCTGATGATTCCAGATGAAACTCCACTAACCACTTCTCATATTAAGTATATTTCATACAACTTACTAAACGGACTCTTGTCTCAGCAAGCATTTAGTCAAGACCTTTTTGAGTGAGCCCAAAAACAGTGAATAAATTATATTAGTTAGAAAATTAATGAAAAATACCAATTATCTGCTGCTGTGGACTCTGGCATGTTTTGCCTACTCAACATCTGTGTTGTTAGATTAAAATGTTCTTTGAGCCACAGACTGCTTTTATGCCTCATGCAACACTGTTCATGCTTAGCAAATAAACAATATATGTTCTGATTCACTACTGGAAAGTAGCTCTTATCTATTAAAGGATTCTTTTTCCTCTCTAGTTTTAAATAACATAATAGAATGAAGTAAGATTTAGCTGTTAGTGTTTACTAGAAGAACAACTTTCAGTTCTTTATTGTGATATTTGCAGTTCATATTTCAGGTCTTGCTTAGAACAGGGAAATGGTTCATTTTCAACTGCATTAGGTATATTAAGCTTGACCAATTCAACTGAAAAGCTGAAAAAACAGCAACTTAGACACAGTTCAAGCCTTTATGCTCCACTTTTTTTGGATATCTTTCAGAATTAAAAAATTAGACAAATGTCATGAGCTCAGCCAGCGTGAAAAAAAAAAATCCTTATTTTTCACTCCCACATTTTGCAAACACAAGAAGGAACAGGATTTTTGTTAGGCATAGAATGGAAATTAATTTCTGCTGTCTTAAATGTTGTATAGGCAATTAAGTCATCCTTGAGAATTGAGTCTAGTGGGAGAAACATCCAAACTCCAGAAGCATGGGATTTTTCTTTATGGGTAGAATAATGAATTCACCAGTTCCTATTGGGACTGTGATTATGACCAAAGTGATCAACACATTTGTGTATGCACAAGCATGAGAGAGCTATTGACTATAGCTTGGGGACGAAGGCATTTTATTCAATGCTATTTTAAGGCAAATTAGACAAGGAGCCAAACCACGGTGCCCTGTGTTTCTCCAGATTTGTGGGTGACAGGAGGTAAGGGAAAGATAAGGGAAGAGAGTAAATTGTGTTTGGTACTTTGCTGTGTTCTACATCTAGCCACTGACGCTGTCTGCTTTTTGCAATGTTTTATATATATATGTGTGTGAGTGTTTATGCATATATATACATACTCATACAGAAATATCATCTCTTCTACATCACAGAACATACATACATCCACACCACATTAAAAAGCTAATAATTTTGTTTAAAATTGATTTGCAAGTACCATGAGAGAGGAAACCAGATAGGAAGAAACTGACTAGAATTTGGCTGTTGAAGAAAGTTCTGTAATGCTCCAAACTGAATTTGAGACAGAAGCTGCTACTCCTGGTATATATCTTTCTGTTCTTCTCACTGCTATAAATTACAGTCTAACAATAAAATGTTTTACTGATGGCTACCTATGTCTACTGGTGTTTATGACCTGGAAAAATTATGGAATCCCCCAGAAAAAAACAACCAGTCAACCAAACAAACCAACCACTTTTCTTTCCATATACTCTACAAAGTGATACAAAATTTAAAACTCAGGATAGTACTTCCACATATATCATAAGGAGCAGCTGGTTGTTCCTGGCCTAGTTTCCTTTGCCAAAATTCAAAGTCAATGGAATAAAGTAGGATGTAAGATCTTGTAGAAATCTGTATAGTACACTCAGGATGAATGCCTTATTAATATCTTTATCACCAGACAGTTTGAAGCCCAAGCATGGCAAAAGTCAGCATGAGTACAGTAACAGCAGTGAGGCTGGGGCATAGTTAGTGCCATATGGGTCTGGCTCAGCCTGCCAGGCAGTTTCAGAGTAACACTAATCGTAGGAAATCCAAGTTTTTACTTTCAGGGGAAAAAAAAAAAACATCCT
Source organism: Pipra filicauda (assembly GCF_003945595.2). NCBI lineage: Eukaryota > Metazoa > Chordata > Aves > Passeriformes > Pipridae > Pipra > Pipra filicauda. The sequence continues at coordinate 2,513,800 of NW_024104509.1, read as the reverse complement.
GAAAGGCAAAACTCTGTAGAGAGGACTAATACCTTTGGCTAGACTGGCACATCAAAGTAATAAACATGGTGACTTTTGTGCAAAAAATACATTGTTGAACTTTGAAGTGATAACACTCTTTCTGTTCAGTATTTTGCTTCGTCTTGAAGGGGAAAGCCTTGAAAGTTATCTAGCATAGTCTGTGGTAGGATTAAAAAATAATATTGAAAGAACATCAACTTTTCCAGTCCCTAGAGTACTATCTAAGTTTGAAATATTTCAAATATTACATGAACTGCTGGTTACCTAGTAAAGACAGAGAATTTGAATAATCTCTTAAAGGAATCATCACCTTTGATTTTCTTTCTATTTCTAGAGGTCACTGCACAGCATTTTGGAAGTGACTATTACAGCAAATTGCAAAAGAAACCCAGACCTTTCAAATTCATTATCTCCATTTCTCTAGTCACAGAAACTAGTAATCTGAGGAGGCACAGGATCTCTGTCCTGGCACAGATGTGAAATAAGATGTTAAACATTTGCTCTGTCTCCATGTAAAAAGACACTACAACACATAGTGAACAAAATATATGTAAACTACAGGTAAAAGACTATCATTTTATTTATACAGTAATTATACTTGAACAAAGCCCACGTATTCAAATATAATTGAAAACTAGTTAAATTTTGTTAGCTTTTGCAATTATTTCCATTTGCAATTATTTCCATTTGATTTCCATGACACTTCTTTGGGACACAAGACCCTCTTAATTTATTCCAGGTAAAAGAGGCAAATCAGTTCTTGCTTTCCACTTTATGTTATCTATTACTAATTAAAATAATTCCTTCCAGCACAATAACATTTAAAAGATACAGAAAAACAAATTCGTAAAGCATTTTTAATGCGACTTCCATTCTAGGTAGTATAATGACATTAAAACTCTCTGATGTACTGTGCAAATCGGTAGAGATGTACCTACTCTGGCTTCTCAGGGAGAGTGGAAGCAATACAATATTGATGAGGTGGGATCTGGCAATGAAGAAAATTCCCTTTTTCTGAAGCAGCCAACTGTTACAAACTAATTCACAGAGCTAGCTCTCCTCTGACAAGTCCCTTCAATGCAGTCTCCACTGACACAGAAAGTGACAGGCTTAAGAGCTGTGTCTCCAGCATCATCTCTGCTAATGTCCTTATGAGCTATCATGGCAGAGGATAAACAAAACAGAAATACTGATGTTATTTGAACATCCAGCCTGAACAGCTACATCCACAATGTTCCATACACACGGTTGGATTTTTAAATCATTACTTTTTTTTTTTTTTTTTTTGTCTCGGGGGAGAGAGTGTTATGAAAAAATTGAGTCCTGATTAGCAGCGTTGGCAAGAGATTTACTCAGGAGTTCTAACAGAACGGGGTCTTCTGGGAACAGAGGGCAGCTGTTGCTCTGACAGGCAGCAGTGGGGCCCCCAGGGTGAGCTGGGGACAGGGCAGGGACACGTGCATATCTCCCCTGAGTAGCCTCCACTGCCAGGGCTGTGCTCCCTGAGGAGCAGAAGGCTGTTGACTGCAAGATGAAATTGGAGTAGGAGCTGCTGGTAGGAAGCTTGGGGAAATCATGTAGACGCTGTTGCCCTGACAGGCGGAGGAGGGAGGGAAACACTTGTCTCCTGTGTTTCCAAGACAGAAAGTACCTCAACACTGCTTCTGATGATGGCCCACACTAGGAGAGAGAAGTTTTGCAAGTAAATAGGCATAAATAATTTATATGTAACACATTTCACTCACATTAAGTCTATGTGCAGGAAGAAGCAATGATATTTCATAAATTGTTCCACTGCTTTTTCCAACCCTGTTGCAAGAACGTTGTGAATCTAACTCTAAAACCTCACATGCAGAAGCAAGAGTGGTTACAGAGACAACTTTTATACACAACACTTATTCAAAATTAACGTGCTCACCTCAGTAAGGGATGAGTTTAGTCTTACCTTCAGTTAAACAGTAGAATTATTGATCTGTATCTGAAAAAAATTTGCACTACAACCAAAACACAGCTATAACTAAAGAAAAAAAATCCCCCCCCTCAAAAAGCAGTCAACTGTAAGAAATCCTAGTTACTCACACTCTTTCAGTTTCACTTCAAGTTATCACTATATGCCAAAAAACCCAGTCATGCTACTCCTGAACTAAGCATGGAGAAGACATACTGTGTATATGAAAAAGCGAACATTTCAAGTATTTGTTCTGAAGAAGAGATTAAGATAAACATTTATGAAGATCAAAAACTGTAGGTGAAAACTGGAAAAACACTGCGATTTTCAGTGAAACTTAAGTGCAGTAAAAAGCAGCTAACTTGGAGAATAATTAACCAAAAGGATTTATCTCCACACAATATGGAAAACAAGAACCAAATTAGGATTAGATATAATTCAAAATAATTCTGTCATGCATAGTTATGTTAGACAGCATTGTTATACATGCATATGATTATGCTTCTGCAATATACCAGACATTTACTATGCAGGGTAAAGCTGAAACCATTCCATTAATATCTTTGGTAAGATATTTTGAGCATTTGTATGAAGGAGGAGGCATTAGTCAGAGATAGGATGTTGTTTGCAACAGGTTTTCTGACACTTATATACCTTAACACATAATAACTTCCACTTTCTATGTTCTAAGTCACAATACACTTCAATATTTAGGGAAAATTTCACAAACACAAGCAAAGAAGCTATACATTAGCTTTACCAAATGCATAGGATTAACATGATCAGGTTAAGAGATCCCAGAAACTTAAGCCTCTTTATGCCCAAGTCTATTTAGGACATCTGTACTGTAGTTTCTCTCCCTGCTCCAAACTTTCAGCATGATTCACTTTGCAAAGAGCTGTGCCACATTGTTTAGGAAATGAATGAAAGGAAAATGTAGGACACTTATGAACAAGTGTACACCTTTAAGACATTAATAGACTGAACAGTCATTCCTAGAAGTGTGTACAAGAATTGCTGTTGGTGAGCAGTTACCTGCAGCACCAGCAATCCTCTGGCTACTCTACACCACAGAGATGTTGTAATCCACTTCAGCCTAACTCTTTGAGATTATATGCACAGTACTTTCACTGTCTTCAAATCTATGCAAGAGGTATTCAGCCTGTATTGCTGGGTGATTAGACACTGTTTTATAACCTACGCTGGTGTCCTAGTGGATAAGAAACCAGTTTCTTCAAAAATGAAAAACAACGAGTTTAAAACCAGGATAACGTCCTTTCACTTCCTGAGCTTCCAACCAAAGCTGGTCCTGCAGAAGGCAGCACCCCTTCAGGGGTTGAGAAGAAGATGTTATCCCAGTGCATGTGTGTTTGGTGTGAGGGGAAGAATACTACTTCAAAGTCCCCCAAGGACAGCAGGCAGCAGTAAGGTATCAAGCCATCTCACACACATGTACTTCCAAAACCTGCGGCCTTCCAGATTGGCCTGTAAGTCAAGTATTATTTAGTACTGAGTTTTTTAAAATGGAAACTGACATTTTAAACAATATTTCAAATGTCAAAATACTTGTGAGAGCCTCCCTCACTGAAAACTTCTGTACAAAACACTTTTGGAGAGAGAAAAAATGAAAGAATTTTGATAAAGTTGCACAGTATCTGTGTATGTGTTACTCAGAATGCCATGAAAGAATGAGAAAGAAACATTGTAAATATTTACATAACACAGCTTGTCTTGCACAAAAAAAAAAAAAAAAAAAAAAAAAACCAAAAAAAACCACCAAAATCCACAACAAAACAAAACACCACAATCCAAGATATGGGTGATATCAGCAGAAAGGAGGTGGGCTGACCGAGGGCTGTGTTCCAGTATTGCTGGCTGTTACATGTTTTGCATTCTATGAGATACTATGAAAGACGCATACAGTTTCAACTTACATGAAGGTCACTTTAGCAGAAGGTAGTCTATTGTTCACTTCTAATTCCATATGGTTTTTATATATTAGCTCTGGATTTAATTTTCACTTGTGAAGTAAACAGTTAAAATAGCTTTCCAGTTTCTATGTGTCTTTGAAATGTGGTTGTGTGGGCATTTTTTATTTTTTTGTTTGTTTGGTTGGTTTTTTTTGTTTTGTTTTGTTTTGTTTGTTTGTTTGTTTTGGAACAAAATCATCAAGATTTTTGTGCTAGTAGTTTTTAAGAAGTGCCATAAGTTTCTCTAAAACCTTTATTCATTTCTGTGAGAGACTAAATCATCATTAGGTTTTGGGTGAAGGAAAGGGGTCAGCAGGGTAAGTAAGAATTTCTATGATAAAGGACCAAGGGAGATTAAAAAAAAATACTTAAAAAGCATCTTTTAGCCTAGCTTTCATTAGAACTTCTTTTACAGTTGGAAGAAAGCTAATGCTCAATATATTCCCCTTACAATACTGACACATCTAATTTTTCTTCCCTGTACCCATGGTAGAGACTAAAAGAAAATTCAGATCTTTCATTTGGATTCCAATGATTTGTTTTCCTGAAGTTTTCCCTCAACTTCATTTAGAGATTTTTTTTGCTTTTTTTTTTTCCCTTATCAACTGCATGTTGCCTTGTTGTGATGATCCCAGATTTCACACCTCATTCTTTATTTTTTTTGACCCAAGAATCATTCGACAGAACAAAGGTACCTCTCACCTAAGTCATAAGGAGATGTCAGGTTCTGTATTTTAACATCCTGGCTGACACACTTTTCCTGCTACTCTGACATAACACAGCAAATGACTAAGTATACGAAGAAATAGTTCCAGTGAGAAATTTCATAATTTATGGTCTTAACAGCTGTAGTCTGGCTTTTGGCTCCACTAAAACCCTAGGTATCTTGGATTTAGTACAACTGCTCACAGTACAGCACACTGTGTCTGGCTGTACTTGCAAAATCCTATCCTTCCCATCTTCATAGAAGTTCACATAGAATGTGAATGTACATTGAGCAGAGCAGGAGTGGAAAGAAACTGGATATTTTAAAAATGAAGTTCTTAGCCTGAATAACACTGAGATAATGTTTTACAACTTTTTAATATTGTAAAAATATCATTATTCTCTCTGGTTGTCATTAGTTAGATAAATACTAGCCGTTAAATTCTGAGGATTATTAATAGGTCTTGCTGTATTAAATTTCGCTGTAATTCTGACTGAGTTTAATGAGCAGATAGATTTATAATACAGGACACAGGTCAGTTAAATAGAGTTTCTTTTGATAGATGGAAATAGAATGAGTTGTGCATAGAGAAGGAATAATTCATGTCATATAATGAGTGGGTTTTTCCTTTATTTTCCATTTAAATATCTACTTCATCAATCAGCATTGTTCCCTACTGTGCTGCCAGTGGTTCAAACATGGGGAAAAGTATATAGATTAGGGAAAATGACCAATAGGGAAGAAGGGATTTACAGTTTATGCAAAATTTCCACTTCCAGAGTGTAACTATTAGATTTTACATGGCTTTTATGCCTTCCTCTCTGCTATCATCTCTGCTCCTGACATATCCATAGATGGCTATGACAATAACTCACATTTACAAGTAAGAGGTGTAAGTCTTGGTTCAATAAGGCCTTACTTTATGCAACATGGAACATTGAGAGAGACTTTGAATAATCATTAGACTAGCATTTGCTTTGACCAGAAACACCTTCCTGTTAGCTAAATACCATATAAAGTTTTTGTTCAGCTATTTGATAACTTACAAATTACCCTCTTTCCTACTTCTCCTTTCCAGTACACTAATTTAAAAAAATAAATAATAATCTGAAGGCTTGTGACTTAGCTAAAAATTATATTTCTATTGCAGTAGAAAATGAGAAGCAATCCTTTGTATTCTGAAATCTAGTTACATGGTGTCAATTATTTTTAACAACTGTTTTTCACTTCTGCAAAAATAGATATACTGGTAGAGAGTCAGTACTCATGTTCATACACTTAAACTGAAATTTGTCTTTTAAACTAAGTGCTGCATCTATAAAGTAGCTCAAAGTATAGGCATTTACATCTCTTCCCTGAATACAAATAATTAGCTGAATCACTGGTTGAAATTAAGAAATGAATCCATGTAGGTAATAGAACCTCTATTCTCAGGAAGCCCTTTTGCTTTGACTTCAGGCCAAAGTATCAACAGAAAGACTGTCTAAAAAATTGAATAAAATCCAAATTCAATATTGCTGAAAACCCTTTGCTGATTAAAATAGTTATTAAAAAGTATGTATTAAAAGGTCAGTACTTCATGGACCTGTATGTTTATGGAAAGTAAAATATTTAGCTGACTCCTAGAATAAACATCATACAATCATGGAATCATCCTTACATTTGCAAGAAATTTGCCTCAAATTCTTGACATTGCACTATTGTTGTCAAAGATTCAATGAGTTATCATAGGCAAGCTGTAGATGTCAAAAACTTGTCATAATATGCTACCTTTTAACAAGAACAGTATATTTTTATCCATTTCATCACTTTTGCAATTGAACGCAGTTCTGAAAAACCTTCATTTTGTACCATGAAACCAGAAAGCAAGGACTCCCTTTATGAATAATCTACAGGTACTCTTAGATGATACCTCCCTAGAGGAAGTCACAGTTCAGTTCTAAGCCTGTGTTAGAAAGAAGGCTCCTTCACCAAACATGCAAATAGACTTCCTGATATCTGCAACAGTGATAAAATCCCCACATATATAAGAATAGTGTGGAATGGTGGTAAGTAACAGCAGTAGAAATTAATCTAGACAACCCAGACTTTGCCACTCTGAGACTATAGTACCGTATTTTATTATTTAACTAGAGCAATGACAATGCAGAGAAAACACTCAGAAGCAGGAAAGTACTTTGAGTTTGCTTTATCTTATTTCTTGTATCTGGTGAAGCCAACAGCATTACAGTGGAGGAAAGCAAAAAATTTTGTTTCAGTCAACCCTGACAAATCTCTACAGGATGTTGCAGAGATTCCCAGTGATTTTAACTCACTGATAATTCTTTTGGGGGACAATTCTGGGATTCTGAGGGCTTTCCTGCTTGTTATGTTTGAAGATATGTTTGAAGCATAGCTACTTGCTATGTTTGAATTTGATATGGGTAGGTTATGACACTTTTATGCTTCTTTTTTTCTGTGTAGTACATACATATGGATAACCATTTCACTTCTGATTTGTTATAGACAGATATGAGATCTGAGCAACTCAATTGACATAAAGAAGTCTTGGCAAACTTAAGAGGGAGACAACAGATGGTTTTTGGTTAAGAACTACTGGCTACAGGCTTTTTGTAATTTCTGAAAGGCACTGATGACTTTTTAAGGAGATATGAGTTCTACAAATACGGATATTTTACACAGCTTTCCTTAGATGAGAGCCAGGAAAACTTTTCTAGCCTACATTTGATCTCAAAGAAATGATTACTGGAAATGGAGGCACTAACAACCTATTGAATGAAAAAAGTCATAATTTGGGTACACTTCTTAAGTATCCTTCACTTAAATTGTATTTTAAATAGTGTTCTACATATTCTGCACATATAAAACAAGTTATCTTGAAATTTTGATTTCTAGTTGTTTGACAAGCTGATATTCAAATATTCAATATACTTTGACTGCTCTCATCAGGTAGCACAATGACACTCAGGGATAACACCTCTATACTCCATCACTATTTACTTTTCAAAGCCATCGCTACAAATTCATAGAGACCTGAAGACATTAAATATGAAATGAACATTTTTTCCTTCTCAGAAAAGACACCCAATAATACTTCTGTCTTCCAGTAGGTGAAACACACTACTATTTTGCTTACTTCCAGATTATACCCTCCCTGAGGCATGAGCCTTTCTTCTGCCATCTAACACTTCTGTAACTTGCTCATGAAGTTACAAGAGCAGTTACTTTTGAAAGATGACAATAAAAAAGGAGTATTCACGTGATGTCTAACTTCCATAAACATAAACATTAAAGGAAGTTTGACAAGAGTGAAAGAAAAGAGATCTCACTAGGCAAGACTGGAGAAGCAGAGACTAGATAAGTTCAAATACCAGAATGTTCTGAAAACATTTTTTCTACAATCTCTAGATACACCATAGTTACAACAACAGTGGTTAACCATTAAAAATCTATACTCGAAAAAGAATCAGTCAAATAACTTGGCAAGGATCCTTAAATTATTATTACCCCATGGATGAGGAAATATTTTTGTAGGTAGCAGGGCAAATTGACTTCAAGACCATCAAGATTATGAACTTAAAAAGAAGCTGTTACTCAGAGGATTTGAAATACAGAAAGAGAGCACAACTGGACAAATAAGATACTAAACAAAATATTTTAATGAATTAATAAATATTTTAATAACGTGTAGCAGCACAGTAACAGTAACAACTGTTACAGCTGCACCAGTACTAATACAGTGAGCATTAAAATATAGTTTAAGCATTAAATTAAGCATATATTAAAATTAATATCCTTATTTTGAGACAAATCCTTGCAATGTTACTTTCAATTGAATCTATAGTTGGTTTCAAGTTTCACAGTAACCACATACAGCTCCCCTGGAGAACCAGAAATTACCAGCTCTTTAAACAAGTAGGGAAAGCAGCAGGGTTTCAGCTGTGCTGCTCTGTGGCACAGCTTGGGGTATGGTTTATACAACCACCCAATTTCTGCACTGATGTCTCTATTTCTTTCTTGATTCTTTCACTGCAATAATTTTAGACTCATTCATATATTATGTTTGTACAATGCCCATCACAACGTCCTGCTGAGCTGTAGTTTTCATGCACTTGTATAATGTCAATGTTTGGAAAAAACCCCACTTAGCATGCCAAACTGCATCTGGATGCCTGCCTACAAACATCAGCCTTCAAAACATACAGAATTTCCCAAGTATTCAGGTTTCTGCCACTCCTGAGTTTGCTCTGCAAGAGTGTCCTTAGTCATTCCCTCTCTTCTCTAGGACCTCCAGTGTTTTGAGACAAAGATCTCTCCCCTCACTCCTCAAAGACAGAAGTGGAATAAGGAAGGCTCCAAATGCTCCTTTCTGGGAGTGGAAGCGGGTTGCGGGGAGCAGAGAGGTGTGGGAAGCAGCATTTACCAGTGGCTAGCATATTTCCTGCCAAGAAATAAAGATTTACAGAATTCTCATTTTTCTATTATCAGGTAAAAAACTGTGTCTGCATGCTCATACTTCCTTCCAACTCAGGTAGCTCACTCATGGATACAGGGGAAGAATATACCTCATTGTTGATACTTTCTAACACTGGGCTACAGTGTTTCTCCAGTCCTCTAAGGACAAAAAACCCTACATTGATCATCTTCAGGTTTGTTTAGGGGGCTAAGGTCCTTAGGTTATACTTTTTCAAAAAGGGCACTTGAAGATAAAATGCCGTGCATTGCAGCAACACAGTGGAGAAATATTTGTCTGTATTTGTAAATGGGTTGTGGAAATACGTATAGATTTTAGTGAAGGGTCTTTTGGGGTTTTCCAAACCAAGAAAAAAACAGAAGAGAAAGAAGGGAATAGTTTTAAAGGTAAAAGTCCTATCTGAAATAAAACAAAATTCACTGGAAACAAAGCCATCATTGTAGATACACCTGTCTTTCTGCTTCTCTCCCTTCAAAATAATTATTTATGCCCACGACCTTTTAAGACAGTGATGTCATAACATCTTAACATCTGCCATATGTTTACTTGTCTATGCAAGCACTGCTGTTGATCCTCCTCCTGGTCACAATTTAAGATGATTTAAAGAGAGAGAGAGAGAAGCATCTGTTTTTCATTGCTTATCCTGTCTTAGTCTTGGTAATAACACTTTCACTACTGATAAAACACATAGACTGTGAATTGCATTTACATAATGAAATTCCATACAGTTAAACAGCTGACTTGCTAGCTGTGCAAAACTGATTTGAGGCAGAAAATCTCTTAGGGTTTCTGCTTTCAGAAGCATTTAAAAGTCAGATCAAAACTTGAACTGAAGAGTTGTAACTGACACAATGAACAAATAAGGAAAATAGTAACAATGACACTCATTAACATAATTTTTGACTACTTTTGTTCAAAAAGTAAGCTAAAGAGTGCAAAAGCCTCAATCAAAACACATATTATTAAAATACAGAAATTTTCTATCAAGGATCATGACATAGTTTTTTAGGCAATCATATATGCATTCATTGTATACGTGTATATTCATTTAAATAATCAGACATGTAAAGAATGCACCTGGTTGAAAATTACTGCATGCTGCTGATGCTAATCTAAGGCACAGAAAGAAGAGTTTAAAGGCTCAATAAATGCAATAATTCCTAGAGTATTTCAGTGCTATTATGAATATGGGGTAAGGAGGGAGGTGAAAGGAAGAATGTACTGGGCTTGTTTGTCACTAAAAGGAAATGACAATACATAGGGTACCAAAATACTAATAATGCAGACTGAATTTTCTTCCCTGGTAGAGAGGAAGCATATGCTTTCCACTGATGCCTGCAGAAACAGAAAAAAACCCAAACCAAAGTGCAAAGAATGGTAAAAAGGAAGGAAGTAGCTAGTATCAAGCACTCACCGTATTGATCAAATATGCTTTCAAAAGCAATATGTTATTAAAAGACATCCATTTAAACTATATCTTACTATGCTGCTTTAATCTAGCAAAAAATGCTAAAAGGGCAGTTACCTTTTCCTCTTAATCCCAAGTAGTTGACTCCATTGCTTTTTCTTGTGCTGGTAAAAGTGAAAATCTTTCTGAGCTACATCTGATGCTACCCAGCTCAGGGGGTGTCCTTGTGAATGCTGACACTGGCAAAACAGCTGATACGGAAAAAGCAGCTGACACTGAAGAAGCAGGAAAGTTCCTGCATTTTCAATGGCCATTAGCTTTTGTGAGATTAAAATGACCAGGCATAAAGGCAAGTGTATAAACAAAAGCTGGAAAAGGTGAAGGAGATGTATTATATATTTTTTAAAACATTAATCACTGGGCTTTGAACTAAATCCTGCCTTTTTTCAAAATACACTTCTGTTATTTTCCCTTTTACTCTTGCAGAAAACATCCTGTTGATCTGCTGTAGAGACATGTAAACAAAATGCTTTGTCATTTTCAGAGACTCAAACTGCTGGCTCAGTACTATGAAGGAAGGTATCATGTACATTTGGCAGACATTCTCAGACACCAGTTTCAAAACAGAAGATTAAGTTGGGCTAGCTGCTAATTTAAAAAAATTGTAAGTAAAAAACATTAACAATCCCTAATTTAAAAGTTGTTTCCCCATAGAGGCTGCAAAATACAGTTGTCTGATCTGAAAGAATAGACTAAAACCATTTTAGGTGATGTTAAATGTCCTGTTTCTCTGTTCTTTGTTGAAAAGGAAACATATGATGATCAAGATGAGAGTGGACACAGAATTTGAGTGGCAGAAAAAAGAAGCATCCTACGTCATGTACAAGGTTTGTGTGCTACACCCACACACTCCTGTGGCCTAGTCTCTCTGCTCTGTCTAAGCTGAACTGGGCTCTAAAGAAGTACTGACTTAGTGTAATTTACTACTTGTTAATTTCCATTTAATAAATAAGAATTTAATTTAGTTTTTGGAAATTGTAAAGATCCCCTAAAAGGGAAGTAGTTCTTGAGATATAAATTCATCTCAAATGGAAAAAAAAAAGTATTTAATATTTTATTTTTTTTAATTGATGGTTAAACTACTCAGTGATTTATATAAGAATCTTATTTTTTAAAATAAAAAGAAAATTTATCCTAAAAATTCATTAAATTTGAATTATAATGAACAAAAAATAATTTAATTAACTGACAGGCAATTTACTAAGACATCACCTGGATATTCCGCAAGAATTTAACATCATGTACTTATTGGAACACACAATAAAGAAAGATGACGATGTAATAATTTAATATTGACTAGAGGACCCTTTGAATTGAGGTTTCTTAGGGATTATCAAGGGAAGGGGTGGAGATCTCAGGTTTGTTCTGGATTAGAAAGAATTTATGAATTATCAATGCTTCTGGCAGGATAAAGGAACTATTTTCTGTTCAGGTCTACTGAGGACTCTAACAATAAAAGATTTATGCTAGAAAAATATCAAAAGAAAACAAAAAGTGCCACAAAACAGAACAGAACACACACTCTGTGTGCAGAAGAAGCAACTAAAGATTTTATACTCAAATACAGCAGCTCATCATATCCAACATATGTCCATAAGACAACCTACTGGTTTAGTAGTATGAAAGACTGGACTGTTAATTATTAGTGGCTCAAACAATCAGCACAAAGAAAACATCCAAGCGCAGAGTGGGTGCAGGGTAGGTGTTGAGCCAGCTAAGGGTAGAGGTGATAAGAAGATCCTGGGAGGTGGGATAGTGCTTTTTATCGTGCCTAAGTCCTTACATAAGTAACTCAGCTGTGAAAACTCCCCTTCAGGGAAGTACTGAGACACTGACACGTACCTGAAGGTATTCACCCCTGCTGATGGGCCACAATTGACTCAACTATACTGATGTAAGAGGCAGCTGTAACATCTTAGACCATCAAAGACTCCTGAAGTGTTCTGTGACAGTATTACATTATCCGCCTCAGGGGAGGTACGTGCAAATTCCCACCAAGCCTGAGCACAATATTAATCCAGTGGACCTTGTGTTTTGTAGGCTTCTCCCACCCTCAACAGATCAAGACAGCAACCACCACTTAAACCAATGGACATTGAAATTGCAACAATCAATCTCATTGGAGGATCCAAGGGTGTTGAACATAAACCTTTCTCTCTCTCTCTCACTGTGTCTCTCCTTCTTCTCCTAACTTCTAAGTTGCTAAGTTAGTTTGTGAAGTGCCTTACTGTGGATGTTGCTTTAAAGTTTGCTAAGAACCTCATTCTAACTTCATGTTCTAAAGTTTGCAAGTAAAAATTATTGAATCTTTTCAGAATTTTGTTGTTTCTCCCATGCACCACTCATAGTAAATCAACTAACCTTCCCCTACACCCACTGAGTGGAACAAAGCCTAAAAAGTAGTCAAATATTAATATTTGGAAACCAAAGCCAAAAAAGGTCTTACAGAAAAAATTAAGATCTGAAGAAATAATCACATTTCTATTGCAAATAAACGATGACGTTGTGCCAAAGACAAAAATCAGCCTTGTAAATTTCATGTTACAGAGCAGACAAGCAGGAATGCCTGATTTACAGGGCTTACAGGAAAAAAATGCAAACTGTGAATGTGCAACAAAGTGCACATAAGCTGAAAAGACAAGTCATTCAGATGGAAAAGACGCTCTATAGGAGTGAACCATTCCACACAAAAACAAATGTCCTGTACAACGGAAATTTATGGATTTGCAGAGATTTGTATTCTTATGACAAAGACAGAAGTCAACTGTCAGAGGATGTCATAAATTCTCACATTGTGGGGTTTTAGAAAAGACAACCAAAAGAAAATGAGTTTCTTCAAGCAATTTTTCATGGTACTCTGTAAGGTGATAACAAAGACATCAACGGTATCTTCATATGCTATATGCAATCCAATGAACTGGAATCATTGTCAGTGCGCAATTAGACAACTGATTCGAGCAGAAGCATGTGCCTTTAAAAATGAAGTGCATGAATAACGAAAGACTTACAAAACATGCCAGTTGAGATCAGTAGCACTATATTTGGACTAGACTTATTCAAGTGTTCCCCAGGCTGGGGTTCCCCAGAGCTCACTAATGGGACTAGCTTTGTTGATGACACCCTGGGATTGAGTGCACCCTGGGCAAGTTTGCAGATAACACCAGGTTGAGTGTGATCTGCTGGAGGGTAGAAAGGCTGTACAGAGGGATCTGGACAGGCTGGATCAATGGGCTGAGGCCAACTCTGTGAGTGTCAATAAGGTGAAGTGTCAGGCCCTTGGGTGACAGTGCAGTGTGCCCAGGTGGCCAAGAAGGCCAAGAACATCCTGGCTTGTATCAGCAGTAGTGCGGCCAGCAGGACCAGGGCAGTGACCGTGCCCCTATACTTGGCACTGCTGAGGCCATGTCTTGAATCCTGCGTTCAGTTTTGGGTCTGTCATGGCCAGAAAAACACTGAGGTGCTGGAGCTCGTCTAGAGAAGGGCAGTGGAGCTGATGAAGTGGCTGGAGCACAAGTCTGATGAGGAGCAGCTGAGAGAGTTGGTTTTGTTTAGCCTGGAGGAAAGGAGGTGGGGGGGGGGGGAAGGGGGGAGGAGAGAGGGACGGGGTGGTGTCTTATTGCTGTCTACAACCACCTCTCTACAAAGGAGACTGTAGTGAGTTGGGAGCAGGTGTCTTCTCCCAGGTAACAAGTGACAGGATGAGAGGAAATGGCCTCAACTTTCACCAGGGCAGGCTTACACTAGATATTTGGGAAAATATTTCATGGAAAGGGTTGTAAAGCATTGGAAGAGATTGCTGAGGGAAACAGTGGAGTCATCATCCCTGGAAGTGTTCAAAAACTTTGTGGACATGGCACTCGAGGACATGGTTTAATGATGAACATGGTGGTGATTCTAGGTTGATGATTGGACTTGATGATCTTAAAGGTCTTTTCCAACCTTAACAACTCTCTGATTCTATGAAAAGGGAAGTGAAAAAAATTGCACCACTCTCAAAAATATAGTTTCATGTCACAAAAGGATCATGGAAGCTGCCTTGTCTTTGCTAGTTACACCCAAGCAACAATCACAACTGAAGTGAATTCAATATTAAATGCACTTTAACGCACCAAAAGGATAAGAATGTCTGGAAGTGAACTAAGAAAATATGATCATATTTTCATCATATATGTTTCCTGTAAAGTAATACATAGCAGACTTGTGAGAGAGAAATTTTTCATTACTAGTAATTTTTTCAGTTGGTCATAAATTACTGACATATAAGTACACAAACGCAGATCAAATAAATCCTACGAAATAAGAATATCTAATGAACCTGTCTAATCCAGACATAGGGACTGAAAAATTAGAACTATTTGAGTGTGACCTTAGAGCAGTCTGTACAAGCACCTTCTCTGATCATCTCTGTAGAATTTGGAGCTGAAATTTGTAGAATATGAAATACTGCCAGATCCAGTCATGTTTGAAGATGCCACACAAATGCATCAGACTAACAACATCATTCTGAATAAAGATAGCTTCATCATCTCCACAGCAATATATTAAGAACAAATGAAATTTATAATAGCACAAAGAAAAAAAAATCATGAATTTACCTTATGAAAATTCAGACAACTGTGTAAGTAACAAAAATATTGTACATATTTAGACAAAGGACCTACAACAAAAAAAAAATCAATCTCACAATAAGAAATGAAAGCTGAATCTATTCTGTAGTAATCTATTTTGCAGCATGAGTAATGTTTCCTATTCTGTGGCTTAAAAATTGTATATGATAGATTATCAGTTGACTAAATTAAATTTGAATGTGCAGTGTAGATTTACTATATGAAGAATGTATGCAATGGTGTTTATTGAGGTATCATCTTTCATTTAGCATCCCCCTTCTAATATCTTGCAGGCTTACTACTTTACATTAATTTTAGTCTGTGCTCCTTACACTTCAGCTTCCTGAAGCAGACAAGATCATTTGTAGCAAATGATGCAGTATTCTTAATTTGGAGAAAAATCTTTTGAAGTGTGTAAGTTAATGAAAAGAATTCAAATATGTGTAAAACTTAGGCACTATCACGTGTTTTAGTCTGTTTGTTTTATTGTGTTGTTATGACTATTGCTTTTAAGAAATACACTCTTGTTTTATACTTTGGAGTAATTACTACAACTTGTGTTATGTACACAGGCACAAAGAAAAGCAATCAGCATATCATGTTATTCACTGCATTATCTATTTAAAACAAAAAAGAACTTATTTGGTACTAGCCCTCAAACTGTCCGTGGACTCAATTTTCAAATCATCATTCATTTTTCTACAACATAATTCGTTTTATAGCTTCATATCCTAGCATCATAGCAAAACATTTGTGCCACAGGTAGAGGTAACCCAGAATCTACAAAAGGATAGAGGTAGAATTATGGGCCTAATTTCCCCTAATTTCTGTTTTGCCATTATATGGTTCCAGTCAGGAAAGCTGCAAGGACTATAACTTAGAAAAAGATGACATGCTACCACAAGATTCAAAACCAGCCAAAGCTGCAACTGAAAACAACACATTTTGTAATAAATTAGGTCTTTATGCTGTCTATATATTTACCTCAGTGAAGTCAGGACTTAAAACTTGGAGGTGAGACAAAGAAGCAAGTATTCAATATCAGGTTATTAACACATTTATCGTGGTGGCATAACCATTTCCTAACAAAAAGCCATTTTGAAGAGGGTGACAAGGTTGTCTCTTAATTCTTTTTCATTTAAAAGGCAATTGCTTGCAGCAATTACAAGATTAGGACGAAATTAGAGTTAGGTTAAGCTCATTTGGTTTAGATTGCTTTTTGTATGCTTATGTGCAGATACTGGGTATGGTAAACATGCCATCTTGTACAGTTACATGTATTTTTGTGTGATTGCTGCAAATACTAAGAACAGGCAGACTATTAGTAGTACTACTATTGCTCTTGCATTCTTGATTTTAGCTTAATCAAGGCTTCGTAAGTATGCACCTAATTTTCATATTTTAAAAAAATTCTAAGGTAACTATATCAGAAATTTCATTGTTTTTAGACAGAGATTCATACTTCAGAAATATTTAATTTATATCTTTATTCTGCATGGCCTTAGAGAGAGTAACTTACATTTATCATCTTTCCCTATGAACCTTCAAAAAACCCCCAAACAATACCCTGAACAAAGAATAAATTATTTCGGCAAACCACATAGTCTGTCACAAGAAAGCATTGTCACAAGAAAGCATGGGCTGGAACATGTAGATGATTAGGTAGACTTTCTTACCAATGAAATAGAGGTCATACAAACCTGAGAAATACTTACTCCAAATTAGATAGGTAATGTGCCAAACAGTGTACTTGCCTGACACATAACTGTGGGTTCTTAGTGATTACATGAATGACCTGAACCTTATTTTTTACATTCAATCAGAAAAACCTACATAGTCCATCTAACACTACAGTGAAGTACTGGTTCAGCTCACTAGCTCACAGTTTAAACTAGCTCACAACTTATGAAATGACATTTGAATTATTAATGCTACCTACTTTTCTCCCTTGAGTTCTCTCTCATTCAATTAATCAATCTTAAATTTTCTGGCTCATACAATGTGAAAGCATCACAAATTGAGAAGCTACTGTTCTAGGTTCCTCGTGCTTTTCCTGAGTACAAATCCATACATGCGTTTGTAAAATATTGAGAGATAAACACGGTATTTCTTAGGCAACTAATTGCAAATGGGACTAATGGCAGAACATATCATATTTAAACACACTGAATGATCCAAACAGTAAGTTAATCAAGAATCCAAGAACTATTTTTTAAATTTCAATTGTATCAGAATTGCTATATTTGATCATAAAACATATTTACTAAGATAGTCCTGCTTCCACAGCACCCTCAGTCTGCAAATCTTCATGCACTCTCCTGGAACAGATGTCTGGGGACAGTGACCTTGTCTTTGTGGCCATAGTTCACCATCCAGATCATGAAGCTGTCTGTGGAAGCCAACTGTGTGGTAGTGAGCCCACCACATCTTAGGGCTGAATGAGACCATTTACATTGAGATTAGCAGGGACAATATGCCCCAGAGTTTGGGGCCTCTGTCAGAGCTGCCTCTCATAACCTTGTGGCCTTTCAGTTAATACCCAGTTGTGCCCCACATCAACTACTGTCTCTGCTGTAGACAGCAGGAACATCCAAAGGGGATCTATAACACGAGACCCCAGACACTTTGTTCTTCCTCATCTTGCACACCATTTTCCTATCACCCTTGCACCCATGATTGGAGCAGCACAACCTCGTAGTTAAGTGATGATAAGAATCTTTGTGCTTCTCTCTGGGAAGAAGATAGCTAGAGCCTGAACTCAAAACCCTGCTTCAGGATCCTTATGGATGTTTCCTCCACCATAGCTGCCAGTGGTGCCTTAGCCCTATTCATAAATACTAATCAAAAGAAGTCCTGCCAAAGAAATGATGGATAGCCTCACTGTGCCTAGCTGTGCAAAACAACTAAATATTCAAATTGAAATGAAGTAGGTCACAGAAAACAAACAGCTTGACAGCTTGTATCTGATATAAATTGCTAGCTCAACTGCTAGCATGCTAAAGAGTCAGAGACACAATGGCTGTCTGAACTGTGTGAAAGCTGTCCGTTGCTGTAAATCAGCTGCTTCAACTGTGATAAAATCAGCTATCCAAACAAATTTCTGAGACACTCAGATGTAAAGCTATTACTGTAGAAACAACTCCAGAACATAACTGCAATCTAATGTGCACCTAGAAACCACTCTGTTTCAAATCTACAGAATAAAGTTTGTCACCTTTCACCCTTGATATGCTGCCACCAAGTGCTGCCGTTGAGAACAACTTCAGAAGACTCGTCTGATGACTGCTGAATTCAAGAAGCTTCTATGATAACAGCCTAGCAGTTTCAGTGCTGTTCTACACTACTGAAGTGTTTAAAAATGTATCTCTGTCCACATTTTAAAACAGAAGAGACGTCTGCAAAAACAAGGACATTTTCTTTGAAGATTAACAGTCTTTGCTCTGCTTTGAAAACTAGTCAAATCAGGAAAGCACAAGTCATCAGGTATCTCCAGTTAGATCAGGCTGCTCAGGTCCATACAACCTGTTTCAGTGCTTAATCACCCTTGTGATGACAATTTGTTTCCATTACTCTTGTCCTGACACTCAGCATCTTTGAAAAAATTCTGGGTTCGTCTCCTCTGTACCCTGATTTTAGGTATAGAAAGGGAGAAATAGGATTTTCCCTCTACCTTCCCTTCCTGTGGCTAAACAAACCCAGCTGTTTTTTGCATGTCATATGCGAAACTGCCTGACCAGTTTAAATGGCCTCCACCAGACTCACTCCAGCATGTCCATATGTTTCTTGTTCCAGGGACCCCAGAACTAGACACACACTGAGATGTGGTCTCACAAATAGAGGGGAAAGATCACTTCATAACATTGTAGAGTCATAGAATCTTTTAGATTCAATCAATTCCCTTGACCCCTGCTGCCTACAACCCTAACAGAGTGCAGGATGCAACTGGTCCTCTTTGCTGAACAAACACATTGATACTTCATGTTCAACCTTGCTGTCCACCATGAACTCCAGTTTTCACCACTATTTCTAGCATTGAAAGTAAAACAGCAAATGTCTAGTAATGTTTTGATGTTTTTATAAATGATCTAGATGCAACAGCCAAATGTAAATTCAGTAATTTTGTTGACTGTATTAAACTAGGAGGAACTGTGGACTACCTCAAGGATAGAGAGGCTTTATAGAGATATCTGGATAGACTGGAGAGCTGGGCAACCACATTAAATTTAACAAGAGCAAGTGCTGAATTCTGCATCTGAGAAAGGGTGATCCTGGGTACACATATGAACCGGGGGATAAGAGGCTGGAAAGCATCCTCACATAAAGAGATCTGGCAAGATCCCTCGAGACAAGATTGAGAAGGAGCAGTTGAGGGTACTTGGTTTGTTCAGCTTGGAGAAGAGCAAGCTGAGGGGTGACCCCATCCTGGCCTACAGCTTCCTCAAGGACAGCAGCGGAGCAGGAGTTGCTGATCTCCTCTCTGGTGAGCAGTAACACGACACAAGGAAAGGGACCGAAGGTAAACCACGGGAAGTACAGATTGGACATTAGGAATAGGTTCTTCCTGCAGAGAGTAGCTGGTCACTGGATCAGTTAGTCATATAGTTTAGTTTTAGGAAGTCCTGCAAGCACCAGGAGTAGGACTCAATTATCCTATGACCCTTATGGGTCCCTTCCAACTCCAGATATTCTATGATTTTATGATTCTGAGTACATACGGATGAGCTAACTAATTTTAGCTCAAATCAGGAATTAGTGATATGCTCTCCCTAGAATGAGATTGGGAAGCAGACAGAAAAACAGCAGCTAATGAAAGGATTAACTTGATTAGATAAACTTTCCGCAAAAAAACTGATGTTAGTAATGTGACATTCTAAAATATATTTGTATTTTATTCTCTGCATGAAACCCAAAGACATTGTTTTAATTTTAATTTTTTTATTTTCATCTGCTTTATCATGTTTATAAAGTCTCAACAATACTGTTTCTAACCTACTTCAGTTTTTTATTTTGAAATAGCCCACTTTTATGAATGGAATTAAAAAACAACAAACTAGTACAAACAGAGACCTGCTAATATGCACATAATCCAAACAAGTGGGGTATATTAATAATCACTGCTTTAAGCACACGTTTTAGCATTTATGTATTCACGGAGTATTCAGAGCACATATCAACTACCTGAATTAATTACGGGTATCTCATTCTTTACTGAATCTTCCTGTTTTGTGGTTTTTTTTAACTTTGAAACAAATGTATTATGTTATCATAGAATCATAGAATCGATTGGGTTGGAAAAGACCTCCGAGATCATCGAGTCCAACCCTTGGTCCAAATCCAGTCCATTTACTAGATCATGGCACTCAGTGCCACGTCCAATCTGCGTTTAAAAATCTCCAGGGATGGTGAATCCACCACCTCTCTGGGCAGCCCATTCCAATGCCTGATTACTCTCTCTGTAAAGAATTTTCTCCTGATATCCAACTTAAATTTCCCCTGGCGGAGCTTAAGCCCGTGCCCCCTTGTCCTATTGCTGAGTGCCTGAGAGAAGAGACCAACCCCCACCTGGCTAGAACTTCCCTTCAGGTAGTTATAGACGGTGATGAGGTCACCTCTGAGCCTCCTCTTCTCCAGGCTAAACAACCCCAGCTCCCTCAGCCTCTCCCCATAGGACTTATGCTCCAGTCCCTTCACCAGCCTTGTTGCTCTTCTCTGGACCCGCTCCAGCACCTCAATATCCTTTCTGAACTGAGGGGCCCAGAACTGAACACAATACTCAAGGTGTGGCCTCACCAACGCAGAGTACAGGGGAAGGATCACTTCCCTGCTCCTGCTGGCCACGCTATTTTTGATACAGGACAAGATCCCATTGGCCTTCTTGGCCACCTGGGCACACTGTTGGCTCATGTTGAGCTTCCTGTCAATTAGTACCCCCAGGTCCCTTTCTGCCTGGCTGCTTTCCAGCCACTCTGTGCCCAGCCTGTAGCGCTGCAGGGGGTTGTTGTGGCCAAAGTGCAGGACCCGGCACTTGGCTTTATTGAACTTCATCCCATTGGAATCAGCCCATCTCTCAAGTCTATCCAGATCCCTCTGCAGAGCCCTCCTGCCTTCCAGCAGGTCGACACTCCCTCCCAGTTTGGTGTCATCAGCAAATTTGCTGATGATGGACTCAATCCCCTCATCTAAATCATCAATAAAGATATTAAACAGGACTGCCTGTGGCCTCACAGTGAAAAGCTGAAAGTCCACACAGCAGGAAGCAAGTGCTTTAATGACAGTTGATTTGAGTATCTGAGACAGGTCTCAAATGTCAAATTCAGAGGCACAGCCCATTGCATCATGGAAGCACAGAAGAAGAAACCTAGAAAGAGCTAAAATTTTAATGGAGCAGTTTTGATACAGACCCATTATGAGTTCCTCATCTTAGCAATTTTGATTTTCTCAGCTTCAGGAAACAAGATAACGAGCTGCTGTTTATTGGTACCGTTAATTCCAGAGTATGTTGCCTCAGCGGTTTCTGAAAAGTCAATCTAGATTCAAGGGATATTAATTCTGAGCAGACAAAAAAAGGCATTAAAAAGCAACTTTGAGGATGTTAATGCTAGCTTTACTCATGATGATATATAATGCATGCTTCCAAACTGGGATTTTTCATTGGCAGACATCTTTTTCTAGATTATACATATACATTCAGTGCATTCAACAGCATTATGGTAGAAATGCTATGGGAGAAGAGACATATGGCAGCGTAGTTGAGACGGTGTTGCAGTATTAACCTTGTTTTGGCTAAGGCCAAGGAAGAAAGTGTGAACTAGGGTCCAACAGCCATGTCACCCAAACTTAAACCACTGTAGAGTGCTGGTGTCCATGCTCAGAGCTGAGCTGGGACTGGAGCTCCCCAGCTCCTTCCCAAAATCCTGTGGTGCTGAGCTGACATGGGCATACCTGGCAGCTCCCTGATTTTGGGATCCCTGCCTTACTGACATGAAATGACCTCTGAGATTCAAACGAGCATTTACTAACATCTGCTAAGAATAGAATTAGGCTTAGGATGACTGTCACAAAAAAAGCTAGTTATCAATGCTTGAAGCAATGTCATATAAAGTGATCACATTGATACTGAAATAAAGTGTATTCCGCAAAAACAAGCTAAAGTAGAATACTTCATCATGCAATTCCAAGCACTAGGAGCAAATACTCTATGAATAATGTGGTTTAACTGTAATAAAATCTCATTTTCTGATTACA
Organism: Pipra filicauda; assembly: GCF_003945595.2. NCBI lineage: Eukaryota > Metazoa > Chordata > Aves > Passeriformes > Pipridae > Pipra > Pipra filicauda. The sequence goes on along the minus strand of NW_024104509.1, from coordinate 2,491,361 downwards.
TCAATGCAAACAAGGACTAGAATTGCCAAGGATAGTGGCAATGTATACTTATTGCTCAAAGAAAATTAAAATTTCTATGTTATGCTTCTAATAAATTGAATTAATAAATGTTCTACACACTTCCCTGCAGCTATTCATAGTTATTTAATCATATTAAGTAGTTTGTTTCAACTGTTTGCCCTCCTCATTTACTTTAAGAGGAGAGTACATGAGATTTGATATGGAAAATATTTGCAGCATTAGTTATCCACACAACTGTTTGCAGCAGAGGTACCTGAACATACACTCAATCTTGAACCAAAACAACACAGTGAGCATTATACACACCCTAGATTATTGCAGTGTTTTTCCTCCAAGCTTCGAGCTCTGCTATCTGACAAATAAGGGTCACACCCTCTAAAAATTAGTGAAAGTGTCTCCATTGATTCAATTGGATTCACATGAGTTGGAAATAAATTAATGTAAAATAACTGTGTTAACACATTTCATGATGCTGAGATGCTAAGCGTGTCAGGTAATTTTATGCAAGCAATTTGCTCATTTCAGTGCTTGCTTAAAGACTTCATATTGTAGTCACATCTCTGGTAGACTGTAATATTGGTGAGCAAGTAGTTCTCATTTGCTCAGACTCTACAGACATCCATTTTATCATGGGATATTTTAGTAATGAATTTTTGAACATCAATAAACCAGAAAATTTGCACTATTTAAGAAATAAAAGCAACTAAAAGAAAATAACCTCATCCTTAGATCTTAGATATTAGTAATAGCAGTCATCAGACTCTTAAGATGAAGCAATCCTCTGAACAATTTACTATTCCCTTCCTGAATAAGCTAGAGTTCTCACAGTTACCATTAATAAGGAACTGCACAGGATATTTTTGTCTTGATAGATCAGATTTTTATCTTTAAATTGTTCTTAAGTAACTGCATGAATCAAGAAAAAATAAGTTGATCACATTTAATTTCCCCCTAGGATATGTCTGAAAATATTTTTTATTCACCTCCCCTCCTCCCCCCATTTGGATTAGCAGGATCAAAATCACCTTTTTATTCCAGAGAAATGCATCTACACATTAAATTTCCTCATTGGTATGTAATAAAGGTAGCGCTTGAAACTCAGTGTCTTAATAAGTAGAGCTGCTGATTGTCCCCCACATGGAGTTTTAAAATTTCTTTGCTAATGCGACCATTAAAAAACATTGGTTTTATGCAAAGAAAAAAAAGAATATTTCTGCTGTGCAAATAGAAAGGGATTGAGCCCTCCCAAAACTCTCCCTGAGGACTGATAGTTGTTAGTCCACTCACATTCTTATAAAATCAGTTAAACCAGAAAGACATTGTAGACAATTTAATGGAAATTTATTCAGTCTCTTCAGGACACTGAAATTAAGGAGGGTTGTGACACCTTCTGTTTCCTTATCAATCTAGTTTATAGAGCTAGGATTAGAATGGAAGATTGAGCAGGAGTCCCTCACATCCCTGTTGGTCTTTCCAGTAAGACATCTGAAAACTAAAGAAAGACAGAAAAAAAATGGGCAGCAAGGGAATATCAGTATCTTCCATATCTGTGGAAGATACAGGGGAATAAATAATCTAATAATCTTCATTGGAAGATGACGAAGATGCAAATGTCATGAGCTGATCTATTAAACCAGCCAATTTCCAAACACAGCACAAGAATTTTTAAGCAGAAAAAGCTGCCACATCTGTCTCCTCTGCTCATAATGGACAAAACAAGAAACATAGTTTTTATGTGCAGCAAGAAAGATCTAGGCAGACACCTCAGAAAAATATTTCTGATGGCCTAGACAGGGTCACTGTAAAAGACTGCCTATTGCATTATGGCTTTAGGAACTTAGACAAACACCTAAAGAAATTATCCATGTTGAACTAGTCCTGCTAGTGGCAGGATATAGTAAGCATCTTTTGGGGTATCTCTTTTCATAGCGTATCTCAATTTATTCTGTTCTCACAGAAGAAATTAAGCATAGGACCCCTAAAAAATTGGCATCACATTCTTTTTCAAGACAAAGTTGGATTTGAACTGAATAATACAAAAAAGTATATGGCTTCCAAGCAGTATCACTTTGCAACCAGCTGTATCAAAGACAATACAAAATTACAGCCATTGCATCCAGAACAAAAGGGATACCTTTAACTACCGCTCTGCTTGTCTTAAGAAGCATTTTGAGGAATCGCAGAAATTTGGTTGTTAGCATTATTGCCATCATAACCTGGCACCACTATTGTTTCTGTGACTAAATGCTAAACAGCCAAATACCTGAAAACTTCTTTAAATGACACAGTTCAGGAAAAGGGCCAGTGCAGAGGTGGGTAGAAATGTAGGGGAAAAAAAAATCTGAGAAAAGCTGCAGTATTATGGCTAGGTTGTGCACATCTTCACAGTTTCAATGTGATAGTACAGATTTTGCAACCAGAAAAAGACACTGTTCATCAAACATGACCTCCTGCAAAAGACATCACATACTAGTCTGAAGTACTGAACCCAAAAGTTGAATAAGAATATATCTGGAAAATGCCTTCTGCTATTCAGGACACTTAGAAAACTCTACATATAATCATATAAAAGTCAGTCTGAAAGGTCCTCTGGATACCCTATAATTAGTTCATCCAGTTGTTGTTTTGGTCTCTCTTTTTAGCTATATGCAAAGATGCATGTCCAGCCATTGCACTGTAAAACTGAGCTGTGATATTTAATTACAATAGACCCAGCAGCAACATGTCATGCCCATTCAAAACACCAGGGAGGCAAAAAAATTGCATCCTTCTGAAACAAAACAATGTGGTGCATCCTCCCTAAAATCTTAATTATGATGGCTCAGTAAGATACTACCTCTCCCATCTGCATTTACAAGCAACAGGTGAAGAAGAAGGTAAATGAAAAATGTTTCACTCAATCATCTTCTCACTAATGTAAAGTCAGCCTGATAATAGTTATAATTACATTATAAGAAACTGATATTTTCTTCAGCAACTTCCTTGACACTGTTAAAAGCACTTTGTCAGACTGTTTCATGTCATCATATTACTTGGTGGATGAAAGATATTTTCGATGAAGTGATTTTATTTCATGCTTTATTACCAGCTTTGACATAAATTTCCAGAGAGCCCCCAGGGTATTTCTTTTTACACTGTAGCATAGTCTTGTTAGCAATTCAGGTGGAATAAAACTACTCAGCTTCACTTTGTGGTCTTGTGCCCTGAATTTTTCACATGGCACCCTCTCAAACATAAGGAACAGTATAGTAGAATAACATTAAAATCTTATGCTTTTAATACACTAACATATTAAACAACATTGTATCTGTAACTTCTGGCTTGTATGACTTCTATAATTAGTAGCATTTTACAATTATTTTTAAAACAATAATTGTTTTAAAAACAATTTAAACAATGGTTTAAATTGTTTAAACAATTTTGTTGTGTTTGTTCAGAGCAAGTCTTAGTTTTTTCTTCTATTCCACTAATATACATAAAAATGCTACTTTTTATTATTTTTATTTCTCTGGAAATTACCATAAATCATCTCTCATGCAGTCACAAATTATGAAACTTCATTTAATTTCTGACAAGCAAGTTTAATGCAGTATTTCATATATTACCAATTAAAGGCCAGTGGGAAATGCTGCCACTTGCTGCCTCTTTAAGTACTCAAATCTGAAAAGGCTGAGGCTCATGGGAAGCAGAGATCATTTATAAGCCAAAACCTTCTGCATGCAGGAAAAGTGGAAAATCCTGGAGTACTTCTCTGATACCTCTGATATCTTCATCACCGTAACCCATTTGCCATGTGGCATAGAAGAAGGCAAAACCTCACTCTATTTTCTAAGATGAAGGTAAAGATGAAATAGCTGGATTTAGAGAAAGCAGTGAAAATAATATTGAGGTGCAAGAGGATAAAAACCTGTAGCAGTTGAAGGATTCTTATTTTAAACAGCCAAGTATTTTTGTACTGTAGCTGCTGCATCAAGACTGAAAATTTTGTATTACCTTTTCTATTACTTCTTTTTTGAAAAGCGCTCACATGGCAGTGACATATCTAGAAAGAAAAAGCTTTTTTTTTATCCCCTAAAATTCTCTGGTTTAAAAGAAGAAAGTTTGCATTCACACAAAAAACTTTGCATCTTTTCTAACCTGAAAGTCAAAATCATTTTTCCCTCTACATGGCATTAGGAGATCACAGTCTCTGCCTTCAAGATGTGTCTACTTTTCACATGTAGGCTCTTCCGTGGAAACATGACTTCCACCGCCACACTTTGTTTTTATCTCTCACTTTCTCTTTTTCTTAATTGGGAATACAATTCTTTTCGTGGAAACTAATTTGGTGCTACATCTATTCAAAGTCAGTGGTCATCAGCCTGAGTCATATTCACGGAAAAGATTCAGTCAATAAAGCAAACAGCTAACGCTCTCTGATTCACCTTTGATCACATAAAAAATGTACACTGCACCAAAGAATTAACCACACAGAGTGACTACTTGTTTATATAAAATGAAAAAATCATTATCGACTTCCACATTTCCTCTCCTTTCAGAAGAAATCCGTCAGAAACTCCTTACATGTGAACATGCCTGGTTGCCGCACGAAAAGGATCAGCTCATCTCACTGCTGATGAGAGGCATGACTTCAAGAAATAAGCAGCTTTCGAGAATGTGCAACCTCCAAAAGGTATATTATCAATTCTTCAACCTCAGCTGTGAAGTGTCTTCACCATTCTGCCATTGCTTGGTTATAGAATGTGAAGTACCAGAGGCACAGCTGACAGCTGAGCAGCAGTAATGCAAGCACACCTGTGCAAAGGGGCTGTGAAGCTACATTGCAACACCCATTGCTCCCCTAATTTGGGGTATAAAATGAATTTATTGACAACAAAACAGGAGACTGCAAAGACACAGTAATGCCCTGCCCCAGGTCTCTCTCCTGCCATCCTTGAATGGTGAAACTGATGGTACAAGGAGCAGAACAGATAACAGAAAACTGAATCTTTTTCTTTTCTAGAAACATGACTTTGGGGCTTCTAACGACAAATAAGTCAGAAACATGCAACATGTATCACAAATGTGAACAACTATTTTCTTTCTGACAGGAAAAGAAGTGTGTTTATCAAATAATTTCTTTCTGAATAGAACTTATATGCACTCCTAAAACTCATGTATATTTCACACCATATACAGCATCCCAACCATACCTACAGGTGTGACTAGTTTTTCTATTAGTGAATTTATTAAAAAAAAATGTCACAGTGACTGGTATTTTCTACATGCCTGTGTGTCAGGCAGTCTGATCTTAAGGGCTGAACTGTGATTCCTTCCCAAAATGCATCAAATTCTCCTGAAGGATGTATAAGGATGGCTCATTCATTATTACAATTTAAGTCAGTAAGCAGCTGAGTGCAGACACAAGTAAACTACTACCCTAATTTTACTATCAGTAAAGTGTGTATTACTTTCAAAAACATTTAGTAAACCACCTCGGTAATGAAAACTGTGCGCACTAGGATTCGTTCCAAGAATATCAGTTTTTCAGTCAAGACTCATTTCGTTGCAGTTTGAAAGGTGGATATAGTAAATTAACTAAAATAATAGAATTCTTACCTATTAAGCAGCAATAAGCTAGAAGACCTCACTGCCAACTGGACATCAAAATACTAGCCAAGAGCAAAAAAACCTACACATTTCGACTGCCTTTGTGTTTAGATTTCTGCTCATTTTCTCATTGCTAGTGAATAAATAGCATAAAAAGCTTATGCTTCTGTTTTTAAAGACCATAACACAATCTAACATTACAATCTCACAATTATGGCACACAAATACACTTAAAAGTATTTTAAAAAATCATTTATCAAAAGTATCTTTCCTGAAATATAGGAGTATTCTATCAGTCCAATAACCTTTTTAAAAAAAAAACAACTCTGCAATCCATGTGAGGAATAAAATCACATCCAAAAGATACAGTTCTCACCTCTCTTGTAGTCACTTTTTCTCACAGTATGGGGTTCAGAAGTAGAAATATTTTCTTTTTTATAAAGAACACACTTCATTCTTCCACCGTTATGGAGAAGCAATTTTTTCACTCAATTTACCAAATCAGATCTTTTTAAATTTTCCTGAAATAAAACTGTATTTGGTAATCAAATAGCAATGTAATTTTAGCTGTTTAAGCTATTGAACACTGTGGTATTTCGCCATGTACCTTAGTGAAGTCTGCCACATATTCCCCAGTCTTTATTCCTGTAGATACCTTCTTTATGGACATAACCAAACTTGCTGTAGGAAAACTATTGTCCACACAGAGCACAAGGATGCTAGTACTATATCCACATATATCAGATCAGTCAGAAGTTTGTATTAAAAGACACTGTGTCTCATTCTAATGAGCTATTATTCAGCTTTTTAGTTTTCTTTTGGGTTACCTTATACATTCTTGGTAGGGCAATTAAATAAAAATAACTAACAAAAAGAAAATCTAGTTTCTCATTTGATAAGAAATTTAATGTCTGATCTCTTTAAACTTCCACCAGTTCAGAGAGCTAGGTTAGGCTACTCTTTATTTGGTATAGTTGAGTTGGAATTTTTACTGAGTGGTATGCTGGCAAGAAAACATCCAAGGATTTCCTCCATTGTTTCTTCTGATTCACTCAGTTTCCTTTCCTCTGGCCCTTCCAAACTTCCTGTCTTACAAGCTTACTTACTGACATGCAAGTCAAATTCATTATGAAAAAATTTAGTAGTTTTATTAAGAAAAAAAAAAGAAGGCTGGGTAATTCGTTGTTTTTCAAATGTTGTACACTTGCCCATCTATAAGCCTCTGGTGTTGCACATTATGGACCTTTTATTTTTCAGTCCTCTGTCTACTCTCAGTTTATTTATTTATTTTTCTTTAACATATTGACCATTTCTTGATTGCATGGCATGTATTATCTCTGTTTCAAGCAGAAGTGCAACATCTGCAGTCTCTTCTAGGGCATGGGGTCCTTTTAGTGAAATCTTCAGTATGATGACATTCATTCATTTTTAAGAGCACACAACATTGTTCTAAAATGTCTATTTTCTCTAAAACTAACCTGATCATCTCAGAAGAATGATGGTTCTGCACAAAGCCACCTCTGCATATGTGCTTACATATGCTTCTTACTCCTTACTTCAGATAGGAAGGCATTAGACAGTGTGCTAGCATGTGTTTAAGCATATTGAAACAACTACAAAAAGTATCAGCATGGAATGGGCTAGAGAAAATAATTATTAGAAGGAAAAAAGAGATTTTTATGCAAGTGGCAAAAATCTTGTCTAATAATTTGTTTCAATCTGTACTTCAAATACAGCTCCTAGTACTCTGTGTGCCTGTCAGAAAATGAAAAACTGAGAAAACAGGATTATAGAACCACACCTACAGAGGAGGATATTAGTGAAGTGGGTTAGAACAGGAACACATGCCTGGAAGAAAAGCACAGGAACCAAAACTGGACAACATCTACAAGTGATCTATCTTATCTAAATTATACAAGACTACTGTGGCCAGAGCTCTATCAAATGTTAATTCAGGTAACAGAGCAGTGCACACCAATTCAACAGGATGGAACAAGAGCATAACCTACATGCTGAATAACTCTTTTTAGTATATATTTAAAACCAGTAATTTCAAGACAATCTGATAGATCTGTTAGTAACACAAAGAGCCTTGCCTCCATGCAAGTCCCAGATTCTAGTGTGAAAGCACTGATGTTACATTTAAAATTGTATCCACAGAATAAGAACTTTAAACTCCTCATTGAGAAGACACAGAATTAATTGAAAAGTTCATGTTTTCTGTTACAAAGGTCCAAGTATGCCACAGTGATTTTTTGTATGTATAACCCAGGAAATCTCTGCTATCCCTCATTCTTAAGAATGAGGTATATCCTTGAACTTAATGGTGTCATTCAGCTTTTATGCTGAGGTAGATTAAAATAAAGTATAGAAAAGACAAAGACAGAACAATATCTGATATTTTTGTACTCTTAATAAATTTACATTGCACACTGAAATAGAGTTTGGCAATGATAGAAAAGCATATAATAATAAAAATATGCCATAACATATCAGGTTTTGCAAAGTTTATTCTGTTAATGGAGGGCATTCTCTGAAGAAAAAAGATATATAGAAAAGAGTCTAGTGAATGTTTACTTAAAAAAAATATTGCATTAGTCCTTAAGACTAATTAATCCAATTGGAAACTGGGCAATTAAAAAAATGATCTTAAATTATTGCACTTGCCTTTCCAATGTGCTTGGATTTACAGGAGCACTTTTCATTTAGAAAAAGAAAAAAAAAAGTTGCCTTCTTTATTTTTTGGAGAAAGATACAAAAGAGAAAAGAATACTTCCTATATATAAAAATTTTCAATTTTCCTGAGGAAAACCAGGAAAATATTTATACTAATTCTCTGGTAATTTAATGCTGCTGTTATTAGTCTTTCCTTGATGAAGAATTTCTTCAGGTTGGCTGTTGGAATTAAGTCAATGGGGCCCCGTTCTTATGTCAATCGCTTGCTTTAAACACACTAAATAATAAAAGACAAAGATAAGAAGCAAAATTTTAAGCTCTCTGGGAGCCTAGAAGATGCTGATGTATGCATTTCCCTCTCCAATCAACCAGCTCTGCTCATGAGCTGAGGAAGGAGCCAGAGTCCCACCTCCTTTGGCTTGGTCTCTCCCGCACCTCACACACCCCTCTGTGCAGAGGTTGCTTATCTCTGGTTATTTTCCCTGCTGTTGTTAACTCCGCCGGGTCCACTCACTATCTATTCCTAACAGATTACAGCTGTAGCTTCAGAAAATCATTTTTAGTCAGTTCTTTTAATAATTAATCCCAATGTTCATCCTTAAAATATGCAATGAAGAGAAACCACACACATGGGGCGACATTTACCTGCCCAAAACCAAATACTGCAGATTACTCTGCTCACCCCCCGACCCATCGGTTTTGAGAATGATGGTAAAATTCCCCACATCTGAGCTCTCACATCTGGGCAAAATTATGTTTTCCTAAAGGTATCTGACTTGTAGAGTTTGCATATTCTCATGTGTGCTTCTGGGGCTGGGGGAAGCCTTTACAGAACAATCAACATCACCCTCTGATTTGTTCTGTATTAGTTATATTTTGATTTTTCAGCAATCTAACTTTTGTCTTTCTTTTGTTCTTTGGAGCTGCTCCCAGCAGCCATACATCTGGTTTGGAAACAGAAGTATTTTGACACTGTAACCTGTTCCTGCAGGGATGTGACAAATACCTTTACGATATACAGGATGGTCACTTGTGCATCACATATACAATAATTATACATACAACATATGCCTGCTAAGTGCACTGTCATACACTACACTGTTCAAGCATGTTACAGTAGTAAGAACTGACCTAATTTCCAAGCTACTCACATAAAATCAGATGGTTATATCAAATATTAATACACTGTTAGAATAAACACATTTTATTTGGCTGTATATTAATTTCAAAGCCAAACTATCAAATACTAAGATGAAATGAGATAAATAGTGTAATGAGTCTAATATTTTATAAAATAAAGCCTACAGGGAAATTATTACATTGTTTAAAATTTCATTGTACTATCCAATTAATTTAGATTTTCCAATAAAAAGAAGACTTTTCAGCTTAATGTAACCTTTTTTCATCAAAAAGTTGATTCAAGATATTTTGTTTTCCAGCTACAAATGCCTCTAAAACAGCTTCAATGGGGTGTGCAGTAGTAGTGGTACTCTGCATGCTGTGATTAAGAGCCCTCCACAGTATATAATCCCAAATAATTTTTTCAAATAGAAAATAATTGTTTCCTAGGAAGGTACATTTAAAAACACTTTCAAAAGCACCATCAAAACTCTAACACTTGGTTTAAACAAATAAAAAATCAGGTAGTTTCACTGATGCTGTCTGCACTGCCAGTCTTTAACTGACCTTATTCCCATGTACAGCTTTCAGCAAGCCAAGATAATTTTTTTCCACTGACATATTGCTCCACTTACAAGTTGGTCTGAGTAGTACTGGACCTTCAGGTATTTCTTAGGGACTACATAACCCAAAGAACAGATAGCAGAGGACTGCTCACAAAGGAACACGCCTTAGAAACAGACACCTTCTTCATCCCTAGAAGTTCACATCTTGATTTTTTTAAGATAAGGCAAATAGCAGCACAGATATCCATCATCCCTCTTTTCCTTTTTACCCCTCTTACAGACCTTTCTCGAGAGCCAAACATGCTGAACAGAGTACCGACAAACAATATTGCTATCTTCAGGTGCTCACAAGGGGTTTCAAAGGTAGCAGGGAAGGTAATTAATACTAAAGTTGGGACTATTTCTGAGTCAACTTTCCAGCAACAGCCTCTGCAGTCCTGCAGACAGGTGCTGAGCGGCAGACACCAGTTCCCGAACGCAAAGAGGGCTCTCGCCGTACCTTAAGGAGCCTGACCGAGGGGAGGAAGGCGGCATGGCACAGCTTCCGGATGGTCCAGTTGAGTGGCCGGGGAGCATCGGTCTGATTCATGACTGTCCACAAATCCCACCGGGAGATCAATCGCAGACCTGACAGCGCCTACCGCGGAATCCGCCCTCCGGGGCGCGGGCATCCCACGATGGGCGCGTCCCGCCCGGGCCCGCGGTGCCGCAGGGCAGAGACTGGGCTTGACTGAACTGAGCTGGGCTGGGCTGAGCTGGGCTGGGCTGGGTAAGGCTGGGCGAGCGGGGGGGCAGCGGCAGCCGCCGAACCTCCTTCCTCCAGCAGCAGCCTCCTGAGCGGGGACGGCAGTGCTCATGCATGCCAAATGCGGCTGAAAGGGTGGAGGCGATCCGCCCGTGGCTCTGGGCAAGCTGCCCCGGTGAGCGGAGAGGGGCAGCCCGTAAGAAAACCGGGATGTGGCGCTATCGGCCACGCTCCCTCCCGCCCGCCTCCGGGAGAAGCAAGGTTAGTCAGGCTCACCAAGCCTCCCGCCTCGCTCATGCGCTTCCCCGGGCCAAAAGCAGGGCAGAAGGAATTGAATTTAAATAAAGCAAGGGAGGGGTACCTGCACTTTCTTTCCCAAAGCGCTGCGAGGAGAGGGAAACAGGCGTGAGGGGAGGAGGGGCCAACACTCAGACAACAGACTGACAGAGGGAAAATAAATTCACACTTGATTTACTGATACAATGGACCTAGAAAGCATTTCATTAAATCTGGCATAATCAGTGCACTAGCAGCAAGTGGCAGGAGTTAGAAGCTGTACTATAAGAGCACGAGTGCTAACATGCGCATCCTGGACAAAAAAAAAAAAAAAAAAAAAACCAAAAAAAAAAAAACCAAACAAAAACCAAGTAAAAATTTAGCTCATTTTAATATTGTGTGCACTAAATAATTCTTTCAGAGACATGCAAACAACATGAAGTAATATTGCTGGAGCAATTCAAGTATAGAAAAACATATTTCCATTTTGGGCACTAAATGGCCCTCCCAGATAATGAAGATATTCTTAATGGCAGCTCTCTAGCTAAAGAAGAGATACCCTTTTCCCCACTATTTTTCTTATAGGATGGCGATTACATGAAGGAAGAGTTAGAAATTATAAAAGAAATCCTATAAAGCAATGGTGATTTTTCATTTTGCTAGTAATTACCAGTTTTTACTCAGATTATGGACAAAAACAGCTGCTTCTCAGTAAAGTTTAAGTCCCTCATAACTCAGGTTGGAAAATGCACTTTCAATTTACTTGGCTAGTTTCATTGATCTGCCATTTTCACATTTCCTTTTAACCTTAATGGACATATTTTTCCCCTCTATAATTAATTCTTAGCATCATGTCTACATTCATCAGCAAAAGCTGAATAATTCTCCAAATGAGGGTAAAGAGATCAAGGCTACTGTTTCTTTGGAACTTATGCATGCCAGCCAGCTCCTCTTCACTGCACCCTCTCAAGAACATAGTGCAAAACTGATTATGCACCAGAAAAGCCACCTGTTCCACCCCACTGTACATGGCAAAATTATAGAACTTCAAAGGTGCAGGGACTAAACCATGAGTTGTGTGTACAAAAGAAAGGGTAGGACACCAGGAGACATTACTTTGTGGCAAAATTTGTGCAGATGAATTTCTGGTTATGGTGGAGCAACTAGTTTAAATTATACATATTTAAACATCTCTTGCTTGAGCTCTTAATGTATTTGTTTAATGAAAGGAGGAAAAAACCCTACCTGATAGTGAAATGGAACCTGTGTAAGTAAGTATAATTAGCTGAAACTTCTTTTCCAAGCTTCTGTAAATGAGGCAAAATTAAATAGGTGGAAAAAAAAATTTGACTTAAAATAGCATACACCTTAAAAGATGTACAGCATGTTAACTTTGCTCAGTTATAAAGGTAATCATATCCAGTGATTAAGCTTTTGGAGTTCATAGTTAAAAGAAAGCAAAAGACTCAAATCAGAAACAAGAACTCACAACTCCCAGGACCATAGCTTTCCCCTATCCCACACTCTCTCAAGACATACTGATAGGTTTTTTTATCCTTGAAGATCAGGAAAGTTTCTTGGAAAGGTACCAAACTCAGCATTACCTTGAGTTTTTCACATCCATTTTGCATTAAGCATCTGTAAAAAACCAAAATATGCTAGGGACATGTGTACTAGGGACAATGAAGACAGAGTAATCCTAGCATGCTGCCCTTCTTTACAATGAGTAGAGTAATAATTCTCTGAAGATGCTAGAGAGATGAAGACAATGAAGAAACCTAACAGATAGCTTTAATAAACTAAAAATAGTGAGCGCAATGTGTCTTCTAGCTTGCACAGAGCTTCCTGTCTCTGAGATGAGCTCTATCATTGCTGCCTTCTGCAAACAGTACCTTAGGGACGAGAGTTGTTTTCTAGTGCAGCGTTTAATACACACCAACCTTTTATCACAGGCCTGATTTCCATGGCCTTGTGCCTTGCCTAGTCATCTGTATTGGCAGAAAGTGAGTGCAAGAATATGAACTTCTGTCAGTCACAGTGAGGAAACTGGTGGAGAGGACATTATCACAACATGGTTAGATCATTTAAACACTTTTAATTTTATTTTTAATGAATATTTCTTACTTATAAGTAATACTGTTGTGATTTTGAGGCTATTGAGTGTAAATCTGAGGAAACTGAAGCAAGGAGTTTTCTTTGTATTCCCAGCAGCCTCCATCAGTTTTTGGTAAGCATAAATGGTGAAGGGTTGGGAAGTAAAGAAGAAAATTCTGAAAAGTTTTCTTTTCAGACATTCTGACAACAATGGTTAAAAATATAGTGAAAGATTAGGGATATGATGGGGTTTTATGTGGTTTGGGGGGCTTGCCAATTCAGTGAAAAAGTCAGAGTTGAAATCTCTTATCCTTTTCCTGTCAGAAAAAGCAAGTGCTCAGCTCAGCTCTTCTACAATCTGAGGCCTATTAGGAGATGCAAAGATGTAGCAATCCCACTAGAATTTAGGTTCCTACTTTGTTAGATTTAAAAGATGGAGCTGCCACTTTCATATTTAAACTTTGTCCTGGAAGTATGATCACTGCACGATCAGTATTCATATCTAGTTCTTTGTCTCTTGTGAAGGAGCACCTTTGGTACCACAGAAAGGCATACCAAATAGAAGATAAATTCCATTGCTTCCTGCAATACAGAGATATTGCAGATTTTTCTAAAATCTATTGTTAATGGAAAGCATTTTTTGACTACTTCTTTTTGGATTACTGCAATCTAATGTGATAATAATTCTACACTTGGAAAGCTCTGATATGGTAAAATTTAACACTTCTGGGAATGCTACAGAACAGAAAGTGGCTGAGAAACTCATTAACATCCAGACCTCTCTGAGCACATTAGCAACGTCCAACATTTTCAACCTGAGAGCAAACATTAAACAAGATATCATAAGCAAACCCAGCCACTGTTCTCTTATCCTGTCCAAGTAACAATTCCTTTATGAAATAAGAGATTCAGTGTAAATAAAAGGCAGAAGGGGCTGGACTAGAGAGATATAGGAAACTAGAGAGATATATTGGTCATCAGGGTAGAAAACAACCTCTTCTGCGTGGCCATTGCCTAATGTGAGAAATATCAGACAGAAGAGTTTTCCCATGATATCACACCTGTTCTTCCCATGTACATCATGGAACAGAATTATAAAATCATAGAATTATAGAACAGTTTGGGTTGGAAAGGACCTTTAAAGGTCATCTAGTGTAACACCCCTGCAATGAGAAGGGGCATCTTCGAGTAGCTCAGATTGCTCAGAGCTCTGTCCAACTTGACCTTGAATGTTTCCAAAGATGAGGCATCTACCACCTCTCTGGGCACTCAGTATTTTACCACCCTAATTGCAAAAAACTTCTTCCTTATATCTTACGTAAATCAACCGCCTTCAGTTTAAAACCATTGCCCCTTGTCCTATCACAACAGGCACTGATAAAATGTCTGTTTCTAGCTTTGTTATAGGCCACCTTCAGCTACTGGGAGGCCACTGTAAGACCTCCCTGAAGCCTTCTCTTCTCCAGGTGGAACAGCCCCAACTCTCTTTGCCCCTCCTCATAGGAATGGTGCTCCAGCCTTCTGATCATCTTTGTGGCCCTTCTCTGTAAGGACCCTAGAACTAAATACGGTTCTGTGGAGTCACAACAGAGCAGAGCAGAGCAGATGGGCAGAGTCACCTCCCTTGACCTGCTGACCACACTGCTTTTGATGCAGCTTGGGATACTATAGGCTTTCTGGGCTGTGAATGCACAAATTGCTGATTCATGTCCAGCCTCTCATCCACCAGCACTCCCAAGTCCTTCTCAACAGGGCTGCTCTCACTCCATTCATCCTGTAACTTGTATGCATACTGGAGTTTGCCCCAACTCAGGTGTAGGACCTTGAACTTGGCCTTGTGAAACCTCATGGACTTCCTGTGGGCCCACTTCTCAAACTTGTGCAGGTCCCTCTGGATGGCATCCTTCATGTGTCAACCACATCACTCAGTTTGGTGGTGTCTGCAAACTTGCTGGGGGTGCACTCAATCCCACTGTCCATGTCACTGTTGAAGATGACAGTACTGGTCCCAGTAAGTACCTTCGAGGGACAACTATTGCCACGAGTGTCCATCAGAAAATTGGCTACTACCCTCTGGCTTTGACCATCCAGATAATTCCTCATCCACTGAACAATCCACCCATCAAATCCATATCTCTCAAATTTAGAGAGAAAGATGTGGGGGACCATGTCAAAGGCCTAAATACAACATCTGTGAGAAGAAAGACAGATCTTCACAATGTAGATAGAGAGCCACATTGCCAAGGCATGCCAAGGCGTTGCCGAGGAGAACCTTTCCTTCTTTCCCAAGGGCTTGCACTGCCCAATGGGAGAGTAAATACCAGAAAAACTGAAACTACCCTTGCGCCCCTTTGCTTGCAGTGCTCATCACGGGACTACTACATCAGCATATCTGTATGCTGATGCAGATGTGTAAGTTCTTCATAACACACTTTGGTCATCTCCTAGGTTTGCAGAGGAAATGGCAGGATGTCAATAGAAAAAGAGGTAATTCAGAAGCTTTTATGTAAAAGTCAGAGCTAACAAATCCTTCCACAGGTATAGTCAAGAAGCATCAGTCACCTTAGTATCCAGCCCCTTTGCAGGTCTGTAAACTAAACAATATTGAAGAGTACATCAATAAACAGAAGGCTACATTTATAACAGCAATAGTGTTTTTTTTCAACACACTCATATTTCAATTTATTTATGTTCATTTCATGTGATTTCTTGCAAAAAACAGGGAATAGAAAGATAAGTATATGTTATAAAGTTTGGATGAAGTATATTTAATTTTATGCCTGCCATAACATCTTAATAGACCCAAATTTTATTGAAGCTTAACTCGATAGGTAATTAAATTATAAAACTAATCCACTGCTCTCACATCTTTTCTATTCACTGTATGCCTGAGGTAGTTTTTCTGCTGTTATCTTTGCTAAGGTATTTCACAGGTCTTCTGCCACATGCTCATAATTCCCTCTTCCCCAGACACAGACACAAATACTAATATAATGTAATGTATAAATACTTATAAAATGTTAATCAAATAATTTTTCATAGATGGAAATGATTCTATAGACCATTTCAAGCACATATATGAACAGTATTGTATGTAGCTATAAGTTATATCTTTTGGCAACTGAGCAAAAAGTCAGAATTAAGGGTATTCTTTCTTTACCCTAAGTTTTCTAGGTGTGTGTGGCAGTTTGAGCCACATTAGGAATCCAGAATCCAATTTCCAGGCTTCCCCCCACCCCTTCCCACAATTTTTCCCAACACTGGAGAGAAACTTTCAGGTGAGGCTTCTATAGGAGAAGGGGGAAGTATATACATTTATTTACACAAATAAATACTATACAAACTAAAAGCAGCTATATATATATATATATATATATATATATATATAACACTTCTATCAGTCCTTTAAGTCCCTCCCTTTAACTTTAGTCCAGGAGAAGCCTTTTCAGGCTGGGAAGTAACCAGTCTCTCCCTCGTGGGAGTGTTCTGGGCCTGAACGCTCCCCCCTCACCAAACTCCAGCTGCTTGTGGAAGTTTGTCCTCCTCACGAAGTCCAAGAAGATAGCTTTGAGTCCTTTCTCATCGGTCTGCTGTGTGATCTCTCTTTCTCAGTCTCATACCTTGGTTCGTAGGCTGCTGCAGTGTAGTTCAGCTTATCAAGCTGAGTCAGTTTTCGGCTGCCCCCGATCAGCTTCAGCAGGGCAACTCCCGAGCTCTTGGCCCATCTCCAGTTTTGCCTGGGATTCTTCTCCCGAGCGCCGAGCCTCCTCCTCCGGCCCGTCTTTTGGCTCAGCTTCAATGCTGAGCCTCTCCTCCACTTTACAGCAGAGGGAAAGGAAAAGCCCCCCTCCACAGCTTAACTGCAGGAAGGAGGAAGAGGGCTTGGCTGCAGAGCCTACCTCTCTCCTCTTACCTCGGGTGCTGTGCATCTCTTCCTTCACAGCACACACTCTAGATGCTGCCTCTAACTCTGGCCTAGGCAGAGCTGGGGGGCCGCAGGGCTCCCCACCCTCCCGGAGGGGGAGAATGAAGGAGCCCAGCCACCCCGTGGCCTTCTCTACCTACACACAGCAGACACCAACAGAAGAACTGCCAACAGCTTCCGGTGCTGTGTATATCTGATTTTGAGCAGAAGTGAACAAGATGAGCGGTGACTGGCTCTCCAGGGAACACTGTCCTGGCACCCAGTCACCTCTGAGCACCCGAACTCTCAGGGGGGGCCAATTTCAAACTATGACAGTGTGTGATGAATAT
Organism: Pipra filicauda; assembly: GCF_003945595.2. NCBI lineage: Eukaryota > Metazoa > Chordata > Aves > Passeriformes > Pipridae > Pipra > Pipra filicauda. Next base: position 2,474,021 of record NW_024104509.1, on the reverse strand, counting down.
CTAATATGATTAAGTTATTTTATATGCCTATTACCTTGAGATCAGGTTTACCTGATCTGCATCTGGCTTTTGCCTGGGGAAGCACCTAGCTGGGATCTCAAGGGTAGCACAGACCCCAGCCCTGTAGAGAACCAGTGGAAGTGGACTTGTGAGAGAGCAGGGGAACTGGGCAGTGCAGGCACACCCAATACACCCTTTTCAGAAGTTTTTTCTAGATACCTATTTGATTGCTGCCAATTCCAAAATACGTGAGTGGAGGAGTCTGAAAGTCAGGCTATGGACACAGAAAACGTAAGTTTGAGCAGACAGGTCACAAGGAGCCCTCACCATTATTTGGGATTTCATTTCTGCAGGTGCAGCAGAAAGTCCTGATAATTTGCACCACTTTACCCTCACTTGTTCTTCAGGTACTTATAAATCTGCCAACCCTTAAGTATTGAATATACATCTTTGAATGATGTATTTCACTAGACATCCCTCTGTAATAGCAGGTTGAAAGGGATTAAAACGCATAGGCATATAACCCTTATATTTGGAACTAGAAATGTCCATGGCTAATTGTTACTTAGATACAAACACTGCATTTAAAATGCAATCTATCTTAGTTTAAATAGACTTTCAAGTGTAGACAAGCTGCCAGTTCTGTAACCTCTACAACACTGACAGAAATAAGGCTGTCCAAACATGGAGATTTATGTTTACCATAAAAGCTGCTTTCCATCTTAGCCATTATGTTCTTATATGTGCTTTTTAACTTCGTGTAGATGGTTTCTCAATTTTGACCTGTGACACCATTTTCTCTTTAATTTCTCATTCAGATATCAAATTTATCAAGTTATATTAGTGTAGTGTTTTCTAGTCTTGATTATTTTGCTAAATAAAATGCAGAAAAATATGATGCTTCATGGAAGAGATCAATTCACTCAATCTTCAGCCTTTGAACATTTCAACGAAGACCATACAGAACAACTCTCTTGCACTTCTGCATTTCTCTTCACCTGTCTCAGACAGATGCAGCATGCAACATTAGCATCTTTCTCACCTCAACTCATAGTACTTCAGAACTGAAAAGTAGTTTAATATCTTTTGAAAGTAGCAATGACTTACAATAATCTCTAATGTCTTCTGCTATGGGGTTATAAAAAAACCCAAGATAACCAAATCATATGTTACACAGGTACTGTGTTTCTTCATGCATCACCTCCACAAGCTTTACCCTCCTCCCGAAGGCAAAGGCCCTACCCTAGAGCAGACACCATCTCTGATGATTAAGCCTGCTGAAACCTCCTGGTTCAGATGAGTTGAGCACATTTGGTTTTTCATTATTGAAACGCCTACTTTCCCGAGAATTCCCTTCCACTAAATTTTTATGGTTTTCAACATGCATCAGTGCAGACAACTAATCCTGCACTGCCTTCAGTACTTTCCCCAGCTACTCAGTTAGATGTGTACCAGTGTTCATATCAGTTTGAAGAACTAATCTGGCCATCAAGTACTTACAATGCAGGGTGTCTGCCAGTAAAAGGTTCAGTCACCAAAACTGAAAACAACACAGTGGGGCACCCTCACACTTGTGAGGAAACACCCCAGTGGCTGGTGGCCCAGAAGAGAGAAAGACAGCAGGCAGCACCACAGAATTGGCTGCAGGAAGATTTTTAAATCAGTGTAACACAAACGGACATTATAGCGATAGCAAATAACAGCAAAAGTCCTAAGTAAAGAGCTAGAATTAGGCTTATTACACAGGTTCTATGAATTAACTAAATGTATACTTGAACTTTTATTAGGAAATCCTTCCCAGAAATTACAGACTCAATGGAAATATATAGCTTGACTAGAGTTATAAGTAATTTTTTCCACTCACATTTTGAGCAACAATGTCTTCTACCAGGCAATAGAAAGACAACTTACAGAGTTGTTGATCCTCTGCATCACCTGAGCAATTTGTGATTTTCCTTTAAAGAATAACACAAGGAATTAAACAAATGGAGAATGGCAAAAGCTGAACAAAGTTGTGCAACAAAAGTGTTCAAAACCACACTTACGTTCTCAAATACACACAAATGACTGCAGAGGTCTACTTTAAAACACACTTTCAAACTGATAACTTTAATCGGATCTCTTTTCAGCACATGTTGATTTATTTTTAAAGTCACATACCAAGTCTACATATGTTCTAGTTATATTCTGGTCTCACAAACACCTGCAATTTTACACCTACATTTTCACTTGGACAATTATTAACACATCTGGACAGCAACAAACTCTGGATGGTGTGATATTGGTGTTTTCCATATTGTCGGTTGCAATTACTATCTATTTGTGTACAGTGGTACACTGGGGAAAAAACAAAGTTTGGGGGCTTTTAGACTGATCACTGATCAAAGCTTTAGGAAAAGTAGTTAATGCCCCACAGAGACATTAATTTGGTTTCCTACTCAGACACAGCAGAGGGGTGACACAAAAAGTGCCAGATGAGGGCAACGTTAAAAAAAGCATCAATTTTATCAAATAGGCTGTAGTCTCAGCTTGCATTTGCCTAACCCCTTCCTGGGAATTATTTTTATTTGTTTGTTTGTTTGTTTTTTAATTCCTTTTGTTGTTATTAGAGGACTTGGACCCTTTTCCTGCTCAGATGTAAAGTATAGTTAATTTTCTTGCTCAAAAGAAACCACAGGAATTAGAAAAACAGAAACTAATTGTTGTTTTTACATTTCCTTACATCTTTTTCACAGTTCATAGATAAATTAAATCAGTTCTTTTGAAAAGTCATCACTCATACTTAAAAAAAATCTGCCCAAAATGTGTTACTCTTGATGGGAATTTTTAAATATTTGTTTGTGAAGCCCATACTAAGTAAATAGAAACAACAGTCCCTTATTTGTGCAGTTTTAAACTCTTAAACCAGACAGCAGAGTGGAACTAGAATATAAAACTGCACTGCAGAAGAAACTATATATTTTTATTTTTTTTGTAAAGTACAACTGTAGCACTACTCGTGACAGACCAACTACTAGTTTATTTAAGTTGCCTATTCTTTTCCCCTTCTCCAAAGAAAATACTCATAACTGTTAGAACAGAACAACAGTGGAGTCCACAGGAACAAGATAACACACAATAAGAAAATGAAAGAGAATTATTTTTCTTACAAGTGTCACTCAGTTACACAACTGGTCTCTGCAAAAGCCTTTAAGGATGCAGTGTGCTCATGGCTTCTCTATCACTACTACAAAAATCTAGCCACTCATACCAATACTAAATGGAAAAATTTCACTGGCAATATAAAGCTCCTGGAAGGCTTTTCTGGAAGAGCTTTTTTTGCTTACTCAGCAAGTCTTTGTCAGGTTAACATCCTCACTGTAGACTGCTCTGTAATATCCAACAGGCATAGCATAGTAGTTATTTTTAAAGCACTCTGATATTCGAGCCCCATGATTAGTAGAACTTAACTAATTCTACTAATACTTATGAATCCTTATTAATAAGATTTTCAAATCACAAGCAAAGACAGCACATAGGTATCATATTTTAGGCCCTTCACTACTAGAATCTGAAAATAAATCTGGGAGAAAGCAATATCCTAATGTAATAATCCCATGTTCTATTTTATCAAACAATGGTGATCCTGCCAGCCTTACCAAATGACAGATTCTCTCCAGGGCTGTCTGACTTCACCCTGTCTTTCGTGTTTTTAGCACTTCCTCAATAGGCTGGGTCAGAAATTTTGGCTTTGTGATTTATGGCTTTGTCCTAGAAGGCAAACAAACAGTTGCTTCCTGTTTAGTTGGCACTAGACTTTATTCCTTTATTGTGTTATGTATAAAGTATCTGTTATATTTCGAACACAAATCATTAGGTATTTTACAGACTTATAGCAAAGACTTTCTGATTATTAATGGAAGAATTAAGGTTCTTAATGAAAGATGGAAAGTATGATTTATGTATCATTTTACTACAGCAGTTAAGCTAATTCAGAGGAGAAAAAAATTAAAAACTGACTATTGAAGCTGGACAGACATAAGCAAGTTAGAAATTCTTGGGAGAAAAGCCTTCTGGAAAATAATAATGAACATCTGTACAAATATTTGTATGTATATCTATATACATATATATATAGAGAGATATATTTGTGTGTATATATGTATATATATTTGTATTATATATATATTTGTGTGTATATATCAACACCTTTGATAAACACTTTTCAAAGTTATTTGACGTCTGAAAAAATTTTCCAACAAGTCAGCTCTTGGGAGTATATTTTCATATGTGGAATTCTTAGTAAATTTTTAGTTAATAGTTTATGTGAAAAGAACTGCACAAATGCTAAATACTATCTGGTTTTCCACCATAGTTCATGCAGCAAGCAGGAGAGATTAACATTTATATACTCCTGGAAAAAAAAAAGACTTTTTAGATAATTCATAATATTTTGTGCTTATTCTATGGAAATTGTCTATTTACCCTCTTAAATGGTTTGGGTTTTTGGTTTACTTTGTACTAAGACACACACAGTTTTAGACCTCTGAACACACATCTTATCTATTTTCTGTTCTATAAAAATCTACAGATAAAATGTGTTAAAAACATAATTTGTTTAGTATACTTTTATTTTATTACTTTTAATTACTCTCAGCAATCTATTTTTCCCTTTTTCATTATTTTTCTTTGTTTTTATTACAAGCTTATAAATTTCTAGTTTTTAATGACCAGTAACAAAAAATCATATATGAGGGCATTGCCTCTTGCACTACTGATGTAGCAGAGAAAGGGAAGCAAAATGCAACATAAGATACCAGAAGGTATCTCCTGACTTCAAAGTTCTATGAATTATTTAGTTTATCTAGCTACATGTCATACTTACGGTATCCGTTTTAACTACTGTGAGAGAAAAATGCCAGCTGAATTTTTTTCAGGCCTGAAAGCACTGCTCAACCTTGTGCTAGATAAAAAAATATAACTATCTAACTGGTGGTAAGAAACATATGGATTCCACTTCAGGCACACTAGGTACAAAGGTGACTCAAACAGGTGAGAGAAAAAGCCCAGGGCTCTCATCAGCCATTTTGACATGCACATAAATCTCAGTGTTAAAAGATATTTTGAGACAATGAAGAGGAAGAAAAAGAAATGTATTTAAGTGCAATCAGAACAACCAATAATGACCCTAGTTATATACTACATCTGTTTTTTTTTTAATTCTACTAAAAATAAATTGTCAGACTCATAACATATTTATAAAGAAAGCCTTTTCATGTGTGTATCCATGACAACCTAGATTTATATTTTGAGCTCTAGAAGGTTGTTACAGCACAGCTTACATAAATTACTTGAAAGAATGTAACAAGATGGTTTGCTACTTGAGGTATTTTATTTGGCATAATATATAATATTTTGACTATATTGAAACATGAGAAAAAAATGCACTATGCAGTGATTTGAAGCCAGTCTTGTCATAAAGTAAACATGTTTTTAATATAAGGAAAATGTAGACGTACATTATGACAAAGAACACTAAAAATTAAAAAAATCCCTGAAGACTTAGTAATTGAATATTAGCATGCCATAGTTAGAAAAGGAAAGAAACATAACAGAAATGTAAAGCATACATTGCCTGAAATAAACAAAACTCCTTGCGTTTACACTAGTACGCTGTCTGCTGGGGTTCCATCTGGACTGCATTGGGCACAGGCAATCTATTTTTTTTCTCTCTATTACCTAGGGAAAAGGGTCTACTATCACTACATTGAGCACTACTAAAACTGCATTTCTGTTACACATGCTTTCTTTTTGCATTTGACTTGAGAGTCATAGTATATTATTTATATAATAGGTTAACATACTAGGCAGTTTCCAAGTACAACATGGAAACAATAAGAACATACTTCATGAGATTTCTCCAAAACAGATATCAGTGACTTCCCTCATATTTTGCTGTCAAATAAATGTATTGTCTATTTTGGAAAGAGACTTTGAGGGAAGAGAGATACGACCATTTTAATAACTGTTCAATATACTGCTCAGAATTCAAGTGAGGTTAACAACTACAACCTTCATGACCATCTTTCTGAGCAGAGCCTACTGCTTTGGATTGCAAGCTAGGAAAACAAAAACAGTGGACAAGTTCATAACAGAGAGTTTCCTCGAACTCTCTACTGAGGAAAAAGTTCTTGACATCAGTGATGCAATATTTGGGTGACATATTAACAGGCAGCCTGGGTCTCTGTGGATTCCTTATTTCTACGACCATACTGGGGTTTTGGGGGCTCTTGTCTTGGATCTCCAGTGAAGAATTATCTAGTTGAGGGCAACATGATAAGATTAAAATGAAATTCAACACATCCATAAAATGCAACAGCACAAATTTCCTCTGTAAGACCAATACACAGGCTTCAAGGACAGCAACACAGATATCATCTGCACTTTGTGAACTCTTCCAATGACATACCCTGAGATTAACTCAGTTGATGAGAGTGTGATGCTGAAAATGCCAAGTTGTGGGGTTGAACCCCGTACGGGCCATTCACTTAGAAGTTGGACTTGATGAACCTTTTGGGTCCCTTCCAACTCAGAATATTCTGAGGTTTTGTGACAGAAAAATAATAGAGATTAGGCTAACACTGGAATGGCACAAGTTTTGCCATGTTCCTAAAGCAGATCCGTCAAGTGAGAGGGATGTTTACCTTGCAGGTATCCCCAGCTGGTCAACTGTGGCCTTCTGTGGCCTGTTGTCACCTCTCTCATTGTCCGATGGATGGGAAATAATAACTCTATGGCTCCTTTTCTTACCTGGAACAATGGTCTGTATGTGCAGCATAAGAGTCCAGAGGGTCAAAATCTTTGCTCTTTTTTCCTGGCCGTATTAGGGCAACCTAAGGATTAATTTGCTGCATAAGCCAAAGGTAATTTTAGTCACTCATATAAATATTTGTGGTCACAGTTCATGCAATTCAGTAGTACTGTAAGAGCCTTAAGTAGGCAAAGATAGTTCTATTAGGGGAAGGATTTCATACCATAAACACATAAATCTTTCACTGAAATTGTTTTTCTTGGCACATTACAGTACATTATTTTCTACAGTCTAGTACTAGGTTTTATGTAACGAAATGTCGTTTAGTGACACAAATCAAAATTTTCCAATTTAACTAATATAGTAAAAACTAATATAGTTTCTTTCCATTGTCCATGAAAAGCAGGAAATGTGCAGTAGAAATAAAATCCCTTAATCAAGAGCCGCCAGCATCTTCTCGTGTTACAATTAGATTCAATATGTAATAGCTCCCATTATATATATAAGAAGGTGCTTGAGTGACTGATTTACCACAAAAAGACATTATATTTTAACCAATGTCTTGGGAATGCTGCACTTCACACGTGTATAAGAAGACAATCTTGAGTCCTATGTCCTGTGCTGCCCCAGCATGACGGGACACCTGTACCTATAAAGAAAAGATCATACTTTCTAAAGAACCTGTATCAAAAAACATATAGAAAGGCCTTACAAAGACCAAATAACCATTTTTGAATTTGTGTTATTAGTCAGACATACTTGTAAGTGGTAAGTGAATCTGCAGTGGTAAAAAGGTTACACGCTGCTGTATGTTTGGTAAGCACCCTACTGGACAATTTTAGAACATCCTCATTCAACTTTTATTCTCCCTAATCTAGATGGTAGGTTTATCATAACTAATTAAACAATCTATTGCTCTGACATCCAGTATTTTTCCATGGAAATTATTTTGTGGCCCGTTAAACATATTACTTAACATATGCCCATCAACCAAAAATTGATGTATAATGTTTTTATGCAGATAGCAATAGCTCAAGGGCCATCATGTATAAATACTTATGAGAGTTAAAAGCAAGAACAGATGCCATCCATACAAGTGTGATGCTACATAAAATTCTGTGAAATTTAAATGCATTAATTGAAACTATCAAATAAGCTTATTTGATGTGTTTCCTATGGTGTTGATTAAAGAGTGCCAAGAAATTGTACATTAAGAAGTGGAAAATCAGTGTTTTGTATCAACATTTAGATATTATGAAGTTACAGATGTATCTCTTGTCTACAGTTATCCTCTACATAGCAAATGAAGAGCTTTCTTTTCCACTGTTTCAATAATAAGAAAAAAATTACTTTGAAAGTTATAATTTTTCAAAGACTACTTTGAAATATGGTTCCTATCTAATAGGTCTTATGAGGCAGCCTTGAACAATGCCACATGATAAGGGCTTGACACAATGAAATATAAAATAGAATTAAGTGTTATTAGTACAAATTTCAAAGCCCAGTTTTCTGTGTTGGTGCTGCTTTTCCATGTTCATTCTAGTTACAAATACCAACTCAGTGAAATTACATCTGGCTCTACTTGAAATGCCACGAAGCAACTCCAATTAAAGAAAAAGACCTTTTCAAGCATAGCTATGGGAAAATGAGTTAAAGAGATAACAGAATGAGAATTACCAGGAAAAATACAGTTGTATTCTCTGGATGGAATGTGGTCATCATATACAATGTACCACACACAATACAACCTAAGATGGACTAAATGAAGGGTGGAGTGGAGACACTGCCTCCAGCCTCTGTAAAAACCCTTGCAGAGCTCAGTGGTAGTTTCTAGCTGATAATCTGCACAGCAGCTAAAACCAAGGCAGATAAAGGAAGATGACCTTCAATGCTGTTGAATCAGCAGCTGTGTGGGGACCACTTTCTTTGGACGGATGCATGTCCCCATCCCAAGCTCCTATATCTCAGCTCCTATACTGAGATATCCACCCCCAAGGTACAACCACCCCTCACTAAGATGTATGACTAAAGACACTGAAGCTCTACCTAAATATAAAGAAATAGTATACAGGTAAGTAAATAATGGGGAGAAGTCAGGTAAGGCTCCATTGGATCTCCTGGATCTCCTTGGCTCACAGAAATAGTATCTGAGTCCTGGAGCAGTTTACCTCTTGCCTTTTGTCTTTGCAGAACTGTAAGTTCTAAGATAAGACAGAGACAGATATATTCATACAAATGAAACCCTGGTTGTTCTTATTTTACGAACTAAAATCATGTTTTGGAGGTGGTAGGCTTTATACAAAGTCCATTTGAAGTGTTTTGCATATGAACATTTTTGGGTTTGGCTTTGTTTGGTTTTCAGAAACTCTGGATATTTAAAGAATGTCTTTAGAGAAGCAGGAATGGTAGACTTTTTGACAATGGCACTGTACTGACTGTAAATTTATGTTCATACAAGTTTATTATCTGAAAATTAAGAAAGCTTAGCAATTTTTTAAAAGCCCTGATCATGTCATGTCCCATTTCTTTGACTTATCCATAGGATATGAATGACTGGTTAGCTTTGCACAGCAACTGTATGCCACAAATAAGGAAAGGAAATTAATCCAGTAAACAAATCCTTTTCTGTAGTACATTCTAACTGGGAGGTAAACAGCATGCAATGATTTACCCAACACAAGAGTGGTGAAGGCAGTGACGCTCTCAAGAGATTGCTGTGAAATGTACAAGTAACCACACAGCAGAACTTCTGCTTATGTCTTACACACTAAGTCTACAAAACTTCTCCTGGCAGATCTTGAATAAAAAAAGATCAGTGCAGCCATGCTTAGACATTTTATAAGTTTAAATTTTAGAGATTGGTGTGGTTTATTAAATAGCAGTCAGGTAATAAAGACCAGGAGGATTACATGCACTTTGACTTTTTTGAGGAGATGAATTAGAATAAGTAAATCTAAGCGGGAGCCTGTAAGTTTATTATTGCAATCAAGTACTAGTTTAATAAAAATATATGTAGGGGAAAATAATACTGATGACTTTATTCACATCTGAGCCCTAACTGACTTATTATAATGGTAGAGCTTCTTCAGTTTGCAATCCTCAAATAGTCACTGATGGTGCATTGTAAAAAGTGGTAGTTTGCCTTATATATATATATATATATATATATATACACACATATAAATACATATATATATTTCATGTTTTCAAACAAGTGAACGGTATTTATACTGAAATAGCTACCTAAGAACTAAATCATAATTATTATCTTTAGTTCTTTCCAGAACTAAAACTGGAATTATTATCTTTGGGCTCTGCAGCTTCTTGAGAGTTATGGACTGCTCCCAGTGTATAAGCTGTACCTCTTGTCAGTAAAACTCATTCCCACACCACTCCCTGTACTAGCATATCCTGTGTCTGGCATGGCTGCCAGAGCATGTACTCTCAGGGACCTTGCCTGTGTAACACAGATATCTGCATCAGCAATATGGGCCCACAAACAAGATGCCTTCACCTATCATAATCCTGCAAGTTAGATTCAAACCTCAATTTTTGCTCTCAGTTGTATTCTACAGGTCAGGACTTAACAGCTGAGAAATTCATCGGTGTGAGGAAGAGTATGATTCTTACATTACTCAGAAATGATCACCACCAGCAGCACACAAGACAGTAAATCAGTGTCTGTGGACGAGCTAGTTTTGCTATATTGCTGTGCCCAAGGATGGGAATATGTAGAGCAAGGTCAGACTCTGGTGTGAGCATGCTCAGGCAAAAAAAGCACAGAACCGGCAGTAATATGTATTTAATGTTTCATAAAAAAGAAACATAGAAATGTGCTCAAAGGAGAATTCTGAGTCTACTTAAATTTCCCCAAGTACTGTCTATTTAGTTTAGTGGATCATTGATGGCTGGATGGAATAAATTGTGTCCTGAAATATAATTTTTATTTTTAGATTTAGGTTTTAAATTATTAGAATGAGATAAATTATGATCATAACATTAATGTTTTCCCTGTGAAATTAAGATAAACAAAATAAAGTTTTTTTAACATCTACAATCTTATTTTTGTCTTACCAAGATAGGAAAAGTGATTGTGACTTTTTTTAGGGAGAACAGTGTGTTTGGGAGGTTAAGAAACATGATAACAGCAGAAGACCGGGACTACGTCCGATTAGATTCAGTCCCCATGAAAACAAAGTCTAAGGCTAAAGCAGAATTATACAGGAAACCTAAGACATGAAAAGCTATCCTGATCAGCACACAGGACATTATTCAAAATGTTTGTAGTGAAAATCTTTCCAAGGTATCAATGGCACTTTGATTCCTTACATGAGAAAAAAACCCAAAAAACTTTCTTACGGTAAAGCTGAGAAAAGTCTGCATGGCACTACAGGATAAAAGAGGTTGTTAGGAATAAGAGGGCATCTTTAAAAAGCCAAAGTCATGTTGAAGGAAGGGTAGTAGGAAGGATTATAAACTCTGGCAGGTTAAAGACATAGAGTAGCAAAATAAGAATTTGACAAGCAATTGCAGAGGGTATAAATAAATAAATAAATAAATGAGTATATTTAAACACTTTAAGGAAGAGGAAGTTTTTTCTTTCTTTCCCTGGTTTTTCTGAAAAAACTTCTTTTTCCCATAACTGCCATCTGCTGTCACATATATAAGACAAATAAATTAATGTTGCACTATGTTCATTGTAGAGGCTATTTAAAGTATCAAAAAAAATATGATTGTGCTGAATAATCAGCTTGATTGTGAACTTTTTTCCTACTCTTTATCTTTAAGCAACACCAGGGTGAACACACAGTCTACAAACTGTACAACACTCTGAGATTACTGTGATACAGAGCATCCCACATTTAAAGGATGACAACTGAAAAGTGGGATTTTTCTACAAAATCACAGGCTGGCATTACAGGTTATGTCTCATACATCTGCTAAAGGTAGTACCTATGGAAGATGGTAAGGACAGGGTAAAGGCACACATACAATGGTGAGGGGTGATGGTGTCCTAGCACCCCTGCATTTACAGCTTCCTAGATTTGAGATGGTGCATAAGTTCTTAGCAACCCTGAAGGTGGCTTCTGTTCTGTGAGCATTAGCCGGTCTACCACCAAACTCATTTAGGCTTTCTGTATCAGCAGTATCCTCCAGAACAGAGTCCTGAAAATACTTATGCAATCCCAGGGAGTCAAGGGGGCACTTGTGGAGACACCTGAAAAACCTTACTGTGAAGTTTAATAAGTTGTAATGAATAAATTAGAAAAGCCTTAACTGGGTAAGAAGTGGGAAGAATTTGCAAAGAAAAGTAAATTACTTATACACAGATATGTCTTTATCTTAAATACTGTGTAGGATACGTATATTACCTTAGTTTCCAGCATCACAAACATTTGAAAAGGTTACTTTCAACTAAAATTGGAATTGAAGTAAACCACTGCAAAAGCAGAGATGCTTTCCTCCTAATTATGAGATACCCAGTGAAAAGGAAGTTCTGCAGAAGAAATTCCTTTCTTTTTTTTTAAATGCAATTAAGAAGAATTTACTGCAGCTTATCCTTCATCCCGCAGCTGATTACATGGTTTCAGAACAACAACAAAAAGATGATAACCAAAGGCCAAGCCTAAAGCTTATTGAAGCTGGAGGAGTACTCCCTTTAATTTCAATAGGCATTAGAAAATACTCAGCAATACTGAGCAACACAGCTCAGAGCATCTATAAATATATATCCCTCTATATATGCAGTTTGGAAGAAAAGCACATTTTCAGTTTGCCCAGATCCCATTCAGCAAATTATTTTGATGAGTGAACATAGTACTGATCAAGATTCTAATGTTTTTGCCCTGTGTTCCATTTCTTTTGGGAGTTACAATTTACAGACATCAAGTCCAACAAGAACAACACCATTTCCATCTGTAAGGCCTCGCTCTCGTTGGCCAAAAACCTGGACAATTATCATAACACTGACTTGTTATAAGTAAACATACTGTAAAATCTGTCATTATTGACAGAATTAAATTAGAATTTGAATGCAAGTGCCCTAAAGAAGCACTCTAATGTAAATATTAACATTCAATCTTAATAGCAAAATTGTGGCTTTTAAAGCCTCTTCAGATCAGAAAATGCAGTTCAGACTGCATCTATTGAGAAGTTTAAAACAGTGCAGAATATGAGAATACTTCACAGAATCACAGAATCACAGAGTACGCTGAGTTGGAAGAGACCCAACTTTTCGCCCTGCACAGGACCATCACCGAGTGTCACACCATGTGCCCACTAGTATCATCCAAATGCATCTTGAACTCTGTCAGACTTGGTGCTGTGACCAGTTCTCTGGGGAGCCTGTTCCAACACTCAACTACCCTCTCAGTGAAGAGCCTTTCTCTAATATCCAACCTAACCCTCCCCTGATAACAACTTCAGACCATTCCCTCAAGTTCTGCCAGTGGTTTCTGTGCAGAAGTCTCCTGATACTACCTGGGTGGACTTTGAGACTGTGATGCATAAAACCTAAAATAACTTCATGCTTTACTACTTAGGAGAATGCTTCCTTTTCCATGGCAAATTACCATGGCACATTCCATTTGCAGGAACTTTTGTATTTCTTTCCCACTCCATAAAGAGAGCTGCTGGCAGGGTGTGCCCTAGAAAGCGATCTTTGCCTTGATAACCAAGAACACATACTGCCAAATCAGACTGGAACTTTTGCACCATCTGTAAAAGCTCTCAGAGGCTCCTTTATTTCATGGAGTTTTTTGCCTTCCTGAGTATCTGTATCATTGGCCCTCCAAACGTACAAGTTGCATTGACATTCAGATGAGTAAGGCAGTTGAATATGCTTTGTAAGCCTGTGTTAAAGGATCTGAAAGTTTTAAGTGTCCAGGTTATTGATTACCTGACCTGTGGTAAGGTAGAAATCAATCTACTTTATCAAGACAAACTTTTTTTGTTAAGACTTCATGGCATCTAGTCCAATATTGAAGGCATTCACTTGCGTGAGTGTATTTGTGTGTGCACAAACTGCATTAGTTACATGACAGTAAGTGTATTACACAGCACTGACTGAAAGGGAACACCACAGGACAACCCCAAACTGCTACACTATTCTACAGCTTCTCCTCAAGCTCCTTCCTCCTAGCTCAGCACTGACGTGGTGAACAGAAATCAAGACACAGAAGTTACTTGTTGGAAGTAACAAACATAGCTGAACAAAAAAAAATGTTCTCATCTGCATAATTCTGTTTCTCACATTGGTATATTCATAGAATTACAGAATCACAGAATATACGAAGTTGGAAAGGTGTCATAAGGATCATTGAGTCAAACTTCCTGTTCCTCATTGGACTAGCTAAACATTGGACTAGCTAAATCATGTGACCAAGAGCATCATCTAAACAATCCTAATTAACTGTTTCCATTAGATTGGTATTTATTACAGAAATGCTGGAGTTGCACTAGCACAAAACTAGTTTTATTCATACATATTTATTAAAATATAGCCCTGTAAGCCTCCACAACTGAAGGAAGGAATTTATTGTGTATATGCCATACTACTTTCACAGAGTCAACAACCATAAATGTTCAGAGAGAGTTTACATATACATATGTATTTTGGGAGAGATATAAATATATACATATATACATATATATATATATATATATTTTATATCCATTAAAAGAAAACAGAAATTACCTTAGGAAGTTTGATCTTTTGACACATGCATTCATGCCAATCATGTTTCACTGATTCATGCTAGTTTGGACTGTGGACACGTGCAAGGATTGCAGAAGAACTTAGCTGTTTTAAACATGTTAGTGTCTAAATAGTAATATTTTCAACATTCTGTATACTCAAAAAAGAGACTGAATTTTTTATCTAGCAAATGTTGCAAATAGGCACAGAAATAAAATTAATGAAAGACACTTGAAAGTCCACTTACACTTCTTTGAAAAGAGAGCATAGTCTTAATTCTCTAGGCCGAGTTTTTAAAAAAGATAAAACTGATGTACACATTCTTTGGCACTTAACATCTCCTCAAGAAGTCTATAGAAACTTTGTTACCCCTTGATGCTTGAAAGCACAGTTGGACATTGTACCTAAAACTTGCTAAATCAGATTACCCCAATTAGAATCTTTCCCTTCCAAACTCACAATGTGAGTGGCGGGATTTTCCAACCTACTGGACATACCAGCATGGATATGACTTATAAAGTATTAATTAGCGTGCTCACATACAAAAATGAGAAAATCTTAGTTGCATTCACCTATTCTGATGATTTTTTCTAGAAAAATATCCTTGTTCTACCAAAGAATGCTCAGAAAAGTGACTAACATAAATATAGCACAGGTAAGAGGGAAACTAAGCAGGTAATAGACTGACATATGAAAGATGTCAGACATTGTACCATGAAAATGTGTACAACAGAAATCGTATTTAAGAAAATTGTATTACTAGAAATCTACCACTTAGGATCTACATTATCTTGACTTCATAGTGTATCATATTTCAGCTCTAAATGAGTAATTATCAAGCCATTTTCTCTCTCTTTTGTGCATTTATATTCTTGCTCTCAACAAGAGTTGTCAAAGTAAGTGGACCAAAAGAAGTTTTTAAAAATGTAAACCAGCAAGTTGTATGTAAGTCTCACAGCTTCCATCATTTCCTTTGTGTTGGCCATCTGAAAGATAAAATTGGAATGTTTTCTTTGTTAAAAACCTAGCCTACTTCCAGCACCTTGCACAAAAATGAAAAAAAAGAAGCATAAAGAAGTGCTAGTGCTCTCATCCCTTTTTCTATTTTCATTTGTGCTTAGTAACAAAAAATGGATTTGCATTATAATTTCATAGAATTCTGTTTGGATTTTTTTTTATTTTTTTATTTTTTTTTTTTTTGGTATTGTGCTGATTTTGGCTGAGGTACAATTAATTTTCCCCAGAGAAGCTTGTAGGAGGGCTGTGTTTTGGATATGTGCTGTAAACAGTCTTGATAATACAGAGGTGTTTTAGCTACAGCCAAGCAACACTTGCATAGAGCCAAGACCTTTTCTGTTCTTCACCTCCCCCCTATCAAGGAGGCTGGGGGTGTACAAGCAGTTTGGAGGGGACACAGCTGGGACAGCTGACCCCGACTGACCAAAGGGATATTCCAGACCATATGATGTCATGCTCAGTGTATAAAGCTGGGGGAAGAAGGAGAAAGGAGGCAACATTTGAAGAGCTGGCATTTGTCTTCCCAAGTCACCGCTATGCATGATGGAGCTCTACTTTCCTGGGAATGGCTGAACACCTGCTTGCCTATACAGAGTGGCGACTGAATTCCTTGTTTTGCTTTGCTTGTATGCACAGTTTTTCTTTGCTTATTAAACTGTCTTTTATCTCAAGACATGAGTTTTCTCACTTTCACCTTTCCAATTCTCTCCTCCATCCCACTCTGGGATAGAGTGAGCAAGAGGCTGGCTGGGGTTAAACCATGGCAGGTGCCTAAATAGAAGGGAATAAAATAATTTAGGAACGCTAGTGTGGAATTGATATTTCAGAGTACTTCTGTTGTCTTTCTCTCTTGTTCTCTGGGGCTTAGGCAACCAAAAGTACATATATAATAATACTGCCAAAGAAACATCCAGCAAACACAGATTTAGAAAAGAAAACCACTTCATTTTTATGACCTCAATTTTTATATTGATAAAGGAATCTAAGAGGACTTCAGAAGGTAACTGAAAATACAGTTTTATTCTGCAAGAATGATTTGCTTCATATGTCTAACAGATGTCTTTGACAGATATCTATGTAGACTGTGTCCATACAGATTATCTGCAACTATATAGAAATATAACTTGTTCTAACAAGGTGTGAAGAAATCAACATTCTCCTCTGAACTTCCTCCATATAAGGTAATTTTTCTCTCTATTTCTAGTCTGTTTCTAGTTCAGCTAGCATTTTGTTTGAAGGCCATTTCTTATTTTGTTAGGTCTAGACGGCCTACATTTCCTTTAAATTTTTTAAGAAGAATCTAGCTGAAAGCACTTAATAATTGATATGTTTAACTTTCTTTCCTTTTGAAATAGATTTCTATGGCTGAATTAAACAGTGTCACCCTTGTGGCTCTTGAAACACTCAAGCCACTCTGAAAAACAAAAGATAAGTAAAAACTCATTGCAAGTAGCATAAAAAAGAGCATTTACATTTCAGGATATAGCCAGGTATTTACTTAACATCCTTCAGTTGTTAAGCCCTGATTACAAAAACTACTCATGAGTTTGTGGATGATTAAAAGTACGGATAGAAGAGAGTTTTTTGGCACAAAATCTATTTTAAAAGGGATTATTTCATTTTCTTAATAAAAAAAGTCCTCAAGACAAACACTAATTGTCCTTAAGTTCCTTAATGAGAAGGAGAAGCTGACACAAAAGCAGAGTTCCACTGTAATGACTTCTGGCATTTGCACCCACAGAAAGGTAGGACCTCATTAGTTGCATTGTTTAAAACAAAATAAGTGCAAAGTAGGCACAGGGCAAAGTAGCTTAATTTTGTTACCAGATAACATGTGGGAAGATATATTCCTGAAAGAAGTAAGAACTTACATTAGATATGAACGGGTAACGTAAGAGAAATAAGGCTGAACCAGTAACCACTATTTTTCCCTACAGCCTTTTGGGAAGCTTAACTTTTCGCTTTAATTAGTGACATCTTACTGATACTGGCTCAAACTAGAACCCAAATACTAATTTGTGAAGCTAGGGAATACTGCGCTGCCCACACATTCTGTGGATGAAGTCTACATAAAGGAAAAAGAGACCTCTTCATGCAATGAAAGATTTACAAGTTGACACCAGTGAACAGAAGGCAGTCACTGAATTATTTTATCAGCTATCCTGGCAAGACACTTAGTGTTTTGCTGAGACTCTGTGCTTGCCACAAGTACAAGTACAAGTACAAGTACAAGTCAGCGTTTCAGATTCTACTGGTACAGTGGGCAGACTGTCGCTGGGTATCTGTCGAAGGGGTCCCGGTCTAAGGGGGGAAGAAGACACACAACACACACGAGGATGGTGAGACAAAGGGATGTCTGCCTGCTCAGAGCAGCAGGCAGCCTTTTATTAGGTTTTCCTAACTCTGCTTTCTCACACACATAACACAAACATCTTTCTACAAAAATACTAAGGAATGTGCACCTGCACACAGCTCAAGGCTGTGTCCATGGGGATTATCTGGTTGGCTTCACTGCTCCCTTGAAAAACGGCCTAACACTCCACAATACTCCAAAATCCTCAGACTTCAGCTGTGGGGCTGTGACTTCCCCCCACATCGTGCCGTCCAACTCTCAGGGTCGCTTCCATGGGAATGTGCAGCCACCTCCACCTTTCTCAGGGGAACGGTCTTACTCCCCTCAATGCTTCCAGCTCTTCTGCTTCCAGGGGGCCCAGGGGTTCCATGGGCCTGCCATCTCCCCCCACAGGAGACATTAGGGCTACCATAATTATTTTGGTGCATGTTAACATAAGCACAAAAAAAAATACCCCACTGCAATTCCTATACATTGGACACTACATGGGAGTGGTGGGATAGATATATGACAGGAGACTGTGTGTGAATGCTTTTCTTCAGGGCACCTTGCAGCATTTCGCCAGTTTCCAACTCCACAGCTCTCTGCCAGCTCCAGCAAGGCAACTCCAATGCATCTCAAGAATTGTATCGATTCTCTGGTGGTTAGGGAAGAGTGATGCAGAGTGAGTCAGAAAACCTAACTAACGTCTGGAAGACAAAGGAGCTTGGGAGAATGGTAAGCATCCTAGAGAAATTTCATGCCTCAGTTTTTAAGGTCAAATATCTTCAGCTGCTGCTGTTTTTCCATTATGTGTTGTGAACATAACTTTTACAACAAGTTGCTTATACTTGAACATTATACATTAATTGTCTTTTAATAACATGACAATCTTGTCATTTCCACAATAGATGCCATACTGATAATTAGATTTTTAAAGATTTCGTCTTCTCTGTCTTCTCTCATAAATTGACTCTGAATTTACAAGAGGGAAAAAAAAATAAAAAAGATGAATATTAAGCCAATAACTCAAAAGTAGTTTATTTCTGTCTCTTCTAACATACTTGTTTTATTCCAGCTAGAAAATAACATTTTAATGTCTGTTCAGAAAATCTTTATAATGTGATTTCCAAATTGTTTTCAGTGAAAAATTAAGGTACTACTTATAACTATGTATGACAAAGTAGTAAGTAAAAGGGACATAAAGCTCTCTGATGTTCATATTAAGAGTTCTCTGCTGTTGTATTTTCTATTCTTTCTGCACACTTATTTTGCTCTATATGTCTTTTATAAAGCTATAGGACTTAATGCCCAAATCATTGTGGATTATCATCTTATATAAATTGGCTGTAAAGAAGGCGCTACTATCTTCTTTCTGCACTGAAAACAGAACTCAAAGCCCAGCATTTCATCACCACCATCAGATAAACAATAAAAATAAGTATTAAACAATCCAATAGTACAGAGGTAAGAAAAAAAGTAAGTGAAGAAGTGACATATACAGGCTTGACAGAATTATAGTACAATTCCAAAACTAAATGGTACACTACAAATGTAGTGTACAACAACATGATATACAGGGTTTCCTCCTAGCCAGTCAATGTTGTAGTAGTGGTAGGCAGTGAAGGACAGTGAGGAATGCACTGAAGCAATATACTTCTTCATGTGGCTGTCTAATCTCTTAGGTCTAAATACTCATTATGCTAACTGGGATCCTACATAAATTTGCTCAGGCTTTTTGTTTTACCTTTTTTTTTTTTAAGCTTCATGGAAAACTTTGTTTGCAATATTTCAGCTATGTGGGAATAGCTCCTTGTGTGGAGGAAGAAATATTTAAATTGTTCATATTTCATATTTTACACTGTTCTTCTCAAAATAATATCACTTGTATAAACATTTAGAAAAAAATACACTCATGTTGTAACAAGTGGTTTACAATTTTTACAGATTTAGGTGCAAAAGGAGAATGGTACATTATGTACAGCTTTTATAGCATCTCTCACAATTCCATTAAGAAGGGGAATTAATTTTTTGCCTCTGATCTTTGTGGAAAGTCATGGGGTTACTATGAGGCACCATGTCCCACATTTAATTGAAACACAGATCTACATACTCTTATGGTGACAGGACACATAGAAGAAATTCTAATATGAATAACATAAAAAGTTCCCCAATGCTCTGCTATAAATAAAACTTGTAGCATTAATTTTTAAAACATTGAAGACTAATGATGCAGGAGTTTTTTTCTGCAGAGGAAAATAGTCTTTAAAACTAAATACACAGCCTAGGTTAGAAAGAAAAAAAATCACTACCAGCAATGCAATATCAGCCTATCTGCAATGATTTTATGTGCTGGAGCTAGAAGTAAATGCACTTCCACATTTTTTATTTAGTGTGAAAAATATTAACTTTGGTCTCAGATGGCATTAAAATCTGTCCACAACTGAAATTATTTAGAACCTTCATCCATCCATAATGAATCCCTACCTATACCATCTGATTTTCTTGCCTTTTCTAAGCCTCTTTCTGCCTCCCTGTTTTGCTTGGTTCCCATCTTAAATGCCTGGGGTTGTCCTGCTGTTTTTTCTGTGGAAATAGATTGGAACTAGACATCAGGAAATAATCAATGACATTACCATGTTTTGCAACATGCACAATAAATACATTGGGGATTACGCAAGATTTACCTAGTATAAACACAGGCTTCTATTATAATTTCCTAATGAAGATTATCAGTAACATTTTGAAGAGTTAAAAATGCATTTTGATATTATTTTTGTTTCTGTAACAATACCATAATCTCAGGGAAATTTTCTTAGTTTGCTTCTCCACACTGGTACCACAGATATCTGCAAGTAACCCATCCTGATCTGGAAAGAGCAAGCTGGAATCTCTGCAGAGGAAAACACTTCAAATTCTGAGTCAAGAAATAATCAGCTTTGCGTATAATTTTTCAGAGGATAAACCATTTGCTATCTATCATTCCCCAATTGTGTTAGAATTCCATATTTATTGAAATTATTGTTCTGACATCTTTTATTTACGAACAGAAGCAGATATTGGATTTGGGGATTTAAACATTATCTTTTACCTTTATTTTGCAGATGCTAAATATAGTTTGTCAGATATTTTCAGTTCTAAATGCGTTATTAGATGTGAATCTATTCTTATCCTTATTTACTAACAGCTTTAATGTAGAGGTATTTTCTCTCTGAATGTTGAAATTAAGGAGGATTACTGTCAATGCTACAGTAGTGTTGTATACCCTCAGTCAATTCCCGTGACTAATACTGTATGAGACAAGCTGACCGACTAGCTGAGAAATGGCCACTGAGCAGTGAAACTGAATATTCACCAGGGACACTATTCTTCATTAAATGACATTGATAAATGGATCAAATGTATCTCAAATATTAAGTCACTAACTCTTGCTTTGCAAATGTTTCTGTACAAGTTATGGCTACACCTATTAAACAAAATTTCAGTATTAACCTAGGCTTAAAATTATAATACTCCTCAGCTATCTCCTCAGTAACACATTGGAATGATCCTTCAGACAGAGACTTTTAATCAGAATTACTGTAAATCAAACAAATAAATGCTTTGGATTTGGTTTCTATGATCAATCTTCTGTTACTTGTTTGTTGAAATCAGACATGTATAAGTCACTATGTTTTCATATTTACTTTTAGAGTAGACATTCAATATGAGGTATTGTTACACTGAATGACAATCAGTGCAGATTGACAATCTGCATTACCCTTGTCCAACCCACCCCCAGAATATTGTCACTTTGTTCTTTGCTGAAAAATCAGTTATTCATGACTAGATGCATGAATTCTGAATATTATCAATAACTATTTGTAAATGAACTGTGTGTGTATAAGCTATAGATCAGAATAGATTGGCAAATGAAAAGAACACAGACTAATGAAAAACGAAGAAAGGATATAGGGAAATGTGGTATCTTCTTCACTCAAATGTACACAGTTTTAGGAAAATGAGATCAAAAGTCTTCAAATGTAAATCCTTTCATCTCATCAGGGAACTTTGTTTCTCCAAAGAAAAAAAAACAGCTGGTAATCTAATAAAATCCATTGGGTTTTTTCTCTACAGGGCTCATTTCTTAGACCATTTTCACTACATCATCTCTAGCACATGGAAAATTGAACCAAAATAATTTCCTTACCCTGTCTAATAGCAAGTAATTGCAAACACATCATGTTCTTCATTTTTATAAATATATTTCAGTTTAACCAATAATGCATATAAAGTGAAGGACTTTGAATCATCTGGGTTTTTGAGTTCTTCCCAGAGTTTTATGCTGGCCAAGAACTGAGAGAAGTAATGGAAAGGTATCCATTTCGATCTGCCCCTATATTAGGCTATTATAGGTGCTGTTAAATTGAATTATACACAAAGCTGAATTTAGTGTCCCACATGGCAAAACAAATAGCCACAACTACACCATCAAGAGATTTATTTCAAGGAACAGCTAGTATGAATGAATACCGCACTGTAGTTTAATGTTTCAAGATGGCAGCAACACCTAACAACAAATATATCAGGGAGTCTTATTACAGAAAGGCTCACTCAGAATATTTAGACAACAAGTTACCTGACACTAAATATTTCAAGAGAGTGCTACAGGTTAAGAGCACCTAACATATATGTCAGGGAGTCCTATTATAGAAAGGCTCACCCAAGATATTTAGAGAACAAATTACAAAATTGAATGTTATATCTGAAGCAGATTGAAATGTCGAAGATGGACACAGGAAGAGAATACAGTGACATTTGAAAATATTGGAGTGTTTTATTTATATTTTTAAAAAATCTCATAGTTCTCCAAAACATTTTTCACATCTCATGACTTCACTAGGTCAGCTTGGCTGCTTTTTATCTTAATATAATTTGGACTACTGACACAATACAAATAAACACCAAGAAAGATCTGCAAATGAATTTTTTTCTTCTCTAATAAAATTTCTTCAGTATTGTCAGGGTAAATCTTCGCAAAATATCCAATCATGGCAAAACTTCCATAGGAGACTTTCTCTACTATTGCCATTCTTTGCACTTGAGAGGAACTCCTTCCTTCTGGTCCTGGTTCTCAAATTCCCGGTGACCAGCTATATTGGGTTTACCTGACCAGGTTTTGGTAGCCAGCAAGATTAGGGTGGCTTCTGTGAGAAGCTATCAGAAGCTTTCTTCATGTCTGGCAGAGCCAGTGCCAGCTGGCTCCAGGATGGACCTGCTGCTTGCCAAGCCTGGGCCAATTGGAAATGATGGTAACACCTCCGTGATAACATATTTAAGAGGGGAAAAAAAGTTACTGCGCATATCTAATTGCAGCCATAGAAGAGCAGAGTGAGAACATGTGAGAGGAACAGCTCTGCAGACAACAAGGTCAGTTCAGAAGGATGGGAAAAAGGTGCTCCAGGTGCCAGAGCTGAGGTTCCCCTGCAGCCCATGGTGCAGCCCATGGTGAAGCAGCTGTTCCCCTGCAATCCATGGAGGTCCATGTGAGAGCAGAGATCCACCTGCAGCCTATGGAGGAGACCTATGTCAGAGCAGATGGATGCCCGAAGGAGGCTGGGACCCCATGGGAGGCCTCTGCTAGAACAGGCTCCTGGCAGGGACCTTCAGGCCTGTGGAGACAGTGGAAAAGGTTTCCTGGAAGGATTTGTGGCCCTGTGGGAGACCCATGCTGGAGCTGCCTGTGCCTGCAGGACTGCACCCCATGGAAGAGGGACTCACAGTGTTGCAGTTTGTGGAGAACTGTTGCATGCAGGATGGACTAACATTGCAGCAGTTAATGAAGAACTGATTCCAGTGGGAGGAACCCCATGCTGGAGCAGGGGAAGGACTCCTCTCCCTGAGCAGCAGCAGAAACAACCTGTGATGAACTGACTGTAACCCCATTCCCCATTTCCCTGTGCCACTGACGGAAGGAGGTAGAGCTGGGAAGGAGGGGGGGTGGGGAGAAGGTGTTTTTAAGATCTATTTTTACTTTTCATTATCCTGCTCCGATTATTTTAGTTATAAATTCTAATAATATCTCCAATTCGAGTCTGTTTTGCCCATGATAATATGTGGTGAGTGATCTCTCCCAGTCCTTAGCTCAACTTATAAATCTTTTATTATATTTTGTGTTTCCTGTCCAGCTGCAGAGGGGAGTGACAGAGCAGCTTTGGTGGGCACCTGGCATCCAGTCAAGGTCAATCCACTGCACCAGCACCTTATAATCAGCCACTGCCAAAAGAGATTTACCCAATTTTCCCAACACTTTTCCTCATGCACCAGCACTTCTCTTTCATTCTACCCCACCACCTGTTCTTTCAGATGCAATTGCAGAGTCATGTGTTTATGTGAAAGATGGGCTGGGAAAGAAAGAAAGCAGATGATGCTAAAATTCTTAATTTCTAATTTTAATTTTTTCAAGAACAAAGTGTATGGATTTCATTAGCAGCTTTAGAAAGTGGCAGAAGCTGAAACATTAGACAAGAGGCTTAAGAAGGCAGAGAAAAGCAACAAGCTGTATAGAGATATTGAAACACAGGCCTAATGGGGCAAGAGGCAGACTCAGGGAGGTCACAGGTGAACATCCAATCTGGTTGTCCATGTCTGTGTCTGTTCTGCCAGCCTCATCACACTCATATTCTCATATTCATGTAAATATATCTCTGCTAGCTCCCCCCATGCCTTACATTTCTTTCTCATCTTCATTAAAGAAAGGAAGATAAATTAAAAGCATAACTTTTCATTTCTAACCATTACGCTTTAATAGCTACTCATTTTTGCAAGGCACTTCACAGCATAGCTGCAGAATGTCCTGCGTATTGCTTCTGGAATCAAGCTGTGTGACACTCAAAGTGTTTATCATCGCTGTGGCTCTTTGATCCTTCCCAGGATTGAACTTCCCAATGTGATGCTCTTCCATACAAAAAGTTTAGTTAATCAGTGCTTATACTATGAGAGTTTATGCTGGAAAAAGACTGCACAAAACCAATATTATTTTGTGGTGAAGCAGACATTTTAGGAATGCACACAGTAGACAGCATCAAGTAGTAGTGTTCTACAGCTTAACTTCATTTAAAAATACACCAAGAAATCCTAAAATACAACTTTGCATAGCAAAAGGCATGTTATTAAGCACACTGAAGCATATGCTATATTGGCACTATGAACTGCTTGGCAAAAAGTGGCAGAAAGGGAACCCTAGACATCAATTTAGTAACTACCTATTTTGTGAAGCATGACACTCTTATACAAACTCCAGACCCTTTATACTTTGAAAACTTTTCTCTTTTTTTTTTTTTTTTTTAGCATGCATTATAAACCAAGCACAGAATTTAGATCAAAAATCAATCTTTGTGTCCCATTAACCTATTATTTTCTGTATGGCATTATTTAATGCAAGGATTTTTCCTGCAAAAATTTTTAGAAGTGGAAATGTTGTTACTTTCCCTTGTATTGTCAAACAAAAATAAAATAACCACAAATTAGAATCATAAAAATAAAAATAAAAAACATCATTAAGATTAAAAATTAAAACCCATTGTAAATATTTCTACAGGAATCTAAATTTTACTGTTTCTTTTTCAAAGAATACTGAGGCAAAAATTACTTTTTCTTGTTTTGAAGAATAAATAACTATTACAGACTTTCCTGTGGTTCAAGGATAGTGTTTCTGCTATAATCAAACTGTCATGTCATTCCATGCAGAACCTCACTCCCTGAGAAGGATTTAGGCCTATGGCTGTGGTTTTTACTAAGAGGACTTACTGATCTATTTAATTAAATGCTTATTTGACAATTTCTTGAATATTGTAGGAGGATTACATTAGCTTTGCATGTCATAAGGAAAGGATATTCAAAAATGCTCATAAATATTGAACTTTGGAGTATTGTTGAATATTATATAATATTAATTTTTTAATAACTGGGTAAATGATTGAGAAATGAACAGTGAAGGCAGCATGAGAGGACTGTAAATACAAAAATATAATAATACTTATAATAATAAAAAATATTTTTTTTCACTTATTGTTAAAACAACCAAAAAAGAAACAAAAAAACCCTCAATGTTTTCTCAATGATGGACAGTGACTTGGCTACAGCATTCATGCTTATGAGGTAGAAACCACTTTTACCTGCACACTTTCTCTTCAGCATTTAAAGGGAGTGGGAGCATTTATTAAATTTAAATCACAGTCAGAATGCTGAAGTATGCTGAGGGGTAGGAAAAAAGCTCCCATTCTGTAAACTGTTGTGCACAAATAGTGCAAGGCATATAAGTAGTCTTATCAGGCTACTCAGTGGGAGCATCAGCAATATCATCACTGAACTCTGCGTTGATATGGTTTGAATAGCAATGTCTCAAGTCCCTGACCATGTTGGATTGGCTTTCCAAATAAAGTAATTCAGAAAGTTATGAAAAAAATTGACAAATAACACTACATCTACACCGTATTATGGCAGATGAGGTTTTCTCACATTTCATCAGAGATATTTTAGCATGCTGTCGAAATACTCTTACAAGAATTCTCCCACAAAATGTCCAGAGGTTCTGGCAACGCTGTATCTGTGCTTCAAGTGTGTTCATTATTACTCAAAAAAACCCACTGAGGTAGCAAAATTTAAGTCTAGTCTGAAGTAGAATATTGTCTATTTGTTTTGAAACAACAGTAAATTATGCATCAGCAGCCCATATTTCATGTCATATACTTTAAACAGCAACAAATCCCCAAGAGCATTTTTAATTACAAAGCGTCTTGCTTTATACAATAAACCTGCTTTTTTCCATATACAACTCTACAACAACCAGTGATTTTGTTTAGGTTTTGTTTAGGTTTCCTCTAACTTTCCATGCAGCAGAATTCCTATGATATTTTGACGTTCTCCGTCATTTGAGGCAAGCCTTTTAAATGCAGCAAGAAGAGCGACTGAGGCTGCAGAAACAGCTTCATCTCATGAAGTCATATGGCAACTGCCTGACACAAAACATTCATTTGTCCAATTTCTTGAAAATGCTCTTTCAAAATTTCTGAAAGGCAGCTAAAATAACAGTGAAACACGAACACACCATGGCCCTGTTCTTTATGGAACAGCTATAGAAGCTTCACCAGGAGGACATACCAGAGGAGCTATTGGCAGCCTTTGGAACAGCCTTTGAGACCAGCAATATTTCCACCCTAGTAGAACTGTCTGCGCTAAGTTCTGCTAAGCTTCTTCCCTCTTCTTCTGTTTGCGAGACTTTAGTGCTCCAAAACAAGATGAATAAAGTGACTGTACTGTCATACATGGCCCTCTGACCACAGTACATCCACCTACCATAAATGAATATCCTTTAGAAGATTTCTGAGACCAGTGGTGTGTCAAAAAGAACACAGGTGAGCTCATGGGGATACAAGATGTGCCTAAAGGACTGTTCATTTTTTTCACAGCAATGTTGCTGTTCTGTAAGAGGGTCTTAACTCTCGTAAGAGCTTTTGTTTTGTAACTGAAGGCAGGTTTCTGGGGGCAGGTATTTTGTCCTGAATCAACATTTCTCCAGAGCATGCATCTGTAGGGCTGTTCTTTAGCTCTGCCATTCAGTGTTTGTGTTGTGTTTCCTGGAATGTCTGGAGTGTTTTTCAAAAGATGGTTGGTGAGAGCTAAGCTGACAAACTATAAAGGAGAGGAAACGGCCAATCACATAGCCAAGATGAGGTGCAGCTCAATTCAGTACTTAAACAGAGCTTAAAAGAGGAGAGAGACTTTCTTACACAGACAGTGACAGGAAGAGGGGAATGTTTTAAATTAAAAGCAGAGAGATTTATATTAGATGTTACGAAGAAATTCTTCACTGTGAGGGTGGTGAGACACTGGCACAGATTGCCCAGAGTACTTGTGGATGCCCCAGCCCTGGAAGTGTTCAAGGCCAGGTTGGATGGGGCTGTGAGCAACCTGGTGGCATTCCTGCCTGTGAGAGGGGGAATTGAAACGAGATGATCTTTAAGGTCCCTTCCAACCCAAACCCTTCTATCTTTCTGTGATTCACACCAAAATTATTCAGGTTGTGTATCTAGGTAGCAAAAGACAAGGAAATTAGAGAATGTCAGGGAAAGGGCATTAACACCTCAATCTTACCAGGACACCGAAGACTACTAATAGTTGTCATGGTTAAAACCAAATTCACTTATCACAAATCAAAAGACAAATTTTGGAAAGCTACCTAGTTCCCTTTCTCATAAACAAATTACAACCAATATGGCTCATTTAGGAGGGGAAAGTTTACGTCCGGCTAGGAAATGTGATATGAAATGAGTGGGAGGCTCAGTTGGGATCATGAAAAGCAGTGAATCAGCCACGGCTCCCTACACCTTACATGTTTTTCTCCTCTTCTTGACTCAGCCTAGTCTAGCTGGCTGTTGAAAGATCTGTAGAATAAGAGTTTCAGGAAAACATTAATTATAGCTCCAAGTTGCAGGTCTGGTTAAAGCTGGTTATTCAAAAAGCTCAATTCCTCTGTTTACGTATAATTTCAGATATTGTAGATGTCTGTGAGTCCCTGGGGTTTTTTTGAGATTAATTACACTCCTATACTTTAAAAATATTTTGCTGTTAGGTTTTTTGCTCTAAAAATCAGCCCAATAACAAGAAGCAAATTAATAATACAAAAGATAAAGAATTTAATAATGTCCTACCAAGTTGAACTGTAAAACTAAACAAAAATGAAATGGAATTGTATCTTTTAAAGATCATAACTAAGATGTACGAGGATTCTTAATATTGGTTACATATATTGACAGAGAGGAGTGACATCCCAGAATATTTTAGATTACTCTGGTATGTAAAACACGGCACTAATGGAAAGTCAAATGAAAAACTTCACAATAAACGTAAGAGTATTATTGTTTAACGAATGCATATTCCCTAACTCAGATAGAGAAATAATTTGGAAGGGCTTGAAAAGGTATCAGAAAATAAAGGCAGGATGGATTTCAAATTTCCTTGCTACTGTTTCTCAAGTAAGTTTCATTGAAGAGTATAAATTTTGCACACAACAGGCATGCTGGCACTGGCTAAAAACTCAGAGGGATTATAGCAAAGTGCTTACATTAAGAGTAATTTAAATTACAACTATAGGGTGAAGGAATGATATTGGTGTGTCAGAAATACATCACTAAAAATGTTTCATTTTAAGTGCTCCCATTAACAAGGCTGCATCACATAAATAATTAGACTGCCAAACATTTTTAAGTATTTGAAAACTCACCTATGTAAGCTATTTAAAAAACAGATGATTACAGAATTCCCAGGCAAAAAAAAACCAAACCAAACCAAAACAAAACAAATAAAACAAAACAAGGTAGGAAGAAAAGCAAATGCAGTAGACAAGGACACTTTTGGGGAATGACTATAGCAGTTCATATATTGTTCCACATCATTCCTTCTGTTAACAGCACAAATAGCAGCAGTGGGAGCAAAAACAGGGCAAAAGTATACTAATGCTGCCCTATACAAAGAAGCAACTTATATTACAATTATGCAAGGAAATAAGAATGGAGGGAGTCATGCAAACTGCTGCTCTATGCTGTATGGATAATGCCTATGCAACTTTTTAAAATCTGCAACTCTCTGCATCTATCTACCATATTGTAATATAATGTTTCTAGAAGTCAGTTCTCCTGGATATAAGATCATTAGAAATAAAAAAGACCCAAGACTCAAATCTTTCAGACACCATGTTAAGATATAGTGTGTCTTCCTGTAATGATGCACCTCGGAGTCCTGAGACAATTGGCTGATGTAGTTGCCAAAACACTCCCTATGGTATTTGAAAAGTTGTGGCAGCCAGATAAGTCCCAGGTGACTGGAAAAAGGGAATCATGGTACCCGTATTTAAAACGTGTAGAAAGGAGGATGATAGGAACCATTAACCTGTCAGCCTCCCTTCTGTGCCTGGGAAGATCATGGAATAGAACCCTTGAAAGTTGTGTTAAGCCATATAATTAATTGAAGATTTTTACCCAACTGTATAATTCACCTGGATTATAGTTTACAGAGGAATTAGAAATTATACCTTAGAAAAAAGCTACAAAGTTATATTATTAGTAATGACGGATATTTTATATGTAACAAAAATATATTATTACTTAAGTACTGCTAGCTTCAATTCAGCATAAGTAGGGCAGAAAGGCTGCAACAGTCTGTTCTGGTTATGCATAAAAGCACCACGCAAATCTGTCCCACAAATAATATACGTTTCTAGTTCATATCACCTTTAACCTTGAACTTTTGAAGTGTAGAAATGCTGCAATTTTTCAATGTGTTCTTGTTTGTTCCTGTGGCCACCCAGTGCCACACTTGATTAGTTCCACAGACTTGTGCTCTTTGCAGCATTGTTACTCAAAGAGTCAGAAGTAAGAAGGAAAAGAGGACCACACAAAGTGAAGCAACTTTTACATACAATTCTTTGCTGTGTCATACTTTGCAAGGAGTAAATGTCATTTTGTCAGGAAATTTGTGCTTTTTTGACATATAACACCCACTAATTTTTCTCCCAATGGACTTAAACCCTAATTCTGCATTTCTGAATCTGACTGATATAAGAATCTCTGGTAAATAAAACTATTTTAAAACAGCAACAAGAAGGCACATTATGTAGGGACAGATGGCAAACTGCAATGCTCAAGTCAAATGTACCAGGCAATTGACAATGGGAAAATAATTTCATATAAAAGGGCTGTAGGGAGGATTTTTATATTTCCCTGTGTTCTTTTTTCCATGAAAATAACCCCAAAATACAACAGCAATTGCTAATAACATTCAGATTTTCAGCTTTCTGTGTATAAATGCCTTATGGTCACTTTCTTCTAAATATTAGTCTGTGCTTAAATAATAATAAAAAAAAAATCCCTCAAAACTCATTATCTAATATGGTATTTTAAAATTTTTGTTTGTTTGTTTTAAATTTTAATCCCTTTTGACATAGTTTCCCTAATGATGTTTTTTTCTAACTCTCAAACCCAATTCATCAGGATTGCTTCCCACAATCATTTTTTTCAGAGCAGCAGCCTCAGGTGGTGGTTGATTTTGGCACAAGTTCACTCGCACAGTTCATCATTCAGTGTTGTCTCCTCCTGCACTAGAGAGATGACAGAAATGTTGATGATGCCTGTATCAGAAAGACCACTATATTGTGCTCTTTCTGTGCTGTGCAGAGTCAAACAGCCTACGCTTTGAAGCATGTCTAAAGACCTGCTTGGTGAAATGCTGTGATTTTTATTTTTTTTCCCCACAAGGGCCTTTCTCACTGTGTGTTTTATTCCACAGTCTGAACTATAGTCTTTCATGGGACATTCAGCTTAGTCTTGATAAATCTTCAACTGCCCTCTTAGACTCAAGTACTTTGATCCACTGTGTCTCCATTTTTTAACCTCGCTTAAATTCAAAATCATATTGTTTAGATTTCTATACCAATATCCTTTATTAGAGATAAATTCCTGAGGTATACATAATGCCGTTTCACCTATTCTTCTTTGAGCTGAAAATCCACCTAAGCACCAATAGCATCAGCTGTTGACTATCACTACTAGTGCCATTATCCTGCAGAGTAAAGGAGTCCAGCATCTGGTGCCATGACATTCTGGGGAGTCTTCCAAATTAGATGAAGTTTTTAAATTGCACCCACTCTTTCACTCAGCATTTTTCCATTTCATTTTGGCCTAGGCAGCTTGTGTTATTCAGACCTTTGAAAACCAGCCAGATGGATCTCTAACTCTGGCAGGTCGACCAGCAAGAAGGAAAAACATGGAACTATGCTAAATAGGTGCTGAAGTAACCTTAGTGCCTACGAAAGCGTGTCAGTCTTTTTTCTGTTCTGAGTGCTAGGCACTTTTACTGTAACATGTGGCTCCCACCAAGAACTCTCCTCTGTACTTCACTACTCTATTCCTTCACTTCTTATCCTGACTTTCTCTGACAGAGTAGAGGAAAGAATAGTTCCTAATTTGTCCTTGAAAATAAAAATAACCACAAGTTAGAATCAAGAAAACAGGAATGAAGCTAATATGTAGCACTCACATCACAAAGTTCTTCTTCTTCTTATATGATTTAAAGTGTTTTCTATCTTTTAAAATCATTATGCATAATGTTCCTATAACAACTGACCCAGATTCCTAATGAGCTTCCCTTGGTACTACTTCTACTACTACTACACGAATAAATAATAATTTCCTGTGGGTAGATTTCCCATGTCTGTGCTCTAATTCAAAGCCTGACCTGTCTGTCCTGGATTACATGCAGTGTGCCAAGAGTCTCCAGCTTTAGAGAGGTTTTTTTCTGCCAAACCTTTTCTCCCTCACTGTTTTGGAAAGGGATTGGCAGCTCAGACATACTGCAGCAGCATGGAAAACAGCCAGATGACAGCCATAGGCAGATGTCATTTAGGTCTGACAGGAAAATTAATTCTAGTTATATGATCAAACATTCATAGATCCTAAGGGAAAATCAGTATTTCCAGGAGACAAAGTTACCATGCATCTGCATGATTACTGCTTTCAAGGTCTTGTGTATTCCTGGGAAAGCTATGGTATTACTGCTTTACTTTGGTCTCGTATCTCACATGAGAACACCCAGAAACTTTGAAGAGTTTGAGCTCCAATGAGGTAACACAAATCTACAAACTGTTCTATATAAAGTCCTTTAATCTCTTCTGATAAGCTTGTTTAATCTCCCTTTATTCAATGATAACAGACTAAAACTTCAGTAGGTACAGTCGGCTAAGAAAGACTGTTTTGTTGCTAGGTTGTGTGGGTTTTTCTGTTTGTTTGTTTGTTGTTTTTTTTTTCTGAAAATGGCACAAAACATAAGCAAGACTTTTAATTTAGAAATAAAATCAAATTAACCAGGAGAAAGATGATGAGATACAAAAACGTGAAAACTCACTAATTATCAAGTGAACACTATTGGACAGTAAATGACACCAAAATATGAATGGTCTCACTAGAAAGCTTATAGAAACATGGTTAGCCTAGATGAGCTAGTGCTGTATCTTCTCCTGCTTCTAAAGTCTGCAATGGTAGGCTGAGCTCTTTTCCTATGAGAAATTTATGAAGTGTCATGGATCTCATATTCTCTGTCAAGTGTTTGGTACAACAACATCATCAGGGTGGTGATGCAAAAAATTAATTCTATGCAGCCCTCAGAAACTTGTTGATTTTTTTTTCAAACTATGGTTTTTGCATCTATGAACATGCGTTTTTCCTTAAGGGGTTTCACTGTGACCAGAGGTGAGTTCTGGTGTTTGCCACACAGTTGGCAAGTTCTACTTTCCTAATGTAAGCATTGACTTTGCATCAATCTCTATTTATTCCTGAAACATGAATTACTTCGGAGATTATAAGATGTTAATTTATGACTGGCACACAAATCAAGGCATCTAATGAAAATTTAGTAGTAAAATCCCCATAATTAATTCACTTTTTTATACCTCTGCATGGTCTTAACCCCTGCTGCTACCTAAAAGCAATCTATGCTGTTCTCAAAGCTTAGATTATACTGTCCTCAGGTCCCTCTAGAAATACTTTGACATATGTTACTTTGACTCTATAGTACAACTTCTATTCCATATTTCAGGATACTTCACAATTTGTGCAGTTCTCCCATCATCACTACTGTCATAGTGTCCTGGTTCTGGCCAAGGACAGGGTTAATTTTTTGCAGTAGCCATGAGGGGGCAGAGCCTGGAGACACATGGGCATGGCCAAGACCCTATTTGATACCATCTCACATCATTGCCAAGGTGGGGTAAAGGGAATCTCTCTGGCTTCCCCAGCAAGTGGGGTCAGGGTGGGGTGCTACCACTACGAGTAAGGTTGAATCGGGCTCCCAATAGCATTTTGCATGCAAATCACCCTCTTTTTTTTAAACACTTTTGTTATTAGTATTGTTGCTGTTACTGTTTCTTTTCTTATCTCATTGCTGTTTCCATTAAATTGTTCTTATATTTGCCTTTTGTGCCTCCAGTTGTGTTGGAGAGATGTGTGAAGCAGGGGGGGGGAGAGGAAGTGAGTGAGCAGCTGTGTGGCTGGGGAGTCTCAGAGGTGTGGGAACACTAAACTGGGGAGTACCATTCCTAAACAAAAACACACAGTCACAGGGTTTTGTGGATACAGTTACAGCATGAAGAGTTAATGACAAAATATATTGTTCTAAACATAAATCTCTTCAAAGACTCATATATTAAAACTTGTTTGCAAACAAAAAGATGATTTTTTTAAAAAGCATAGGCAGTAACTTAAACAAAAATCCATGAACTTTTTCTCTTATTTGGGCTCTCATAATCACATTTTTTTCCAAGCCTCATCCACCTTACAGATTGGTTGAGGCCTTCCCTCCACTACCACACCAATTCTATAGAACTAAAAGAGGAAGAGAATTATTTTGGTCAGAAAACAGATACACTGACAGTAGTTATTTTATTAGAAACATAGTTCAACTTACAAACAGAAAGCTCAAAAGACCTGCCAGATTGAAGTACAACTCCAGTGAGAACTCAGAAAGGGAAATTTCTGAAAAGTGGTGGTTTTGTCAACTGTTATGAATGCAGCACAAATCATATGACCTATCAAGATTACAGAAAACTAGGAATTAACCTAGCATCATCACGAAGAAATCTTATTTCAACAGTAGCTTTTTAGTATGAGGCATTCTCACAACCAGACTTCCCTAGGTGTGTGGTATCACCCCATCCACATCACCTTAACCTGAAAAACTATGTGTTGACTTCTAAGACTTTTCATTAAATTCTCAACACTACCTTAATAAGGCTTCCATCCTAGTGAGAAATCTAGGAAAAAATACCTTAAAGCCAACTTTTTTTTTGCAACACCTCTCTAAATAATAAACTATTATTAGATGAAGGAGAAATTATTTATCCTATAAAGTCAAAGCCAACTACAAAATAGGATTTCACCTGGGATGCTCCAAGTACTTAGGCTTTGATTAATTATGCTAAAAATAACAGCATCTTTTCCTTGGAAATTAATAGTTACTTGTTTTATAATTATCCTGAAATCTTGTTTTAGCTGGGTTCTTATCAAACTAAAAATAATTCCTTCTGATGACAGATTGCATCCAAGTATTTTGAAAATACTTGAATCTGACTGACGTCATATAGCCTCAGATTAGATGTGTTTTCCAGAAAGCAGGTAATATTACTCATTTAATACGTCCACTTAGCCTTTATGCGTCAGCTATGTACCCAAGCTTTGTTATGTTGAGCTCAAAATGGTATAAATATAGTTTACAATTACTGAAAGCTTTCATCTGACTTCACATCTACTAGCAGTGCATCCTTTTCCATGGTGCCCTGGTGGTTCACAGTTAAACTAATGACTTGTTTAGACTGAGCTGTTAAAACAAAGTATCTTTCTCACATTCCTAGCGCTTGGGGGTTTGTTTTTGACACTTGAGAAAGACATTTGCTATTTGTGCACAGTAGTCTTTTTTACTTCAACTTGAGAAAAATATTACCTTCTGTTTGTGTAAAAGTAGCAAAAATAAATACATGAACAGGAGGCCTCAGGAAATAGTGTTAATTAAAGCAGTATGTTAAAGAAATTAGTGACACAAAATCAACGCCTACTAAAACAGAAAACAAGAGTTTGTGAACACTGTTTACCCTTTTGTTTCTGGAGCTCATTTAGCAGCCTGATTTTCAGCTTACATCCAGGCTCCAAAGCACTGGGAAATGAAGCTGTATATTCAGTGTACTTGAAAATAAGGCTGCAAGCACTTTCCTGGTACACTATTTGCTCTGAAATCCAGGCTTGCTGGCACTGCTTGTCTTGCTTGCTTGAACAAGTCCTTTTTAAAACCCCTAGGAATTCATTAAATATATATTTCTTGGATGAGTTTAGTAATTGAGTTTAAGAGCAATTTTGACATTAAATTCTTGGAAAGGTCTCTCAAAATCCTAACCAGTGCATGCTTAACTGTTTTTTCTTATTGGAAGGTTTTAGTTTAGGCTGAAATACATTGGAGTAAAATAATTTCAAGTTATGTTACTCAGAAAATACTACGTGGTTAAAAAAAAATTAGGACAAAACAAAAGGTATCATTATATTTCCCATATCCGGTCTGAATAACCAGCTAAACTTTTCTTATGCAGAAAACATTATCTGGTAGTTACCTCCTCTAGTGGTGAGAGGGGGTGGAGTGAGTGGGTAATAGACGCAGGAGGAACCTGAATTAAAATTTTGTGGCAGAGAAGTAACAAAAGGAGAAGTGAGAGTGATACTTTAAAAAACAGAAATAAAAATTTGCTCACTTTTGAAACATCTGCTGACTCATAGTTTCTCAGAAGTGAAAATTGCTTACAAAAAATATTGCATTTTATTTTTACATTATTTGAAAAAATCAGGTTAAGAAAGTTAAACATGTTATACAAAATGATTTTACATGTTAAGACATGTTATTTCCACTTTTTTTTTAATTCACACCTCTTATACAGAAGGATACATGTGGCAATGCATTTGCCATATACAGTATGGAAAAAGTCCTGCCAGAAATGGACTGGTGAGGAAAACAGCTCAAACCCTATGGAAACAGAAGCTTTTACTGTAGTTTAAACATGTCTCAACATGTTTGTGTATTTTCTGCAGTGTCACTGTATCCCTCTCCCAAACACCCCCTGTTAAGCTATTGTCTCCCATACAAGGTGTCCTGGGAAGATGTCCCGAGGTGTCCCATTGGTCCTTTGTTTAACCCCTTCCTATTGGCTGTTGACCCCTTACCTGATGGTTTCTTTTGTGTGACCCTGAACTTGTGATTGGTCCCCTTTGACCTTCCTAAAAGCCTTATAAACCCCAACCCCACAATAAACTTCCTCTTTCGTCCGTCCCTCCCAGGTGGTCTGTGTGTGCTCCTTGCGGGGTCACCGGGCCACGTGCTGGGGTGGGGGGAAGGGCATTCACCTCGCAGGCAATGGGGCTGGAAGCTTAAGGCCTGGAGGTCTCCCCCTCTCCCTCAATTCGCCGTAAATTGGTGCCACGTGGTGAGGCCAAGATTGTTTGAACTCTTCTGTGAAGATAAAACCAATCCTAACGCATAAACGGGGCGAGTTTATGTGCAACGGCGAACCGGGTCTAAGCGGCAAAAGTACTGGCAAGTTGCATCACCACAAGAGAGCATCCTGCTTTGAGTACTTCAACCTTCCTGACGACATTAGGTAAGGAGCAGACCCGGCATATTCCCTTATATAAAGAAACAAACAAAAAAAAATAATAATGGGAGCATCCCTCACTAAGACAGAAAAAGAGAACTATAAGCATTTGAAAAATTTATTAAGTTGTAATGGCAAATCGACTAACAAAAAATCCTTAAAAAGCCTTTCCAAAGTTATGGTTAAAACTGACTTTAAACTTCCTTTCTGTCTGACGACTAAAGATTGGGAATTACTAGGCAGACAGATTTGGATAGCTGCAAATTCCAACGATAAAGCAGCAATACATGCCAACATAGCTTGGACTCATATCGTAACAATTCTTGAAATGCAAGAAAAACATTCTGAACCCCAACGAGAAAGCAGCGCAGCTTCCCTCCGTGGTCTAGGAGAGGGTGGGAGATCGAAATTGCCGCGGGAAGCAGGGGAGGAGGGAAACGGAGATCACGAGCGGCAACCCTGGGCAGGCACCCCCCCTCAGCCCCCCCCATCGCGGTCAGCACATGGCGGAGCCGCGCCCCCGGTCCCTGATACAGCAGGAGGCTTTGGAACTGGCCAGCCTCAGCCCCCTGCGCAGATGGAACCCGCAGCGGCAACCCCCAGCCCGGGTTTCACCATTGGGACAGCCCCTGCCCCCCCCCGGGACTCTCCGCCGCGGCCGCCGCTGCAGCGAGGGGAGAAGGAGCCGCCCGCAGCCAGCTCCAGCAGGACCCCTCCCCGCCCCCCTCCCCCTCTCCCTCCGAGAGCAGGCGAAACCATCCCGCTGCTCCCAAGCCCCGACTTCCCTCAGCCACCACCCCTGACATGGAATAGCTGCCACAGACACTGTTCGGGACAGAGCTGTGCCGTGGCCCCTCAGAGGAGAAAAATTGCGGCAAATTCATAATTTGGTAAAAGAACAATTGGATAAAAGCCGATTAGTCCCCACAAACACTCCATGGAATTTTCCTATTTTCACAATCAAAAAATCATCTGGGAAATGGAAGTTGTTACATGATTTACGAGAAGCCAATAATATCATAGAGCCGATGGGAGCCCTCCAAACTGGGCTACCCTCCCCTGCCATGCTCCCAGCAGACTGGCCGCTTGTCATTTTAGACATTAAAGACTGTTTTTTTAATATTTACCTCCATCCTAATGATACACACAAATTTGCATTTTCTGTTCCAGCTATTAATGCAGCTGAACCCTCCAAACGTTTAAGTTGGCTCACATTGCCACAAGGGATGAAAAACAGTCCCACAATCTGTCAGTCTGTGGTGTCCAATATAATTGAACCAGTTCGATCTCAGTTTCCTGAAGCTATCATTTTTCATTATATGGATGATTTATTGATAAGTGCTCCTAATACTGACAAATTGACATTGGTACATAAGTCTGTGAAAAAAACCCTGAGTAATCATGGGTTAGAAATAGCCCCAGAAAAAGAGCAAAAAATCTCCCCGTGGAAGTACCTTGGTCTGATAATAGAAGAGAGAACATTTAGGCCTCAAGCAGTAACCTTGCCCACCAAAATAAAAACACTAAATGATCTGCAGTCTCTTTTGGGAAATCTCAATTGGATACGATC
Source organism: Pipra filicauda (assembly GCF_003945595.2). Classification (NCBI taxonomy): domain Eukaryota; kingdom Metazoa; phylum Chordata; class Aves; order Passeriformes; family Pipridae; genus Pipra; species Pipra filicauda. The sequence goes on along the minus strand of NW_024104509.1, from coordinate 2,435,400 downwards.
CTTTTTTGGTTTCTCAACAGATTTTTTAGCTCCTTTGTTTCAGCTCCTTAAGGGAGAAGCAGAACTAACTTCTCCTCGTCGCTTGACACCAGAAGCAAAAAATATTATTGAAATGATCAATCAGAAAATTTCAGAACAACAGGTAAACAGGAGAGTAGAAGGATTACCTACTGCATTACTAATCTTTCGTGGACCAAAACAGCCTTTTGCTGTGATAGGACAATTAGACTCTAAAAACAAAAAATTTCTTTTGTGGGAATGGGTATTTCTCAGTCACCAGTTTTCAAAGACAATTGTTACTTTGCCTGAAATGCTTGCAAAAGTCTGTCACAAAGGCAAGCTCCGAATGTTAGAACTGTCTGGGAAAGACCCAGATTTTCTTTATGTGCCACTGTCAAAATCTCAATTGCGTTATTATGATTTGCATATGTTTGATTTTCAACTAGTTATGTCAGATTTTACAGGTAAATTGATAACCCATCTACCAGCAATTCCTTTTCTGCAGTTCCTTTCCATATCTCAACCCAGACTGAGAAATAACTTTTCTACTAGCCCTTTGAAGAAAGCTGTGACAGTCTTCACAGACGGATCAGGGAAGTCTAGTAATGCAGTGGTAGCCTGGTTTGAAAAAGGAGAATGGAAAACAGATGTTCATCAAGTTGAAGGTTCATCTCAGATTGCTGAACTTTCAGCCGTGGTAAGAGCGTTCCAACTTTTTCCACAGCCTCTGAATTTGGTATCAGATTCTGCCTATGTTGTAGGAGTTGTGAGTCGCATAGAAAATAGTTACTTGAAAGATTTGAACAATCAAAAGCTGTTTACCCTGTTTAAAACATTGTTATTGGTAATCCAACAGAGGAAACATCCTTTCTATATCACTCACATTAGATCACATACATGCCTCCCAGGCCCACTTACAGAAGGGAATGCTGTGGCAGATAAAGCAGCAAATTCAGCTTTCCCAGTTAACACAGCACCTACACCTAACAATTTTGAAAAAGCCAAAATTTCTCATAATTTTTTCCACCAAAATTCTATATCACTGAAAAAGATGTTTCAGTTATCCACCTCTCAAGCCAAAGCCATTGTGTCTGCATGTCCAGACTGTCAGTTGGTAACTCCAGTGAGATCTGAAGGAGTTAATCCAAGAGGCCTTAGCCCCTTAGATCTCTGGCAATCAGATGTTACACATGTACCACGATTTGGCAGGTTGAAATATGTACATGTATCAGTAGACACTTGCTCAGGTCTCATAGTTGCCACAGCACATACAGGAGAAAAAGCTAAAGATGTTAAAAGACATTTTCTCTCAGCATTTGCAATAATGGGTGTTCCAAAACAAATTAAGACAGATAATGCCCCGTCATACATTTCTGCTTCCCTTAAAGAATTTTTCAATATGTGGGGAATAGTTCACACCACTGGCATTCCTCACTCTCCACAGGGCCAAGCAATAGTAGAGAGAACTCACAAATCCTTAAAAGATATGCTGAAAAAACAAGAAAAAACAACTGTAGGTCTCTCTCCATCAGAATGTTTAAACAAGGCATTGTATGTCCTCAATTTTTTAAATAGGCTGCATGAGGATGTTTCACCTGTTGGACATCATTTTGGAGCTGGAAAATTAAAAACGGGGGAAGCTAAGGTAAAATACAAGGATATCCTGACAGGAGAATGGCTTGGTCCTGTCCCTCTAATTGTTTGGGGGAGAGGACACGCTTGTGTCTCCACAGGAGCAGGTCCAAGATGGATACCGTCCAGACTAGTGAGGATCCATCAAGAAGTTTCCCTCCCAGCTCAACCAGCAGCAGATCCAGCATCAACGGATTCAGCACCTGCTACAGGAAGCGATCCCTCATCAGCATCATCTTCGGGATAATCCAGTTTTTTGCATGCAGCATAACACCAGCAAATCAGAAAGACTTAATGTCAGGAGCCCTTGCCACACCTCCTCCAACAATTCCTAATTGGGTAATGCTCTCTGGCCAAAATGTTTGGCTAAACCTGGCACAATCACTAAATACTGACTCTATCTGTCTCTCTACCTTAGATCCCTCTCACCCTTTTAAGACCTGTCTGGTAGGAATCCCCTGGACACCCAGCGAATGGGGTAATTTTAGAAATCAGTATATCCCCTGGTGTGATGACCACGATCAGTTCAGGAATCCATTCTTGGACTGTCTCACAAGACCAGCAAAAACTTCACATGACAGACAGACATTTAGCTATCAGTGGCAGAGACCTGAGGAATTAGAAATCTTGGGGAGTATTATATCTCCTTTCTGTTTTTACTTCATTCACAACAAATATGTTGCCCCTCCTGAGTTAATTAATGTCACCTCTTATGGACCTTATTCCAATTTCAGTTTCTGGTGCAAGGAAGAGGTTCCTTACCAGATACATGCTACCCCTGATTCGGTTATCCTTCCAAAAGGAGTCTTTTTAATTTGTGGACTTAGAGTCTGGAATATGATTCCTAGATTAGCTGCCGGAGGCCCCTGTACATTTGGAAAATTAGCACTGTACAATCCAGCTACCCTTATGAAATCTTTACCTGTAAGGCCTCCCAAAAATCGTGCAAAAAGAAACAGTAACCTCCAAAGAACCTCACCCTTTTCACATCATAGAGTGCGCAAGCAATTCCAAAGTTTGCACCCACCTCTTAACTTCTATCCATCACAACCAAAATCCCTTTCTCCACCTAAAGCAGTGCAGATCCCTGTAGCTGCAGCACCCCCACATCCAGTTGAAGAACATCCTTTAGCAAAATTACAGTCCTTAAATGAATTCACAGCAGAATGCAACTCCAACATGCATTTTTGGTCAAACACTGCAAACATTATAAGTGGTATACTTCCAATGGTCGGCTCCACAAAAGCCTTAACTCTCCTTACCAGAATGGGATGTTGGCTAGCAAAAGAAGCTAATGCCACCAGTGCTGCCCTTGATGATCTCTTACAGGATACTCAAACCAATAAGAAAGCTTTGTTACAAAATCGTGCTGCAATAGATTTTCTCCTTCTAGTAAATGGCCATGGGTGTCAGGAGTTTGAAGGCCTCTGCTGCCTCAACTTCTCTGATCACTCCCAATCTATCCACTCCCAGATTAATCAGCTTAAATCCTTAGTTCATGAAATCAAGCAAACTAATCCTCTGACTTTTGATGATTTTTTCAGCTGGCTACCCTTCAAAGGCCTCTCTTCCACTATTAAGAAAATTATTGTAGTTATCGTACTAGTACTCTCTGTAGTGTTTCTCTTTATGTGTGTCTTTCCGTGTTTCCTCAGTTGTGCCAGAACCTCTCAATCATTAAAAGCATATCCAGCTTTAGAAGACAAAAAAGGAGGAGATGTGGCAATGCATTTGCCATATACAGTATGGAAAAAGTCCTGCCAGAAATGGACTGGTGAGGAAAACAGCTCAAACCCTATGGAAACAGAAGCTTTTACTGTAGTTTAAACATGTCTCAACATGTTTGTGTATTTTCTGCAGTGTCACTGTCTCCCTCTCCCAAACACCCCCTGTGAAGCTATTGTCTCCCATACAAGGTGTCCTGGGAAGGTGTCCCGAGGTGTCCCATTGGTCCTTTGTTTAACCCCTTCCTATTGGCTGTTGACCCCTTACCTGATGGTTTCTTTTGTGTGACCCTGAACTTGTGATTGGTCCCCTTTGACCTTCCTAAAAGCCTTATAAACCCCAACCCCACAATAAACTTCCTCTTTCGTCCGTCCCTCCCAGGTGGTCTGTGTGTGCTCCTTGCGGGGTAACCGGGCCACGTGCTGGGGTGGGGGGAAGGGCATTCACCTCGCAGGTAATGGGGCTGGAAGCATAAGGCCTGGAGGTCTCCCCCTCTCCCTCAATTCGCCGTAAGATACAAAGGAAGGTAGATAGTGCAAGTCATAATATTAATTCAAAATTCTGTATTTCTCCTTTAACCACTTATTACTCATTATCACTCTACTTCAAAATCAACCCATGAGTCACAGGACAAGGGATTTACTATTCAAAATATTTTAGCTCTATAGTAGAGCTAGTGCAACAATGAAGTTGTACATCAACACTGAGATTTATTTTAAGTACCAGTAACAGTCATCATCATAAATGTAATGTTCATTTAACATGAAAACTGAGGAGTATCTTACATCTGTAATGTATCCCCTATGCCATTAACTATACCCATCAATACTGTATTTCAATGTTTAGCAACAGTAAAAATTGTATTATAGGATACCAGGAGCCAGATTTAAAAAAGAAATATCCACTAAGATTGCTACACAAAGCCCACTTTCTTGAACTTGCCAATCTTGGTTTAAATTAACTGAAAATTTTCAGTCTGCCTAAAAGATATTTCACCAAAAATTCTTGACCTATTTCATGTCTTCATAGATATCTACTGAAATAATAATGACAGAGAGTAAACAGTTCTACAGTTTTAATTCTTGCTGGAATAAGTAGCTGGTTAGATAAGAAGGATTACCATAAGTCTTAGACTTTAAACTGCAATTTTAATTTGTAAATATATCTGTCTAATATGCCTGCCATGATTTATAATGGAAATAATAATACTCTGACATTAATATTTTTTTTAAACATTAAAAACAGGAAACTCCAAAGACTGTCCCAGCAGGACTGTAAATGCAGGACAACTTTTCTATAATGCAAAAATTATTAGTCAGAAATCAGAAAGGAAAAGTGAGATATAATGGTCAAAAATACAGAAGACTAAAATATAGAGTTTTCATTAGCAAAGAAAATCTGTCAAGACAGTAAAAATGTCTGCTGCTTACAGCACTATCCATTACCCACTAAGAGGGAGAACTGTTTGATTTGAAGGTGAATTAGACAGGTCTTTTAAGACCTTGCAATAGAATCACTGGTAATTGCATAATCCTTCATCAAGGCAATTTTCCCTTTCTCTTTCTTAGAGAAAACATAGCTGAACATGTAGGAGAAAATGAAACCTAAAAATAAGGAAAAAGCAAACTGAGGAACTTCACATTTTATATTAGTGAAGGGCAGGCATCCTTGATACTTATTGGCAGAAAGGTCTTACCTGAAGGACTTCCTTGAATTAAAAAAATATTTCAGAACACCTCTAAAACTACACCTCTGCAACTAATAATAATAAGTGAACTCTGAAATGCATATTTTCAACACCCTTATTTCCTGATACTTTTTTCTTTTTTAAAAGATTCAATTTTTTTTCCCATTTTCATTTGGAAAGTCCAACTAATTTGTAGGTTTTTCAGAGTCTTACTAGAACAGCAGTAGGCAAAAAATTTCAAGACGCGTCAGTATTTTTTCCTGACTTACTATTTCCAGTGCAGTTACCCACTGACCACTTCAACCTCCTGTCACTTTCGCCCTCTCATTTGGGTCAAAACACTCAAGTGTCTTCAGTCAAATTCTCTGAACATAGCAGTTCAAGTATCAGATTTTAAAGAAGAAAACATGGAATGCAACAAAAGTCTTAGCATGGAGCAAAAAAACCAGGAGAAACTTCATACCATCAAAGGGGGCTTTAAATAGCAGACAGCAATATTCAGGAAATGTAACTTTGCATATATTTTTTTATAAAGGATTAAGAATTTGGGACTGGAAAGCCTCTTGCATATGATACAACTAATTTATGCAGCAATGGGGGCAAGAGTTTCAGATTGCTGCCTCCCTAAAGCTATACCTCTCCCCAAACAGAGTCATACTGACTCACACTACTTAGCCCAACATTCTGTCTTCATGGGGAGATATGAAAGACCCTAGGAAGAGTCAGCACTTAAGGAGTTTCCCACAAGGACCTTTCCATCCTCTGTCTGTTGCAAAGTTCAACAGTCTTCTGAGATAATTTTACATGCTCTCTTTAAATGTTTCATTATGCTTTTAGGCAAAGACATCACAACACCCATTGTCCATCATGTGTCAGCCTGAAACTTCAGAGTTTGGAGTTTCACTTTCAAAACTTCATGTATTTCAATTACCTCCAGCTCAAGACCAATTTTGCCTTTGTCATACAATAAACCTTTCAGATCCTGGCAAACCCCCTCACCATGTGTTAGTGGTACCTTAAGCACAGCATAACATTGCCATGGTCATGCCAGGACTACCTTTTTGATAATTAGAGGATCAAACACTTGCATCCATGCCCAAAGAACTAAGGCCTAAAAGTCTAAATCTGCTCATGTTTGCTTCAGAATGATCTTTTTTTTAAGAAGAAATATGTCTGCCAGTATTTTATTTCTTACTATCTTTTTTTCTTTTCCTTTTTTTAAAAAACCCACTGAATTGGTCTGTTTAAATTAGTAATTTTTTTCCCCATTTTTGTACTCAAAATATCACTTCTCAACTCTTCAGAAGATGAGATTTCATACAATATTGGATGAAATAAAAAGAAATCCATACTATTCATTTACCTGTTAGCTGCACCTGACCTGAAAAGTTAGAATATGAATGGAGCACGTCTGATTTTACAATTATACACCAGCTAAATTGCCTCCACCATATTAAACCCTTCTGCTTCTTATGAGTTGGTCCACTCACAGGCATTCACTGCATAAACTTACCACACTTTGATCCCCTAATCTGTCTTAAGATGTTAGACTTCATTCTCCACTGAATATTTCTTCAGACTTTTTTCATTCTTTGCTGCTTTGCAACCATGTATGCACTTTCTCCCTAACAACTCTGAAGCTTCTTTGTTGCTTTCTTTAAAGAACTCCTTACAGATCTCCTCTGCTTGACCTAACTGCATTTCTTCCATTAATACTCTATGTTTCCCTTTCTATTTTTTAAATAAATAATATATTTTATTGATTTTACTTATTTCTCTTTCTTATGCATTTTACTTAAGTTTTGGGTGGTGTTGGGTTGGGCATGGGAATAGAACAAACTGTTGGCATGTACTTGAATGGGTAACACCAGCATCTGTGAATGGAGATCTTAAGCAGCAACTTAATAGAAACACAAGAAAGTAAGAGCAGGAAGGTAGGAAGGGTCATACTGATATAAATCAGCAAAAAAAGAAATAGGAAGAAAATCAAAGAAAGTGGAGAAGAATGTCAGGATATGCTAAAAAGAAAGAAACACAACAAATCATAACAACAAAGCCTCTACTGTCATGTATTGTTAATTCTCCTACCAAGTCCCCTTGCCTGCCAGGAAGTTCCCTCATGGTCCAGAAGACAGGCAAAAATTACTCTTTAGTCTCAGAGATCCCTGCAGAGAGGAATGTTATAGCCTCCATTTTAGTTTTCCAATGCCAGCACTGGATAAAAGCTCATCCTTACTGCCATACTGAATTGGTTACTGCAGCAGAGAAGAACAATTTATTAGAGATGGAAAGAGCCAGTTATCTATAATCTAAATAAGTTTGAGATCGCTGGCAAAATTGATTCATAATGAGGTATGACACAGTAACTAAACTTTGAAACACAAATTTATAGATAAATCAAAGTGGGGAAAAATTAATAGAGAAAGAAATGTTTTGTTTTCAGCATAAAAATCGATATGATATTTACTATTGCTTAATTTAAGATAAAAGGATTTAGGATAAAAGGAACAACAGCTATTCACTGTTATGGCACAACTGTAGCTTACAGATCTTCATTTTCTTATTTACCCACAGGTACATGGATGAAGAGGATTACAAAGTACATCCTAAGTTTATAGTAAGTAGGTGAAATGTATTCCTCCAAAAAAAAGTCTCTTTGCACTGATCTGAAGAGGGAATTTGGACACAGCATGATTTTTTTGATATCACATTCTCCAGAGAATCTAGAACACATTTTCTAGCTTGGACTATTATTTTACTACAGGAAAATGACAGGTGAACAGTCTAATTGTATCTATCCAAATAATAGGGAGACAAGAACATTGTTCCAGTTCTTGCTCAGGCACTTCTCAGCTCTTCCGCATTAACATAGAATTTTCTACTAAACTGCTAGTATTTATTTCATCTTTTATTTACATTGCAAATGCAATGCAAAAGCAAAATGCTCTGACTATCCTGGTCAGATTATGTGACCAATACATCTGTTCTAGAACAAGCAGCAGTCACAAGTATTGAGGCCATGTTGCTGAGAACACAGCTGCGATGGACAGGGCACGTCTCAAGGATGAAGGACCACCGCCTCCCTAAGATCTTGCTCTATGGTGAACTTGCCACCGGCTGCCGCAAGAGAGGAGCCCGGAAGAAAAGATACAAGGACTCCCTGAACCAACATCTCAGCCTTGGCCATATTGATCATCATAACTGGTCTACTCTGGCCTCCAATCGGGAGGCCTGGAGACACACCATCTATAACGCAGTTGTCTCCTTTGAGAACACACGCAGGATCACTCTCGAGGAGAAAAGACAACGCAGAAAGAACCGTGTATTGCAGAATATACCAACTAAGGAGTCTTTCTGCTCTGCCTTTTGCAATCAGTTATGTCTATCTCGTATTGGCCTCATTAGCCACCAGCGTGCCTGTAATAAATCTGGATAGAGCCTTCCCAAATCTTCGTTCGTGAAGCCTAGCCGTGATGATGATGATTCACACCGTATTCATGTAATGCCCCAGCTTTTCCTGAAACAACGCATTGCTTTGTTTTGAGACTGCCAAGTTCCTTTACTTGCTGGTTTGTCATTCAGAGTCTGTCTGTAGGGTTCAATAGACATCCTGCTGGCACAAAAGCACACACCTACCTAGTGGAAACTCATGCTTGCCTATGAATGCAGTATTTGTTTCCAGTAATTCTGTTAAAAAGGTGAAGTAAATGATTCCATACGTTGATCACAAAATAGGATACATCTGTCATGCAGTTGAACGTACACTAAAGGATGTGTCTGCCCACTGAGATACTGAGACAGTTCCTTGATTCATGAGAGACTGTAGAACAAAGTTCAGAGTGTAACTGGTTTCTGTGGTGACTGTAGATGGGATTCATCTCTGCATTGTGTCATTTCCCTTCTTACACTGAAAAAGATGTACATCTCGTATAACACCGTTAAATCAGTAAAGTATGATTAAATCAGAACTTTAATATTCATAAATATGTCCAGTGGACACGGTCATTGAACACACTAGTCTTGTGTTACTTTGGAAGTTGAGATAGAAGTGTGCTTAAGCACTATACAGAAATCATGCTGGGGAAATCACTGAGTACTGATGTGCTCTGCCTAAAGACTGAGATGAAATTAACTCTATTATATAAGTTTCTCTATGTTACTTACTGCATTTTCTCAATTTTCTCCTAAGTATCTAATAGTGCCCCAATATTCTAGTCATAGAGTAAAAATAATTTTATCATGACCCATAGAACAATACAAAAATTAATTTAATTTATGTCATGTAAAAAGGATGTTTTGGGTGTTTCTTTTTCCTTTTTCACTCCATAGCATTTTTCTCACTTATTCTACCATCATTTTAATCTCCAATAAAAGTAAAGAACAGCATGCCATCAGAGGAATCCAGAGTGTTCTGAAAAAGCATGACTGTGACTTTTTTGATCAGTGATTTATAAACCAATAATATCCTGTTCAGCATCTTATTCCTCTCATTCCCACCATAAATGAAAGTATCAAATATGTTAATGCAACAAGAAGGGAAAAAAAAGACAAATTAGTATGCACAGCCACAGTTATGAAGAATCTCAAACTACTTTGAGAGACTTTTCTCTGTTCACCTGGCCCCAGCAACATATGTACAGTAACATATGACCATTTTTTCCACATGTAAGCCACATGATGTTAATAAAAATTGTAGTCTTCTTTAAAAAGTCTTTTATAACAGTTCATGTTGGTAAGATGTGTATCAATAGCAATGACAAGAAATTCAGTACTTTACAGAGAAGCATGAATCCCCAAATCTTCCAAACCATTTCCCCTTTCTTGAATACCACCAACAGATAAATCCTGATATCATATTGTACCTGGAATAACCTCGACAACAATTTGCCACTAGAAAAACTGTGAACGCTAGAACAAAGCTAGAATGCTTTGATTTTCAAATTGAGAGCAGTAAGTACACACTAAACATACATACTGCATAGAAATGACACCTATTTAGCATTTCAGTCACCAGTACTTTACATCAGTAAGTTCAGTTCTAAGATCTCATAATGTGTCAGTTTCTTAGGGTTAATGCATCTTTGTATTCTGAAAATAAAATCTTAGTGGCAACCAAAAAAGAATTAAAAAATTTCAGTATCTAAGGGAAACATAAAACAGCTGACTAGAATATAGATGCTTAAATAAATCCAGTTTATTGCAAGGGGTTTAGGGTATACATAGAGTGCAGGTTTTCAGAAAACTTAGGCAAATCCTGCTTAACTCAAGTATCCAGTAACTCAACTCATTATGCATGAGGAGACAAATTTCAACACACAGAATGTTTGGGCAGAGATGGAATATGTTTTGTTTGGTTTTTTGTTTGTTTAATATAAATAGTTTCCCGTATCTTTAGACTGAAAAGTTGCAATAAACATTCCTTAAAAAATTAAAAAGTGAAAGCCAATACAAATAATGAGTTCATTAAACTGGCCATATTCCTTAAGTATTTATGAAACTTGAGGAAAGCATAAGTTTGTTTTTCAAAAAAAATCCTTTCCTTTAGCTTGTAATTGCTAATGGGATGATTCTGTCATCCTTGTGCATAAATAAATAATGCCAGTAGATTTAGACTTTAACCACTGAAAAGGACCAGGAAAATATAATTATCTCAGCAAATGCTGTAGCATATATAACAACTTAATTGAATAGTTACATGCAACTTGGACACATCCATTACAATTTTAGATTTCCCATAACTTGTCTGTTGCAGTTTATTCGGCCTTGATCTTCCATAAGTTTCAGAAAACAGAAATTAAAGTAATTTTAGTACCTTCCTGAAAATAAAATCAGAACCACAATTGTCATTAATTACACAACAAAAACATATACTTAAAATCCCCTTACATGTTGGCCTATATCCCAGAATTTGACACCTGCAAGTATGAACTATTTTGGATCTGCACTACAGCAAAATTGTTCATAAACATTTATAAACAACATGACAACTGTGCACAAAATATTCATTATTAAAATAAATACCCTGAACAGTCCTAATGATAGACATACTAATACAGAAAGGAATTTCTGAGCAGTTTAAAAATATCTTGCATTAGAATAGTATCTATTCAAATTAAAACACACTAACCGTATTGGTTCTTGTAAACTAATGGTGCTGAAATCCTTGAGGGTTATCCTTGTCTTTAGCCTAGAATTTCCCTCAATTCATATATTTTAAAAATGCGTTTAAGTTAGGTTTCAAAAAAACAAGTATTTTTATTGCCTTATAAAATTACAGTTTCTAATCATTAAAGCATAATATATGTTGAGTAACAGTATCTGTAAAAGTGATTGTTCTATCTAAAAGTACATCTACACATGCTTGACTTTTGCTCTACAAACTCTTTCACCACTCCCCTGGCTTGTGGATTGATGCAGGGATTGATCCAAGTTGGACATCTGCCTATACAATGTTGAATGTGAATGTGATACTCATAGCAAAAGTAGTGCTTAGCCTTTCACTGTACACAGCAGGGTCTGTTCCTGTGTATGGTGACTCTCCCCAACAAAACTCTACTACTTATGAACCAACTCCCATAAAAACACGAGAAGTAAACAAGCCATGCCAATGAATAAATGTCTCAACTAATTGAGTTGAATCCCATCTAGAGAGGGAAAAGTGGGCAATTACAGTAATTTTAAGTGCAATTAATGTAATCAACCAGAATTGCACCAATCCCTTGCTGTACAGATAGATTCATGCTGCATCTAGAAATATCAGAAAAGAATATTCAGTTCAATTTCCTCTGTGGAGGTGAACAGCAGCACTTTTTAAAATGAATCACTGCTCCATGGAAATGAATATATGACACAAAACATCTAATTCTGATTTAAAAAATTGTCAGCGAAGAGTAGTTTCTGGAAACTCTTACATTTTGCAAGGGACAGTGCTCTAGTTGTGCCAAAGATGTGCTTTTATTAGATGAAAACTTGCTATCTTTCAACTAAAATTCCTGGTACACTTGTCTGTTAGAACATAATGTGTTTTTCCCAAGTGCGTGCTGACACTGGTCGAATTACCTCCTAAATTTCCTCTTTGAAGAGCTGCTGGATTGAGCTTCGTGAAATGACTGCATGAAACAGTGTATCCGTGGTCTTTAACATCACTCTATGTTCTAGCCTGGAAAAATCCTCCACAAGAAACAATATCAACTTTTGACAAGGTATTTTAGTTCTTAGTTGACTTGGTACAGTGTTTGCTTGTGTATATCACTCTTACAACATTAGTTTTTGCTCCTCTATTTTTAACTGTATTATAAATGCATGAAACCTGCACTGCAGTTAAATTAAGGAATCAGAAAGCTAAGTGCTCAATTGCAACAGACATTTCCCAAACCTCTTGAGAACAGTTACTCAAAACAGTCTGTATGAAGTAAATTCTGTCATTGGTTTTGAAAGCATTTACCCACAAATCTTGACAGTTGCCAATACTGAAGCTAAGCTTGAAACATCATACAAACACCACCTTTTCAGTATTGCAACAAAATGTATTTATGTGAGGGGAAAAAATCTGTAATGTCAGGAACCCATCAAATATATGAAATTCATAAAAAAGAAAGCAGGCAATATTTGCAAAAGAATCACATAGAAAACCAAGCAGCTCTAGACACTTATAAATTCACTGCAGAAATGTAAAGTACTCTAAAGTCAAGCCTTACATGTTAAATGAAAAGGCCTTTGGAAGAAGGAATATGCTTTTCCTACTCTAAGCACTATCACACAAGGCCCTTCAACAAGTGACAGTTGTTATTATAAAGTAACAATGCTGAGTCCAAGCCCTGGTCCAAAAAGTGTAAATGCAGTCAGACAACATATGCACCTAAGAAAGCCTTTTAATTTCAGTAAGGAAACACCCTTCTGCAAACAGGCACATTTAATGGCCAGCAAGTTTAACTGTCCTATAGCTTTACTTATGCAGATTTTTTCTAAAGATATGTTCTGTGAATTTAAAACAAAGTAAGTCATTAAACAGAGAAAATCTACTAATGTAGTAAGATACTCACCGGAGAAAAATTGTTCAATGTCCTCTTTAGAAAGACCTTCTGATATATGGAATAGAACATACTTGAATAAAAAAACTGCAATCAGTTTCTGAGTATGGCTTGATTTGTTTCTTTTACCATCATGTTATCACTTACTATTTAAGTCCTACTAAACATAGAAGACTAATGCAAATTATATACTTTCCTCTCTGCATGTTTTAAGGAGAAACTTAATTCCCTAGTTTCTCAATTATTAGTTAGCAGATAAAAATAATGGATGTTTTCCTCTGAAAGGCATCAGAAAACCATAAGTAATCATTCTCACATAAATTACATTACAGCAATATTTGGATCTCTGTAAATTACAAATTGCGTTAAAAATATGATAGAACTGGTTTTGTGTGTCCTATTTGTTTATAAAAGCATTTTTGAGTCTGTTTTATTATGGCAGCACCTGTCAGTTACAACAACAGCAATGAAATTTACAACCAACATGAAGAAAGGTTTCAAGGTTATAACAACAAACATATTTGAACATGATAATAACAAATTTGATGGAATACATTCAGAGTATCTTCTTATGAATTACTGCATGAGAACATGGCAGAACGGTAAAGGCTGCCTGAAAGCTCCTAAGGTCTACTGCTTTCTAGAATGTAATTCAGTATGGTAACACAAAGAGTTCACAAAGATTCTAGTGTGCTGCAGTCCAGTCCATCAAACAGCATGATAATAAATGAAAGCAGTGACTAAACATAAAGAAGTTGCTAGAATAAAGCTATTTTTCTGATTTTTAAACATCACGCTGTTGCCGTGGGAGTTAGGTGCTGAAAAAATCTCCCGGAGCAGTTAATTAGGTGTGAGATAAGAAAGGCCAAGGCTAAGATGTTACAAGACGTGCGCAAGCCGTGCCTGAGATGTTACATTTTATAATACCATCCATCCAATCCCAGATGTGTCCACCCTGTGGCCTTTACTCTGGTCTTCCCCGGGTCCACCCCCTGAAAATAGGTCTGGGGTGCATTTCGGGACCCTGTGTTCATCCTATCTTCATCTTCATCAGAGCACAAAGGGTACATAGTCACCCAGTTTTTGACTGTGTTCTGTGGTTTAGGCCCTGATATGCTGTTCTGCCAACAATCTAGGCCTTGCCTTGACAAAAGACTAAACATTTCTACTGGATTCGGGGGTAAGAGGGTTAAGGAATGTGTAAACAAGGGTGCTAGAGGGAAAGGGAAAGGGACAAAGGACAAAGGAGGGAGGGTTGCTGCTTTTAAAATCTACTTATAAAACTTATAAGGCTTACCAATATTAGAAAAATAAAAAAACATTAGGGGCTTAAGGCATCTACACCTTACACAATAGGCTGATCCATATTTCTTTTCTATTTCCCTTTTTCACAAAGAGCTCTTAACTGATTTAATGAAAACTGAAGTGTTCTTTTTATTTATAAACTTCCTATGATTTACACTTTACATTGTGAGATTGTATTAACAATACTTATGCTTTTAAATCCTGCACAGTGGATGGGAATTCAGTATATGTAAAGATTTTCTCAAGGAGATAGAGTATGGTTTAAATCTGTGGTGGGGGGAAACAGTTTTCCCCCTGCAGTTATAAAATGGTAAAACCCCAGGGGGTGGTGACCCTTGAAGTTCTGAGGTTTTACCCAGTGAGCGCTTCTGCAAAATATAAACATATCACAAGCAGAATGGAAGAGAAGGTGATGTTGTAGTTGTTGTTGAAGAAGTAGCCATGTTCTGAGGCCACAAGGAAGGGGCTTGGAGCCCCTTGGGGCCTCTGGGCCCCCTCAGCCCCCGGCTGGGGGGGGACTACAGGGACTTGGAACAGCATAAGGCTGGGCTAAGTACCTGTGGCTGACAGCTGAAGGAGTTTCTCCACTGTGAGCAGCAGCAAGAGATACTGAAAGCAGCGGCAGACCAGCACTGACCGGAGAAACCGTGGCAGAGAGCCAGCAGAAGATAAGAAGCAGCAAACAGCATGCAGCCAAGGAAGACACAGAGTTGTCTGAAGAGAGCCAAGAGAGAGAGACAGCAGCAGCAGAGAGAGCAGAACTAGCTCTACAGACAGAGTTTTTGGGGTAAGAACTAAACCAAAAGACCCCAAACTCCTTGGAGACCCCTCCTAGAAGGGAGGTGTGAAGTCCAACATGCACTACAGAGAGGAGCTGAAAAGCTCCAAGAAGAATGCGGAGGGGGTGACCTTGGCCCCCCCCACTGCTTGAGACAGAGCACAGAGCTCTGCAAAGGGGAATTTGAATCCCCTGAAGATACAGACAGTCATGAAGACCCCTGAGCTTCGTGATATAACATAGTGAAGTGACCCTTGTCCCAGTGAACACAGCCTACGGAAGAAGACCCTCGCTTGAAGACGAGTGGCCAAGGGGCTTGGATACTCCCTCGTGTATACTGGCAGAGATCCAGCCACAGCTGCTGCATGAGAAGAGCAAAACAGATAGACCTGCTGCCCTAGAGACATTGTTGCTCTGAAAGTGGAAAGGGATCTTTCCTTCTTCCCTCCTGGACTTTTATTTGGAGGGGAGAAGAGATTTGACCCATTGTAAATACTTATGTCATGGTAGAAATAGTTAAGATTGTATATAATGTATTGTAGTATTTATTTGTACAGTCATTGTAATATATTCCTTTTCCCCCATTTGAGTCTCGTGTGGTGTCTGGAAAACACATTTCACACTGGGTTGAGATGTGGGAGGGGGTTTGGACTAGGGAACTGGATTTTGGAGCTCTCAAATCATGACAAAATCCTTAAAATTTCCTTAAAAGTCCAGAAAGCAGGAGAATTCAGGATGGCTAAAACAACCTTTGAAAATCCCAGATTTTAAATAGAGCTCTTCTCCCTCCCATACTACTTCTGTGTTTCTCTTTATGGCAGAATAGTAGAGCAGTTGGAGAACAACTGGGAAAAAAAGCTGCAAAAAACAGGTAATAGACTTTCACAGAGAATTCAAATATTAAGTTCAATTTACTGACTGGAATCTCTATCTCAACGAATCTCTGTCTCAACAAAAGTCTTATTTTTCTATTGTAGTTAACAATTTGTTTATTAGCTGGTGAAAGGAAAAAAGAACAGCTAAAATTTTGGCCTCTTCTGAGTTTATTTGGAAACTCAGCATTTCTTCGAGAAATCTTTATTCAATCTCCAAAAAAGAACCCTACCATCAAAAATTGGCAGTGAAAAAATATACACAATTTTATTTGATACAAACAAATATTTCAGAAATGTGGAAAGGAAGAGAACAAACAGCAGGCTGCATTTACCTGTGCCGGAGAGTTATCAGCAGTAGAAAAAGAATCTGTTATGGAGAGCTCACATCACTCCAAAGACACCTTTAAAATGTTAAAGAAACAAACAGGAAGACCTTGGCCTTCAGCACAAAGGCTCTTTGCTATATACGGCACCTGCCACAATAGGAATGGTGTCCTTGAGTGCTGCAGCAACCCAGCCAGAAGGAGCAGGAGATCAAGAAGTGAAAGATCCAGCAGTGTAATTCTTGGTAATTGCCCAGTGCAACACTGCCTCTGACTATTACTGCGGAGGGATTTTGCATGGATGGATAGAAGCCACAGCTGAGGTTGGAGGAGCAGATAGTGGGAATGGAAAAACAGAAAGAGAAGTAAAGGAGTTGTTCATGCCACAGAGGAAACTGCCAGGTCATGGTGCAAAATGTTACATGGCAGAGAAAGAAACCAGCTTAAAATGAAGTAAATCACTTCAGATTTAATAAGAGATCAGATCAGCAAAATCTTGTTCAATTGTTTGAAAACTGGAAGTGCTGTAGATTCTACATTCTATAAATCAGTGGATTGAGTTAACTGTGATAATTATGACTAAAATGATCAATGACTGAAACTGCTGATTCAGTCTTTCATTAATTAATGCACTCAATTTATTGAAACTTTTTACTTGAAAGCATTCCACTTCATTCCACTATTCTATTAATAGCTTCATACTATTCCTCTGAATTCCTCAGGTATTCTCAATTATGTTGGCTGTTCAAAATATGAAGAGATGCACTTGGCAGGTTCATACCTCTCCCATTAAGTACACTGACGTGTTCTTGTCAATAATTAAGGCTAACTGCATCCCTCTGCTTCTACATATAACACACGAATCATTGCAGAATAGACCATATTTTAACTCTTAGGCAAAGGAAGTCATGACCATGATTACTCTGAAAAAAATACTTGTTTTCCAGAAACAGGGGTGTGTACAGGGTTAAAGTATATCTTATTTAGTGTCGAAAAGGAGTTTCCTCTGTTTTTTTCTTTAAAGGCAGGTAATCAGTCACCAGTCTTACGCTAGACTTCCAGATGACAAAGACATAGAGGGTTTTTTTCCAATTATTTTTGTATTCTAAACCCCTGGCTAGTTAAACGTACTGTACATACAGGTGGACTGGAAGACACTTGATACAACATCAAGTGTTTTGGGCTCATTCAAGTATAAGGAAGTCAATAAAGTACAGATCTGTGCCAATTTACAGCAGAGTGTAAGATTTATTTCTGCTTCCATTAACTAGCTTTTGAGTGTGAAAGAAAAGTGCATATGACACATTTTACGCTCTTATTTAATTAGAACAAACACCCACCTTTAGTAGCAATCAAGATGAACTTCCTAAGAATATTAATTTCACACTGGAAATTAAATTTCTTAATATCTTAGAGACATTTTAAAAGTACACTTAAAGCAAAGCACAAATTGTGAAGTTAATTTGAATTTCTCTCTTTGGAGGAAGGGGTTTTTACATTCCCCTGCAGCTAAATGAAGGAAATACAGATGTATAACTAACTGATTCTGTGAATTTGAATTTTAAAAAGTGAGGCTGAATTTAGCATTGTAGCCCATGGGGCTTGTTAAAAACTATGTGAAAACCTAAGCATCATCTTCCCCATCTCAGTGGGCCTTAAAGTTCCTCTGATGTAGTATTAAACAATGAATAAAATGAAAGTATTAAAAAAGTAATGATGTGCCTCTGTAAGCAGAGCTGAGCTTTGAGATAAAAGCAGTGCAAACCCTTCCTGTACACCTTTGCCGGGAATCAAAGCCCATCAGTGTAATGGCCTCTGCTCACAGATCCCCAGGAGGAGTCCCAGTGTCCCCCTGTCTCCAAATTTAGGGAACCAGAGGCACTTGCAAGGCTGTTGGTCTAGTGCAAGTAGCCCAAGAGAGATCCTGTGCATGATGTGGCCAATCACCCAGTTATGCGCAGGCTTATTCTACAGTCAAACATACAAGTTAGCAGCATAGATTAGCAGGAAATCCAGGGCAAGGGAAGAAAATGCCTTCCTGCCTCTCGAGGGAGGAAGAATCTGGCATAACCTCTCCCCCCATCCTCAGCACAGAAGGTCTTCACTTGTGTATGTGAGGGATGCCAACCATCTCTCACTGCAGATGACTCACATTGGGCACCACCAGCTCACCTATGCACACAGCCAGGGCAAGGTGTTCTACACAGAGCTGGGGTCAGGAGACCTCATAACTCTGGCTGGATGATGCTGCAGGAGGGAGGCTTTAGGGTTTTGCTCCTGTGGTCTATTTGTTGGTACCAGGTGAGCTCGTAGAAAAGTGAGTACAGTGAGAAGTAGCAAAGGAAATAAATGTGAAGAGACTCACCCTTGAAAAACCTCAGACCATTCAATAAATCCAACCCTAAACGCTTTATCAAATGTTTCTGATGCTGAAAGGTTACACTTGCAAAACAGCCTATTTCTTCTTATCTGCCCTAGTACTAAAAGAGGTTTTATTACACTTGCTCTTCTATGTCGATGCCAAATAACCAAGTACACCAGTGCTTTACACACCATAGTAAGTACAGTACACTGCATGCTCTTTTCATTAAACATAAAATTTCTCTGATGAGGCCCAGAGAATTCTTGAGATCATAATGTTTCTAACCCTCACAGAAACTGCACCACAATAAACCTCCATCAAGCAACACAATTGTATAGCTACTGAAATATACATCTTCCCAGTCCTCTTCTCTTCTGAGTATTATCTTTCCTAACTTCATTAAAAATCTCAAATTCAGACATCCTTATAAGTTGTTGTCTGCAAACAGGCTTTTAGAGGTACCGTAGCATTAAATGAAACATTAAGATAATTTGCTTTGTGTAAATTAGCTTATTAAAAAGGTCTGCACCTGAAATCAATTGAAAGATGCCATCCAGTGGCTATAGGCAGCAAACTATTAGTATAGAATCGCCATGAGGATTCAACTACAATGACATCTAGTGGTTAGACGTCAAACAAGAAAGTTGTTTCCAAAACAGAACTAACAAAGAATGTTTTAATAATAGTTACTTTTAAATTTAATTCAAATACAAGCTATTCCACTGTATGATTTAAAATAGACCCTGTTAGATATTTTGTAGCTTATTTCTTTTATATTAAAAAACATGGGATAACATGTGAACCAGCTTTAGAACTAACTCTATTACTTACGAAAATTATTTTAAAGAAAAAATAATGAAAATATGACTTCTAATACACATGTGGCTTTTAATTAGAATTTCTTGTAAACCTAAGTGTCATACAAGCCAATTAAAGGTAACGTACATGAATCCTATGGGGTTTAATCCAAATGCCTTAATGTGGAATGCAATTTATAGGAGGCTTTGGAATTCTGATTAAAAATACTCTATGGATTGGTGTACTATATAAATTACAGTACATCTACTGTATACAGAAATATGATCTACAGGATCATATTTCTTGCATTTTCATATTGTTTCTTTCCTATTATTTTTTCCATTGCATACCTTTGATGCTGGTTTCTAATAAAAGTCTTAATAGAGAAGAGATCAGGCTGAGTTGATGCCATATAAGTGCTGCAGATCCCAGGAATATCATGCTTAATAAAATTCACTAGTTGTGAAGGAGGAAAAGAAGAAAAAAAACCCTTTAAAAAAGGTCCCTAAGGAGACAGGACCTAGACAATAGTTACTTTATGTAGCAAATATCAATATTAATTGCATTGTGTATCAGCACAAAGAAAATCTGACAGATACTGATCCTAGAGAAACAATAAATAAGGGCTCACATTTTGAAAAACCTGTTAGTCAAATACCAAAGTACTCTGAAAAGCATTTTTAAAGATAAATATTAACTGAAGAAGAAGAAAGAGGTAGCTTCTGTGTTTGCTTATAGTCTTTATATATTTTGTACAAATCATGTACATGTATTAACCACTATATGTCTCTGAACTGAACATCTGGTTAATCATCACTAAAAATTACAGTGTCAGTTCAACACATGATGAAGTGAAATGCTGTGCAAACAAAGAAACTGTAATGAGAAGGGTTATGCTTTCTTGCCAGAGATGTGGCATAACTACCAGCAGTCACCAATGACCCAATGCTGAAACCACAGACTTCAGCTCTGCAGATGCAGTGAATTCCATTTTGAAATATGGGAATTGGAAGCAACAGCAGATGATTTATGAACCAAGTCCTGAAGGAGTCATGTAGTTTCAGCCTTAAGTGTCAAGCTTGTAAAAGCAAAGGAGTAAGAATGTTATCTTGTTGAAAAATAACAAGATAGGCAATTTGGAGAATAACAGATGAGCAATCAGTCACTGATGTTCACACTGAAAAACTAATATTCATATACATACACAGATTTTTTTCATTTGGATTTAATCTAGGACAAACTAAATATATAAAAAATCCAGGATATAAAACAAACAATCCAAAACAAAAAACCAGAAACCAATGGAGAAAAAGATCAACATAAGCAGAAAGAAAAATCAGGGGGTGGGGAGCATGAAAAAAACAACAGGGAATATAATTTTTAACACAAACACAGTATATCTTACACTTTGGCCAGCCTAACTACCTGGTATCAAACCATGGATCCATTATAATAACAGTTTTTTACTTAGCTAAGCTTTAGCTAGCTTAGACATCCATAGTTCTCTATAGCTAATAGTATACGAATTTTGAACTTGCATTATTCAGATTAATCAATCACTACTGTAGAAAAACAATCCCATAAAAAGGTGGTCCTTTTGTAAGGGGCTCACCTCTAATATAAATGTTTAATTACAGGACTTGAGAATCTATGTATGTCAGTGAAAGTGAACTCCACATCATGATTTCACATGTAAAAAACCTTAGCTGTATTAAAAATGCTACAAGTTTATACTGTTTGCTAAAGGAACTTCATGATAGATGCCATTGAAAAGCACTTCCGTGGCCCAGTCTTTGATTGCAGATATTCAAACCTATCAGAGCAACATTTCTTAATAAAAGGTGAAATTATATATAAATAAGATGTCTGAACACAAGATGTGTCATACGGTTTCTTGAAAGTAAAGACAGCAGAAGTAGCTGTTCTTTGTATTAAACTATTAATCTTCTTTGTTTGAGGGTTTGAGGAAATGTTCAACCCTAAGCAGTATTCATTTAAAGAAATAATGGAGAGATATGAGAAGAGCATCATCATCTACATGGACTTGTGCAAGGCATTTCTCACTATCCAGTATGACACCCATATCTCTAAGTTGCAGAGGCATGGATGTGTGGATGGCAGTGGATAAGGAATGGGCTGAATAGTTGTACTTAAAGAGTTGTGGTTGATGGCTCCATATCCAAACTGAGAGCGGCGATCAGCGGTGTTTGGACTGGTGCTGTTTAATGTCTTTGTCAGCAACATGGACAGTATTAAGCACATTCTCAACAAGGTTGCTGATAACACCAAGCTCTGTACTGCAATCAACCACACAGGGAAGGAAAGAAGGGATGCCATCCAAAGGAACCTGGACAGGCTTGAAAGGTGGGCCTGTATGGACCTCATGAAGTTTAACAAGACCAACTGCAATGTCCTGTGCTTGGGTGGAGGCAATTCCAGGTACAAATACAGGCTGGACAGAGAGTGGTCTTAGGGAGAAGGTTTTTGGGAGTGTTGGTGGCCAAGGAGCTCAACATGTCTCAGCAATGTGCACTCACAGCCAGAAAGCCAACTGTATCTGAGCTGCATCAAAAGCAGCATGGTCAGTTGGTCAAGGGAGGTGATTCTGCCCTGCTACTCCACTCTCATGAGACCCCACTGGAGTACTGTGTTCAGTTCTGAAGACACTCAACATTAGAAGGATGTCCAGAGTAGGGTGACAAAGATGATCAGAGGGCTGGAGTATCTCTCCTACAAAGACAAGCTGAGAGAGCTGGAGTTGTTTAGCCTGGAGAAGAGAAGGTTCCAGGAAGACCTTAGAGGCCCTTCCAGTACCTAAAGGGGCTACAAGAGAGCTGGAGAGGAACTTTTTACAAGAGCATGTAGTGATAGGACAATGGGTAATGGCTTTAAGCTGAAGAAGGGTACATTTAGATTAGATACTGGGAAGAAATTCTTTACTGTGAGGGTAGTAAGACACTGGCACAGGTTGCCCAGAGAACCTTTGGATGCCCCATCCCTGGAAGTGTTCAATGACAGGCTGGATGGGGCTTTGAGCAACCTGATCTGATTGAAGATGCCCCAGGGTAGTTGGAAATAGATGATCTTTCAGGTCCCTTCCAACCTAAACCATTCTATGATTCCAAGAATATTTTTCTTAGATGTAAACATCATAGCAGTATGACAAATGAGCTTTGCTCGGCCCCGGCAGATGAACCTCAGGACTAAAGGGTGGGCTCAGTTCAGCGCATGCTGTGTCTCACCTAAAAAAAAAAAAAATCCACTGCGCAGGCTGGAAGGGTTAATGACCTTTCCCAAAAATCTTCGCTCGCGAAGACTGGCCATTATTTATTTATGACAAATGATCAGTGTCACATTGGTGTTTATTCATTTCTTTGGGGTTTTTTATGTCAAACCAAGGGTGATTTATTTTTTCCAAAGAATTGTATAGAATTTCATAAAATCTTAAATCCATCCTCTAACTCAACCCAGAGAGAACACAGGGTAACTTTGAGTTCATTTACTGAAAAATATTAACCAAGAAAACACCACTGATTTCTATGAAAAAATAGTTTATAAAAATTAGTTTTATATAAAAAATGGTTTCCAAACCTGTTACATTAAATTGTTAAGCTGGGATGGTTGGCATAATCATTTTTCCAATTTTTTCACTCCACAAGTTAGTTTTACCAGAATGTCATACATTTTCATTTTTAAGGGAAAAGTGTGCAACTAGAAACATAACTCCAAAGTTATTCAGATTAGCTCCACTCTTGAACTCCAGTTTGAGAGTTAAAGTACATTAAATGTATTTTCAAGACAGAAAAGAATCATAGAATCATAGAATCATAGAATCATAGAATCATAGAATCGATTGGGTTGGAAAAGACCTCCGAGATCATCGAGTCCAACCCTTGGTCCAAATCCAGTCCATTTACTAGATCATGGCACTCAGGGCCACGTCCAATCTGCGTTTAAAAATCTCCAGGGATGGTGAATCCACCACCTCTCTGGGCAGCCCATTCCAATGCCTGATTACTCTCTCTGTAAAGAATTTTCTCCTGATATCCAACTTAAATTTCCCCTGGCGGAGCTTAAGCCCGTGCCCCCTTGTCCTATTGATGAGTGCCTGAGAGAAGAGACCAACCCCCACCTGGCTAGAACTTCCCTTCAGGTAG
Source organism: Pipra filicauda (assembly GCF_003945595.2). Lineage (NCBI taxonomy): Eukaryota > Metazoa > Chordata > Aves > Passeriformes > Pipridae > Pipra > Pipra filicauda. The sequence continues at coordinate 2,411,728 of NW_024104509.1, read as the reverse complement.
TTATAGACAGTGATGAGGTCACCTCTGAGCCTCCTCTTCTCCAGGCTAAACAACCCCAGCTCCCTCAGCCTCTCCCCATAGGACTTATGCTCCAGTCCCTTCACCAGCCTTGTTGCTCTTCTCTCATTGCTTCCTTTCATTCCTCTAGTTGTGAATTTGGAAATTAAAATGCTGTGAAAACAGATACAGTAAGAATAATTTAGCACTACTAGTAGTTCTAAAGATATTCCAGTGCATTAAATTGTAATAGCTGTATAATTTTTATAAATCAATATTAGGCTCTTCTTAAAATCTTTCGCTCCACAGCGTTGTTATCAAGCTATCTACAACACATTACCAAGCAAAGATATTTTTGCCGCAAGTGCAACACACAGACAATGTGAGGGCGTAAATATCACAAAAATCTTGGGGAAAGTTTAGCAGACCGTGGGTGTATTCTTTTCTGACCAAAGCTTAGAATAGGAAGATCAAATCTGTCTGTGAAACACTTTGTCAAAAAGTAGAATTCAATTTGCATAATAACAGAACAAGTTGTTCTTTCTGCCTAACATGCAACACCCACCCAAGTCTCTCTTATGCAGATTGATTTTGTATTTTACTTTAATATGAATTAAGAAAAAGCTACTTTGAATTTTCTTTGTATAGAAGCTGGAAATGGTTATGCCCCAATTTTTTTTTCATTCAGTATTACTGAGTTTTTTCTGCAAAATATTAGTCACATTAATAATTTATCTTGTAATTTCTTTAGAAAAAACCCCTTGGGTATTGACAGGAATCAGTAATTATGTTGCTGAAATCTTGTTCTAAAAGTAACAACAGAATAAAAAAACCCCTAAGACAAAACACCAAATAAATTCTCATGAGTGAGTAACCTGGAAAATCAACTTAAGGGATCTATCATCTGATTAGAACTTCAGCTTTTTAAAAGAACAGAACTAGATAGTGTCAAATGGTGCTTAAATTTTTATATATGGACCAAAAAACAAGAAAGAAATTATTTGCACTGAATAATATCTTCAGGGCAATGAATGTTATTTCACCAGTATATTTAGGAGAAGGTGTTAAAATGTTTAGGAATCAGAATAAAAACATTTGCAGTACATAGAAGAAAAGGATTTTGAAAAATCTTGTTTAATGTAGGCATGCTTTTCAGAATCCACTGAAGCAAGATTTTTATCATATGATCATAAGATCTCTAACAGAGATGTGAATTGATGGAAGATCTGAATGTTCAATTTTATAACTAATGCACCAGCAAATATTTAACAAAACAGTAATTCCATACAATACAGTAATATGCCTGTGTTGCATTCAATACAGTATCCATGAAATGGCGATCAGTGAATTTCACTTTTAAAGGAAGAACTGATATTTTGAATAGCCTTAGTCCAATTTTCTTCTACATTTTCCAAGCTAGTATGTGTTGTTGCTAAATAGCTACTTCTCTGGTAATGTTTTAATGATGTTGAAGTGATCCTTACACAGTGTTTTAGTTTTATAGGAAATTCAATTGCTAATGTCAGCATTCTGAAATATTCAAATAAATGCTGTTGCAGAAGTTAATAGCAATTAATAGAACTAGCACTCAGAAAAAGTTCCAGTGAGGAAAAGGCAATCTAAGACCATACATTTTAATGCAGTACTGGTTACTCAACCAAGATCATGCTGTGTCAATGAGTCGTGATTGCTTCAATGATTTGGGTACTTCTACATGTTTTCATTTTCCTACTTTCAACACTCCTTTGTCCTGGTTTTACCACATGTCTCCCACAATAATTTAGCTGCTTACGTATCGGCAGATTTTCAAAATCTACAGAGGACATAGCATAAATGAGAGTCCTTGTAGAAGGTATGGAGAAGTGACAGAAAGGAGGAAAAAAGATATCAGAAATTATTGACATAGAAGGAATGTTTCAGGGACAAAAAAAAAAATCAGTGTTTAAGCCAGAAGAGTTCATTTGCAGAAATTTGTATGATTCTCAGACATGTTGTAATATCCCTAGAAATACTGTTACTGGATTTAATACAGAATGAGAAGAATTAATTTACTTCTAACAAATAAAACTCTTAATGTTTAACAGCATGCGGTTTTGTGATTCAGTTATTACTGTTTGGATGGGTAGTACTAAAAACAATAAATGCTGCAGATTGCAAAAGTAAAACAGTCGCTTGGACATACTCTTTTCTCTTCAGAAAAAAGTATTATTGCTCCTTGTATTTCCACTCCTGGGAAATTCTTAGAAAAATTCCTCTGGCTACAAGGAAAGCAATTTGTATATAAGCAGTTAAGAACCTTTCCTTCTTTTAATTTCAACCAAGTGCTTATTCTGTTCTGGGTAATGTGTTTCTCGAGTAACATAAAAACATTAATAAGACAGAGGGGAAAAAATGCAAGCATTGTATGAGAAGATTGATTCACCTATGTCTTTTTTAATCTTGAATGGAGGAAAACTATCATTTCAGAATAGGTTCAACACTTAAAACTGTAACAGCAAGTAAATGAGACCTTTGGTACAATCATTCAGTAACATAGGCTTCATTCTTAAGCCCCAATTATATTTCATGCTATTCACAGGTAAGAATTATTAATATCATTCAAAATACCTATTACAAGCTGATTATGATTCTGAAACATCCACTGGTCAGATTATGTGACCAATACATCTGTTCTAGAACAAGCAGCAGTCACAAGTATTGAGGCCATGTTGCTGAGAACACAGCTGTGTTGGGCAGGACACGTCTCCAGGATGAAGGACCACCACCTCCCTAAGATCTTGCTCTATGGTGAACTTGCCACTGGCTGCTGCATGAGAGGAGCCCAGAAGAAAAGATACAAGGACTCCCTGAACCAACATCTCAGCCTTGGCCATATTGATCACCACAACTGGTCTACTCTGACCTCCAACTGGGAGGCCTGGAGACACACCATCTATAACGCTGCTGTCTCCTTTGAGAACGCACACAGGATCACTCTCGAGGAAAAAAGGCAACGCAGAAAGAACCGTGTATTGCAGAATACACCATCTAAGGAGTCTTTCTGCTGTGCCTTTTGCAATCGGACATGTCTGTCACGAATTGGCCTCATAAGCCACCAGCGTGCCTGTATCAAACGTGGATAGAGCCTTTCCTAATCTTCGTTCGCGAAGCCTAGCCATGATGATGATTCTGAAACATTTTTTAAACCTAATGAAAGAGTCTTCTTGTGGACATGAAGAGGGGAAGAAAGGATCTGAAGCCTTTGCTTATTCTCATACTAGAGAATAAGCTTAAGATAAGTTATCTTAATAGTTTAAGATAAGTTTGCCTCATATGGTTTGAGAAGGCAGTTGGAGTAGAGGACCTCCTGAAGTCAATGTCAATCTTAATCATCCTATGATCTTATCTGACAATCACATATATTTGTTGGATGATTATCAATAAAGTATCTATGCCTCTCCTTTCATATTTCTCTTACAATAAGTGCTTACAGAAATCATAATAAAAAAGAAAATTTAAAATAATGGCTTTGGGATCTTAAAACTCCATAATAAGATGGTTGTTGGGCAATAATAAGATGGCTGTGCAACTCATTTTTAGCACTAGGAAAAAGTTCATTTTCAATTTCTGCTTCTCTTGGCATAAAGATTGTTTTTTCAGTGATAAAATAAGTAGTGCTGGCCAGAAATAAAGATTATTCTCTGTAGCTAGTCTTCCTAGACATAAAATACATTTTCTTTCAGTGTTTTTGTCTCAACTATTATTGTAATTTAAAATGGGTGAAAACAGCTGCTGCTCTGTACAGTGCAATAAATACATTTTGTTCACAATTTCAGTGGGATTATGTACAGAGCAAAAAGGTAAAATATCTTGCACTTTTATGAAGTCAAGTGTTATTAATTCTCTGAGACAAAAAATATTTAAATTAAATTACTTAAAATTATATTTTAAAAACCAGATTATCTCAAGTATTGCACTTTAAAAAAATCCACTTTAAGTACAGTATTACACGATATATACTCCAACATGTTTCACAATTTTACCATTATTCTTTGAAGTTTTTGGCATGTTTTACTGTATTACTGTTGTGTTTTTCTGTCAAAAGTTTAAGTTTCATCTCTACTGCAGAAACAAGATATATTCTTCACAATATTCACAATATTCACTTTGTAGTTTTTATGCATTCTGATACCTGAATTGTCCCATACACTGTCCGTTATTGTTAGTCTCACAGTTTAAGTAATTGTATATGCACTTAAAATGAACTTAGGTTTATTTTGCATACGTCAATGGAACTAATATATATAGGTATGAAAAATTAGATTTTGTTTATTTGTTGGAACAATCTGTTACAAGTTCTTTAGATTTGGATATCTAATATTTGTGATTAAAAGTAGTTATTAATTTTACATATATTTATTTTGACCATTTATTCCATTCAGAAGCACTTAAAAAAACATTTCAGCTAGTTTTATTTCAAGTGGCTCTTCACTTTCTTTATATCCTGGTTTCAGTGTAACAGGAAAAATCTTTAGTGTAACATCAAAGTTTTGCCTGCATAACTTCAAATATCATCTGAGAAAGAGAAATGCAAATTAGTTTGCCATTTTAAAAAGCAGGATAGGTGTATGAACACTTGCATGAAACATTTAAATGTCTAATACAATTAGACCAATGTTCTTCTTAGCCATTTGAGTCAGAGTTGCATAAAAACTCATATGTGAACTTGTGCCAACTTCTGAAACACATATCCGATTCTGTAATTACAAAGAATTTTAATTTTTTTAAATGGGATAACTTCATTTTCAAAACTAAATACAATATCTGCAACATGTCCAAAGCATTAGGCTGGAGAAAAACACAGGGGAAAAAACCAGACTGCTGACAGTGCCACCTCCTCCAGCACAAAGGGTACATGTGGGAAGTCCCACCTGTCAACACAGGTACCATAACGCCTACAGGGAACCATCCTGATCTACTAAATAAGTTTTATCCAAGCTACAAGATATGTAGAATTGAACTATACCAGAATTAGTCATTGAAAGTGAACAACTTGAAACATTTGGAATTTGGAATTCCAATCTGAGCTCTAACACCACATCAGATGGGAAAAATCACATTATGGAGAACCTTTTCAGTGAATGGAAAACAATCTGCTTTACCAATCTCTGAAGAAAGCTTTGACAGACTGTTTTTAAAGTGTTCCTGGAATATTTTGCCATGGCATTCAACCTTCAAAGTGATGTTTTAGTCAAGCTGCATCTATTTCTGCTAAGTTAGTCAGTAAGACATAAAGTAGCAGTAAAAGTAATTTATAAACATAAAACAGCTTTCACCTTGTCTGTATAGATCAGAGTCTTTCCTCAATGCATGCCAAAAAAAAAACAATCCAAAGCTGCTTCCATATTTATCTACATATGTAGAAAACTTCAAAACAGAATTACAGGTTTAGAAGCTATTGGCATGAAACATCTGTTGCACCATCTGCACAAAAATTGAAGAAACAAACCCATCCTTCAGAAGCAGAGCATTTTTCTCTTTTTAGTCCTTGCAAGTTAGTCAGATCTTAGTCAGAGATAATTATAGCTCACCATAGAAGAATATAATTTAAACCCAATTGTTAAAAACATATTTTAATGATACTATGAAGAGGCAGTTGGACATACTATAGTAGCATTGACGTAAAAACACTTACTGACTCTTGATTCTATCAAAGGTAAACCACAATGTAATAGCTAGAAGCAGAACCAAAACAAGGAATAAAGTGGATTACAGCAGTTTCCCTAAATCCTGAATTTTCTTTCTGTATTTTCATCTGTAGCCTCCCTGTAGAAATCTTTGAAGTATCAGTAAAAAACTGAAGTCCCCAAACTCCAGAAAATAGCAACCCCAAAGGTGAGTAAAATTAAAAGAGCAAGAGCTGGAACTAAAATAAATGCTTGTTGTGCTGAAACAAATAAGATATTTTACAGAAAACACTGGAAACAATAGGGATCTGTAAGATCAATGGCTTTATGAAATGTTACATCATCAGTTAAGGAGGGTTATGGACAAGCTAAGTGAAGGAAATACATCCAGTTCATCAATGAAGAAAGAGTTGTCCAGTCAAATTGATATATTTATACACTATTCTAAATGGCATACAAACAAAGACTTCTAGAAGATTAAGAGACGTAATAAATTTTTTGATTTCTCACTAGTTATGAACAACTATTCATTACTGTTGAAAGTCAAAATATATGGTACTCTTCTAGGCAGAGGGAAGCTTTTCATGGAACAGAAAAAAATAAAAATACCTACAGAATTCACTAAATAGGCAACATTAGTAAACTGATCATTAAAAACTAGTATACATCTCTAAGTTTGCATGGCATTGCTGCAGCTGATGTTCAAGGAAACAGATAGAGCTTTGTTTACAAAATTAAACATCAGAAGAAACCCTGTTTATAAGTGCCTGTCAGCTTCCAAGTCCACTTTATAATTGGATTGGTATAAAACTGTTCAACTAGAAAATACAGCAGACAGTAACAGATCATTCAAAATATGCAGACCACTGTGTTGCCATAGCCACTACCAAATTGCAGATAAATCCATGTCTTTTTTTTCTCTCTTAAAAAAAACTAAACAAAAAACCTCATCCACACCCAACCAAATAGACAAGTTTTATGCATTGCTGCCCACCTGAAAACAATCACACTAAATCAAAAGAAATATGCCTGCTGAAGAAGTGCTACCCAGCAGTATTTTTCATTTTTTGGTGGCTTCTCTGTGTGGTTATCAAAGCAAATGTATTATTAGATCCAGCTCCAGCACCTGATCTTGCCAGCAGTCTTTGTATCAGACCTGCTTTTGAACTGGGGAGCTATAAGCTACCAACCAGCAGTTTCTAAAACAATGGCAGAACACTGTTGATAATCATGAAGTAACAAGAATCTTCAGAAATACAATAAGATTGCTAATGAAGGACTGATGCTGAACAGAGCTGGCTAAGGTTATTATTAAGAAAGTAATGTAAGCAGCATGAAAAATTGTTATTCATCTCTAAAATGCTGCTGTTAGTGGAAGGAAGTCTCACAGTGGAAAGTTGTGAGGTAATGGACATCTGAATTGAAAAAAAGAAATTTTATCTCTTACATTTTGTTTAGCACATCCAAGTAGTAGATACAAGTAAATAAGCTGCCAGTGTGCCTAAATTCACAAAGGGTGCCTTAATTTTGATGTTTTTTTTTCCAAAAATATCAGACCGGTAAGGAGATAAGGGTAAGTAGTATTATCTTAGACCAAAAAAAATCCCCAAAACCAAAACACACAAAACCACACAAACAAACAAACAAAACACAACCGGAAAAGAACAATAAGAAGAGTAGTATTTAATTGATGAATTTTCATCCTAGTAAAACAAAGAATTATACCGCGTTATTCCCTGCATAAACAGCAGAGAGCTGTTTCATCTCTCCAAGTCCGGTGTTCCTTGGGTTTTTTATACTATGGTAAAACAGAAACAATTTCTGGATGAGAGTGGAAAGTTAACCAGAATCACAGAATTATGTGCCAGCATCTGAAGGTGTCATTCAAATTTGCTTGCAAAACTTGGATACAGGTCGATCGTTACTCTCACAAAGCAGCTCTTTTATACTTTAGAAATGAAACGGAACTGCCAAAGGTGCACAGAAAAAGGAAGCAATTACCTGAGCATTTTTAATATTCAGAACTGACCTGCAAAGAAGGAGGGATTTCATTGCATCCACATCATGTAGAGGGTTATTTGAAGTGACAGCAACTTATTCCAATGTTTAATTGTTTTTTGTGGTAAAGACCTTTTGCAAACAAATAAACAGAATTTTCCCTGAAACAATTTGTGCTTGTTGCCTCCTGTCTGGGCACAGTCCACATTAAGATAGTATATGTATTTGTTTGCAACTATCTTACATACTCAATACCAAGCACACCTTGCACTGCCATCCTGTCACGGAAGAAAAGCAGCCTTTCGTCTTGCATGCAGCAAGCTCCAACAGAAACTTCGTAACATCCAGAACAATTGGTGGATCGATCTAGCAGAAAAAAATCAATTATGCACAGATATAGGTGATCACAGAGGATTCTATGAGGCCTTGAAAACAGCATACGGGCCTACATACACAAGTCCAAAGCCCTCTACTCAGTGCAGATGGTCAAACGCTTCTGACAGATAAAACCTCCATTCTGAATCGATGGTCTGAACACTTTCAGACTCTTTTCAGTACCAGCCATGTAGTCAAAGACTCAGCTATTCAGTCCATCACACAGCTACTGGTGAAGAATGAATTGGATACTGCCCCCACTTTAGGAGAAACCCTCAAGGCCATACAGCGGGTGAAAATCGGCAAGGCAGCTGGGGTTGATGGAATTCCACCTGAAGTCTGGAAACATGGGGGCCTTGCACTCCATGCTAAATTTCATGAGTTTGTGGTGGGCTGTTGGGAACTAGGCGAACTACCATCAGATCTATGTGATGCAGTCATCATCACCATGTATAAGAAGAAAGGAGATAAATCAGACTGTTCAAATTACCATGACATTACTCTGCTCTCTATTGCTGGCAAAATCCTGGCAAGAATACTCTTGAACAGACTAATACCCGCTATAGCAGAAGGAATTCTACCTGAAAGCCAATGTGGTTTCAGAGCCAACAGGAGTACCACAGACATGGTATTTGTTCTCAGACAACTGCAAGAGAAGTGTAGGGAACAGAACAAAGGTCTCTATGTAACCTTTGTTGACCTCACCAAGGCTTTCGATACTGTGAGCAGAAAAGGTCTGTGGCAGATTTTGGAACATTTAGGTTGTCCCCCTAAGTTCCTTAAAATGATCATCTCACTCCATGAGGATCAGCACGGCCAAGTCAGATATGGCAATGCACTTTCTGAGCCCTTTCTAATAACCAATGGTGTGAAACAAGGCTGCATTCTCGCACCAACCCTATTTACAGTCTTTTTCAGCATGATGCTCCAAAGGGCCACAGCAGACCTCGATGATCAGGATGGTATCTACATTTGATATCAAACCAGTGGAAGCCTTTTCAACCTAAGGCGACTGAAGGTCCACATCAAGACCTTAAATCATCTTGTCTGGGAGCTGCTTTATGCTGATGATGCCACCCTTGTTGCCCACACAGAAGCAGCTCTGCAGCGTTTAACATCCTGCTTTGCTGAGGCTGCTGAGCTCTTTGGGCTGGAAGTCAGCTTAAAGAAGACAGAGGTTCTCTATCAACCTGCACCTCAGGAAGTCTTCCATCATCCCCATATCACCATTGGCCAATCAGAGCTCAAATCAGTCCAGCAGTTTAATTACCTAGGTAGCCTCATCTCCTCGGATGGTAAGATTGACAGGGAGATAGACAACAGGTTAGCAAAGGCATACAGTGACTTCAGAAAGCTTCATAAAGGAGTTTGGCGTAATAAACACTTGAAGAAAAGTACCAAGATCAATGTTTACAGAGCCATTGTGCTGTCTACTCTCTTATATGGATCTGAATCATGGGTCATCTTCCTCCACCACCTGGAACTCCTAGAGCACTTCCATCAACACTGCCTCCGTTCAATCCTAAACATCCACTGGTCAGATTATGTGACTAATACATCTGTTCTAGAACAAGTAGCAGTCACAAGTATTGAGGCCATGTTGCTGAGAACACAGCTGTGTTGGGCAGGGCACGTCTCCAGGATGAAGGACCACCGCCTCCCTAAGATCTTGCTTTATGGTGAACTTGCCACCGGCTGCCGCAAGAGAGGAGCCCAGAAGAGAGGATACAAGGACTCCCTGAACCAACATCTCAGCCTTGGTCATATTGATCATCATACCTGGTCTACTCTGGCCTCCAATTGGGAGGCCTGGAGACACACCATCTATAAAGCTGCTGATGCCTTTGAGAAAGCATGCAGGATCACTCTTGAGGAGAAAAGACAACGCAGAAAGAATCCTGTCTCGCGGAATATACTACCCAAGGAGTCTTTCTGCTGTGCCTTTTGCAACCAGACATGCCTATCTCATATTGGCCTTTTTAGCCACCAGCGTGCTTGTAACAAACATGGGTAGAGCCCTTCCCAAATCTTCATTTGTGAAGCCTAGCCATGACGATTACATACTCAAAGACTTCAAAGGTATAAACCCCCATATTTTTGGCTAGTCAAACTCACTGAAATAATTTCTGACTACTTAGGACTGACAGGTATCTCTAATGTATATTAGAGATTATATACTCTACAGGAATCACATTAGTTACTACTCTTAAGAGTTAACGTACAAGGCAAATCCAAAGAAAAGGTGGTCTCTTTGCTAAATGACTGGGAGTACCAATTTTCCATGCAGAATTATGACTGGTAATGATGGGTTAAAGTAAAAGTTCCAAGTACTTCAGAAAGTAAATGTCTTTATGTTTGCTGATAGATTAAGAAATCTCTCTTCACAGACATTCTGTCAGGCATGAAGAGATATATGCAATGGGACCCTTGTCATACAGTCTGCTTTGAAGTGGCCATGAGGGAACTATGAACAGCAAATGCAGGTTACACTGAACTGCAACATGAATATGTGTGCAGCTGACACATTTTGGTAAATTACAAATCTTTTTCTTCCGTGATTTATATTGTATCACTAAAAATAAAAGTGAAGAAATTGACATGTGCATTTGAGACCTGAGGTGATGTGTGTTTGCACTTCCAGTTACTTTGCTAGGTGAGTCAAAAAAATCTGCAGATTTTTGATATTCTGAAAATAAATAAGTAAATGGACTAAATTCATTCATTCAAAGCAAAACTGAAAGTTCTAGTGATTTACCAGTATTAAGTCTGATATTATGACATTTTGCACATGCTCTTTGTTGTGTTACTTTGATAACTGTTAATGTAAGTTTCATGTCTGTTTAGTTACCTGTTGACTGTTTTTTTGTTTTTGTTTTCTTTGTTTGGTTTGGTTTGGTTTTTTGTTTGGTTTGGTTTGGGCTTGTTTGGATTTTTTTGGTTTGTTTTTTGTTTTTTTTTGGTTTGGTTTGCTTTTTTTCCTTCATTCTTACCACTAGATGTCCCTAGCTCCATTCGTGATAAAGGCAAATTTACAATATACAAAATGCACTATGCTACCCATTGAAAATCTGCTTGAAAACACTCGAGCTGTAAAAGCAGAATCCCACAAGTTTCTTGCTATGACTCCAATAGAAAGTCACTGTTCTGTATGAAAGGTGTTATCCTATTGTTTTAAAACAGAAAAGGAAATTTAAAATACTCTGGCTGCAGTATAATTAATTATTAGCTGTTAGTAGGAGAGTTAGAAGAAGATTTTTAAGAAACAACTTTGTTTTTCTTAGATGCACTACTTCTCAGGGTAGTAATTCAACCACAAACAAAACTTCAAATCATTTTAGCCCTTTTCAATTTAATAGGCTGCATTACAGACACAATATCATGCCATGGAAAAGATACTACTGCATTACAGTTGGGATTAAATAATACTAAATTATTAAAGTATTCATGTCATGTCATGTCATGTCATGGTTGGGCTTCGTGAACGAAGATTTGGGAAGGGCCCTACCCACGTTTGTTGCAAGCGCGTTGGTGGCTGAAAAGGCCAGTACGAGACAGGCATGTCCGGTTGCAAAAGGCACAACAGAAAGACTTCTTAGATGGTATATTAAAGTATTAAATAATACTAAATATCTCTAGATCCACAAAATGTCCACTTTATTTACATAAGCTGCCCTTTTTATACTTTTTCTACACCCCGGCACGTGATCACTTTTACATTATTGGTTACATGATAGTGTCCACGATCTAAACATGCCCTATTGACACACTTTTAATTGGATTATTGCAGGTGTCCACACAATATGAAGACATTGTTCACCTCTTGGGACTCCTCCTTAATTTTGGCACAGACTTCTCTTTGTTTCAGCCTCAGAACCTGAAGCCATGATGACTGTGCACTTTTACACTGTCTGTGCTCGGCCACGTCAAGGCAAGGCCTACAGAAATGCAGTATAAGTTGATCACACAATCCTGCTCTCTCCAACTCACTTTTCAAGCAGTTTCTGAGAGGCATCAAAGGCAGGGACCCATGGTAGTAACCACAGGAGAAAAAGGTCATATAGACAACGTGCTTTGATATTCATTGGGTGAACAAGGATGGGTCAGAGCTGTGTAAATGAAGCCAAGAGAGAGTCTTCAGAGATAGGACAAGGCCTCCTGGGTTGAATTCATTTTGAGGTTTGGTGATAAACATACCAGTGGAGATGAGATAGTCATTAAGTACCAGCACAGAAAGGGGAGTTCATTGTGGAGTTAGAGAAGAGAGACTCCAAGTGAGCAGTTACCAAAACACACAAGACACAGAAATAGCTGGAAAGGGAAAAGTATAAAGAATAAGCATTTTGAAAGCAGATACAGTGGAAGCAGTAGCATGGAAGTGTTCAGCAAATGCAGCTAGTCCTGCCTCTTTGCCATGTATTTATCCCAAACGCTAGTCTAAGGATTGTTTAGCTAGCACATATAACTAATTCCCTAATTTAGAAGGAGAATGTTGTGCAGCATTCAGTTATGTTAAAACATAACATAATCAAATAAATAATCAGCAGTCAATCAAATGAAAATGACAGAATCATGTCTCAGACTTTATTCATGCCAGTGGACATTTTCTGGACATTATAAGGGCATCAAAATACTAAATGTCCAGGCTTGCTGGAAACTCATCCTCTGAAGCCCACTGAACAGCTCATCTGTTATCAAGATTCTTTGAAGTGTCTTAGTTTCTGAGTCAAATTTGTTTTGAGTACAAGAGTGTTCCATATAAAGTACGTGAATTTAATCAAGAATATCTCCACTTCAAACACAAAAATTAAAATGAGAGCCCAGAACAAACAATACCATTCAGGTTAACTTATCAGTATTTTTGGATTCTCAGTAACCAGTCTACTTTCAAAGAGGCAGCATTTGCTTCACATACAGAGGCCGACTTTTTCTCACAAAGAGGGAACAATTCCTTGCTCCTTAAGGTAGTAAAAACAGCCACATGAATAGAGCAGATACTGACATTTACTCCTTTTTCCTTTTGTCAAGAGAGGTTTTGAACATCTCACCGAAGAAATGATGGACGCACACCTACAGAAATTGAGTAAAGTGACTCTTCACACGCACACGCTCACACACATGCACTTTGCACATGCAAAAAAGATAATGCAGATTTAGATACCTACTTCAAGAAAACTCCATTAAAAACTGAGGGATTTTATTGCCATTATGAAGTACAAGAATGTTACAAACACAATCAAATTGCACATACAAGTGCAAATATAAGTCTAGCAGAGATGCATACAGAAATCTGATATTTAACCTTACAATTCAAAGATATTTCAGACAAATTCCTTTAAATTATTATACATATAAAGAAAATCCTAAGATGCAAACAACTGGGGTTTAAAGAGCACAGTGAAGAATTGTCCTCATAAGCATAATTTGTCCTTACAGGTTTTCAAAAAATTCTCCAGGCTAGATCAGTCTCTAATCTCACCTGACACAACTCGTCTATTATAAAATAAAAATATGATGGATTGTAATTAGAAAATATATTATTGGAAGTTTTCTCTCTAGGCCATAAAATTGAAACAGATAAAGTTACAGAATTTTAAAAAGAAAAAACACAGGTTATACACCCTCTTTTCCTCACTGAGCATTAATATCAGTAATCCTCGTAAAATGCTTTTCATCCTGGATCCTACAGATGCAGGTTTGTCACATCACTAAACATGGTTTGGTTTTAAACTTTTCTAGTTCCAGAACAAATTATTTCACTACCAAAGTGATTTTCAGATCTGTAAGTATATGCAAAAGTAACAATTAAAATAATTAATTTTTAAAACCACAGATGGACAAACAGGCACTGAACATTTTTGTCTTTGTTATTGAAGAAGAAATGAACAATTATGTGTGATAATTAAGTGAGATCATCACAATGCTAGTGTCTGATTAGTTGACTCAAGGAAATTATTCTAGTCCACTAGTGGATAATTCAGAATATTAGCTTGCTAACACATGACCAGTACTTAGCTGACTTTATTTGTCCATCACTAGTAATTACTTACTTTTACTAGGAGAATACTACATTGTAAACTGTAAAAATATAACAACAAACATTTTCACAAATTCTAGAAAAAGTAGAAGAAACAAAATTCAGTTCCTGATTATCTTTATTTAAGACTCCACAACTCCAAAACAACACAAAAGCCCTCACAACAGGAGCAGTCTTCCAAATCTTAAAACTTTAATTAGAGCACTACTGAATGATTGTGTAAGAGAGCAGTGCACAACAAAATGTAGTGTATAACAAATAAGAATATTTTAAAGCATATCAATGTTGTTAACAAAATAATACCCCATCCCACAAAACTTATGGGAATATTTTCTTAAATAAAATTAGTTGCTAAACACTCAGCTTGGGGATGATTCACTTCTGGCAGGTACCGCAGAACAAAGATGATGTCCTCAAAAGCAAATTACCATTGTGTTTTCATATCATGACCATTTAAAAGGCAAAAATAACTGTTACAGAAACAAGTTACACAGAACTAATGTATGTCCATTGCTTCTTGGAGAAGAAGCAGAACCAGAAAAAAAATCTAAAGTATTTATCGATATCATATCTTCTAATGAAAGGAAAGTCAGTTCTCAAGGCATGTCTGAGAGTCCCTTACACTTAGAGAATGAACACTTAGAATATTTCTTTGGCTGTGTTCTGAAACACAGGTATTGCTGTGAAATTGTCAAAGAAAGTCTTACCCTGCCATTGTTGAGAGTAACAGCATGTTAAGCTATTCCATTGCTTGATAGATGTCTTCAAAACAGCTATGAAAGGTCATAGCAGTCAGACAAAGCCCCAAGAGTTTGACAAAAAGGGAATATTGCATCCATTTTTTAAAAGGGTAAGAAGGCAGACCCTGGAAACTCAGAGACCAATAAGACTGTGGAACAGATCCTTCTTGAAGATAGTTAAAAACATATGGAAGATAGATGAAGTCAACATGACTTCACCACTGGCAAATGGTGTCTCATTAAGTGATCCCATTCTGCGATGGAGTTACTGCATCAGTGGGCAGTGGAAGCGAAACTGCTATCATATACCTGAACTTCTGCAAGGCCTCTGACATGGTCCCACACAACGTTCTTGTTGTTAAATTGAAAAGCTGTGGACTCCATGAATGGACTGTTAGATGCTTAAGGAACTGGCTGAATGGTCATATCCAGCAAGTTACAGTTCAACGTCCAAATGGAAACTGGCAAGGAGTGGTGCCCCTCAATGGCCATATCAGCATCCATACTGAGACCAATACTTTTAAATGTCTTCATCAGTGACATGGACAGTGGGATTGAGTTGCACCATCAGCAAGCCTGCAGATGACACGAAGCTGAGTGGCACAGTTGATAAGTTTGAGGAGAGGGATGCCATTAGACAGACCTGGACAGGCTTGAAAAGAGAGACCATGTGATCCTTGAGAAGTTTGTCAAAGCCAAGTGCAATGTCAGGCATCTGGGCCAGGGGAGTCACCAGTATTAATACAGACTGGGGAATGAATGGATTGACAGCAGCCCTGCATAGATGGACTCAGGGATTCTGGTAGATGAAAACTTAGATATGAGCCAGGAATGAGCACTTGAAGCCTGAAAGTCAAACCGTATCAGGGGCTGCACAAAAAAAACAAATGTAGTCAGCAGGTTAAGGGAGGTGATTCTGCCCCTCTGCTATGCTGTCATGAGACTCCACGAGGAGTACTGAATCTGCCTCTGGACTTAGCAGTAGAAAAAAGACGTGGATCTGTTAGATTTAGGACCTGGACTGTTGGATCAAAGGGCTGGAACAGCTGTCCTATGAAGAAAGTCTGAGAGATGAGGTTTTTCAGCCTGGGAAGAGAAAGCTTCAGGGACACCTTAATGTGGCCTTTCAGAATAAAAACAGAGCATAAAAGAAAGACAGAGAAAGACACTTACCAAGCCTGGTAGTGATAGGGCAATTGGGAATGTCTTCAAACTGAAAGAGGGCTGGTTCAGATTAGATATGAGGAAGGCTTTTTTTTTTACAACAAGAGTGGTGAGACACTGGCACAGGTTGCCCAGAGAAGCTGTGGATGCCCCATGCCTGGAAGTCTCCAAGGCCAGATTGGATGGGGCTTTGAGCAAACTGGTCTAGTGGAAGATGTCCCTGCCTGTTGTAGAAGGTTTGACTCTATGGTCTTTAAAGGTCTCTTCCAACCCAAACCATTTCATGATTCTAACTATCCCACAGTGCTTATGCAAATCAGCTCACAAATCAGCTCAACTCCACACTTAAGGGAATAAAGCAACTACATGTCCTATCCTACCATCCTTCTAGAAATCACTATTATCTTTAGATCTGTAATAGTGAAAATTGAAAATTACTCTGTCCCTATCCTAATAGAAAGTTGTTCCAGTTAAGTAGAAACACCTATTACAGTGAAGTGACATTTGTTGATAGATATCTAATACTTGGAGAATCATATTCTGTTGAGAAAAGCATGCTGCAATTCCACACTCAAATGAACCTGAGGAGTTTGATTAAAGTCAAGCCCCCCATGTTATTTCTCTCCTGTAAGTGTGCAGAGCACTGATTAGGTTTCACCTGAAATTTTATTAAGATGTCTTTTCTTATACTCTAGGTATTTCCTGCAAAACACATAATCATGTTTTCATCAGGAAAGAAATAGAAGCACAGCAAGTGCCTGCACACAATATTCAAGGAAATAAAACCATAACTGTAATAACATATAATTTAAATTCAATTGATAATGAAAATATTCATAAATGACCAAAAAGCATCTAGTCAATGAGTACCTCCTACATATCACAGTACAAATCTCACACCACTTAAAAATTCTGTTGTGTCACTAAAAACAAAATCTCTCATGTGATGGCTGTGCATTAAATAGATTTGGCACTGCATACGTGTTCTAATCTAAAGACTTAAGTAAAATGCCTAAGACTTAAGTAAAAGCTAAGACTTTAACTGAGGTTAGGTGTCATGCTTTGGCTTTGATTGCAAACTAGTTTACTTCAGCAACCAAGTTGCTGACAATAATGATGTTGTTGTGCTTTGTAAATTAAACAAACAAATGACAAGTGAGGCATAAAAAGAGCCAAAAACAATATAGGAAAATTTAAATTTGAAAAACCCACTGAGATTAAGCAAGAAGTCTTACATGGTTCCACCCTGTGGTGAGATAACTGATTCCTTGGGCCAACTGTTTCTGTTTATCTTGAGATATCCCCAGGACAAAGTTTTTCCTTATTTCCATTACAATGAGTCTTCATGGAATGGGTGAAGTTCAATTCTTTGCACTGAAATCCCTGGTTAAATTCCAAGTCTTATTTTGCTATGTTGTAAACACTGACCAAGACACTCAGCCAAAATTAAAGTCAATTGTGTTGTACTGGTTCTTTGCTCTAATGTATCACAACACACAGACCTTGGCCATTTTAAATAAACCACTTTGAAAACTGTTGTATAAGACTGCATTTCCAATGCCTTGCTTATGGATAAGGACGCAGGGTAAGGCTAAGTTTGGACACATTCATAATGACCATCTACAACAGTCTTAGGGGAGGAATGTAGCTTAAAGCAACTGCATGATTTTTTTACCCCTTTCTTCACAGTACACATCAGCTGCTGCAGTGTCTTGATTTTACTTTTGCCTTTGCTCTTGGACAAGTGGAAATTAAGAAATGTGGCTGTTGTTATACTATGCTGTTCTGTGAAATTGAGAAAAAATTAGATGAAAAAAGTAGGAAAATAAATGTCTTTCAGTCATAGTGAGTTCTATGCAAGTTCTAAATGCAAAATAGTCAAAGGAAAATGCAGCTGCATACCTTTAGGCAGCTGGCTAATAGTCCATACATTAGACAGTATACTTTCTCTCCCACTAAATTGTAATATACATCATCACCATTTTTCACACTTAGAGGACACAATCCCATAAAAAATAGTGCTACTTCACTGAGACTTTTCCAGACAACTAACATTATCATTTAGGACAAAATCAGTACACCTAAAATGTTATAAATTTAATTTTACCACTGCATATATGCTTAAAGTATATCTGCAGATGGAGCCCATAAACAATGGATTTTGGACTGGTTCTGCTTTAAGATGTAAAATTTTAATTACTTGGGTTGCTGTATTTCCAAATTCAGGCAACAGGACAAATTGCCAACACCCCCAATACCAACAGGCAGAATAATATTTAAATTATTGTGCATTCACCAGGCCACCTAGTACCTGTGTGACCCTCACAGCTATGAGAGTACAAGACTGACTTGCCCAACTTTACAATTACATTGGCCAGAAAAAAAGCAGCAGAGCCAGAAGTCTGAGTACCAGAGAAACTTGCTGGGACACAATGAAAGATACATACCATCAAATTCTGGGCCCTAAATTACATACCCAGGCTCCTTGTGCCTGAGTATGAAATAAAACCATTGTGCTAAGACAGTGTTCTTAGCTTTCAAGATGGGCAGATGATAGCAAGCTGTTTTGGGTTTGTGTGGCAAAGTATTGGTAGCGGAAGAGGTAATAGGATGGCTCATGTGAGAAGCTGCTAGAAGCTGCTAGAAGCTTCCCTAATGTCCAACTGTGCCCATTGCAGGTGGCTCCAAGACAGAGTTGCTGCTGGCCATGGCCAAGTGAACCAGTGATGATTGTAGCACCTCTGTGATAACATATTTAAGAAGGGAAAAAAGGGGAGTGCAAGAGGAGTGAGACTGTGAGAGAAAGAGCTCTGCAGACATCAAGGTCAGTGCAGAAGGAGGGGGAAGAGATGCTGCAACGGCCAGAGCAGCCTGTGGTGAAGACCATGGCGAGGCAGGTTGTGCCCCTGCAGCCCATGGAGGTCCACAATAGAGCCTATATTCACCTGCAGCCCCTGGGAGCAGGTGGATGCCTAAAGGAGGCTGTGACCCAGTGGGAAGCCCACAGTGAAGCAGACTCCTGGCATGACCTGTGGCCCCAGGGGGAGAGGAGGTCACACTGGAACAGGCAGGACTTGTGACCCTGCAGGGGACCTATGCTGGAGCAGCCAGCCTGTTCCAGAAAGGCTGCACCTCATGGGAGGGGCCCACACTGGAGCAGTTTGCAAAGAATTGCTGCCTGTGGGAAGGACACAGGCTCATGACAGACTGTTTGCTGTGGGAGGAATCCCACTCTGGAGTAGGGGAAGGAGTATGAAGGAAGAGCTCTTCTTCTGAAGGCAAAGGAGAAGCAGAGAAAACAATGTGAAGAACTGGGCACAACCCCTGTTCCTTGTCCTGTCCTTGTCCTGCTGTGCCACTGTGGGAAGGAGACAGAGAAGATCAGGAGTAAAGTTAAGCCCAAGAAGAAGGGAGAGGCAGGGGAAAGGTATTTTTAAGCTTTGTTTTTATTTCTCATTATCCTATTCTGATTTGAATGGTAATAAATTAAACTAATGTCTCCAAGCCCAGCCTGTTTCACTTATGATGGTAACTGGTGAGTGACCTCTCCTTGTCCTTATTTTGACCCACAAGCCTTTCATTGTATTTTCTCTCCCCTGCCCAACTGAGGAGCAGGAGTGATAGAGCAGCTTTTATGGGCACCTGAAGTCAAAGAATTCCAGAAATATTCCAGAAATAAAGCTAGCGAAATGTTCTTTTGCTGTTTCCCACTAGTGTATTTACTAAGGGGTTATACAGCCTATTGGGATTTAAAGCAAATCAGCATCTCTCAGAAGCAAGTTGCCATATCATTTGCACAACACCTAAATAAAGCTGCAAGATATCAATAATTTGTGATAACATGAATTTTGGCTGCAACATGCTACACATAACTCTTTTATGAGATAAAATTCAGTTTAAAAATGCCAGCTTATTCAGATATTCTAAGCTGAGAGTTTTCATTTTCCCAATTTAGTTTATCTGCTGCTTTTACAGAAATCTAGTATGGAAGGGAAAAGTACAGTGTAGACAAAATAAGAATCATATTCATTAACTTATCAGTTGAAGACAGAACTATTATTACAGGCCTTGAACTAATTCCTAACCAAGACACCAACTCAATATTTTCAGTGTAAGATATGAGTCATAGAATCATAGAGTCATAGAATCTACTGCGCTGGAAGGGACCCACAGGGATCAGCAAAGTCCAACTCCTGGCTCTGCACAGGACAGCCCCAAGAATCACACCATATGCCTGAGAGTGTTGTTCAAACACTTCTTAAACTCTGGGAGGCTTGGTGCCATGACCATTTTCCTGGGGCACCTGTTCCAGTGTGCAATCCCCCTCTGGGTGAAGAACCTTTTCCTAATATCCAACCTAAACCTCTCCTAACACAACGGGTTCTGTCACTGGTCACAAGAGTAAAGAAATCTGTACCTACCCTTCTGCTTCCCCTTGTGATGAAGCTGTAGACTGCAATGAGGTCTCTTCTCAGTCTCCTCTTCTCCAGGCTGAACAAGTGACCTCAGCCACTCCTCGTACGGCTTCCCCTCTAGACCTTATTTCTTGGGTATGAAAAGCGTCAATTGTTCTTCCAAGAACTTCCAAACTTCCATTTACTGAATCTGGTTTCTCTCCTAGGTAAGAGATGTCAGTCCCCATATTTTTTGCTCTGAGTTTGACTGCGGTGGTTCAGTGTAGAAAGATGTCAAGGGCAGATGTCCAGGGCTCTGAACTCAAACTCGTCTCAGTGATGCCTATGTTAAATTGGTGTGTTTAGCTGATCACTTTTGTCAATCCTTTGTCTTCTCCAGGTGAATTCAGCCAGGCAACTCAATCCCACAATGTCTCTGTAGATAGTTAGACTCACTTTTGCACAGCTTCAATTTATTTCTGGCATTAACAGTAGGAATTTTTAATTTCATTAAGACTCCTTTCTGTTCATATCTGGCTACAAGTGTAATGCCAGGTCAGTACTACATTTCAAAACCAGAAAGGAAAACTTGTGAAGAAAACACCACTGGGCACAGGAATACAAATTCAGATAATTTTTAAGTCAGAAACAAGAGCAGGGAATGAAAATAGTATGGTATACAAGTGCCCAGGTCTCAGAGTGCTTAAGAGAGCTATTAGGCACATTTAGACTGCTGTGCCTGCTGGTTGCTATAGACAGTGATTGCACAGTCCCCGATACTGAAACATAAGAATTCCTACTTTCCAGGTTATGCTGCAGTACAGGTAGTACCAGATGCTTCATCAAGCTGAGGAGATGACACATGTGACTGCGGAGTCACACTAGAGGCCAGCACATCAAGACAAAAACACAGTAAAGCAGCATCTTCAACTTATTTCAATCTTGATGTTTGGTAATCTTAACTAAAAAAAAAAATTAGCTCTTTGAGATAAATACTACAGTAACATCCTTGCTTTGTCTTTGTATAATAAAAATAGAATAATTTTGGTAGAATTTTTTTGGTAAAATTATTCTTTCTTTTTTTTTTTTACCTCATACTACCTCAATCCAGATAGTCATATAAAATATGTAGGGAGAAATTCTTCATATCAAAAAGTTTAGCACTTATGTTCCCAAACTTCTGTCCCTCGGAGAATAAAAAAATAATAATTAAAAATGAATTTATTATCCAGATTGGATTGTTGAAAACTGTGTTAATCATTCAAAATGTTTGTGGACTGCTATTTTTGGAGGAGAAGCTCTGTTTATATGTAACTTTCCACCTGTGCATGTACTTCTGCTAATTAGTTCCTCATAATTTCAATTGATATGTAGAACACAGCAGCTGTAGCTCTCAAGATGCAATTATAATTTAATACCTCAAATGCAGCCATATTATAAAAGCTGCTATATTATGGTTCATTCAAATGTATTAGCTTAAACCAATTAGTTTGCTAAATGATTACCTAAATTTATCTAAATCTGACAAAAATCTTCAAAGTGGATTACACTGTCAGCACTGCAGTATTCATCACAAGTAAGAAAAAAAAGAAAAGAAGAATAATAACAGAGTTAGGTTCTAGAAAGAGGAATAGCTAAGTTGTTTTCATCCACAGACTCTTACTTCTGCTTATATACAAAGCATGACTTTATTTGAAGATGACAAGAATGAGCATGATCGTCTAAATCTTTGATTTGGGCAGCAAGAGTTCTGGTACATCTTCCAAAATATGTTTCCATACATTTGATTATTTTGTTCAAAAAGTCTTAATTATTCCTTGTGGTCGTGGAAAATCATATCTGCCTCGATGTAATAATTACTCAAAGACTTTCTTGTTTTTTTATATTTAACGAGTTTAATTTATTTAATCAAAAAAATCTCTAGTTGTAAAAGTCTTAAATAATATCTGCATTTCAAGAGCTAAATAAATGTGGTTATTTCTCACAGAAGAGCTATTCTGTTGTTTGTAAGCTCACAAATATAATATTTTTTCATTTATATTTACAGTATTTTTTTATTACTATAAATACTGTGAATTTTTTTGTATTTGTTTCTAGACATCTCTTTCTTATCTGTTAATTATTAGCCTACATGAAGCTAATGAATCCTCTGCCTCAAATAGGGTTTCATTAGTCCAGTTTGGTAGTTCCAAACAAAAACCTAATCACTGGATGTAACCCATCCCTCTATTCCGGATAAGACCCTTGCTATACTAATTTATTCACAAGAATCTACCTTATCTTTACAGGAATCAACCTTAAGTAAACAAAATTCTTGTGATTTTACAAACTATCTCCAAGTTTTATTTCCTTCAGCTATTCAATACCAGAGAGAAATCAGCTCAAACTCTACTTTTTCATGAAGGGTTTCTACACACTCATTAGTTTCTACACACATATTAGTACATAATATGTACTAATATTACATATTATCGAAGAAGAATGATGCTGCAGCCTACACTTCAGGATGTTTAATTCTCTTACATATTGATAAAAGTGTTTGGATTTTCTCTTCATTTAGTACTCATGAAGTTTTAATGTACCCAACACTCCTTAGCTCCACTAGCTTCAGACTTTATGGATGATACTTAAACCAGCAAACCCCATTCAGGATGCTGCACAAGCTCTTTGAAACAAGACATTTTTCTCTCGTACAGTGTCTCTCTCACTCTTTGTCAACTTACCTTCCTTAATTTCTCTTCAGTCAATAATACCTAGCTGTCATCAAAATGGAACTTCATTTGACAACTGAAGAAACAAAACCATGCAATTATGGCTTCACCTAAAAGTCTTAAATTTGCTAGCTAAAAGGAGACAAGAGGCAAGAGCATTACACTCCTTAAAATCATAGCTGGGTGTTTCTAGAGCAACAACAGCAATTATTGACTGAGGCATTGATATAGATGAGCCTATGTCCTAGGAAAAGCACCAGAAGCATGAAGTGCATAAAAAGTAATTGTATCATATCAGCTAAATAATATCCTCCCTTAGACTAGAAGTACAAGATGAGTATTTTGTTTTAATCATTGTAAGATTATATTTTATTGGGAACAAACAAACAAACATATTTCCTTAGTAAATCTATTTAGGAAACAAGTATATTTTACCTTACAAAAATGACATTTGTACCACAAACCATTTAAATTCCCTGTTTCGGTTTGGAAATCTTTTTAAGTTCTTAAAGACTCTGACCAATTCTAGACAGAATTGACTTAATTCTCTCATTTCCATTCCAATATGTATTGTGGACACTCAAATGTTTATGACACAGGACAAAGAGGGAGCAAATCTGCATCAGCTGGATGCATTTTTGGTCTTATATCACCAACTTCAACACAACATAGTTATTTCATGGATTACTGCACTCTGAGCAACTGGCAGCAGGGGAAGCATTGTGTGACAAGTTCTGATTGACTCAGTAGGGATGAGGCACCTGAAAAAAGAGATAGGATTTTAACTCACTAAAAAATTTAACAATGTGCCATACAAATCCATCTCCCTCAGTTACACTCACTACAGGCAGTTAAAATCCTGCTGGTGGCCTAAGTGCATGATCTACAAACCCATTCCATGTGTTGTGATTGGAAAGAAAAACGATAATGAAAACTGATGCTGAAGGGCACTTTTTTTTGTGGTCATGAAGCAGCATAAAAAGAATCAACCCTCAATACAAGTGTGGTGCTAGTCATAACTGGGTGTCAGCATATCAGTGGACAACTTGCCTGTCCGGAAAGGCTGTTCTGAAGGTAGGAGGGTTGTTTGTTTCTTCACCCATGCCACATGTCACTTATTTACGGACTATAAGAGTCTACATATCTAAGGGCAGACAGCCACAGAATATATGTACATAGTCAAATCATTCTACAACAGGTTAAGTAAGGAATACATTACCAGAACGATTAAGAGGGGAAATCTTTTATCTAAAAGATGTTTTGTAGGGCAAATATTGCATCTACAGGAACTACTGCTGAAAGTTTTCAGACAAAACTGCTAAAAAACATTAATAAAAAGTGCTGTCTCTAGTACTGGCAATTTGTGATTCAGAGCCTAATTGTTCAACACATCAGAAGGATGTCATTCCACAAGACTGGTAGTAAATGTTATAAAGGCATACCTCAGTTATGTTAGTAGAAATTAAGATTCTCCAAATTAAAATTTTATAGCAATTTACCAAAGAGACACACACATTTGCACTTCTTACAATGTAATAATAAGTTTCAAACCTGCATCACAGAATTAGTCAAATATGAGAAATCTACATTTTAGGTTACACTCCCTTAGGGCAGGGATTTCACTTTAATTGGAATGATATAATTATGCAATTTGGAGTCAAGAGAGAGCTCATAAACATAAAATACTTATAAAATCACTCTCTTCCTCCTTTGAAAATATTGAATTCTCCAAAAAAACCATGAGAGAACAACCATGACAGCAAAAACTAAGAAAGAAAAAATTTGAAGCCGGCTCAAAATATGGTAAAAACGTTTGGAATATTAATAAATATTACATTAAATAAGAAGTTTAAACAAATTAAGGGAGTCCTACATTTAAAATTTTCTATGTTCTGGAAAAATCCATTTGAAACATGTAATTCAAAACTTTACTTTCATTTTCTTCCTGTGTCGAATTGATACTGAAGTTGTTGTCCTTTTGTATGACTTCAGCATTTCAATCTGATCATCTTATCATATATTTGCTGACGTGTAAGAAAAACTCAAAACCAGAAGCTATTATTCTAGGTAGAAGACAAAAACTATGGTCAAAACTATATGAAATATTTATACAGGAAAAATTTGTAAATAGTTATTTTAAGGTTTAGAATCTACTCCAATAACATGATTCTCATTTTAGGACTAGCTCAATAGTTACAATAAAATAAAGTTAAAACAGGATTGGTGTCCTGGTTTTGGCTAGGATAGAGATGATTTTTTCTTAGTTGTTGGTAGAGTTCTGGGCTTTGGATTCAGTATGAAAATAATGCTGATAACACACTGATGTTTTGGTTGTTGCTCAGCTGTGTTTATCTTAAGCCAAGAACTTTTTCAGTGCCTCATGTTTTGCCAGTGAGGAGCTGCACAAAAAATTGGGAGGAAGCACTGCTGGGAGAGGTGACATGAACTGGCCAAAGGGATATTTCACACTATAGAATGTCATGCCAATATATAAACTGTGGGAGTTACCCAGAAGTGGTGTAGATCATCATTTGGGACAGGCTTGGCATCACTCGGTGAGTGGTGCAGTTGTATTGTGTGTCACTTCTTTACATTATTGTTTGCACCACAGAGGGTTTATCTCTTTCTCTCTCTCTCCCTCTGTCCCTATTATTATTATTATTATCAACAGCATCATTATCACTATATTTTACTTTGTTTCAATTATTAAACAGTTCTTATATCAACGCATGAGTTCTACAATTTTTTTTTCTGATTCTTCTCCCCAGCCCACTGGGGTGAGGGGCAAGTGAGTGATTGGCTGCGTGGTACTGAGTTGCTAGCTAGGGTTAATCCATAGTTGGATCAGTTGATCCACAGTTGGATCAAGTCCTCTCTCTAGTCTGTAAGGCTGTCCAAAAATACGTTGGATTTTGTTAATTTAATTTTCATCCCCTGGTCTATTCGCAGCACTAAGCATTGCAACAGCTGCAGTAAGGGTCATATTCTTTCAAGCTGTAGGATGACACAGTGTGTCATGACACCATGGCCTAGGGGCACTTACCTCACTTTACCAGCCTTGCAGAATATAGTAAGATAATGGAATCTGCACCAGACTTAACTTAAAATGCAGCTAGAAAGAACGCTAATACCACAAAATAAAAGTTTCTGAAGTTTGTAAAACCCTAAACAGGCTGGCATGTGTTTGCCAGACAACAAACACACCATCTGTAATACAACACCAAGAATTTAAGTATGAGATTAAAAAGGTAATTTTCCAGCTGCCCTTTGTTTGCAGATATTTGCACATAAAATTTACATGGATGATAAAAAATGGGGTTTCTCAAGAAAGATCAATTTGCTTATTTACAAAGACTAGACACTCAAATTATAGGAAATAATCTGCCTGGAGTTAATGTTCCTTCTTAATTGTTTATGTTCTGTAATGTGAACAACATGAATTCACTGTAAGTACAGCATTACTGATTTAACTCAAATAGTTGATTAGGTATTTTGCATTTAAAAACAAAACAAAACAAAACAAAACAAATTGAAATACACAGGTTGGGGAAAAGAGGAGGTTATGTTAGAATGCTTACTGTGACAGCATTGAATATCCTAAGGGCTCACCCCTATGCTGTGAGTACACACTGTGTGAGCAGGTTAATTTTTACAGCTCTTCAGCTCATTTCTGAAATATTAGTCTTCAGTATCCTGCACTCTGTGGCACTGCAGAGGCATCAAAACCAGCCATCTTTAACATTTCCAGTTTCATAACCCATTACTGAAATATGGATTGATTTAATGATGTCCCACTACATGATTTTCATACAGTTCTAATAAACTCTATGTCTCAAAACACTGGAGAAAAAATTCAAAACACTTATCTAGCTGAGCATGTATCTCTTCCTCAACTGATTTACCACAATACAGTAATTCTGTTATCCATTATTGACTTCAAATGAAAACAAATTCAGTATTTTCCTTAGCCTTAACTTGCATATACTGGGACTATATATTTTCTTTAAATAATTAAAAGCAGAAAGAGAATTCAGCAGGAAGTGAATAAAATCATGTCAGCATGGATAGCTAGGTCACATTTGGGACTGCTTAGAACACAGTATGAGACAAAACATGGTGAAGCTAACAAATTTAACAGGTCTATCATTGAACCCTAACTAGCCTGAGCTGAGTAGCCAAGTACTTTCTGTTTAACAGAAATTCTTTATTTAACCCAAAATTTGGGGGGTTATTTTAATTTTTTTAACCTATACAAAAAGTAAAAAATGCTATGAGACTGTCATAATTTAGTATTTCTATAATTTAAGATTATGAATGATAAATTTAATTTGAACTGAATTTCAGGGGAGGCAGGGGGACAAGGAAGAAGTGTAGAAGGATATGCCAGACAAGTTAATGATATAACAGAAATTTAAAGAATATATACCTCTACAATCAAAATATCACATAAAAATTCATCTATTCAAAGCACGTTGTATTTTGCATAAAATTCTGATTTACATTTAAAAGAAGAGAAAACAAGATATCTCCATGCAAATAGAATTTTGTCTTCTGTTTTCATGCTATATTTGAAACAATTTATGCTCTCGTAGATTTTTATTTTCCTCATTTTCAACCTAGAGGGGTGTCCCCCAGAATAAAAAGAATTCAGAGTAGGCTCACATACAGAAATAGAAAATTTCTGATGATGGTATCAGTGGGGAGGAGTGGGGGGAAGGAGGGTGATGATTTATGCATATGTGTCAAAACTTTCATCACAAAATCTAGCATAAAACATTTACAATATCACTACTAGCTGTTATAGAAACAGCTGTCAATCAGAAAAAAAAAATTACAGATTTCAAAGAAATCATTACCCTACATAACCAAAAAAGACCGAACAGAAAAATCTTAATAAATTCAGTGCCCCAGACATATTTCTTTCAGCACAGTCAAGTGCTTCTTTCACTGCTCGAAAGAGACTTTTGTTCTGGTTAACAGCATGTTACCCAAAATCTTAGCTAATCGGACAACACCTATTGTGAAGTGACTCTTTTAAAGATGAATTTCCCGGACTGCCCTAGAGTAAGCCAAAAAGGTTTTGCTACTGACAGATAGGTCTCCTTCTTCATAAGACCTTACTAACTCTTCTGCAGATAAACGATTCATCTGCTATAATAAAGCATGGTAACTTGGTTTGTCTTTATCCCACAGATGTCACTATGTACAGGGAAGTACATCAGGACTTCAAGAAACTCTAGTCAGAGTCAGAAAAGTTTCCCAGGTGTGCCCCTTCATTTTCCACATAGTATATTTGCTGCAGAAGTGAGCACAATTTTTTCCACATAGTTTATATCAAATTACCATGCTAGCACTTTTCTTTGAAAAATTAACAGATTTTGTAAAAACATCTTAAAAATTATATTTTCAAATTCAGTGGCGAATATATTCAAATACTGAGGGGGTGGGGTGGTAACAGATATGCATATACATTCCACATTTCAAATGCACTCACTTGTTTTCAAAACAGCATCTACTGATACAGAATTTCCAACATCCCAATATATTTCAGCAGATATCTAGGGAAGATTTTTTTTTTAAACACTGTGGGGGCTCATTTAACTGCATAGGCGGACTGTGAAACTGATGAATAAGAGCTATACTTTTCATTATTCTGTTTACATGTGTTTAAAGGGAATAACAGGCATATTTAAAGATAATATTAAGTATATACACAACATGTTGAGACACATACCTAGCTGTCTATGGAGGAGGGAGGGAAGAGGAGGAAAAATAAGGAACGAAAAAGCAAGATGGTTAAATGTTTACACTTACACACTTGTGAAGGTAGCTTCCCAGACAACAGGAGGGAGGTGGGTGGGTACAAATGTCAGTCAAGGCCCAGGATAAAGTATAACACAGCATAATCAAAAGAGAGCAAGGGTATTAGGAGCCCTTTGAATTTTAACAAGAAGAAGCAGAGAAACAAAAGGTGAGTATTGAATAATGCCTGTTAAAACTGGATAGGGCAACAGAACTGTGGGTGAGCCACAAGCATTTCTGGTGAGCTACTCATGCCTACCCAACAGCTGACAAGCCTGAAAGACTGGTAGAATGGGCAGGACAGGGACATCGTAAAGACTGATGAGGAGAGTAGGCAGTTGTAAGGGGCTAGGCTTTAAATGTTAATTACTATGAAAGTTTCTGACTCAAGAGCAGCTGCTTGTGCACACAAGAGAGTGGGAAGAAGATCAGGAACACGTACAGGACGGGAATGTAAAGGAAAAGAATGAAAATTAGACCTGAGAAGAACAAGGTGCTTTTTGGTATGGAACAGAAGGTAAATTGCCCTAAGCCCCATACATAAAGTTTCTCTGTCAAATTCTGCAAGAATTTGGGATGAGATCCATACTGCTTTGCCTTGTTCTAGTGTAGGAGAGTGTGCATACAACAAAGGTTCATACAGGGCTTCTCTGTATCCCATTTCCTTCCTCCTAATACATTCAACCTTTCCACTTCTGCATCATCTTTTTCTTCTGCTGTAGAATACAAAAAGCATCTTGAAAGGATAAAAAAGAATAAAAAGGATAAAAAAACACTTGTGGAAATTTCTTGCAAACAACATTTGTGATATCAAAAAAATAAGAAATATTTATCCATCTAGTATTACTAGATGGGGGGTTTTAGTATTACTAGTTTGGGGGGTTTTCTTAATAATTCAGCACTTCTATATAACTACTGTAGTACCATGTCCAAGGGGCTTTTATCAGGGGAGAGCTCCTATCCAGAGACAGAAGAATAGCAGCTTGATTTTGTGGAGCATATAAAACTCTATTTATAAAAGCTTTGGAGACTTAATTTTCACTCAGTTGCTGATTTTTACCATTGAAAGCAACTGAACTTCATCTTGTTGTTATGATCTGAATGAGTTTATATTGTTTTCTATTTTTACATGATAATTTGTAACACAAGAAATTATATATTGTGTACACAAACATGCTTTCACACACACTGCACTACACGTAAATTAGCTGATTTTTATAACAATTCATCACTACAGCCTCTTTTTGCATTTAATGTCAAGCACTCAGGTTCAACAAATTCTTTAAATCCAGGCAGTCTATTTGTGGTCTTACTTGAAAGAAAACTGCAGCACAGATGGGCCCTCCAACTTTCTCTTTTCCTGTAGAGGTACTCCTTAGTTTCAGCCACTCTGTTTCCCACTGCACTTAATGTTGTAGACATACTCACTCACAGATAAACTTCATTTAAAAAAAAAAAAAGGCAGAATCTAGAAATAGAACTTATAGAAATAGTTACTATGTGGCTATTCTACATTTCCAGAATACTAAAAGAACATGCATTGAACATGTATTGAACAAATACAGAACTGTACCCAGAAGGAAAATATTGTATTGAAAGACAATGTGAAAAATTAACTGCAGCAATTACTGCTAATAGACTAAGTTGATAGGAAGTGTATTTAGAGTCCAAAATCATCCAAATTAGATTCTTTAGATAATACTAGATTGTATATATCTGTCTATTTGATTAGGAAAACTTCCAGACAAGTCAGACTCTAGGTAGGACATTGATATTTAGCAGAATAGACCATAGCTGAAATCATTAACAGAACATGATAGACCAAATGCATCTTTTAATGGTTAACATTTAATACCAATCAAGGACTTAAATTTACAAAGAGTTAATAGTCTAGCCATCATTTAGTCCAAACAAATTATGTTTTTATAAATGAAACTCTTTCAGACAGAGAGCTGTCAAAGTATTAATGCATACTTATATAAACAAAGACACTGTAACGCAAGCAAATAATATCAAGAGGAGTTTCCTCCCTCTGGGCAAGCCTTAAAACAATATAAGCACAACTAGCATAATATAATATCAGTAATTCTCTCTTGTCTTGTATATAAGAACATACTAAAAGTAGTTCTAGAGCTAGAAATTGAACACACGCACACAGACACCGTGGCACCCTTGCCAGCTTGCTTTGCATAAGAGCTTCTCTGGCTGATTGCTTTTACAAAATTCTTTTGCAACTTTATATTAGATGACTGGATTTTGATTTCTTCTGCTGCTAAATTCAGACACATATTCTAAAGTGCTGTTAAGATCCAAGAGTTTGTGTTGGTTTTTTTTTTCTGTACACTGGACACCATTTTAGACAGCCTGATCTTCATCAAATGACTTAGTTGTACGTATATATATAGTATATAGTTATATATAATATACATAAT
Organism: Pipra filicauda; assembly: GCF_003945595.2. Taxonomy (NCBI): domain Eukaryota; kingdom Metazoa; phylum Chordata; class Aves; order Passeriformes; family Pipridae; genus Pipra; species Pipra filicauda. The sequence goes on along the minus strand of NW_024104509.1, from coordinate 2,380,415 downwards.
ATATTCTGTATAATAATATACATTATACAGAATGATATAACCAGGATGGTACTTAGGTTTGAAAACACTTGCCACATAGTCCAAACTCCTGCTCAAAGCAAGGCTAGCTTTAAGGCTAGATCAGGTAGCCCGGAGACTTGCCTAGTCAGATTTCTTCTACCTAGACATCCCCAAAACTAATGAGGGATAATTAAACCCCATGTTTTTAAATCCTTTCATCACACCCATGACAAAAGAGGGAAAAGGTATTTAAGCATGAAAGTTGCAAAGGAACAGCCCACACCTGTTTAAAACCTGGACAGACATTCCTAAGAGAAATAGAGACGATCTTGGGAAAGACAGGGGTTCTTCTTGCCAAGCAGTGCCACCTGCAGTCAGTGTCAGGCCATGGCTCCTTTCAGAACTGAGTGACAACCAGAAGACAACTATGACCACCATTTCAGGCTTGTTTTCTGCAGTTTTGTTTTCTTTGAGACACTTTCTTCTCAGTTTTCCTGGACAGGCCTTTAATTCCCCTGGCTTGCCACAGTGGTTTCCTGTTCATGCTGATTCTTCACAACACATGCCAAGAAACAGACGTGAAGTCCCAGGGCAGGACATCCTGCATCACCCTTCCCACTGTATCAGCTACCCTAAGAAAACTGACAAGCAATTCAAGATAATCACTCATTAAGTCTCAAATAATGACTACTTTATTCTTAAAACTTGCTTTTAGCATAACTAAACATATATCACCTCACAGGTCTCAGTCAAATTTATTTTATCAAAATTAGTCTCAATCAAATTTATATATGTTTGTATGTGTTAAACAATCATTTAGACTTTGCTTTTAACTCTCTGACAAGAAACATAATACAGTAATTAAAATATTCCCAACATTCCTTCTGAGTTCTTGTTTTCATCAAAATTCTTAATCAAAAAAAACTACTCCAGCATTTTCAGGAAAAAAAATGTAGGACTATACTGCCACTCTTTCTTCACAATCCACGACCAACAGGTTTGTTATCTTAATTTCTATCCTAAATGGACTATTTTTGGTCATTTTCCTTTTTAATATGCTTGTTTTCTCTAAAATTCAATCACTATGCCCTCTTATTTTGGTAAGTACCCAGCTTGTTCTGCATAGTATAAAATATGAGTAGGCTACTCAATTAAAAGAGTTTTCACAGATGTGAATTGTTTTAAGCTCAATATTTAAAAACAGTACTTATCTGTTCAAAAATGCCTCATGGTTAACTTGCAGACAGATCACAGAATCAGCAAGTGATGTGATATTTCATTTGAGAAATCTTTTGGGAAAAAAACCCCAGCAGTGTGGAACACTGATTAATGTTGGAAGCTTAAGTTAAGATTTTGAAGTTTAAGTTTTATTGAAATGCAGAGTGCATTTCATATAAACCTAATATGATTCCATAATTATAGGACAGATAAAGAGGACTGAATTACTGCCCTACTAGGAGAGACTAAAGAGGGTAGAATTGTTCTGTTTATAGTGGAGAAAGCTGAGCAGCGCACATCTGGAACTTACAAAGTCATAAAGCCGTGGATGCAAAAGATGCAGTTGATGACACTGGAGAGTATGCCTATGCTGGTAGTTTTTTCTGCTCCCCTTGACAGAAAGAGACTACTGAGACAGAGGGACCACTGACCTATCAAAGGGTTTTTTTGATAGAAAAGATATGAACTGGAAAAAAAACCCCTAAAATAATAAGAATTCATTTTACAGCATATCTTTTAGATGTGTGTGTATAATTGTGCATTTGTTCATGAGAACTCTAATAAAAAGGAGATACAGAAATAAGGAAGACATCAGATAACTGATGATTTTTGGGAGAAAAGAAAAGCTTGTGATCATCTATATAGCAGGAATAAACTATTCAAAATTCTGTAAGTAAGTACAGAAAATATTCTCAACAAGTTTGTTGATGACACAAAAGCTGGGAAGAGTGGCTGATATTCCAGAGGGCTGTGCAGCCCTTCAGAAGGATCTCAAGCAGGAGAGATGGGCAGAAAAGAACCATATGAAATTCAACAGAGGCAAATGCAGGGTCCTGCACCTGGGGAGGAGTAACCCCAGGCTGGGGGCTGGCTGACCTGCTGGAAAACAGCTCTGTGGAGAAGGTCCTGGGGGTTCTGGTGAACAACAAGCTCTTCATGAGCCAGCAGTGTGTCCTTGTGGTTGGTGAGGTAGCATCTGGAGTCCTCTCTGGGCTCCTCAGTACAAGAGAGACATGGAGCCCTGGAGTGGGTCCAGCAGAGGACAACAAAAGTGATTAAGGGACTGGAGCATCTCTATTAGGACGAGAAGCTTAATGGCTGGACTTGATGATCTTAGAGGTTTTTTCCTACCTAAACAATTCTACGATTCTATGGAAGGCTGAGAGAGTTGGTTCTGTTTAGCCCAGAGAAGACACAGAGGGGATCTTATCAACGTCTGTAAGCATAAGAAGGGAGGGTGTCAAGAGGATGGTGCTGAGCAACAGACAAGTAACTTGTGTACAGGAAGCTGAATATGAGGAAGAACTTTACTGCGTAGGTGACCATGCACTGGAACAGATTGCCCAGAGAGATTGTGGACTCTTCCTAACTGGGCATATTCAAGAGTCACCTGGATGCAATCCTGTGCAGTGTTCCTCCATCTTTTTTGCTGGTAGTAACAAAATTAAATTTTTATTCTTTCAGCTTTAAAGTTTAGATCAGCACATAAAATCTCTTCACTCAAGAGAATCTAACTTCAGCACAGTTACTGTTTAACAGTGGTATCACCCACTTTTGACAAGTTTTGCACAAAAAGAGAGAAACACTGCCTGTTCACCATTGCTAAATGAAGCTGGATAAAAATGACAGATTACAGGAGGAAGCACACACAAGACTGAAGCAATCAGAAAGGTCCACAGCCATTCAGTTCAGATTAAGCAAGGAATGACATACCTCATCCGTGTCACACCTAGCTGAAGCAGTGAGCAATCAACCAGTTTCAGATACTGGAAAGTCATCGCTGAGAAGAGCACTGTCTCCACAAACTCATACTGTCCTGCAAGCATGTGTTTCACAGGAAAGGAAAAAACATATCCACTATATAGGTCATCTCAGTCTACAGGGTCAGCATTATATTTCAGAAAGCTTTCACAACAGTTTTTTTAAATAAAACTAATTAAGAGCATACTATCTAATCTGCAGCCTGGACACATCTTTTGTTTACACAGTTCCCTGGTTTTGTTCCTTTCTGCCTGTGGTGCGAGACTATTTTAAGAATTCATTAAATCAAACAAACTAGCTAATCAAAAGCACTGTATTTGGGAAGTAATAGCAGTCAAAGGGATAATTATCTTTAATTTTCCAAAAGGTATATAAACTTTTATGTAACTAAGACTGGAAATATCAGAAACATTGCAAAGATATGGCAGGAAAAACAAGTAATTTTTTAGAAGTTGAAACAGCAGATTTTAAGTAGATGCTTGTAATTGCACCTAAAATCATGGTATGACCTGAAAAGTAAATAAATAACAAAACTGAGATATTACAGAGAGATTGATTAAAACTTGGATATGCAAAAGATACAGTATCTGTAAAACAGTTGTGTAGCATACATTTAGGTAATACAATTTTTCCCTTTTAATAGCCTTAATTAATCAGTGCTTTGAATATACTTCTGTAATCCACAACACCTTCATAACACTTTAACTAGAGCACAAAAAGTTCTAAAAATCTATATGAAAAGTTAAAGCTTCCAATAAATTTAGGATGATATTCATATATTGGTAAACAAGAATGGACTCTCAAAATTGTCTTGACCTTTTGCATAAGCAGTTGTTCCTCTGAGCTACACTAGATGTGTGCTAGATGGGTGAGAATAGGAAAACTGCTTTCTCACAGTAACAGAGGCCTCTCAGAGATTCACAAAATTTAGATAAACTGTGCATTAACAGAGGAGGGATGCTTGCATTGATCTATCAGAAACATTAACTTTGGAAATACTTAGGGAAGTAGTGATTCAAGTGGCAGAAGAGTTAAGTTTCTTCTTTAGTTCTTGCAGCAGAATGTTATGACTCACCAACTAATGTTGATTATTGCTCCTAAAGAGCAAAGAACATACTCTGCTCCTGCCTTTAAGGCGGGGAAACAAGTCAAACAGTGACATTTAAACTGTAGGTTAAATACCCCTGAGGAAGCACTTCCTAGTATATATCCCAGGCTAGACAGGACAAGAAAGGCCAAAAAATGATCTTTGATTTTACAATCAGTTTCCATATTAACTACGAAAAACCTCATGACTTACTGAACACTTTTTAATCTAAGTATATGAACATCACCTGAATGTATTCATTAAATCAGCACTGATTTTAACAGAGGTATTGATAAGCATCAAAAAAATGCGACACATTTCTGGATTGCAACTTATCTATTCATATTTGAGGGGTAAAAGATCAAAACAAAAATTGTTATTTTTCCCCTACTGGAAGAAGCTGCTTGTTTTTACCTTCCCTACTAAGCAGTATTCAGTGACATTCTAGTAATTAGATGGCCCATTCTTGACCATGTCACATTTTTGAAAAAAAATCACTAAAAACACTTGCTTTCCTTTTACTGGTGTAATCACTTAGATGTGCACAGTTATAGTATTAGAATTTTTTTTCCTATGCATCAGCTTTTTTTCTCCTACATTTGTTCTATTGAGTTTTTGTATAATTTTTCTAGATATTATAAAACTTATTGTGGGCTATTGAAGCCTAATTGAGTAAAACCTAATTAAAAAAACTCTTTCTGTTAGTTTCATTGAGATGTGGCAACTTTTGTTAGCTAGGTATAAAAACTACTGTTGACTTTCAAGAAACTCAGTAGATATTTTAACTCTGACTATTTTCCAATTGTGAGCATTAGCTACGTCAATATTTTCAATTGAAATTACATATCCCACTAGAATGAAGATTTACTGTGGAATTCAAATACACTATTTCTACTAAAAAGACAAGGACATAGAAAGAAAAAGATAAATTTAAAATTATATTGTGTAATCTTTGAAAAGTAATTAATTTTTAAACAGTCCAGAGTGTGTTATTTGAAATATAAAATTTCCTTCTCTGATCTTAGCTTTTCTGAGCTTGGCCCATCATCTGCAGGAGTTGACATCATACTTAAGGAACCTTGGCCTACCTAAAGCAGCATCTGCATCTTCTCTTGGTCTTCAATGCTATCAACCATATCCCAACATGCTGTTTGGATTGAAGAATGTGAGCTGCATCCTCTGACAGAGCAGGGAGAGAACCTCCTCTCCTACAAGGAGGTAACCTCCTGTCCTACAAGGAGGTTCCTGGCTTCTTTTAGTATTCCAGAGATGCTGGAAATAATTTAAAAACCCCATTCCCAGCACTGTCTATTTTTCTCATACCTAGGTATTTCTCCAAAGTAGGAACTGATATAGAATTCATATTAAATTCCTACATTCTATTCCTACATGCCCAAAATTAGAAAGTGAATTTGGGAAAATGTATGTACAATTTAATATAATAGTTCTGTATTACACAAGCAATAGTTATCAGAAAAATACTTCAATATATTCTGACTATGCAATTAATGATGTCTTTTAATGGAAAATTAGAACAAATTCCTGGTGTGGCTGTACAGAGGTAATACTCCTCAATTCACCTATACTTAGTAAAACATAATGAAGCAATTTGACTTGTCATCTGACCTGAAAATGACATTTGTAGCAGCTGGCAATCATTAAACAAAGCAATTTTTCATATTTTCCATAAATACTATTTTCTGTAGCTTTCATTTACACTATGGTAATTTAAAAATATATGATTATGTTTCTGATTATACTATAACCTCAAATCAGTTAATAGTCATCACTATATGAGCACATGCCAACATGACAGTCAATGAGCACTTTGGGGCTCCATTTCTGCCTCAAAATACAAAGGAAATAAACTATCTTTTCAGCTCTTGTTCAGTATTCACCTGTAGCATTAAACATTACACTGCAATTCAGTTTTAAAAAATCTATCCCCTACAGAGTTTGGACATGCTCTGCACTTCTGAAGAGTGTATTCCTTTCACATTCCTCAGTCTGTGTGTTAATGTCACTTGTAAATGATTTTCCATAAGGGCTTCACACTGCAAAAGTGATAGATATAGATATAGATATAGATATAGATATATGTATATATATGTATATACATACACATATAACATCACCTCCTACTGAAGGTGATGTTAAATAAACAGCAGGAGATACTTAGCCATTTATAAGACTGAGCTTTTTGTAGTGCTAATGACATTTTTCCTCTGCAAAGTGAAAGATTTTATATTTTAAAAGTTATCTCAACCATATTGGTGTTCTCATGAGAATATTAAACTGTAACTGATGGTGGGTTGGAACTTTTTTATTTTCTACTTCTGCATGTTTCAAATTAGTAGAACAATTTTTCCCCATGTATGTAAACTGGAAGTGTTTTTACCCAGTGCCTTACTCAGTATCTACATCCCTACATCATACAATCTTTCAAGAATAACAGTGACACCTGAGGAAAGAAAATACCTTTTGAGAAAATGACAAATAAGTAAGAACCTTTTTCTAATTAAATAATATTAAATGCATTTAATTTTCATTCAGCACCTTACCACCAAATCAGCCTACACTATAGAAGATACAGTTTCACCAAGCTATGCATGGTTGAGCTGTGTTATTGGGACTTCTATGATTTTATTAAAAACGAGTATGGGGGCTTGGAGCTGTCCCACTCCATGCAGCCATTAACATATGCAGAGATTAAGGACAGGGTATACACACGGTACTGGTGGGGTGGGAATACATCACTGTGATTAGAAAGGCTGTTAGCAACAACTATCTTGTCATTACCAGTCGGATACTTGCATATTGCAAAAATAAGAGTAACTGTGAGATCCCTGCTGTGACTTACATAAGATATTTTGTCCCTTATTTAAGTAGCTTTCCAGTAACTAACAAAACACAACAGTATCCTATCATGGCAACACTGAAGGGAAGACAGCAAGCAGACAATTAATTTTCTTTGCTACATATTCATTTGAAATAGAAAGAATAAAACCCAAACCCATCAGACATCCAGGAAAGTATGGTTTTTTACAAAATAGTCAGAAAAGCATCCATTATTTTACTTCAGGATTAACTATCAGGTGTATTTTTGGGCAGCGTTTGCACAGAAACCAAAACAAACACTTTCTGGCAGTTACGATATTCTGCAGTTTATTGTCCCCAGTCACTCTGTACCTCCTCTAAAAGCCAAGCACAGTAGCTTCCCCATCAAGACAGTAAGGTCTGTTTCTCCAAGCCACAGTGAGAAGTGAAGACAGAATCAATAAATTCTGTCAAAGCAGTAACTTTGAAAACTGAGGCTTAATTAAACAGTGAAGCCTGAAATAAGACTAGAAAATGACTAGTCTTCCACTCTGATTGTAAAAATCCCCAAGACTCAGAGCCACATCCTCTACAATCTTCCTTTGCTGTTTTGTGGTGTTTTATAAGCCCTTTTATTGCAGGTTGCAGGCCTGAGTTACAGAAGCTACATGACCCTGTTACAGAAGGTTCACAACTGTACTGTGAAGACAAGCTCCCTCTCAGCTGTCAAAGAAATGAAAGAATGGAAGAAAGTCGAACGCAGATCAGGACATGGTTTTCTTAAAGGAAAATGTAACATCTTTTCACTTCAACAAATGAGCAAGGAGACACCTAAGCAGATGTGCATCAGGCTTGTCTGGAATGAGAAAACCTGCTGGTGATACCATAGAGACTGTGGTATTCTGGTCCCATCCCATGTGGCTTTTCATAGCCACTTCTACACACTGACAGCTCTAGAATCAGGCTGCTCCCGCAAAAGATAGCCTAGAACTCTGCTCTGACACCAAAGCACACATATAGCAATGTTTTTTACACTAAATCATTTTCTGTGATCACTTTCTGTGAATTAAAGATAAATACTTATAGCTATATTATTCAGGGCTGACAAAAATTGTAAAATCAGCGTTGGAAAAGCATCCTAAATGTCCCAGACAGAGTAAGTGCTACCAAACTGTAAAATGTCTTCTCAACATGCTTTGTGGATAATATATTTTTGTTTGTTTGTTTGAAACTTCCTGAATTGCATTTAAAAAACCTTCTTGTTTTTCAGTCTGGAATCCTGAGTGGTCTGAATCATCACTGCCACCTCCAGAAGATGGCATCAGCTGCCCTTATTACACTTCAGAAGACTACATTTTCACTTCCTACTGTCTTCATTAATGCACACAAAACCTGTCTGTCAGCTTCACTGACTCATTTACTTTATTTTGAAAAAAACCTTAGTAGGCTGCAAAAGGTTTTCCCAATTTACATTATTCTTTGTAATTATTTACTTTTCCCAGCATTAGGCTTATATCATTAAAAATGTATAACATCTGACCTGACACTGTATATTTTTCTTGCAATAATGTCCTTATAAAAGCAGAATAAACCAGATATCTCCTAAAAATATGTGTATCTGGTTACAGAGGTTAAAAATACCCTTTAAACATCGTAATACAACTGTAACACTATGAGAAAAATATTTGCTTTATCATTACGAAAAATACACTGTGTGTATTACTAATCCAGCAATGGATTAGAAAACTATTCTTATTTTCCTCACAGACTGAAGTGAATTTTTGTAATTCTGAATATTGTTTCTAAAGCCAGACAAAGTAATGACAATAATATTCCTTTGTGGGATTATAATTGAAATATCTTGACTTTTTCCTAGATAAAAAGGGCACTGCAATGATTATTTTGGGGTCACATTTACAATTCTAACTTATCTGAAGTCAGGATGATACATGATCATGGAGTCCATCTGTATCTCAGGTCTTGCCACTGAAAAAAGCCTTTGCAACAATAACTACATGTATGTATCTCCAGGAAAATAAAAAAAATTCTGCAAATGTAATTTTTAAACTTGAGAAACTTTCCTTCATTCACTAATTGTCACCTGCAATTTTATCTTTCTTCAATTTCTCCTGTCTGATTACAGTGCACAGATACAGCTTATTACAGAATCAAATCTTTACCCCACTTGCAGTGCTGTATTCCTCTCTCCCTTATTCCAATACAGCCGGAAGCTTTCACCATTTCTAACCAACATATAAAAGAGTTGTCAACAAGTCAAAGAACAATACTTAAATACATTCTAAATGAAGTTGCCTCCTTATACACAGAAAATTTCAAGAAATACTTACAGTTTAGTATATTTTGGTTCGGTTCCTTAAGACACTATATCCTTTCATATACTGGTGTATATATTAACATGACACATATTCTTTTCTCTCTAGTTTTCTATGTTTCAAGTTGATTTTTTTGGCCATTTTTTTCTTTCTGATTTAGCCATCAGTATACCCCCTCAATATGGCCATTAGAAGTTCCCAATTTAATAGGGTTCTTTTCCCCTGTCTTTCTCCTTGAGCCTTGCCAGTCAGCAGGTTTCAGTACTTTATCTGAAAAAACCCACGAAGTTACACTTTTTGGTTGTGAGAAGGCTGAACAGGCCACTGAAGAAGTTGAAAGACATGTTGGCCCTTCACTGTAACAAAATCATGCCCAGGTAGCAACTCACAGTCTGTAAATGTAAGTAAGCTCCAGATTTCTCAGGAGCTGCACATGGTAGCTCTCTACAGTGTCAAGATGTTTCCCCTAGGTTGCCCAAAGAGAAGAACAGAGGAAGGGGTGGAGGCTGCAGTGCTCTCTTATGGGTTGGAGTGCTGGGGATGGTGTAATCCAGTAGCAGATTTGCACTGGCCTTGGGCTGGACTGGGAGTGGAACTTCAGTAACAGCATTCACTCACTGCAGGCTGGCTGCAGAATATGGTGTCAGGTGGAGACCAGACTCATCCGCTTTGCTGGAAAACAAACATCAGTTCTGCCAGACTGGTTATATCTAAAATCTTTCTTCATTTCATACTGAATTTGCAATGGGTCTGTAAGCAAAATGCCATGCAGTGCAGGCAGGCAAACACTGAGTATAAAAGCAGCCAGAGATTTTCAGGCATTTTCATTTAGCTTTGAAATAATCCTGCAATCAAAGATTGTACCAGGGTGACTTTATGCTGATACTTTTGGTCTGTGTTTGGCCCTGCCACCTGTGAAAGCTTTGCTCTTTCCCTGCCGAGTTATGGGAAAACAAGCACTGATAAACGGGAAAGTTGTCCTTGAAGAGAGCTTCTTGTATAAACTGTTTTAATTGGTATTCTGTGATTGGCTAGTTGTCCTCCAAGGTCGCTTGAAGGGGAGATTGAGGAGGAGGATGATGAAGAACACCCCTAAACTCATTTGGAAAAGACCCTCCTGAGTACAGCACGCAGGCGCAGGGAAAGCCACGTGTGCGCAGAAGACGCACTTACATAACCGGGAGGTGGGACTGAGGGCCTCGGGCTGGGCGGTGCTGGCCACACCTGGGAGGTTGTGGCCACTCTGTTAATTGTATAAAAAGCAGATAGTGCTTTCTTGGGGTTAGGTAACTTTACAACAAGGACAATGTTGCCTTTTGGCAGGGACGCCTGCCAGTTTGTGAACTTACTGACTCCAAGGATGCAGCTTCTGCTATGGGTAATTATAGGCATGCTAGGTCAGTAAGATAACTTTATGGGCAACAGCTGGGTAACTGGGGAGGTTGTGCTGGGGACTTATTTCTCTCCTCCTTCCTCCCTTGTGGGTTTGTTTGTTTTGTTGGCCACCTCTTGGTAATAAATATTGGTTTTTGTTGAGCTTGCAATGGTGTCTTGGTTTTCAAGCTTCAGTATGTATGAACCCCTCCCTAATACAAAGATCAATACAACAAAAAGATAATTTAAATAGCAGGATTTACTTAAACCAGCTTAGACTAATTTCACATGCACTTGTGTAAATTAATGCTCTACAGCACAGTCAATTAGTTCTCTTCCTCACCAGGAGTAAGAATCACCAAGTATTAGAATCTCATTTTGATTTTCAAGGAATGATAACTCATAATACTGTATCTCCCATCTTGAAAAGGAATGTAACCCAAAGACCTCCCTGAAGCATATCCCAAAAATTTGCAATGAGCCTTTCACTGCAGTTTAATTGAATTAGTTTAGAATTGCTTATTTGAAATGAAGAGGTGCAGACTTTGACTTCTAAGAAAAAAGAGAAACATAGGCCACTAGGAAATGTCTTTATTAAAAACCTCTCAAACTAAATTATAACATGCTCTTCAATGTATATTACTGCAAGATATGTTTTCCTCATTTTCCGTTGCATGAACAATATAAACCCCCTGAATACCCTTCATCAAACCCCACATATTTGAATACATTTAAAGACATACCACAAACAAATATGTTGTTCCACTGTTTTGCTTCTTAAAAAAGGATTCAGATCACATTTCAAATCACATTGACATCAAATTTTTTCATTCCATATAATTATGAGTAAGGCTTGTTTCAAGGAAAAAAAAAAAAGAAAAGCCTAGCTTTTTCATACACCCTGATATAGTTTAACAAGCGATCAAATCTAGAAGAGAAGGCAATGCATTGGCGTGCTTCTGGTCACAGAGAACGGATCTCTTTCTTAGCCTGTAATCTATAGGCTCTGAGAGTTCAGATATCAGGCTGATCTGATAAGAGGGACATCTGATCAGATGACCAGTCTCCTGGATCCTCTGAATACTGTTAACAATTTCAGATGTTGATTGACTGTTTCAATTACGTATTCAAAGACTTCTGAGCTGATAGTGGAAGGAGGATTTGTCCTTCTCGGTATGGAATGTGATAGCATCCAACAGACAGAGCTGAAGATATTGACAAAATCAATTCACAGAATCACATTAGCAACAACATAAATTAAAAATTTTTAAGCATTTTGAGAGAGGAAATAAAGTCATCTTCATATAGTAATTTAGAGCAAGACACCTAGTTTTTTCTGCACATATCAATTTACCATTAGATTTGCAGATGACACAAACGTGGGATGAGTGGCTGACAGACCAAATGGGTCTGCTGCACCCAAGAGGGACCTTGACAGTCTGGAGAAACAGGCTGACAGTAACCTCATTTAGTTCAACAAAGGGAAATACCCAGTCGTGTCCCAGGGGAGGAATAACTCCAGACTCCAGCACAGGCTGGGAGCTGACCAGCTGTAATGTGTCTTGGCAGAAAATGCCCTGGGGTTTTCAGCGGACAACAAAGCAAAGATCAAGGTCATCCTGAGTCCATTAGGAAGACCACTACCAGCAAGTGAATGGAGGTGATCCTCTACTCCACACTGCTGTGCTGTCTGGGCTCCCCAGTACAAGAGAGACATGGAACCACTGGAGATAGTCCAGTGAAGGGCCATGAAGATGGTGAAGAGCTTGAAGCAACTGTTGTCACGTGAGAAGAGGCTGAGAGGGCTGGACTGGAGAAAAGAAAGCTGAGGGTGATTTTATCTATATATATAAATACCTAATGGGGAGAGAATGAATGCGGGTTGAGGCTCTTCTCAGTGGTTTACAGTGACAGGAAAAGAGGCAGTGGGTACACACTGAAATACAGAAAATTCCACTTAAAAGGAAGGAAACCCCTTTTCAGTTGTGATGGTGGTTATGCACTGGCAAAAGTTGTCCAGAGAAGTCCTATGGTGTGTCTGTCCCTGGAGATACTCAGAATCAAGTGGACATGGCTCTAAGCAACCTGCTACAGATCACTCAGTTCTGACCTGAGGGTTGGACAAAGCCATTTCCTGAGCAGCACTGTGGCTATAGGATCTCTCATGATAACTTTGGTGCCATTTCATGATCATTTATTGATAAGTAGGAACCAAGATTGTTTCCAGATAAATCTTTTGAGGGTCCTTTTGCAGATTCTTAATTAGGGAGCATATTGGAAGAAGAACAATTTTTCATACCAAGTCTAGGAAATGTGTTCAAACTCCAGTTCACATTATGTAGAAGCTATAAAAATGTAATTGAATGGAGGTTATCTTTGTTTCAGGCAAGAAAACAGCTCTAGTCTAATTGTGTTGGCCTAAAACACCTGTCTTCTCTGCATTTATTGTCAATCCTCTGACTTGAGTCATGACATAGCAGAAAAAGAGTAGGAACAGAATCTTATTATGCTGTAAGTATAATGTATAAGAGTTCACAAAAAACACACAAAGGTGCTTTTTACCTCCCTCAATTCAGAGATCCTTGAGTCGTCAGCAGAGGAAGCCCATGCTAAAGCACACATCACTGCAGCACAGCTCAAAGTAACCCTCCCACAACTCCTTCATGGGGGAAACAGCACATAAATTTATGACGGGGGGTTTTGGTTTCTGGTATGCCAGCTTGCAAAATGAAATGCAGAAACTTTTTCAGAGGCCCAATCTGTTCAGATACAGTATGAATGATAGACAGAACTGTCTAAACACATCTGTGATTCTGAGCTATAGTGCTGAAAATCATGCTGTCACATCTCTCTTGCCAAGTGCTGAGTGAAGGTCTAATAATCCCAAGGACTCTGGCAGATCCCATTCCAGCTGAGGAAATCATAAGGAAGAGTGCAGAATGCAGAAAATTCAAATAACTAAGCCTCTTCCACTTGATTTTGATCCATATCATATATGCAGACTATGAATTTGCTGTGTTTTTTTTTTTTGTACGTGGATATATGTGTGCATTATTGATATCCCTTTATAAAGATTAGGCCTTGGAAAAAATCCAAACCCACAAATTAATCAAGGCATCTGGTCCATGTTTAGATTTTAGTCTTTTCCTGGAAAGGTGCAACATTTTAAATATTCTTTTGAATTTTTGCCCACTTTCTTGCATAAATAATGCGTATTCTTATACTCCAGAAAGCAAAAATTGGTATTTAATAATTTGGGGTGAGACAAGAAAACACCATAAAGCTCCGTGTCTTCCCCCATATTTTTCAAAACAAATGTAATATTACTGTAATACTGTTGTAACTACAGCACTTCACTGCTTGGAGAAACTGCCCATGCAAGTGACCTAGTCTATCCTTCTAACTACAGCTTTAACCTTCAGCTATTGCTTTTTCATTGTTTTGTTTTGGCTTTCCTTTGACTGTAAATACACATGTGCAACTAACTCAGAGGTTATTTACAAAGGGTTGTGTAGTTGGAGTAACTCAATCACTAAAAAATAAAAAACAAAACCAAACCAAAACAAAGCAAAACAAACTAGAATTGCATTTGATATTTTCCAGTATTGGAAAATCAACTTTATTTAGTGAAAGGATTGAAAGAGTGTTTTCCCAGACTTTGCTTTTCATTCATAGAATCATAGAATGCTTTGGGTTGGAAGGGACCTTAAAAATCACTTAGTTCCAACACCCGTGCCATAGACAGGGACACCTCTCACTTGACCAGGTTGCTCAAAGTCCCATCCAGCCTGGTCTTGAGTCTTCCTTATCTAGAGGAGTGTTTTGTCTTCCAACCATCTGATTATTTTAAACCTTGCATCTTGGCAGCTGAGCTTCCTTAAGTTGACTCTAAAATCAGAAAAATATTGCTTGTAATGCCAAGGTAATGCAGATGATTAAATTAAAACACGTCATGCACTGATGAGCTTTTTCCTTGCAATTAGCCCTCAGCAGGGACCGTCTGCTCTGGGAGGATTGCTACCATATTAATGTTGATAAGCAGTTTAGCAACATTGCTTGTAAAGACTGTTGCACAAAACACTATTTACTTTCACAAAACGTATTTACTTTACAGCACAAATGTTAAAGCTGTGTATGGAAAAATGTTTGATTATATATATCATTTTTTATTGGCTACATTTTATGACTGTTGGTAGATACAGAAAGGAGGCTTAGGAAACATTAGGAGTGCCCTAGCATTCAAAATCTTTACTCCAAATTATACAATAGCTTGATATATAACAAAGCACAGAACATGTGCATCACAGCTAAAATAGCAAAATAAATTCTAAAAGCTCCTGTACAGCTTTTGAAACAAGAATCTTAGACTTTTCTCGGCTCAGTTAGATTGCCCATGCACGCACTAATTTATATGGTTTCAGCCCTTTGCCCATTCCATTGATTCAATCAATGCAATTCAATTTGATATTTCTTTAAAATTTGGAAATTTCTTTCAGAGCACAGTGCAAGACTAAGAAAAAGATCTAAGAGGGGGAAATGTTGCCAGATAAATAGTTTTCATTGGATATTTTCACAGAATGACAGAATGGTCAAGGTTGGAAGGGACCACTGGAGGTCATGTAGTCCAACCTCCATGCTCAAGCAGAGTCTCTGAGGATTTCTGAGAGAATTCTGCTCACCAATCTTGTGCAAATCATACAGTGACACCTATGCATTGAAGAAGACACACAGGGAGACTACCCTCTGACAACAGCCAACTTTTCTGTCAAAACCTGCTCAGTTTAAAAATCCTTGTATAGAAGTTTTGTAGAAGTGCTTCTACATAGTGTTCAAAATTATTGCTGTACTGTTGGTTAGGAAAGAGAACCTGAGCCCCAATGCGGAAATCTGTGGCAGTGAGCTGCATAAGGGCAAATATTTTCCAGGAACAAGGAAAATAATGCAATCTTACAAACTGTAGTTTGTATCTATAAACATTATTGATATGACTGAGGTGATCGTGAGGAAGTAAAGATGTAAATTATATTCCATTTAGAATAGAATATGGAGTAGAGCCTGGAAAAAAGTTTGGTTCAACTTTGTCAAGCTCTCAATGAGGTAAATTCCTGAAATGATAAGTCCTGCAAGTGCTGCATATGATACTTTCTCCCCTCTGGCTATACAAGCTAGTATCAATGAGGGCAAAACCTGTAAATTATACTGTTTGCCATCTATATTTGGAGTACAAAAAGACTAATTGATTTTTCTACCTGTCATTTGGACATACCTTATATTTTTATGGAGATTTTGAAACATCGTATAAAAATAGAATATAAAATACCTTCAAATGGTTACCACTCCTCAGGAAGGAAAAGGCACTACAGCTAAAACAGATTGCTCTGGGTACACAATTTTGACGTGTTCAAGCTTCTTGTTAGGACACAGAACTAAAACCAAATTACACACCTCTGGTAATACTAGGGTTCCTGCTGAGCAGTAAGCAGGAAGATTACTTACTGCTGAGCAGTAAGACTTTAAAAAGCAATCATTGGTCTTTAGGTATTTACAGTGGTCCTCTGCAGCATCTAAATTACATCACACACTTAATTTCAAGGTGGGTTCATGTTGTCCTATATTGACATATCAGGACCCTGCCCACATACTTACATTTGATGTTATTCGTGTATTGTCATAATGCTCCTATAAGACTCCTCCGTTTACTTTGTGTACATAAATCTATTTTGCCACCTGAACTGTTCAGGTCTTCCAATTTGGGCTCTTTCATCCACTCTCATTACAAAATTCTTCCCCTGCCCCTCAGACCAGAATGACTCTGGTCTCTTCCCAGGAGCCCTCATCTACATAAAAAGAAGAGCAGAAAGCAAGATCTCCCCAGAAAACAGGATGAGAGCCATCCTCTGCTAGCAGAATTTATTTGTCAAATGCATTCATACAACCTTTGTTCCAGTATGAAGATTCAACTAAGTTGAACATTTTGTAACACAAATGACAATGTCTACATTTACAAAAAGTCTGCTGTTACATAAAAATCACAATGTCAAGCCAAACACATGTCAGGTTTCAAGACTATTTTTTAATTATAACTTATTTCACTGGAAGCATAAGAAAAAGAGAAGATACACATATGTGGGTGTCTGTAGACATTTTAATGCAAATAGCAATAAAAAGGCTGCTTGAGGAACATAAATGCCATACCTCATTTTGCTATGGTCTACTTGGTTCTTTTCTTTAATAAAATTATATTTCTTATCCACATATGTTCAGAACTAAACTGTGTCAGTAGTGCTGTTAGCTGCTAGTGCATTAATGCATGCATTTGTTTTTCTGAACTTTCCAAACCATCCTCCCCAAAACCAAGAAAAATAAAATTAAAAATACTCCTGACTTTTTCATACAGTTGTGCAGAAAAAACAAACAAACAAACAGCTAGTTGTTTCTATTATGTTTAGGACTAAAGGTCTGAGGAAATAAAAAAAAAATAAAGCTTGTCAGATGGACCAAACAGGCTCCTTAGACAAAAAGAGATATATGAATAAAAGGGGAGTGTAATACTTTTACTTTACTGACTGTAATAAAACATTTCATATTCTGCCACATAACAAGAAATTAGATAAACTACAGGAGAATGAAATTGTTGAAGAAATTCAGAACCACATGAAAGGGTAGTTTGGAATAAAAATGGATCAGACAAGAGGAGGTTAGCAGCAAGTTTCCCCATGTATCATTCTGGAAGCCAGTCTTATTCCACAGCTTCATTAGTTGCCTTAATGTAAAAAACTATTCCAGTAACAGTGGTCTCATTTTTAAATGAAAGAATTTTGGAAAGTTCCAGTTGCACAGAAACACCTGGATGACTATCCATGCTAGCTAACAGAAGAAAGATGATTTTGTAGTACAAAAGGCTCTCAACCGTTGATAAGATGATATACCACCAAGTCCTAGGGTGTATTAAGGAACGTTGTTCCAGGACAGAAAGTCATTTTCAAATTCTGTATCAGTAAACTCTACTATTTAATCATTTATGAAAAGAAAATGAAGGGGAAGAAGAGGGGAGGGGGGAGGAGAAGAGAAGGAGAGTGAGAGTGGAGGTTTGCTTCTTTTAGAGCAAGCACAGAGAAGGGCTGTTGAGTGAGAAAGATGCTTAGAGAAGAGAGCTCGATTAACTTATAGCTGTCATTTACTGATAACACCAACAGGATAAACCTTATCTCATCTGAGGGTTGACATCAAAACAAGAATAAATATGTCAAGAAGACCTAAACTTTGTATTAGAACTGAGGAGAATAAGTGCTAATCCCTTCATGCAAAACAGCTGCTTTTAAAGTGATTATCAATGCATTTAAGGAAGATTCATAATGTAGTATTTAAAATAATGTGGAAGTAAATAGAGCAATGCAGAAGACACCTTCCACACTTTCAATGAATGCTGGTTCCCTCTTAGTTTCAGGGCAGACTACTGGGCCAATACTGAAATTAGCTGAGGTTTTGTCAACCTTAAACAAGCTCTCAGCAGGTGATCTCTGGCAGGTCTCTAAAGGGCATCTCTAACTGTAACAGGCATTTCCTTAAACTGATCCTCCAAATGGGTTAAAACATGCTTGTCCAAGTGAGCTCTTGAGCCTAAGCTGAATCACAGGATAGCTTTTAAAATGATGAATAGCTAGAAATTTGCTAAAGCTTGATTGCACTGTTATCAGTGACGTGGAAACTTATAAAGAATTTTCTAAGTCACCTCTAGGTTGTTACTGGATACATCTAGGATCAAATGAGAAGCCTAGACTGCATTTCTCTCACACTCATGTGCACCAGCCCTTGTTCTCTTGGGATATCTGGAACAGCTCCGAGTATTCAAGAATACACATGCCCAACACGATGCCAGGAATAATATATATGACAAAAACAAGTTTTATATAATGTAGACTGTGGAGGTACATAGTATAACTGTATTAGCATATGAAGTATAGCCAAATTGAGAAATGGTAAGTACTTTCTGGATTTCTCTCTTCTGAGTGTTTAGATTCTATTGCTATTTGCCTGATCACCACCAAACCAGTCTTATGCTTCACTTCCACATACCATCCTGCTTGAGCCAAATCAACCCAACTGACTTGTAGTAATACACTGAGCATGCCACTTAAGAGGACCCAAAATTCCTCCTGTCATGGTAGGAAGACTTTGTGGAGATGGTGGCACACAGATAATAGCCCATGCTATTCAGGGTAAATCAAAGAGTTGCAGTGGTCACACACAAGAACTTCATTAAATAAATAATTGCCATCTGAGAAAACAACCTCTATCCAATGAAGCTGTGCAGAATTCCAGCACCTATAGAGCACTCTTAAAAGCAAACATTTTAGAAGAAATTATAGGCAAGAGACTTTGAAATCATATTCTGTACATAAGGTCCCTTGAAACCCAGAAGACTAGCACTTGTTCCCCCACGCTGCTTAGCCAGACTGCCTTTGCTTTCTTTCTGAGGACTCTGTTCAAGACTTATTTGCAAGTCAGGAGGTGTTCTTCAACAAGGCTTAAACAAAGTTATTCATTACTGTGAGCTGTAATCTAAACTTGCATATCTACGCTTGTGAATCAGTTCTCATGTGATGCTTTGAAACGGAGCTCCATTTCAATGGAAAATTCTATTTGGTATAAAAAGTCATCAGATTTACACTTTTACACTGCACACACTCAAGTAAAATTCATTCCAACATAAATAACTGTGATTCAGAATTTAAGAGCCTAAACGTTTGACTGAACTCTTTTTTTATTATAAAAATTTTTGTTTCTAAGTCCACTTGTTGCAATAGGTAGACTGTAGCCAGTACACATTTATACATGTCTAAACTGTGTGCTTCTCTACAGTGATAATAAAATATCTCAACATTTTTTTGCTAATGTCCTCCAGTCACATCTCACAATATCTGGCAAATAAATGACTATGTTCAATAAAAATTCCAGTTCTCTCTGTGGAGAAAGAAATAAGAATAGCAATGAGACATGCCCATCAAAAATATTAAATTTTTATGTTTCTTTTCTCTCTCAAAAGCTATAGTACTTTTTTGAAAAGGCATACCTAACTATACACTGAGAACAGATTTATTGGATTATATTTCCTTCTGTTGTTGACATCTGCTGACAGGTTCCAAATTCAATGGAGAATTCTGTCATAAATATTTCTAAGGCTACAAATGGAAAACTAACAACAGTATATACCAAGAGTAATTTTTTATTGAAGGGCTTCTTTTTAATTAAGTAATATATACTTCTGTAACATCTACAAACTTCAAATTTACTAAATTTTTAAGAAATCCACCAAAATCTTATTCAAATTTTTAAGTTTTAAAATATATTCTGATTATTATTATCTTTCCCAGTTTAATTTTACCTCTGTAGGGGTAAAAATCTGGTAATTCAATTCTGACTTCTCTTGCACTAAAATAAGGCAAATTTTTAGGCCAGAATTTCTGACCTCTCACATTCCTGGTACCATGCTAAAGTAGACAAAGAAAAAGCAAATGGTCATCAGCACAGAAACATTTCTAAAAGTAATTGTGAATGTCGTTTGTCTTGAACTTTATCAGAAATTAAGAATGTAAGCATTATCTCTCAGAGCCAGTGTTTAAGAAATCAAAAGAGCAGTTTGCCTACATTGTTACAACTTGTAAAAAAATTTTCTTTTTGGAAGAGGCTTTTTAAATGTCCTATTTCTTCCATATCACATTAGCCCTCCAAGAGTTCTAGGGTGTATTCTTAAAATTTGGGAATGAACAAAAGGTTCTTTCTGAACTGTGAGTTTTCAAGAATAAAACAGACGATGTGCTGTGCCTCCTGCATGAAAGCCTGGAGCACTCCAAGTGCATCAGGTGTCAAATGTACCACACATGCACAAGCCACTTTTGAAAACACTTGTTTTCCAGATATATCAGATCAACCATGCATGTGCTAGATTCCTTATCTGTATCTCAGATATACTGGATCTCTGAATGCCCAACAGTACGTTTAGAAAAATAGCTGTGGGATATCTAGAAGATACCATGAAAAATCAACAAATTCCATTGAACAAAGGCAGGTGGAGGCAAGTGGATGACTTGCTTACAGTGCCCAGTCACTACATGTTGGCTATACTTTTCATATCCCCTTCATTATGCACTGAATCAACTGCGTGCCTATTACCAGCCCTTAAAAACAATTTTATGTGAAGTGTGCATGAATACACAACTATCACACTAATAATACAACAGTTGATTCCCACAGAATCAACATTTTAACAGCTAATTTACTTCATAAAATTTAAGCTTTATCATCTCCTTTCTATCTGACAACAAAACATTGATATCTAATTACAGGGAACATCAAGATCCAGAGGCCCGGTAATTACAGGAGTTGAAGTTCTGGTATTAATAATAATAAATAATAAATCTGAATTAAGAAAATGCTTACAGATTTTCACACAATGAATCTGAGACCCTGCTCCCAGTATTTTGGATCTGATTATAAAGGTATAGGCATATCATCTATCAGATTACTGGAACAATAAAATATCCTCAATTTTCTTAATTGGACTTGAAGTGTTCTTTCCATTAGAATACATTCTGCACTGAGATATGCAGCTGTTAGTAGAACACCCATCACAATAAACAAGCTAGCAGTAAACTATGATCTCCCTTGCTGCCTGTGATAACAGCACATGCGGCAAGGTCATCAGCCAGGAGGCACAATCAGCTAGAGCTCTCTAGTGCCATATTATTAAGTGAAGTAAAACGCTCTTATAGGACTGTAGGATTTCATTTTTTTAGAGTCACTGCCACTAGGAAATTAAAAATATTTTAACCTTTATACAAAGGGAATAGATCTGAGATGTTCAACATAAAACTAAAGACTATCCTCAAAATCATGACATTAAATAATATGACCTATGAGACTACTTCCACCTGAGACTAATCTCAGTTTCTGGCCAGACATGAGAATCACTTCACTGTCCTGTTATAATACCAAATAAGTAGCTGGAAACAGATTAGGAAATGGCCTTACACAACTTTGCCATGACATCTTTTAACATTTGCCTCAAACTAAAAAGATAAATAAATAAAAGAAAGAAGAAAAAGCCAGACACAACACATATTTGGACAGGCACCTTTGTTAAGCCTTGCCTTCACTTTCAAAATTTAATGGCTTTTTTATGTCATAGGCCCCTGACTACTCAGAATAGTACTAGATATTCTCACTAGTCCTTTCAACTCTGGCAGGTGGAGTCAGACAACCCTAAGCTCCTGCCCACACCTCAACTTGTCTGACTCAGAAAGAGCCAGGTAGCAGTTTGGCCATCATATTAACTACACTGCTGTTTCTAAGAAGATGAAACAAAGGAGGAAAAGCTGTGGGAGCCAAAAAAAAAATTAGTGGGTAGGAGATACTGTGTCAGTCGTGGTAAAGAATCATTGCTTTAAGCATCCTGTACTTGTCTATAGATATGAAACCAAATTAAAAAGTGGGATGAGCCCATCAATGCTTTTCAGTATAATAGCACTTCTGCTTATTCTTCAAAAATAGCATAATATAAACACATCCTTATGACTCAGCTTTCAAAATTCTTTATACAGATATCTACATACATACCTACATATATATACTTTAAAATATATAAATTGGAGTGGGAAGAGAAAAATATGCATAAAGATGGTAGTGCCAGTGTTGCAGAAAGTCTCTGAAGGAAAGAATAGAACAGTTAACACATGCAAAGAGGACAGTCTGGGGAAGGCACACACAGATAAAATACTGAGTTCTAAGAAAAATCTGACATCTTTAAACACAATTAATTCCTAAAAAAGGGAGACTGGACTGTGGGACGTTCAGACAGTCCCACAACTGAAGAAAAAAAGAGGTGCTTATGAGGAGAAAGGAGGAGTATCAGAAAATTTTGGTTAGTGCAAAAAGCAATCTACAGAAGCCTGGTGAACTGCATGTTTTCTTAAGTCAAATTAAGTTATCACACATAGGAATCCTTGAAGACTTCTAATTTCCTCTTAGAATTAGA
Source organism: Pipra filicauda (assembly GCF_003945595.2). NCBI lineage: Eukaryota > Metazoa > Chordata > Aves > Passeriformes > Pipridae > Pipra > Pipra filicauda. Next base: position 2,357,791 of record NW_024104509.1, on the reverse strand, counting down.
ACCCCTCCAAAGTATGCAGCAGTGAGGTTGTTGGTTGTTATTCTCATTCCCTTTCAAAAAATAGAAGAAATAGCTGAGGCAAACTTCTTTAACAGGCATTTTTGTACAGTTGCCACTTTATTATTGGCTTTCTCATTGAGGCACCTCAACAAAACTGAAATGCAGCAGTAGGTAGATAATAGAGATGCAAGTAGCAACTTATGCTTAGTTTATATCTCATAGCCATTGTTTATTTGGTCTGCAATGATTAAGCTGTGCCTGGATGGAAACAAAATCCAAAAGAGCAACTGTAGAAAAGAAGAATCTTGTTCGTAACGATAAGAAAAACATCCCCTGTTAAGTACTGCAGAAAACTCATGTTATCAACAGCACTGTATCTCAGCTAATGAAACCACTTTCATCTGCACCATTAAGTAAGAACGTTGTGCATTGCAATCACCTCCTGTATTTTGCATTTTCTTAATTACTCAGCTTAGATTTTCAGCAGCTGTAAGCAGTGTAGCTGTTCCACAGTCTGAGTAATGCCACCCCACTTGGAATGTGAAATGGCATCTATAAAGTCACACTCCAACACTGACAGAGGAATAAATCATTATTGCTCTACTTGCATCATTACACAATTGATGCAACTGTGTGAAACAAGGCATCTCTAAAGTCCTCTCAGTACCACAGAGACATAATCACTAGGGAGTTTTAGTAAGGTTGTCAAATCTACTGATTTGAACAATCATAACTAAGGAGCTTGCCTTCTTAATGGCTTCTGTGAATTAATTTAATGAACTCTTAAAAACTTTCTAGTATCCCTAGATTTTCACTTTCTTATATTTAAGTGTTTTATATGCTCAGCATCAGAGCATGTCCCACCAATTTCACATGCATTGTGTCAGGAATGAGTTTGGGCCTTTGTAGTCCTTGTCCACATGGGTTGAAAGCTTGAATTCTGATTAAATTTTGTTTTCATACATACATATCTGTGTTCTTTCTTTGTCAATGTAAAGGATTTGTATATACCTTTTAATATTAGCTTTTAAACTAACTCTAATACCTAAACATTAAGGAAATACTTTTTTAAAATCAAAATGCATATCTAAAATCAACAGGTTGTTGTCTCCAAAACAGTTACAGTGAATCAAATCCAGCCCTGTCACAATTTTGATAACTAAATGGGAGAACAAATAGGCTCATACTGTGAGGTGAATTTCACTGCACCTACCTTCACTGCTAAGCTTATTAAAATCTTTCTCACTTGTCTGCCTTGTTGCCTCAGTAAATTCCACTTGTCTCCAAGTTTCTTTCACAACTTCTGATATTACTACAGCCTTAGTCATTTCCCATGGCAACTTTTTGAGATGCAAAGCTTCACACTAGACCTTTTGGAAATTCTAAGTCATCCAGTTGCACACATTTCCTTTTCTTGTACCCTATTCTCTTGAGGGACCACTACTGAAATTACCTAGCCCACAACTGACTGTTGTGAACTTCTGACGTCTGTGAATTCTTTAATAGTGAAACATATTCTAGCCTGTTTCAGCTTTTCCAACAACAAAGTAATTTCAACATTCCAGATTAAATTCTGCTTAGGTTTACTTTTAAATTACGCTACTTTTAAATTACTCAGCTGGATCCCTACAAATCTATGGGGCCTGATGAGATTCATCCCAGAATCCTCAAAAAGCTGGCTGATGTCATTGTACAACCTCTCTCAATGATTTTTGAGTGGTCTTGGGAACCTGGAGAGGTCCCAGCTGACTGGAAGCTGGTGAATATTGCCCCAGTTTTCAAGAAGGGCAAGAAGGAGGACACTTGAAACCGCAGGCCTGTCAGTCTCACTTCAGTGCCTGATAAAATCATGAAGAAGCCCTGCAGAGAGACCTTGACAAATTAGAGAGATGAGCAATCATCAACTGGATGAAGTCTAACAAGAGAATATGCCAGATTCTGTACCTGGGATGGAGTAACCCTTGTATGTATAGACTGGGGAATGAGATGCTGGAAAGCAGTGCCACAGAGAGAGACCTGGAGGTCCTGGTGGATGGAAAGTTTAATATGAGTGAGCAGTGCCCTGGCAGCCAGGAGAGCCAACCACGTCCTGGGGGGCATCAGGCAAAGCATCACCAGCCAGTCAAAGGAGGTGATTATCCTGCTCTGCTCTGCAGTGGTGCAGCCTCACCTTGAATATTTTGGCAGTTTTGGGCACCACGATACAAGAAAGTTATTAAGCCAAAAGCCATGAGGATGGTGAAGGGTCTGGAGGAGAAGCCACATAAGGAGCAGCTGAGGTTGCTTGTTTTGTTCAGCCTGGAGAAGAGGAGACTGAGGGGAGACTTCACTGTGGTCTTCAACATCCTCATGAGGCAAAGCAGAGGGGCAGACACTGATCTCTTCACTCTCATGACCAGTGACAGGACCTGATGAAATGGCATGAAGCTCAGTCAGAGGAGGTTTAGGTTGAATATCAGGAAAAGGGTTTTCACTCAGAGGGTGGCTGAATGCTGAAATAAGCTCCCCAGGGAAATGGTCACAGCATCAAGATTATCCGAGTTCCAGAAGTGTTTGGACAAGGCACATGGTGTGATTCTTGGGGTGTCCTGCACAGGGCCAGGAATTGGACTCTATGAGCCAGATATGTCCATTCCAAAGTAGTATATTCTATGACCTATGATTCTATTATCATTCAGAGGAAATAATAAGAAATAAAGACAGAATAAATAGATGTAATAAATTAGAACTTTACCATCAGAGGCTTTTTCTTAATAGACTATCTTTCTAGAGAGCAAGCACTCAACGTCTGGCAAGAAGAAGCAGAAAGTTTTCATTAGCTTGTTTATTTAGACAAAATATTTTATTTTTTTTCTCCTTGCACCTCTGCAGTCCCTGTGATTCACAGGGTTTTATAACAAGTCAGCTTCATGGCAAACTTCAAAAAGTTGCAACAGGAGATCGCCTATATTGAATACTCTTTACACAACACTTTCTTCATGTCATTAAAGCAATTATGTCATCTAAAAGCAAAAAGAACATAAGAATACCAGAAAAAAATGCTACATGTACCAGAAAAGAATAAGACTCTTTTTCTTATCAGTTTGAAATGAGACAGAACTGTTGAAATGCTGCTTCATCAGAAGTAATAAATATATGCCTGAAAAGAGTTGCTTTCAGCTACAAACACAGAAAATATGTTATAGTAGGACACTTATATCACTCCCCAGCCAGTGTTAGACTAAATAATGCAAGTTAAAATGTTCTCCTGTTTTCTTAACCAATATACACCTCCAATAGCTTAAGAAGTACTTGTCTGTATTATGCTGAGATGAATAAAACATCCTATAAGCTTCAGATGAATTCCAAAAGCCTGCATGCATGCCTCACAGTAGCTGCTTCCTACAGTTAAAAAAAATAATAGCAAAAAAACCCTAACAAAAAACAAACACACACACAAAAAAACCCAAAACCAACCAGATTGTGAAAGGGAAATGTGCCTCCTGATGTAGATACGAGTCTTCATGCTCCTCATCACAGGTCGATGGATTTCTCATCTTCCCACACACTGTTTTTTTCTCTTTTTTTTCTTTTTTTTCTTTTTTGTTTTGCTCCTAAATTATTGTTTGTAATTTTAAAATATTTCTCTTTTCAATTAAATCCAGTATTTTCAGGCAAGACCTGAGCAAGTGCACAGAATAGATAACATGTCTTATAAATAATAGATAAAATGTCCTATAGAAAAGCAAGCCTTCAGAGGCTTGTTTTGGCTTTTTGTGGTGTGATCAGGAACAACAGCACCTCTACATCAACAACTCTCAGTCTCACAGTTCATTCACAGCACACAACTGGAAGAGCTCAATATTTAAAAGATGTCTATTGATTCTGGATATTCAGTTTGAAATAAATCTTTTAATCAAAAGGGAGGCCAACCACCACTTAAACATCATCAGGCCTCAAAGAAGCAAATGAGATGAAGTCAGAAATCCCCCATTATGAATAATTTTTCAATTCTGCCCATGGAGTTTGACTCTATCATGCTAATTATTAAACCTCCAACTTTTTTTGAAACACATGTACTTTCATTTAAAATACAGAATAGGCTCTACATTAATAATTAATGATTATTATCTCCACAAGAAAGGAAGAAAGAGCAAGGCAACTTCAGTCCTTGGTACTTTCTTAGACACTACATCTTCAATATAATAGTCCCTGGTGTATTTTCAGGGGAGACAAGTGGATGAGAATTGTGGAAGTTGAACTACTGCTTTGTTTTATTATTTTGATGGGAATTCATTTCCCCCTCATCATTCGGTTTGGGATTTTTTTTCCTATTTTCCTCATCTTCTGTGCTAAAAATCATATTATATCTCTGCAGTGACTTGTATCTCATATGACTGCAGTCAGTTAGATACACTCTGCTTTACCAGGTACAGAGTACTACTCTTGATACATACAGTCATAGAATAATTTAGCTTGGAAGGGATTTCTGAGGGTTGCCTTATATAAGCGTTTCCTGGAACTCTTTAAATCCAAAATCTGAATCTTTCCCTTCAGCACAAAATTTAGCAATTTCAAAGTCACTTCATACCAATAACAGGGGATTATGAACATTTGTCCAGCATCAGACAGTACTCAATCCACACCATAGAGAACATCGTCACAAGAATTTTAACAGGCATCAGCTTAAATAATTTCAGTTCTGATAAAAACATGATCCCTAGAATCATAATGAATTATTACCCTTTAAAAATCCAACTGTTGCACTACTTAACAGGCTAGTCCACACATACACCAAAGTAGTAATGCACAGATTACACTTTTTTTTCCCCACCACTAAAAGCACAAACTCAAGATCAGCTGTTCAGACAAGTAGATAGGACTTGTCTACTACAAGAAGTTTCTTTACAGGTTTCCTTACTGGAGGCCCACTGCAGGGAGACACTAGGCAATACGTTCAGGAGAGGTTCTTAAAAAAAGCAACATCATGTTTATGTTCAAGAAACTGCATTTAAACTCAAGCATAACTAGTCATTGTTTGTAGTTTTGTTATTAATGCATCCAAATAAGCAGCCAAAAAAAAAAGTGTTGCTCATCCACAGCACACAGAAACAAATTTTAAAAAATCAAGAAAACACTCTGCTATGTACTATTTAATATTTTAAAAGCCCGTTTTATACGTGCAAATATTAAGAAAAGAAAGCAGCTGTCTAAAATAAAAGCTAAACAAAATGTACAATTTGTCATACAATTTGTGTTCACACACTGAATTAGTTATGCTCCCTTCTGCTACCAAGAACTTTAAAAAAAATAGCAATAAAAATAAATATTTCCATCAAAAATAGTAAAATCAGATCAGTAGTAAAATTTATTAAAACTCATCTGATGATGCGAGTAGTCCAGAAGCATAACATCTGACCTGCAACCTGCACAAGCACCTCTTGTAGGCTTACTTTGCCCAAGCCCTTGGCTCACCTCCCAGTCACAACACTGACAGAGATTTCTGGTTTCCAGGCTTATTAGATCCTTTGTTGCTAAGCTTTCTGAGCAATGAAACCATCAGAAAAGCATTGCATTCAAACATAATGGACACCTGCTTTAGCTACCTCCTGCAAGCTAAATCCTCTAGCTGAATCCGCTAGCTGGAGGAGGCAGCGAGGAGCTCGGCCTGGACAGGGAGGCTGCAACAGGGAGGGGTGCATCCTCCCCCCAGTGCAGCAGGGAGATCAGCCAGGCAAAGTGTTACTTTCCCTTTTACAATTTTAATAGATTATTTTACCAGTCCTTGCCCTGGGCTAGAACTACCATTTTTTTTTCTTAAGAAGTGCATTTCCACATCTGATAACCAATGTAGGTACACTTCTAAGATATTCAAGAAAACCATATAGACAACAGTTACCAGCTGTGCTAGTGTGCATCTTGTAAATTAACTCTCAGAGGACTTTCTAACGTTGATTTACATAATCACTACGTAACTCAGGTTGGCAAGGACTTGAGGAGCTCTCCAGTCCCAGCTGCTGCCAAGAGCAGGTTCAGCTGCAAAGGGCAGATCAGGCTGCTTAGGGCTTCACCCAGCCAAGGTGTGAAAACTCCAAGGCTGGAGAGAGCCTACTCCCCTGTCCCCTACCCTGGCTCCACCAAATGGCCCTCACTCACCAGCATGTCATCCCTCTCTGACTGTAATGTAATAGCCCAGGTACAAAAGCCTGGCTAGAGTGGAGGTAGGTGACATCTGCTGTTCTCCTCTCATTCCCATGATTTTGTCACAAAGAGCAGTAGGGTGGGTCAGGCATAACAGACCCTTGGCAATTCCTTGCTCTTTGTCATTGTTTACTCCCTCACATGCCCAGACATCACATGCAGCAAAATAACAAAGAGAAGTCCAAGGGCGATCAAAAGAGACTTCAAGGCCCTGGCATGATTGGTAGAGGAATCAGGAGCACAGGTAGTGATTTTCTCAGCTCTTCCCATAATAAGGAATAATATTGATAGGAATCAGATGACTGTGTGCCTCTGAGGTTGGTGTAAGTGGAAAAAATTTGGATTTGTCGATCATGGGATGACCTACTCAAGACCTGATCTGCTGACACCTGACAGGACACACCTATCTCAGAGGGGAAAAAGAGTTCTAGAGCAGGAGCTGGTGGGGCTCATTGGCAGAGCTTTGAAAAGGGACACAATCAGGCTCACCAGTAATGAGTGATGGGATAGAGTGCCAAAATTTGAAGAAACAAGCACCAATGGGATCCCTCAATCTGCTTCACCACGTATTGGCTACAATGTACCACAGCTGAAATGCTTCTACATCAATGCACACAGCACCAGGAACAAACAAAAGGAGCTTGAAACTTTGGCCCAGTCTCAGAGATTTGACATCATTAGCATAAGTGATACCTGGTAGGGTGAGTTCTGTGACTGGACTGCCCTGTTGGACAGTTACAGGTTCTTCAGGAGGGACAGCCAGGGCAGAAGAGGTGGAGAAGTGGCACTGTGTAGTATAGAAGGGGTAGAACCTTTGGAGCTCACAGGTGGCAATGGCACAGCTGAGTAAGAATCAAGGGGCAAACAAGTAATGCACATATACCATGGGAGTCTGCTATAGACCTCCCATCCCTCCCAGGACAATAATGCTAACAAATTATTCTTTGAGGAACTAAGGGACACTTCCAAGTCAACTGCCCTTGTCCTTATGGGGGACTTCAACTTTCCAGAAGTTAACTGGGAGCATCACATGATTGGTTCAACCTGGGCCAAAAGATTCCTAAAAAGCCTGGATGACAACTTTATGGAACGGGTCTTAAGGGAGCCGACTCAGAAAGATGCCCTTCTTGATCTGCTGCTTGTCAACAGAGGGGATCTTGTGAGTAAAGTGGAGACTGATGGCTGTCTTGGCCACAGTGACCATGAAGTGATCAACTTTAAAATCTCTGTTGACAGGAGGAAAGGTGCCACCAAAACCTCAACTCTGAACATGAGGAGAGCTCAGGGATTTAGTAAGTAAGGTCTTCTGGAAAAATGTTTTTGCAGTTGCCAGGGTCCATCAGTTCTGGTCACTTTTCAAACATCACCTCCTACGGGCACAGGAGCAGGCAATTCCCAAATGTTGGAAGTCAAGCAGCTGAGGCAGAAGGCCAGCTTAGCTGAGCAGAGATCTTCTCTTGGAGATAAGGCAAAAAAAGGAAGGTTTATGCCCAGTGGAAGTAAGGTCAAGTGACATGGGAAGAATACAGAAATGCTCCTTGCCACTGCAGGGAGAAAATTTGTGTGGCCAAAGCTCAGCTGGAGTTGTAGCTGGCCAGTAATGTGGGGAACAACAAAAAGAGTTATTTAAAATATATTAATGGCAATAGGCAGTATAAAAATATCAGCACTGTTACAGGATGAGGATGGTCACCTCCCAAACAGGGACAGAGACAAGGCAGAAGTGTTTAAAACTTTCTTTGCCTCTGTCTTTAACACAGATGACAGACCAAGGGGGTCTCATTGCCCTGAGATGGAGGACCATGACTGTGAGAATGATCAACTCCCAGTCAACCCTGAAATTGTGCAGGATCTGCTGCTCCAGATGGATCCCTACACATCTATGGGGCCTGATGGGATTCATCCCAGAATCCTCAAAGAGCTGCCTGATGTCATCGCAAAACCTCTCTCAATGATGAGTGGTCTTGGAAATCCAGAGAATTCAGAGGTCCCAGCTGACTGGAAGCTGACAAACGTTGTCCCAGTTTTCAAGAAGGAGGACCCTGGAAACTACAGGCCTGTCAGTCTCACTTCAGTGCCTGGTAAAATCATGGAAAAGATTATTCTGGGAGGTATTGAAAAACATCTGAAAGACAATGCAGCCTGAAAGATAAAGCCAGCATGGCTTCATGAGAGGAAAGTCCTGCTTATCAAATCTGATTTCCTTTTATAACAAGGTAACCCACCTAGTTGATCAAGGAAAAACAGTTGATGTAATCCTTTTGGATATCAGTAAGACTGAAAGGATACTGTGTTTCACACGGTATTCTTCTGGACAAAATATCCAGCACACAGCTGGATAAACACATCATATGGTGGGTGAGCAATTGGCTCACAGGTCAAGCACAGAGGATGATAGTGACTGGGGTAACATCAGACTGGCGACCTGCCACTAGTGAGGTTCTTCAGGGCTCCATCTTAGGCCCTGAGCACTTCAGCATCTTCATAAACTATTTGGATGCAGAACTGGCAGGGATACCAAGCAAGTTGGCAGAAGATACAAAACTGGGAAGAGCTGTTGACTCACTCAAAGGCAAGTAGGCCCTGCAGAGAGACTTCAACAAATTAGAGGACTGGACAATCACCAACCATAGGAAGTTCAACAAGAGGAAGGGCCAGATTCTGCACTTGAGATGGGGCAACCCTGGATGTTCGTACAGACTGGGAATGAGATGCTGGAAAGCAGTGCCACAGAAAGGGACCTGGAGGTCCTGGTGGATGGAAAGTAGAATATGAGTTAGCACTGCCCTGGCAGCCAGGAGAGCCAACCATGTCCTGGGGGGCATCAGACAAAGCATCCCCAGCCAGCCAAGGTAGGTGATTGTCCCGTTCTGCTCTGCGGCAGCCTTGCCTTGAATATTGTGGCAGTTTTGGGCACCACAATGTAAGAAACATATTAAGCTACTAGAGAGTGTCCAAAGGAGGGCCATGAGGATGGTAAAAGGCCTTGAGGGGAAGCCTTATAAGATCATTTGGTATGTTCAGCCTGGAGGAGACGGAGAGGAAATCTCATTGCAGTCTACAACTTCCTTGTGAGAGGAAGAGGAGGGGCAGGCACTGATCTCTTCTCTCTGGTGACAAGTGACAGGGTCTGAGAGAATGGCCTGAAGTTGTGTCAAGGGAGGTCTGGGTTGGACATTAGACCAACACCCAGAGGGTGGTTAGGCACTGGAAGAGGCTCCCCAGGGAAGTGGTCAGAGCGCCAAGCCTGAGAGAGTTAAAGAAGCTTTTGGACAGTACTCTCGGGCACATAGTGTGACTCTTGGGGAGGGTTGGATTCTATGATCCTCATGGGTCCCTTCCACTTCAGCATATTCTGTGATTCTGCGACATGGGATCCAGGAGGTCTCAAGTCACTCCTTGATTTTACCTCAGGCAGATGGCCTGCTGGCTGGCCTGTGTTCCTCAGAGTGGCTTTTGCCCTTTTTTGAAGAAGCCTTTCTTCAGTTGCTGGGGTTCTCCCTGATCTCCTCAGCCTTGGAGAGCTGATGCGAACTGATTGTACAAGGACATCAGCCATCCCCTCAGGACCCTGGGGTGCTGCCTGAACAGGTCCAAGGGAACATGTGTGGATGTTGAGTACTCCTGCATGATCCCTGACTTGACCATCAATCCTGGCTAGTAGCCTCTCTCCTCCTCTGGCCAAGTCACTGAGTGCAGAAGCCTGGTGGACCTTGTCAGTGACAACACAGAGGGTGGTGAGGATCTGCCTTATCTGTGTCTGCTGTCACTGTATCACCTACTTCATCTGTAGTGATCCTGACATGGAAACCATTGCAAATCAAGAGTCAGTGATCCACATACCAGCTAACCTGAGTATGCCCTGGCCTGTGCTGTGCTGGACTGTGCCTTCAAGCTGTGGTGTGCTGCATCGATTCCTTGGTTGCAGGACAAACTCTTCTTAGGAGAGGAGCCTGCAGACTGCTCCTACTCATCATCAACAAGTACAGCACCTGCACCACTTTATCTTCATCTCAAACTGCAGCAAGAGTTTCTTATAAGAACATTGTTTCTGCTTTCCAGCAGAAAAGACAAATACAGTTGTTTCCTTGGGGAAAAAAAAAAAATCGTGTAATAGCTTGAATGAGCAAACAAGTCAGCCTGTCTATGGTCAGCATTTCTCAGATCGTTTCTCAGATCACAGTGCAGCCTGCAGCAGGGGAAGTGTTACTGGGGGGGATGCACAATCACAGGTCACAGTGTGCTGCTCAAGGACTGGAGGACCATTTGTTAACAAAAAGTTTTCCTTGACAAACTCCAGCAATCTACTGGATGGCTGATGTTCTGATGTGGAAAATTTTTTAGTGAGGATGGGAGTCTGTGACACACAGCCTTCCTCCGGTTGTTCAGAAAAACTCCATCTGCTTCCTTACCCTGGTCAGTGATCTGTAACATATCCCAGCACAGAGTCACACTTAGCAAACTCTCCTCTGACCCTGACCCACAAGTTCTACATAGACCTGAGCCCCACACATCTGAGCTGCTCTTTCACATGGAGGGCAGCCCCATTCCTCCTTTAGCCTGTTTACCTCTCCTGAAGGTCTCCTCATCTCCATCAATCACAGCAGTGCCCCAGTACACCATAGGTTTCCCAGCAATGCTGCAGCTCTGACCAAAAGCTGAGCTCTTATCCCTCCTGCTCATCTCCCAGGCAGTGTGCAGAGGGGCACACACCCTGGAGGTGGGCATCCTTTTTTCTTATTTTAATATTCTCAAGCTCTGCCTTGTTCCCCACACTCTGTACTTGTACTTTCTGTCCTTGCCCCAGCATTTTCTCATGTAACTCAGGGCTATAATCTCTCTCCCTAGTTTAACAGCCTCCTCACCAGGCTTGCTAGCCTCCTGACAAAGATGCTTTTGCCACAGTAAGTGAGAAAGAGAAAATGGTAGCTGATTTCTTAAATTCACAGATGTGAAACTCAGAGGTCAAGCTATATTTTCATCAAGGACCTCTAATCTGGCCCATGACAAGTCACTTTGAAATCCAGCTCTTCACTCACTGGATTAAAACTGTACATATACTATTCCTCAGTGACATACGCATAGCTCAGTTCTTCCATAAGGGTCTCCTCGTCAATCTTTTGTACTCGGCCCATCTGATTTTCAGTCTACAGAACAGGACCAATGACCTGGTTCACAGCTGTAATTTCACTGATGTCACAGCAAAATAAAGTTTAATTTCATGTGTTCATACATTTCTCACTTGTCATTTTGTATCTGAGCTACTGTAAATATCCTGGGGAAATTTTCAGTGCAAGAGCAATTATCTCTATTATCTTTGAACAAAAAAGAAAAAAAAAGTTGCTGTGATCAGAAACTGTACAGCAGAGCAGCCATTTATTGCCCCTTTAATGAACTAGAACACTGTGCAGCCCCTGTTTAAAATGGGTTGAAAATTTCACATAACCCAGAGGCCATAAATACAAATAAAACTCAAGATCTTGGTGGAAAGTATCCAGACATTCCTCTTCATGGGCAGAATTTTAGCATGATCAAAAATGTGATCTATTGTTTTCAATGGTAAAACTTTCATCAGTTTGATCAAGGGCTTCCACTCAGCTTTCCCTTACCATAGATCCACAAGCAGATGATGGAGAGAGGAAAACAGTAGAAAAAACTTAATTGCTAAGCCTTAATTTATAACTGTGCTTTATTCCTTCAATATGCAATGCCTTTACTCAAAATGTCATTCTCAGGGTCATTCTAAACAAAAATAACAGGTATAAAGTTAGAGATTGCTTAGAGCCGGCTAAATGTGTGACCTAGAAAAAGTTTGCTCTTTTCCACTTCAAATATTGTTCAATTCTTCAGCACTTTGGAAAATGATTGTAAGTGAATTAGTGATAGAATGCAATTACAGAAATCCTATGCTCTCATTAAAAAAAAAAACAAACAATGTATAAATGAAGAAAACACAAACTGGCAACTACCCATTCACAACAATAAAAAGTGTTTTCCAAAAACCTGGCACAAATTAAAAAGAACCAAATGAACAAACAAACCAAAAAATTCAGAATCAGTCATTCTCATCTGTCCTGCAATTTATGGAGGTGGTTTCAGTGTAATCCAAATCCACTAACACAGAAACACCACAATAGTATTGCTTTAGAGAAGAAAACAGGAAAAAGTTGCTCATCCTTTCAGAAAGATTCTGGAAAAGCAAAGATTAATCAAAGATTAATATAAACTTTCAATACTGGCCAAACACTTGCAACCTGAATCTCATTCAGGGTGCTAGATAGAGTAAGAATTCATCTCAGCTGTAAGCCACAAGAACAATTCGGTTTAGAACAAGAGAAACTCAACAAGCCTCATGAAACAAACAAGACCAATAAGCCAAAACCAAAAAAAAAGCCCCACAAACAAACCAATCAGCCAAACAGAAACAACCCTTGACTGCATTGTGCCTTTTTCTGATGAGTTCTGGTGATCTAACCCTTACCTGGGAACTAAATTTAAGGCATCTATTGCAAAAGGAAGTTTGTGTATTCTAGAAAAGCTACCCCCAAACCCCACCATAAATTACAGTATTTTAATCTATGGCGTGGTACAGATGAATGCAATACTCCTCCTCTTCCCCTTCCATGAGATAATATTGTTACTTTCTCTGATGCTTTCTTGTTGCCATGGCATCCTTTCTACCGTAGGTCTCTTCACCCTTATATTATTTCCCCAGTTGACGTTCAACTTGTGGTCATCTTACCCCCAGGTCGAAAGCTTATAAATCAGTGTTCATTTTTGAAATTATACATCTGATCCGTTGAATAAGGTGTATCGCTCCAGAGCTCAGAGAGTCTGCTTTAGATAGGAATACACAACATTGTTTCTAAGCACACAAGGACTGAGATTGTCCTTGAACAGTGAGCAGTTCATCCAAAATTTGTGTTTATATGTGTTTGTTCAGCACCTAGCACTAGGGTTCTGATCCCAAGGAGGCAGACTGTCAAGCACTCTAATAAATGTCACTCCTTCTACTTGAATGCTCAATTTGTTCTCTCAATTTCCATGTGTATCTGGCCAGGATGTTCATTTTCCTGACATGTAATCTATGCTGTGGCATGCATCTCCTTTAAAATGTTTGCCTATCCACCTCAGATTCTTGGCTCATACCACCTAGGTGGCTGCAGGCAGATACACCTACAAGGAGACACCTGCCCAAGATGAAAACCTTTGGTTCCCAAGAGCATCCTTTCAGCCTACCTGCCTTAGCTTACGATTGCTACCACTGTCCCCTCGGCTGCACAAGGCGAGCTCGAGTCTCAAGCAGCTACTTCCCAGCCACTCTGGCTTCGCTCCGTGTGGCCCCAGCCCCGGCGGCGGCAGCCGAGCTGCTGCTCCCCGGGGAGCACACGAAGAGAGCCGAAGTGGGTCCTCGCACCTGTTACAACTACAAAGTCGGGCTCAGCGCACGGGAAAGCCGATTCCTCCTCCCAAAGCGCAACAGGTCTCTTCACATCACCACCACCCGGCAACGAAGTCACTGGGTGCGGAATGGAGGAGCCGCGGTCGCGGTCACTCACCGGCGGCGCGGGCGAGGAGGGTCCTCCGCGCTTGGAGGAGCCACGCCGGGAGCTGAGCCGGCGCCAGGACTCGGCCAGACGCCCTCGGCCGCCGCCGCCCGTCGCCCCCTCGGCGGCGCTGCCCCGCTCCGCTCGCCCGGGGCTCAGTCGCCTCTGCCCCATGGCAGCAGCTCGGCCGAACCCCGCCGGTCCCCCCGCTCCTCTCTGCGCCGCCCTTTTAACGCTTTACCGGCGCCGCCGAGGCTCGGCGGAGAGGCGGCGGGGAGGGCGGGATGGGGAGGAGCGGCACCGCCCGCCCTTCGCCGCTACGGGACTGCCCGGGGGAGCCCCGGTGCGGGGCGAGCGCCTCGCCCCGCGGGGATGGACCGCGCGGGGACGGGGAGAGCCTCGCTCCGCCCGGGGAGCGCTCGGGACAGCGTCGTATCCCACAGCATAGCAAGTTTTAACTTGGGGCCGACCGTGAATTCGAAAACTGGCATGGGAAGAGAAAGGCTCGGACAGCTGTACTGTGCTTAGACATGACAAGTTATGACACCTGTTCACCTCCTACCTAGATCTTGCAAAAATTTTGCCAAAAGGCTTTTTCTAATTAAACTGAATCAGTAGTTCTAGGGAAATAAATTAGTCGTTTCCCTATAATAAAATATGTTCATTCATAATATCCAGCAACAGACGCAGGAGCACAGCTTTCACACCAAGCCCAGCGTTTTTCCTTTCTGTTTACACTTAGGGGGTTGGAAACAGCAAGTCAAGCAAAAGATGGTATGGTTCCTATTGGTACTATGACACACCTTTGGGGGGCCTGCTTTTCTTTCTTAAAATCGACGAGGAACATCTCTGAAATTAAGTTTCTCTACTAAGACTAGAAGGGTTTCCTGCGGTGCTGGTCAGAGTCCTGATTCAGTATGCCCTACTAGGTACCTTAGGAACAAGCATATCGGCTCATCAGCTCTGCGCGCTGAGCACAGGGCACTGGTGCAGTGCCACAGAGAAAAGCTGCCTCTTCTCTGCCCTCCGAGCTCACTGCAGCATGTCAAGCGTACAAGCTCAGGCAACAGCGTTGCAAGGTAAATATTTAATTTTCAAAAACCAACTAAAAAAACCCCAAAAAACCAAAAGAAGCCTACATTGACACTTTTCTAGTAATCATTAAAAAACACAGTGAGTGTTTTGCAGGCATTAAATCATTGATTTGCATTTACGATTTAACCCTTTTACAAAGATTTCTTAGAAGACCATTTTACCGAAACTAAAACTGCTGTTTTCTCAAGTAGCTGAACTATTTTAAAAAGATGATATGACATTATGATGAATGATGTTATTCTAGTTATAGCCACAGTACATAAGTGATTTATGAAAGGATATATTTTCCTCGCAGTGTATCTAATGTGATAATAATAAGCAAGGAATGTGGATCAGAGTTTCCAAACAACACTCTAAATTCTCTATTAAATATGGGTTGGAAGCTAATGATTAAGGACTTTATTGTGGCTTTAGGTAGTCTGATGGTCTCCAAACTCCTAAACACACTCCAGACTGATTAAATACTTTCCATTCAATGGAGACAGATGTTATTGGGAGGGCCTTTTCCTTCCAACATCTGTAACTATAGCAAGTTACTTCATTTGGGTGAACTATTCTCATAAGTTCTTTTAGCTTTATTTATTCCCCTCTGAGGCACATCAGCATTTGGTCAGCTTTGCTGATCATGTCATTAGTTTTATTATTTTTAATGACATCTATAGATGACTTCCTCTGATGTCTCCTCTATCTGCTAGTAATAACCATCAAATTTCCCAAATCACATGTTTTCCTTTAAATATGCATTAGAGAAATCTAACGGTTTTCAAAACCCACAAAAATCTGTAAGCAAGTTAGTTTTTAAAAAGTCAAATTACATAAACCTCAGAAGACAAGCTCTTATGGAATTTTTTTGGGAGAGTGGGGAATAAGAATCTCCAAAGGAATTAATGGATAGGATACAAAAATACTTGTGTCACTAATTCGTTACTGATCTTATTTAATTCTTTTCCAGATGTAATATGAAGTTTGGTGCCTTCACCTGTTTAGCTACACAGACAGCACTATACTACTTATTCAGCTCACAGTACCATGTAAGATATAAGAGAAAAGCAAGCACATGTTTTTATTTAAGATAAATATAGCAAACACAGCAAAAAAATAGCCAGACTATTTTAAATAAGCTGCAAACTTCAAAAAAACCACAGCCAAACCCAATTAAACCTCAGTAAGTCTAATATACAACACAGATCATTCGAGTAGTATCAGAAAGTCAAATTTTGTGAAAAGCAAATCACACATTCATAGACATGAAAATACTGGGTTTTTTCTGATGTTAAGATTGAAGTTTTAGCACAGAAAGCTTCCTCCTTCTTCTTTCTATCTGTAATTAATCCAGACCTGATGATCTAAGTGCCAAGTACCTTTTGTATAGACCATCATAAATTTCAACTTGTTGCACGGTCTGCCAGCATTTAATGCAATGTGTTTGTTTAATAACCACATAAAAAGAATTGGTTTCCAACATTTATATAAATATTTATGCACATAAACATATTATACACATCGTAACACTATTCCACATACGCCTGTAAGTGTTGCTGTTACGGCCTTAATCAGGCAAGGTGTATGCCTGGCAAGAAAGTATTTTCATCCTTAGCAGACAAGGACATGACTGCATGTTATTTGCACAGTTGGCTGATATTCTTATTTCAGGCATTCTCATTCTACCTACAAACTTATTCTTCACAGTCATTTATAAGTATGTCCAAATATTTATCAAGAACTACAAGAAGGCGTGTCAATAGGTGGTGACAGAGCTCCATTTACCTGGTTTAGATCTTCTTGCCTGGCAGAGTCCAAGACCCATAAACTGTTGGGGACAGTTTGAACTGCTTAGAACTGCTTAGAGGCTTCAGACAGTCATTCAAGACTGATGAAAAGTTTTGTTTCACTTCGCATTAGCAAGACAGAAGCTATAGAGTGATTTATGCTGGAACAGGCTACTGAAGGTCACCTGGTCCAACCCTATCCTTAAAGTAGTTTTGTGTAGATCAGCTTGCTCAGGGCTTTGTCCAGTCAGGTCTTGAAAAACCCCAGAACTGAAGATTTCATTGTTTCTTTGGACAATGTTTCAGTGCTTAAGCATGGTCTCAGAAAAAAGGTGTTCCCTTAGAGCTAATTGGAATTTCTCATGTTCCCACTTGTGTTTGTTTCCGCTTCTTGCTTCACGATACAGCTTCAAGGACATCCTGGCTCCATCTTCTCTACACCTTCCCATTCAGCAGTTGGATGCAGCAATCTAGACTCCCTGTAGGCTCCGTCCTTCAGGCTGAACAAACCTATTCTCCCAGTCTCATCAGTCCTGTGGATGAGGCCTTCTGCAAACATCTGGAAGCAGCCTCGCATTTTCCAGTCCTGGTGCTCCCAGGAGAGCTTCAGCCACCCTGATATCTGCTGGAGACACACTACAGCCAGGCAAAAGCAGACTTTGGCTTGTTCAGGAATCTGCTCCAAAGAGTCCCATAGGACAAGGACCTGAAGCAGAGGAGGGTCTAAGGGTGGTGGTTGTTATTCAAGGATCACCTCCTCCAAGCTCTAAAGGAGTTGACTCTGGTGAGCAAGGAAGTCAGAGAAAAGACCTAAAGGTCTGCATGGATGAACAAGGAGATCAGGGCAAAACACAAATATGAATGAGAGTATATAGAAGGGGAAGGCAGTGACAGGCAGCCTGGGAGGAATAAAGAGATACTGTCCTAGCACACAGGGATGACATTGGGAAAGCTGATGCCCAACTGCCATTGGATCTGGCAAGGATGTTTTGATGAAAGGCCTGTGAATGAAGGCCCTGTGGATATTTCATATTTGTGGTATAAGAAATAAAACAGAAAAGCAATCATAAACATCATGTAAATATGTACTATTCCTCTCCATGTTTCTGAGAAGAGATTTTGGCATCCTCTTCCTGTTAGGGAAGAATTTATTTGTGTATATATAAATGCTTTACACAGACTCAGATTCCTGTCCCAGCAGCATAGTGCTGCCAGAGCTATTATTGAGAGTCTTCTGTGGCACTGCCATCTTTGCAAGTCTGCTACTGCTTGATGTTGTAGGGTACAGGCAACTGACTTGGGTTTTTCAGGCTTGTAGTTCTGCAAGTAGTTCTGCTTTTTGCCTCAAACTCATGAGATTCCTTTTCAGAGTGTGGTCCATAACATAAAAATACAGGTTTTCAAAGGCAAATTCAAAGGAATTGCTTTTTAATAAAAAGTAATTCCTCACAAAGTTTCCCTCTACTACAGAGAGAAAAAAAAAAGACAACAAAACAACACCAAAAAACCCCAAGAGCTTAAGTAAATTATTCACTTCCCTTAAAATGGGAAGAACGATGTTTTATGTTCTTTCATGTATCTGCTATTAAGAGTGGGTCATACACCTCTGCCTTTTATCACCTGCATTATGGAAGATTTTTCTATTCTCTAGTTTGTAGAGTTTTAATTAAGACAGTTAAATACATCAGAATCAAAGTCTTCTAGGAGCTGTCTTCAGAAGTTCTGCACTACAGATTGCTGCTATTGTTTGTATTTCCTAACTAACACAGATTTTTTTCCTTTTTTTATGCCTTCCAATTTTGTAGAGAGACAGATAAATCAAGGCCACTTACTAGTAGGGATTGGTGGATACTTATAAAATTCTTGTTTAGTTCAACCATAACACGTTATGAGAGTGGCAAGACTTTAACACAACACAGCTTTGATTTTGAATGGAATGACCAGTCTTAACTGCTTGCACAATGAACGAAGGTGATCACACACTTTTCTATGTAATACACTATTTAGGTAATAAAATCAGCCCTGAAACTCACTTAGAATTCATATTCTGAATATGCAATGAAAATATCTCAAATTCTAGATTTTAGGTAATAAAGATATTTTTGTTGAAATTACTGGAAGTTAGCCTATAGTACAACTTATTTTCTAAAGCGCAAATGTACAGCAGTCTCTAGGTCTTGAAGGTTATTCGTGGAACCTTTTAAATGAAATACTGTTTGTATCATTGGCAGAAAAAAAAAGCTATAAACTAAATAGGAATAGACTTCTTGTTACAAAACAGACTAAACACTGGATTAAAAGTTTGTTGGGGTTTTGGAGCTTTCTTTAATTCCATAAAATGTGAAAAATGTGGAGGTAGAGCTTTATTCTACCAGATCACTAAAAAACGAACTTTATGTTTTGATGTTCATCTGAATCATCATCATAGGATAGTGGACTAAATAGAAAAGCACTGTTGCCAATTTATGTCTGAAAAATTAAGTTAGAGTGACCTCCCGTGTGTCACAACAACTTTAAAACTAAATTAGGTGTTATTAATCTCTATCCACTTAGTTTCATCTAATGCCTTAGCCGTGTGATCATTTTTGCCTTGCAGTGTTCAGGCAGGATGACACTGTGAGCAGATGTTCGTTTCTTGGGTTACTACTGGAAGAAGCAGTATGAAAGAACATTGGTGATTAGTAACTTCCCTTTCTAAACCAGGCCTGGTCACCTCGTTGAAGCATGACAGGACAAACAAAGGCAAAATTTTTGTGATTTCTAAGAAGCCTTTAGTGTAGTGTTTATTCAAGCTGAACTCTCACTACAGAGGGAAGTCATTTTGAGCACAGAGTGCAAGATAAAACTTTCAACATTTAAGTTTTAATTATGCTCAGTTTTTCTTTCTCCCATCTGTTCACATCTAAAGGTCAGTCTCCACTACAGCATTGTCAGAAACATTTGCAATACCTTAGAGAGTGAGCAGACACCATGAACAAATACTCTACAGTATTTTTTCTAAGGCTGTCATTCATCTTATGCAAGAAACAGGCAGCAAATTCAGAACAAAACAAAGAATTGCTCAGCTTGGAATTTAGCCTATTTTTCACATAATTGTTAAATTGAATATTCATTTCAAGACATATTTAGTACTTGGTAGTACAGCATAAACAGAACATTTGATGACACAACGTATTTGTGCTTAGACAATGAAACTTGTCTGTAATCCAAGAAGTGAACGTTTTTTGTGAAGTTACAGAGAAGGTGCCGATGCTCATTCTGACTTCAGGAGAGGGGCCCATAGAGCTCAGATATATAAAGTCTAGGAAACAATGTTCCTCTTAGGCCTCATGCTGAAGATAAAATATCAAGAAACACCACGGCATTTCACAATATTTGCTCTTTTGTTTAAAATATGCAACTGTCAATTAATGGAGACAAGTAAAGAAGTCAATTATAGCAAGTCATTGAATCACAGAATGATTTGAGTTGGAAGGAACCTCAAAGATCATCTCATTCCAACCTCCCTGCCATGGACTGGGACCCCAACTACTAGATCAGGTTGCTCAAAGCCCCATCCAATCTGGCCTTGAACACTTCCAGGGATGGAATATCTACAACTTCTGTGGAAAAACGTTTCCAGTGTCTCACCACCCTCACAGTAAAGAACTTCTTCCTTGTATTTAATCTAAACCTACTCTCTTTCAGTTTAAAGCCATTTCCCCTTGTCCTATCACTACATGCCCTTGTAAAAAGCCTTCTCCGGCTCTCTTGTGGGCATTCTCTAGGTACTAGGAGGCTGTAAATATGTATCTCCAGGCCTTCTCTTCTCTGGGCTGAATAGTTCCAGCTCTCTCAGCCTGCCTTCATAAGTGAGGTGCTCTAACCCTCTGAGCATCTTTGTGGCCCTTCTCTGGACTTGCTTTATGTCCTTCTTATGTTGGAGGGTTCAGAGCTGGATGCAGCACTCCAGATGGGGTCTCACAAGAACATATTAAAGGGGCAGAATCACCTCTCTCAACCTGCTGGCTATATTTCTTCTGATGCAGCCAGGATATGCTTGGTTTTCTGGGCTTTGAGTGGACAAGCAATTATAAAGACCTGGTTACAAATATCTGCTAAGTATCCTGGTCTGTAGCATAGGTCAGACTATATTATTGGTTACATTGTCAATGACTTTTCTTCACCAACGTAAAACTCAAAGAGAATATGAGGAGTTATACTTTCAAAAATGACACTTTCTTTAACAAGTACAATTTATCTTTACACAGTCATTATATTAAATCACACTTTCACAAACCAGCATGAATTACCATCCTAGCCTTAAACGACTCAGTGCTAATGCAAGTCCACAGTTTGTAATCCTTCAGTCACCAAGTAAGGCACAATGGTACAGTGAGATTAATCTCAGTACTATTACTTGGCTCTAAAAACCCAAGTCACTACTTGAAAACTGAGTGGATTCCCACAGCATATAAATTACTCTCTACTTATTGTTACCTAAAAAACCCAGGTGTACTAATTTGCTATATGTCTAACATGGAAAAAATATCTTCTGCATTTGTCCCTCAATTAATTTCTCTGTTAAAAAAAAACTACAGCAAACTAAGATGTTCCTGTGCAAGTTTATCTCTATGGCTTTTGCACCCCACTATAGTAATTAGATTTTAGTAAATGTATGCAAGGCTTTGGGGCACACTAACCTTAAACAGGTGAAAATGCTTGACTACTCCCTGTGAAAATTTTGTATTGCTGAATTAATTGTCACTCGCGTTGTGAGTAATGGATCTTTGCTGACTATATGGTTGGATGTCAGGGATAAAACACTTAAGTACCAAGGGGAACAGAAGGGATGCCAAGGTTAGTCCATTCAGATGAAATGAAACAGAATCCTTGCTCTATTTTGTATCTCCATTTCCCTGTTAGACTATTAGTGCCTCAAATAATAACTAATTTACTGTCCTGTTCTCTCTTTAGAAATCTATCATAACAATGCTTGAGTAGCAGGGCTGAACACCACACAATCCAGAAAACAATTTGCAAGTAAGGAAGTGCAGCTTCCAGGAAAAGGGAAGGAAAATATTTTTTGATTAATTTATCAGATTTTCCTGTACAGTGTACAGCAGTTCTGTGGCCCCTGCAATGCCCTTTTTATTTAGTTAAGGAAGGAGTAGAGACATTCAGTGTGAGTGCAAGAGTTCTGGAAAGCTTGGTAATCCTGAACGATCTTTTTCCTTGCTTTTCTTTGTGTCTAAGAGAGAATTCCTGCCCTTAGAAGACCATCCAATACTGAGAGACCACTAGCTTGAATGAGACGTATGTTTTCCTGATACATAGAACTGGTTTATCTCACCCACAAAAGTTATTAATTCACCTTTCTAGATAAACACATCATAATCTTTATCCATCACTGTAGGTTTGCCTTCATTCTCCTAGAGATTCTACCAGACTTAATTCCTAGCCGGAACGGCACTGACACCAGAATTGCTTCATCTGGCTACTAAGCACCAGTCCTTGAAGAAGAGAAACCCTAAAGGGGATCAATATTGAAATGGTCCAGCCAATATTAGTGATCAAATTTATATGAGTAATTCCATGATCTTCTAATGTAATTCTTACTTCTGATGCCTGGCAGATGGGAGTTTAATAATTTAGATATTATTCACAAACATAAAGACTGACTTTTATTGAGTTGAACATCAGAACATTTTCTTTCAAATAAAATGAAGATCTCAACCCACAAAAGCACTGGGACCCATACTGAACTTTAAAATCAATAAAACTGCCAGTGATTTTTATTGAAGCTACATCTGCTTCATGAATTATTGCTGAATATCCAAGTACTGCTACATGAGGTACAAATGTGCCGGATTTGATTTTCACATCACCAACATTTTAGATGAGAAAGCTGACCCTATGCATTGCATTCAGTAATAGTGTTATTAGATACAAGTCCCAGAACACAAAAATGTGTTTACCTCTGGAGGTATATACGAATTTAAATAGACCAGCACTTGAAGCTTTACAAACTTTTGCAAAATAAAACCACCAACATTAGTCTATTGAATTCATTCCTTTGATTGTAGCACTCTGGAGGAATTTAAATGAGTAGAAGAAAGCAGTATTTTATGCACACTTCAAAGTCAGGAATGGAGCTATAGGGGCCATTTTCTAGTTAATAATCATTATTAACAAGTTTAAGCCTTAAACTGTTAAGTGTTACGCTGCAGTACAAAGTTGTTGGTATTTCAACACAGTTACAAGTAAAAAGGTTTTCTAGTTTTAAGTATATAGAAAGAAGATTTTTTTCAAGACTGGGTTAAAAAATTAAACAATTGGCTTCTTGGACATTTATCTCCTTAGCCTACACAAGATATTTTCCACAATTAGTGATAGACATCTTTTTAACCTTAGTTGTAACTTCTGAATTCTGGAAATAATAGTTACCATGGTACCCCAGGTTCTTGGAGTGGGTTATTTCTCTTCCATATTTGGTACTGCTTACTTTTAATATGATCACATACTCAAAATGACTGATGAGTTATATCAACAAGAGAATGCTTGCTATCATCTCACCTTCTTTTCTAATGAAGCAACAGTCACTTCGATCTTACAGCAGAGATATATGCTATATTAAAATACAGATTAATTACTTTTTTACCTATTTTTTAAGACATAGACTACACAGTAGAAAGACAGTGAAGCAAAGTTTTCCAGACTTTTTTTTTTCCAAATACTCGACCATTTGATACTGTAGATTTTTAACAGAAATAATTAAGTTGGTGTATGAATACAGTAGGTATGGATGGAAAAACCTGCATGTCCCCTTGGACACACACATCCTAGTGCTTACAAGTATGTGTGCGTGTATGTCTGAATAAAAGAATGAGCGAATGAAGACCACAAGAAATCAAGTGTGAGTATGTAAAACCAAATTGCTTAAAGATTTCATAAACAAGTTTCACATTTTCCATCAAGATTTTACGCTGAGTTATATTGCACCACTTTTCGTGCAACACGTATGTATAGTTCTTAGAGATCATTTCATAATGAGAAAATAGAGCCCAGAGTCCAGAAGTCCTTGTGGCCAGCTGGAGACCCAGGTTAAAGCAAAAAGACAGAGGAGACAGGACTGTGCTACAGTCCTCTACTTTAGTGTCTACAGTAAGCATCATCTTTATTTTTGCTAAAACTTACCTCACTCGCCCAAGGAATTATATTGTTTAAAAGGAGCAGTCCATATGAGTGTAAGGATCTGATTCAATGTACATACAATGCAGCTGGAACAAGAGCATCTGGTAGAGGGTAGGATAAAGAGAACAATTCATTGTTTTTACAGGTATGGAGCTATAAATGTACAATGTGAGAATTTTATTCCAGAGAGTGCCAGAATACAAAATATAACTTACAAGTTTCATTACCTAGGTTATTCTCATGTAAAAAATACCCCAGCACCAGTAGCATCTCAGGAGAAGGGGTTTTTTTTAACATTCAGATGTTATAAGCAGGTACTGATCATTTAAAGGGATTGCACTGAGGCTGAGTTCTTTCAGATCTGATCTTGTATTAAATCTACTGTAACAAGAAGAAAAGGGCATTGCAGGGGCTGCATGACAAAATTCAGGAAGACAGCACTATTTTACCTTAGTTTATTAAGAAAATAGTGAGCTTGGGGGCATGAGGGAGAAGATGGGGAGATGAAAGAAAGGAATATAAACTGATGGAAAAAAAGAAGACAAGCTAAAATGATTTTACATGAGCCAAGGAGAAGAACAGTATGTCAGAGAGGAGCTGTCAAAAACACATGGTCCACAGGGGAGAGGAAAATGATCTTTTTTAGACTTCAAGGGGTCTTGTACTCCCCTGATTCCCATCCTATAAAAAAAGGAAATTGAAATGGATATTTGTTCTTTAAGGGATATTAGACGTTTCTGAAATTATTCATGACCAAAAGAATTGTGTACTTACACATCAATAGATACAAGTGAAAATCGGAGGTATAGCTAGTTGATACTGTTTTGCAGGTAGTGTAATTGCCCTACACATCCAAAGCATGGCCAGTATACCACTCCATTGCAATTATAGAGATTGTGGGGAAATATTGGGCATAATTCCTACAATCACTTGCCAAAATCCAGAGAGGTTGTCATTAAGGCCTGGTTAAGCCATGTCAGCTTGCGGTGACATTGGAATACATATAGTAGAAGTTATTTTTGAAAATCCATTATTCAAAGATCATAAACCTGCTTTTAATTTTACCGAATGATCCTGCTAAATACAAACAAAAATTTACTAAGAAAATTATGCATTTATTTAACATCAGGCAAAAAAAAATTAGCATTGATTTGCATAGTTCCCTAACACCTTCTACACTATTTTTTTAATGAGCCACCTGCTCTTGTTATGCATAACATCTATTTATGATTCTGCAGCTGAGCAATTCGTGGAGGTAATGGTAGCATGAAAAGCAGATAGTTTAGTCTGACCCATTCTGATCACCATCAGTCTCCATATAAAAAATAAGTATGTTGATCTGAGAGCCTGCTGAAGACCTCAAAAGGTAAAAGAAAAAATCCAAACCCACAAAAAAGCTAAACCTAAGTTTTTTAATGTGAACACATTTTTTCTATATACTTGAGCAAACTAAAGTCATTCAAAGATTTTCTGCATACTGATTATGCTGTTGCAACAGACTCAGTACCCAGATATGTTAAGCTGTTTAAAGAGTATGCATAAAATAGGTTTTGGTTATAACTCCCAGAAATAATAATTTAAAAATCTTATTTAGGCATATTATAGTAATAAATCAACAACTTCTGACATACTTCTAGTCTAAAGTTAATGAGAACTTATCCTAGACAAATTGGAAAACTTGCTTCCTAAGTTCTCTTCAATGTGTGAAGCATTGAAGAGACACAATTCATTTACTGTAAAAAACACAATCTAGAAATATTTTCTTACCTTAATGGCTTCCCCTACATTTTGTCAGTTAAAGAAAATATATAAACTGCTTATGACAAAATTCTCATTTCTTTTGAATACATTTTGAAGAAGGAAGGAGTTTTTAAAGATATTTCACTGAGAAACCTATGAAGAGTTAAACTGGAGTAAAAAGGGGAGGGGAGGAGAGGAGAGGGAGGGGAAGGGGGAGGAAGGGAATGGAGGAGAGGGGAAGGTTTGGGAAGGGAAGGTTCGGGAAGGGAAGGTTTGGGAAGGGAAGGTTTGAGAAGGGAAGGTTTGGGAAGGGAAGGTTTGGGAAGCGAAGGTTTGGGAAGCGAAGGTTTGGGAAGCGAAGGTTTGGGAAGGTTTGGGAAGCGAAGGTTTGGGAAGGTTTGGGAAGGGAAGGTTTGGGAAGGGAAGGTTTGGGAAGGGAAGGGAAGGTTTGGGAAGGTTTGGGAAGGGAAGGTTTGGGAAGGGAAGGTTTGGGAAGGGAAGGCTTGAGAAGGGAAGGTTTGAGAAGGGAAGGTTTGGGAAGGGAAGGTTTGGGAAGGTTTGGGAAAGGAAGGTTTGGGAAGGTTTGGGAAGGGAAGGTTTGGGAAGGTTTGGGAAGGTTTGGGAAGGGAAGGTTTGGGAAGGTTTGGGCAGGGCAGGTTTGGGCAGGGCAGGTTTGGGCAGGGCAGGTTTGGGCAGGTTTGGGCAGGTTTGGGCAGGTTTGGGCAGGTTTGGGCAGGGCAGGTTTGGGCAAGTTTGGGCAGGTTTGGGCAGGGTAGGTTTGGGCAGGGCAGGGCAGGGCAGGTTTGGGCAGGGCAGGTTTGGGCAGGGCAGGGCAGGGCAGGGAAGGTTCGGGAAGGGAAGGTTCGGGAAGGGAAGGTTCGGGAAGGTTCGGGAAGGGAAGGGAAGGGTATGCTATTGCATACCTAATGCTTTGATCTTGTAAGATATCTGCCTCACTTGCAAGGATTTAAAGAAGAAAGGAAATCAAGTGATTCTCATCTATTCTTGATTTAAGACACAAAGTAACATTTATGTCATCAGTGCCCTCCATGTCTATCATCCAGGGTTAGGAGCTGGAGGATGACAATCCTTGAAAGGAACTAAGATCTTATACCTACCAAGGAACATAAAGGCAAGAGGGCATCTTAGTATGACTAATTATGACTAAGTATGACTAAAAATCTTAGTATCACCAAGTTTATCTGAGAAACTCCCTTAGCATTCTCAGGAAAATACATTATGAGGGTTGCCACAGCACACATTTAAGGGAAGAAATCCACTGTGTCTGCTTTGATACTTCCTGGTTGAGAGAAACACTTCTCACAGAGGTAGTATTGAGTGTTGCCTACCTTCTTTGGGTCACCTCCTATAGGGTATATTTACAGGTAGATCAACATTCAGGTGAATGAAGTTATTTCAGGCTGTTCCCTTTCCAAACTGATTGCTTTAAAGATTATCTTTCCATATTATAGATGTTGAAAATGTTGAAAATCTTCTGGTAAACTGTTTTCCTTATGTTAGTGCATAGGACCTGGAAAGCTACATCCCATTTCTTTTGCCAGTAACTAACATTCAGGAAAAAAAAAAAAAAAGATGTGTCTGAGCAGCAGCAGCTGTATTGAGTTTACTAAGATAATTCTCCCTCCATAGTCATGAAAACAAGGATACTGAAAAATATAGGTTCACTTGTCTCGTGACATTAAACTTTACTTAGAATATAAGGAATTGAGGTAATTCAAATATCTGAGCAAATCCTATTCTGAAGAATTCATTCATCCAAACAGATGAGCTCTGGGAAATGGAGTTGTTATGACCTCTTTCCCCCTCCCCCTGGTTCTACTCATTAGTAAGAGCTTTATCATAGCAACTATATACAGTCCAATTTCTTGACCTCCAGCACAGATTATTTTCAGGCACACGGTCAGTCAGGCCTCTCTTATAACTGTTGAAAGACTAAAAAGAAAATTATGTGGCTGATCACTTAACCTTGAATGCAAATTAAATGCGACTACTATAGAAACTAGTGTAGGAGCAAAAGAATAAAGCAGAGTCTAAAATGTTTGTATTGTAACAGGATAAAACTTGCAGTTTTAGGTAAAGACAACCGTGTGCAATACCTTGCTTAAAAGAGCACTCAGAAGGCATGAGAATTAAATGGTAGTGAAGATGAGTCTTGTACCTCATGACATATGCCCAGTGATGAACTGTGATTTTCTTTAACTCAGAACACAGAGGGGAAGGATACGATTAACTGGCCAATTAACAGTGGTATACTACATAGAAAAGGGGAGTCATGGTGCCTTTGACCTAAAAGGTCAAATTATTGTTTTATTATACTAGCTACTTCAGTAAACAACAAAAACTTTACTTGAAAGGCCATTCCTGTAGGAGAGTAGAAGGTTGCAATGTGCCAGTGTCTTTACATGAGAGAAGTTTCCTACTTTTTGTTTAAGCAAGATTTTAGTAATTCTGTATCTTTTAAAACAACTGCAGTAGCAGAAACCAGAATTCACTGTGGAAGGAAATCAGGAAACTAAGTCCAAATTTGCCTCCTTGGGGCACGTTCTCAGGCTGAATTTCAGCATGTGGTCTATTTGCCATGGTTAACGAAGCTGATTCGTTATGAGTGCCTGTATATTCAGCTACGGGCCATGGCAAACATAAGGCAATCTGATTCAGCTTTAATCTCTCTTGCTATGGGCTAAGCCCACGAAGAGACTAGGACACATTAAACTGCCTGTGAACACACACTGGCTGACAACAAACCATGACAAACACCTGGCAACAGTTACGGAGGCACAAACGCCAGGATCAACTCTTTGACTTAAAGCACTTGAGGGCCATGATGTAAGATGTATGTAGACAGGTATTTTGAGCTTCAGTGTTGTGTTACAGTGTCAGCCAGGATATGTTTTTCTAAGAGGTCACACCAGCATTTCTGGACCCACGCAGGCCATTTATTTTCTTTGTCTCTGTGACTCCTGAAGGAAGACAGTAAATGGAAACCTCTGGCAACCACAAATCTTCTGGCCTGTCATAGATGCAAGGTGTTCCTCCTTTTCAAGCCAGAGGAATACTCTATTCATCTCTCCTCACCTCTTCCTGGAAAGGAGAGGAAACTGGTAATTCACTGCTTTGATGAGCAGATTGAACTCTGTGCAGGAAGTTAAGAGAAATATTGGATATAGGAAAGGCCAGAGCACACGTTTCTTCCTAAGACTGCAATGTTTGTTCTTAAGTAAGGAAGACACACAAAGTTCCTTCCTAAGCACGGGTACATGGAAAATAAACAATGAGTCATGTCATTAAAAAAGAAAGAGAACTATTGCTAGCAAAGTGAATAACGATACAGGAAATATGTATCAGTGGAAAATGTAAATATCTCACCTCATTACCTCCACTCAGCATCATTCAGAAGAAAGAAACAAAAGCAGAAAAGGAGTTACATTAATGATATACTATCCTAACAAGTCCAGGAGCAGGGAGCCTTCACACTCTAAGTAGCTACGAATCTATGACAGGAATAAATGACACAACAAAAGTATCTTTAGCTACTGGACAATTTTAGAATTTGGCCTACATGATCCTGTGATTATAACAAACTCATTTCATATACATTTTTCTTTAGCAAGAGATCCTTGTAAATGAAAAGAGTAAAAGTTTACTAAAAGGTACCTGCCAACTATTTCATCAACTGTTTGCTGTTCCCCATAATCATGTTCAAAGACTGGGCTCTAATGAGCAAAGAAGTAAGGGGAGGGGAGGGCAGGCAGAGCTCCCGCAGCCTTTTGCCTTCTCAATTCCATTTCTGAGTTTATGAAATTGTAGCAAGGCAGAACCAAGCTGCACTCACTTATAGATGCCTCAAAGCTTCGTCTCCTCCAGGGAGAAAAGTATAAAATCAGCTCTGCTATCTGAAAGTGTGGTTGTCTCTTATGACTTCTCTGCTCAGCTCTGTTGCCTGCTGTCCACTGAGGTGAAGGGTGACCAGGTGATGAGCTACTATTCTAGTGCTCCTAGCTGGTGGATCAGAGGATCACAGAACAGTTTAGGTTGGAAAGGACCTTTAAAGGCCGTCTAGTCCATGCAATGGGGAGGAACATCTTGAAGATGCTCAGAGCCCCTTCCAACCTGACCTTGAATGTTTCCAGGGAGAGGGCATTTTCCTCCTCTATGGGCAACCTTTGGCAGTGTATCACCAACCTCATTGTAAAAAACATCTTCCTAAGAACTGGTCTAAATTGATTCTCTTTTAGTTGAAAATCATTTCCCCTTGTCCCATTGCAACAGACCCCACTAAAATGTCTGTTCATGTCTTTCTTAAAGGCCCTGTACAAGTACTGGAAGGCCACAATAAGGTCTCCCCAGAGCCCTCTTTTATCCAGGCTAAAAAAATCTGAATTCTCTCAGCCTTTCCTCATAGAAGAGGTGGTCCATCACTCCAATCATCTTTGTGGCTCTCCTCTTGACTTAATCCAACAGAATGAGGCAGCTCTAACTCAGGGTTGGGAATGGGTACTTCCAGGCTGAAAAAAAGCTCCCAGTAACAGCATGCAGCTCAGGTAGGAAAGTACACTTTGATTTCATTTCTATCTCTGCCTCAATGCTAGCATTAGTATAGTGTCATCTAGAAAATAATTTTTTTGGGGGGTAGGTAATATATTTAGCAGTCCTTACAGATGACATATAGTGGTTTAACATCCTTTGGTCATTTCAAAACAATTTGTAGCCGTGTAATATTAAATTGGTACTGATTATTACAACAGCTTACGAAACAGATGCCTCTGTATAAACTCTTACCTACATTAAGTTCTGTAGATGTATATACCTGCAGATGAATCCATTGGTGCTCTGACCTCCCTCCCATCCCTGTATGATTGCTGTTTCCATGACACTCACATCCTCTCCACTCCTAGGAATCTCTCAGCAGGTCATCTTAATACATTAACACTGACCCAGCAATTCATGTAAAACACACATGCTTTGGAGTTGGGGCTGAAGACCCCCTGTTATTCAGGTAGAAGGGAGAAAGGTGGGAGAGAAGACCTTTTCCCTTAACATTTGAAATCTCAAAATTGAGGCAAAACTTTTCACCTTTTTTTCTCCATTTCTCATGTGAAAGTCACCTGCTGTTTCCTTCTGCCACTAAGATGCCAGAAAGAGGAAAATTTAACTGCTGGAGCATGTTACAAGGTTGTTAGTCCCATCTGGGCTCTCTAAAAGCAGCAGTAACACTGATCTATTAACCACCATTGAAAAACTTACTGCTGTTTGTTGGGAGGCAAAAGGGGAGAAAAAACACCCACTCAAACACACAGGTTAGAGGCAAGCTTAACAGATAGAAGTAAGGTAAGAAGTAAGGCTTCTGAAACCACATTTGTTTTAAAGCTAAAAGAAACATGATTGATCAACTACATTCTATTGTTATTCATCAGCAGTAGGGCAGAAAACATGAAATATATATTACATGCCCAGTGCAAATTCATAAGAAAATCCCTCATCCCAATATGCTCAGTTCTGAAAAAGCCTAAATTTCTGATTGGGGCAGGGGGGGCTAGGGGGGGAAACACCATACTAAAAAAGATAAAAATACTTTTTTTCCATTAGCCAACATAAACTGAACTTACATCCAGTCTCTTAACCAGACTTCTTTTGGTAACACAGCTTGGAAAAGAATCTGCTTGAAAGAGGATCCTTCAGCAAGAAGACTGAGTACCTTTGACTAAAATTTTAAAAACTTTGTCCAAATTCCACAGCAAATTATATGATGGTCCAAAGGCTCTCCTTTTCATACACAAGTTCCCTTGCACTCACTGTAGAAGTTATAAGAGAAAATCCCAATCCATATAAGAAAAATTTCTCTTAACAGAATTTCACCGTATTTTATTATGTCTTACTTACCTACAACAGAAACTGCAACGATAATGGACACCTTCTGCTTGAATTCTGTGCAGAGCAATAGCTCACCATCATTAACACTATCTTTCAGCAGAAAAACAGTCTGAAGATAATCAGGATGCATCCTAGATCTAAGCATTTGCACCTCATTGATTATGTCTTGGTGCGACAGTGTGATGTTCATGATGTCCATCATACCCACGTGATGCCTAGTACAGAATGCCAAACAGATTGACTTGTGCGCTGTAAACTTAACTTCAACCTTAAGTTCAAATCAAAAAGGGGTGGTATTCCAAGGAGGAGGCTCCAAGTTAACAATCTTCAAACAGCCACAGGCAAATCTTCAAACTAGGCTCGAAAATCATTCTATAGATCCCCCTCCTGAAACACTTTGGCAACCTATTAAAAACAGCATCCAGCAGTCGACTGAAGAATCCTTAGGGTTCTCCTACAAGAAGAACAAGGACTGGTTTGATGAAAACAATCAAGAGATCCAGGAATTGTTGAGGAAAAAGAGATCTGCTCACCAAGCACACCTTGCTCAGCCATCTTGTCATGTCAGAAAAGCAGCCTTTCGTCTTGCATGCAGCAAGCTCCAAGAGAAACTCCGTGACATCCAGAGCGGGTGGTGGATTGATCTAGCAGAAAAGATTCAATTATGTGCAGATACGGGTGATCACAGAGGATTCTATGAGGCCCTGAAAACAGCATACAGGCCTACATACCAGGTCCAAAGCCTGGTATGATTCAGTGCAGATGGTCAAACGCTTCTGACAGATAAAACCTCCATTCTGAATTGATGGTCTGAACACTTTCAGACTCTTTTCAGTACTAGTCATGTAGTTCAAGACTCAGCAATTCAGTCCATCATAAAACAACCAGTGAAGAATGAATTGGATATTGCCCCTACTATGGGAGAAACTCTTAAGGCCATACAGCAGGTGAAAATCGGCAAGGCAGCTGGGGTTGATGGAATTCCACCCGAAGTCTGGAAACATGGGGGCCAAGCACTCCATGCTAAATTTCACGAGTTTGTAGTGCAGTGTTGGGAACTAGGCGAACTACCATCAGACCTTTGTGATGCAGTCATCATCACCTCATATAAGAAGAAAGGAGATAAATCAGACTATTCAAATTACCGTAGTATTATTCTACTCTCCATTGCTGGCAAGATCCTGGCAAGAATACTTTTGAACAGATTAATACCCGCTATAGCAGAAGGAATTCTACCTGAAAGCCAATGTGGTTTCAGAGCCAACAGGAGTACCACAGACATGGTATTTGTTCTCAGACAACTGCAAGAGAAGTGTAGGGAACAGAACAAAGGTCTCTATGTAACCTTTGTTGACCTTACCAAGGCTTTCGATACTGTGAGCAGAAAAGGTCTGTGGCAGATTTTGGAACATGTAGAATGTCCCCCCAAGTTCCTTAAAATGATCATCTCACTTCATGAGGCTCAGCACGGCCAAGTCAGATATGGCAATGCACTTTCTGAGCCCTTTCTAATAACCAATGGTTTGAAACAAGGCTGCGTTCTTGCACCAACCCTATTCACAATCTTTTTCAGCACGGTGCTCCAAAGGGCCACGGCAGACCTTGATGAAGAAGATGGTATCTACATTCGATACCATTGTGATGGAAGCCTTTTCAACCTAAGGCGACTGAAGGCCCACACCAAGACCTTAAATCATCTTGTCCGGGAGCTGCTTTATGCTGATGACGCCGCCCTCGTCAACCACACAGAAGCAGCTCTGCAGCGTTTAACATCCTGCTTTGCTGAGGCTGCTGAGCTCTTTGGGCTGGAAGTCAGAAGAAGACAGAAGTTCTCCATCAACCAGCACCTCAGGAAGTCCCTCATCATCCCCACATCACCATTGGCCAATCAGAGCTCAAATCAGTCCAGCAGTTTAATTACTTAGGTAGCCTCATCTCCTCAGATGGTAAGATCGAAGGAGAGATAGAAAACAGGTTAGCAAAGGCATATAGTGCTTTTGGAAAACTCCATAAAGGAGTTTGGCAAAATAAACACCTGAAGAAAAGCACAAGGATCAGTGTTTACAGAGCCATAGTGCTGTCTACTCTCTTATACGGATTCGAATCATGGGTCATCTACCGCCACCACCTGTGACTCCTAGAACGCTTCCATCAACGCTGCCTCTGTACAATCCTAAACATCCACTGGTCAGATTATGTGACCAACACATCTGTTCTAGAACAAGCAGCAGTCACAAGTATTGAGGCCATGTTGCTGAGAACACAGCTGCGCTGGGCAGGGCACATCTCCAGGATGAAGGACCACCGCCTCCCTAAGATCTTGCTTTATGGTGAACTTACCACTGGCTGCTGCAAGAGAGGAGCCCGGAAGAGAGGATACAAGGACTCCCTGAAACAACATCTCAGCCTTGGCCGTATTGATCACCATAACTGGTCTACTCTGGCCTCCAACTGGGAGGTCTGGAGACACACCATCTATAAAGCTGCTGCTTCCTTTGAGAACGCACGCAGGATCACTCTTGAGGAGAAAAGACAGTGCAGAAAGAACCGTGTATTGCAGAATATACCACCTAAGGAGTCTTTCTGCTGTGCCTTTTGCAACCGGACTTGTCTATCTCGTATTGGCCTTTTTAGCCACCAGTGTGGCTGTAACAAATGTGGATAGAGCCTTCCCAAATCTTCATTCGCGAAGCCCAGCCATGATGATGACTTACCTACAAGTAATTATGTACTTATAGTTTAAATGACAGAACATGTTGCCATAGAGATTAGGAAATTTTTTATGTCTAGGTTTATTATTTGGATGATGTCGAGTTATGACACCACAGCTGAAACTTTCCAGTTTGAGTAGTTAGCTTTAATTAAAGCATAGAGTAGTGGATAATGTGTTGTCTATCCATATATTTATTTTTCACCTTCTGTTTTGATGACTAGATTTTAGCCCATTCAGAGGAGATTTATGTGCTATTCCATCATCTGCCGACTTTGTTTGTTCTCAGATATTGAAGAAAACATGTAAAAAATGTTGCATCTCCATACAGAGGCAGAGGATTGTGGAATTGTGGATAAAACATCATCCAGGAGACCAGAGGGATCTCTAAAATAAGGCACTTGGGTAGGAGGTAAACCCACCTGTGGACACCCTACAACCTATGAACCCAGCTCTATACAGTTTGAAAGAAGGTGCAGGACTTGTCCCCTGCTCAAACCAGCTTCCACATCATTGAGCTGAGCTTTCCCAGGGGTTACAGGAGGTGCTCAAGGCATGTAAGCCTGAGCAGAGTAAATACTCCAACAGGTGGTGTTGAGCAGATCAACCCCTTCTCTAGTGATCACACTTAAGAAATTTTGCTGAAGAACGTTATATTTAGGGAAGGATCTAATCATGCAAGTCTGTGTGAGAACTACTACAAGGACTAACTGAACGAGACCTGCTTGGTCCTTGTCCACCTGGAACAAAACTTTAACCTGTTTTCGTAAGAAATTATACTTAGGGAGAGTCAGATCTGAACAGAGCAGAGACCAATTTGGTGATACCACCAAACCAGTCAGGTGTGCGTCTTCAACACCTCCAGATCTAATTATCCACTCCTTGTTGGAGTAGTCCTCAGTTACAATTTTGTCCCTGCTATGAAGTCACAAATTATAAAAATTTAGTCTGTTCTACTGCTCTTTGGTTTCAAAGTGAAAGTATTGTTTTAAGAGCATAATACTGACATTAAAAGGAAAATTTCCAAAATACAAAATATGACAAGTTTACAGTATTTAAGTTAGCTAGTGTGACTGAGTTCTACGTCAGCCTTTCCTATATAGGAGAAAAGAAGATGACATTTCACCCCAGAATTGTAAATAACCTCCTCAAAATTATCATCCCTTTTGTCTTATGTAGGACAGAAGCCACCTCAAACTGGAATACGGCTAAACTATTATTATCAACATGCTTATATCAGGCCAGGTTGCCCAGGAAACTATTTTCAATTAGTAATGTTTTTGATCAGCAGAAGTATCCTGAAGCCAAAGGTTCAGTTGTACAAAACACTGGTCATATTTCATAGATGCGATTTTTTATACCCTACCTTAGAGGTAGGGTATAAATTGGAAAACTGCACAAAATAAGAACTGTATGAGGACAAAGAGATTTATACCTATCAAGATATTTAAAAAGACGGACAACATTTTAAATCAGATTCTCCAAGAAGGATTTAGCAATCAGATTTCCATTACATGCCATCTAAATGCCAACACATAATCTAATTGCCTTTTTTTTTTTTATTATTAAACAGTTGAGCCATAAGACGCTTCTCAAATCTTCAGCAAATATGTTTCAATAGCAAGGAACTGTGACAATTCTTCATTTGGATACTTTGGTAAAATATGCAAGATGTTGGTTTAAACTATGATATGGAAATGATCACTAAGCTTAAGTGACTCTACTAGGGAATTTATTGTTCCTACATTGTTTTATATAGTATCCAGCAGAAGTGGAAGAAGAGGGCTAAAGAAAAAGGCGAGGGACTTTACAGTCAGAGAGAAGGTGCAGGCATTTGCAGCAGCGAGAATGAACCTGGCTTTCCAAACCAAATCACAGTTACCTAAGTGTTTGTCTGGGTCTTGCTGTTCTCAGTGTTGGTCTTGATAGAGTTTCAGGTGACGTGATACAGATAGAATAACAAAACTGTACAGTACCGTCCATTTCCAGCACAGTGCTTTTCAAGGCTTAAATAATTAAAGTCAGTATCTAGAATATAAAAGGGAAAAAAAATTCTTGCAAGAAGGGAGATATATGTGGTCATAGAGATGGTAAGAAGGATTATTTTATTGCTCTATTTTTTGAAAGAACATGCTAGGAAATGGTAACTGCAATGTCCAAGTATGACAAGCCTAAGACCCATGGTCTGATACCCAGGCTATTTCAGAATGTGATGAAAAATATGTCAAAATACATAATCTTGTGCCATGCCCTAGATTTTATTTAGTCATTTATCAGTAGCAATTTCCCTGTGTGATCACTCCACAAAGAATTGTTGCAGAGATTAGGCCTACATTTGCATGTCCACTGTAAGTACATTGATTTTCGTTTCACTGGCAGCTTTCCACTTGTGAATATTTAAAAAAAGTAAAAAGGAAAAATCTGTATTGCTTTTTTATATGACTAGATGTAACAACAACTATTCCAAACTTTTTTCCTCCAAACTAAAATATCTTTTGTTCAGGGGAAAAAAAAAAACCCTTTCCCTGAAAAGCATTCATCTCTTTGCTCTCTAGTTTAAAGCAGAAAGAAAAAAGCAAAAACATTAAATAAAGCTACACCTAGACATTCAAAATGTGCTCATATTTTGATATTGCCTATAAGAGCTATTCTCCTCAAACTGCAACACACTATTCTTTATTCTAGTTGCTGTTCAGCACCTGATTTACACCTCAACCATATTCTCAGATGAGAATTTCTCCCCCTTAGGGGCTATAAATAATTGCTAGTTCCTTTTCTGAAAGGAGGAGTAGAAGTTTTATTCATACGCATGCAGGACTGCCAGTACATAAACCACCCAGGTGGCAAAAATAAAAAAATTGTCTCCCCTCAAAACACATCTACCACTTAAATGAAAGACCAGCCTTCATGAAAGCCCTTTAGTGTTACTCACAGTTTTCTGAAGGCCCATGAGAGGATGTCTCTTACTAAAGTTCCCAATTTCGCAAAGTTCTCTATTACTGAGATATAGGAGAGTCTTTTTGGGGTGTGTCATCATAATCAGGTAAAGAACTAAGCTTTAATAAGACAACACTTGTAGCTTTTCTCAATTGCTAGCATTTGTCATGTCAAAGGATTGGTCAGAGCAGTGAGTTTTGCCTGTTAGCAAAACTCCTTCTCGTTAGGCTTACCTCGATGCAGGAGCACTGAACTTCCCTGCCTCAGCCTCTTCCTTGGCATCCGCTTTGGCGTACACAGTCCTGATGTCTGCAAGACTTTTCCTTCCTTTAGTCTTTACTATTACATCCATTACACAAACCTGCCATTTCCTCAGATCTTTTCAGTCAGAAGCCTTTTTCTCTCTCGAGTCCAGGGAATTTTTCAAGCGGGGACCACCAGAGGGCAAAGCTGGATCAGGAACATCTGAGCTCACTGCAGCTCTGTCCTGCAGCCCGGAGTTTGATGGGGCTTCAGGACTAACCTGTCAGCAACCTGGATGCTCACAGTTCAAGACAGTACATCACGATTGTAGCTATTTGCAATCACCACCCAAAAACCTCTGTATTCAGGAAAGCCTCAGAATCTCTGGGATATGAAATCAAAGGGCGGGCAGCATAATTAGACAACAGCCTCATTAACTTATAATAACCTCTTTCAGTATTTGTGGGAATCCCAAAAATTTTGGTCTAAGATATTAAGGAGAACA
Source organism: Pipra filicauda (assembly GCF_003945595.2). Taxonomy (NCBI): domain Eukaryota; kingdom Metazoa; phylum Chordata; class Aves; order Passeriformes; family Pipridae; genus Pipra; species Pipra filicauda. The sequence continues at coordinate 2,320,000 of NW_024104509.1, read as the reverse complement.
ACATGAGAAAAACTAAAGGACACTTCAGCCTTTAATTTTTAACTTATTAAAAGTTACTGTGCTCTAAAAATTTATTTGAGAGAGAAAAGCTTTGCAACTTCATCTCTAGAAGCATTAGCTCTACCTTTGAGTGACCCTCAAACTTGGATGCAGCCTCCATTTCATCAAGACACTATCATTGTGTTCAGGCAACACATCTGAAATTACAGTAGAGCAACCAGCAATCTTAATAGAACCTATCCTATTTAACATGTTAGCTGCAGGATGCTTTTTATTTGAAGCTGATTGGAAAAACTAATGCTACTACGCATTTCTTCCATAGAAAGTATTCAGTTCCCAAAATATATTTCAAACTATTTGTGCATGTGATCTTTTAACAGAAGGTCTCATTTAAAGCAAACCAAAATTTATTTGCATCTCCCTATACCTCAGACAAAACACTCGTCCCTGGTGCTCCACACAAAGGCCGCTTCCCTTCTCTCTTCTGATCAGTGTCTTCCAAAGCATTTGCATTCTCCCCTATGACTCTGTGCAATTCATGCTGAAGAAGATTAGTGAACAGACAAAAGCAAATTCATGATCAGCACAATCAATGCAACTCCAGAATTAATTCTGTGAGTACAGTGTTTCTCAAGCAGCATAAGCAACCAGCCACTCATAACAAAGTGAGAAGAGGCTGTTGCATGCCATGAAGGCTTCACACCTGTTTCTCAAGACAAAAAACATCTCCAGCACCACATTCACATACCCATCACCACAGCTGGTTTTCAGTCATAATGAACTTCTGTGGACCCAGACATCAGCATATCACCTCTCCAGCCGAGAGAGTGAGTCAGCCTCTTGGTAGAGCATTTATTTTTCAGTGAGACATGATCTGCTATGCACTGAAGATCCATGAAAAATACCTGATCAGCAAAAGGCGCTCCAAAGGCAGAGAGGTAAACCTTCAGCCAGCACAGCAGTGTGTGAAAGTGGAGCAGATTGATACCCAGATGTGTGGAAAATGGCAGTGTTAAAAATTACTACAAGCAAATAGGTTGCTTTGCCTACAGTCTAGAAAATTATGCATCTGGTACTGATTGGGAAAGCACCCATCCATTTAAAATCTGTGAATGAAAAATGTTGTGATGTCTAATTCAAACACACTTTTGGGCCTGACTGCACTGAAAAGATGTTCTTGAGTTACCTTGCTGAGTGCTGCCATGAAGGACCTCCACCACCTGGTGTGATCTGGTGAGTCTTGGTCAGGGGTGGAGGTGGAGGACATCAACAGAAACAGACTCCAAGAGACCAAAGCTTTTCATTTATGCAGTGGAAATCTACTTCAGAGATGCATGATGCTGAAAAGTCTATCCTTCTTTTCTCTTTTGTACTAGTCACAGGAAAACTTTACCAGAGGCACCCCAGGAAACCTGGTCCTCCCTGGACAACCTTGACACTTCAGCTTCTTGAAGAAGAGATGTCCTGCAACAACAGGAGTCTTTAAATCCTATTCTCAGCCAATATCGTTGCCATATCACCAGGAGGAATTTTTTCAAGACACACCCTTTAAACAGCAATAACAGTTTTCAATATGTTTAAGGGTATATGCATGAAGATTGGGGTCACTACTGTTCATGCCAATATTGTACTGTACTACTGATCTTCAAAAATATAGCAGTACAGACAGTGACCACACCTGCCCTTTTTGCAATGAAGAAATTTAAGATGGGGAGAATGTCATTGCACAGCTGAACTATCATTTTCAACGTCTAGAAGCAAAACTAGCAAACAATTAGTCCTATAATCTCTATTAGAAAATAGATCTTGCAAATTACATTCCTAGCCATTTTAAAAAGTACTGATGTCTTTCTGAAAGGAATTTCACCTGTCAGAAGAATTCCTGCTGTTGGATAACATTGGTTTTAATGTTCTCCTTTTTTAATATTGTTTTGTTCTCAAATGAACTTATGTTTATTGTTCTAACAATACCTTCCTGTTGATTATTGCTCTCTTCACCATTTGTGATGTAACAGGCAGTATTGCTGTGGAGAACAACACAGCACCGAGATCAGTTGGAATAGGGCCTTTAAAATCACCAGATACCTTGAGTCTGTGAAATTCTTTTCATTAATAGAAGAAATACAAAAATATATAAAAAGTGTATCAGATCTCCACGAAATGACTGCATGAAAAGCCAGTGGCTTTCAAAGAGTATTTGCACATTTACAAGTGCATGCAGAGAGTGGGATTAGAAAAATAGTTTTTTCTTTCACTGAGTTATAAAAAACAAGATCTCTAAAATAATTTTTATATATAATTTTAAGATACTATAGAACTATGTTTGAGATCCAGAAAGTGCCAACCATTTCAACGTCCAATCCTAACTTCCTCCCAAGCCCTCCTCCCCATATACTTTTCAAAGAGGCTCATAGCAGCATAGCTAACAACACAAACAACATGTATTTTTAATAATCCTTCAGAAGCATTGAGATCTTATGCATTTCACTTGCTGGGGAAACATTCATGGATGTCTTCAGCTCCTTTGCTATGCTTTATAATATGAAAGCCTCTACATCTCTGCCTCTGAAGCTGCAGACAAGCAACACACACCTGATACTTCCTCCTCTTGCATCTCAAAATATTTATGTTCTAAAACCTGGTATAGAACTGGAAAAGACCCAGAGAATCCATTTTACATTTCATCTGTCCTTTCTCCAAACAACAAAAATGTTATCATTTCCAGACATCTATAGATAGGTTTTAATGGCATCAGTAAAACAATCTGAATATTTACAGCAAGCCACAAATCTAAAATGAAAGCCCTTGCCCTTCTATGCCAGAGGGCTGTGACAGCAGTTCCAGATAATGTTTTTTTTTCTAACTTGTCCAGACCCTACTCTGTCCAAAGACAGCTCCTTCTGCACCCACCCATAATATTGTTGTCTGGCATCAGCCCTCAGTACTTACCTCACTCTAAACCAAGAGTTCTGATAAAGTCATAGTATGGAAAGCAGAGGAAGCAAGACATTTGATATCATAGTTTTTCTTTTAGGAAGCAGTAAGATCACTTACCATAGCTGGAACACCTTTCCAAATTAGCCTTCTGTGGGAAAATTTATTTTATTTGTATAGGTTTAGTCATACAATAATATGTTCGATATAAAATACATTTCACAGAGTAAGAAATTTTCTATGCCCTTATCACCTAAATAACATAAAGAATATTATTGCACCTGAATTTATTTTTCCCCTTAGACTATTAAACTGTGAGGTCCAAAGCAATAACTAAGCAAAACCCCAGATGAAAACATCTCAGTCATATCCAAAACCAGTGCCAGTGGTCAAAGTTCTCAACAGAGTTAAATATCAGCCCTCAAAAGACCTTTGCATATTGGTACCACAACAGGGTCCAGAAACCAACTGTCATTTAATCTACTTGATACCTCCTACCCCAAAGAAAAAATGCTGCTGAAAAGGTAGAAAATTTCCTTAGTTAACAAAGACCAAAACAGTGTCACTCTGTGTATGCACTCTGTGTACAGGAATTAAACATTGAACAATCAGAATAGAGAAGTCAAGACACTAATATTCTTCCATTACTTAAAAAAGTATCTTTTTTAATTTTGTATTTATTATTTAAAAGCATTATGAATTAATTAAAAAATTATATTACATTAAACTTTGTGGTAGTTTTGAACTTCATCTTTTCTCTCCTATGACAGTGCCAATTTATTTAGGACATTTGAACCCTTTATGTATTCATTATTTTGTTTGCCCGCCCTGGAACAGCAAATCTGTAAACAGCTTATTGCTGTATGTTACATTGTCTCCAGTATCCTGATAGTGCATCAGTCAAGAAGAGTGATATTTTCAGGCATTTGTGGCTTTGTAGTCATTCTACTCCATCGTGCACCTGATCTCAGAGGGAATTGTTAAAGTAAATTTCCTTTCCAGAGTTTACAAGCCATGACGCTCTCTAGAGACTTAGGAAAGAGCAATCACAGTATCTGAAATTAACTTTTTAAAAAAACCACCACTACCAAAAATCTAACTTCTTTTCAACACATTTAAATAGAATAAGAAACTCACCAAATTTGCCTGTTTATTCTTCATTTGGGCAGCCAACTCTCTGCAGAGGAGGTGCTATGAATCCAGTTGCCTTTCCCTCATTCTAGGAGGTGTAGGAGATGTGACAGGTTCAAGTCAATCAGCAGAGAGCAACAGTGGTGCATTTCTGCAGCGGGGAGGCAGAAAAAGCAGGGGTGGAGGGAGAAGAGTCAGCCCTCACAGCAGTTGAAGAGTTCCTGCATGTTGTTATTGCAGCAGGTTCCTATGACTGGCTTTAGCTGATCTTGTCTCCTCTGACATTGCTGCCTGTTGAGCTGGGGATCGCAAAGGAAGACTAATCACTGCACACCTCGAGCTGTCTCCTGCAGTAAGCCCTGGGGTTTTATCAACTGCAGAGGCAATCAATAGAAGTTTTGCCACCTGTCACCTGAGATAAATTGATCGATTTCCTAATTCTAGTACTAATGCTGGATTCAAAGCCAAGTGATAATTACTCAAGCTGATTCTTAAAACAAGTATGAATGACACTGATCATGATTATTAAAACTGGTATGAAAGGCATGAGTTCATTTGGTTAATTTATAGATTAATTTTCTTCTGTTTAACATCATGTTGAATTCAGGAAGGGATAGGAGTTTTCCACTGTGAGAAGAGCTTCCTCTTTTCCTAGTAGATATCATTACTTGCTAGATGCATAAATTGGCAAACCTTTCACACTAATGGCAAACTACAATAAAACAGTCAGTGGTCACTTAAAAATTCACTTTATTTATTTATGACTGTATAAATAAAGGCTGAGAATCAGCTTTGCCAGTGTCAAAGAGTGACTGAGAAGATGCTGTTTTCTAACATCTTGGGGGTCATGGGCTACCAGACAAAGGACACCTACAACCTGAGCTCTGCTTTCAAGTGTTGCTTATTGACCCTAAAAGCAACAAGCTCATCAGATTATTTTACCTCTTTGTAAGATGGTGAAGGAGTGTTGAGAAATTTCAAGTCACTGTTAGCAGCAGAAGAAAATCATGTTGTGTTACGGAAGCTTGCCTCAGTGTGACTTCGGACAAGTCTCAGAACACAATTTACTCGTGAAATAAAAAATAATACTCTGAGTAGAAACAATAATGAGACTTTTTTTACCACATATTATATGCAATTCTATTAAATTTGACTTTATCATATATGAAAAAGTTCAGTGAATCAATAAACTCAAACCTGCGATTCTTATCTCTGCCACTCTCCAAAACTTGACAAAATTCCTTAAATGCCTCCACTTTCAATTTAATCTTTAAACTTTCTAGACACAAGGTAGCTACAAACTCAGGTAGAGGTTTTGTACATTGGCCTGACTGTGACATTCAGCCAGAAGCACTCCTGCCTCAGCTCCCATAGCAATACCACCTGTTAGGCAAGCTATACTTCAGACTGCATACCTTTTGTAAAGAACCTCTGTCCAGAACATGCTATCAAAGTGCTCTCATTTAAAATGGTCACTGGGAGTTGGTGAGGATGAAAACAGCTCCATCTGTCAGCAGAGTCACCTGTTACATAACAAAGCCAAATTCCTTTCCTCTCTTTGCTCCAAATTATTTAAAAATCTCTCTCCCATCTCACAGCTCTCACCCTCACCACTGCACTGCAGCGCATGAGACAAGATTCACTCAGGACTGAGAGAAACAAAGGACAGGGATTCAGTGCAGCAGAAAGCTCAGGTATTTCAGAGTGGGTACAGATTCTCAGTTCCAGATGAAGGCTTGTTGCATATGCTATAACATGCATTTGTTTTCCAGTGGCTACTTTAATGACCAAAAACGTTAGGCATCACAGAAATGGGGAGCAGAATTTCCTCCTTGTAATACACTTGGTCTTGTAAACTGTCCCTTTGTCCCAGCAGATCTTGAATGTTTCCTTAGCCTGTTCCCACTGCGATGTCCCTGGGTTGCCATAGGCACCTAGCACTGATTTGCACTCCCCAGCAGGCAACATGCATTCATATACACTTGGTGGATCTCTGTGTTGATCTCCACAGCAAAGAGAGGAGCTGAACCAGTGCTCTCCGTTTTTAAGGAAATTCTAGACACTATTACATACAATAAGACCCAAACACCACTTTTTGCATCTATAAGTTAGTTTTGAGTTTATGCCTTGAAAAAGCAGAATACCAGAATCAGGTCCATTCAGGAACTTCTTCTGGATCATGTCTATACACCTCTCTGCAGTCTTGAGTGTGGAATTTGAGAGGTCTGAAGAAAGTTCCTGCTCATGTTGGTATTTTCTTACTGACTACCTTTAGGCATTGCTGTTCTGGGGCAATTCATTGTTCAACGTGAGCAGGCTTTGAACTGAGGTGTACCATACATAAAGAGTTTTCATGCCAAATTGTATTCCAAGTATAAAAAAAAAATATACCAGGTACCCAATGTCCAGATCCTTTCTGTATTTCAACATTTTCATCTTTCATCTTTTTTTCCCCACCAAGGTTGAAGAAAGTCAAAGCCTTCATTTTTTTGTCTATTTGCAGAGACTTTAACCTTTTTTACAGTAAAAGCAAAAATTTCTCAATCTCATTATTATTGAAGAAAAAAGAAAGCAGAGAAAGACATTATCTTGGTGACATACAAGGTTCTTTATCCTTTTCATCTTACTCATATTATTTTCTTCCAATAAAGGTTTTGACAGCTAAGATAACATGTGGATAAAACAGCAGGTATGAGTCAGACCTTTCTCCAAATTTCATCCTGGAGAGAAGAACAACTACAATCTAGTTTGTTTTAAAACAAATGATAGGAGGATTCGTAAGGAAAAATATATAATAGAGGCTTTTCATTAACATGTAAAGCTACAGTACAAGCCCAAAAACTTACAATATAAAAATCCGTGTTACCCCTACCACCTCAAATATATCTAAATATATCTAAACTCAATGAATGCTAAGAATTCATCCTGACAAAATGGGTACTGTTTACTACATAATTTTTTCTAACTTGTAGCAACAGAAGGAAATTAATAAGATTATTTATGATGTTCTTCTCTTTCAGTTATTCAGCAATGTCTTGGTTTTAAAAATTTTGTGAACATCTTACTATTTGAGAAATAGTTTTTACTTGTATATAGTGCAGTGAAAAAAATTTTAAAACATCTTAGGGTATTTGAAAGGCTGTTTTTACACTTGAATTTTTTGGTGGACTGAATTCTAAGTTGTTTATTTAGGAGTATAAAGCAAAAAATAATAATGGGAATGGCTTATCTGTAGTGTACCCACTGAAATTTTAATGTGAAAGAAAATAACATGGTAAACTCCAGAAACAAAGCACAGACTGTCCTTTGCTGTTCTTTGGATTTAAATTACAATAACATAATGCAACATATAGTTACTCTTGTATGGAAGTCAAAATTATTTTTGGTTTTAGTGAGGTTGGTTCTTTTCTTGCAAGCTGCAGTGTAACCCCACCAGAACTTCATAAACCTTGCTAAATCTCACTGCTGCTGTGAGTGATATGCAGTGGCAGCATAACATAACAGAGGTAACATATGACAAGGAGATGTCATGTAACATAACTCACTCCATTACTTTTTTTTAATTACACAAAAAACAATCACCCTTTTCAAGTAGGTGTAGGCATGCACTGCGTTTATCTCTGGACTTCGTTACTGTTCTCAAGCCTGTTGAAATGGCCACTGACAGTTTAGGCATGTAAGAGTAACTTATAATCTTCTTTACACTACCATCTTTACAAACCTATGCTTTTATTATGTTGTACAATGTTGTTCTTTTAAAACTGTGCTTAGTATGTAAATGAGCACAAATGCATTCCAGTCTGATACAACATTTTCTTTTGAGATCTTCACCAGCTGAAAAAGCTTTGAAGCCACCACAGCAATTAATACAAAACCTTGAAATAATCTTATTAAATACTCAACTACAATAAGGACATTAAGAAAGTTTTTTTTCCCCAAGTCATATATTGGACTTGAATGTAAAAATACATCTTTTTTCTTAATCTTCATGTGCTCAAAGAAACAGTCATTGCAATCATGTAACTAAATACACATAAAATAGGGTGGATTATATTTAATTCTAGATTTAGAATTAAAAAACCCACAAGAATTCATAAAGCTCAGTCTTCCCTGTCATAGCTTGCCTCTAAACAGTAGCTTTGAAAAGGCTTGCTAGAATTTGTTTGATTTTTGACACTGAAAATTGAAGTGGAATGTTTCACCTGAAGTGAGAAGTTGAAAGTAAAAGATACAAATTCTTTTTTTTATTGTTTATCATGTATTTGTCTTACTGTTTGCTACCAGGTACTCAGCAACTTTATTAATTCTCTAATTTTAAACTTTTTTTTCTTTTCAAGATAAAAACTGGTGATAGATTAATATGTTGAGCGAAATATCTTTTATATAATATGGAATGCTTTTGTTGAGAGACATCTGAGACCAATTGCTACAGCAGTATAGTTCAAGAGAGCCCCGTGTTGTTGTGTATACGAGGTAGAAATGCAGAGAGGAAATGAACCACTTTGTTTTTCCATGCACAGGAAAGCCACCCTGCACAACTGTTAACAAATGAGCAAAAAATGTCACAGATTGGTAGCCAGTTGGAGGTGGGTGGAGTGAGTGGGAGGCGAGTGGAGAAGAAAAAAGTCAGATCTGCACCACAAATTTGGGGGAAGGTGTAAGTAATGGCTATATATATATACTCTAATTATCTCATTAGCTCTCAGAGAAGATACCAAGCAGGACGTTAAAGAATGTGTTTCAGCTCTCCTGTATGACTGATGCCTCTTACTTGAACCTTTCATCTCCTCAAATCAGCTCTGGCAGCCATCTGACAACCTGGTCAAAGCCTTCACAGTCAAAATTCACTAACTTCAGAGATTTTTTTGCATGAGACTAGAAGCTGGCAAGCAAACCAATTTTCCTTGTCTCCTTTTTCCCCTTTCCCCCCTGCCCCAGACACTTCCCACATTTCTTGCCCCTATTCACCAAAAAGTGATGCCACTGTCATGTTCTGGATTGTGAAAAAAAGAGAATGAAGTGTGCAGTAGCATTAAGGACATCTTACTGGACTGCTTTGAAACTCTGTTTGATGCAGTAGGTCCTTAAGTTCGTTTCTGTCAGAACATAAACTTTTCATCTTTAACTTCTCCCACACAATGGCATTCATGCAACTGTGAGTGTGCAGACAAACAATTTTGAAAAGCTCCCACTGAGGTGAAACTTGAGTAAACAGGACAGGTGGAGTTTCAAAAAAAAAAGTGTCCAAAATAACGTTTGGGTTTTTTTAAATTAGGCAAAGCTTGACATATGAGTATCAGTCTTACAAGCTAGGAAGTGATAATGCAACAAGAAAAAAAAGGTGCTGTTCTAGTACAGAGCTTTTGTTTAATGACTGCAAAAGGAAAAAACTGGAAAGTGGAAGGGGTATAAGGAGAAACTGAGACTGTACGTTGGAAAGGAAACTTGTTGTAGGGTTAAGGATCCTGAACTTCATAGGGAACTCTGACCTATGACCAAGTGTTGTGGAGAAACTCAGATAAGCAAAATATTTGTAGGGACATACATGGTTTTGCCAAATATTTGAATTTGTTATCATCTGCTAAGCATGTTTACTATCTATGTTTCACTCAAGTCATAGTTGATGCATCTTCATGTGTCTGAAGAACTAATTACAAACAAATAGCATTTGCAAGCTTTGGGTTTACAAGAGTAGTGCTAGATATAGGGAGCTCCTGTGGAATCAGAACTGGTCCTATGGACTTAACTTTTTGGGAATTCATTCTTCATTGGCTATACTTTATTCTATGATAGATTAAGGCAGAAGAAGTGAAATGAGTGCTGGTCTGCCTTTACACACTCTGCTGTCAGCTTCAGAGGCTCAAGAACAATTTCTCAAGCAGTTCTTACCAGGGACAGGCTGGAGGATTACTAATCCCGTCAGCCTTTCCAAAGAGCCTTTCCTGCTCATGTTTGAGCCAAGAGAGACTGAAATCCATCTAGTCTCAGTTGCAGGGACAGACTGGAGCATGTTGAACTTGAAGAAGTCGATCACGGCCATGATGGGCATGGAGGGAGGATGCAGTGCCAGAATACGGAATGCTAACAGTTAGGGTGATACTAGCAGGGGCTCCTGATAGCAGACAAAGATCTGATCTTAAATTTAGTCATTAGTCTTGGACGGGTACTAGGAGTAAGCCTCTGGACTTTGAAGAGGGCAATGGCTGATTATCCTGTTCTGATTTCCAGATGTGGTTGAGAGATAATTGTTTTAACTCAGCTAGTCAGCTTTGAATACTCAGCTGCCAACTGGTCAAGACCATTTCCCTCTCTTTCTTTTCTTCTCCTGTATCATACTTCCTAGCAATGCTTGGTTGCCTAAATGATATTAGTCTGGACCCTTCTGTCAGGGGGCCACTTTCATGCTGATCCCTCAGAAAAGAGGCTCACAAGAAGACCAGGTAACTGTGACCTTGCTTCATCAGTTCAGAGGCACCAGTGAGTACTGCTGTAAAAAGCAAGCTGCAGTATTCCCAGAAAAAAAAAAAAAAAAAAAAAAAAAAAAAAGAGAAAAGAAGAAAAATAAATAAAGCAGCTTTCTGGGTTATCTTTTATAAATTTTATAAAGCAATTGCTTCTTTTTACTCCTAGTTTGACTTGCTTCTTTGAGTTCCATCACAGTTCAACCAACATGTATTGAATGAGCTTCCAGTTACAAATTGCAAGCCAGACAGATGGAAAGGGAAGAGAAGATGGAAATCAATTGTGCAAATCAGTGTTCAAGACTAAAAGTGAGATTTATAAGTGACATTAGCTGCTTGCACCACTTTCATCAGTGAGTGCAACATCATTTTAGCAATACAGATAATTTTAAATGAGATATTTCAAGCCAATTTTACTGTCTGTTACTTAGTTCAGTGCTACTAAACTCAATCTTTTCTCACTAGATAATGTCAATGATAAGTTAAGAAACACAAAAAACTGAATAATTATGTGCCAGCACTTCCTAGAGCTACTTTCATAAGGGTTATCAAGTGATATTGAAATGCAGGTAAATACACTTTTTATGTAAAGTTCAGGATAGTCACTTCTTTGACAAAGAATCATTCAAGACAGAATCAGATACACACTGCATTATTCAGGCTACAGAGGAGCAGATCCAGAGCAGAGCTACATCCAGGCTACCCTTAGTGAATATGCTTGGTAAATGAGTCTAGCTGTGCCTAGTGTCTCACAGACACCAGCCTGAGCATAAAACTTACTTTTATTCTTGAACACTCAAATAATTTTACAATGTTGAAAAGATAACAGTCTAGAGTAAGTTGTGGGTTTTGATACATACAGAATAAACAAAACATGAGTGAATTTACCTTAACATTTTTTTAACTGTTTAATATTTGTCTGATACCATGGGACCTAGGAATCACAGAAGAGTCCAGGTTCATACCGACCTCAAAGGATTACCTAGTCCAACATTTGTGGGAAAAGGAAGCAAGATGACATTACCTAGCATGCTGCCCAATTGCATCTTGAAAGCCTCCAGCAATGGGGACTCCACCACATCCCTGAGGAGGTTGTTCCAGGGATCGTTTTCACTGTGTACCATTTCTTTCTTACGTTGATATGAAATCTCCCAGTGTAAATCCCATTGTCTCATGCCTTCTTCATGGGGCTACTTGTACAGTGACCTTCCATCCTCTTTGTATCCACCCTTTGAGTACTGAAATATTGTGATTTGGTTTCCCTGAGCCTTCTTTTCTCCAAAAATAAGAGACCTAACTTCTTCAGTCTTTCCTCAGTGGGCAGGTTCCTCAGTCCTTTGATCATCTTCACAGCTCTTCTTTGACTCTCTCTAGTCTTTCTGCATCCTTCTCCCAGAGCTGGATGCAGTTATCCAGGTGTGGCCTGCCAAGCACTGAGAGGATTGGGATGATCATGTCCCTGTCTCTGCTAGCAAAGTCTGGGCAGATGCAGCCCAGGATTTGATTTGCCCTGGTTGCTGCAGTCAGCCAGCTCCCAGGCAGAATTGGGCAAGATCTGATGCAAGTACACACCGTAGAATAACCCATATATCCCCATGGCTCTGGCTGGATAACAAGATATATGAGCATTACAATACAGGAGAAGAAGTTTAGCATTCCAATTCCAATGGTAAACAGTTAATCTAACTGCATATTTTGACTCTCACAGGGAGAGAGGCATCAGAAAACAAGGACCAATGACATTTATTTATCCTTGGAAAGAAGTTCTTTCTAGCAAAAAGATTTTTTTATTATTTACCCTCCAATGAATAAAAATGCATGCTACTAAGTATGATAATGTAAGTAGAAAATTATCTTCCTGTCTGTTGTGAACTTTCAAGCCTTTCAAAAAAGTCTATCTCAATTTCAGAAAAGACTTTGGTTTCTCGTTGTTAATGGAATGACTAAATAATTGCCCTGAATGTTTGGTCTAGATTTCAGCTTGTTTCATATAATTAGTTAATATTTTCAAGACAAAAAATTCTCTCAGATCTTGCCAGTGGACTGTGCTTGTTTCAGAACACTTTTTTAAAGTATTCTTTCAATGCCAACTTATTCAGAAATATTTTGTCTTTGACTGATAATTTTCCACTGTTGATAAACCTTCATATATCTCCAAATCCCAACCTGAAGAACACAAACTGTGAATTTTGTTTGCAAGAATTCCAAGGATATAAGGGTATGAAATAAACATTGAAAATCAGATCAAGAAAACCTTTGAATATTTCACAGCATTATTGATTCGCTAGGACAATGTAGGCAGTCTGGATTGCTGATACATTTTTATCAGTATCAGTATTTCTAGTATCAGTATCAGTATCAGTAATTCTAGTCAAACTTATTTCTCTATTTGTAGATAATGAAGTAGGTGGTGAAAAGAGATCTGTAATAACAATAAAATTTTTTTTTTGACCATTTCTCTGTGATACTTTCTCTTTAAATTTATTTTTTTGTTTTAGTTGTTTGACGCGGCTTAAAAAAAAAAAATCTTCCCTCCGGTTTCTTTGTTTTCCTGAAACAACACAACCAGTTCTCTATTCCTCTTCTTTCTTTATACAAAACAAAAAAACAGAAGCAGTTTTATGAAGTTAGAAGGATAAGTGGACCTTGTGATTCCCATCTTCAGTTGCTGCTTGTCAAGTTTCCTTTGGTTCAATGTGGTCTTTGAATGCGGACTGGAGATCTGACTGTAGCAAAATTAAATTTTGTATCATATCTCTTGTTTCTAAAGCACTTTGCAGTCTGTCTCATTTCATGTGCCCACACACAAACAGAGAGCATCAGCCATCTCTAGTGGGAGGGTGACAGTCACACAAGCCATCTGGTAACCAGCCAGTGCACTGCATGGCAGTGGCAAATGGGAATATTGGCCAAGGACGCCACATCAAACCCTCTTCTCCAGAGTATGCCATGGGATTTCCAATACCCACAAGGAGCAGATGTCTGATCATTAAAGAAGAGCAGCATGCCAAGAACATGACTTAGTGGAAGGAGGGGCAATACCAGCTTGTCAATAGTCTGGACTAGCAGTCTCTCAAAAGTGAGACAAGGCAAATAATTGAAACATAAAAGCCTTCCCTTTTGTCCTTGAGGAACAAGCTAAGAAGACCAAATCTATGAGGAAGCCATTGCCATGATATGCAGTGGGAGACAGACAGACTTGCAGCCTATCTGAGGGTGCTTAAGCAGCAGGTTTCATAAGCCCTAGAATTCAAAAGCTGCCTCAAATATCTAACTTTGACACAGCCACAGAAAGGACAGATATATGCAACCAATGCTAACGCGCCTCAGGATTGGATTTCATGCTTCTGCACGACTGACATTAAGCAGCTGGCCTACAGTGTATACTAGCATGCTGTGAGTGTTCCCAGCAGAGGGTCCAATCCTCCATGGTAACGCTCTTCAGGGAGCTCTGGAAATGCTTTAATTATTAAAATGAATAATTCCTACCAACACATTTAATTGGAAAATATTACATGTTTAAATGGGCACTAATGGAAGGGCTCTGAAAAATCTAACTGTATAATAGAGTATGCTGTTTGAAGTGAATTCTAGCAATATTTTTTCAGTGAATAACACCATGCATTATTTATCCTATCTCTTTTTAATCCCATCTGATAGTTCATATGAAGAAGGAATCACTGGAACCTCAGAGATAAAATGCAAATCTCTGAATCGCCCCCTACAAGCTTAACCTGTCACCACTAGCTCATCTGCCTTCCTTGCTTCCTGTCCCCAAGCTTCCAAGGAAATAGCTCAGTGAATTTAGTGCTGCAGGATAAACTAACCCCCTCGTTTCTACCTACCTCAGCACTGGGAGGACTGTGCAGACTGGCCAATCACAGGGACACTTGCTACCATAGCCTGACAGAGATGAGTCATATACCAAGGTGAGAGAAGGCCAGTGTGAGGGCAGACTTGTGGGAATCACAAGGGGAGAGGGCAGAAAATAAGATTTCAGGACATAAATGTCAGCCACAGAGAGGAAGCAAGGACAGATGTGAATAGGGATAACCAAAAGGGTTAGAAAATGTACCTGCAAAGATGTTGCTACCTGAAACTGCCAAGGAAGGGGTTTGAAACTAGTTGATCTTGAAGGCCCTTTCCAACCCAGGCCATTCTACGATTCTATGATTCTATGATTCTGTGTAATATACAGCTTCATGGTTGGAGGTATCTGAACTGTTGGAATTGCATACTTTCACAAGAAAGGGGCATTAAGAGAAGGATTTATGCCTCCATATTAATTTCTGCCAAGCCCAGAACCCACTCGTGAGCATTTTTCAAAGAGGACTTACTGGATATACTACAGCCTTGTAAAGTGATTGTACTGTCAGGTTTTGTCTGATCTAATCCAAAAATTATATCATTCTTCATATTTCTTGGCATATTTTTTTCCTCCCCAGAAGGTGTGTTACCTTTGGGATACAAACATGGTGGAAAAATCAGAAAGCCACTTTTATCTGAAAGTTACACTCTCTCCCTCGAAGTCTAGTAGGAATATAGATGCAGCATAAAAAGATGCAACAAAGGGGCATTAAAGAGAGTTTTTGTAAGAAACAAGGTCAAAGAAGGGAAAGTCAGAGCGCAGTTCTTAAAAAATAAATTTTTGCATTGAAAATTACATCTGTTATTTTAACTGACTCTGAGCAGGACCTGTAGGTACCAGTGCCTAAACCCATTTTGGTTTGATTATTTTCTGAAATTGGCAAACTCAATGCTTTTTGAGCTTTTTTTCCTCATCTCAAACCAGACCCTTAGTTTGCCACTTTTTTCTGCTTATCATGACACTAAAACAAAATTGTGGAAAACTTTCTTATTTGCTGCAAATACAACAGGCCTGCTTTTTTTTTTTTTTTTTTTTTTTTTTTTTTTTTTTTTTTTTTTTTTTTTTTTTTTTTTTTTTTTTTTTTTTTTTGTTCTCCTCTCTATACATATTCATTAGCTGCAGGAATGACTTGGGAGTAACAAGATTTCCTGTGTAGCTGTTGAAGATTTCACACTCCTGAATTCCAGAAAGAGAAGTTTTGTAGCTATCTTCTCTGCCCAAAAGATCAAACACAGCATAGCATAGCAAGCTTGGGAGGGGAGCCAGCAACACTTTACTGCACTTTACAACACTGACACGTTGGGCCTGTTTGGGATTACAATATTCATCGGTATCACACTATTGGCAGTAGTCACCAAACAGCCCTGCTGCAGTGAACAGATGAAATTCAAGCGCACCCAGAGCTCTAAGATTAGCACAAGCCCACCTGTTCCCTCATATTTGATTCTGCTGTAGCACTGTATCTTGTCTGCAGTTTGGCTATATCTATCAATATTTGAATATGTATTTTCTAACTTCTTTGTTTAATATTTAACGTGCTGTGGTTCCATCAGTAAATGGCTTGCTTTTCAGAATCTCTTGTGACTGCTTCTGCTGAGTCAGACATCAAAACCCAGCTTCTGGTAAGGAGTCCCTTGTATCTGCACAAAGCTGTGTTTAATCCAATGCTTGGGTGTGATTTGCAGCTCTGAGTAACTTAATTATAACAAACTTCATCAATACATTTGAAAACAAAAACAAAACAGGAAAAAAAATCCACTAAAGCCAGGATCTTTTCCAGCTAAGAGAGATAAATGAGGGTGTAAAAAATGGCTCCTATACAAAACAAGCAAAGCTTCTTGGAGTAGACACTAGAGTGTTTGCAAGCTACTGGACTGCAGTAGAACAGGAGCTGGACACACAGCTATATGTCACAAGGAGAATTTCTGCAGGACCTTTGTGCTTGCTGGAAGGCACCATGTGGGTAAGGAGAAGCAAATGAAAGCTGTTGTACCCTGTTTATTCACATTGCAGTTTCCTGCTGACATAGTAACCCGTCTTGACAGTTCTGAAAAGCCAGCTTTTTCTTCAGGCTTCAAGGGATACAAAAGACAAGGGCTTTTGGCACTGCCTGTTGCTGTTTGGATGTTTCAATATATACATTTTACTTTCTCCATCATACAGCCAGGTTCTGAAGTCTGTCAGAGGTAGCATGTGACAAAATATCATACATTGCAGCCCTCCTAAAAATAAATTTGGGTCAAAACAATTTTGTTTATCAAGCCTAAAACTCAGCAGTACTTTTCACATGACAGATACTGCTCTAGGAACACTCAGAAATGCTAAAAAAGGCACCAAAAATTTAAGATTAACCTAATGCAGTTAAAAGTTATTTAATGCCACATAAAAGTACAATTATGCATAGAAAGATGTTTTATGGGTTAAATGTTACAAGGATGGTTGGCAATATCAACTACTATTAAAAATAATAAAGAAAGTTTTAATGTTATAGGTTAAGCAGAATAAATACCTTTCACAGTTTTAAGATGTATGTTCTTCTATGGAGCCAGAAAGCTGAAACAATAGTTTCTGTCCAGAAACATCTACTTTTATATCAAATCTCTGTTTCCAATAGAACATCTAGTAAAGATTCTGCAACTGGCATATAGCTCATATCTGTAGTGAAAAACAAAAGTAAAATCGCTGCAACAGGAAGGACACATTTAAATTACATAACAGTGAAGCAGTAATTAATTTAGATGTGATGAATATTCTCCTCTCTTCTTTTATCTTCTCTGTTTTAAAGGCAGGTAAATCTTGAAGGCTTTGAGCCAAAAGATTCTATCTTTTGCCATTTAAAACTTAATGAGAAAAGTGAATATAAAATAGTTAAGCTGAAATCAATTTTATTTCCAAAGTTACACACATTACATTATTTCCAGCTGCCTGCTCAATGTAACTATGTAGAGAAAAATGTGGTTGAGTGATTAAATGATATACTGTAGTTCCACACTGAAGATGAGACAAAAACTGAATCGTCCCTATTTTAAAAGAAAAGAAAGTGGTAGCTAGGCAGGCTTTTATGGAGAAGAGGTTGAGTAGAGAGTTCAGACCTAAAATTGCACCTAAGTTTTGAGAGGTTCAAAATTAAACAGGAGATATCCTCATGTTTAATCTTGAATGAATAAAAAAAAAAAAAATTGTGAAGGTTTTGTTGGTGGTGGTTACATTAACACAATTCTATAAAACCTCCCTAGTCTTCCTGGGGATTGCAGAGGTGTTGGTGATGTAGTCGACAAAAAAATGAGAAGGATTTTTGAAGGTTTCTGACACTTAGATTGTCCCAGCTTGACAGGTTGATTTCTCAAGTTCAAAGAAAATCATATCAATATTGACATGCCTTTCCCCACCCCTTTATCTTTGTCTTGAGGCTGTCAAGCCACTTCCTCCTGCCATTGGACAATCTCTGCCTAGAGTTCACTTTTCACCTGGGGGGAAAGAGCTCTCTAACTGGCTCTGAATGCTTTCCGATAATATGAAGAAAATGCATAACAGATGTACTGAAAGATCAAGGCTTTATTATGGTTTTAAAAACCAGCATTGCATTCTTGGTGTTCAGTTGTTTTACCTGCCCTGCTGGCTGACATCTGGGGAATGCCTTTTGGATCATCTTTAAGCCATGCCAATTTTCTTAGCTTTCTAAACAACAGAACCTTGGCATTTGGTCTAGCCTGAAAGTTCTCCTTATTCAACAATACAGAAGTATGGCAAAGAGAAATGCATTTTTGAGTCTTTTTTCAATGCCCACAGGAGAAACTGATAGATGGATTAAATGCAGCGTGCTTCTTCCTCACATGGCCTTAAACTGCCTTTCCCTCCACATGTGCTTGCACTTGTATTAGTTTCAGTGAAAATGCAGGCTGCCACCCTGTCCCTTCCTTTCTCTAAGGTTAGTGAAAATATTCCAGCTGGGATTTACTTTAAAGGTGTGTCCTTTTTCATAAAAAATTGCAGCAATCTTAGGCAAACAGAAGAACAGCAGGCAGGAGGAATTCTTTAGCTAGCCAATGTTCCATATTTTATTTTCCAACAGAGAATCTTAACAATCACCCATCGCGTTAGAAAGCCACATGATGATAATATAAATTCACTGATGCAAACCAAAGTGCTACAAACCTTTCTAAATCAACATAAACACATCCCCAAATCTGTGTGTAGACCAGCCGACAGGCGTTCCCTCTGTTTTCCTAGGAGCCTTGCCCAAGGCTGGTTGTGCTCAGAGCCACGGGTGAGTGTGAAAGATCAGAGAAGAGCTGGGGTTCACTGCTGCAAGACACCAGCCACCCTCTGCAGCCAGAGAGCTTGGCTTCTTCCTTAGCTCATGGCAGCTGAACCATTTCTCCAGTGACACATTCATACTGCTATATGGGAACAGAATGTCATCCATGCATTTCGTGTGATCCACAGAGGCTATGGTGACATTTTAGAAACTGCTAGTCCTCCTCTTAAAACATTATTATAGTCTACGAGTCTCTGCTATTGCAGAATAACTTGTCTGGAGACACAGAGCAGTGTGCTGCTGAAGAGTCCAGGGTTTGGGATTTGTAAGTCCCGTCTTCAGGCTGTGACCAACATAAGCTTGTGTTTTATGGAGAAAATCATTACACTCTTCTCAGCTTCCAGTTCTCCATCAATAAAGTGAAGGGGAAAAACTATAAATTTATAAAGGGTGGATTAAGAATGCAGAATTGTATATAAGATATGTATTTTATATGTCCTAAAGATTGTTATGTTTGATCTACTGGTAAACATGCAGAACAGAGTACACATACTGAAGAAACCAAACCACTCGATATACTTCAACTGCATTTCAGGTATTGAAACACTAGAAGGCATTTATTGCACAACTTGTTCCCCATAAAACTAAGAGATCTGAACTAATCATTTACACAATATGAAGCCATCCTTTGTACCTTGTATCCCAACATCATATATGAACTCCCATTCCCTGTCACCAAGGGTTGTCTGGACAGTAATTGATTTTTATATGATCAGAGTAAGCAAAAAAAAATAATCAAAGTAATAAATTAGTTAATAAAAAGGATAAACATAGTAGTCTTGTGGATAGTCCATAACACAAACCACTTTCAAAATGAGACTGAAGATGTTTGGTGTCTTGAGCTGTTTGAATAGTGAGAAAAACTGGGTGCTTCACTTTGTACTAGGAATTTTATATTGTATAAAGAGAATAATAACTTTTTTCCAATAATTAAAAAAATAGAAATTGCTTGAGGTAGTTTTGAATTTCACTTACGCTAATATTTTTCTCAGTAACAGAATCTCTGTAAATTCTCAATACTTTCAACTGGAGAAGAGATGCACAAGGACTAACTACACTATGAACTCTACTTCTGTTGTAATTTGTGATTGCAGGAAGGATATTTTTTTTCCCCAGCACTAGCATGGCAGTAGTGTTGCTTTATAAAGCAATTTTAAATTCTTCAAATAAAATGTGTATATCAAGACATCAAAACCAAAATAGCTAATTTTGGCCAAAAAAACCTATCTGAGATGCGCGCTCCTTTGACTCTGGAAAGTTAAATTCTGTTGTCACTTCTGAACAGAGCCATATTTTTATACTGCTCAAATACTTAATTTTTCCAAATACATAACTAGTAGAAAATACAGTCCCTCAGTAACATGAACAACTCATGATCTTTCACTTTTTTCCATTCTTTTAAAATCAGAAATTCATTTGCAAAGTCCATCTCATCTTGTTTTAACACATGCAGAATATCCTTCAAGCAGAGATGAGTTTGGACCAAGATTTAAGGAGCCAGTCAGATGGCATATTGTTTTTAATGGCACTCACATACAGACTCTTACATCCAGACCTCCAGTAAGATATCATGGCATTTTCAAACTCTACAGTTTGCTGTTCAGTAGCAAAAGGAGAATACTGTCCATGGCTGAGACAAGCAAAACAGCAGTCCTAACCTATCACCAGCATGCAGAAGGTGAAATCTTCAAGAGGGGCTGGCATTATTGGAGAGTGCATCTCTCAAGAAATCCCTCTTCAGGCAACCAAAGTTGTCTTACTCTCATACCTAGACTATCATTGCTGCATCATTTCTGCTGATTTCTTTCCATTACTTGATATCTTCAGGACACCAAAACCTTCTTTTTGCATAAAATACAGCTGTGATTATCAGTATATTATAATAAAATTAGAACAAGACAGTAGATGTTGATTGTAAAACAGTGCATGCAGCTTTCCAGAAGGTGTTAAATTATTTTCAAAAAGAGAGAAAAACAAGCCAAATCAAAGAAAGCTTATCTAAGGAGGAACTGGACTGCTAATATAACTGATTTCATGTTTATGCATGAAACCTTTATGCATCTGAACCTTATACCACATACTCAAGGTTTGGGTCCCTTAAGAATTAATGAAACCCACAAACCTTATGAGTTTAATTCAGTGAAATGTTCTAAAAGTCATGTGCAAGGTAGCAATTCTTGCTATTTAAAAACTACTTCCCTCTTTGAATACATGCTCCTGCTGTGCTTCCTGAGGTTAAGTTTTAAGTCTAGTTTCAGGTTAGGCTAAATGGAGACTATCACATGTATGCTACACTTCTGCCTTCAAACAAGATCTCAAATTATATTATTAGCTTCTAAAACATGTATCAGACTGTGCCAGAACACTGTAATGTGCTGTAAAGTTTAAGTATTCTGCAATATAAACATATGTAGAGTCCCTAGAATAGTTCAATAACTTCCACACAAGGTGTCAGATTTTCAAAGGGTTTCTGTAGCTGCACTGCAACATTTTTAATACATATGCTTGTACTTGAGGAAAAAAGACTGAATAGTCAGACATATATGTATGTTTCTTTGTGTACACTTTCATTTATATAAAAATAGGTTACTATACTCCAATCAAGAAAAATTAAGATTAGCCTACCAAAATTTAAACAAAATTACTCTTCTTATTATTGAATAGCAAAGCATTTCACTACTACAAATAAAAGTACTAGACTTTATCATTGAAGCACTCTAACAGATAAAAAGGAACACATAGTAGTGGATAAGATAGCTGCATCTCATAAGACAAAGAGCAAAAGCATTGTTACAAAGCTAACTTGTTAAATCTAGCCATTGGTGGCAGCAGCCCAGTATGTCATTTAATTAGATAACAAGTTTGAATGTGACATATTTCCAATGATGTGACTTATTTTGCTTCAAAAATCTGTATTTCTTTTCCAGGCTCAGAACTGCTAAGCATGGTATGTAAATATAGCGTATTTATAAATTCTTACAAAGTTTAAGTAGAATCTCTCACAAACACGCTCTTCAAAAGAATTCACAGTACTGGGAGGAAGCTGCTATACAAAATGTCTTCAGACAGATTTCCATGTGCAAAGACATGTGGCAGGTCTGTAGCTGGTCACATTTAATGACTCTAATGGTCAAAGCTACTTACAGAGGAAAATTAGGCAAAAAAAGGAGGGGGAAAGGAATGAGAGAGAAAGTGCTGGGGTGTCCTCCCAATGTAGGTATCCTTCCTTCCTTATGCAGCAGATGATATACCTCAAAGCACTTTCCCATACTAACACAACAGGTTTTCATCACGACCTGCTTAAAGTCCCTGCTGGCTGTTGGTGCTTTTAATGACCAGGTGTTTAAAAGATAAATTACTTTTTGGTAGAATTGCCTTGTTAAGGTTTAAGGCTTGACATGTTTCAGTGATCTCAGACCTAGGGGGAGGTTAACAAAGCTTAGGAAAAAGGATGAATCACTCACAGTGGATACAAATAATGCAGAATTTAGGGGCAAGGACATTTGGCAGAACCCCCAAGATAAGGAAGAAACTAACAAAGCCAACTCAGCAACTGTGCTGAAATCAGCTCTGACTGGATAAATGGTAATTCTGGCAGAGGGAGGGGACAAATCAAATACCACACTGTGTGAGAATTGACCTCTTCCATTCAAGGTGAAAGAACCTATTTTGGGACAACAGTTCTGGTGATTCAGATGGGACAGCCATAAAGCTTTACCTGGATCATCTTGCTGTCCACAGCCAAGGCGAATTGGATCAGATAGGAATCCAGCATGCACCGACCAGTTTGACTGTGAACTCCACTGAATCCTCTAGAGCATCAGGCTGGTGAGTGACTCAAAGGTGCAACAGTCCAGAGGTATTTGATCAAGGGCAAAAGAGAGGTGAATTCCTGGACTGGTGAGAATCAAATTTCATTTTGTTGTAATGATCGGTGGGATCGGTAAAATGTAGGGAGAAGGATTTTGGAAAGTTGACAGAAATAACTGGACTGTATGGTTAAAATGATATGTTGGAGATCCAGACCTAAGGTTAAAGAATTTGGGAAGATTAAAGAATTTGGGTAATTTGGTATTGGCAAACCAGTCCACAATTCTACCCTATAGCCCTCTGGGTTCTATTCTGAAGAACTGGAATATGTTTGGGGAAGATCTGATGACTAAAGATAAAATTAATAAATATTGTAACCAGGGGTGGCCACCTTGTAAATTGGAGAATGGGGATAATGCATTGTTGTGGTTTAGTATTTCCATAGATTGGTGTTGTTTTGTCACTGACTTGGTAAATGGGATGAGGTTTGCTTTATGTTGATGCTTTTACGATATTGTATAGAGATCCAGGTATTCAGAAAAAGTGTAAATTGGAAGGATGATGACGCTGCCCTCGTTGCCCACACAGAAGCAGCTCTGCAGCGTTTAACATCCTGCTTTGCAGACGCTGCTGAGCTCTTTGGGCTGGAAGTCAGCTCGAAGAAGACAGAGGTCCTCCATCAACCTGCACCTCAGGAAGTCCCCCATCATCCCCACATCACCATTGGCCAATCAGAGCTCAAATCAGTCCAGCAGTTTAATTACCTAGGTAGCCTCATCTCCTAGGACGGTAAGATTGACGGAGAGATAGACAACAGGTTAGCAAAGGCATATAGTGCCTTCGGAAAACTCCACAAAAGAGTATGGCGTAATAAACACTTGAAGAAAAGTACCAAGATCAGTGTTTACAGAGCCATTGTGCTGTCTACTCTTTTATATGGTTCCGAATCATGGGTCATCTACCGCCACCACCTGCGACTCCTAGAACGCTTCCATCAACGCTGCCTCCAAACAATCCTAAACATCCACTGGTCAGATTATGTGACCAATACATCTGTTCTAGAACAAGAAGCAGTCACAGGCATTGAGGCCATGTTGCTGAGAACACAGCTGCGTTGGGCAGGGCACGTCTCCAGGA
Source organism: Pipra filicauda (assembly GCF_003945595.2). Taxonomy (NCBI): domain Eukaryota; kingdom Metazoa; phylum Chordata; class Aves; order Passeriformes; family Pipridae; genus Pipra; species Pipra filicauda. The sequence continues at coordinate 2,296,341 of NW_024104509.1, read as the reverse complement.
TGAAGGACCACCGCCTCCCTAAGATCTTGCTTTATGGTGAACTTGTCACCGGCTGCCGCATGAGAGGAGCCCCAAAGAAAAGATTCAAGGACTCCCTGAAACAACATCTCAGCCTTGGCCGTATTGATCACCATAACTGGTCTACTCTGGCCTCCAATCGGGAGGCCTGGAGACACACCATCTATAACGCAGCTGTCTCCTTTGAGAACACACGCAGGATCACTCTCGAGGAAAAAAGGCAATGCAGAAAGAACCGTGTATTGCAGAATACACCATCTAAGGAATCTTTCTGCTGTGCCTTTCGCAATCGGATATGTCTGTCACGTATTGGCCTCATAAGCCACCAGCGTGCCTGTAGCAAATGTGGATAGAGCCTTCCCAAATCTTCGTTCGCGAAGCCCAGCCATGATGATGATGATGAAATTGGAAGGAGATATGCTGATGCCATGTACTGAGGAGAAGGAGAAAAGGCAAGAAACTGTATGTTGCAGAGAGAATGAGCTGGAAGATGTGTAAATGCTAGTTCCCTCTGTCCCACCCCATATAACATCAGGGCAGGGGTGGATAAAGAGGATACAGATCAAAATAAAGAGCATATGGGAAGTGCGGATTTTAGTCCTGTTGTGGGCTGGACTTGGGGACATACTCAGACAGTGATACAAATGCTTTTGAGACAAATAGCGGGGACAGAGAGTCTACCAGTTTTTGTATATGTCCCTTTTACTACTTCAGATTTGTTGAACTGGAGATGATCTGTTGGTTCGTACTGAGTGAACCCTGAAGGAATGTATAAGGAAACTGTTGTGTTGACTCATAATCCTAATTGAGGGGATGTGCAGGTTATATTGAAAAGAAGGTGAAAGAAGAGGAATAGGCAGGGATTTGGGGGTCTGAAAGCAAAAATATCAGGGAATCCCCAGCATATCCCCTAGTTCCAGTAAAAACAGGGAATGAAACAATAAATTTTTTGATCAGTAGCGGAGCCACACATTCAGTAAAAAAAATCTGAAAAAAAAGGACCTATTGTGGGACAATATTTTGGCTGCTGTTGTATGCTCTGCTGTGGGCAGAAACTGCATGCCCAGCTGACTGTTGAGCTTTTTGCTGGTGTATTACTGGGTCTCCAAATGAAAGCCAGAGCTGCAGCTGCAGGGTAGGGAAATAGGGGGGTGATTCTCCTTCCATCAGCAACTGTTTCCCAGGAGAAACTTCTGTAATAACAGCACAGGGCTGGCGATAGGCAAGGCCATGAGACCAGCAACATATCAACAGCAGTGTGGCAAAAATATGGGTAAAATACTGCACTGGATGCCCTGGGTGAAAGGGTACACAGCTGTGAGCAGAAAGCAGCAGTGGGGTTGAAGATATGAGCATTCAAGGAGCCAAGCAGCAAAGTAACACCTGCGTCAGAACAAAAAGGGGATTGGTTATTGAGTTGCTGCCGTTAAAACTCACAGGGCTGTCTGCCTCTGTCATCCATGCTAATCGGTGAGGAACAAAGGGCAGTCAGCCTTTAAACCCTTCTGCCTTGAGACTCATAATTTCCCTTTTCTTATTCAAATATTAGAGCAGTGGCTTCGATTCTGCAGCTGATTAGGTTATATTAGCTGATTAAAATGCTAGCACTTAAGGGCTGTTGACATTGCTCCTTTGCAAGACTTATTTATTGAAAATACCTGCATAATCTGCAATCCAATACTCTTGGTAAGGTCAATTTCAGGTACAGAGTACCTTCTTCTGTATAAGCCTACTTTGTGTCTGTGTCACTTTAGCCAAACAAGGAGAAACGGAGAACAACAAAAATAACAGATAATGCTACAGAGACAAGAATCAAAACAAAGAGGGAAAAAGGATAAATTATTTGTTCCCCAGAAATAAATCACAGGAAAAATTCTGTTACTTATGAAGTCCAACAGAAACAAAGGCAGTTGAATACTGATATGCATGGTTAACTCGACTAGCTAGAAGATATTTGATGAAAAAAAAAATCTTGCTTCAAGACATCTTTTTCCCAAAATTTCCACTCGAGATTTATTTACTTGATGCAGAGCTATGTGACAGAAAAGGTTATTTTCAGGAAAGAAAGTTTTCTCATCAACAATGATATGTGATAAATGATGGTTGAGCTAAACAGAGAAGAGCCTTCTGCACCAACAAGGTGTAAGGGATGTAATTTAATGAATCCAATGATTCTTCAAATTGAGCAGATGAGGGCCTGAAAAAGCAACTATGTTACATGCTGCATGTGGGCACCAAGAGCCAAAGTTAACAACAGGATCCTGTAAGTATTTGTATCTTTAAATATCTATCCATTTGCATCCATTTTTACTCTGCCTTATGGACTGTATCTCAGTATCTGAACTTGTCTGCAGAAAGTAACATGTTTTAAAATATTTGTACTGTAATAACTACTTGTCTAACACTTCTCTCCTGATAAAAGTAACCATCAAAGCTCTTGCTGCAGTATAAAACCAGTAACTACAAAATAAGAACACTTAATTGATAAATAAAGCTGTTTGAAGCAGCACGTGTCAAAATGGATGCATTTCCCACAGACAGGATTTTCAAAATGCGATCACTTTGTCAGATCCTGATAGTACTAAACAGGGTCACTGGAACAGGCTCCTCAGGGAAGTGGTCAGAGCACCACGCCTGTCAGAGTTCAAGGAACATCTGGATGCCTTGAGTCACATGGATTAGTTTTAAGTTGTCCTCTGTAGACCAGGAAGTTGGACTCAAGGACCCTTATGGGTCCCTTCCAATTTGAGATATTCTCTGATTCTCTGATTCTCTGTGAACATGCCTGGAGATCTTCATGCCATCAGCATTGCAGGGCAACAAAGCTAGGTCTTGAGGTAAACATATTTTGCTGCTCTTGGCTCTAAATTGTGCTTGAGAGTGTTTATAATACAGTTGCCTGCTGGGCTAAACATGTGCTTAGATTGTAAACTAGTGGGTTTGAATGACATACTTCTATAAGCAGCTGCTGCTGGGCTGACTCATGATTTTACTCTCCTTAACATGCCACTCTTTTCAGGTCAAAGTTTCCAAGCCTCATCACAAAGGTGATTCTTCTCTTTAACCAGTATCCATACCCAACAAATTTTCATGAAGACTTACTGCCTTGTAACCAGCATAGACTGAGAGAAGTAAATGTCTTCTCAGAGAATCCAGTCATATTAAATCACAACATCCAGGGTCTGAAAATATTTACTAGCACCTCAGCATTAAGAAAACAAGTATGCAGTTTTCCGCTACCTCCCTTTTTTATTACAGTGAAATGTATGTGTTGTCATCCAGAGAGTTTCTAATAACTAGACTCAGTGTGTGTACACAGCAGCAGATGTTGCAAAAATCTGTTACAAAAAATACTGCCGAGTGGGCTAACCAAAAATCTGCAGAACTGTATTAAAGATTGGGAGAAGGAAGAGACCAGAATGAAATAAGCAAGAATTGGTGGATTTGTGCAGAAATTAATATGACATTCCACAGCCAATGTTAAGTGTGGGGTAAGAAATCTTTACAGCTATAAGATATAAATTAGGCAAAAGTGATTACAAGTACACTTGACTCCTACACAGTAGGACTCTACCACATTGTCCACATGTGGAGGGAAGTGGGGATGCTAATCTTATGGTCTGCCCTGGCCTCCCCAGGTGTAATTGCAGTGGAGGTGGGTTTGGGGGTTTTGCCTCTGTGTTAATGCACAGAACAGCAGGTTATGCTTCAGTGACTGGAACACATCAGTAAGATCTGGAAGTTTTGAAGAGTTTTTTTATGTTATCCTCTGATAACATAAAAAAATGAATAATTACAATATAATAACACCCTTGTATCACTTTTTAATCAAAACCTAGCCATGCTCACACTCTGCAATATTTGTAAAGAGAAGAACATGAAGCCCTGAAAGGAGCCACTTAAACCATTTTGCAAGGAAAGAATCAAATATTATTGATAGTTTAAATAAATTAGTATATCCAGAGTCATCAGTATTATTAGTGTAATTGATATGGACACTGCGAGAGACGCTGCCTCTGAAAGGAGGAGTATGTAAGGAAATTAAGAGAGTGGAGAGAGGAAAGGAGCTGATGGGGGAACAAATGATGAACTAGATCATCTTTCTTTTTCCTGACATACCCCCATCCTGACATAGTCTCCTTGCCTTCTCTTCTGCCCTGCAGGATCTTCTTTGTCTACCAATGGCCACAGCAGAATTGTGCAACAAGCGTGTGGCTGCGGGTAGATCTCATGGAAATCCGTTTGGACATGGGATACTCCTGCCATGGGGGCACCTGGACATCCTGCTCTGGCCCTGGGAGAGACAGTTCCACTGCCATCCATGGTCATCCATGGCTACAGTGAACAATGCTCTGTTTCCCCCATCCCCTGCAGCTCCTGCAGCTGGTAGGGCCACCAAACTTGCACAGGTGTTTCTCATGCCTCCACTATCTGCTCTGCATCATGGCTTCTCATCTTCACTATTGTCCCACTCTCAGACCAGCTCTTCACCTAAGACACACCCCTGTGAAATGTCATTACACCACACTCATTTTTTTCTGCAATCTGCTGAAGCCTGACAGCGCACAGCTGAGCTTTCATGGGGGCGACTTGCAATTTTACCCACAAGAAATACAAGGGGATGATCTTACATAACTGAAATGCTATTTAAACTGGCAAACTGGAGTTCTAACTCACCTCTGTTTCAATGGGTTTGCTACAAAATTTTAGAACTCAATTAAATGTTATTTTTTTTTAATCCATAGATAAATATGACAACATGGCTACGTAAATTCCATCTTCACATCAAGAGAAGGGTTTACACCAGGCATGCCATAGTTTATTCTCATCACTGTGGTCATCCTCTGTTCCTTTTCAAGCCAGTATAGATGCACAGTGTGTCTCTTTTCCTCCTTCTCCTGCTCCTCCTGGGCACCATAATGTTAAATCACTTAAAAATTTCTTAAGAGGTTAAATATCCAACCTTATTTTCCATGCTTCCCATTTTATACAAGCCTAGGGGTGACAAGTAAAAGGCAGTATAGCAGGTAGAATTTCTTTGTGCACTTCACAAGACAAAAAAAATTAAGAGTAAGTGGCAGCTATATTGTGTCAATGTACAGAGGCGACACTGCTTTCTTAGGAACCTGCACTACTTACATTTTCACAACAAGACACCAGAGAGAGGCTTTTAAACACAAAGGGAGTTGTATCATTTTCAATCACAAACTGGGGTCAGTATATTTTTTAAATTGCTTGGTTTGGCCACCCAACCCAAAATGGTCACAGAGGTCATTTCTGGGGGACAGTGGGGGACAAATGGAGTCACACAGTAAAATCCATCAATCTTCTGAAAGCAGCAAGGGTGGTAACATGTCAAATGAAAACTAGAACTAAAAAAACAGGCATTGTTCTCACATTGTCACTGAGGATCCTGTTAGCTTCAGATGTCATGTTTACTCCAAACTCTAAGACATAGAAAATGTCAGACAAATTGAACTGCTGCAACTTTTCCTGTGGATGCTGTGGATGGAATAGAAACCATAATTAGCTAGAGGGAGGTCACTGTTGTGTGGTCTATAGCTTCTACATGCAGGTAGCTCTATTATTTAATACATTCTGAAGAAATATTTGTCTCATTAGAAGGATCCTGCTGACAGCTGCTTGGTGGGCAAGTATGTCATAAACTTTTGGCCACAAACAATGCATAGCTACTGTGTTTGTCAGGTAGGTTGCATACCCATGGGGCTAGAAATAACTCTCAGGACACTTGACTCCTGCACAGTAGGACTCTACCACATTGTCCACATGTGGAGGGAAGTGGGGATGCTAATCTTATGGTCTGCCCTGGCCTCCCCAGGTGTAATTGCAGTGGAGGTGGGTTTGGGGGTTTTGCCTCTGTGTTAATGCACAGAACAGCAGGTTATGCTTCAGTGACTGGAACACATCAATAAGATCTGGAAGTTCTGAAGAGTTTTTTTAGGTTATCCTCTGATATAGCTGTAAATTCTTTGTTAAAATGCCTATATTGTACTGTCAAAATGCCTATTCAGTACATTTTTGTACTGTGGGAGGCTTTCCCAGAGGAAATAAGTCCAGGCCTTTATTTAGCTAATTCTTACCTATAGAAGAGTAAGGAGATTATTTTATTTTTCTCACTTGCTTCCAGTCTTTTAGCCATGATGATGAGGCATTGACTAAAATGGAGAATAAGTAAATCCTACATGTATAGCCCTGTGATTTAAGGACTGATGCTGAAAAAAAGCATAATATTTTTCCATTCTCAAGTGACCCAATTAATGGACTGAATTCTAAGTAAGGTCACAGTGCCCTCTGCTGAAATATAAAGCCCCACACGAAAAAATAAACAGTGTTAAAAAACCAAACTGGCATAAGTATAATTCCTATTCAAATATAAATGATAAAAATAGCTTTGAACAGCTATTTGGAACCTTAGGCTTTCCCTTCACAGCAATGTGGGAAGGGAAACAAAACACATTTTGTTTCTGAGCTTATTGCTCTGCTATGAAAGCTGTGCAGCATAATTTACAACAAAAAACATAGAAAGAGTTAAGAAAACCTCCCAGTCTGACCATTCATGAGGCTCTCTGGCTGTCACACTCCCACCACCAGAGACTTTCACTGCTGGCACCAAAGCCCCTTTGCAGTGGGCGGCTCCAGTGACCTGACAGGTCCCCACTTGACTCCCCACCCATTCTTACTTAATTAGACCAGATTTCCTTACTGGTTCGACCCCAGGTTTACCACAGCAGAGACTCAGATGTCTCATTCCATAGAGCCACTTATTCATGGTGCAGTAACACACAAACAGTTGGACCTGGGGCCTCCAAGGAGGGACCCCTAACAAAGAAACCCCTGGGCTTTTATCCCCTGACAGTCCAAGTGCATGGAAGTCTCACTCTGGCTCCTGAGTCTTTAGCTCCTGCTGTGTCTCCCAGTGTCCATCCGCCTGGCTGGTGCTACTCGATCTTTGTGCCCATTTCTGTGCAAAGGGTCAGCAGCTCATGGCTCTTTCCTGGGGCTCCTGCTACCGAGAGCTCAGCCTGCATCTCATACTGCAGGCTGCAAATTGAGCTGCCTGCACCAAAGGTATTCCTCAACAGCATTGCTGATCTTAGTGATGCAGCCATAAATGTTAGTGGCTTTCCCAGAGAGGAAAGAAAATGTAAATGTGGCAGTCTTGCAAAAATAGGCAGTAAAAAGTCTAAAATCTTGATTTTTATCTACGTTCTCTAGATTAACAATACTGGTGGTTAACTTTGCCCTTGCATTGGAAAAGGAAGGGTTAGTAATAAATGTAATTTTGCTGTCTTGAGCCTGTTTTTCTTAATGGTTGAGGGAAACTACAATGACTAAGAAGAGGAGAGAGAAGAATATCTAGTAGATGTTTAAGGCTGAACTAAGGTCAACTAATGAGTTTTATGCATTTGACATCTGTTAAAAAAACCCTGATCCTGGAGGAAGAACTCTGGAACAGGCAAGGAAGAAAGGACTCAGATGCCCCTCCTGATATGCTGTGCCAGGAAATGGATGGGGCCTGTGCCCCTGCACAGTATTTAAAGAAGATACGTAGGCACTGGGTTAGGGATAAACAACTCCACAGGAGTCAGCTATAGTGCGTTTGGAGCAGGCTGCTATTGCATTTACCAGCTGTCAGCAAACATCCCAATGCAGTTGCTGTCCTCTGTCTCCATCTGTACCTTTCAATCTGATACTGAAAGTCTGAAGCTATCTTTGTTGCCATGCATATCTGCTCTTCCGGGTCCACAGACTAATGTTTGATAGAAGCATAGCTTTAAAAGAAAAAACAAAACCCTATGTAACTGAGAAAACCAGACTCCTACCTCCCAACCAAGTTCAATTTCCAGTGCATTGTTGCCATACGTCATTCAAGAGGCCACAGCTCTTGAGGTTCTGTTGTTGTTTTTTCAATTACAATGTAAAGTGGCATGAGAGCTATGGCAGAGCTATCTGAGAACTTCTCTGCTTGTTGATTAAACCATGATCCTCACTCATGCTGACTGACAGCCTCAGATTTTATTAAACAGCCTGCTCTCAGGTTTTTGTTTGAAAATGGACATCTGTTGGAGACTTTATCTGAGTAACATCTGGAGTTTAATGCTCACATTGGAGTGGGAGCTAAGAAAAATCTCTTCTGAATAATTTGTGTTCTCTCTTTTAATCCTTCCTTCATTTCCCCAGTGCTCTCACCCAAGATACTCTTTAATCTGTGTCCATGACAATGCATGCTTTATGTTTCTTATTGTGAAGCTCAACTGATAACTCCAATTAGGTTCACCCAAAGGTTATTCTAATTCCCTCCATCAAGATTTCAATTTAGAGGCTCCCACTAACCCATTAATTAAAGTGACCTTTTTTTTATTATAGAAGCTTCACCTTAATCAGTTAATGTGATGGCAAACTTTTCTTTGTTGCTTTACCTAGCACAGAAGTCTTGCTGACAAGATGCAATATCTACTGGACTGGTGCCAAGTAGTAAATTGCTTCTGGTTCCAAGCATGCTGGAGCTGTAAACACCATAGCAAGTGACCTCTCCCACGCTGGCTCCTATCTACTCACCATTAAAGGCTGTACCTTTTGCAAATAAGCACAAGCCTCTCAGGGTCTGAGACACCCTGTAGTAGTTAACGGTCCTAAAGGCTCAAGAAAAAATGTGCTTCAAAGAAGTCTCACTTGAAAATGTTTCACTTCAGAAATATTTGATTACAGATTCTCTTTATTTCTGGGCTGCTCAGCCACATCCTTTCTCTCTCTGTCTGCTGGCTCCTGCCAGGCAGCTGTGACACCTCTACTTCTCTTCTGGGAGCTTGTGTATGTTTCCTCTGAGTGTGAGACCAAAATGTGCACAGAGGGCTTTTTCTGCATCTGTTGGCAGTGCTTGTAAAATCAATAGGAGTAAATTTTGGTTCTGCACATCATAGAGCTTCTTGTTTCATGAGCATTACCTAACTGGAGGTACAAAAATGTAACTTCCGCTGGTCAAAACACTCCATAGCTTCATGCCAACCTTTCCTTGAACCTTTCTCTTCATGTCAACCTTTCTCTTCCTCCTTCAGAAGAGAACTTCCCTTTTTGTGGTAATATTTCCAGAAAAATTATTTTGCTAGCAAATATATTCAACTGCGTAAATTTGTTTTTCTATAGGTGTTACCTTTTGATCTAATGTCTCATTCCATAAAGCCACTCTCATCTGTTAGGATGAGAGCATGCATAACTCCTTCTGAAATCAGATGCAATAACTGTGTTGAAAGCTGGAGCAATTGCTACTCTGTAGTTCTGCAATAAATTATGCTGTGGCATAACAGAGGAAGGAAATCAGTAGCCACTGTACTTGTTTGTACTCGCTTGGCCACTGCCTTGGCCTAACATCCTCTGTTCCCTGGCCCCTTTTACGGAAGAGCTGTTTCCTGCACAGAAACCTATTCCTGTTTGTGACATACTTTATCTGAAAAAGAAAAATCATGCCAGCATTTACAGATATTTCTTTCCTAAACTCATTCTCTTTCATGATAAATCAACTCTTTCTGGGTATTCTGTGATCCCCCCACATTTTCTCTGGGACAGTCTCACACACCCCACGAAAGAAGCTTTCTGGATGAACTTTGGTGACTTGCCTGGAAATTAAACTATTTCTATATATAACTATGGCCTTAGAGTTCAAAACCAGACCTGAAGATTTGGATATCCCATTCCTAATGCATTATGTACACATGGACTGCACTTGCTATCAGTATGATTGGTTTTCTGTCTTCCAAAAAATTAGGTACAATTATATCCAGGCAAGCTGTACTACAGCAAATGTATCAATGCTAAGGAGGATGAAGAGAAATCTGCAAAAGTCAGTAAGCACCCTCACACATACACATTTCTTGCTACCTGTTACATTGAGAAAGGGTTTTTTCAGTTTTTTTTCTTTTTTCTTTTAATTGAAAATCTCACAGATGGCTCCTCTGCATGTAGTTGGGTTCATTATTTGTTTATGATGGAGCTTTACAGATCCAACGTAAGAACTTGGCTTACAAGTAGTAGAAGTTAAAGCAAGAGTTAATAGACTACAAAAAGAAAAGCAGAGTTAAACACTCTCTTTAAGTACAAATTGCCAAATTACTTCTGCAACAGTTATGAACAAAACCCCGCACTTGAATTCAAACAGTTGTTCCTATGACCTTAAGCTCATGTAGCTCATTGTTCACAAGTTAAACATCTATTAGATGACAATTTAAAATGGGTAATGACTGCCTTTAGAGATCAAGGATTTGCTTGCATCTATACTGTTGTGTCTCTGCCTAGTGAGAAACTTCATCTCACTATGTATTTTCATTTTGGTATATTCTAGCATTTAGGTATATTCTAGCAAATGACATGTCTCTGTTCAACTTCATTACTTTTGTGTAACATGTCTGAGAATTCTTAATGTTTACAATCAAGGCACAATGTGTTTGGGTCTTTTAAGTCCTTGACCAGAATTTTGTTAACTACAGGTGTGGGTTCACATATTGGTTGTACTGTGTGTACAGCCATCTGTGAGAGAGAAAACATGATTTTGACTTACACTTACCCCACACTGTTCTCCTAACAGAGCACTTGCTTCTCTATTAAGCTCTGTCTTGAGGCTTCATGCCCTGGGGCCCTCCAGCAATGAGTGTTCCTTAACAACCTCAGTACAAATTCCTGGCAATTTGTAATGTCATTTACTCTTTCATAGATCCTGAGCATCACGCTTGCACAGGAGAAGAAGGGAACTGTTTGCATACAAAAATATTTTTGGAAATTAGGATATTCTTTGGGAAATAGAGTAATACAGTTATTTACAAACTCATGTATTAAACAGATATAAATTTAGAAACAGCAGTTCACTAAAGACCCTGGTTTACTACTTGTATAATCAGTAACTGCTAAGCATATGTTTATTATTGTGTACTTCATTTATTAGCTTCATTTTGAAAACTGAGCTTATGTGTCACTACTAACGATGTCATGGAATTTGTGTAGGACAGCCTGGGGTGGGGGCACGTGACGGGGGGGGAAGAGTGCACAGTGACTTAAGTGGGAAAATAATGAAGTATCATAAGAAAAAACTCCAACCAATTTTTTTCTATAAAGAGTGGATGTCAATATTTCTAAGTTTCATCTTGACACTCACTCTAATTCCATAATCAGGACTGTAAAGTCTGCTTAATTAATTAATTAATTAATTAAACATGATAGCTATGGAAGAATTCAAACCCACAATTCACAGATTATAAAGGGCCTGTTTGATACTCAACAAGCAACACTGCACCCAAAAATAGGTAGTGGAGGTCAACATTTTTACACAAATTCTGAGCTACTAATTCCTTCAGTTTGACACTGAGAGGCTGTGGAGTCTCCCTCACTGGAGATATTCAAGAACCATCTGGGCACAATCCTGTGCCATGTGCTCTGGGATGACCCTGCCTGAGCAGGGAGGTTGGACCAGAGCACTCACTGCGGTCCCTTCCAACCTGACCCAGTCTGTGATTCTGTGGCACGAGCAGTGTCCCACACCTGATGTCTATTTGCCAAAGATATTTCTATGCATCTCTCTAATTTTGAACATGTTGCTACAATGTGAGTCAGAGGGACCAGAGAATTTAAAGAAAGAAGTATATTTTGAGTAATGACTCTGTTAAAGGAGTGTCACAAATGAGTGTATTAGGCAGCTCAAGGAATCACTGGCAAAGGCATCAGTAAAAGCAGGTTTAATATAAAAGAGAAAGGGTGACAGAGTTCATTGGCAAAGTTCACTCTACTATTTACTGGATAGTTAAGCACATAGAGAAAAATCAGACTAAAATCTAAATCAATCAATCTAAACAAAAAATCGACCTAAAATTCCATACATAGAGGCTGGGGATGAAAAAAAGGGTAAGTAAGGATGGGAAAGGGTAAAGATTAAAAGGAATAAGGGAGATTCTCCCATTTAGTTACAAGGTTCAGAGTGGACCCCCTTGCCAAAATGAGCCCCGGACGTGATCAACAGTTTAGGCCTAAAGGTTTTAACAACACTTAAACTTAACAGCACTCAAGTGAGAGCCTAATTTAAATAATATAACAAATGATTCTACTGAATTTAATACAAGCACAATCAAGCACGACAGTAACTCACTTACAGGTCTAACTTCTTTACAAATCTAACATACTTAAGAATATATGAGAGCAACATTCTCAGTACATTTGCTATGGCATATTCACACTTGCATGCATACAGACCTAGAGGAGTTACAAGGTACATATACCTGCGAAAAATCCCCTCAAGTTCAGTGAAGTACTGACATGGGATGCCTTTGCACCTTCTCAACATGTGAAGGGTTGAGCCTCGAGGAGTGGGGGTATCAGCGTTTGGTGGCATCCTCTGAGTATGGCAAGATGGAAAGTTTGCTCTCTCTGAGGTGCCCACTCAGAGGGAGATTTCTGGTCATAGCCACTGTAGTACAGGGAAGTTCACAGGGTCTCACTTAGGACCACTCTTTATGGGCACAAGACAGTTAGCTTTAGTCATAGTAATTTTCCATGTCAAGGCAGAGGCCTAATGAGCATTTCTGAAATCAGTGCAGCTCAAGGAGGCAGCGAGGGGATGCACCACCACAAAGAGACAGATTACATTTTGAAAATCAAGTCAGGCTGGGTACACTATAAGGGTGGGAAAACAGGAGAGGTGCAACCCATTCTCTAAGATAGTTTGGAAAAAGATTTAATGGAAAAGAAGGATTGACAGTTACTCAGAGAAATTCACAGGCAGCAAAACACTGGAAATATCAGAAATGGAAAATTCTATGGGAATCTGATACTTAAGCAGAGCAGAGCAGCATCTCAGCCCTTAAGAACTGAAAGTGGTGAAGAGAACCCTCTCCCTATAAAGAAAAAGGAAAAATATGTGAATGGCTTTTAGAGAAAAGAGACTGTGAACAAATTTTTCTTGTATCTTCATTTGTTTTCTTTCATGTCCAGCTATTAAAGCCTGACATGAGTTCTTATATATCTGCTCACTTGCAAAAAGAACCCAATGGCAATTGGGCATGCTGCTAAGATTCATGTGATTACAGATACTCATACTTTCTAACACTTTTTATTTCACTCTCATGAAAGACAGAAAAATATGACAGCAATAAATGAATGTTAAAAAAAAAAACTTAACCAAAGCATGCTGCCATATGGAAATCTGTATTACACTATTAAAAAACTAAAAAACAGAAACGTGCAATATAGACTACTGAGTGATGTTCATCATAGAATAATTTCTCAGAAATAGGAATGAGACCACAGATAACTGTAGTGTTGACTGCTGTTACTGAGAACATACACCAGACATTTGCACCAGAGTTGAAGGAAAAGTATTAGATCATAGTTCACACCCTACATATGGAATAAACCATCTTCCGCTGAAGAACCTCATGGATATTAAAAAGATGATATCATCGTCTGATATCCATCCCTAAAAGCTACCAATTACACAAAACACATCCTGAAATAATTTTAGTGTATCTGTTGAAAATGTCACTGGAAATTCTGCATAGAAAGAGACAATTGTATTTCTAACTGTTTACAGTAGGTCTCTTTTATGGAGTTTTCCGAAAGCACTATATGCCTTTGCTAACCTGTTGTCTATCTCTCTGTCAATCTTACCGTCCTAGGAGATGATGCTACCTAGGTAATTAAATTGCTAGACTGATTTGAGCTCTGATTGGCCAGTGGTGATATGGGGACGATGGAAGACTTCCTGAGGTGCTGGTTGATAGAGAACCTCTGTCTTCTTTAAGCTGACTTCCAGCCCAAAAAGCTCAGCAGCGTCTGCAAAGCAGGATGTTAAACACTGCAGAGCTGCTTCTGTGTGGGCCAGAAGGGCCCACATCATCAGCATAGAGCGTCATCAGCATAGAGCAACTCCTGGACAAGATGGTTTAAGGTCTTGGTGTGGGCCTTCAGTTGCCTTAGGTTGAATAGGTTACCATCAGTATGATATCGAATGTAGATACCGTCCTATGGTAAGATTGACGGGGAGATAGACAACAGGTTAGCAAAGGCATATAGTGCTTTTGGAAAACTCCATAAAAGAGTATGGCGTAATAAACACTTGAAGAAAAGTACCAAGATCAGTGTTTACAAAGCCATAGTGTTGTCGACTCTTTTATATGGTTCCGAATCATGGGTCATCTACCGCCACCACCTGCATCTCCTAGAACGCTTCCATCAACGCTGCCTCCGTACAATCCTAAACATCCACTGGTCAGATTATGTGACCAATACATGTGTTCTAGAACAAGCAGCAGTCACAAGCACTGAGGCCATGTTGCTGAGAACACAGCTGCGTTGGGCAGGGTACGTCTCAAGGATGAAGGACCACTGCCTCCTTAAGATCTTGCTTTATGGTGAACTTGTCACTGGCTGCTGCAAGAGAGGAGCCCCAAAGAGAAGATACAAGGACTCCCTGAAACAACATCTCAGCCTTGGCCATATTGATCATCATAACTGGTCTACTCTGGCCTCCAATCGGGAGGCCTGGAGACACACCATCTATAACGCAGCTGTTTCCTTTGAGAACGCACACAGGATCACTCTTGAGGAGAAAAGACAGTGCAGAAAGAATCATGCCTCGCGGAATATACCTCCTAAGGAGTCTTTCTGTTGTGCCTTTTGCAATCGGATATGTCTATCTCGCATTGGCCTTTTTAGCCACCAGTGTGCTTGTGACAAATGTGGATAGAGTCTTTCCCAAATCTTCGTTCGCGAAGCCTAGCCGTGAGAGCAGGTCTATCACAGCATTATTACTTAGATACTTGCACACACAAAATAATCTCGAAATGTCATTTTGTTTTTATTTTCCATTTAGAAGAAATTATACTTAAAGACAGGTCTTCACATGTTTTAAGAACATTTCCTCAGAAAAAGATTATACATTAGTATATTCATCTGTCAACCCATTCAACCTGGAATAAGATAAACAGAGAATCTGCCTCCCAGGCAAGGCAATTAAGTCTGCTTTGTACTTTTAAATACAATAGAAAAAAGTTAAAAAGTTGGCCTTAAAGGAGAAAGCTTATACAGATTGATTACTTCGAAATTTCTCTGTGATCTAACCAAGCCAATTTCTCCCTAGTACACCAAATGTGACAGCTGCAAACCTTTCAAGAAGAGCACAAGTCTCTCTGAATTTTTTCAGTACGGGTTCAGAAAAAAACACAGGAAAGTAACAGATAGTAACAGAAAAGGTTATGCTGATCTCCAGAGATCCCAAGATTGCTCTCTCCCAAAATTCACAGATTCATAGCATGGTTTAGGCTGGAAGGGACCTCAAAGATCATTTCCTTCCAACTGCCTCTGCCAGGGGCAGGGACACCTTCCACTTGACCAGGTCGCTCAAAGCCCCACCCAACCTGGCCTTGAACACTTCCAGGGGTGGGGCACCCACAACTTCCCTGGGCAACCTGTTCCAGTGCCTCACTACCTGCTCAGTAAAGAATTTCTTCCTAACATCTGATCTAAAGCTACCCTCTTTCAGTTTAAAGCCATTCCCCCTTGTTCTATCACTATGTGCCCTTGTACAAGACCCTCTTCAGCTCTCCTGTACCCTTAAGTACTAGAAGGCAGCAATAATGTTTCCTCTCTCTAAAATTTTTTCCATTATATCCAATAATAATTTTTTTTTCAGAATTTCATCACATAAAAAAGTAGAGGTGGAATTCTATGACCAGACAAGCTTTTTTGTTTTTTCTTTTTTAAGTTACAATTGTTAGTACAAATTTAATCTGCAAAATTGCAGTATTCCCAGGCCATAAAATTAAAAAGCTCATAAATTCTCAAGTTGAAGGTGGCCTCATATACTTGAACACTGAGTATTATCTTAGAGTTTTAACTAGCCCAAGACACAGGACAATGATAAGGCATTAGAAAAGAAAAATATGTTTGTGAAGTCTAGGAAAGCATCATAGAATCACAGAATCATAGAATCAGCCGGGTTGGAAAGGACCTCTGAGATCATCAAATCCAACCCCTGATCCACTACCACCGTGGTTACTAGACCATGGCAGTAAGTGCCACATCCAGGATAAAACCTTCCCTTTAAGTGCTAGAACAAGTATGACCAGAAGAGGTGGAAAAGTAATGACTGGGAAAAGCTCACATAAATGCAATTTTGAAGTTCAAATGCTACTGTTTTTCGTTGCATTTCATAGATGTTCAGTCACTAAGGATTACCTTAAACAAATACAACCACGACAAACTGTTTTAAGACCTTCACTGAGCAGTGTACCATAAGATACAGCTATCATCAAATCCAGTTAGTATGCTTTTCAGTCAGACCTGGATGACTATCCTTAGATCTACATTCTTCCTACATAATGTGAAAAGGAGTTGAGGAGAAGCAGAGGAAATGATGGGACTTACCCCAAACAGGAAAACTTATTTTCATGTCATGTGTCAGAAGTTATCTGGGACCTCAGCTGTCACTGTCCCACAATATGCAGAATTAAATCTGTATTTTACTACAGCACATCCTTGCCATAATTCCTGGCCCCTTAGGGATAGGTCTCCCCATTCCTCATATAATGAATTTCGAGCAGTGCCTTTGCCCAGAGAGAGCCTTGTCAATCTGCTACCTGCTCCAAGTAGTTTATTTATTCTTTTGTTGTTTCTTGTTTTTTAATTTCTTTACACCATTTGAGCAAGGAATGGAAATCAATCTATTTGTATACAAAGCCTGAGCATGAAGAAGAAATTACAATGCCTTTTGGAGTGGGTTTAGGGCAGAGATACCTCACTTTTAAGGTCTCACTGAGTTTCAGACATGAAAAGTGGGTGGCTCAGTCCTTGCAGGCTGTGGTGGTTGGAGTGCTTGAAAAGAGAGGCCAAGCACATTAGTCATTTTTACTGCCCACAACCACAGCATCAGCCTGGCAGGCATTGCTAGAGAAGGCCCAGGACACGAGCTGTCCAAAAGCAGGGTTAGTTAAAGCTGCTCCTCCACAGCCACTCTGGCAATCAGTTCTAGTGCTTGACCACCCACTCAGTATAAAAACTTTCCTTTTGTTTTTGTGGAATTGCCTGCATTTCAATGTGTGCCCACGGCCTCTTGTTCTCTACTGGGCACCATTGAGAATAGGTTGGGTCCATCTTCTTTGCTCCCCCACCAGGTAGTTAAAGACATGGACAGGAAGCCCCTGAGGGCTGCTCCGCTTGCCCTTGCAAGCTGATATTACTCTACACTCAGCAGCT
Source organism: Pipra filicauda (assembly GCF_003945595.2). Classification (NCBI taxonomy): domain Eukaryota; kingdom Metazoa; phylum Chordata; class Aves; order Passeriformes; family Pipridae; genus Pipra; species Pipra filicauda. Next base: position 2,279,073 of record NW_024104509.1, on the reverse strand, counting down.
CAGACTTAAGAGATGCCTGAGTTTTGAAACAGGCCCATAACTTCAGTCACCATCAGTGTCTCCATTCAGAGACAAGTTAGGTATACTGGGAAAGATAGGATATGCTCCAAAATTTCATAGGTAAATTGGTGTTTGAAATAAAATAGTTTATCTTATTCACACAGCACATATTATAAAATCACTAGATACAAGAACAGAAGACACCTAAACTTTTATTGCCTTGTCAGATGTAAGAATTTATTTATGTCATTTATTAAGTGTTTAAATTTACACCAAAAGACAATTCTTCAACTTCAGGTCAAATTGTTCATCAGTAAGCCCTACATCAGAATATTCTTGAGACTTCCAAGGACAATTTTTACTAGACAGCTTAGAACAGCAGAATTTCATAAATAATGGCCAACCTCACAAGCCTGAGGGTCACTACCTCATCATTATTTCTTTGCTGAGCATAACCCACAAAACAGAGGAAGTCTTAAAGCCATTTAAATCCCCAAACACTACCACTACTGCACTCAGAGCATTTAAATCACGTTGCCCTGCATTAATAACACCACACATTTTAACTAGTCAAAGATTTACCACATCTTCCCCTACCAAAATGACAATTTTTTTTTTTAAACATTACAAGACCAACTTATACTCAGAATATTAAAGCAACTGCAAAATACACAATCATCCATTTGGTTTGGTTTTACAATAAAAATAATGTCAGTAATCTATTAGTTAACTTCATCTCTTTTGTTGTGCTCCTTTCCCCTCCCTTCTCACTTAGGAAACTAGATTAGACCAGGCAGATAAATTGTAGCACTGAGGTAGCATATTTCAACTGAACAGAATAATAGGTCTGCTACTGTGCCTCCTCTCCTTTAAAGCACAAAAAAAAAAATCCCCACAGTTTTTTAACTTCTTTGGAGAAGACAGGCATATAGCTCATTTGCAACAGCCACTGCATTTTGAATTCAAAGCACAAAGAGTCTCTGAATGGTAGATACATGTAAAACGAATGAGAAAATATACAAGGAATTATGTCAGTTTTTTTAGAACTAGGGTTACATTTTAGCTCTATGGTACCTATTGTTCCCTATTTGAAAATGCATCTTTACAGTCCCTGAAATTTAATTTCAAAGACTAGGATCCTGAAAAGGGGCAGCTGTGCCTCTGTTCATCTAAATGATTTTCACGCTATCTGCAGGAAGGGCCAAATAATTGCAACAAAGCCAGAAAAAACTCAAACAGACCTAATATAAAGTCAATAGGAATTAACAACATGAGTATACTAAAAGGATCAAAGTTAAGGCAAAAGATATAACCTGAATGAACTGAAGATATATGCCTGAATGAACTGAGAGCACTTTCTGTTTATTTATAAAGTAAAGCTGGGACAGCCTATCAATTTAAAAAAAAAAAAAAAAAATCACTGCAGGAGTAGAAACTTAGTTTCCTAACTAATTGAGATTAACAGAATCTCAGCTTTGCCCTTCTAGCTACAAGCTTTAAAAGACTAAGCTGAAATCAAACTGTACTCGAGACTGCAGCCTTAAAATCTAGACTATTTACTACAATAACTCTCACAGACACACCTGTGTATTCAGCGGGAATAATAAACAATGATCCTAAAGAACAGTAGTAATTTCCTGTTCTGCATGCCATGCTGGTACACATAGCCTTGTAAAACTCTGTTGCATGGTACACAATCCTCACCCAGCCCCAGGCTGGGATCTTTGAATTCCCCCCTCCATCTTTCACACAGAAAGTAAAAATTTTACTGCAATTAAAACCCCTTAAATCAGCTACCTGCATAAGGGAAACTGGGTTTTAACATGCTGGAAAGCAGACTGAAAATGTAACTAAGTTGACTGCTAAATTAACTCTTAAAAAAACACCTAAACAGCTGAGGGAAAATGTGTAAGTTATAATGATCAATTCAAGCTGCTTATGGAAGCATTAATGTAAATCATTCAAGTAATCCAAGATGCACTCCAACATCTGTTATTAAAAATTTAAGGCTTTTATGAACACCGTCTTACATACAAAAGGAGTAATAAACAGAACAAAATTGTTTACAGTAAATACAAACATCTGAAAAATCTCTGAAACCTGTTTATACAAATACTAATAAATTCTTTAATATTTTATACAACTAGAAGGTGCACAGATTGGCATTCAAGCAGTCAATGCTGGCAAACATCTGTCAGACAATAACATGATTTACTTGGATAACAATATAGTTTAAAATGCCATAAATTAAAAAATAAGTTAGTTCACATTTTTTCCCCAGCTTTTATGTACATCTTAAATCTTTAACGAGATCTTGTAGCCTTCTTCAGAAGCTCGAGGTCTTTCCGTCGGCTTTTGATTGCTCTGGCACAGCCATACTCTTCCAGTTGTAAAGGGATATACTTTTCTATCTGAACGAGCCCATGCCCAGCAGGACCAGTAAACAGCTTAATCCAGGATGGCTTAAAGCTTCCTCTGAAGCCCAGGAAGGCCAGGCTTCCTGTGACAAAAACAGCTCAGCATTACTAAACCAGCCAAGCTCATTGAAGCACAATACACGACCGGTTAGGAAGAAAAGGGCATGTTCCTTCAAAATTCTCTCCCCCACATTATTCAGAACATTTATCCACTCTCAGCTACAGACATACCTCACAAGGAAATACTGATTTGCAATTTCCTTTTTCAATATACAATATGAAATAGTCTGAAATCTTAATTTGAAAACACAGCTAATTGGACAGCTAGAAAACCTGCTTTCTGAGACACAACTTGTGCCAAGGCTCTGAATGGACAAGAGCTACCCCATGTGGCTTTATAAAGTCATCATCCCTCAAAATACCAAGAGCTGTTCATTTCTAGTTTCAAATTTTGTTACAACAGGAAACACTAGCCAGGCACAGGAGTTTGTTTAAAAACAGATTTGCTGGGTGAGGCACAAAATACAGGCTTCACGAAAAAACTCCAGGACTCTTTTTGTATAATCCACAGGCACAAAGAACTGCAACAGTCATTTCTCTGTTTCTGCAGAAGCCCACACCAGTGCAAACTGGCAACCACTCACCGCCAGCTGCATCCTTTACACACACCCCATGACAAACCCACCACGCCAACATAAACACACAGACCAAGGTGGTGTCAAAGAAAATGTGCAAAATTTCCACCAACCGTTGCTCTGAAGATAAGGTGGTTTCGCTGTCCCCAGGGACATTAAGGCTTCTGCTAAATTATTAGGAATTTCTAAATCACCTCTTGTGCTCAGTAGAACAATAGACCTGCAGTAGAAACAGTGCAGAGACAGCAGCTGTTATAAACAAAACATTTTTTTAATATTCTGCTACATGTCTTTACAGCTAGCTGGTCTCATAGTCCACTTCTTTAAGAGTACTCATGACATGGAAACAGTCAACCCTTTCTGCAAGCAGTACTAACATTTTTCATTTTTAAACTGACTTTAAAATGTAACTTCAAAATCACTGTAAAGTGGTATTTAAACACAGTTTAATATTTTGTATCAAAAAATTAAGTTTAGATATTAATCCCTAATTAGCATATTAGAATGGTGATTTTTTTCTGACACCAACTTTTTATCTTTCTTTAATGATAAGTAATTTTCTCCCTATGGGGAGAGAAGAATATGATATCTTTCACATAGTCCTTGCCAGTGTCCTTATTAAACAAAAAGTTATTGTTTTACACAAAGAAGAAGAAGCGTTATTACATGATGTTTAGTTAAGAAAACAAGGTGAAAGACAGGCAATACCACAAAATCAAAAATGTTCAGAATTTGTTTTATTTTCTTAAATAAGGTTAAACTGTCAACATGCTCCTGTGTTTGCCCTTTTCCCTCAACCTAGATATCTCTTTTGCTCACTTTCAGTGCTCCTGTATAGACACCATTATGTTAAATCCTCATCAGAGAACGGAGCTACAGTGTACAGGACATATTGGAAATAAATGGTCATTACGCATACCTTTGTGGAATTCCAGATTTTAAATATCCACCTACATGCTTAATGTCTATTCCAGAAAATAATTTGCTTCCCAACACTGTGCCAGTGCAGGCATCTATTATAACAGTAAGTATACCATCATCCTTGAAGGAAAACATGGTGTCATTGACCTGAATGGGAGGAAAAACAGAGAGAAAATAATGTTTTTCTTCCTTTCTTAAAGTTAATATGAATCAAAGAGCAATTCTACTACATTCAGTGTTAATGTTATTCTAGTTTAGACACAGTGGTATACTCATCATCATCATCATGGCTAGGCTTCGCGAACGAAGACTTGGGAAGGGCTCTGCCCACGTTTGTGTCAAGCATGTTGGTGACTAAAAAGGTCAATACGAGACAGGCATGTCCGGTTGCAAAAGGCAGAGCAGAAAGACTCCTTAGGTGATATATTCTGCAAGACACGGTTCTTTCTGCATTGTCTTTTCTCCTCGAGAGTCATCCTGTGTGCTTTCTCAAAAGCATCAGCTGCGTTATAGATGGTGTGTCTCCAGACCTCCCAGTTGGAGGCCAGAGTAGACCAGTTATGATGATCAATATGGCCAAGGCTGAGATGTTGTTTCAGGGAGTCCTTATATCTTCTCTTCGAGGCTCCTCTCTTGCGGCAGCCAGTGGCAAGTTCACCATAGAGCAAGATCTTAGGGAGGCGGTGGTCCTTCATCCTGGAGACGTGCCCTGCCCAATGCAGCTGTGTTCTCATCAACATGGCCTCAATACTTGTGACTGCTGCTTGTTCTAGAACACATGTATTGGTCACATAATCTGACCAGTGGATGTTTAGGATTGTACGGAGGCAGCGTTGATGGAAGCGTTCTAGGAGATGCAGGTGGTGGCGGTAGATGACCCGTGATTCAGATCCGTATAGGACAGTAGACAGCACTGTGGCTCTGGAAACAGTGATCTTTGTACTTTCCTTCAAGTGTTTACAGTGGTATACTAATTTCCTTACAAATACTTGTTTTCCCTAACATCTCTTCAATTTTCTCCTCGAGAGGACGCTGCCAGTGGGACTTCTAAAATTACACAGGAGCCTTAAGTCCCTGGCTTCTACAGAGATATTGCATACTTCGGGTGACTTGATACCTGCCTCCATCACTGCTCCTGCTTCAGGAAGATAAAATTCAGATTCTGAACCACCTGGACTTCTGGACAATACTGCAGTTAGTTGTTCCCTTCAACAGCCCAGTCACTAACTAGTGAGTGCTCTTACTGCTCTGGATATGGCAAACACATTCCTGTAGAAGTCTGCAGTTGCTAAGGTTATGCTACTCACATGACATTTGTCTGCCTGGATAATTCAACCAAGCCAACGCACTGACACTGAAGAACGAAAGGCACATGCAGACTAAGCTCTGTGGTGCAAGGGTGTCTGCAAATGTTATTTCAGTATCATGTGCAAGTCTCCTTCAGCATGCGAATGGAAAAGTCAAATTAAACTACTTTTTATACAGTATTGCATTCACTAGGCTTATTAGGGCCACACTAGGACAAATACAGAAACCTCTATAGAGTCTTCAGTAATTGTCATTTTGAGGACTTTAGCAAAGCTTAGTGGCTTGCATGACCCATCCCATTAACTTGCTAATCTGTTAGCACAAGGAAAATTTCAACAACACGGATTTAACAAACAGGTTGTTAGGTTGTGTGTTTCATGTATTTCCAAAAAAAGACGTAAATGTATACTCACACAGACTTAAATACGAAACTTCAGATTTTAAACTCTCCCTTATTGGAACATTGTTCTCTCCAGAAGAAAAGGATTCCAATACAAAATGGAGGCTTTGAAGCCTCGCTTTCTGAGATAAAACATCAACTTTTTGACTGTTTGGTTTTTAAACAATGAACCATCTTTTCATTCAAGTGAAGAAAACTGAGGTAAGCATTATGTAGAGCTATACAACTGTTATAATACAAACTGCTAAAATGATATTTAAGAAGAAAACCATAAAGAATACTTACAGATATAAATGCTTGCTGACCCCTGCTTGATTCTTTTGCATCACATGAATTAATCTGCACAAGGAGGTAGTTTTTGTGAGGATCACTGGTGAATACCATCTAGATATCAAACAAACCAGTTAATTACTGATGTGTCTTCAAGATTTTATCACGCCAGTTTACGACAGCCCATGCTCGAAAGCAAAAGTGGCATTATTTATGGTACTAGTAATCCAATTTCAAGTTCAAGGTTGGTCATAGATCTTTGCAGCAAACCTATTCTACATCCTCCATGGAGCACAGACAATACTGAAGTGCAAGGCATCAGATCTACCTATGCTTCTCCTCTGTAGCACTAAGTGAGAGGTGAACAAAAGACAAAAAGAACAAAAACTACGATGGACTTCCCACCTTCTGGCATACAGAGATTAATAGCGTGACCAGTGCAAAGTGGTAAATTCAGTACTCTGTGATGAAAGACTGAAATTTGGACTAAAACTGAGTAGAGAGCATCTACAGTTCATGAAAAGTTTTATTTTATTTTACCTGAGTTGTGCCACATTTTGTACATGGTACAGTAGTTTTTGCTGGCATCTGCTTTATGATAGTTGGTCCTTGGTAGTACTTTGGGTAAGCTTTTGCCATGCAGTTACTTATCCCTTTTGCTGAATCTTTGGTCACAATCTTGATCCTTTCACATCCCTGAGATGAGCAATAACTGTGACCATCCCTATTATATTTGGCTTGAAGAAATAAAAACAGTAATCTAACAAAAAGAGGAAAAATAATCTAAATTAACCAGTGGAAATAGAGGTATTTATTTGCAACCTTAACAGCTATATTTCATAAGTTTCAGAAACACAGAAACTACAGTATTCACTTCTGCATTGCTATCCAAACTTTTTCAAAGTATTTACAGTTTACTAGTGTTAGAAAGTCTCCAGTGATATACCTGAATTTTCCAGCAATTAAAGGAGACATCAATATGAATGCAGCTGCTTTGCAAAGAAGCAAAGTCCTCAAATCAGTGGCTTGCAGGATACAAAAACCAAACTGCAGAGCATAAATATTTTCTTTGATCATAACATCTTTAGAGACATGTAGCAGTAATTGCTTGGATATTCAGCTTCATGTACCAGCACTGGACAATGAAACTGTGCTATTGCAAGTGCCTAGAAATGCAATTTAGGGCATAGTAGTCAAGTATGTTCACGGTACACAGAGACTGGCAGTTCTTCTATTACATATTCAAGTTATCACTGCAGGTCTTAAACAAAGAACATAAATGTCTTTTCAAAAACTACATTAATCTGCATATGTATTAAACACAAATTAGCAGACGAGAACAAAATAAATGAGAGGACAAATTAAAAGTCTAAGATCGATGTTTGCAAAACACAGAAGTGATGTACGCAGGACTGCATTTATTGAAAGCTGACCATGTCTTAAATCTCTCAGAAGGATCTCAGTGGCCACTGTCAGAAGTACTTTTGAAAGAGAGACTAGTTTTTTTATGTTCTTTTGAGACAGCTGAAAACAGATCAGGATTTTCAGAAATATAGGTTTTAAATGTTCTTGGAAGAGAAAGCTTCTTGGAAATTTCTAGAATGTTCAATTTAACAAGAAGGCACTAATCTTTGAGATTAAGAAATTAGCTCCTGAAAGGCATTGCTCTGCAGCACACCAGATACCACATTTTCCCCAGACACAGGGTAGGAAATACCACTGGCAACTGAAGTTCTCTTGAAAACTATTTCAATGACAACGACTGCACTTTGGAGATGTAAAGACATATAAAGAGAAAATATTCTTTCAAAGAGGCTTTAGGTTCCATCACTACAGCTTTCCTCTTACGCAGGTGTCTCGATCAGTTGCTTTTAACACTATCAAATTGGACATTTTAAGGTTAAACAACATCTTCTAGTAGGGTCAAGTTGCAAGGAGTTACCCAGTACTGTTGTCAAAGTAAAACTTCTTGTCTGATCGATTCTTTTCAAGCTCCGTAATCGAAGAGACAGGCACGTAGCGCTCTACTTTGCTTGACAGAGCAGACGACCGCCTCTGAAAGGTTTCCAAAACTATAACAAAATCTGTATTTGGTTGGTAACAAAGACCAACACGAATCCAGTCATTCCTAAAAACAAAGTAAAACGTATGAATCATTGTAGATTCATACAGTTTAGATGTCAAAACACAGCAAACAGACCATTTCAAAAACAAGCAACAGGAAAACAAAAGTTCCCAAACCCTCAACCAGAAGATCTTTCTTCCCCTCTCTACTTTAAGTCTTCACCATCCCTGGAGGTTTTAAGGATGAGACTGGATGTGGCACTTAGTGCCATGGTCTAGTAACCGCAGTGGTAGTGGATCAAAGATTGGATCTGATGATCTCAGAGGTCTTTTCCAACCTGGTTGATTCTATGATTCTTTCCCTCTATGCACAGTCTTTCATTAAACGTTATAGTAACTCTGATTCTCTCAGAACCTTTTTTTTTATACTTCACAGACATTTAGTAAGTTTATCTGACAACAACATCAAGTATGATAAACTATTCAACCCCAATTCTGCTCAATTTCACTATATGTACATTTTCTTCTCTAAAGGTTTTTTCTTAAAGACAGCGTACTGGACAAATATTTAACTTCAGGTGGAGGTCTACTGCTTATTCTCTTGCTTTTCATACTTTAGTATTTGTAATTAAGAAAAAAACCCTAACCTCAGCTTCAGTCTTCTTCATGGTTGCAAACTCTCACACACATTAAATGTGCCTTTTTGATCACAGACATGAAAAGAAGTAAACATACTTGTTGAAGTTAATGAGATACAGATAGGTGACGTTTGGAGCTTTTCCATTCCAATGTATTGTGTAGCCCTTCTGGAGCATCACTACTGGCTGATATTGCTGAAAGGCAGCTCTCTGATTAATACCTCGAAGAACCATGGGATTGGCTGGGTACTCATCTCGGATGATAGTCATGGAAAGATTCTGTCCATTCCAGGTTTGGACATAAACCTGTATGATATTAAAGAGGATGAAAAGAAAGTGGAAGATTTGGACAGTGTGCAAAAGGAAATGAAATAGCAAAGCAGAATCAGTACATTATTGACCAACATGCTACAACTTGATACTCCGAGTTATGTAATACACAAATATCTCCTGAATAAAAGTACTATTTGAAAAACTATTGTAGATTTTGTCCATTTTACAGACAAAAAAGGGGAGGGAGGAGAAAAAAAAGAAAAAAAAAGAACCAGCTATGATATTTGACCACACAGACCAGGAACCAGAATGGGAATCAAACCTGTGAGAGCTGTATTCAGAAGATGGTATTTAACATCTCCAGAAAACAAATCAACCAAATAAACCCTTAAAATCCACTCTGTGAAAAAAAAGCAGACAGAACCCAAGTGGAAGACAACAGCTCCAATGCAAAAATGTTTTAGCCTATAGGGCTGCAACATATAACTCTTAGCAAGCATCCACATTTACTTTTACCTTGCAGCGTCTAATAACGTACTCCCAGTCCGCATGCTGAAGGGAACATGACACAAGACACAATTGGCCAAAAAGTGTAATATACATAAAAGAAAGTCAAAAAGTAAAAAAAAATTTGAAATCTAAAGATATGGAATTTTGTATTTCTTGTACTACCCTGTGACCCCACAAGTAGTTCATGTTGTAGATTTGCCCCAAACAGAAAGCCAAGAGTACTAGCCTGTGCATAGTTCCCACTGCAAACTACTCCATTCCATTTTGTAATATTAATGCATTTGGGGTGTTGAATCAAGTAATTATCCATTCTGCCCACATAGGTATCCTTGTAGTCAGTCACTGAACCATCTAGATCATGAAATATTGAGTTCTTGTCACCATCCAGATCTCCTTCTTCAAACCAGGGACCAGGCTTTCCAAAGAAGGCTTTCAAAGAAACCTGACAACAACAATTAAAATTTTAATTTTTTTTCCTCAGGTGAAGCACAGACTAACACTTGCACATCTGCAGAAACATAGAACTTTGACAGTTTATTAAAAACCTTATGGCAAAGACAGTGGAATCTTGAAAACCAGACACACTCTTTTTCAGTAATGGGCTCAGGCCAGTTCTTGCTTCTGAACAGTGTTAATATTTGCAACTGAAAATTCATTACTAAGGATATACCTAATCTTACAAAATCTTACCAAAACCTCCCTTTCAGCTTTATCAGAAAGTCATGAGTCATTTATTATAATGTATCCTTACTCTGTTTGCGTTGGGGTTTTTTTTGCTCAGGAGACAAAGGATACACCTTGGGTGACTGCCAACCAAGAGAGAAACTCTAGAGCAGGCATGCATGGAAAAGACGACCTAAGGCCCTTGTCTGCTTATTTTAAATAGAAGAAAACTATTTACAATACTAAAGGAAAATCTGTGATATACTTACGTTTGGATCAAACTTCACAAGAGAAATATTATTTTTTGGTGTCATCTGCCATGGATTTTTCATCAAGAACCCAACTGCACTGGTAAATCTGTCTGGAGTTGGCACAAAGTTTTTGAACGTGCACTTAGTAAGGTGAATAGGTCCATCATAAATTTGAAAGCCTCTGATTGGAAATGTCCTGTAGATGCAAGCAAATATTTATACCATCCTGTAACAAAAACCATGATATGCCTGAATCTGTGTCATAAATACATTTCCTCTCAGAGGAATCAGGAAAGCACATTAAGAGAATGACTCACAAGATAGATCTTAGAAAAGGAAATATGGTTTCTGCACTTCTCTAATGAACCAAAAAATCTCCCACTCTTAAATTTTCCTGTTAGAAGAGCTTTCACTGCCCACTGGCAATTTTGCCCCTTTTCCAATATGAAAAATACAGCAGGAAAATAATACCAGCTGCTCTTTGACCGATCATGGCAACTGGGAGAAGGGACTGTAGATTGCAGGAAAGGAAATGCCAGTTCTAACTTGAAAGAACATGCAGAGAATGGCAGACTGGTAAGCCTCAGCTTGATCCCCAGGAAGATGCTGGAGCAGCTAATCCTGGAAACTATTTTCAGTCATCAGAAGTAATCAGCATGGATTCACCAAGGAGAAGTCATGTCTGACCAACTTAAAAATTGGTACTGGCCTGGTAGCTGGGGGTAGAGCAATGGACAAGGTTTACCAAAACTGCAGTAAGACTTTTGACATTATCAAAGATCCTATAAGATCCTCATGAAGTACAGGCTGTACGAGAGAACAGTTAGATGGACTGAAAACCACCTGAATGGTTGGCACAAAGTCTACTTGGAGGCGTACTGGTGGTGTAACCCAGAGGTTAGTACTGAATCCAGTCTTGTTCAGCATCTTCATTAGTGATCTGCATGATTAGTCTAAGTATAGTCTCATCAAGTTTGCAGAGGGCACAAAGCTGAGGGAAGCAGCTGATACACCAGAGGGTTGTGTCGCTATCCAGATAGACCCTGACAGGTGAAGAAATGGGCAGATGGGAACCTCACGAAGTCCAACACAGGGAAGTGCAAAGTCCTGCACCTTTGAAGTAACACCTTTTGTGGCAATGAAAACCAAGTTGACCATAAGCCAAACAACGTACCCTTGCCATAAAGAGGCAAAAGGTATCCTGGACTGCACTGGATTACCAGCAAACTGGGGGTAGTAATCCTTCCCATCTGTTCAGCACTGGTGAAGCAACACCTACTTTTTCCCAGTACAAAACAGATATGGAGATACTGGAGAGTCCAACAAAGGACCATAAAGATGACAAGTCCCTGGAGTATCTCCCATAGGAGGAAACACTGGGAGACCTCACACTGTTCAGCCTGGAGCAGAGAAAGCTTAGGCAGGGATCTCAAGGTATAATATCATCTGAAGGGAGAGTGCAAAGAACATGGAGCCAGGCTTCTCACTGTGACAGGACCAAAGGCAATGGGCATAAGATGAGAAAAAGGAGGTTCTTCCTAAACACCAGGAGAAACTTTCTCACTGTGAGTTTGACTGAGCACAGGCAGAAGTTGCTCAGGGAAGTTGTGGACAATCTATCCTTGGGATGGCTTAAAGCCACCTGAACATGGCCCTGGAACACCAACTCTAGGTGACACTTCTTGAGCAAGGGAGTTGGACAAGATGACCTCCAGATGTCCCTTCCAACCTCAAATGTTCTGTGATTCCCCTCAACTAGACTGAATGCCTCATCTATTACTGTCACATTAACTTCTTTCTTTTAAATGGCCAAGCAGCAAAAAACCAGGGTGGCCTAAACTTAACTCGGCCTTCGTCCTGGTTTTGACCAAGAACATGAAGGGGTGGAGTCTGGAGCTCTGTGGGCATGGTCAAGATACTGTACTGTTCAATACCATCTTTCATCATGACTGGGGAGCAAGGGACTCTCCCTTGCTACCCTTTTTCCAGGGAACGAGGGGTAAACAGAGCAGTGGCATAATGGTGCAGGTGGTATAACACTGGTCCCCACCAGAGATAGTTTGTCCACTATTGTTTTTCATTGTCTTGGGCTTGAGGGAAAGACATAGCCATGGATGGTCTGTCAGCAAGTTTGGTCTTTGTCTTGGGAGCTGCATGGCATGGGTCAGGTCAGTCAGTGAGCACTTTTTTTTCTGCATATAAATCACCCTCTTCTTGTATACTTTTGTTATTAATATTGCTGCTGTTCCTGTTCTTTTTCTTATCTCATTTCTGTTTCCAGTAAATTGTTCTTATCTCAGTTCAGGATCTCTCCCTTTTGTCTCTCTCACCTTTGGGGGTGAGAGTGTGGGAGCAGCCTCATGGGACGTAATTTCCAGCTGGACTTAAACCTCAACAGTCTTCTTTTCTATTCTAAGTACTCAACCCTACATTAAACAAGCCTCAGAGCAGGTCAATGAGAAAAAAAAAAAAGGATCATATCATAGACTGTGATTTGTCAGATTGCAGTCTCTAGCCCCAAACTGACCTTTGAAATTCTTTTACCTGAAAGCTTTCTTCCTTCTCTCTTCCAGACCCAAATGTTTTTTAAGACAAAGATTTCATTTAAGTACCATAACTTAACTTGCTACAGAAAAGTGACCTGAAGTAGCATCAGATGAAACTTCCTCAGCAAAAAGGTGACTGACACAGTAGCACACAAAGCATTATAAAGAAAATGAAACCATCACCTTCAATGGAGTCTTTATCTCTCACAGCTCAACCAACAAGTGTGCAGAGAGAATGTTTCTTGTATTTCTACTTCCTTCACTCATGACATACTTACCGATTTCTAGGCAGAGTGCGTGTCTTGTTGTCTATTCCTCCAGTTCCTGCATATTTATTTTGGCCACCTTGAAACCCATAATTCTTGCTCTCACCTATGAACAGTGACTCTGATACCTCCTGGCTGGCACCTTCATCATTCGGGAAGCTCCCATCACTATCAAGGCAACATCAGAGGTCAGTCTTTAGCCAAGACTCTCCAGCAGATGAATACACCAAGGGACAGTCCTAGTTTTACTTCAGTAACAGTCCTCCTAGACTTAATTATTAAATCTGTGTATTATAAATGAATCATAATAGAGCTCACTTTCTGAAATGTTCAGCAGAGAGTTGAACATTAAAAATTCTAACTCCCTTCCTAATGTAGTACTCTTTCCTTTGGCAATCCTAGAACCAGTTTGTCATAACCTAAATGGCGGCAATTTTGGTTTAATACCTAAGTAAGTTACTTGGGTTTTTTTCATTAGAAAGAGACTCTACGCCCTCTAAATGGTCATCCCCTTTCTTTCCATTATTCACTTTCAATTGTTCAGAAGGTAAATAAAAAAACTGCCTAAAGGAATCATACAAAACCAAGAATACATGGATAAACATAGCCCTTCTGGTGAAGAGGCAGCCAACTCTGGTGTAAACCAAGTACAGGTTAAATTAAAGTGCAAGCTTTGGTAGCTATGTCAGTTTACAGCCTCTATAACTTCATCTGTACCAATGGAAATAGAATCAGGTCCAGAAATGAAACTACAGCCTTATGAAAGTATACCTATTAGTTTTAATAAATATGTGTAGATTTTCTAAGGTTCTGTGCAAGAAAATACAGAAACAAAGTACTCACCTAGCAAATGTCAAACCTATTCCATTGTCAGCAAACCTAAAAGAAAGTTCAAAACATCAGGGTTTATTTCTGGAGTACCCTACAACAGGCTACCATAAGAGGATATCCTGCTATGGACTGAAAAAAAGCCTGAATTTTTCTCTTAGTGGAACTTAGAACAGCCACACACCTAACTCTTCTAAAAATGCTGTTGTTAAAAGCTAATCAAATAATTTGCTACACATTTTAAGCAGGACATGAGACCTTCAGGGAAATCATAAATACCTCAGTCTAAATTCACGGTCTCTACAGCTTTTAGAGTTCTTTTTATTACAAGGTTTCTTTTTTTTGCAGCTTAAGGCAGGTTCTCATCTAATCACATATAAACCTGTATATTTCAAATATGGTGTGAAAGTTGGTCATGGTATCGAGAAGTTCCTCAAGTTAACCAGCAACCCTCCTAACAACCCTGTTGTAATGTAATTTACATAAGCTCTGTAACATCATGCAGCCGCTTGCTTCCAAATACCTACCCTGAGTTTTGAATGAGGATATCCCCTCCTCTGACCCAGGCCCCATGATCATTGTTTTTGAAAGAGATTAAACTGTCAATCAGGGCAGCAACTCGAGGCTTTTCAGGGTCTGCATCTTGATGAGGTCGAAACCTGGGAGAGATGACAATCCAAACATTCAGCAGAAGAAAACTGTTTGTTTCACGTGTCATATATGTTGGGACAAGGTAAGCCTTAAACACTCATGCTCATCTGATGGGCAAAGTCCACTCTACTTCACATTTGGAATGAGAGAAGTCAAATTCAGGTGCATCTCTAGCTCCGTTATTATTAGAAAAACGTTTCTGGATATAATGAAACAGGAATATAAAATTTCTCTTTTCCAGTAACTCTCACAGGCTTCTGCTCGGTCTCTCTGAGTTTCTTTAGCTGCATCTCATCTCCCTTTATCCCCTTTTTCTTTTTGCCCTCCCCACTTGTACTGCAGCATTAATGTAAAAGTTTGATGAAGGGAATTAAAGCTCCTCGGAAGGACTCACAGGGCTGATGTTTACTATGCAAAAACAGGCTGGACGTTTGTCTAACTGGTCCTTCGAATCTTTCAAACTTTTCTGACATAAAGGACTATTCCTTCTTTAAGGACTCATGAGATATTTTTCTGTTCCAACCCAGACAGTCTGCATTGCTGACCAATGGTCTCACACAGTAAATTATGGCTGGAATCTAGTCTAAAGAATAGGAAGAAACAGCCTGATTAAGAACTGATGAAAGTTTCACTTGATTATCACCAAGACCCCAGAGAAAAAATAATACATTAAAAAAATTTACATCCATTACCCCATTACATCCATTACCCCAATCACTAGTTATATAATCTGCTTGGGTTTGGATCTGACCCCCCCCCATTCAAGGGAGGAAGGGGAGAACAGGTAAATGTTTGGTTTTGACAGTCTCAGTCTCCTCAATTAGCATCTAAATCCCTCCAGTTTGGTTCCATGTATAATAAATTACTGGCCTCACGTAGTTACACAGCGCCTCATTACTTCTTTTTCTGCTGTGGAACTTGAACCCCATCTCATGCACTGAGTTTCTTACATCCTTAACACACTACAGGTTCTCATAGGACATTTTGCCCCTCTCATGTTCCTCTTGACTGCCTGCTACAACTGAGGTAAACTGCAAGGATTACATGGGTTTTCTGTCAAAACATGGAACTAGCAGGTTCATTTCCAAACCATGAAATTTTGAGTATCACCAAAATTAGGAACTTTCCTCTCTGCATCTGCATCTGTCACTTAACTGTCCTTGTCTTAAACACAGGTCAATTGAACCAATATGAACCATATTTTCAGTCCTAATGCTTAGTTGTCACAATAAAGTGTTGACAAGATACAGTTATCCAATACTGTCATTTAATCACCATCCCAGGTTATTTTATTTGAAGTTCAGGACAAGATTAACCAGGCACAAACTGAAACTTTCCAAGACTCTCCATTGCTTTCTTTCACTTTGTAAACCACAGAAAATTTGGTTGACTGTACCATCTCTGCAAACAGCCTTTAGTAAAACTGCACCACTGAGCTATGACCTCGAAGTCCAGAACGTATGGCAGAAAGCATTCAGCAGTAGGAAAGGCAAGTGGATGTACTACAGAAGCCTTTTTCTAACAGTTAGTTAAAACCGAGTCATAAATCAGATGATCAGATTTGAAAGGAAACCTTTCCTTTTAGCAGCAATTCCAGAAAACATTTTAAGCGTGACAGTAGAGCATGTTTAAAACAATGTCCTCCATGAGCCTGAAAACTACCATGAGCAAGAATTGTGAAGAAACAGCCAAATCCTTTAAGATACTCCATCCCTGTTCTTCCCAAAACATGAATAAATGAGGGAAAAGAAAATATATAAATTTATTGTTTTGTTATAATTTATAAATTATTGTATTGTTTTACAAGTGTTTTTCCTCATGTGAATGTAAGAGCAGCCTCAAAACTTCACCGTTTTTCATTCATTTAAAAGAAAATATCCTTTACCTTGCATTGTTGTCCAAACAAAGATATTCTCTGGGATCATCAGCACTAGCATTAGTTGTTTTAACACCCTTATCAATGAACAAACCAGCCTGAAACAAGCAAGGAAAGAAAATTCATACTATCCAAAATTCAAGATAGAGAAACACTGAATTTATTAAATTTAAACACTGCATTCCATACTCAAATCAGAAACTCCTATATCTTTCAGTTTGTCTTTAACAGGTATTTTGTCTACGGGAAAACTAGCTAAATAATATAATAAACCAGTCTGTGCTAATTTGGGAAGAGGAAACAAACTATCTGGCATTGAAAAAAAAAGAAAAGTAATGGAAGATCACTAAAGTTCACTTCGCATTTCTTTCACGACATCTATTTGAGGTTTTACATTTATTTACAGATGGTGTTCTGGAAAATCTGGAATCCAATCTTATGGTGAATTCAAATTCACCATAATTTCACCATAATTCAAATTCACCATTCGAATTCAAATCTCATAAACTGAAAGAAAAAAATAAAACAAAACAGAAGAAAAACCACAAATCACTGTGAAAAATCCTTTGTATTTCACTTTAAAATTAAACTACCCTCACCACTAAAGGCTCTGTTTGTCTACGCAATCATCAGGTTGGAAATTTATAATCCAGTATGATATAATTTACTTGAGAAAATAAAAGGAGGAAGCATTTGTGTTCTTTAACCTGAATTCCATAAAAATACCTGCAACTACTTTCACCTCTGATCCAAATTATGATTACAAATAAGTCTCATGCACAAGTACATTCTCAAACCTGTTAGTGGAATTTTCTCTTCTAACATGGAATTTTAGTCCACAAACTCTGTTTAAAGATGATACCAGCTATATAGCTGAAACTTTTTTCTTCCTACTGCACTCCTGTATCCAGTATGTTTTCATTCCAATCTGAACAAAATGCCCTACAGTATCAAAGAGGTCATTAACACAACCTCCATAAAACATTGCATCATTTCTTGGTATCCCAGACAACTAATTGTCAAGCAAAATCAGTTTACCTGGCAAAAAAAGGCAAGAGTGATTCTATAAGGTTTCAATGGCTAAACTATGAGAATGTCTATAAGGCAATTTCAAACATCAATAAGGATTTAGAGTCTAGGTGGCTTTGTAAATGTCATTATATTTATACACCCCCACACAGAGAGCAGGTAGATTTCAAATGAAATACTTTAAGCTAAAATGTGGAAAAAGTATGAAAGTCGCGAATAAAACAATCATCAATGCCTCTGTCTAGGCTGAGAACCTGTAAGAAAAAACTGTTGCAAGTAACTGGGCTCCTGAAGGTAACACTGAAGCTTAATTTTTAGCCAGAGAATGTGCCACCATGTACAAACACTTGAGTTACCCTACATTACAGATTCAGGAAAACAAGTCACAGCTACTCCAGGAAGCTATTAGATGAATTACAACTATAATGAACTTTGATTCTTCAAGGGTCAGCTTTCTTCAGAATAGAAAACAAAGCTATAAAGAGTAGCACCTGAAGCGCCACTTCTGAGAAAAAGTCCTTTATTAGAAGTATTAATTGGTGTTAGTTGTTTATGCCTTATGAGGATACGAAACACAACGAATACTTGAAACGTGGCAAGAAAATATATGCATACTGATTATAAACCATTCTACAATACAGTTCAAACACAGCACAAATCTATGATCTAACCAGCTCAAAATGTAAACAGACAAGTCCTAATATACAATATTTGCAAATAAAGAACTTCACTCTTTTTTTTTTATAAGATAATACATTACCTTAAAATTAGAATGAACCCTGTTGTTATAGAAGATTCCTAGGGGTGTAAGCTCTGATTTGGTTTCAGTGGCTAAACTATGAGAATCTCCTGTAGCAACCCTGTGGAACAAATACCATATTCCAGCATCCTGCAAGTAAGGAGAGAATAACACTTCTTATAAGTGATTCTGATACTACTATTGGTTCTGATACATCTATTCACAAAGTAAGTGTATGCAAAGCTGAACTTGGACATTTTAAGTAAAGAAGCAAGTAACAGCATAGTCCAAATCAACAGTACCCAATAGAATATATTTTTTAAATAAAGTTTCCAAACAAGTTCCCAGTGAGAAAGCAGGATTCTGCAAATTAGTCTATATTCTAGTGAACACTATGTGCTAAAAAGTGTTTTGCTTCTGACTGAAATCATATAACACCACACATTTAAGATCTTCTTAAGGAAGAAAAAGTGTCCAGGCTAATGTAAGTAAGTTTTGCATTTCAGTTACATGTCATCCCACACACTTGATTTTCCTTTTTTTAGTAATAAATCATACTAGTCACAATAAAATACTCAAAACCATTCCTTCTCTCCTTACTGTTACAGTCTGACTAAAGGCGGTTCATCTCTGCTCACATCAGAATTTAAATGGCACAGCCAAAAAAATCCACAAGATCTTTCAGAGGAACGGAAAAAAAAGCATATCAAGAAGTCTGGCCAGTTCAGAGCACTGTACCAATAACATGCAGTAACAATTTCAGTATCTGTTCATTTTCTCTACTTCTTCAACATCCCTGCTCTTAAGGAGGTTGGATTTATCTATTAAATAAGACCCACAAAAATTTCCCCTTTCAAGCACATCTGTGTTCACAAGGGGTGGCACCATGACAACACCTGCATAGCAGATACCTACAAAAAGGAAAAATTTTGCCTGACCATACACTCCATGGCCTTACAACATCAAAAAAAAATAAAAATCACGTAAAGCACATTAAAGGGTTAAACGGTAGCTAAAGAAATACTGCATACTGAATGTTCCATCTTATAAAAAACAGTCATCATCCTTTTCAAGAAACATGGATTAAGCCAATTCACCCTGGCTTAAGAGATTTCAAACGTACCACTCTGGGAATATGCTCATTTTTCATTACCTGGAAATTCTGCTTCACAACAACATTCCCCATCCACTATGATGACACACTTTAACATTTCTAGTGACTAACCATTACCAAGCAAATGCGGATGTTCCATTAATAAAAAAATAGCAAAACCTTCCTTCCTATATAATTAAATACAGCTCCGTGTTTGGCAGTAAATTTTATCCAAAACACATCCTGATGCTTGAAAAATTGTAAAATAAACTTAAAAGCTTCTTAAGCACTTGAAAGCATTCAGAAATACGAAAAGGTTTTTTTTTTCCCCTCCTCTCTCTCATACACAGCCAAAACAAAAGAAACATCTACTGCCAATACACCCTTACAATGGGCTTCATTGTATAATGAAGGAGCTGGGGGGAGGAATAGAATTATTTGCTTGTGAATTGCTATAGTTTATATTAGCAAAGGCTCTACAGTGTAGAGTTTGTATGAACACAGTTGAGACATTCTATTTCTGAAACTTATTAAGCTGTAGTCCCTTTATACCAATGCATTTACATTGGTGCAAGGGAGGTATATCAGGGTGGCAAAACTTTGTAAC
Organism: Pipra filicauda; assembly: GCF_003945595.2. NCBI lineage: Eukaryota > Metazoa > Chordata > Aves > Passeriformes > Pipridae > Pipra > Pipra filicauda. Next base: position 2,259,088 of record NW_024104509.1, on the reverse strand, counting down.
ATACAGAACTGGTTGCTCTGATCAGGCACATTCTGGTAAGAAAAGGAAATAACATCTACTGGGATGCTCTATGGAGGCAGAAACAGACCTTAAAGGACTTAAGCACCAGATCAAGGAAGCTGTCGTCTTTAACTTAGCCTGCAATGCTAAAACTAGCCTATATGGAGCAGGCAAAATGGTAAGATATGGCGTTGGGAGGAAAAGAACCGATTTAATTCGGTAGGTGAGTCTAAATCCTTCCTAGTGGTAGACAGTTAAATAGAAAAGTTTGTAAAAAAAAAGACACAATCAAACAAAAACACCACCCCCAAACTCAACCCCCCCCAAAAAAACCAAAAAAAACCCAACAAAAAAAAAACCCCAAAAACCCCCAACCAACAAAAAACACACCACACAAAAACAAGAACAAAATTTTCTGATTTTTTTTTTTTATACCTTAGATATTTCAACTCAGTTAAATATTTTGGATCTGATTCTATTTATTAATAACAGTTTATTATGTTATCTGTACCTAAAAATACACACACTCATATTCTTCCAGCACTGGAGCCTTTGCAACAACAACCAACAATCTTTCCTGTTTTCCATCCCACTGATCTCTTTAAAAAAATCCACTCAAAACCATACACATCTCAGACTCTCCTCCAATGCAGAAGTAGAAAAGACTCCAGCCCCCCTCCTCCACAACCTGTACAACGTAGTTCAGCTTTACTTTGCAAGCAGCCGTAACAAGATATCTGCACTAACATAAGGTCAACGACAAGCAAACCCATATCAGCAGTCACTGACTGGAAACAAATGAGTAAACATTGACAGGAAAAAGTAGTTTAGCTGTTTCTCACACAATGAACACCCTTTTGCAGTCATTTTTCATTCCCATGACTACAGCTATAAAGACAGATCTTGCAGAGCTGTCACTAAACTCATGACAACCTACAGAAAATACAGAAGCCTTAACTGAAATGCGTTAGTTCTGTGAAAATAAAAGAATTTCTACATATACACATCAACACTATAGTCAGGTCTATTAACTACAAAGAGGAAGAGACCTCCTCTGTTGTGGCCAGAACAAAGATTTCTGGCATCTCTCGAATGCACATCTAGACACAGCCTGCACCTTCAATGTCAATACACTGCCAAACATAATAAGAACATATTTATACATAAAAAAGAAAAATATATGCACTTCTGGCAGTGTAAATGTTACAGATTTTACAAATGCCAGTGACATGAGTAGTTTGTGATGAATTACATTAATATGCCTCACCTGTGAGCCTGCTGCTGCGTTATTTATAAGATGATTGTTGGGGTGAGAAATCCAGAATGTCGAAACTGCCCTGAAATATTATTCAGAAACAGGTTACTGTTCTGAAATATTATTCAGAAACAGAAAAGCTCTAGCTCCAATAAAAATTCCCCCTTGCTAACAAGCACACCAGAAAAAGCTAAACTGGTGAAGTCGCTGCTTCACATATGTAATAAAAATCACAAAACCTCCCACATTTAGAAGACAAAAATGCCTTTTTTTTTTAGTTCAATGCCCAATATTGTATTTAATGTTGTGCAAATATCCCATGCGATGATAAACTATTTTAAGAAGCTTTCACAAGAAATAAGTATCACTTATGTCTCCAGTGGTGAGAACTTGAGAATATGCATACATTTACACAGAATAAAGATGTTCAATAGGCTTTTAAGGCCACTAGTGTAACAAGGAACAACAATCTTCCTATAAAACAACTTATTGTTTTATCTTTAATAAAAGACCAAATGTCACTTTTTATTCTTATTTTTTAAACACCAGTACTATGTGAACTGTATTTAAGGTGTCTGCATTCACTAAATTATAGATAAAAGTGTTCCCATCTGTATTTTTTCAAGAGATCATCAGCAGTTTAACTGCTGCAGCTGGCTTGGTTTTAGTTTTTCACCATGACATACTCACATGCAGTCTGTGGCTGGCACTGGGACATAGTTTCCATACACTTTATCCCTAATACCAATACACATGCTGCTGTTTCTGTCTGTAGGTAGAATAGTGCCTGGTTTTGTGACTAGCCCAAGATTGTGGAACAAAGTATTCCTCTGCTCAATGCCATCTTCTATGAAGAAACAGTGACCTAGTGTGTCGTAGCCAATGGTGTCCTTTATCTGCAGAAATACAAGTTCATTATGTCAGTAGTAATAGCATTTACTGAGATTTATTTGACAAATACCATATAGTTATACAATCTTGGCACAGCTGCAGAGTGAAGCTTCAGTATCAGCAGTTCAGATGAGTCAAAGACCCAGTTTTATTTATCCCTTACAAACACACTACTATGTCTGGAGAGCTTAGCTGTCTGGAAGAATCCAAAAAAACAGAATGGTGAGAGCTGTTAAAAATAAATTACTGTTTGCAATTGTTCATTTATTCACTGAAATAAGGAAAACATCACTGAGCACTAAAATTGCAAAAGGGATGGGACTAGTTTGGGGTCTAAATGCTCTTCAACATTTATTCCAACACAGTATGTTTTACTCTCCTTGCACCTACCAGCAAGCCATTAGTTGCATGAATAGTCACACATCTGGAAAAACAGTGATGAATGGAAAGACCTTCCAAGTAAGTTTTAACACTATAACCTCCTTTTTCATCCACATCTCCACAAAGGTGAAAATGAACAGGGTAACTTCCAATTTGCTGCTGGCCCATTTGCTTCAATTCCACGTAGGAGAGATGAACAGATGTAAAATTCTTCAAAATCTAAAAATATGAAGTCCAGAGTGAATAACCAATTATTTGCTTCTTAACCAATGGAAATTTTAAGTTAATACATCATCTACACCAGAGGTACAGAAGTTAGATGTACACAATTGCCACAGGACAACACAATAAGTTAGAACAATCGTTACTGTCTAGCTCTACAGAATGCCTTACAAAACAGTTGAAAAGTTTAACTTCCACGTGGCTAAAACAGAGGAATTTTCACCAGACATGTTGCCAGACTTTACTGTTTGGTCTTTATCAGGTGGCACATTACATATTCTTTACATGTACACTCCAAACTGAGAAGTCACTCACATCAGAACCTGTCTGTACTGAAGCTGCACCAGTGTAGTCCACCTAGCACAGGCTTAGCTGAATAAAAACCAGCTATGCAGAATAATAGATTCAAAGGAACCTGATGAGATTCCTAGTCCAATTGGAAGCTCAGCGCTGGGTCAGTTTAAAGACAGTTGCCCTGAGCACATTGCTCAGAGAACACCTCCAGCCACAGAGATATAAACTGGTTCTGCCCTTTCGTTTTCCCAGTATCTAAGCATTATTTGCTTTGCTGAAGCCTGGTCCCATTGCCTCTTGTCCCCTACACCTCCAAGAATTGCTCTGGCTTCTCTGAACCCTCACCAGTGCCTGAAGACAGCAACAAGATCCCTCCTCTCAGCTCCTCCTCACTCATCATCACTTACTGCCACACATCACCATCCCTGGAGACACCCCGGTCCATCTAAATCATCTTTGCAATGGGAATCCAAAACTGGACACAGCACTTCAAAAGGAATTTCTTTATTAAGGAAGGATAAAAAATTGCCTTCACAATCATACAAGTTTACAGTAAAGCTATTGAGTACAAAGTAAATCATGATGGGGCTGTAGCAGTAATGAAGGAAAGAGAAAGTATTTTCTTCCACCTAACCTGCTAAGAAAACATAAACCAAGTGCAACAGCTAAACTGCAAGGAGCTAAGATGACAAAAAAACCAGAAACCAAACCAAAACAGACCTTGCCTTTGGTTTTAATTTCATTTATCAAATGAAATTTATCAAAATTTATCAGTATTTATCAAAAATTTTCATACGTACTCTTCTCTAGGAAAATCAGTCATATGGACTTTTTTTCCCCTCCTCCACTAAATGAACTCCTAAGGTTTGCATGCCTAAAATACAGACATCCCTGATCTCTGACTCTTTAACACTGAAAAGCACCAAAACTGCAAAGCAATGCCGCTCCCTCACTGCCTCTAAGCCTCCTTTATGCTATTGTCCTAGTGACCAGTAGGAAATCCAGGATGATCAAGAGCTATTACATTTCTTAGCGTCTAGGATTCCTCTGCTTGGGCATGCAAGATTAGCATAAACTAAAAAGTGCTAAGTCTAGGTTTAGCAGCAGCCATCTACTACTCTAAACAGTCCCCTGGAAACAGTTTAACAACTTTAATGACTCAAAATGTTTGTCTGCTGTATTTACACTTTTGTGGCAATCAAGGTCACACTTTGCAAGATTCGCAGCCTGTCGTTATCTTCTTTCATTACATTATCTTAAACATAAAGAAGTGCTTTGAGTCCACCTACTTTCTTCCACAAAACAAAAGCTGCCACACAGTAGGGAAAGGGCATATTTTCTTTCTCACTATTATGTCCACCGGCATAAAATTAAAATCTGCATTCAAATATATTAGAAAGAGATTTAAACTGTGATGACCACATAATGAGCCCAAATACATTTCCAATTAAAATATGAGGCTTCAAACTTCTCTAGCATCAGTGAAGCACTGCTGCTCAAACCTTTCATCTAAAAATGTAAGTGAACACAAGTTTAAATTTTACTTTCTATAATACTACTTTCCCTCAGCTTTATGTTTATAATACAAGAAATCTGAAGCATTTTCCTTTATGTAACCTTAGTACTTTCAAATTTTTAAAAAATTAAATACAAAACCCCATGGTCCAACACAGTTTCTTTTCTCTCCATGCCTCTCTAGTGCCCAGTTTCAGATGAGGCAGATATTTAGGATTCAGTGCTTATCACCTGGGGAGGGAGGAAGGAAGTGAAAGGAGGAAAAAGAGATAAGAGGGAGATCAAACTTTATTTTGTAATATAACCGGATGCACATACATGGACATTACTTTAAAGGTTTAACCCCTGCCACACAAAGTTGCAATATTTGTTGAATATTTCTATAACACTAGTGCACTGATATCCCTTCCTCCAATTCTGCATAATTAAGTCTTGAGGAGCAAAATCTACTTTTGGGAAAGCTGAGAACAAAGTCATTTCCACACAAGGGAACTGTATGAATTGATGTTAAGTTTTCAAGTACTTTACAGTTTAACATTCTTTTTTGTCCTCGATGTGCATGACAGAAAGTTACTGTAAAATATTTTTCAAACCTTGATATGTCCACCAAACGTATCATAACTAAAGAACTGACACTCCTTTTCACGGTAGCAGGTATTTTCTGTCTCTCCCTTTATTAAGATATTTCTTGTAAGAACTCCAACTTCTGCTCTCATGTCCACTCCATCAATAACTTCTCCTGCATGAGGAAACTGAGGATTTTCTGTCCAACAAAAGTTTTGAAGGGGGGAAAAAAAAGAAAAAAGTTGTCATTGATTAAAACCAGAACCAACTTATATAAATAAGCAAGTTAACCATAGCAACAAAACCCATGCATTCCTCTTACCACACTATTCTCTCTTAGCTTTTCTTATGGTAGATGTATCTCTTATTTTAACAAGAAACTAATCCAAAACGGATATCAACATTTTATTTGCAAATGTGTCTTAATTTCAGTCCAGTAGTTTGTGAACAGGATGGGGAAAAAAAAACAAAGAAAAGTTTAAATTAATCCAATGTATTTAGAAAACTTCTAGTGAAGCATAGGTGCACACTTGCTTTAAAAGAAAAAAAGATGCTGGCTACTTAACCTGTTTAAAAGACAAATTAAGAACTGAAAATGAGGCCCAAACACCTTTAGAAAATACTGTATTCATTCTCTCCTAAAAGAATAAAGGATTTGCTTTCCTACTTATATTTCCTCTTTCCTAGATAGCTATTCTGAGTATTCATAAATTAATAACAGGAAAAAGAAGAACCTCTGGTTTAATACTGTTCTTCCAAAAACCAATTAATTTCTTATTTGAACTGAGAAAGTTATCTAGTCCTGTAAACCTTAAAAAGTGCTTTTATTGATTGCTGAGTACAGACTGTCACTATCCCTTCAAGGCTTACAGAAGGATAAAAGCCTAAACTACCACAGAAGCAAAACTAAGAGTGATATTAACTCTGGATCTGCTGTTGAGGATTTAAAAAGACAAATGATGTCTGCAAATGGGCCTGCACTCCTCTCCCTGAAGGCTTACCTATTGTTTTCCCCTATATTTGACTAGCAAATATAAATCAAGTGAAGAAAGAGCAAGTAGGGCTCCTACAACACAATACTTTTTAGGTTTCCTACTACAAAGAGGTGAAAATAGCTAAAAGCTTAGCAAAAACTTCAAGTAATAATTTCAAAAAATGGAACATTCTTCAGCATGTCAAGTTTACCATTCCACAGAAAATTCTTTCTTCATAGAACAAATATGTAGGGTGGTTTGGGGATTTTTTTAAACTGTATATGTTACTGCAACAAAGAACCCTACTGAGAGTGAAAAAAAAAAAAAAATAGGCAAGTTCACTTCCTTAACACCTTCTAAAGATCTATAAACAATTTAGATAGGATTTATTTTCAAAAAGAGACAAGATTTTATATTTTATACCATATTGTAAATCGTGTGAAAATGGGGTTTCTAAAAACCTTCAAAAGCAGTTGCTTTCTCACACACGATTTCCAGATGAAACAGAATTCGCATGTACACTATTCAATCATGACAAAAACCTTCTTAGATTTTGTACTGCAATGTTCAAGTTTGCTCCCTAAAACACTCTGCTCAATAAAACACACAACATGATATTTAAGAACAAAGACAAGGAAGTATTGTGTTCAATGGCACTAAGATACCTCCAAAACTTCATGCAGCCTGGCATTCTCCAATGTATAATAAGGTAAACTCAGATACACTTTTTTCATACTCAAGACTTCTCAGTGCAGTAAAACATATGTGACACATGCTAACAAATGCTGTGGGAAGCAAATTTCACTGCAAGGGGGACATACAGACTGGCAGTCCCTTAAGGCAGAAGGGAATAGGGAAGTTTGAGGGCAAGCACAGAAAGCTTCCAAGAATGAACAAAGTGAAGGGCAGTTTGAAGAGGAAGTCGTACCATGCAGAGACTAAATAGGACAAACCACGTTCAGAACAGCACTAATGAGCTGCTGCAAAGTAACACTGCAAAAACACTTAAACACTTCTCATTAGTCTGCGCTACCGACTGACGCTGCAGCCCACCAGAAGGAGTGAGAGGGAAAGCTCCAGACCAGAAGCTGGAGGACCACCAAGAAGGAGGGCATGGAGTGGGTGTGGAGCAGCAGAAGAAAAACACAGAAGCCAGCATAGCTGGCAAGTCAGTCCCCCGGGGAGGCTCTTGTGATGTCAAGCAGAATGATTCAGATAATAAAAAGGAAATGGCCAACAACACACACAACCATTTTGTGCGCATCACACACGAAGGAAAAACAGATCGCAACCACTCAGGGATATTCCGTGTGAGCAGAGTCTTGGAAGGGTCACTTATTTTATAACCATTTTTTTGGTGGGGAGTAGAAAGGAGACTGAAGGAATGGAGAAAAAAAGGATTGCAATTTTCTTTTTTCTTCTTTTTTTTATTTCTCTTTTTTTAATAACAACAGAAAAAGTTATAATGATAACATTTCAAAAGAGGGGAAGGACACTAAAGGCAAAGGAAATGGTAATGATCATAACAGCTATTCAAGCACATATAAAGAGAATTTGTGAAAAGACAGAAAGAGGCCAGGGAAAGAAAACAAGCATAATCCTCTTGGAAAAAAACTAAGGCATTCAACAAGCCTGGGAAGAAACTAGAAAGAAAAGTTAGTACGGTAAGCTTTGAGGCAGACCTGACATTATACAGAGTCATTTTGCAGCAAAGAGAATTACACACTCGTGCATATGGCAACAAAGTCACACAGGGACATGTGAAAAGGCTGTTCTTTACTGCTCCCATTGCAAGGGACTGTCCATGGACAAATATATATTTCACACAGGCCTTCAACTGGGGACTGCTCTCATACCTTTGACTTTAACCTGATGCTTGGTACATTCTGGGCAGGGAAGGAGGGAGAATTCCTCTGTCTGATACATTGAATAGTCTGTGCTTGCAACCACAATCCGGTCTCCAGGCTCCCAACTACTAGCATCATCCAGAAGATTCAGTATTACTCCACCTACCGCTTCGACCTGGAAGCCTGAAACTGGGACACCTAATTAAGGAAAAAAAAAGTAAACACAATATAAGATTATATTCAACTTTATATGAAACCATTCTCTAACCAAGTAGATACTAATAAAATATGTATGAGATTTCGCAAGCTCCAAAGCCCTCTAAACTCGAACTCTGACCTTAAACATGCCAGTGTGACATACCTTTACAGCCTGCTTATTTATTTGATCTCAAATAAAACAAAGGGAAAAGTCAGAACTAACAGCAACAGGAAAAATCTATGATTTAAAAAAACCCCACAAACTAACATCATATGGCAACAATTTGTAGGTCCAGCTACCTCTGCTTGTTTCTAGTGACATTTGCCATTTTAAACTCTGCAGATGTAATCAAGGCCCTGGAAAAAAAAAGTAGAGGGACTTTTTTTTTTTAAGCACAACTAATAGAACAGTTTGGCAGACTAAATTACATACATATGATATTTCACTAGCTTATGATGGATTTGCATAAGTTCAGCTGCTTTTGCTAACTCTTGAACTTAACTCTACAGCACCAGCAAGTAAAAGATATATTTTTTTAAAAATCCACCAAAATACAAGTCTATACATTTTCATAGGGCCATAATGAACAGTAAAATGGCTTAATTGCTTAACAAGTAAACACATGACTACCATAAAAAAATTCTTTTGAGGAAAACACTATATTGCTTAATAATTCTAAAACCAGAAAAAGGTAACTACCCATAAAAACCTCAGATCAAAGCTATCTTAAGTTTAAAAAATTAATAAAGGATAAAATAAGTGATAGGCTTTCTAGCTTTTTACAGCACAGATTCAACTTTGTATGAGAACAGCTGCCTAAAGTTCAGCATTCAAACAGCAAGAGAAAATTGTAGAAAGAATAAAACACTTCTCTTGGCTTCTATCAAGTTTTCTTTTTTAGCACTATAACCAACATCTTGAAAGCTTAGATTTAAAATATACATGGCCAAAAAATTACTAAAATAAAATTTAAAAAAGCATCAGCATTTATAACACTCCTATCTCCATTTAAATATACTAAAAATTAAGATTCTTAATATGATACTGATCACATGCTCTATACAAACAGATTGAGAAAACAGATAGCAGTGAAGAACTGTGTGCTCATATTTCATCCGCAGCAAGCAAAAACAACCTACAGTAGCACTCAAAAATTTAAATTGCAACCAACATCTCTAGCAAAAAAAAAAAGGCATATATAATATTTTTCTTCTTCTCCAACTGTAGGATTTCAAAAAACACTTTCCTACCATCATTCCATTCGCTGTAAGCTCTCACAACAAACTTCTGCCCGTCCACTGTGAAAAACTCTTTCTGAGCAAGAGCTTTCCCACCAGTACTGTGGTTTTCATAGTTTCTCACTGATTCATTACAGGAAGAATTTCCACCACCTATAACACCAACTAAAGCCCACGCTTGCCTGTGAAAATCAAAAGTAAATGTTTAAATAAAATGGCTTTTAACAAATTCTTCACAAAAAAAGGAAAAGACAAGGAGCACCAAAGTCAAAAAACCCTTTTATCTGCTCTTCTAAATTAATTTTAAAATGCAACTTCAAAATGTAGAAGAAAATGGGCAGACCTCATAGAAAAGAAAATAACTGGATGTCCTATATACAAAATGGCAAATAAAAGAGCTCTCACTGGAGAAGACTTCCATATACATTTTAAGGAAAACATTGAACAAGATACACTTTTTTCCAAAAGCAAAAATCGCTAGAGATGAGCGACAGACAAAAGCAATACAGGATCCTATTCCCAAAAAGCATTAGTAGGGCACAGGAGGACTAGGAGCCAGTGCCAACATTCCTGCCATGGCCCGCTGCCATTAGCCAGCAGCATCCCAAAGGAGTGGCCAGGACTCCCAGGGGACCACGTGTTCATCAGGCCAGGAGGGATGGACTCAGCCAACAGCACCCATTGGCACTGGCTACTGTGCTGGACAGTCAATAGCTCTTGAATCTTTCAGAATGCTCAGATCCAGAAAAGGAACCACATGCTGTTACACAGCCTCTGCACAAGAGATCAACAAAATGTCTGAAGGCTGAGACCTAGGGTTGTTGTTTTTCACTCCTCCCTGGCCCACCCCTCAGCTGGACACCTACTTGGCTGAGCATCAGCATAGAGCAGGGAACTGCCCTGGATGTACTTGCCCTTCTTATGGCTCTGCTCAATGCATCTAAGTTTTTGGAAATTAAAAGTAAACAACACACCACAGAAAGTTGTTACCAAGTTCAAAAAAAACAAGTCTATTTTGCTGTCCTCTGTAATGCCATAATCATGTGTACAGAGGAAGCAGTCGAGATCATCTAAAAAAGCTGGACAATTTTGCATCATTAAAGTTGAATCATTCACCCTAAATGAAAACAGTCTCAACTATCTGGACTACAGTCTGTTGCTAATGATTGATTTAAAGGCAGATATTAAAACCACCTTCGATCCAGCTGCCTTGATTTCAGTCCCCTCTTGATATTTTTGTTGATTGGGATTCATTATCATGTTCATAGGAATACTACATATTGGGTCAGCTTTTCAGCAGCAGCAGCAAACAATCTGAATGTTTCACACATCAACATTTAAAATAAAGGTATTTCGATGCATGTTATTTTGCAGGAAGAGGTAGAAGGAGAGAGGGATGTAATGGAGTATTCACCTCCATGCTGAAATCTTCTTCACTAGCTTTACAGGTTTAACAAAACGACCCTCAGTGAGCCATCGGGGAGAGCTTCTCGCCCATCTTCCACAGCAGAACAAAACAATTTTATGTGCTTACAGAGCCTTTACTGACTACGGAAAACAGACAAGAATCAGTTCAGCAGAGAAGGAAAAAAGGCTGCTTCTTCCCAGTTGCAGGCTGAAGATGTTCCTCATTTCAGACAAACTGTGTGGAGGTCACAGGCAGAGACAAATCCCACAAATCTACACCTCTCAGGACAGGTCGGGCTGGCTGTACCACAACCTGAACAACCCAAAGCCACAGGGGCTTTGCTGCTTTCAGAAGTGGTGCTCTACTTCAGGACATCCAGGTCTTGGCATCTCTAACCAAACTGCTTCAGAGGCAGCACAGCATGTGCTTTCCATTCCATGACCCCACCCTTACACAGTCAGTGACATAAATGTATTCCTGACAGGAACTGAGGTCAGAACATGCCATCCTGACTGACACGCCAGCCCGCCTCTGCAAAAGTATAGGGAGGAAACTAACAGGAATCCAGATGTTAGGGCCTGGTGAGGGATAAGAATAGAACAGAAAAACTAAATGACCAATTTCCTGGAAAATACTGGACAAAATAGAGAGGTTATACAACATTGCCTCAATGGAAGCTGAAGAACAGACTGACAGTCACTTAGTAGACTGGGTATACTTTCCCTTGTATCGACAACACAGAATCATAGAATGATTTAGGCTGGAAAATACCTCTAAGATCATCAAGTCCAACCTGTGACCAATCACCATCTTGTCAACTAGACCACGGCACTAAGTGCCATGTCCACTCATTTCCTGAACAACTCCAGGGATCCCTGAGCATCCTCCCATCTCCCTGGGCAGTCCATTCCAATGTTTAACAATCTCTTCCATGAAGAAATTCCTGCTGAATTCCTGAACCTCCCCTGGTGCAGCTTGAAATTAAGTCCTCTGGTCCTGTCACTACCTGCTTAAGAGAAGAGATCAAGCCCCACCTGGCTAACAGTCTCTTTTCTGGTTGTTGTAGACAGTGGTAAGGTCTCCCCTGAGCCTCCTTTTCTCCAAGCTAAACACCCCCATCTCCCTCAGCTGCCTCTCATATGCATTACTCTCTAGACCCTTCATCAGCTTTATTGTCCTTCTCTGGACAAACTGCAGCACCTCAATGTCTTTCTGGTAGTGAGGAGCCCAGAACTGGACACAGAACTTGAGGTGTGACCTCCCCAGTGCTCAGTACAGAGGAACAATCATTTCCCTGGTCCTGCTGGCCACAGTATTGCCAATACAAGCCAGGATGACACTGGCCTTCTTGGCCATCTTGGGTACATTGCTTTGTGTGTCCAGAGTAGTGTGAACAACCCTCTGCAGCACAAAGCCAAGTTCAAAACATGCACTGCAAAAAGCCATTTGCAACAACTAAATGAACGGCACAGCAGTTTAAGTTTCCTGCTTTAATAATTCCTGCTATACCTCTTCTACTGTCTCACCAACCAAATCCTGACCAACTGAAAAGAATGGTAAAAAGATACAGAAACACCTTGTAAGTGCACTTCAATTACAAAAAAATTCCAGAGATCAGTTCCTTTGCAGACTCAATGGAGGAGTAACATACTTCCATTTCAACAGTGCAGGAATATGAGTAAGATGGTATTTGATACACGGGATTAGCATCCCTTAGAATCACAGAATGGTTTGGGTTGGTAGGAACCTTAAAAATCACTTAGTTCCATTCCTTGCTTCTCTAAAGTCAGAGGCATTAAAAGCTCCACCTAACAGCTGTTTTCCACCTGCATCTTAGAATGACAGAAAAATCCTTGCTGCACCCAGTTTTAATTTCTGTAAAGAACAGTGAAAGAGAGCAATTACAAGTAATAAAGTCTGTCACACAAATATCTGTAACTATCAGTCTCTGCACTATATCACTGAGTACTATTACTGCAGCACTATGCACAACACGAGAATTCTCTGAAAACTTTATGAACAGACACTGCCAAAGGTAACAAATCCCCCAAATCTGCATCTCATCTTTACTTAGCACAAAAGGGAAAATAAATTATTTACCTGTAACTTAATCCTCTGACAAACTTACTTCCCAGAAGATTTTGAATAGTCACTCTGGTTTCCTCCAGTAGATTTTTAGCAGCAGAATCTCCTACAGCAATAGCAATAATGCGACCAGGACTTCCATTTTTCAGTAAGTTCTGAAGCTTCAAGCTTTCTTCTGAAAATTCATGAGTATCAAACTTCAGCACTTCCAAAATCTCTGCTGTGTCCTGATCAATCACTCTAACATTTAGTCCTCGGGAAAAATTCTTTTTAAATGTATAAGGACCATAGGCCAGCCCTGAGAAATACAAAGTCTTTGACAGAAAAGTCCATGATAGCTTCTGGTGCCCATGCAACTCCAGTGTTCCTTCAGGGCCCACGCCAATAAATTTTTCACCAAATTCTAACACATCAGCACCTTCATTTGATTTCCCATACAAAATAATAGTTGCTTTGGATTTATAGCGGCATTTCTCTGCTCCAACGTGAAGCATTCCACCATCCTTTATCAGGATAAATCGAGTTCTCAAGGTAATATTTTTAGAACCTTCTTTATCATCAGCAAAAACAAGTATACCTAAAGGAAAGAAAATATTTCTGTATGTCAAAGCAAAATTCAGATAGACTCAAAAAACTTCTGCAATAAGAACAACAGAGAAATTACAGATTTATTTTCCACACCCACTAATTGAGCTGTTATGTTCTTACATATATTTATGAATATTTGGGAAAGCAACTGCTACCAATTGTGATTTATCTTTGCAAGAATTTGCTTGGTTTATTCCTAATTATTTTCTGCCATTTTAGTAGAATTACTAATATACGAGAGGTACCAGCAGAAGACAAGCAGATCTTGTACAAAGAAGGCTACTAAACAATCTTTTTTTAGTATATATCCTACAGAAAACTTTATCAGTGATGCACTGAAAAGATACTACAGTGTTCATTCATCTTTTGAATTACATACTTGACCTGGTAGCAGGCTGAAAAGTAAAAGCACAGCGACTGGTTAATAAGCTGCAATGTAAACTTTCAATATATTTTTATGTAATCACAGAAGTAAAAAATACACAGAACACTGAAGCATGGTGTTTATCCTGCAATTTCATACCTCCATCCTGTATAACTATAGAGTGTACTGTAGCATCTGAGTTCAGACGAAACAAATCCCCTTTTTTGATAAAAACTCTTTTTTCAGGATCTTTTCCAGGGCTCCAGTTTTTAAGACGAGGATTCTGATCAGGACAATTCTCTGCAATACAATGTGAAATTCAACTTTTAAAAAACAAACACCATCACATCAATCAAGGCATCATTAGGATGAACACAAGTAAGACAGTCACCCACAAAAGATTCTCACCTCTTTCTATGGTTACAACACTGTACCCACTGATGCCACTGTTTGTATCTGAGTAGCCAAAAAGACACATGTAAGGTAGCTAAACTCTCAAGGGTAGGAAGGCCTTCTTACACTGTATGAAACTACTGATAACCACACACTGTTGACAATAGATACTTCTGAACTCCATCTGATTTTTTTCTTATTTGCTATATCACCTGTGGTAGATGAGAAGCGGCAAGCAGGATACACTCAGATGCAGAGCAATCACACTGAGCAATGGAAGTCTTAGGCCAGCTACCTAGGCTAACTAACATGGTTGTAAAGCATCTAGGTCCCTTCCCTATGTCAGAAAGGCTGATACCATCTTGCTTTTAAGGACGCAAATCAATTCTTTCAGTGTAGGTTTGCAGGCAAGGGATAAAAGAGGGACAAGACATCCTTATTATATTTAGTATAATACATAATTGGCTATAGCAGTTTCCTGAGAGACAAGACATTTGGATTTAAACTTATTGGTTTGTATCCCTTAGGAAGTCAGCTTAAGTATCAGGCTACAAACCACACAAGAGTAGAGACACATGCAAGCCTTGCTGAAACTCCACTGAAGGTCTGGCACTACACAGGCAATAACACCAAGCTACAAGGCCAGAAAAGGAGAGGTAGCAGCAGGAAGTGACAGGCTTGTGTGATTTCAGATGAAGTTACAGCAACGTAGTATTTACAACACATACCTCTTTAGCATATTAAGCATCTGAGTAATGCAGCAGCACAGGCATATTCCTTGGAATATGTTACCAAAAGTCAGATTAAAAATATTTTTCATATGCAAAAGACAACTAAAAAGATGCCAAAATAAACATGTTAGCAGCTGAATTGAAAGTCACAGTCAGAATAGCCTTTGCACAATCTATCTTCTGAAGAAAAACACTCACATGTGAAGTGCAACTTCAGAGGCAGAAAGCTATTAGCGATAGTCCATTCTTGCAAAACCTAAAGAAAGCAAAACCTATCCACAAGTTTAACACAAGCCAGCCTTAGTTTTGCTGACAGAAATGTTTTTCCTTCAGTGTTGACTCTCAGCTTATCAAATTCCTCCCAACTCAGGAAACCCACATATACCAAAATTTCACTACCAGTGCAGAAAAATTAGCAAACTGCAGAAAGAGCAAAAGACATATAAGTAGCAGTATAAAAAGAAAAACAAAATTAAATCTTTTGGGAGGATCCTATGAAGACAGCATTTGGAAAATGTAATTCAATAAGGGAAAGCCAAAAAGCAAGAAGTATTGCAATTAGCAAGACTGCTGAGCACTCACCGGATAAAGGCAAGTCTACTGTCTGACTCATGCAGAGTCCCTAACCCCTTTTCCCCAGATACCACACACACAAGCACTGTGAAGAAACACTTATTTCCTGGCTGGTAGCAAAGGGCAATGTGAGGAAACCATGAGTCAGCAACCTGATGACTTCTGCTTAGTGTGATTCACAGGAGCAGATCTAGTGACTGAATTTTTCTGTTGAGTCAGAAAGAAGAGGTATAGCACAGTAACTAAAAAAAAATACAATTTTAATATCTATTGTACATTACAATCCATCGAGAATGCCATCAGAATCAGAAACGGGCACTCCTGTAATGCAAACATGCTTCTGGGGCATGGTAAACAGATGTGCTCAGCAAAAGTATTTTGAAATTCTCCCTTAGTAATTGCAGTGGGCTGCACGGAAACACCAAATATTTAGAACTTCATCATATGTTACCTCCAAAATTACTGATTTCATCTTACAGACGACAGTCATTGCCTCTATAGTTAAGGTTAAATGAAATCAGAACAGATCAGAAACCAGTAGGTAGTGATGACCTTGCCAAATTTAGTCACTCATGTTGAAAACTTTTCAAGTCAAGCCTCTACTTCAGTGCATTTCTGTAAAAATGGGCCAACTCTCCTTAAGGTTTTGTTCCTTCTAATAGCAGGGGGGGAGGAAGTGAAATTTTTGCAAATTGCTGAGGAAAAATACATCACCCCACCCACAAGAAAACACCCTGATAAAAAATAAACTCTAGAACTTTCCATGAAGCCAGCATATGAAACTTGGCAGGAGAAAAGACGGCAGGAAGCAGTTCTGAAGATATAGTTAAACAGTTACTTTCTACCTGCTTAGACATCTTGTCTGGAGTTTTTAAGGCCTCTGGGAAAAAGTTATCAGTGTTATATTATGCTCAGCATAAGTTTATCACAGCTGGGCAGCTAAATTTTCTGAGGATCCTGTTTATCCTGGGCAAGCTCCAGCCCAGAGATTCAACAGCAAAGCAGAACTTTCCACTGAAAACCTCCCCAGCTTGTCATCCTGACCATGCAGCACAAGCCCAGGGAAATGGGGAAGAAAATTGCATTTCCAGTGCTCTTTCTGATCTCCAGTGTTCAGGACTCTTTCAAAAAAGAGATGACAGGATGATAAAAGCAAGGAGGAAAAAAGAAACCAGTTGACAGGCAGGAACAGAAATGCAGACTATCGTTTTCCATTTGGGGAAGGTAAGCCAGAGGTTTAGGATTTATGCTCAATTACTACCAAGTGCCACATTCCCTTCACTGCCTTTTAAACAGCCATTACAAGTACTGACAGTATGCACTTCCAATTAGCCCTGAGGAAGAACATACCTAACTGGAACTGATGTCATTCACTGCAGTACTGCATGTGCTTGTGTTGGAGCTAAGCGTATTACCATTTCAACTTGTTGGAGAACTGGGAAGTTGCTCCAACAACCGTATGTCAATCAGATTTTCCTTGGTGTTTATAGGAGTTTCTCTTGTGTCAGGATTTCACAGTATCACAGAATGGGTAAGATTGGAAGGGCCCACAGTCGATCATCTGGTCCAATCTCCCTGCTCAAGTGGGGCCATCCCAGAGCTCACGGCACAGGGTTATATCCAGACGGTTCTTGAATACCTCCAGTGAGGGAGACTTCACAGCCTCTCTGGGCCACCTGTTTCAGCGCATGGTCACCTACACAGCAGAGAATTTCTTTCTCATATTAAGGTGGAATGTCCTGTGCATCAGTTTCTGTCCATTAACTTTTGTCCTATTGCTCAGCACCACTGAGAAGAGTCTGACTTCACCTCAAAGTACTTCACAGAGTCAACTGGGCGAGGCACCCTTCAGTCCTCTGTGAATGTGTCTGTAACCGAAGTACTTACTTGCATATGTACCCGTTACCAGTGATCCAGATCACAACCCAGGAATAACCTTCCGTTTACTACTCCCTGAGGTTTTGTTGCTTTCCTTCATTATTATTAAGAATACTCAGTAACTTCACCCAAGAAGATATCTCAGCAAGCTACCACCAAGAGCAGTCCAGATGGATACGTGCATTCATTCTGTACTGTCATCTGAAATCTTCAACTGATTATCTGACTTGTTCAGCCTGTGTTGCGTTGACTTTGGAAACTGCATCTTATTAATTACTATGACAAAAGCTAGTGAGAAGCCTAAGTATGTTATTACAAGAGGCAACAGTTTAAATTCAAAATCCTCTTTAGCTTTTAGAAACCTGACTTCTGCCTTAAAAATACCCTAAAAATTCAAACAAAACAACCAAAACAACCTATGCTCCAAACTATACTACCAACATTTAGTGACTAGCAACTGCACTTCACAGCAGCTCCTAGGAGTAACTGGTCAGAGTGATGTACACTGTGTGATCAGCAGTTAATCACAACACCTGTTCATGCTTTACAGACACTGACACACCTCAGAGATTCTCCAAATTCCACAAAAGTTGTTCAGTTTTCTAAAATGAGCTGAAAAAAAACAAATCAAGACTAATAGATCAAAAAAGGGCCGTGCCCAATTTGTGTATAAACAAAGCAAACATGTACAGTTGGTATAGGTTCTCCCAGATTTTTAAATGTTTTTACTTGAATGCTTTTTTACTACCTTCTTCAGTTACTGCTTACACAGATAAAGATTTCATTTTGTCTACAATTTAGGAACCTACGAGACAGTTTCTGCAGACAAAAATAATTATGCTTATAAAACATTCATGCTTTTTCCCCTCAACCAGTAATATTTATTTACTGTTATGCCTGTTTCACTTAAGTAAATCAAATCATGCATAATAAAAACGACACTGATAACATAAAAAGGAGCTGATCTTTGCCCCAAACACTGCCTCCTTCAATGTTAAAATTGCACTAAGTGTCCTATTTTTGCACTTAACTTTCAACACTAATCCTGATCCTGAATTATTGAGTTATGATCACAGGTAGTATAACTTCTAGGATGATTTTGTTTGCAAAAGAACTTACCATCTGGAGCATATTTTGAAGCTATTCCCAAAAAAATCCCCAGTGCAACAAAAAGTGAAAGGCTAGAAATGGCAAAACAAATAAGAGTATTTTTATGCCTGTTGGCTTCTGCCTGTCGGCGGTGCTGCTCCACTGGTAGGGACGGAAGTCTTGTCCGGGCTTCTTGTCTGGCCGAGGTAAATTCAGCAGCAGCATGGCTCTGTGAGGGTGGTGGGGGACGGAGAGGAGCAATTCTCCCTGGGATGTACCCCGAAGACCTGTGATTGCTCCCGTTCTGAGGCCGGAGGAATGCAGGGGAGCTCCCCCTGGCATCAGCGTCTTGCATGTTATAAAGCCACTGGAACACACACACACACACATAGGGAAAAGACAAGAGACAGGCTTTCAGAGCACAGATCAAAATACATAAAAGAAAAAAAGAAATAACGACAGGCAACTTTAAGCCACATTTCTTAAGAAGAACAGCCACTGAAGCTGTGGCTATTTACGAAGTATCAGTCACTCAGTTGCTACTGGGCGCCTGACATGGTATAAAAGCATGGAACAATAGCACATGTGTCTTCAACAAAATTAAGCTCAAAAGCATCTGGTGTGGGAACCCAGTAAAGCACAGACCATTTCTTCATAGTTCCAGTAGGTATTTTTCAGAGTGTTTTCACAGTTAACTTGTATTCTGCGATTAAGAAATAAGCTGAACAATGAGAAAGCTAGCAACCCCTGCTTCCCCACAGTTATGTAAAGAATGCCTAAATGTATTTCTTCTGCGCACAGGAGCTGAACAAAATCCTCACTGTTTTCCTTCATGAGAAAGAAACTGAAAGAGACAACTCTTCCTTCCACACCGGAAGCAGTAAAATGCATTTAAATATACAAAATACAAAATACTATTTTATGTTTATTCATGCTGACACAACTTAGTCAACACTCTTAATGAGCTGAGGCATACAGGGCCCACAAACTTTACTTACAGTAGGATTTAACTGCCAGTAAATGTGCCTCAGGAACAGTCCTATAAGAGAGCCATCTGCATCTCATTCAGCAAACCCTGTGGTTTTCCTCACTGCTGAGATACTTGAGTTTGGACACAAAGCCTGGAAGCAACATGTCTCCTCCATATCGATGTACCTATCACCCAGAAGCGAGCGCTGCATTTATTTCAGTTACTAGTACTGCTTCCACCTTTATTCTGAAGCACTCAAGAGGAATGATTACCAATGCCATCACTATCTGGCCCATCCTCACCACCAGTTCTAACCCGCCATGCTTTTCTGCTTTAAGAGACACAAACCTCCATTTGACTGTTTTCTCAGGTTTTCCTGAGTCAACAGTGTTGTAGAGTACTCACAAAGCTGGCATGATTTTTTTTTTCTCATTACTATTAACATTTCTTATGGATAGAACATTTTGAGAAGGCTGCTCAAGTTTCAGTTAACTGAAACATAACTTTTTAAACTAAACCCTGAAGGGGATTTAGGCATAAGTCATGTGTATCAAATAGCAACGTGAATCAGGAAAATAAAAACTACTAATAATGGAAGAGCATAAAGATCCTCTTTCTCTTCCATTAAAAAAGGGTCACTCTGAAGTGTCAGGCACGCTGATGAAGAAGAAATGTGACAACTGTAATCTTATTCTGAGAAGTACCAAAGGAGCCTTTTGTCTCTCATGGTGCAAAATCTGATACTTCACTGTTTCGAGGCAAAAGAGCTGTTACTATTGAACAGGCTGGATAATCCTTTTAGGGAAGACAATGCATCTCCAGATGTATACACAATGACAATCAAGGCACTGAAACATTAACTGGAGTAGCTATCCCAAAGTGCAAAAATTATTCCAAGTCCTCCAGCAGTGTTTCTTGCACCTGTTTGTTACAGCAAATTGATTTTCACCACTCTCCTTTCTGTTCTTTGAGAAACTATTTCCCAAACATAATCTTCTCTTCCCAGACTTAACTGCCCAATGTGTTATGAGCAGTGGAACACTTTGCTTTCACCACATGTGCTTTTACACTCAACTTGTCATCTCTCAGCAGTGAAAATTCAATCATTTCTATGTTCTAGAAGTGGTGTTAAAAGCTAAGCAGAGAAGGAGCTTTTCAACTAATTCAAAGACAGTCTAGCTGAAACAAATACTGGACTAACTTGTTGATTAAAAGTTTTAAGAAATCTGATCCCACATTAAGATTTATTTTATTTTATGATTTGAAACCCTTACTCCTTAAACTTAAAAAGTTTTCAGTCATGGCATTTATCTGTGACATCGACAAAATAACTACAGAGTTCATTATAGCATGACACAAGGAGTTAACGAGTTTGTTAATTACTCAGCTGTATCATCTAAATTCAGATTGGCCATGCAAAACTTAGTATTACAAAATAATTTTACCACAATTTTGCCTATCAAGGTCTCAAAGTACTGCCAGACTCCTAAAGAAAAAAAAAAAATCATTCCTTACAACAGACATTGAAAACACTTGTGTCGTATTTCAAGCATATTTTGTTTTGTACAAAGCTTTCTGCTTTGTTTGCAAATCCCATTTTGGAAACCCTAAAAGTTTTCCAATTATCCCATTCAAGTGCAAACACAGGTCACCCCAAAGACAGGTGGAAAAGAGACTGCAGAACTGCTTTCCTGCCCATTTCAAAATAAAAAGAATGAAACAAAGCCACAAGGAGATACTTAGGACATGCTAGAGAACTACCATATAGTTTTCCATTAAAACAGGAGTAACCATTGCAACACTTCCTTCCCTCTTCATGTATTATTTGAAATTCCCTAGCTGGAAAAGGATCTCTTCTATCCTGTAGAGCAGCTACTGGCTTCTTTAAAAGACAAATTGATAATCGAATTCAAATTATTGGCTTGTTTATTTCCACTCTGTGGATAGCACCACAAAAATGCATGCATAGTAATTGGCTGTATGGCCAGTTATGTCTCAGAAATGCGATTGAGTGCATGAATACAGTCTGTATGTCACAAATACCGCACAAATACAAATTTTTCTCTGTAAATGCATTTACAGAGTAAAATGCAGGACAAAAAACCACAAACTGTTGAACTACCTAAATATCCCATTTCCTTGCAAGTTCCCATGCACCTGAATTTCTCCGTGTTTCCCTTTAACCTGTGCCTATGCTGTGGTCTCCTAAAGTAGATCTGGGCATCATGATCTGGGCATCTCTTCCTGATGGTATGACCTCAGACAAGAACACCACCCAATTTTACAACTGTACTGTAATATCGAGAATAATTCGAAGCAAGGTGCAAAGTAAAATACTGCATTATTTTCAGTAACAGTCAAGTTCTTGCACCATATACAACCAATTACCTAAAAGTTATATAGAGCTCAATCTGTACAAATGTTATTTGTCATGCCATTCAGGCATGCTGTTGTTTCAGTATTCCCGAACTGGAATTCAGTATTCCCTTCAAAAGGGTATCATGCAAGATTTTAAATCCGTTATTCAACACAGCTTTTAGTTAGGGCCACACTTAAACATGTGCTTCCAGCTCATCAGTACCAGGGAAGCTTCCTATGCACAGACTCAGCTGGAATATCTCAGATGTTTCAGCCCAAAAAGTATTTGTCGCCATCCATCTGCTGGATGACTGCACTACTTGCATATCACTCTTCTGTAAGAGTAGTGCTACTCCACACAATCCAGATTTTTGTTCATGCAACCCCTTCCTAAAACATAAGCAAGTAGTTCTCATAGTGATATCATCAGCCAACTCAGTTTAAACCACCTAAAATAAAAACTTAAAAAATTTTGTTTTGCACAGCATCTAAGTGAAAACAGTGAATGCCTGCAAGTCTGGATCTGCCTACAGAGCATCTGAGCTGTGTAGACAGCAAACCCCAGCAGGCAGACAGCAATGAGCTGCTGAACAGGCTGCAACATCTCCAGTCTCCTCAAGAATTCCTTCACCACTTTTAACTTGTGCCACTACCACACTCATAAAAGCCCACATTGTTCCACACTGCCAGAAACTAGAAATATATGCACTGTACAACCAAGGAATAACACCTGAACCTCCTAAGATGTGACTGTGTGCCGAGAACCAAGTGCCATACTTATCCATTACTCATTTGGGGGTTGGTTTCCTGGAAAGGAATCAGATTCTTTCACCAGATAACTCAAAACATCACCTGACACCACCCAAAATGTGAGAAATATTCCAAGATATTTCACGCTTCTCTGCTGTCAAATAAACCCCATCAAACATGCTAGAAAACTCGCACACCCCTGCACCTTCTGAAAACTTTGTCAAGAAAGTATGCTTACTTCCCTGCAGTGCAAAGAAATTAATGTTTCACTTTAAGCATGTTTTAAGGATCATACCTCTTAAAAATAAAACAAAAGAGAAACCAGAAAAAAATCACACACTTCTGTTGATCTGGGCTATCAAACACCATCAGCTGTAGTGCTGACCTATTACCCCACTGTCTAACTTCAGAGCATATAATTTCCATTAAGGAAAAGGCTGAGGAAAGGTGGAGGAACACAACCACCAAAAAAAAAAAAATATTTCCCCATGCAACACAGCACCACATGCTGCTTTCCTGGTAGAGGCACTTGTCTGGTATGAAATCAAAGTGTAGTGAGAGACCCAAGAAAAGGGACAAGAATTCAGTATTAAAAAGGTTCTAAGTAGGTACAATTACTGAACAGAAAGTGATATAAACCAAACACCTAAAGTACAACGTGCACATTTTTACAAGCCTTCAAGCTGGTCAACTACAATGGAGATACTAATTCAATGCTTCAAGTGCCCTGGAAGTCACCAGTTCAATGAATCCCAACCTCACCATTAAGAATAGTCCCCTATAGATACACAGGGTGCCCACATGCTTTCCTATCTGCTTCCACATTTCCCTATCTGGTTCCACATTTTCTTCTACTTCCTTATTCTGAAATTACACCTACCTATTCACTACGACCACAGACAGCAATGTTTGTAGGAACCCACTTTTCCACCTGTGTACAAAAGCTGGAAAGAATATGTGCACATTAAAACACACTAAGACAGTTAAGTAATTGTTGAAAATGACAATAACTTTTATAACAGCCTGAAAAATCCCAGCCGACTTAAAAAAAACGTGTGAAAACTCTTATTGACATTTTCTAGGCACACAAGCCATTTGCTGCATGCCACCACTTTGAATTTTTACTGAATTTTTTGGCATACAGAAAACATGCAAAATTGCATGATATGCAACCATTTGAGCCAAGGACCATGTTTCCTAAAACAAATCTTTCAAAGTACAGAATCACAGAATCACTTTGATACCACGTATCAAGAGACAGAAGTGAAAGCATGCATTATATTTACACTGTAAGACAAGGTCTATAGATAGAAGTAATCTTCATCAGCTGCTCCAGTGAAATCTTAGAGCACACTAGTCTCTCTCCAAGTCAGAAGCAAATTTCAAAATTATAGGGAAAGCTGAACTATGTATGTTTAGGTGATACGATATACAAAACAATTTAGCTACTAGCTATGGATTAGAAAGGATGACAGGGTGAGGGGGAGACGATGGTGAGATGATTGCTTCCCAAGGGAAGCAGACAGGTAATTTGTAGCCTCTGGAATACAAGTATGTCTATGGGGACAAGTATGAAATTATAGCATGTCAAGCAAAACCACTATCAGATTCATGGCTTACAGTATACAGGACAGCCCTGAATTTAATTCCTAGCCTCTTGTGGAGGTGTTTGGTAGATCACCATTAGGGATAAGACTGAAAGATCAGAGGCAAAATGGGTATTTGTACAAGAAAAATGGTTCCCTAGTCCAATGACAACTGGGCTTTTGTCCTTCACCCACAGTTTGTGTGAATAAGCTCTGTAGAGCTTGCTTGTTTTCACTTACACAACTGTCAGGAGAGTATTTGATGCAAGAGATGAAATATCTAATTTTGCAGAAAGTTCATGTATAAAACTTAGGGATTTTTGTACTTCTGCAGAGATGTGTCTTACTACAGAAACTGCAGGGACATGTTTTTTTTCCAAACGTTGTCCTGCAAGCTTTCAAGAATTCTTAACTGACCAGAAGACACTGTTATTTTCAGTCTGCTCAAATACAACTGTAGTATTTTCAAGTCTTGCCCACTAAAACAAAGAAACACAACTGAGAAGCCACAGCAAACCATTGTCAGTATATCTAAAATGGTACCTGACACTTAAGAGTGAATTCTACTTTTCTCCCTATATTTCTTTTTGATACAGTTAACCTCTATAAATGAATTATAAATTGGGGAACTCTATTCTGTTTTTCATTCACTGTTAAAACAACAGCATGTTCTGCTGGAGGAAACCATGCAGAAATCACTTGTTTCTTTGCATGCAAGTGAATTGATTGACAACTTAAATACAGCAGATGCAAGAGAGCACGCTAGGAAATATGCGGCACATGGGCTGAAATAAGCAACATGAATGGAACAATTTTTACTGTTTCATATTTTCAGGAATGAAAGATTTAATAATTTGTCTATGAGAACAAGAGTGGAAACTTGCATTTTAATCACCCATCTGTTAATAGCTTGCTGCATGAGTCACAGCTTATTTCAGCCCCAAGGCTGTAATATGAGGAAAAAAAGAGGTCACTAGCCTCACAGGGACATTGGAGGGGTAGTTTAGAAAACACTTTGTTCTCCTCAGCTCAGTCATGCATCTGAGTACAAGTCTACTTTTAAGTAAATTAATAGCTCCATTTAAGTCAACACCTTCATGTGAAAGTGATGCATTTGCTGCTGCGTTCATCTTAGAGAACCTGAATATGATGGTAGGAAAAAAAAAAACCAAACCGCACAAACTAGCAAAAAACTTAACTACTTCTCATATTGACAATAAGAAGTGGTATCTACAGCTATCTGCAGTCTTGAGAAAAACACAAATCCCATCCAAACAGCCACAGCTTAGGACTTCACTGCAGAAAGTTTTCTGTGTAAATGGTAATACACTTCAGAGAGGTGAAGTCCAGTTCTGGCAATACATTGAATCACTGATGAAATAGAGTTCAGGTCTACAATCGTCCTCCAAAGAGGAGGAAAGTAAGATTTTCAAATTAGAAAAGTTCTCATAAATAGATTATAAGAATTAAGATTATAAGCATATATGACAATACAGAATATAACAGGGAAAGGGGAAAAGAGTGAGATCCCATGTTTAGCTTTGTTCAACAGATACAAGCAAAAATAATCCTCAGTGTACTGACAGAACCACTCAATAATCAGAGGGTTGTCATGTTTAAATTATATTTAAAACAATAATCAGTAGCATAATACGCTCTCTTCCATATCAGCATGTGCATTTCCTTCTTCTTAGGCAAAGCTGTTAAGTTCTTGTAATTTTTTCTCAGTCCAACTCAACCTTCAGTAAATGATATCTCACCCCTTATTCTGCTTACTTGAGGGACTGTTTTTAACTGTGTATCAACCACAAATAAAACAATGCTGCTTGAAAAGCTGAACTGCTGCAGCTGCACACTCACATTCTTTGAAGTTGCCTTGCATATGTATGAGCCAAGGTAAATGAGTATGCCTTAAAAAATTAAGTAAGAGCTCCAAATCACATCAATGAGAACACAGCTGTGACATCAGCACTTCTTAGCTGTTTGCACTCCCAAAGGATTCTTCATCCCGGTGGTGGATGACTAAGAGAGAGGATATATGACATAGGTCCATACAGTCAGAAGTAGCAGGAAGAATGCAAATGAGTTCATGTCTCTTCCAAGGGAAAAAAAAAAAAGGCTGAGACAGAGAGGTTTCTGAGCCTGACTCAGTACTGTATGCTGTGGACTTCCAAGAATTTACGTAGGTTAAGAGAGCAACAAGGCTGCAGAAAAGTCAGTCTCAGTCAGAGGGCTGGTGGATAAGTAATACTGCCTCAAGTTTAGGAAGTCCTTGAGCAGTAAGCTGTTCGAGGCTGAAAGCAGTAGCATCATTATGTAGTAACACCATTATGTAGTAACCAGATACCTTTTCCTCAGAATTGTCAGACATTTGGCAATTGCCTGGATGGACACTAAGCCTGATACAATGTGGTCACTCTTCTACTATGCTTTAAGATCTCATTTAACTGTCTTCTGCCTTCACTTTTCCAAAATCACCTCTCCTCCTCCAAGGACCAAATCCCTCTCAGCTCAGCCACTGCAACTGTCTGCTGACATTGTCAGCACAAAATACACCTTAACATGACAGCTTACATTAACACGCCAGACTGATACACAGTATCTGAAACTTAAGTACAATTTTCACTTGCTGTAGGAATAGTGACATGCAGTAGAATGGCACAGCACATACCAGCTAAACCCATCAGGGCACAAAGCCTTCAAAGGAAGAGTCTTGTGAAAAGAGTTTCTACCAATAAACTATCAAAGAATAACTTCCAGTATATCTGAATGCCAACATCCTCCACGGTTCTAAGGTACCACAGGAATCACAGAACTATGTGAGTCGAGAGCTTGGTGAAAAACAAACAGTGACTTAACTTACACTGAACCTTACACTGACTTAACATGAAACTTTTGTACAATCTTATAAAATAAAAATATGTTCTATTATTTTCCTTTTATAAAAGTCACAAATGGCATATTTGGGATAGAAGTAAGTCTTCAAAGAGCAAAACAAAGACCTGTAATCCACCATTAAGTACGCCTTCTGCTGAGCTAGTGGCCACATTCTTATTTTGGCTTATTGTGGTAAATTCCATTCTAGGAAACTCCAAGAAATTTGCACCCAGCCATTAAGTACTGCAACATCCTGCCAGGTACAGCTGGTCATCTTGCAGAACTGCACTACTCTTTTTTTCACATTCCCCTTCTTTAATCCCATGCACCAAAAAGATAGAAGAGCTGCTGATAGGTTCTCTTGCATTAAACTACTTCACACCAAAGGAATAAAATCTGTTCTAAAGTATGCATTCTTTAATGCCTTCAGTATTTCATTTCAATATTGGCAAACACCTGACTTTTCTTCCTCACATCTTTTATAAAGGTATAGAGTTTTCTACTCTTTCTCCATTTTCTTTCTCAGTTTTACTATTCCAAGAAAATATTTCAGTGGATTTCTACACCCATATCTACAAACAATTGCCAAAAATACCTCCATTAAATCAGTAGTGAAATCCCTTCTAGTAAAAATAAGCTGAGAATGAATCAAGTCTAAAAATCATGATTTAAATCAAGAAACTCCAATTTACAATACAGATTTTAATCATGTTTTGATGCACACGTTAGATGATTCTACAAAACTGTCTTAGTAATGCTAAGCATGAACTTTATTTATACGGTTAAGACTACACTCTTATAATTTTTTAATATACAGAAAGAGAGATTTACCAGATTTGTCTGAGGTTTTTAAATCGTTCGTTCAAGCACACAGGTGAAGAACAGTGTCGCTGCAAGCACTGTGGGACAAGTTTCCTTGAAGACATGCATGACGTGGCCCATCAGCCAAGAAGCTCCTTTAGCTGTGGGACAGGGGTGTAGCCGTACAGCTGTATAGGCTGCAGCATTAGCCCCCATCAAACAACGGGGACCAAGTTCCTTCTCCTCCCCACATGCCCGCAGCTCATGTACAAGGCAAAATGAAGAGGAGATGGAGCTCCAGAGTGTGGTCAGAGCCATCTCACAGGTAAAGAAGGAAAGGGTTACCTTCTACTCAACAGGTAAGAAAGACATAATTGAGTCACCAAGTAAGGTCCCTGGTATTTCTAATGTCCATCTTTTTTTCCTCACATGGAGAAAAAATAATGACCTGCAGAACACTGCTCATTTTCTGCAAAAAAGACTTCCATGGCGAGAAGCTGAACTGACTAACCTCAAAACACACAGAAGAAAGCATGCTAAAACTGTTTAATAGAATTTTTCTGAAATATGACAGACATACAATAAAGGAAGTTAACGACTGTGCTTTGTATTAAAAGCAAATTAATAAGTTATCTGTAATTAAAGAACATTTCTAGTCCAGACTGTCCAAGGCATGCAGGCATTTATTTGCATCTTTGGTGATAAGAATATTGTTTTGAAGTATTTAAATCAGACTGAAAAGCACCTGTCCCACTGCACTCTCTCATTACACAAGGAAATAAAACCTCCTTTTAAGTACAAGCTACTCAAACATGTATCAACTCAAATTTAAAAAAAAAAAAAAGCTGTAAAATAACCAAGGTAGTCCCCCAGCTTGTGCTCTACCTATCTTTATACTTACGCCTTAGAGGAAAAACAACCTTTTTGTACCCCAGCTCCATCCCCTGATATGTCAACTTGGAAGAAATGTGAGCTGTGTCACCAAAAGGTAACTCTTCCAGCCATAGGACCTGTTACAGATAGCAACCCTTTAATGGATTTCACAGAGCTTTCTGAAAACAATGGCTTTTCCACACAGGGGTCACCATCTTCTACTAGTTAGTGTCTCCACCAACCAGTGACAAGTCTGATGAACTGGCTAAAAGTTTCCAGCCAACCCTCATCACCATTTTTCCCACAAAATACTGTGGGGGTGAAAGTGATAATATTCATAATTAAAAAACCCTACAGTCTGCCATTGAAAAACACCTATCCACATCTCAAAATAGCACACTCCCCAGCTACTGTTCAGATCATATGCTGAATTTTAGAAGACACTCATTTAGCATGGACCTCACAACACCCCTTGTCTTTGTCCTCTTCCCCCCCACACTCACTTTTTTCTCCTCAAATTTGATGATGGGGGCATTATGAGTGCTTTACATAAAACCATTACTCCTCTGGACACTTTGTCTAGCTCAAAGTCCCTGGTATACAGACTTTGTATGTATTAGCAGGGAGAGCGCAGGAGGCGCAGGCACAACAAACTTGATCAGGCAGATTTTACATCTGCACAGGCAGTGCATAGTATCTATGCAGACAAAGCATGTTGAAGAGCTACAGACTCCTAAGAACAAAGATGAACATCCCTTCCTCCCTACTGCTACCCATAGGCCATTTCCCATCATTTCACATTTTTTCTGTGATTCATTAAAACTTGACTAATGTCACACAAAAATACGAAGTACTGCTTTATCTTCATTTATCTTCATTTAGTCTTTGTCAAGGCCCAGGTGCTATTTTCTTTTTATAACTACTCAGAAATTTAAAATCTCTCCCCTTTTAAAGAATCCGTGCCGCTACTTCACATGTAAAGCACAAACAAGGACAGCATCTTCAGCACACAGCTCTCACCTAAGCTGTGATGTAGCAAAACCGCGGGGCGTTCATCACCGCACACCCTCTTTTCTTGGAAGGGCTGAGATGATGTACAACTCCCACTGTTTCTTCCGTGCCTCTGGGCAAGTAAAGCAGACACTAGTTATTAGTCACCAGGAAGGCACTCCACGATAACCCGATTATTCGGGGATACCTACCAAGTCCCAGCGCAGTCCCTGCCGCGATGCTGATTTGAGCCCAGCTGCTTCCCACTGCGATTCCAGCAGCATCCCACCGGGCGCGCCAACAAAGCCGCGGCCCAGCCAGCGCGGCCCCGCCGCACCTGCCGAGCACCCGCGGAGGAGTCGCGGGGCCCACACCTGCTGGGCACAGGCCAAACGCCCCGGAGGCTCCCCCGGGCGGCCGCTGCCCGGCTTTCCCCGCCCCGCCACCGCCTACTGCTGCAGCTGCCCCCGCTCCGTCCTTCCCTCCCTTTGCTCTCCACTCTTTCCTTCCCTCCCCTCCCGCCGGCCCCGGGAACAAAAGAGGCCACTGCGGCAGAGCCCCGCCGGCAGGCGCGGCAGCCCAGCCCGGCCCGCACTCCGGCGGCCCGCCCGACCCGGCAGGCCCGGCCCGTCTCGACGCTGACGCCGACCCGGCCGGAC
Source organism: Pipra filicauda (assembly GCF_003945595.2). NCBI lineage: Eukaryota > Metazoa > Chordata > Aves > Passeriformes > Pipridae > Pipra > Pipra filicauda. The sequence goes on along the minus strand of NW_024104509.1, from coordinate 2,228,735 downwards.
CGGGCGCGATCTCACCTGGGCCCGGCGCTGGCGCGCTCAGGGCGGCGGCATGGCGCTCCCCGCCCGGGACACGGCGGGAGGCCGCCGACTGCTCGCCAAGTCCCGCCGCTCCCCGCCCCGGCTGCCGCCCTTACGCAATTGGCAGCGACCGGAACCCCCGCGGGGAGTCCCAGCTCCCGGCCCCGAGCAGCGGCGGCTGCGCCCCGCAGCCCCGCCCCCCGCGCTCCCACCGCCCCCGCGCCGGGGGCGGAGCGGGGCCGCCCTCACCGCCCTCACCGCCCACCCCCCCCTCGCACCGCCGGGGCCGCCCGGCGGTGGCTCCGCTCCGCGCTCCGCCGAGCACAGTGACTCCCGCCCCGGCTGGAGGGGTCTCCGGCGGGACTGCATCCCCCCGGCCCGGCCGAGGAACTTCCCGGCGGGACTGCATCCCCCCGGCCCGCCCGCCCGCCCGCCTCCTGCAGCACCCGGGGCTAGGGGGGCAAAGAAGAGGCGGAGGGGTACTTTGCACCCCTACCCTGACCTACGGGTCTCCTCCGGGCTGGGTGGAGAGAAGCTGATTTACAACTAAAATATCAGAGGCAGCGGTATATGCCCATGTCCGAGTTTTAAAAATAAATTAAAGAAAAAAGTCCGCAGTATAAGCGCGCAGGTAGTGCCGGGGCGCTGTGAAAGGTCCACCGGGTGCAAAAGCAGGTGAAGAAGCGGGAGGCATCGGGGAGAGGCACAGTGCGCTGCCCTCGTAGAGGCAACGGGGCGGGGGGGGGATGGAGAGATGAAGCGCATCGGAGGCGACAGTAGCAGAGGGCAGAGGCACGGGGCAGCTGTCGGTACACGCGCGCTGAACGAGCTGACCGGGGAGAGCGAACAAAGTTACTTACAGCAGTCGTAGTCCGGGCAGTCTTATCTGGGGAAAGAGATGACTGGAAAATCTGATTCCAACGCGCCTTTTTTTTTTTTTTATTATTTTTTTTTTTTTATTTTTGGTGTCTGATTTGAAACAAAATCAAACTAAACCCCAAAATGTACTGAATTTCAAGGAACCTGTTCCTGTAGCTGTTACTCACCAAAGAGCATCAATTGGTTTAGAAATTACGAGGGATTGTGAAGCTCCAGGACTTGCCTTTGCTGAGGACCCGGAGCCCCAGGGCACCTCAGCCTCCCAGGCTGTCAGCTTTGATGTAGATCTGACATTGGGCTTGTCTTAAGCTTCAGACCTCCCACCGTTTCCTGTGCAACGAGGTTGGGTCAAACTCATTATAAATCGGAAAAAAAAAATAATTAAAACCGCCGTGATCTGATTCGAGACGCTCCAGTGAAATACGTCGGGAAATAGCCAACGTTTGCCAACATAATTATTTCCTTGGGAAAATTCAGACAGGTGGTAACAAAGTGGTAATTGGGTTATATGTCTATGAACAATGCACTACGTAACTTTGGTTCCAGCGATTTCCCCTTTGTTTACCAGCAAGCACAGCCCGCGCGTGCTTGCAGTACATGGTGACATCTAGCGCCTAAATAATAGACTGCAAATCAGCTGAATTAGTCTGAAATCTTGGAGATCAAACTCGGACCCATTGCTTGCAATATTTCACCAGAACTGCGGGGTTCGGGGTGGTATCACTGCAAACCACGACACCGCGGAACACCAGCTGCCGTGCGCAGGGACCGCAGGGGAATGAGCAGCTGCACCACCTCAGGTGGGGACTGTGCCTGCAGCTCTGCTGCACAGTTTGGGCTTCAGGCCGTGGCTTTCAGGACTGAGATTTACGGTAATATTTTATTCAATACAGAGATTTTTCTGTATAGACACAAAAGGGATTGAGACAGTTCTTAACTTGCTCTTCTCACTAAACTACAGTGAGGAAAGCCTTTAGGTGCATGAATAAGACGTTTTCATCTTCACTTTGATCATGTCTCTGTGTTTCTATTCCTTCTTTGTTAGCTTAATTTTGTTTCAGTTCCCAGGAGCACAATCATTCTAACAGGTGTGATTGTAAAACTTTGCCTCTTTTGGACAAACACACGTGCAAACTAAATATTTACATTTGCAATTACTTTGGCTCGCATTAAATTGAAGGGTTGTTTGTCTTTTATCAGCATGGCACTGATGACTAAAATAGACATCCATTTGACACAAGTAATATTATGTATGTCCATGAAGTGGACACTGAAGATTCAGTTCTCTATTTGCATGGGCAAACTGTATTTGTGTGCTATGAAATTCTAGCAAATAAGTAGTAGCTGTACTGGTTTTAGGAGGTGTCTCACCTTCTGAAGGTTGGGGTTTTTTTAATATCAAAACGCCCTTTCAATTATCCTTCATCATATAATCCTGCACAAAAAATAATTCTGAATTATTCCTAAGGAATGCCAATTGTAATACAATTTTGATGCAATTTAATTTGTGGTAATCCCTGTACTCCACGAATTACTGAGGATCAAGCTTTTCCTCTTCTTTAAGAAATTATTTTCACTTAATGCAGTACTTCCACCAAAGATGTCCTTCTGGTGATTTTAGCAGAAGGATATATTTCCAGATCTCATTAAATAATAGAACAAGACTCTACAAATGCGTTATTTCTCAAACGATTTTGTTACACAAAGCGCTGCTTATCCACTGGAAAGACAGAGAACAGAGAGTATTTACTTTTCTATATACTTGTACACAGAATGAAGAAACACAGACTGCTGATCAACATTCCCAGCCAGAATCCTGAAAAAAGCTCATTTCAGTGATATCTGTGTAGATGTTTTGCTAGTACTACTATATAGGAACATAAAGTAGAATCACTTCTACATACTTTAAGTAGTCTGAAGCTAAATATATTGCATTATATATGTATGCATGTATGCATGTGTATATGAGTGCTCATATGTGTGTAAATATTTTAGGCAACCCACACAACACATACTTGTCAGTCTTAGGCAATTCACAAATTTCTGTCATCCATAAAATCACTAGATCATAGAATCATAGAATCATTAAGCTTGGAAAATACCTTCAAGAGCATCAAGTCCAGCCATCAGCCTAGCATCATCACAATGTTCACCACTAAACTAAGTCCTCAAGTGCCATATCCACAGGTCTTTTGAACACTTCCAAGGATGGTGACTCTACCATTTCCTTGGACAATATGTTTCAGTACTTTAAACCCTTTATGTGAAGAAAAAAAAAAAAATTCCAAATGTTTAATCCAAGCCTCCCTGATGCAACTTGATGCTATTTCCTCTCATCCTGTCCTTTTTTACCTGGGAGAAGATTAAGACTCCCTCCTTCACTACAACCTCTTTTCAGGTAATTCCAGAATGGAATTAACACTGAGCACTTGTAATTTTTTCAAGTGATGGATGCATTTGAATAAAACAATCCCTAAACCCTGTAAGTATACAAAAGATCAGACTGAGATTACCTGAGTATTTGAAATCTCTGTATTAAACCCCAATGTTGCACTAAAGCTTTAGTGCAGCTCCATCTGGTATGACTTCTTTCGTCATACTGCTTTGAGTTTCAGCAGATAAAACTTTGGGCAAGCGTATAAACCAAAGTTTTAAAATGGCCAAAGATAGACTTGAAAGAGATTATTGATGGCATCACTATGGTGTAATGATTTCAAAATAAGAGAGAAGGAAGCCAGCTTTTGTCATTTTGAAAAGAAACAGATGGGGGAGCAGTGGTAAGTATATCCAATTACTAGTTAAAATTATATCCTAATCTCTGAATTCCCATCAAGATCCTTGTGATTTAGAAAATATTGCCACTGGTCTATTGAGACAGGACAGCAAATGTACATATTTCTTTCCTTACTTAAGCCTTTCTGGCATATGTCCCAGGCACTCTGTGGTAATACCTTTTCCATGTAGTAGCTGTGTTTTAAATTATCATACAAAACACATGGAATTTTAATTAACTTCCTAGGAGTTTAACACATCGTGTCACCAAAAAAAAAGTTATATTCATGAAATAATACAAAAGCCACTTAGGCTGAAGGAAGGTTTACTCTTGGTAAAAGCCTGTTCTTACTTTGACATATTGTGCTTCAACCAAAGTTAACAGCAGGTAACAAAACATAACAATAGTTTAAGGGAGAAGATGGGAGTTTAAAATGCATATTGTGGGCATGTAGAGGTAATTTGTAACCAGGTTTTAGTAGGGAATAGTTTCAGTGTACCATCTTCTCTTGCCCACTGAACAATCATGCCTTTTTCTTACTTTACGTCAAAACAAACCCATATACAACTCATTTACTTTTTGCATGTTTACAAAAAAGTGTGACCTATTTCTGAGTTCTGCCTAAATTTCTACCTGCCCTACTCCTCCTTCACTTTGGCTGTTATCAAAAATTTTACAATGGAGAAATACATCAGAATTTCAAGATCCTAGGTCATATAAAGATGAGAAACTGTTGAAACCCCAAAACTGATACATTTTTAGTGGCTTTTAGATCTCCTCCTCTGTAATCAGACTCTGACAGTGAATGAGCAAAATAATTAAAAAACTTCTGCTGATGGTGGGAGTATAGGCTGTGTTGAAAGGTGAAAGGAGAATTAGTAAACTGGATTTTTAAAAGAATAGTTGAAAATAAGTATAAAGAGCAAATAAGAACGAGGGGTAGGGAAGCAGATATACATAGATATACATGAAAGGGAGTACATCATTGAGACAACAAGAAAAAAGAAGAAAAAGAAACCAACAAAACCACAAAGCAGATATGGGTACAAGGAAGCTGTATTTTGTCTTTTACACTTCTAAAGTGCAGTTTTATGAAAGACAAAATGCAAGAAATCCATATTGCATTAGTTTTAAATACCAAATCAATCCATTCACTCACATTAAGAAATATAGATACTACTTTCTCATTGTGTTTACATTTTAGTTCACTGTTATTAAAAACGTGATTGTGACTGTCTTCTGTATTTAAACACTTTTTCCTTGGGAAGGCTTCTTGAGACAGGTGTCACTTCAATATTTATTTTAATGTGAATTGGGTTGACATTTATGTCAATTTTACGAGCTAAGTGTAACAGCAAATTTGACTTGCATTTAAAGTAAATATTGATGGAAACTGATTGCTAAATGAGTTATCAGAAACCTAATCAAGGACTACTGGGTCTAGTTGCTTGTTTGGTCAAGAAACATAAACAATATCTAGCCAGATACAGTGTTAGGCTAGTCAGACCAATGCATCTGCCAGAAATTTTCGATTATGAGACACTCCACAATCCATAATGCAGACTAAAAATTGTTAAATGCATAATTTCCTACAAATTGCCTGCTAGGCTTTACTTGAGATTGTTTGAAATATCTATGATAATTTCTGTTTCATCTCATTGCTTCTAAATTAGGCACATAATATTTCCATGTGGTAAATTTATGTCCTGATTTTTTTGCTTTGTTTTTATCTTAATAGAGAATGATTTTGGTTAAAACTTTGTGAGTTTTACAGGAAGAACAGAGCATAAACCACAGATTTCTGAACTGCATTCACATTAGCAGATACGTACTAGTAAGCCCGATACATGACAAAATTGAGTTCTTTTAATCTTAGAGAAAGACAGACAGTCTGAATTTCACTGTAGAGAAATGCATTTTAAGTGCTTTGCTTTTATGGTTATTTATTATGTATCTGATTGCAGAGAAAATATAAATATTTTCATAAGGATAAATGCTCAGTAATATTACATATTTAAAAAGCAGTAACACCTTTGGAAAAAGAACCAAGCTATAATGCTTCTAAATTGTTGCCAAAAACAGATATAGAAAGTGCTGAAAGCCTGTGTGCTGGTACCTCGATTCCTCCAAAAAGAAACATATGCAAGTAGGAATACCTTTTGTGTATTTGAAAATATAACAGGCCAACTGCAGCTTTAGGACATCAAGGAAACATTAATTTCCATAGCACTAAAACCAAGTTCAAAATGGAACTTTCCATCAAACATAGTAAGGCACATTTCTTTCACAAGGTAACTGGCTAATGCAAATCTTTGGGCAAAGCTTTGGGTTCTCAATTCTGATACACATCCAAAGCATAGTCCTCAAAATTTTACTCTTTTATAAAAAATTCTCTTAAATACAGCAGAAACACATTTGACACATTTAAGTAATACTGTAGAATAAAGCAGTTATGCTTACGTTGTTTTGTAGCAGAGCAATCACGTGCATGTAAAATCAGAGGGGTTTGCTTGCTGACTGACCCTTTTTCAGTCAGACAAATGTCTGACTGAAGCTTTTTCCTTTTGGGAAAGAACAAATGCAAAGAGTTATCATGATTACAGGAAAAGTTATCTGTTGGGTCCCTTGCATAGCATATCATCCTGACCTTTTGGATTTTTTTACAAAAAAGCAGGAATTGAAATGTCTCATATGAATGACAGCTAAATGTAAAAACAAGAAGTATTTGTTTGCTCAACAGATTTTAATCCTTTGATTCTCTGAGAAGCATTTGCAGTCCTGCAGAACATGCATCACCTTAAACAACTGGAAGTTCAGGTTGAGATACTCAATTATCCTAAAAATCAGGCTACTTTTTCAAAGTCGGCTCCTAAAATGCAAGCTTGAGGTAAAAGCACCATGATCATTACTGCTTTTGCAGATCATTTCTTTAGAAAAAAACATAAAATGATATTAAAATATAGAACAGAGGTTCATCTAGAAAAGTAGACTCTTTCCAGGAGTAGCTGATGACATTATAAGAGCATATAAAACAAAGGTTGAGGAAATATACAACAACACTTACTCATGTCATAAGATATCCTATAGTTCTTACCTTGAAAGAAATAGTTACTCCTTATTCACCTTTTCCAGGACACTCCACATGTACTTCTGTGCTCATCTTCTCTTGAGATAGTAATAAATGTATCAACAGAATATATTTCTTTGTCCCTTACATGGAAGCTGTTTCATATCTCACCATTTATTGTTCTTTTGCCAATTTTGCTGCCCTTTTGTTTAAGGAAGACAGAAAGAACTGCAGTATGCTCTAGAACATAGGCACCATGGATTAAAAAAACTACTTTCTTTTTATTCTCCTTTCTCCCTAAATCATCTCTGAAGCCTTTTTGCTTTGTTGGTCACTACTGAATATCAAGCTGATGTTTTCTTATTAGTATTCATTGCAATGTCAAGATGTAATTTCTGAACAGTAACTGTTTGGAGCCTGTACTTTTTGTACCTAAATTTTACTTTAGATTTCCCAACAACCTGTAAGTACTATAGGCTATCAAAATCACATCAGTGAGTTTTTAAGGAGCTGCCCTTCAGATTGTTCATGTTCTCTTCTGAACAGCATGTTCCTGTTCTGTGTCAATTACAAAATAGGAACAATGCAAAAACAATAACCTTTGCAATACACTACCCCTTTGAAGAAAATAGACCATCACTTCCCTCTTGTCTCCTTGAACACTGTAATTTAATTTTAGATAAACAATGAGGGGGAAAAAAAACCAAGAAAAAATACCTAATAAAGTATATAATGTGCTGAAGGCAAGACAGTGTTCTCAGTGCAAGCTTGCCATGCTTTATACACCTAAGGCTACTCGGTCACACAAGTTTTTTTCTGCTAACCTCTTAATATTCCTTTAAGTTCACTTGCTACCAGCCTTGCTTTTTTGTTCCACTCCCTTATCCTCTTGCCTATTTTATTGCAGTAGAATCATATTTACTAGGCAAGGCAGAGGTACAAGTTGGGCTGACACCAACATTTTATAGTTAAGTCCTACCTCCGCAAAATTCCATGGAACAAGCTGCACGGACAAGAGGACATAGGAAGAAAAAGCAAGTGAAAAAAAAAAGACTACAGCTAGAAACATACTTCATGTTTGTACATAACGCATCCAAAACTCAGGCAGCAAAGATTTCTTAGACACTGTTTTCTCAGTGAAACTTCAAGCTGAGCATGGCGAAAGTGTAATATCTGTCCAAGCAATTTTCTCCATTTCTGAATTAGACATAGCACAAACTTTATTGCACGGACTTTATAGACAGGCTCATAGACTCATAGCACAGAGGTGAAAAACTTAGCTGTAGATGAAGTCAGATCCTGGGAAAAAACAATGCTACAGTTGGAGGGGCCTACAAGAAAAACCTCACAACCAAACCTTCAGAGAATCAGAAGTAATGAGTGCACAGAAAAGGTCTTGCTGGGTTTATTTATCTCAGAGCCTGTTTACAAGACTTATTTGGAGAATATTTTGCATAAAACATGGTGTTTCCTACCATCAATTTACACTGTTTACAGTCATAAGGAATCATCGACAGTGCTGAGCTAATACAATCAGTAGGCCTTCTCATGGGTCCAGACTGAAATTTGGGCAAGGCCTAAGCAATACAGCAGCTTCTCATTGGCCTCTACTGCAGGGGTGCGCTTCACGCAAGCTTTGGAATAAACCTCCACCGCTACATGCACCAGATTCATGCTCCAATCCTAAGGAATTAAGAAAGGAGACAAGAGTTGAACTTAGTAAACAAAAACTTCAATGTGTATGATGACAGCTACTCATACTTTCAGAAAATTTTTTGAGGAGGACTGGTCAGAACAAAAATGTGTATGAAACTGGGAAAATTTGTGTCCTCTCCTTGAAGTACTCAGCAATTGGATATAAACCCTTAGACATTCAGAGTCCGGCTAACAAAAAAGACAAAGAGTGGGATACAGTTGTTTCCCAAAGGTATGGATGCTTTGAGTCAAATCTTCAGCTATGCACAAAGGGTTATCACAAAGTTATAGAGATTAACAGGGTATTTGTTTTTTTTACTTCATTTGTTATCTTATTCTTTTGACATTAATATTTCAAATCATACACTTTTCAAGAGATAAAAATCAAATCATATAGGTAAATTATTGCATCAGGAGAAGTGAGGATATGTGAGAGAAACAGACCTAAAGACATCAGGTCCGTGCAGAAGGAGGGGCAGGAGGTGCTCCCGGTGCTGGGGCAGAGATTCCTCTGCAGCCCTTGGTGAAGATTATGGTGATGAAGTTGTGCCCCTGCAGCCCATGGAGGTCCACAGGGGAGCTGAGATCCACCTGCAGCCCCTGGAAGATCCCACACTGGAGGAAGTGGATGCCTGAAGGAAGCTGTAACTCAAGGGGAAATCCATGCTGGAGCAGGCTCCAACCTCCTCCCCAGTGCAAAACATTAACTTGATGTAGAGATAATGAATAAAAATCAGACACAAATGGACACAAATATCTTTGAATACTGTTTTTTCAGATCTCTTCTCAGATCTCTTCTAAGAGCATAGTGCTGAATTTGAAGCAGTACTACCTGACCATCTGTACTGTATAACAAATACTCAGGACTATGTTGCTAGATACAAATCTAAAGGGTTATTCAGTAGTAATGACCTCTTTTTTAAAAAAATGTACAGCTTTAATTGGTCTCCAAAGTTTAAGCTTTTGTTTACCATTCATCTCTCATCCCTCAAAAAAGGAATCCTATTTTATCTGATGTATTTACAATTCAGTGTCTAAGTTTCTTGTGAGATACTATACAAATATATTCAAACAGTCTTCATATCTGCCTTAGAGCCTGCAGCTCTACAATTAAGTTTCAAAATATGCTTATCTATTTAAGAACAGAGATTGCTGACTGGTACAATAAAAGACATGAGATGTCAATGGCTCCCATATGTCTCATGGGTTCTAATCCTGAAACTCAGTAATCACATTTTAAAAGGAAATATTAGTAATCACTTTACTTCTGATTGGGAAAAAAAAAAAAAAGAGGTTAGTGTGGCTGATAATTCCTCATCACTATTGATTAGTGCCATATTCCAATCCAAACATGGATTGGAACACATACTTACCTGCTATTTGGAATTGCCTGCCAGGAGAATGAAGTTTAATCCTCTCTTTAAAAGAATTTCATTTTCATCCTGGTACACATGACATCCTTTTCACTAGCCATATTTTCAAATGTTCCCTCAACGAGGAAGGCAGACAGCTACAAGCTTTATCTTTCTTATTTTGTGAATAAAATGCTGATTTTTTCATATACGGCTGACAACAACTGAAACTTCACAGGAGGCCTGCTCCTTTCTTCAGACTGCTCTTGATCTGGAACTCAAGTTAGAGAAGCATTTAAGATCTGAATAGAACTGTCAAGTGATTGTCATTTTTCTTTCTCTTGGATGTGAACATGGCCAAGGAACAAGAGAGCCCTGGAAAAGATGATTCCTAGACTTTGCACAGGAACTGGAAGGAACAGAAGCTTAGGACAAAGTTCTCTATGTCTTAAAGCTCTTCTAAACATTTGAATAATGCTAGCAATGAATAAGCTGCATCTTATCGGGCAAATCTAAAGCATGTGACTGATACATTTGATGTCTGGCTGACACTCAGCAACACATCTAATCTTTCAGTAGCAGAACTGAAATCTCGTCCAGATTACAAATGGGTTAAACTCAGAGAAGGTGTGAATTAGAGGTCAAGCCTGTAATCTCCCATGTCACATACATCAAGGTACCCATTGGTTATGACCTCAGGCACCTGTCCTTGACAGCCACAAGCCCCAGCATGCGGAATCTCAAAACTGGTCCTGCAAGTAAGCAGCACATAAGGCTATGTGGAAACTCAAGCACATGTAGTATTGTCAGCTCCTATGCCTCCTTCATTAGCTTGAAGTTTAATTATGTTTGCCTTACAGTCTCTAGACTCTCTTATTCTCTCTAGAATGTTATGGTTACACTAGAATCTAAGCTTTCTTTTTAAAATGAAGTACTTTAGCTTCTGTTTTGAAGATGGAGTTTGGCAATATAACTTGTGTGCCCATTTCAGGTTCAAAACACAGGAGGTAAAACAAAAGGCCCACGCCTGGGTTAGTTTTTGTTGTGGGAGGGGAATAAACTCAAGAATTTTTGTGGTCCAACATACGTTTCAATATATTGGATTAGTATATTAAAGAATTCACTAATCTTCCTTGTTGAAAAAACTCATAAACATCCTCTTAGAAACAGATTTCGTACAAAACTTTACAGAACGCATTCTATTTAGAACTGAATTCCAAACATGCTATCTATAAACAGCTCTATAGAAAACTTTATTTTTTAAGTTTATCTCATTGGTAATATAATTTCTAGTTCACAATGCAGTATGGTCTTCCCATGATTCTGCCAGTACTGTCTCACAAACAGTAGAGCCATTAAGTACTACTTAAAGGGTAGCAGAGACCTAACAGGACACAGACCCTTTTATCTTTGAGTCAACTTCAACAAGTAGTCCAGGAGATGAAAGGAATGATTGATCTGTGTTTATGAAGTGAGTTAAAAAAAAAGTACAGAGGAGTTGCCTGATGCCACCATGGGGAAGCATACTGAAGGCAAGCAATCTTCTCAGTCCAATTCTACCCAAACTGATGTCTGTTTTGTAACAATTACTGTCCTTTCTGATACTCTTAGCAGAAAGGTCAAGATCAGGAAGATTAAACACATCTTTTTGGGATCTACTTGTTCTGGTCCTCAAGTCACTAACATGGACAGTCAATACCATTGATGGACTCCTACAAAAAACATGTAAAATTACAAGGAAGTCAGAAAAAAACCCCAAACACTAAAATCCAAGTACATATTTGAAATTTAAATAAATTCATCTAAAGGGTTTAATATAATTTGACAGTTTTTGTGCTGTCATGAATTCCTGTGCATCTAGAGCATTCAAACCCAGAGCCTTTTCATTGAACTGCAGACTGCATCAGATAATCTGATTCTTCAGGCTAGCATGTTATATGTATTAATGTCTGGTAATTCAGCTATAAATCAGCAGAGGGCATAAAGAAAGTCAGAAAGTTTTCAGTTGTAATCTAATCTGAAAATACGTTTCAATAATCCATTGTTTTAGCATAATTTTTTTCACTATCAAAATTTGCCTTTTTTTACGGCTACAAACTACTGCTTCTAGGCATAAGAAAATTAATTTCATAAACATTAAATATAAATGTTATCAAACAGATATAAAGATATATTCTTTAAATACAAGTCTGTGGTATGTTCTTACAGCTGTTACCTTCCCAAAGCCTTTGTTATGAATTTCCACAGAAAAGCACATAGGAAAATAACAAAACAAAGGCAGGTGTTTGCAGACTTACCCTTCTCAAGAAAGCCCAGTATGATTTATAAATGAAGTTTTGAATGTCACAGTACTGGCTTACAGTACGCACATTTGAAAACTAAGAGTCAGCATATGTAAAAAAAGTTATGCCTGAAGCAGTGAGTCTAATCTTATCTGTGCAGCTGAAAGCATGATTCAATGTTTAATTCAAAGGACTCACACAACTCAATGTACTGATCCTATTTTGATAAGAATCTTAGAAAAAGACAAGAGACTTGATGTCTTTATCAAACAGTTTTAGGTCTACTTTGGCTGTAGCATGATTAGAAACTTCTAAAGTCATGGCCAGTGCCTTCAGTAAATTGCGCATATTTTTTGAAACCGTAATTTTTGTCCTCACAGCTGATAAATATAAGATAACAGAACCTAGAAAATTCAAGTGTGGTAAGGCTGAATGATCATATGTCTGATTTTGACTGTCTTAACCAGCTGTATCAGAATCTGTTCCTGCACAGTACTGGAAACACTTATTAAGAGCTCAAGCAGCTCTGCACCTTGTGATATCACCAAGGCCATCAGAAATGTAAGCAATAGCTTTGAAGAAAGCTCATCATAAAGCTTTAAACTTTGCATAGGGCCTCCCCGGTGGTCTCCAAAGCATGTATGTGGTAAGGGGGAGTACACCCCAGGATATGTGCAAAACAACCCACTGGGGTGCAGGAATATGGTTTTTAGCATTAATAAATAAAATAAAATGAAATTAAATAAAATATTTTTTAAAATAGTGTTTGTTTCATCTTTATCTCATACTGTTTTGATTTTTGTATATGCTTTATAATGTATATAATGTATTAATACAATAGTACATGTATACAAATATATATGTGTCTATTAGGGGTGCATGCTTAAAGAGGTTTTACTGATAGAGGTGCATGACGTTTGGACATCAGAAACATTTGGACATCACTGTTTTAGCCCTAGTACACTAATGGTATCAGTAAATAAGAGCAGAGGACGTGCCATTCTTAGATGTAAATTCTTTTATCAGAATGACCTGATTTCTCCTGGACATAAAATAAAATACAGGAAATGGAAAAACAGAAGTAACATAGGATGTTTCCCCCTTTCCTCTCCTTTCCACTTCCTTTTATTTTTCCATTTTACTTCTTCCTGTCTTTCACTGTATTTGGCACTTCTTCATCTATTAATTTCTCCACTCCCATTAGGATTAGTTACATTTTCCTTTCAAAAAATGTTTTATTTTATAAAGACAAAAGCTCTTAACTCCTTTTATATTTTTCTTCTCACTCTTCCTTTTACTCATTTTGTTTAGTTCTGTCAAAATCTCTCACTACTCCCGGAATCTCCCGTTTCCATCTTATTCTGCTCGTTTTGCCCTGCTGTCCCTAACCACAAGCTCTTTTTATCTGAATTGCAGATCCATCTTTGGGCCTTCCCCAGGCCTATTTCCTGTTCCCCAGCTGAACTTTAACCTTTTTTCTTTTTCCCCAGTGGAGCTCTTTCCTGTTATTTCCTCTCTTTCCTGTTATTTTCTTTTCCCACAACGAGATAGAAGAGAAATACTTAGGAGTAGTGACATGCCTCTGTAGTGTTCTGTTTCCTCTAGCCTTCCAGCTACCCTTCCGCTTGGCAACAAACCTCCCCTTACGAAATCAGGAATAGCTGAACATTTGCTTCAGCAAGTCCCTTCCTGTCTGCGTTCCTCTGCACCACTGAAACGCAGAACATGGCATGCAGTCAGTGGAGCCTCCTCCACTTCTGGCAGCAGGTTGGAAGATTTCTGAAATGACGTACAGGCTTGTGAATCACTGAACTGGTACAGGGACAGCTAGACAAGAAGAGTGCAAAGGGTGAAAAAAGGGAACAGGTAAGAGCCTGCAGGAAGAAATGAGTGTGTCCATTCGAGAGCTGTAGCAAAGGAACAAGACAATCTAAACTCAAGGGAAGACTGGCCACATTTGCACGTGGCAACTACTTTAATTTAAATACTGTAATAACAGCAAACATTAGAATAAGCAATTTGGCAACGTGCAACTTAAGAGCCTTTGAAGTCTGACATTATGTATTTAGTTGTTTCCCTGCTGCTGCACTTTAAAAAAAATTATTAACCTGTTTTGACACACACAATGGCATAAGAAATTATCAGTTACAGTGAAGTGTAAACCAAAAAATAGTAATGTAGATACTTAAGGCACATATCAAGTAACTTTACTAACATGTGAAAGATGACCATTGAATTAGTCCTCAAAATATTTGCTGATTCATAATTTCACTGCTTTAACTATACTAAAAAAAATAATCTAAGTGCTTTGGAGAGAATGTCTTCCTTTTTTTGATATATTTTATTCTATTAATGTATTTTTAAAATTATTCTATCAGAGAAACAGTGTGAGCACCTACATTCCATGAATGCCATCTCCTTTCCTATAGTAATGGTCTCAAAAGTCAATAAAAACATGTCTATAGAAATATTGTTCCATAATATACATCAACAGCTAAATTATATATTTATACCCTATATATATCTACCTATATTCAATATATACTGTGTCTCTCTTTATCAGATTATTGGAAATCACGTGCACATATTTTCAGTAATGCAGTTTCTTACTGCACACTATGTGTGCACTACTTTTCAAACATGACATAGCATAGGAAAACTAAATGATTAAGGAGAGGGAGCATTTGCTTTACAAATAAAAACTGTGAAACCTGCTAGAGGGAAGTTGGGCAAGACGATGGCAGAATTGTTCACCAAATCCGGCAAACACAAAATGGAAGACAATCATTTAGCAGTGAAAATTTTAGGACATGGATTTAGAAGAGAAAAGAAAGTACTTCTTTTAGGGTGAGTGATGAAACTGTTGGATTTGTAGCCATGGAACAACAGTATCAAGAAGTTTGGAAAGGGAATAAATACAATCATACATAAAAGATATAAAATGGCATAGGTTTGGACATAGCCTTTAACATTTCTAGTTCTCTGATTTCAGCTGTTGGTGGAGCATAAGAAGATCTGACAAGAGAGTACGCACATCTACAACCTCTTCCTAAGTCACACCTCTGATTAGCAATGTTGCAGACAGAACACTGGGACATATGGACAATTTACTTGACATGCTAAGGCACTTTTTAAGAGAATTTACTGCAAGAAAAGCATTCACCATGCATTAGTTGCTAATCTGTTTGCATGTTCTAAGATGTGTAAATGTGATATGATTAAAAGAAAGAAGCATAAGGAATCATGCATTTATTGTGGGTAAGGTCACAGGGTTATTGCAGAAAAACCAGTATATAAGAAATTAATATGTTTGCTTAAGTAAAACCTTTATTGTGCACCTATATTCTGTTGCTCTACATGCAGTCCACACAGTGCAGAAAGCTGCAATGATATAAAATCTAGATGTGGAAACAGATGTCTCTATGTTTCATGGAAGCTCAATGCAGTGGAATGACTCCTATCATCATAACCAAAATGGTTCTTTAATTAGACTAATCATTCACTAATAATAAGAATCTAATTCTTGGCTATCATAAATGATCACAATTGACTAAAATGAAGGTATACAATTATTCAACAGCTATATACCTACAGAGTTATGATATGTGTTTATTTCAAAAAAACTAATCAAATGCTTAAGAACACACACCTTAGTTATTCCTGTTATTTATAAAATAAACAATTTTAAAACAATTTTTAAATTGTTCACTGAAGTAATAACATGCTAATTACAATTCAGAACAAGTGATAAAGTTTAAATAAAAGAACAGCAAAGTTACCATTAAACACACATTCTCATGGCCAAGTCCTCACATATCACACATAGAAAAAGACAGATGACTTGAATAGCTGTTGAACACTGACAAAGCAATAATCAGAAATGAGTCGTAATTCTTTGTTCCCACATGAACACTATTGCTCATATGTAACTGTTTTTTGAAGTAGCTATTCCCCAACCACAGAATTCATAGAATTGTTAAGGTTGGAAAAGATCTTTAAGGTCACTAAGTCCAACCACTATCCCATGTCCCCGAGCATTGTGCCTACTTGTCTTTTAAATACCTCCAGGGAAGGTGACTAAACCACTTCCCTGGGCAGCCTGTTCCAATCCTCGACAGTCCTTTTGGTGAAGAAATTTGTGTTAATACTCAATCCAAATGCTCCTGGGGCAACATGAGGCCATTTTCTTGTCCTATCACTTGCTACTTGGGAGAAGAGACCGACCTATGTAAACAAACCTGTTTATGCAAACTTCAGTACAAAGCAAGCATAAATGTCACAGATCAGACACTTGTGGGAAAATACAATGTGATTTTGTAATTGATGAACAATGCCTTGCATTTCCTTACAGTTAGTAATTGAAAATCTAGCACAACAATGATGCATTGTAACAGCAATGTCTGAAATTATCATAGTTTAGATTTAATGTTTACCTTATCTGCAACTCCAGAATAAATATCTCCAGAATAAATCTGGAGTTGCCTTCAGGGTTGCATATTTAATTTGCATAATCAGATTTGCCAGTCTTTGTGGTTTTATCACGCCTTATGATATCTCACGTCTCTGAAGAGCTCTAGTTACTGACAAGTGAACCTCAACTTTTCTTCGAAACAGAACCCTCTAGCTTTTGTGACTACAAACACATAAAATACAGCCTACATATCATTCTAACTTCTAGAATTACTCCAATTCTTTTTGTTTAGGAATCATAAATGACATAACGTTAGGTCATCTATTAGACACCTGCTACAGCAGAACATACATTTTCAAGACTGCTTTCTTTGCCTGCCCTCCTGTTCTGGCTCCAAGCATATGGCCTGTGTTCCACCACTTGGGAGGCCACAAAACCTTTGACAGGTAGCAACTTTCATTCAAGCTTGTTGCTAACTATACAAAAGAGTTGGCCAAATACAAAATAAAGACACAAACTATGTACTTATTTAGTGACATCTTGGGTAGTAGAAAGGTCTGAAAACCATAATTCCTTATCAGCACTTAGGCTTTATCACCCAGATCTTTTGTGAATGTGCTTCTAGTGAATTAAAACATTGCTATCAACGTAACAAAACATAACCGTCCTGGCAGGCTGTTTTAAAGCAGTAACCACCACTGCTCTTTTAAAGCAGTGATCACACTGAATAGTGCGCAGCATCTACCAAATGGACCCAGCGAACCTAATTTAATAAATGTTTGGGGCAAAATCGCAACGCATCATATGTGCCTACATATCAATAATGCTCTGACAAAGCTGCTGGTGATTTTTAGTTCACACTCTCCTTGCTCTCCTTAGAACGGCTTACAACATTTACAATGTACTTAGACTGTATGACCTTTAAGAGCTGATGACTTG
The DNA here is from genome assembly GCF_003945595.2 of Pipra filicauda. Classification (NCBI taxonomy): domain Eukaryota; kingdom Metazoa; phylum Chordata; class Aves; order Passeriformes; family Pipridae; genus Pipra; species Pipra filicauda. Next base: position 2,211,319 of record NW_024104509.1, on the reverse strand, counting down.
CCCAATCAAAGATCTTAGCAATACTTAAGGTGCTAGAGAAAGACTTGCACTGCTGTTATATTTCTTCAAACAACTAGATGAGTTGCTGATCAAATGACTTAAAATGCTGTTCTAGCTTAAGACTTATTTGGATCTTTGGCATAGTTTAGTTTTAGAATAGAGTAAATCCACCATTTATCTGACTCCAGAAGAAAACTTGGGGCAAAAACTTTTGTGGTGTTGTGGTTTTGGAAGTCAAAAATGTCCCAGTGTGACAGCCTGATTATATTCATATGGATATGCCCTATGCTCTAGGAGACAGGGCACAGTTACCTATTTTTGATGCCTGCAGCTTCTAGCATAATAAAAAGGTAAATTGACTATCTCATCTTCAATAACATCTCTTTCATGTCTTCTCTGCAGTGCTTGCTGAAGGTTAGAAAACTATTTGCCTTCTTGAAGCAAAAAAATTTGAAAATGAAGCATTAAAATTACAACCACTTGTATGATGCCTCCTTTACCAACCACAAACCTGTTCTAGGCAATAAAACTCTTTTGAGGTTTTCTAATTATTTTGAAATACATTATTAGACTAAGACACCTTAATAATGCCTCTGGGAAAAAGTTAATGCTGGGATAATTTCTTATGGTTGGTCCTCCTTTGCTGGCAGGATAATCTGTTTTTAAGACCACTTTTTCTACAGTGTCCTCTTTCTTAAAGCATTTTCTTTGCCATTTCACCAGAAGTTTGCTAGAATTTTACTTCCTTCCACATTAACAAGACACATTAACTGAGGGAGAGGAAAAAAAAAAAGGAAGAAGGTACAGCATAGAATTTATTATCATCATATCACAGAAATTCTTAATTGGGAAACATTGTTCCTTTGTATGGCTATTTTACAATTAATAATCTCACAACACAAATTGGTTATGAAGTTCTACATGTCAAGAGTTCTAAGAGTTCTAATGAGTTCAAGAGTTCTAATGCTGCTATTTAATTTGGTGCTACTTAAGCTCTATTGGTTTTCACACAAACTTTTAACAGTTGGAAAGAGTCAAATGCTATTTGAATTAAGTGACAGAGAGCAAGCCTGATGCACAGTTACTAGCTCATGACAAACTTCCCCATAAACAACTTCTCATTTCCATTCTGCAGAGAAGTAGAGCAAGCTTTATTATTCAGGTTTTTTGAAACAACCCAAAACAACCCTATCTCCATTCGGTCTCCTCTGCTGCTTGCCAAGCACATAGCACCATAGTAGTTGTGAATGCAAGTCCCATCTTTGAGAATGTTTAAGGTATCTTCTGAGCACTTCTCTTTTCAGCTACTTTGCATCTAGCTTTTCAACCTTCCATTTGTAGTACGCTGTAGCAATGTGATCTCTGAGGACACTGTCTGGGGTATAAATTTTGGTATGTCTGACTCAGTAGCAGTGCATCAAACAATGATGGCCTCATGATTAAGAGAAAAAGGGGTCTTCCCCTAGCAGTCTCCTTTGTTGCTTTCTGTTGCTTAAAAATAAAAGCATCAAAAGTAGAGAGCATCAAATGATTATAATTCTTGTAACTAAACCTTCACTTCTGAGCTGGTGCACAAATATGTGTAATATTAAATATCTCAATTATTTGTATACTTCACAAAAAACACATAAAGGCAGAGGCTGAAAGGGACCCCTTGAGATCATCTGCTCTGACTCTTGTGCTCAGAGCAGGGTCAGGTACTGCAGGTTGCCTAGGGCTGCGCTCAGCTGAGTTCTGACTATCTGTAAAGATGAGACCTCCACAGTCAGTTCCAGAGTTTGATCTTCCTCACAGAAAAAAAAAAAAGTTGTTTTCTGATTCCAGATTAGATTTCCTGTATGTCAGTGTGTGTGATCACTGACTCTTGCCCTCTCAGTGACAAATACTGATTTGGGGAATGTCCAGCTCTTGCCACACCCTCCCTCAGGTACTCATACACAATTAATATCCTGACAAACCTTTTCTTCTCCAGGATGAACACCCCCAGCTCTCTCAGCCTGTCTTCCTCCAGTCCTTCAGTCATAGCTGTGACCCTGCACTGGACTTGCTTCAGTACATCCATATCTTCCTTACACTCAAGAGCCAATACCTAGATTCAGCTCACGTGTCTGTACTCAGTGCAGAGTTGAGGGGCAGGATATTTCCCATGACCTGCCATCAAGTCTCTGCCTAACACAGCCCAAGACACTGTTGGTCACCTTTGCTGTAAGGCCGCATTGTTGGCTCATGGTCAGCTTGTGGTCCACCAGGGTCCACAATTCCTTTTCTGCAAAGTTTAGAACAGATCAGTCCCCTACTTACATGCTATTCTCCTTACTTTTGATTTTAATGTAATGACAATATTTACTGTACAGGGAGAAAAATTAGGATCTGTAGGACCTGGAATATTCCATAGGAGAGGTACCCTGCCCTAATGTCATCTAATTAAGAACCCAAAAGTAAACACACAATTTTTTTCCCCACTAAAAAAAAAAAAAAAAAAAACCAACACAAAAATCCCCCAAAAACCAACCAAAGAAACCAAACAAACAAAAACGAAAAAAACCACCAAAAACTTGAAAAGGAAAGCAAGCTTTAAATCAGTCAATAAGAGTAGCTAACTGAACATATAGTGGAATTCTCTGCTGCCACAAGCAGAGAGTAGAGAGAAGTTTTATGTAGCTGTGAATGTAACACAGCAAAACATGTCCAAAAGACCCCACTTTTAAACGGTAATCTCATATTTTACATAAAGTTGATGTAAAGGTTGATTTGCCAAGGTTTCCAGAACTGAAGAAGACAGTTTACTGTCAAATATTTGTCTCTTAAAGAAAGAAAACAGAAATGACACCACAAGGTTCACAAAATGCTCTTTTCTTTTTCCCTAAAATACAGGCATTGTCTCATTAATGAATGCTGAATCAACTCTTATTTATCGTGAGACAATTGCATTTATAACATTAAACAACACCCATTGTCAGTTTCACCAAAATGATGGTTGAAGGACAAGACAACCAGAATGTCACATGTTTTGCGCCTAGCTGCAACAGCTCGGAGTTGTCTTCTGTCACTAGCAAGTTTGCTGATATAATACAATTCTCAATGCAAGCTAGGCTTTGCCTTAACCCAATTTTAGTTCCTTCAAGTAAAAACTTATCTGAAAAATCTAGGTGTAAAACACAAATCAGAACGAACTGGTAATAATTAATAATGGATAAGTGGTGCAAAAGAGAGCAGAACCTCTTCTCACCAGTGTAATCCAGCACAGCTGCATATACTGACGACAAAACACTGTTAGTCAGGCCTTTTGTTCTGCTTCAACAAAACACAGAAACAAAAGCAGCAAAACCACTATGCCACCTTTTCTGCCTCTTTCAATTACAGGGTGCCATAATATTCCCTGGCACAATCAGATAGTTCTTGCGATGCCACTTGATCATTTGCCTGTAATTTGCAAGCCATCAAAATACAGCCCCCATCTGTATCACTTATCATTGCACTTATACATTCTTTATTTGTGAATTTCTGAAGAGGAGTCTCAAAACAGGCTTCATTCATCATACAGAAAGCACTTAAACACTTAATTGTAATTATTTCTGTCTAGAACAGACATAGTGGCCGGAAAGTAGCAAGAAAAGGAAATCAAACTATGTATTCAATATGATGTAATAAAGCTGAGTTACACACCTTTAGCCAAATACTTTGTATTAGGATAAAAATCATCTAATCTAATGTTATTTTGCCTGAATATATTCTGAATTTCAGAACACACTGAAGCATACTTGATCAAGAAGACAAACAAGAACCCAGCTGCTTGAGAAAAAATTTCCTTCAACTCAGTTAACTCACCAAAATGCACAAGACAAGACATCCTTTTAATTTTGAAGGAGGAAATATCAGAATTCATTACAGAAGAATGTTTACGAGCATCTTTGCAGCAGAAAACCTGTATGCTGAATGGCAAATAATAGCAAGATGAGGCCTGGGGGTGGGAGGGCAATCAGAACAGTCGCTGCTGATGAAGAAATGTGCTGACAATTCATAACAATGGGTTAGCGCTTTACTTCTAAGATTTCCTAGAATAAATGGGGAATTGCTCAGCATTTTGATATTGCAAGCAACCATCGGTATTTCTTTGAAAAAAAACTAAGGAAGAAGAGCAAGTTTGTGGAATATTGTTTACTTTTAATCAACACATCTTAAAGTTTTCACAATACTTGAAGCTACACTTAAGTATACAACAGTCTCAATCACAAAAAACAAGCAGAACAATTAAACTACATAAGGCCTTAGAAGCACAGTGTGTATTGCTGGAATATTATTTTGTTTCCAAATAGGGTACATATAATTAAGTTTGTTTTTCATAGTTTTATTAACGCAAAATGCATTCTAGGGAAAGGCGACTTTATTTCACTATGAGTTAACAGAAAAATGTCAACATTCTCTTCTTGTCCTTTCTCCCACCCCATCCAGGCCTGAATAGTAAAATTTCTATACAATACTCAAAAACCAATAAGGTTTTGCACTAAGCATTCAAAAGTAAGCCTGATCAGACAACTGCAAACTTGCAAATTGTTTATTACAATGTTGGATAAATTTCCAGGTTCTTTTGAATGAAACACTGTATCTCTACACAATCAATGTTTAAAACTACTTGGTTTTAAAAAAAAACATGGTCCATAAAGTCTTCTAGGTTCTAAAAGTCTTATTAGTTTCAAAGAAGTAATTTGTGGCCTCAGTAGCAATGATGTGAATGATACTTGCATTACAACAATGATAACTTCTGGCATTATTTTGGCAAGATTAAGACTCCGGAGGACATGAATAGGTAAATTTTTTTAACCTGAAAGGTAAGGGACAACACAAGTACAAAATAACTAAAGTAAATCTAAGCACAAAAGATATGAAAAATATGGGAAAAGATAACTATTTTGACCCTCTCCCCCTATAACAGGGCATGGATCATTTCCAGTGACTGTCTGTTCTTATTACATACATTAGTAATTGCTCAAAATCATGGCTATTACATTTTTAGAGAACAACTGCTTAGAAGTCTGGTTTTTAGTAACACCTGTGCAACAGAGTAAGTCACAGTACATTTTGAGATGTTTAAAAAATATCTATAAACTTGTTTTTGATACACTAAAGCACTTGGCAACACTTTTACAGCATTTGATTTTATATAATTAAAATTTCTTACAGTACTCCTTGTGATTTTTTTTACATCTAGGAAGAAAAAACCTCACACAAAGGCATATGAACTGCTAAGTTTGACTGCAGGATCATGTAATTCCAGTTTATAATGCTGGCACTAAAACCTTCATTAATTATGTTAACAAATCATTACCTGTACATTTAATGAAGGCAACCAAGATGATTTGAAAACACAACATTCAGGTTTTATGTTACGTATTTATCAAGTTGTGCAGTTCCGCAGTGAAATGAAAAAAGCATATAAATATACAAAGAAAATTACAAGTTCACCAGTTCATGTGAGACAAACTGTTTTAATCTTTCCAGGTACTGTCCGTAGAGTTCCACATCATTATGGCCTGCTCCTTCTACCCACAGTGGTTCTACAGGTCTCTGGCAACGCTCAAACAATGCTAGGCCATGTGAAAAGTCAATTACTTCATCTTCAGTCCCATGGATTATTAACACAGGAGATGTTATTTTAGAAATTTTGTCAATGCTGTAAGAAAAAGATTATATCCATGAACACAGGGGTATAGTTCTGAAATATATGACAGGAATTTTCTTCAGTTAAGGTCTACTTAGTTTTACAGTCTTACAGAAATATATTGCAAAAGACTTTCTTCACAGTTATCCAGATTAACAATTCACTGGACTGGAACCACTTGTTAGAACTAGGAATTTACATGTTATGTACAGGAAAACTAATTACTTCTTTAGCAGATATCCACTAAAAAGATTAGGGATATGAAACATCTAGGTTTACAAAGTTCTACGAACTTCAAATCAAATGTTCCTCTTTGTTATTATTCATTGATTTTTCTCCAAATCAATGAATTTTTGTTTTATTAGACCCTTGAAAAATATTTCAGAGAATTTACCAGACTACTTGTTACTCTTCTAGTCGAAAACTTCTGTACTAGAGAAAAATGCTGGAAAAAACCCCGTCCCACAACTTACTTCGGGAATGCATCAAAGCAATAGGTCTTCTTTGTATCAGGAAAAGCTACTCGCATTCCTGAGGTCAGTGGAGAATGAAGGATTACAGCAGCACTTTCATACCTAGCAGCAAGATCCACAGATGGTACTGTTCCTATACTCTGGCCATATATAATCACATTTTCAGGGCGGATTCCATACCTAGAAAATTAAAAAGGTTTAAAAAAAGTGGCATATAAAGTGAAACAGATAAAACAACTACAGAGCAAGGGAAAAAAGCATTTCTGAAGGTGAAAATCTTCTGAAGGGTGTCAGCAAGGCTGTTCTATGACATTTGTGACTAAAAGGCACAATTATTTACTCTCCACTTGCAGTAACTTTTTTTTCCTTATGCCTGAATGATATTGAAATAAGGGTTTAATTTATTGAATATGGATTTGTGAATACAGTTGTGACTTGCATACTAGCTGAAAGTCTTTACTAGTAACTCTAGTGGACCTACAACAGAAGACTGATGAAAGCCTTACTAGCTCTTTGGTTATCATCAAACGGAGCACAATCAAGCCTGCAAAGATTTGGTCAGCTTTACTCTTCTGATACCTGTTAAAAACTGCAAGCTGGTAACATTGTTCATAAATTTAGTGAGACTTAAAGCATTCTCATACTGACAGTGGTCAGAATATTGTGCATTCCATGGAATAGCCGAGATTCTTGGTCTTATCAACCTAATCCACAAGAAAAACAGCCCAATAAGCAATACCAAATTAATGCCAAAGCCTCCCTCATAGTAAGGTGAAAACACTCTTTTTTCTGTAATCAACAGAGGTAAAGAAAAGAAACATCTAGTTAACACTTATACAAGTCAGACTTAATATATTTTTCTGCATTAGTGTGGATACAAAGAGCCCTTGCTACCCAAGTAACACTAGAAAAGCCTGTAAGGAGAATGTCATGTAGGCAAGAACAGCGCCCACAGCAGAAGTGAGCTGCTGATGCATTGACCTCTGCTAACCAAGTACTCTCAGCACAGGTCAGACCGCAACAGTGTATCTGTACTTGGGAAAGAAAGTACCTTAAATAGGAAGAGATACTGCATTGCATTAAAAGCAAATCCAAAAAACCCCTGAAACCAACAACAAGCTCCTTCCCCCACTCCCCAAAAAAACAAACCACAAAAACAAAACTAAACCAAAAAACCCAAACACTAATAATTGTTCTCATGCATCACTAGAAATTTGTTCAGCTTTCTAAGTGAGAGCGGGCTAGCCTAATGCCACTGTGGAACAGCATGAGGTGACTTTAGTGTTTGCCACTGTAATTCTAAAAGGAATGGAAATCAAGGGAAGGAAAGTGTACCTGTTATCTCATCTACAATAAATGCACACATCTTTTCTGTCAACCCTATACAACACCACCCATACCCACAAAGAAGTTATCAAATTAGTATATTTCTCATACCTTCAGTAAAGTCGGGGAAGCAGAGGTAACGAAAAAATCATAGTATCTTATAAAGATGGGTAAATAACTGTATAGTAACTGTATAGGTCACCAAACACTAAAAGTCCAAAAGACTCAAAATCAGGAACATTGGAAAAAAGATGTTTCACGTGTACCAAGACATTCAAATTACCAACCAACAAAAAAGCCATAATCCACAAGTACTTTTCAATAAGCCAGAAGAAATGTCCCATATGTTACATCAGTATTTAATACACAGTTAATAAAAAACTTATATCTAGGAAGATTTCAAGAAAAACAATATCACATTTGAGTATCACTAAAATGCTAAGTATCAGTATCAGAACTCATTAGGCACCCCAATAAACTTTCTAAATTGGGTTTAAAATCCACTATTCTCATCTAACATTGTCTATTTAACTATTCATCTCTTTATTTAAATTGTGTTCTGTTAGACTGAAATATAAGATTTAAAAGTATTAGCACAGAGACATTCAAGGATTCTGCTCTTATCATGACTTCTTAATTACTATTGGTGTTTCCTAGAAAGAGTTTCTAGTCATAATCAGATCATGATCAAATTAAGACTTCTACAAAACTAAGACTCGATCATCAGCCTGGAACAAGGCAGACCTCCACCTCCCAACAGTTCTTGAAGAATAAAAAAGTTCAAACAGTCTGATAAACAAGATTTTCTCAAAATTCCAACATACAAAAATACAATAAATGAAAGCTTTGAAATGAAATCAAATGTAAGGTCTTCACTATTTTTGCATCTCTTCTGGAACACCTGAGAACAGATGTGCTCCTATCCTTTTACAATTAATCTCCCAATTCACATTTGTCCACTCTGAAGATACAGCACGACCTTCTCTCCCTTCCATAAAATCTGAACAAAACTTGCATTAATACCTGACACTTTGCATCATTAGTATGGCATGCAGATTGCACACAGCACATTATGACACAACACAGCTCTCCAATAATAAACCTTGCAAATTATCACACTTGAATTTCCTTGGATAGTGAGTTTTACAAGATGCACAGGAAATTAAAGCACAACTTAAAAGCATATTTTGGAACATATATTCTCCTCTTTTTCATCACTCTTTCCCCTATTTTGGATCTGTCAGCCTAAAGATAGATAAATGATGGCTACAAGAAAAAGAATCCAAGAAAAGCATTTACTATATTTGGATTAAAGTAATCCTTTCTCCGCCACAGTAAAGCAGATTGCCTCACAGTGCCCAGCAGAAACTATTTGGCTTGCAATTTGAAAACTAAAAGAGCAAGGCCAATAACCAAAAGTGGTGGTTTAAAGTAGACTTCTGAATATTCTGGCTTGAAGAGAAAAAAACAAAACCCAGTAAACCCCCCTCTCCCAAATAACAAAATCCAAGCAGCTTGGAAAACAGATCACCATCTGTTGTTTCTAGTCTTCCCTCTTCTCTTGGACAGGCTTCTGAAATCTTTGGGAAAAAGAAAGAGTCCACTGTGCCTCAGTTGCTATCTCTCAGAAGTATGACTTTACAATCTAAAACAGAAGAATTCTTGAAAAAGTAACTGTTGCTAAGTTCCCTGGTCATAAAATTTGTCTACTCCTTTTGACAGTCCCAAAAATGCCAGTTAAACTACAAGAAGTTTTGTACAGAATTATCAGTTGACTATACACCTCGTCTCCCAAATGAGGAAGTGTCAGATCAAGAGAAAAAGTGACAGTAATATTGTTCTCTTAATCAGTGTCTTAGAAGTACAGGCCATCCTGAGGAAGAGGAAAGTGACATTTACAGAGCCATATGCTGCAAGTAGTTGTCCTCGTGACAAGAGGTCAAAGACATGCTGTAAAAATTGTTAATATCTTTGAAAGCTCATTATGCTGATAATAGGACTAATATAAACACTATTGGTCATTCAAGTAATCTTAGATAACTTGTATCAGCATAGGTTTTTTGAGGGGGTTTGTATTTGTTTGTTTGTTGCTGGGGTTTTTTGTTTGGTGTGAGGTGGGGTTTTTTGGGGTTTTTTTGTTTGTTTGTTTTGGGATTTTTTTCCTTTTTTTAGTTTTTTAACTTCAATTACCTTTAAGAACCAAATACCATCTTGAATTGCCATGATACACTGTCAGGCTCTTAAAGAATACCTGCTATTTTGACCTTGACATACGTAAGGGAGACTACTGTTCTTAATCTAGAACACTCACTCAATTTACAACAACAGAATAAAGCCTCGGTAAAATCAACCTTAGAAGGGTACATTTTCCATAACACCTCTGAAGCTTACACTAATGAAGAGTTGCAATAGATGCTCTCGAGAAGCTACTGTTCCTAAAGATATTGCAACATACATATTTAGAAAACTGACACCAGCGCTTGGGGCACATGGAACAAAGAGGAACATCCTGAGGGAATTTTCAATGTACATTCAGAATCTTCTGTCATCATGGACATAACATGTAAATTACAGCTGCAAATGGCAGAACATGAAGGGCACGAACATTATCCACATCTTTAACTATCAACATTCCAGGCCATGAATAAAATTCATGAGTGTACAGCTCCTCCTCAATTGACATGCTCGTTCCCCTTCTTGTGTATAAAATATTTAACACTGGGAGAAGAAAAAAGAAACTATGTTAAATGAAAGGCAAGTCTATTGACCATACATACAGTAATCAACAAACTGCACCTTCTCTGTCTTTCTCATGACAGTCTGGCCTTTTCTAAACTTCACAATGCTACTGATACATTTGTTCTATTAACAAGATTTCTCTTCAAAACTGAGTTTTTTCCTATCAATTTAAATAAAAGCTCAATTTATCTCCAAATATACAAAGTTACAGTACCTCAACTTCCAGCTAAAAAAACTCTACCTACTTTTGAATTAAAAAAAAATTAATTTGTGAATTCTCAAACGAACGCTTTTGGCCAACATCCAAACAGATTCAATCTTATTCCTATATCTGGTTGTTCCAATTATGGACATCCTGTTCACTTTGACACATCGATCTGATGGTGAGATTTAGCCTTCAATTTTTCAATTATTAGACAGCCCATGACAAACAACAATGAAAATGGTTGTTTGGCTTCTTACAGGTAAATCTTGTCATGAGGCAATTCTGGCAAGTCTTCAGAGGTTTCTGAAGGAGTGCTACTTGCCCTGCATTTGCCTGGGGCTGGTTAAACCTTTCCACCCTTGCTAGGGTGTCATCAAAGGCCTTCAGAGACCAGAACAGCAGAAAACAGGCGTATCCCAAAATGACTCCTGGCATTTCAACACTTTGTAGCTATGACAGTCAGAAAAAGAATGTCTTCACTTGCCACGTTTACATAGTTCCATGCACATGAATATGCAATAATGTATAACTTTTCCTAACATGATGAAGGCAGTGAATCACGTTGCCTCCTTTCATGGGCAGCTTCTATATAGGTACCTACTGCTTCCTATTAAAACACTTAAAACAGGTAAAGAATAAGAACACGACTCAGAATCTGCATCTGCTGTTTACCTTTTCTGTTCTGCTACCAAATTAGCTTTCTGTATTCACTTACATCAGTGTTAATATTCACATACCCTTACAGCAAAATCTCACCATCACCCTCAATACTAGTTCCAGACTATTTCACCCCAGGTGTCCAGTCCCCACCAGATCGTCATTCTGATTTACAGATGAGCATTGGATTGTCCCTCAAAGATACAAAGCTTAAGATGCTACCAAGTCTTCACCACAATCAGTTTTGTTGACTGTAGAACTAAGTCCACATCAGCATTTCAATTACCCTAAAAACATCTTTTAGTGCTGGGTTCTATGATCCCATTTCCCAGAACCAGGAACGCAGGGAGCTGTGGGTAACTGATCAACCTCCAAAGGTCATTTCTCCATTCTTCATCACATCACAAGCTGTGAGGCACAGTTTAAAAGTCTAGGGTCCCTTATATCATCAACAAGAATTTCAAAGGAGTTACAGCTATACTTATATTTATCCTGCAAAAAACTTGCTGAATTAATTTGCTTTTGCAGAACAGGTTATAAAATGTTGAAGATGATGCCAGTGTAAACTGATAGACCAGGAAACTGAATCAATACGGCAGCAAATGTTCAAAGTCTTTGTTCTGGTCCAGATATTCATCAAGTAGTTAAACACAGCTGAGCACTATCTCAGGGCTCAAAAAGATACCATGGAGTGATAACCAAACATTCAGATACAAGGACAAAACCAATTGGAAAGTTGTTCTAAGTACTACAGATAAAAGTAGTAACATCAACCTCTTTCTAAGCAACGGACAAAATTCAGTTCACATTTGTGAAATCCACAAGTTGGGCAGACATAACCCAAACTTGAGACACACTACAGAATTATTTCATTTCTATAGAAGGTTTTGACACAAAAAATAAACAGAGACAACAAATAGGACTGAGGTGAGGTCATTCTTAAATGGAAGAGAAATGCAGATAGATGTAATATGTATTTAGAGGTTCCCCCAAAAACAACATCTGCTCAGAAAAGAGCATGCTTAGATGGGACATTATAGTCATTGAATGGTTTGTGTTGGAAGGGATCTTTAAAGATCATGTAATTCCAACTTCCTGGCCTGTGGCAGGGACATCTTTCACTAGACCAGTTTGCTCAAAGCTCCATTTAACCTGGCCTTGAACACTTCCAGGGATGGGGGAAGTTGCCCACAATTTCTCTGGGCAACCTGTTCTTCTCTGGGCAACCTGGTTCCAGAGCCGAATCATCATCACAGAAAAGAATTTCTTCCTAATATCTAATCTAGATCTACGCTCTTTCAGTTTAAAGTCATTAGCCCTTGTCCTATCAATAATGAACAATCTTATTTGATTAGAGAAAGTACACTTCATTGTTTAAGAATGCATGTGAGAATTCAAATGGTAATTACATTTCCTTGTAGGTTTTCTACTCAGACATTTATTATGAGGAAAAAGCAACAATAATTACAAATTAGTTCATAAAACAGAGTCTGTAAATTGACATAAAAAAGTATTGTTTCACCATCCAGTTCTCTCACATTTTCTGGTTCATTTAAATAATTCAGACTATCTTCCATATCGTTCACAAACCATATTATGCTTTTGGTCACTATCACTGGGTATTTGACCAAGTAGCTAACTTCCAGATCACCCATCAACTACAAACAGTGCACCTGTTGCAGTGCTGGGCTTATGGAACAGATCTAATCATATCTCAACTTTCCACCATAATAAAAATAAACACCAACACCTAATCTAACAACACAGTATACATGTCTTCGAATATATGAGGCTGAAAATCTGTCCTCTGTGGTTGAATAATGCTTATGATAGTAAGCTTTTCCCCTACTTTAATACACCAATAAAATACACTTCTTTGAAAAGAAATATCATACTGTTGTTATAATGTAAAAGAAATGCAAGACAATATGTATATTTGAAACACTGAAAAGGGATAATCTGCTCTTTAACACTACATTGACCAAGTTCTAAACTCACCGTGACAACTATCAGGCTCTAGTCTTTTGAAGTCTTTACACGTCATTACTCTAAGTCACATCACTGATACTGTAATTATTAAACAGGATGCTCAAGTTGCAATGATCAAAGATGCTCTACATTAAATTCAGGGTTTCACACCTTTTCAGTGCAAAATGCACAACATGCTGAGATTATTTTTTTTTGTGCACAGCTATTCTTATGATTGCATAGGATTTAAAAGAAATATGTTTTGTAGTTTGGGTGCTTGTAACACAAGAAGAATATTGATCTAAATGGAACAAATCATGGTGAATAATGCCCTCAAATTTAAGAAGCTGCACTTATTTGGTGCCTAGGATTCTCACCCGTATCAGTGAATGTCTCCAGTCTTTCATCTTACTATTTTATCTTGCCAAAACCAGAGGCTTAGAACACAGAAACAACATCCTTCCAATTTGTATTTTAACCTTGTCCAGTTTTATTCCATTTGAGATAACATCACCGATTCATAGTCTTGACTTTTTGTTCCCACCATAATGTATTTACCCAGATCCATTACATCATACATGTAAATGAAGTAAAACCATTTGAAAAGCATGCTGTAGAAGAAAAATGGCAACTAATGTCTTACCTTGTTCTAAGAGCCACCCAAGCAGCATCAATGTCAGCATACAGATTCTTCTCTGTTGGCTTTCCAGAACTTGCACCATATCCAGAATAATCATATGAGAAGATGTTGCAATTAATTCGTGAACCCAGTCCTATATAAAAGCTGCTCATCTGACCCAGGTCAACAGCATTTCCATGCGAAAAGAGCAAAGTGTACTTGGCGTTAGGTGAGCAACGCACAAACATACAGGCAATCCTGTTACCTTTACTTGTTCTAGTCATGAAGCATTCGATGGCATCTTTTTCTCTAGAAGAATATTGCCAGTCTGCTCGCTCTGAGAGATGTAAAGTCCAGCGACTACCACTCTCATCGCACATCAGTGTGTATGTGGGATCAGGAGGTAAGAATGCCAGCTTGGAGGCAATTTTCCCTGGGCATGGTGGACAACAGAACAGGCAACACAATTCACTAAAGGAAAGATTATTCATCTTCTACTCTGAAACAGGAAGAGAGAATGATATCAGTTTCTAGTTACAATCCTATATTAAAAAAGAAAAAAACCTAATGAAAAATGTAAACAGTGTCTTAGAAAATAATACATAATTTTAGTGGAAACATTTAACAAAATATAGATTCAAATATATATACACGTATATTTCCATATAATATCTAAGTTGATATTATTAGTTACTTTACAGTGAGCACATTATTGAAGAAGAGTGATAACTCTAAAGCCCTTTGATAAATATCAAAATTAAATATGGTTACCCAGGGTAAGAACAAGCATGAGTTTTGGAGCTCCTTTGGAGGAAATGAAGGGCCTCATCCTATGACATTACAAAAAGTGTTCTTCCCATTGACAAATACATATGTTTCAAAGAACAATTAAACCACCTGGCAGTGTTGCAATGTATTAAGGCTATGCAGATCTCTGCAGCCAAAAATCACTATGGCATTTCCTAAATACAGAGAATATGTACTGCACTCATGAGATATGGGCTCCTCCAGACAGTATCAGGAGTATGAAAGGTGCATGAAGGCCAAAGCTTAGAAGACAAAAGAACATGACGCCTGTCGCTTAGCTAACACTGCAGAGCTTTGGTACACTAAAATCCAGCCACAAACTCATCTTTGCCCCATGTACTGGCTGACATAAATGTTTCCTCAAAAGCAGACATTAATTTACATCAGGGAAAAAGTCCTTTGTTGTGATGATAGTTTTTTTGAGCAGTGGGAAGAGCAATAAAATTTGCCAAGTACCATGCTGGAAACCAGAACACTTAAGATAAGCACTTACACTTCTTTCCTTGTGTTAAGGCATCTGACATTTCATCTCAACTTAAACAAATTTTTAATGTCAAATCTATCTACAGGTCTCCAACTCACCTCCTGACAAGTCCCTGTGAAGAGAAACACTCTCAGCTTCACATACCAGCTTTGACTGATAGCCTTAAGTTTACAAATAGGAACAAATTAAGCAGATTTCAGATGACAACAGTACTGTGCTGTTTCCGAAATATTAGGGTCATCTGACAAAAAAATCTTACTGCTAACTATAATAACTGACAATATTTAGGTCGTATTTCAACTTTTGTCTTCTAACTTGTATACAAGTATAGTTTTCACGCCTGCACAAATTTCTCTTTAAAAAAGCTTCAAGAACACTGCTATAAAAACACTTGAACATATATCACAGAACAACCATCTGTATTTTGGATGCATGAATGGTCTCTTCCCTGTGGTAGAGTATGAATGCATACTGCAACACAATTCTAAATGGAGCAGACTTTCAAAGTAGCAAACACAGGCAAGACAGTCTGACAAACAGCATGAGTGTTCTGGGAATACTACTTCTCTTTGTAGGGCACAAAAAAAGGGGCTGCTGCAGCCAAGAGCTTTCATCCCAAGTCTCCAGTTTTCTCCAAAACAGAGGGAAAACACAGATGCTTAGATATGGGAAATCAACACTAACAGTTTAGAGGAGATGGCAGGAAGGGTGCACTGATCAACTTCCATAAAAAGGTAGATGGTTTCTTAATGACCACACTCCTGCCAGCTAAAGCAACAATAAACTTGGGTATCTATGTAATCAGCCCAATTAGTCACTCATATTTGGAATAATTCATCTGTTCCATCAATGTTTCATCTGTTTCTCATCCGTCAGATAAGATTATATGAACATCAAATTTCATTTTTATGCACGAGTCAGGACAAATGGAAGGAGTCTATGGAGGATGGCTAGGGATTGGGAAAAGGTTTAGGCTGTCTTACGCATAGGAAAAACCCTACACTTCTTTTTGTTCCTTCTTTACTTCTCTTACATTTAAAAGCACTTTTTCACCTCTACTTAGTAAGTTCATGTTCACAGTCCAGAGAAACTCCTAGGATGCCTCAATAGGTTTTTCATCCAAGAACTACTTATGAGCCAATATTCAAACATACTTCTGTTTCTAAGAGAAACTATTAAATGGATCTGTTCCAAGTGAGTTTTCCCACCTTCTCAGAAAAGCTGAAGGCAAGTTAGATATTTTACTTTATTGTAAGAGGTTGATTTTTTTTTTTTTTTTTGCTGAAAAATGTAAGAGAATATGTACTTACAAAAGTAAGGTATAAATAGCTTGTTTCTGCGCCTGGGAACAGCAGATTGCACCGTATACAGTATACTGCATACTATGATAGCTGCAGATAACTTCTTCCCAATCCACTTGTCAGAAAGAATTAGAACAGTTTACATTATTTGTAACTATAAACAGCCTAGCAACACTACAAATATGATCTAACTCAGAAAATATTTGCTATTTGTCAAAGTAATCTCAGAAGACTGGAAGCTGGCTGATGGCATTCATGCCCAGGGCAGCACTGCAGTAACCACAGTTAACCAGCTGAAGTGGTACTGTGCCCCAAGATAGCTTAGATGTGCTAAAAGTGGGCTATCACACAATATGGAAAATGACATGCTGAAGACCACGGATGAAGCATTATTTCTCCCCTGTGCTAGACCAATGCAGACTTTATATATTGTTATTTTAATCCAATGGCAGATCTGTCTAGTGTAACTGAAGATTCTGATTCTAGAGTAATTCTCCATCTAAATCATGGTTAACAATAATTCTTTTCTTTAGAACACACGTGCTGCTTTCTTCACTTAGAAGACCCAAGAAAAACAGCAGATCCCTAGCATCACTAACTGAACAAATCTGACACAAAACACCTGCTGAACTCCCTCAGGAGGATACCTTCAACTAAATGCAAACAATGTTTCTATTATACTGGAACTGGTTTGTCATTCATTGTATTCACATAAGTGTGTTCTTAACCTCCGGATCTGGAATGGAACCAGGATGTAAGAGAGTCTCCAGGGTGTATAGAGTAATTCTGCTATTGCTGTCTTAAAGTTCAACTGAATCAGCATTTCAGCCTAGTAGTTATCCAGCAGATGTCATAATTTAATGTCAACCAAACATGGATTATCTTTCTTCAAAAGTTATTCTGCTCAGACACTTCAATGGGGGATTAAACTTAACATTACTTCACCAATAGTGTTATTTTGATATTATTGTTTTATAATTTGACTTGTTATTTTATATTAATGTTAGAAAACATGATTTCCTAATGATTCCTCCATCCAGAAATTATTATGGTAAAAACTATAAGAAAAGTCACAAAAACCCTTTCATTTAACACCACCCAGCCTTGGTAAAACCTTTGGAGGTCAACAAAACCAGTCTAAAATATAATTCATGAAAAGTAAACAAGACACTACATGTGATGTTGCATTAAAAATCAATAACAAGTGGGCTTGATCTATGCCTAATCTGAGCTCTTACTGAAACCAGGGCAAAACCAACTCTGACTATAAATTACCTTAAGCATACAGTTCCACTAGTATGGATGAGTAACTTTAATGGGACTCATTTGACTAAGACATGTTGTGCACACCTAAGTCTAACACTTTCTGAGCATGAATGATGTAAATCTCTGTGCTCATCAGAGTAGCATCATCAGACTCTGAGGTCAACACATCCTAACAGCATAACTATCTCACCTTCTATTTGACATTTCAATAATAAGGATGCCAGTGCTGTGCTGCAAACACAGTTTCTTCTGCTGGTAAAATATATTAACAACAAAAAGAACATTATAAGAGAAACATACATCCCTTTTAAAATTGTACTGCATTCTTCAAATTAATTAAGTAGGAAAATTTTGTGGAAGAAACTGTAGAAAGCTGATACACTTCTTTTATTGCAGTGATAGAGGCTAAGAAATAAAACAGACCCAAGTGGCATCACCCATCCCTTCTGCGATAGCCTTTAAAAGGAAGTCCAGGTCATTTTATCAATTTTATCTCTTTCACCCTCTTACGAATAATGAAGTAACACATAAAATTACAAATGTAAAACTGCCCACAGGCAGTCATTTCCATTTGTTCTTTGGTAATTAACCTTCTCATAAAGGCTGACAGAAGGAAGGGGAAAACATCTATCTAATCTTAAAGCACACCTCAAATTCTTATCTGGTGATTCCTATGATAACACAAATGTAGTTCTTTCATATAAGCAATTACTCCTGTCCTCTCTCTGCAAATTGTAACAAGAAGGTGGAACCTATTATTCACATCTTTGAGTACTTCACCACATATTAGCCTTAAAAGCCCAACCCTTGTAAACACTTATCTAGAAATCTTATATTTACATTAAATACAAATTATTCTAATTGTATAGTTAAATTAAATTACATTTTTCATAGGAACTATTCACAAGAACAAAGTCAAACTTGTAAATATAGCTGCTGGTTTGTAATTTTAGTGTTGCACTAACTGTACCAGGCAAGGTATTAAAATTTTGGGGTTTTTTTGCTTCGCTGTTGTTTGTATGTGGTTTTTTGTTGTGGTTTTTGTTTGTTTGGGGGTTTTTTAATTATTATTTTTTATCATATATTACTGGAACAAGAAATTCTAAAGTATTTTCCCCTCACACTTTCATTAAACACAATGAAATGAAAACTTGAGGTCAAGTCACTACTGAAGTACACTTTAAATATTTACTTCAACATCTGCTTTAAATAAAAAATGGAACAGAAGGATAGTCATCCTTCTAAAGGATTGCCATCCTTTAACTACTTCAACAGTTATCTAATTAAGTATTATATAAAAGGATTAAGTTTACAGAATATTAAGAAAGAATATACAATAGCTCTGGAAAACAATACAAAGGAAGTGTATTCAATAATGAAAAAGCCATACCAAGAAATACTGTGAAGTAACTGTTTAAGATAGTTTTCAAAGAGCAAAGTAACCTACATAAAAACACAGAAGCCTCACAGAACCAAAACTTCATTTTGCTTAATTTGATTCTAAAGAAATAAACAGCTTTACTACTCTCACAAATTGTAGCTAGTTTAGCGTATATGGGGATATTATTCGCCTGCTGCTGGTTACATTGTATATCTCAAACCCAATGGCACAGTTGGAAAAAGAAAAGGAATACAGGAAACACTAACTGAAAAATCCAGACATTCCTTATCACCTAGAAAACAAACTAACTCTCTAAAGGTCCCAGACAGACAACTCCGGGATTAAGTCAATTGCATAATGCCTTGCACGCTCCAAAGTAGGGCTCTGCCCCACGGATCTGCTCTGCTAAAGCCCCCTGCCCGCCGTGTTTCGGCCCCTCCACCTCGGCGTTCGCCCTCGCCGGGCGGTCACGAACCCGCAGCTCCGCCTCTGACACCGCTCTGCGCTCAGGGGGCTCCGTTCTCACTTCCGCAGTCACCAAATTTCCAACCTAATCCCTGACCAAGCACTTTAAACTTTCAAATTAACAATACCTGAGAGCAATTTTAACGCCAGCGTCACTCCCACCCTCAACAGCAGAAACTGAGGGAACAAATTACATCAGGCTGGAGAGAACTAAATGAATTCCTCAGGTGTCTCTATCTGAAAAGGACTTCGGAAGTCCACAGCAGTAACACGAGGACAATTGTTTAGACCTGAGAAGAGCCAGGCTTTAACAAGCGTGTCACAAGCCACCGAGCTGGTTTCCAACAAAGGCGTCCAGGGCAAGACCACGGAGACTGGAGCGTCGAAACAGCCCCGGACGCTGCGGCGGTGACACCCGGGGGAAGCAGCCGGAGGGCGGCCGGGGCCGGCTGCTCCCCGCGCGGTTCAGACCCACCGCCGCCGCCCTGGCCAAGCAAATGCGGTGGGCGCCGCAGACCTTCCCGCCCGCCCCGGGCCCGCCTCACGCCTGCGCCGGGCGGCGCGGAAGGACCGCGGGTCCGAGCGGGGGGACGGCTCGCCCACGCACCGGGCGGCGGGTCATCACCACACCGCCCACTCCCGCACCGCCGCCACGGGAGGCGAATCCGTACCTGCACCTGGCGCTCCGCCCGGCGGCCCCGCGCTGTCCCGGCTGCCGGGCCGGCGGGGTGGGGAGTGCCGGCTGTGCTGAGTAACGGCGCGGCGGGGGCGGCCCTCAGCGCCCCGGTCCGCGCCCGCAGCTCCACGGCAGAGAACGCGCGGCCCTGGCAGCGCTGAGCCCGCCCCGCGCGGCCTCGGGAGCGACGCCGGCCTGGCCTCGCCCGCAGACTGCACCGGCGCGGCGGCTGCCGGGGCGGCCGGGGGCGGCCGGGGCGGGGCTTCGGCGGCCGCAGCGCCAATGGGGCGCAGCCGCAGCGCTGCCCCGGCCGAGGAGGCTCCGCCTGAGCGCGGGGGGAGGGGGCGGTGGCGAGGCCGCGGAGCGCCGCGGGCGGGGCGTGTGCGAGCGCCGGGGCCGCGGGGCGGTTCCGGGGCAGGGGATCGGCCGGGAATGAGCTCGGAGCGGGGGAACGTGTCCCGCACGCGGCCCCAGCGCCACCAGAACGCCCACGCCTTTAGGAACGACAAGTACGACACGAGCACCCGGCTCAAGGTAGGCGGGGGCGGCCCAGGGGATGTGGAGGGGTCCCAGCGGGAGAAGGGACCCCTCCGGAGGCGGCGGAGCGCCTGAGGGCGGAGCGGTGGAAAGGGTTTGGTGCCGAAACTATGAACAGGGCCCTCTGCGGCCTGTGGAGCCACGGCCTGCCCCTGTGAGGTCTGTGCCGGGTCCTGGAAAACTTCGGGATTGCAGACGAAGTCACGGGGCAGTGGAGGCCGAGGCACTTCTTCGTTATAGTGTTGGAGATACCTTTCACCCTGCTCTGCCCCAACCAGACACAGTGATGCTAACGGAGTGATCGGAACAAGGCGCTTGAGTAAGCTGTCACAGATGTGTGGTGTGAAACTTGAATCGTGTTTGTGACATGAAAGTACCTCGTTAAGCCAAAGAATTATTAAGAGGAAGACTGAAATAAAGCACTTACATTTGTGCAGTGAGTGCAGTAATTAAACGTTCCATGCGGTGTTATCCATGTGAGTTCCTGAAAGGTGCTTGGACTTCTCAAGCTTTGTAACTATATGGTCATACTTCAGGGATCTTAAAGTTTTCAGAGTTTAGTTTGAACAACTCCCCCATCATCGATATAAATCTTGAGCTTCACTTAGTATACTTTTGAGACTTTAAACTGACTCACGTTTGCTTTAATTTCTTAAAAAAAACCTGAAGCATCTTTTCTGATTGGTTACATAAGAAGCTATTCTGTCAGTGCTTTTCCCACGCGTTACCATGGTTTGATATCTTTACACTGTTGTTACAGAAGACTATTTTGTGTATTTTGTTTCTAAGCAAGGAAGCGGAAATGGTTTACAATATATTCTTGGAACACACTCATGCTTGTAGTTGTGGTAACATACTAGCACTGTGGGAGGGTATGAAGACAAGTAGTGTGACTGAGTACCACCACCAAGGGAGGGTGTTTCCTCTTGCAAGGTAAACTGGAAAGGTTAATGAGACAAAATAGAAATGAGCATTGTAGAAGAGACTTATCTGGTGCTATTGCTGTCATGGCAGTGTTCCTTTAACTGAACCTTACTGGGCTGTAGTAAGGGGAAGAAAATAGTAGGTTAAAGCCATGACACCAAAAAGGGAGATTTGGGTTTTGTGTGTGTTTGTTTTGGTTGTTCGTTTAGATGTTGTAGAACTGGTTCTTCAGGCTCAACGGGCTGCTTTCCTGGGACTCTAAGCAGTGACAGTATTATTTATTGAGTGATTCACTGCATGAACTCTGATAGGAGAGTATTTTCCTGTCCGGCTACATGCACACACACCTTCAGGCAGTCATCCTAGGAGGACAACTCTAATTTCAAACCCAGGCAGATGGAGCTCTCTTAGCCCTGTAAGGCCATCCATCCAAGAGAAGGATACTCTAATTAAACCTACATCCTAAGGACCTCACTGTCACCATCCAAGCTCACTAGGCCCTGGCAGATGAACTTTAGGATTCAAGGGTGCGTCCTGTTCTGTGCTTGCTGCATCTCACCTAAAAAATCCACTGCGCAGGCTCGAGGGTGATATCCACATTTTTAAAGCCCTGTAGCAACAGGTGAAGGTCGAAATGGCAGGTGAAAGGTGCACTGGAAGCCACAGACCCAACCCTGCATACAGGCGGTTCAGTACATTGGTCACCTGAGACTGACCCCGGAGACGACAGTCTCTTTCGGCAGCATCCTGAATGACCAAGCAGCCTTTTTCAAGGACAGTACTGCTTGCTCCACACGGAGAGGGGCCTAGAAACGGTGGCCTAACCAAAGCCACCCTTCACCCAGTTGATTAACTGCGGCCAAAGGGCATTTCTGATGCGGTCAAACAAAGTCTAAGAAACAAAGGCATACACCTGCCTTCAAAGGTGTACCCAAATTGACATTCGCATGCTGGAACATCAGAACCATGCTTGATGCTGTGGATAGTGGACATCCTGAGCGCCCTTCTGCCCTAATTGCCCATGAACTGTCACATCTCGACATCGACATTGTTGCTCTCAGTGAGGTTCGTCTCCATGAGGAAAACAGCCTTAGAGAACATGGTGCCAGTTATACTCTCTTTTGGTCAGGTAAACCCAGAACTGAAAGGCATCTTTCGGAGCTGGCTTCATGATTAAAAACTCCATTGTTCCTAAACTTGAAAATCTGCCAATGGGTCATTCTGATCACATTATCTCCCCACGCCTTCCACTACACAACAAGCAACATGTTGTCCTCTTTAGTATATATGCCCCAACTCTCCAAGCTGACCCTGCCAAAAAAGATAAATTTTATACTGACCTGCGCCACCTTACCCAAAAGATTCCCACAGATGATAAGATCATAATCCTTGGTGATTTCAATACCAGAGTAGGAAAGAACTTTGAAACCTGGAAAGGAGTTTTAGGCAAGCATGGTGTTGGAAACTGCAACAATAATGGTCGACTTCTGCTAGAATTCTGTGCAGAGCAACAGCTCACCATCACTAAGACTATCTTTCAGCATAAAAATAGTCTGAAGACAACCTGGATGCATCCTAGATCTAAGCATTGGCGCCTCATTGATTATGTCTTGGTGCGACAGTGTGATGTTCATGATGTCCATCATACCCATGTGATACCCAGTGCAGAATGCCAAACAGATCATTGCCCTGTGCATTGTAAATTTAACTTCAGTTGTAAATTTAAGTTCACACCTATAAGGGGTGGTATTCCAAGGAGGAGGCTCCAAGTTAACAATCTCCAAACAGCCACAGTGAGAGACAGATTCCAGGCAAATCTTCAAACTAGGCTTGAAAATCATTCTATAGATCCCTCTCCTGAAACACTTTGGCAACCTATTAAAAATAGCATCCTGCAGTCCTCTGAAGAATCCTTAGGGTTCTCCTTCAAGAAGAACAAGGACTGGTTTGATGAAAACAATCAAGAGATCCAGGAATTGTTGAGGAAAAAGAGATCTGCTCACCAAGCACACCTTGCTCAGCCATCTTGTCATGTAAGAAAAGCAGCCTTTTGTCTTGCATGCAGCAAGCTCCAACAGAAACTCCGTGACATCCAGAGCGGGTGGTGGATTGATCTAGCAGAAAAGATTCAATTATGTGCAGATACGGGTGATCACAGAGGATTCTATGAGGCCCTGAAAACAGCATACAGGCCTACATACCAGGTCCAAAGCCCTCTACTCAGTGCAGATGGTCAAACGCTTCTGACAGATAAAACCTCCATTCTGAATCGATGGTCTGAACACTTTCAGACTCTTTTCAGTACTAGTCATGTAGTTCAAGACTCAGCAATTCAGTCCATCACACAACAACCAGTGAAGAATGAATTGGATACTACCCCCACTTTGGGAGAAACTCTCAAGGCCATACGGCAGGTGAAAACTGGCAAGGCAGCTGGGGTTGATGGAATTCCACCTGAAGTCTGGAAGCATGGGGCCCAAGTACTTCTTGCTAAATTTCACGAGTTTTTGGTGTGCTGTTGGGAACTAGGCAAACTACCATCGGACCTTTGTGATGCAGTCATCATCACCTTGTATAAGAAGTACCGTGGTATTACTCTGCTCTCCATTGCTGGCAAGATCCTGGCAAGAATACTTTTGAACAGATTAATACCCACTATAGCAGAAGGAATTCTACCTGAAAGCCAATGTGGTTTCAGAGCCAACAGGAGTACCACAGACATGGTATTTGTTCTCAGACAACTGCAAGAGAAGTGCAGGGAACAGAATAAAGGTCTCTATGCAACCTTTGTTGACCTTACCAAGGCTTTCGATACTGTGAGCAGAAAAGGTCTGTGGCAGATTTTGGAACATGTAGGATGTCCCCCCAAGTTCCTTAAAATGATCATCTCACTCCATGAGGCTCAGCACGGCCAAGTCAGATATGGCAATGCACTTTCTGAGCCCTTTCTAATAACTAATGGTGTGAAACAAGGCTGCGTTCTTGCACCAACCCTGTTCACAATTTTTTTCAGCATGATGCTCGAAAGGGCCATGGCAGACCTTGATGATCAGGACGGTATGTACATTCGATATCGTACTGATGGAAGCCTTTTCAACCTGAGGTGACTGAAGGCCCACACTAAGACCTTAAACCATCTCATCCGGGAGCTGCTTTATGCTGATGACGCCGCCCTTGTTGCCCACACAGAAGCAGCTCTGCAGTGTTTAACATCCTGCCTTGCTGAGGCTGCTGAGCTCTTTGGGCTGGAAGTCAGCTTAAAGAAGACAGAAGTTCTCCATCAACCTGCACCTCAGGAAGTCTTCCATCATCCCCACATCACCATTGGTGAATCAGAGCTCAAATCAGTCCAGCAGTTTAATTACCTCGGTAGCCTCATCTCCTTGGGCGGTAAGATTGACGGGGAGATAGACAACAGGTTAGCAAAGGCATATAGTGCTTTTGGAAAACTCCATAAAAGAGTATGGTAAAATAAACACCTGAAGAAAAGTACCAAGATCAGTGTTTACAGAGCCATAGTGCTGTCTCCTCTCTTATACGGATTCGAATCATGGGTCATCTACTGCCACCACCTGTGACTCCTAGGACACTTCCATCAACGCTGTCTCCGTACAATCCTAAACATCCACTGGTCAGATTATGTGACCAATACATCTGTTCTAGAACAAGCAGCAGTCACAAGTATAGAGGCCATGTTGCTGAGAACACAGCTGCGATGGGCAGGGCACGTCTCCAGGATGAAGGACCACCGCCTCCCTAAGATCTTGCTTTATGGTGAACTTGCCACTGGCTGCCGCAAGAGAGGAGCCCCAAAGAGAAGATACAAGGACTCCCTGAAACAACATCTCAGCCTTGGCCATATTGATCACCATAACTGGTCTACTCTGGCCTCCAGTCGGGAGGTCTGGAGACACACCATCTATAACGCTGCTGCTTCCTTTGAGAACACACGCAGGATCACTCTCGAGGAGAAAAGACAGTGCAGAAAGAACCGTGTCTTGCCAATACCACCTAAGGAGTTTTTCTGCTGTGCCTTTTGCAACCAAACTTTTCTATCTCATATTGGCCTTTTTAGCCACCAGCGCGCTTGTAGCAAATGTGGGTAGAGCCTTTCCCAAATCCTTGTTCGCAAAGCCCAGCCATGACATATATACACAAAAATATCCTTGAGAGCTGGTCTATCAGAAAAGTCTTTTAAGAGAAACTGAATTCTGACATCAGTTTTGTGACTGAAAATATCACTTTAATACCCACATGGCTGTTTTTCTTCCCTTTTAAAATATTTTATATCCTATAGAACAAAATACCGTGTACTCATATAAATGTAAGTTGTTAATGTAACCAAGGTTTACTGTGGCCATCAATTTGTATCTTTTTCCTTTCTGTTTCAAGCAAATTATTATCTTTTCTTTCTGATCCTGCCAGTTCATGGAGAGGGCTGAGCACAGGGAAGAAGTGTCTTAAAGAAGGTGCTTCCTATCCTGGGGTTAGGTTGTGTGTGTGGTAGGGGGAAGAGATGCTTTTTTCTTTTGGCATGCCGTCATATAGTAATTCAAATCCTAAGGAATGTCGTGGTTTAGGAATGTTATTCTCCCAATTTAGTGTTCCCACTGAAATGCTCCAAACCATTTGCCACTCACTCACTCCTCCCTTCCCCTACCCCTCCTCCTTTGGCAGGATGGAATTGGAAGCAACAAAAAGCTGAAGATCACAGGTTAAAATAAGAACAGTTTACTGGAAACAGTAAATGAAATAAGAAAACAACCAGTAACAGCAACAATATTTATAACAGTGTACAAGAGATGAGTGATTCACACGTGAGTGCTCACCATGACAATACCTGGCTGTACCATGCTACTTGACTAAAGGGACCCCTTTCCTGTGGTACAGAATAACCTCCAGGTCCTAGCCATGCCCCTGCTGGCTACTGCCAAAATTAACCCTGTCCTGGCTGGAAATAGGACAGGGTTACACAAAGGTCATTATAACAATCAATAGTTCTGTTTCGGCTGTTTGTGAAATTTGTAAAGAAGTTAGACCAGCAAAGATTAAGTCATGATTAATGTCATAGTTTAGATACAGACTATGCTGAATGGTGACAGTTTTGCATCTCTGTCTCGTGTAGTCCTGAGTGATCAGATGTGCCATGGATGTTCAAGGTGTGATGAGGGAAAAGAAGAAATAGTAGAAATTCTGTCACAAGGACTGATACAGGAGTGGGGCTTTCTTCCTCTCTTCCTCTCATTAGCTCAGTAGATCAGAGGAATGCTCAGAGCTCCTGAAAGATAGCAATCTCCTGTAAATCCCTGTTAAACGCTTTTTTTGTTTTGGTGTTTGGCCTGTCTACTGTTACACACTGTCCAATGCAATACTATCTTTAAAGGCTACAAAATGCTTATTAACTTAAAATTTGGATCCTGCTGCATTTGTCCTCTGAATTACCAATATTGAATATTTACTACAGTGGCTTCAGGTTGTACAGTGTATGGAGTTGAGGTGGTTATTTATGGTGTAATTGCTGCTTCTTTTGGTGAAGCAGTATCTGCAGAGGAAACTGATCTAATAGTATTTTGACTTTCCTCTGCTGACAGTCATTATCCAGTTGTTTTGTGGTTTTTTGAAAGGTTCTGTGCTCTTTGTCTGTCACTGACCTTGGCCATTTCTAATCTTAAAGGCCATAGATCTGGTTACTTGCAAAAGATCCCAAAAGATCCATCTTTCCTCTAATGATTAGTCTTTACTACAACATTACTCTGGAATAGGCTTGTTGAAGTGAAACACACGTCAAAGTACACGGCCTCTCTACTGTATTTGCTACAACAGTGCTGGGAAAGCTTACATTTTAGAGTGAGCTGAAGAATGAATAGCCAGGGCAGGGTAAGACACTGTGTTCTTAGTGATTGACTCTTAGAATTTGTTTATGGGTGTTTGCTTTAAACAGTATATTCCAGAACAGCTCTTTGGAGTACTGAGGTGAGGAATATACATTATGTTGTATGAATATGCATTTTATGTAAAGCACATTACATAATTCATCATGAAAGCTGCAGTAGTTCCAGAAATGAAAACAGGTATCATTCAATGAGAACATTTAAAATTCCATTATAGTAAGATGGTAAACCACAAAGTGATTCATATTTACATCTCGATGACTGATTTTTTTCTCCATTTCTTTCCTCTCATTAAGTACAACCCAGATGATAATCCACATTTGCCTAAATTTCAGCAGTTTTTAACTTTGAACCTCAGCTTTACCATTGTGTTGATGTCTGCTACATTTTCAGCTGGATATATGGATAAATAACTTATTTCATTGGAGACAGTGGATGAGGCTGTGGGAAGGCAGTAGGAACAGAGCAGGTGAATATAGAGATTAAATGCTGAGTCAGTGATCCTGACTTGAAGCACAGAAGGGAGATAGAGATAAACCAGTGCCCAACTGGAATTGTCAGATAACAGCGTTGCAGTGTTTTTAGCTTATGCTCTTGCTGCAACATATGGTTGCTTGATAGGCTAAAGTTTATTCTCTAGCTATCCCTGTTATTCTGTGTTCAGAAGTACCTTCAGGCTTGGGTTGTAGCCTTTCATGTAGGGAGAATAGGAGCAAATATAACATCTGTTCTGGACTCTAACTCAACTTTGGAAGTAGTGGGGAGAGCGAGAGAGGGAATGAGTGGTTGCACAAGGTGTATATGGTGGGGGTGTGTGTGTGGGGGGTGTCTTCGTGTGTTTTCCATTCTTTCTGGGCTATGTGTTGAGAGTTGACTGACAGTCCTTCCAGTGCTCCCTTAAATGCTATATAGACATCCATGTGTTGATTAACATTTGAAATACACTTGATGAGAAAGTATCTGTAGAAAAAGAAATTTCAAGTAACACTGATAGAGTATATGAGCAAGTGAAGCTCTACGGGAGACTTAATTTCAGCTGGTGAAATATGTCTTAGAACCCTGAAATCTGCCATCTCAGTTTCACATTTGTTAGTCTGCATTGATCTGCTATAACTGCCTTATAGTGATGTGCTGCAAATCCTGGGGAGTTTTGTTTCTCTGAGAAGTGCAATTGTTCGGAAGTGCTGCATTCATCCTTGTTGATTGAACCAGTGTCACCTGTGTTTCTGACAAGAAAATTTATGGGTGGCATTAACATTACATTCATTTACAGCAGAATAGACTACTGATGTATGCTCAATAGTAGGAGTCTGCTTTCAATAGAGAAAATCAAAATACTCATGGATTCACATATAATTAGAAATTTACAAACAGATGCTGAAGCTTCTTTGAAGCCCTGTCATTACACCTTGCTTGTGAGTGCTTTGATGCTAGTTTAAGCTAGGGATTATTTTATTTGCCAAGTTAGTAGGTGTAGATGCATGTGTTTATTTTAATACATTCTGAACTGCTTTTGGCAGGATGTTAAGTGTTTTATTATTAGGTTTTGTGAGCACTGTGTGTATATAGGGTGCACATGGAATATTTTGTGACTTCATAGGTTAAGATTGTTTATGTCTGTCTGTTTACGTATTGCATAACTGTAATTTCTTTGGAGAATATATAGACCTACTGTAAGCACTGGATGAGTTGCACTTGTCATTGAAGCAAAGTATGGCAAAGAGAGCACTATTGTCTAAAACAGGGAAATGAGCATAAAGAAAATCCCAGAAAAACTGCTGTGACAGAAACATAATCTAACCTGTTGAAGTAGTTTTCACACCAAGAAATTAATTTCAGACCACAAGCACTACCTCCTATTTGGGTGTAAAAGCTGGGTAGAAAAGTTGGAGGGGAATAATGAAGTTGACAAGCCTTATGCAGCTGTTTGTGTGATTGTTGGTTTTTTATATCCTTAAAGGAAAGCAAGCAAATGGGCAAAAGAAGAAAATATGAGTACATGAAAGTTTAAACAATATACAAAATATAATAGGATAGTAGGTGACTATTAATAGGAAAAGTAAGCAGCAGAGGGGTTTCTTTGATTTTACTGGTGACTTCCCCATTCTGACTGGGAACTGAGAAACCAGAAAAGTTTATCTTCCAGTTTGTTAGGAGAACTTACTCTCACATGTTCTTTAGTGATTTCAAAAATCCGAAAAAACAGCTTATTGAAATCTTTCATTAGGGACAGCTTTCTTTAAACTTCTTCAGTCAGCATTGCTTTTGGAAGTGGTATATTACCTTTTTTTTGGTCAAAGAAAATATTGTATTCAGTGTAAAAAACCACAGTAAATTGTCAACTTGTTTTAGTAATAGTTGCATTTAAATATCATACTTTTTTTTCTGATCAAAATAAATGTAAAAGACAAACACAAGTCAAGGTTAAGCTCTGTAATTGCCTGCTTTACATCAATCCATCATTCTCTATTGACTTTCTAAACCCACAGTCTGGTAGAGGGATTGTAGAGTCATAATCTCTCTTGTATTCAGATGTGCTGAGCCAATGATTAACTACACTGTCCCATACTTGAAGTGTCAACATTGAGTAAAAAATGCAGGAAATTGCTGAGGGGGAGGAAGAGGCTGTATGTGTGCCTGTTAGAAGGAGGAAATTAGAACTTAAAAGCTGTTTTCTTTCTTCCAGTTTGTTACCTTCTGAGCAGATGCTATGTGATTTCTTTGAGTAGCTGTGTAAGATTTATGGTCCTGCAGGTAACAAGGTTGAAAAATCCAGGTGTATTTATGCCTTGATCAGGATCCTAAATGTGATTTTTGGCACACATAAATGTGATTATAGAATCATAGAATGGTTTGGGTTGAAAGGGACCTTAAAGATCATCTAGTTCCACCCCCACTGCTGTGGGCAGGGATCCCTTCCACTAGACCAGATTGCTCAGAGCTCCATACAACCTAGCCTTAAACACTTTGAGAAATGGAGAATTCATAACTTCTCTGGGCAGCCTGTTCCAATGCCTCACCACCTTCAGATCAGATATTTTTCTCAATATCTGATCTAAACCTATTCTTTTTCAGTTTGAAGTAATTTCTCCTTGTCGCGTCACGATATCCTCTTGTAAAAAGTCCCTTCTACCTCTCTTATAACCCCATTACGTACTGGAAGGTGCTCTGAGGTCTCCACGGATCCTTCTCTGGGCTAAACAGCCAAACTGTCTCGCCCTGTCTTCATAGGAGAGATGTTCCAGCCCTGTGATCAATTTAGTGGGTCATCTCTGGACTTGTTCATGTCTTTCGTATGTTGAGAACCCCAGAGCTGGATGCAATACTCCAGGGGTCTCACAAGGGCGGAGCAGAGGGGCAGAATCACCTCCCTTGACCTGCTGGCCACGCTGCTTTTGATGCAGCCCAGGACACAGTTGACTTTCTGGGCTGTGAATGCACATTGCCGACTCATGTCCAGCTTCTCATTCACCAGCAGCCCCACAGTCCCTTTCCTCAGAGCTGCTCTCCACCCACCATGTATTTGTGCTTGGGATTGCTCTGACCCAGGTGTAGCACCTTGCACTTGGTCTAGTTAAATTTCACAGGGTTCACACAGGCCCACCTCTCAAGCCGGTCCAGATCCCTCTGGATGACATCCCTTCCTTCCAGTGGGTTGACCGTGCCACACAGCTTGGTGTCATGGGAAAACTTGCTGAGGGTGCACTTGATCCTGCTGTCCAAATCCCTTTTTCTTGTCCTGAGTAATGAGGTCTTTGGCATCCTTCCAGAGAGGACCCACATTTTCCCTAGTCTTTCTTTTACTGCTGATGTACCTAAAGAAGACTTTTTTTTGTTACCTTCGATATCCTTGGCCAGATTTAGTTCTACCGGTGCTTTGGCTTTCCTAACCATCTCCCTGGCTGTTTGGACAATTTCTGTGTATTCCTTTCAGGCTACCTTTCCCTGCTTCCACCCTCTCTGAGCTACCTGTTTATGTTTAAGTTTGTCCAGGAGCTTGTTCATCCATTCCGGCCTCCTGGTTTTCTTCCTTGATTTCCTCTTTGTAGGGATACATTGCTCTTGAGAATGGAGGAGACAATCCTTGAATACCATCGAGCTCTCTTGGGCCCCTCTTCCCTCTAGGGTTCTATCCCACAGCACTCTACCAAGGAGGTCCTTGAAGACACTAAAGACTGCTCTCTGAAGTCAAGGGCAGTGAGCTTTCTCTCACCCTCCTCACTGACCCAAGGATCTTAAACTCCACTGCTTCATGGTCACTGCAGCCCAGGCTGCCCCTGGACTTCACATTGCCCACCAGCCCCTTCTTGTTGGTGAGAACAAGGTCCAGCATAGCACCTCCTCTCATTGGCTCTTCAATCACTTGGAAAGTTGTCATCAGTGCGTGCTAGGAACCTCCTGGATTGCCTAAGCCCTGCTATGCTGCCCCTCCATCCTTGTCATCTTGGGCTTTCAGGATGGCCAGTGTTTTAGTCTGATTAAAAAAAGAAAAAGAAATCACTGTGTGATTGTTGTGTATTCTGGAGCCAGATGGTAAGTGTATTGGGAAAGGGAATAGCTTTATAAATCTTCATTAATAATAGCTTTGCATATTTCCTTGTTCTATAGCAGATACTTAGCAGAATTTATCATAGGCTGCCTGTTTGACAAACTTTGGTTTTGCTTCAGATGAGAGGTGAAGTAGTTTCTGTTTCATTCTTCTGCACTGTTTATGCCACATGCAGTCCGGAGCCTGGCCTCTTGCATTCCAAGTGCCTTACTCATGGCTGAGCCTGTCCCTCCATCACTTGGTACTGTAGCTCCGGCCCCAGCCGGCAGCTATTGTGTCAGGATGTATTGTGGGAAATGAGGTGGTTTTCATTCAGGAGTGCCTTTGGAAAGACAACTGTCTGTCTTCAGCTTAAACTAGTGCAGTCTTTTGATATTCATTGGATTTTGCCCTAGCAATCCTAGAAAATAGCAGAAAATAGTAAAGAGCACCTGGAAATACAAATTACAGTGTTTGTGTCTGTCCCCCCTCCTGCATTACCAATCAGTGCAAGTCAGGCGAGTGAGAGGGAAAACTGGAAAGTTCAGGTTAATTTGCAGGTTGATAGAAGCTTACTGGAGCCTTACTTCAGTGCTGGTCAAGCACTGAAAATAAGGCTTATCTTCGAATGGCATGAATTTTGAAACACTGAACACTGTGCTCACAGTGGTTTGAATTGTGAGCCCTCTAACAGGGAGAACTTACTGATGCTGAAAACTTATTGATGATTTTCTTTTCTCAGAAAGTTTACACATTAGCCAAATGTTTGTGTTTCTTGGAAAATGTAATTCATGATGCATCAGAACCACACCTTTCTGTATTCAATATTCAAGCAGTCTGCAAAACCTTGTTTCTTTGATTTCTTAACGTGCAAAGTCTGTAATTGATAATGTGGAAAATAGTTTTATTTTAACTGAAATTGTCAGAGCGCACCACACCTTCAGTTAACCACACCAGGGGAAAACTCCTACCAAATGGCGCAAGTTTAGTAAAAATGGAGACAATGGAAAACAAGTCCCAGATTATACTATCACTTGAAAGTAGCATTTTCTCTGCCACAAACATAGAATATGATACTGTATTTTTAAAACTGGGCTTGTTGTTTATCTGATGTATTGAAGTAGAACTTTGTGGAGTAGAGAGAAGCTCTTGTGGGTCATAAAAGCAGGAAAATACTTCAGAACATGTTATATTCATAGAATATACTCAGTGGAATATTCATAGAACTTTTGGTTTATTTGAAAAAGAGTAACATGAACTGTAATCCAAATTAATACACAATCCATTCCAATGAACTTTTAGGTATTCTAAGAGGTAGATGTGGTTTAGACCATCTTAATAATGTAATGTTAGTGTGGTAGCCATTTTTAAGTCTAAAAAAGGCACAATGATTTTTTATTACATGCAATCTCTTAATTGTGAAATTTCTTTTTTAAATTTCTGAATGAATACAACATCCATATGATAGATAATGTTACTGCTGTCATTCTTAGGTAGAGGAGAAATAAAACTATGTTGAACATGCCTGTTGCCTGTTATTTAAGGTGGCAGTGTGGTTTGGTACTACTTCCTATCTCAGAATAACTTCTCTTGCACAAATAGTATTGGCAAATTGACATTTTATATTTCTAAGCAAGGTAAACCAAAATGTTTTGGAGATCTTAAGGTAAATTTTGCATTGTGTTGAAAATACTCTATTGTTTAAATGACCATTTTGAGGATTTTATCTTAGTTACATGAGAGCAAAAATGTATTAGTTTTTCATAAAAGAAGGTTAGGGTTAGAGAGGGATTGAATGGTTTGAGTGCAAATAGTGTTTGGATTCTACTTTATTGTTATCTGAGAAAAAAATCCTAAGGCTATTTGAAGTATGTAGTATAGTGATAACTTGAGCAATAATAACTTAAATCTTAAGTCTTGTGAGTTGCCTTCTTTGGATAAAAACGGTATATTTCCAAGCTCTTTTATTCTTAAATCTGTTTTGTAAAATTATTAATGTTAAGATCAAGTAAACATATTTCTAAATACTGTATTAATCATATGATTGGTGGAAATGCTTTCTAAGCAAGATTATACTTATTACAGTAGGAAATCTTCAATGTATTTTTGTTTTTATTTGTTTACTTAGAAAATAAATGCTAAGCTTCATGATGGTGTATGTCAGCATTGCAAAGGTATCTTGGAGTGGCGAGTAAAATTCAGCAAGTACAAACTACTATCAAAACCTAAAAAATGGTGAGTTAAGATACTTTGTGTTAATTGCTGATCATGTAGTTTTTGAACTTTTGGAAAATATTCTTGTTTTGGAAACTTAAGGAGCTGCTACTATGTAACATTTTTCAAATTTGGAGTCTGCAGTGACAATATATAAGCAATAAAAAATTTTTAATTTGTATTAATTAATTAAAATTAATTTTCTAATTCATTATTCTTTTACCTTAAACTTTTGGATAGAAAACACAGAGGAAAAGCAACTGCTTCCCTCTTTGCTGTTAAAAATGGTTGAACTGTGGACCTGGAAATTTCCAAGACTTGCAGTGTGTCCTCCTGAATAAAAATTCAAACTGGACCTGTTGTAACACAATTTTCTAAGTCCTTGTTTCAAGTCAGTACTAGAGGAATCTGCACATCTCTTAACTTTTGTACTTCACAAATGTTTGCGATACATGCATTTCAATACCTCTCAGCATCTTTGCTCCTTTTCTGTAAGAAACTATAATTTCCTAAATATTAAAATGCTGGCATTGTTTGCACACAGTTCTGTATTATGTGGTTTTGTATAAGTGCATAACAGAGATGATAAATATTTTAACCTATCACAAACCTATACATTATTTTAATTTTCCAAAGTAGATGCTCTCTGCTTACTTCTTGTTTGCTCAGGTCCTTACCCTCCTGTGGTAGCAGAACAGCCAGTGAGTGTTTCAGCAGTGAAACACTGAACCCAGAGAAACCACAGCTGGGCTGTGGTGTGTGATGCAGCCAGGTTTGTCACAGTAGCTTGCTCAGTGTTTGTGTGTTGCATTCTTCTGAAATACTCAGGAACTGCTTGAAGAGGTTCTGTAAATGTATTTGTGCAGTTCCCTGAGTAGATGATGTATTTTATTTTTACCTTCATTAGATTAAAAAGTCGTTAATATTGTTGCTGTTACAGTTCGTTTACTTTTGAGGGCATGAGAACCAAGAAGTGACTTCTAAGACAGCTGCATTACATGGAGTATATTGTTCTGGGTTACGTTCTCCAAAGATACAAGGCTTTAGAAACATCAGCTCAATGTTAAGCCATAGCATTTTGGAAATTGCTTAATTGCTACAGGGTTTTATCATATTTTGAAAAAGAATAGGCCAAAACCTCTACATAATTAGGTTGGGTTTGTTGAGAATACTTTTCCATGCAGGCTTGTGTTCATAGAAAACAAAGTCCAGCACTGACTCAGTTTATGCTGATAAGTTTAAGAGCAGTGTTTGAACTGAAAGCTTTTTATTTGTAAAATCCATGTACCTTTTTATACCATATTCTGCTTTTATCATTAAACCAGAAGAAGAAGTTATGCAACTTTAAAAATAAACACTACCTAGTGAAATGAATGGAAACCTTTCTTTTGTCACTTCAAATATAAAAATTCTTGATTTAGTGTTTCTTTTTCAGTTCTTGTTTTAATAGTTCTTCCTGAAAAAGGTATAGGAGGGAGATAAAAGGCAATGATATTGATAGTGCTACTTGTTGAAACACTGGTTGTTTTACTTGAAACTGGCATAAAACAAGTTGTTCCTCTTTTGAAGAATATGTCTGTATTGTGTTTGAACACAGAATGTTTGATATGTGTCCACAATAATGTTTTCTTTCTCTTCACAGTGTGAAGTGCCTCCAGAAGACTGTAAAAGATCCTTATCATATTATTTGTCGGCCATGTGCTAGTAAACTAGAAATTTGTGCAAAATGTGGAAAAGAAGAGGAAATAGTAATTCCGTAAGTACCTCATAGTTTATGTAGTTTCAGTACTGCACTGTTTCTTCCCCTTTTAATAAACCTTGTTTGGAAATTGCCAAGAACCTGTTGTACTTTATGCCATATTCTGAATAATTCTAACAGGAATCAGCAGGAGTAAATTTCCTCACTTTCTTCTTATGAAACTGGGGGTGAAGTGCTTACTGATGTTAGTGAGGCTGAGCCAAAAAAAGTTGTACTCGGATAAGGCTTTTAACACCAAAGGGTGAATTGCACATCTTCCTTAAGAGCAAAGCACTTCAAAACAGATTTTAGTGTAGAGCATCATAAAATATGCATAAGCCAACTTACTGTTTACATTTTGTCTGTCACTTGGTGATTCAGTTACTAGTGAACAGAAAAACTAAACAAGGACTGATATTGAGCACAGTTACCACAGTATATTTATTAGACTTTGGGGGTTTTTATTCTTTGACTGTCTCTTTACCGAGCATGATACATAAAACACTTTAATTTACTGTGGACAGCAACAGCTGTCCAGCAGTTGCTTAGGTGATCAAGCTGTTAATTTATTTATTTTTTTCCTTCACAGACTCTTCCATATGAAATACTTTTTGATGTATAAAATACGTACTTTACTGTGTTCTATATCTTTGCTATTCAATGTGAAAGTAACTTTAGGTTATTGTTCCCCTCCTCCTTCTTCTTCCCACCTCCTGCCATCATTCATCCCATATTGATATGAAATATTGGGAGAATATTCTATCTTCCATCCCATTCTTGTTTAAATTCCAGAAGTGGGTGGTGATAACACCCATCTTGCTTTCTGCAGGATTGACAAAGGACAAGGCAGAACTGAGAGGGAGACTACTAAAACCAGCCAAGAGAGCAGTGGATTGGAGGATGAACTGGATTTTGATACAAACTTCAGTAGTACAGATAGTGATGAAGATTCCGATGTGCTTAAAGAACGATTTAAAAGTATGAACTTCTGAAGGACAGAGATCTAAAAGGTTGAGTTTATATGAGAAACTATATGCGATCAAAAGTGATAAACCACTTTTAAACTGCTCTGAAAACCTGATTTGACATCTAAGGTCTTTACATGTAAATGTTGGCACTCTGTACTATGATGTCTTTTGGGGGGTTTGTATAAATAAATATTTTTTTGTATTAAGAGCAGAATTTCTTGTGAAAAGATTCAGAAATTGAATCTGTAAGCACAGTTAGTTATTGCGTACATATAACAACTTACTGTTTCTCTGAAATAAAGCCTCTTTGTATAATCATGTAGTTGTTCTAAATTCAATATTACATGATTGTTGTATTGCCACTTGGAAAGCTACATGAAGGTCTAGAATAAGTACAGTTTTGTCATAAAAAAAGAAGAGTTAAACCAGATGTAATGGCTTATTGAAGGAAGAACTTGCAAAATTCTGTCGATGAGTTTCCAAATGGGGTCAAAGTACCAAGTGGTCATTACCCTTAAGCCTGTTGTCTCTTTTTTGTGGAAAAAAAAAAAAAAGAGGGTCTAAATGCTATCACCATTTCATGAGCAGTTAATGCTTATTTACCGTATATAAATATGCATAGCCAGCTGGGAGTCAGTCTCTTCTCCCAGATAACTAGCAAAGGACAAGAGGACACAGTCTTAAGCTGCACCGGGGGAGGTTTAGGTTGGACCTTAGGAAGAACTTCTTCACAGAAGAGGTGATTGGGCATTGGAATGCCCCAGGGAGGTGGTGGATTCACTGCCTCTGGAGGTATTTAAGAAGAGACTGGATGTGGCACTTAGTGCCATGGTCTAGTTGACAAGGTGGTGTTGGGTCGCAGGTAAGACTCAATGATCTCAGAAGTCTTTTCCAACCTAGGTGATTCTGTGATTACAGATTTGTGACCTTGTTACTACCAATGTTTTGTAAAGAAAATACCTGCAGACTACTTAGAATTCGTCATAACAGGTTTCACACTTCCTCTTCCTTTGACTCTAGATCTAGTGTTGTGAATGATGATCATACAGTTACTCCCTTCCCAATTTTCAATTCTCTCTAGGGGTCATTCCAACATAGATTAAGCTCTACAAAGAACTTAACTGAATTTGCAGTAACTGTGTTTTACTGGATTCAAGATGGTTTGATTTCTTCTCTTCTGCCTTATCTCTATATACATTCAGCTGACAATATATAGGCATTAACCTATGACAATGTACTGTGCCATCTTTACTAACTGCATAGTAGCTACACATCTGCTTTGGTGCTTTGTCTGATTTGCAAATGGGTATGGAAAAATTTGCTTCCCAAGCTACCTTTTTCAAGTGCACTGTGGGGGAATTCAGCTCTGGGATTATTCCCCATCCCTGCCCTGGAATGAGGGAAATACTGCAACTTAATCCTTTGGCTGCGGATAGGCACCCCATGTTTGTTCTGAAGAGTCAGTGAAGCTGCAAAACACCAAGAGGTGCTTACTGCCAGAAAAGGTTGTTGTCAGGTGTTTT
The DNA here is from genome assembly GCF_003945595.2 of Pipra filicauda. Taxonomy (NCBI): domain Eukaryota; kingdom Metazoa; phylum Chordata; class Aves; order Passeriformes; family Pipridae; genus Pipra; species Pipra filicauda. The sequence goes on along the minus strand of NW_024104509.1, from coordinate 2,172,970 downwards.
CAGAAGTGACTGAATCTGAAAGTCACGTTGCATTGACAGATAAACCCTCCCAGCAGAGCAGCAGTGACATCTGGCTTGGTGTTACATCTGTTGTCCTGCCACTTTACTCAACAAAGGCAGAGTAAACAGGAAATATCACACATATACACACACTGTAGATGACCATGTAGAGGGGTGGGTAGAGGGAAGTTAATAAGTAATCTGGATTTTGCTTCAGAAAGGATCTGTCTGAAAGGGAAACCATGTCACCAAAAGCTTGGCTTTTGAAAGTGACATGCGTATGGGAAATGTTCTTCCACTTGGAAAAATTTATAATGGCCTAATCCTTTGTCAGAAGGTAAGAGGAAATCCTGAAATGATAGGAAAACATGTCATGGAACTGGCAGGACCTGTATAATGAGAAAATTAGGGGAAGTACTCTCTTGTCGAAGGGGTGGCGCAACCTGTCAGTACCAGGGGTAAGCAGAGCCACACACAAATAAGCCACGTGTAGCAACAGAATATAAACAGCACGGGAAGTCCTCTGAAGTCAGCATCTTCATGTCACACACCTAATGCTCTGTCTGGAGCTTAGGTAGGCAGTTGATACCAGAGCTGATGAAACTTTGCTGTGTGACGGCAGCCTAAATGATGCTCTCAGACTGCAGGCTGGCAGGCAAAAGATTTTATTATAAACAAACTTGTTCTTTTTATCTACTTTTTCTCTGTCCACGTGCTAATATAATATATATGTCATTGGTGAAGTGTTCTTGTTCACACGTCTGTATCTTATCACTAATTGGTCTCTAGCTTCTGTGCACGCGCCCCATCCTGTCTCCTGACAGGTCACCGGCGTCTCTTCTCATGTCCAAACATATTCCTCTATCTGCAGCTCTTTTTCTTCTCTTTCTCAGACTTTCTTCCTTAATGAGGTTTTACTTGTTCCTTTGCCAGGCCACAGCTGTAGCTCAAGGTCAAAGCTGCCTTACTAGAGCTGTGAGTGAGCACAGCTGCAGAGGTGACTGGCTGGTGTTAGTCCAGCCTCTCTGAAGACAGCTTTTGGTTCTGGGTCTATGTCTTTGGTCACAACTGTGGTGAAAAGATATGCTACTGGAAATGATTGCTGCAAGACCACGTACCATGGTGGCTGTGAGTCAGCTTACAAAGTTGCACCTTTGCAAGTGTGATAGTTTTCACCCTAGGCCTTCCTGGAGATGTTGAGAAAACACTTCTAACAGGAACAATAAGAACAATTTTAATTTTATTGTTTAATTTTGACTGAAGTTAGAACATATTTGTAACTGCATTAAGATATTATTTTTCTAAGAATTTAATAGTTCTGAATTTCAATTTTTTTTCTTTTTTTTCCTTTCTATTATGTGAAGAACTTATTGAACATAGGATTATGCAGGGGTAGACCCCTTTAAATGCTGATATTTAGTAAAAGAATATATAGATGAGAAAATTTTTAAGAAAGGAAGAAAATCAAAAGTCACCAGAGATTTCTGAAAATATCTTCAGCTTAGTCACATAAAAGAAATTATTTTTAGAGTTTTTAATTGAGATTTTGAAAGCTTTCTACCTCTTTTTTGACAAATAATAATGAATTGTGTTTATAAACTTCAAAAGATAAGAAATAATAATGTCACATTGCCTGCAAGGTATTGAGATGCAGTTCAAAAAGTATATCTAGTATGACTGATTGGGGATTTCAAGAATTTATCTGGACCTTATGGGTCCCCACTGAATACATTACTGAAGAAGAGAATGATGGGTGTTAATAATTAGTCATCTGAAAAATAAATGATGCATCACAACTAATGCAGTGATGTTGCTGACAGTTGAATTCCTGTTATCTGATTGTCTTTAGGAGTGTTACCGATTCTCATTTGGCATGACTCAATGCTGAAGTAATTAATTAGATAATGGACTGTCAGCATGTGCAAGACAGACGTGCAAGATGATTCTGAATTCACAGGGGGAAATGCTTATCACAGGCTTGAGCTATCAGAACTTGTCATTGTTGACTCATACACATTTCTGGAAACCAAATTCCCATATATAAGGATTTCCTGGGACAACCTGGATGCATTGCAGTATGAGGAGAGTCTCATATGAATATAGTGCTACCTCCTAGCATAATTCCTTAACAGTCTTCTCTGTCAAAGTTCACAAGGATCTCTGAGGCATTGTGTCATCAAATGTTTTGAAGGATACAAAAAATATTGCCCAGTGATTTACTTTTAGTTTTGCATGGGCTGGGCTCTTCTATTCTTGTCTTGGCTACTGATTAATCTGTATTCCTGTAAAATACTAAGGTAATACCAGCCTCTGAAGGTTTATAGGACTACTGGTTAATTAGGAAAAGCATAGCTTGTTTTCTTCCTATAATGGGTGTGTACTTGGATGTTGAGGTGCAAATCATAGCATTAGCAAGGAAAATAGAAGAAAATATAGCAGGTAATCAAATATGAGCCACCTTGTGAACCTCTAGCCCTACAATTATATGTGTTTACTTTGTTTAGAAGTTCTCATAAGTAAACACATGCTGGTGAAGATGCAAAACTAACTGCTTATTGGAAGCATCAGACTGACCTACAAAGTTAATGAGGAAAGCTTTGTAAGTGACATGGAGAGACATTCTTAACTATCAGATATATAGGGAGCTGCTCATGCGCACTGCCAGCATCTCACTTAATTCTCCTGCATGCCTTTTATCTGAAAAGTAATAAAATTCAAAGCTATATGAAAAAGAAAGCATGTGCTCTGCATGCATGCTCTCATCACATATGGTGAGTGTATAAAGTAGGGTTCCTAAACTTTGAAACAGTTGAAAATACACTAGTATTTGAAGCGAACTCCTTCTAGGAATTGATAACACATTCTCAGACAACTTACCTGTAACAAACTAGAAATCAAATATCTGGCCTGTTTCAGACAGCAGACTTTTGTGTCAGAGCCTCTAAAATACTTAAGATGAAATCATGCAGGAGTTACCTTTTTTCTTCTGAAGTCAATGAGAAAACAACAATTTTTACTAATAGAAAACAACTGACTTGTACTCATAATTCAGTCATCAATAAGAAGCTTGAATTCAAGGATCTGAAAACAGGGGCCAAAGACCACATACAACACATCCAAGATTTTACCTGAACCTCCACTTAGCTTTACCTTTGACATATCTTTAGAAACTCATATTGGAAGGGTCTAGTGTATTCTTATAGCTATAAGTGCTTTGAAAACAGTATCAAATATGTTTTTCTTCAGAGAGAAGAGAGTGTTTTTGTATTAAAAAGAAAAAAGAAACAAGGAAAGAAGATTATGCCTGTTCCAAACTGGCAGCACTCACTTGAAATCTCTCATTTTAGGACACCTTGCATTTCTGAGTCTCAAGATTGTAATATCTGTACTTCTTGTACTAGACTTGCAGTTTTCCTAATCTTAAGTGAGCAAGTATGCCATAATATGTAAAAAGTATCTGTGAAAAGTATCCATAGTTTACTTATTAGTATATACAGTAGCAATGAAACTTGTAGTGTTTATTGAATCAGCATTTGCAAAGCTACATGTATAACAGTTTGATTTTTTTTTTCTCATGGACTTTATGATGTCCTGATTGTTACATTCCTTTTAGGGAACATAATAATCTATCTTTGTTCTACGGCATGGCTCTGCATTGTAGAAGTTGCTAGCCTGAATGGGAGCTGATACAGCCTCAGACTGTCAGCAACAGTGTATTACTGTGGGTTATTCCCAGTAGAAGCAAGAGAACTAGTGCCAAAACTATAAAACAAACTTCATGGGTCCATCTTGGAGACAGATTGTGTTGACTTCGTTGGACACAGGGGAAGCTTCTCCCAGCTTCTCAGAAAGAACACCCTTGTAGCAGCCTTCCTACCAAAACCTTGCCATGCAAACTGAGTACAAAGTGGTTTGTGAGATGTATGTGAAGTGAAATAAAGCCATGGGGTTTGGTGAAAAAAATAAAAGGGCCCCACAATACATTTTTTTAATAGTAGAGAAATGCAGAATAATCCCAAGCCTTCCAATTCCAAGGAAAATAAACCCCATAAAATCAGACTACTTCTATTCTTTTTAGCAACAACAGATTTACTATTGCCTACCTGACAAAGATTTAAAAAGTCTTTCTCTGGAAATGGCTAATATCTCATGCTCAAAGAATAACTCTTCAATAGCAGCTCAATCTTGCTTACAATAAATTAGTGATGGAAGCTCCCAGAATGGAACAAGCTCGTCCCTTCATTATTTAGAGAAAAGTCATAATGCAATCTTTATGTTATAAAACTCAAATCCTGTGCTCTGAAAAGACCACAAGGAATTTGGCTAAAAGATTTAAGCTGTTTTGCCAAAATCTTCATATTTCAGGAAGTTGTTACATAAAGGATTAAGCCATCTCAAAACTATGCAGTGACCAGAACTTCAGCACTATTGTTTTTGCTGTGTTTCAGCAGAAAGTGTTCTACTCTTTCCAGTTTTTGTATTGAGTTGCATTTGAGTATTAGTAGTTCTGACATTATGATCTCTTCTTTCAGGAAAGAATTACATTTTGGATCACCATATCTAGGTAGTTGCTCCTTTCTTATCCTCATAATTACACATAAGGTCTATGGAGATTAAGCATAGGTGATGGCTATCTATGTTACTTCAAAAAATCACATTAAAAAAAAAAAAAAAGACTGTAGCAGTCACCCAGTGTACTGTCAAGATGCATCCTGTTGGGTATTCTTGTCCTTTGCCACTCCAGACCAGTTTAGACCTCTCTCTAGAGGCCGGAATTAAAAGTGTACTCAGCTTCCCTGCTGAGCAGAGATATTCTGCTCACCATTAATGAGAACACTGTGTGTGGTCCAAAAGGATAGGGTAATGTGTATGCCTCTAGTCTTCAAATGGAAAGAAGGGTCTCTGCCAAATATCTGAAGGTGTCAGACAAGGTTCTCAAGCCAGGTTTGTCCAAAATGCCATTTAAAGGAGCGGGGGTCAGGGAGGAAGGGGGTAGTGATGGTGAAACAACTTGTGAGTAAGTTCAGAGGTTCACACAGCCTGCACGTACCTCTCTTCATCTTCACAGTCTTCAGCTGTCACTGTAATGTTCATGAAAGTCAATCCAAATAATAAACCTACAGCTTTACCGTAATTAGCCTGACAACAAGTTAGTGTTTGTTGCCCCCTAGCATGTCAAAGGAGGTATGCAAGCAGGTTCCAAGGAGTGAAATACGTTGTTGCTGTTTGAGTGTCCTTAATTTTGGGTGTAATTAATGTAATTTAAACGAGACTTTGTAATAGACAGGAACTATTACATAATGTATGTGTTCTCCTGGGACCTAAATGGAAATTAGCTACAGATTAAGAATCCTGCTCCTAAAACTGAAGCTAGACCTTCAGAGTGACAAGAGACAAATTACAGTTATCGCCACTTTAACTCGGTAATTTGATAGGATTTTTCTTTTTAACAAGTTTTCTGGGGGATAGTTTTTTTGGTTTGGGTTGGGTTTTGTTTTTTTTAATAATAAAGTTTACCATTAGTGATGCTATTGAGCATAGGTCTGTCCTGCACAAAGCTACTGCTTTAATAGCCATACCACTTAGTTGTGTTATGCTGGTAACGCTATGCTCCTTCCTAAAGGTAAGTTGTGTTACAGGGGAACTTCATTTACTGATCTTGAGTAAACTATATTGGTCGTTAAATATATTTTCCCTGACTGATTTAACATCAGAATGGTTAACGGGGTTTGATGTCAGATATGCTTTAACTGAGAATTGAGTTCAGGTTTTTTTGTTTATGTTTTTAATTAGAGGAGTGCTTTGCTACTTCATTACAGAATGGGCCCCAAATCTGTGTGGCGGTTGCTGTTCCGGAGTATACTGCATACATAAATCACCTAGGGTAGATGCATGAGGTCACAGGAGCTACCAGATCAGCAAAAGACTAGCAACAGAACCCAAAACTTTCACATCCTAACCCGGTGCCTTACTCATGAAGCCAGACAAGACCTAGAAAGCAGGTAGAGAGCTAAAATCATTCTAAGAAGAATATACGAATATAAGCAGAATATAAGAATATAAGCAGAATATAAAAATATAAGTATAAATGAAAGCACAAAGAACCTTGCCAATACTTAGCTAGGATGCACTGCCAGAACCAGAGATAGAGGTTAGATGGTACTGTACACTAAAAGAATGCATACACACCTAACTCAAGTAAGTTAAGGGGGCAAAATAGGACTTGAGTTCAAGAATCTTGCAAAATACACCATTAAGCCTGCCAAAATCAAGAAAGTTGAAAAGTTCAGCCGAGGAAGAGGAGTAAAAACGACCACCAAAGAATGAAGAAACAGGAACGACCCTCCTAGATTCTCCCCAAATTGAAGACCACGCCCCTGACTCCGCCTAAACTCCGCCTATTATGAATATTATAATCAGATGTTGCAATTATAAGAATAGTTATGTAAACATGTTGCAATCACCTGTAAAAATGGTATAAAAACCTGTAAATTCACTGGAGAGGCAGAGCAGTTTGTCCAGCGTGAGCTGGCTGCTCTCCAACATTGCTCAATAAATATACCTCGCTGCTTAAAGACTAGAAATTGTTTCTGAGCAGTTCTCTGCGCGTTTTTGGGGGCAAAAATTGGCATCACTCAATTGATTTTGCTGCCCATCATGTAACTTCTACTCACAATGTTAACTGGGAGGTATGGCCTCATGCAGACTTAGAAAGCTGGCTCTGTGTTTTCACTTAATTGGTGTGGAACAAAGAAAATAGAGCTAAAAAACCCCCTTGTGATCGAAAAATCAGAACATTTGTTTGCCAGTGACATGACACAAGCCGTTTTGGTGCTGCTTTTACCGAAGTTATCATGCTTCTCTGGAAAAAGCTGACTTGCAACACCAGGTGTCACTGTAACAAAGTGAAAAAGTTTGCTTGAAAGTTAGCTTCACATTGATCAGTGATACTCCAGGCTGGGTATCTCGAAAGAGCTTTGTTTGCATGTCTCGGAGTTGGCTGGCCAGCTTTTATCTCTCAGAGAAGCAGCTCTTCTTGATCTGTGCATTGAGCTGCAACCCAGATGATCTGTGCTCCTAGCAAGTTGCTGAGGAGAGGAGGTTGGCATTAAGAGCAGACACGTGAGCTGGTAATCCTGCTTTTAATGTGGAGTCTGCTCTTATGGAAACCTTAAAAGGTCATGCTTCCCAGCCTGGCCAACTCACCTGCAGCTGCAGTACCACAAGCAGACAAATATTGAATTTCCAAAAGTCAGAGCTACCAAGCTCATACAGTATGTTGGCCTCTTGTAATGTGAATAATTACTTAGAACCCAAAAAATCCCACCCCAAAACAAACAAACAAACAAACAAGCCAACACTACACAAATCATATGTCGATCACAGCGATTATAAGACTACACATTATTAGATGAAGCTTAGCTCATGAATATCCTCAGAAGTCTTGGAGAAACTGGTGTAGAGTTATTGAGAGAGAATGAAGCCTGAAAATGAAAAATGCTGCCACCAAATAATATTTCACCCACAACATTTATTTTTGGCAGCAGCTTCTCAGGAGCTGCTAGTTAAAAGGGCATCAAAGGTAGTGTGTGTCAGGGTCAACACAATTTTTACTTTTCTCTTTAGCTAACTGAAAAAAAGAACAGAAGGAAAAGATTTAGTTTGGCTTCCTGTGGTGAATTCCATCTCAATAAACACCTGCTCATTTACTATGCTGGGCCAGACTTGGCTAAAACCCAAATCCCCACACAGCTGCTTGCTCACTCCCTTCTCCCACAGCATGAGAGAAAGTAGAAGGAAGACAAGGAGACAATTGAGATTGAGATAATTACAGCTTAATAGGGACTGCAAAAGCTGTGCACAGAAAGCAAATCAAAAAGAGGAATTCACTTGCCACTTCTGGGAGCTGTTTAGTTGCTACCAGAAGAGCAGGGCTTTGCCACGTGTAACATTTACGAGCTGCTGTGAGAAAGTCAACCCCATCCCAGACAGACCCAATACATTCATGTATTGAATTTGCTTTCTCAATTTTTTCAGTGTTACAGCAAACTCAGCTCTGAGTGACAAAAATAGAAACAACTGTAAAATTTTCAATACAGATCTTTGTTGATGCAGACTGAATAAATTTGTGAGAAAATATATCCACATACACATGGGAACCATATGCACCAATCTGATGAAATGTTTGCCCCTCACTAAAAGTTAGTTGATATATTCACTGAGGGATAGAATGCATGGTAAGCAGCTCTTTTCTTGAAAGAAAGATTTGAACCTGTATTTTAAAAAGAATGACTTCCTCATTAGTTAGCTACTTGAAGACTGCGAACAAATGATACCTGTAAGGTACTGGATATCTAGGATTGTGTTATTTGGAATCAAAGAGTGACATTTGAGTTTATAAATGCTTGGTGGTTTGTCTTTTCCTCTTTTGGAGATTCCTCAATCACTTCATTTCAATAATGTGTGTGTGTGTGTTCTAGAGAAGTTCGAGGGTGGTCATGAGTTGGACAAGTTACAATCATAAGTGGTTAGGAGTAGACATCTGGAAACTACTTATTGGCCACTTCTCTTCGGACCTTTTCAGAGCTCCCTCTTTTTTATTTCATGATTAATTTCGTATTTTGACTGATGATATCCAGCAGATAGCCATGTGCATGACAGCATTCAAAACCACACCAGCATGTTGTTTAATTTAGTATTAAGGGTCTGTGTTACTATAGTGCAGCTTTATAGAGCAGCACTGCAGAAGATTTTTGTTCTGGATGTACTGAAAGGCTTTCTGAGAAACATGGAATTGTTAATTTATCTCAGGTGTCCTCTTTTTGCTGGAATAGTTAATTTTCTTCCTAGTATTTGGTACAGTACTGTGTTTTAGATTTATACTTTTTGAAGGAAAAAGGAATTTAAAGGTTTAACACCACCTGGCAACTAAGCCCCTGGCAGCCACTAGCTCATTCCACATCATCTGCTTCCCCCCTGCCCCTTCCAGGGGAACGGGGAGGGGGGGTGAACTGGTGTAAAACAGAAGAGTCATGGGGGAAGATGAAAATAGTTTAATAGGTAAAGCAAGAGTGCACACACAAGAAAAGCAAAACAAGTAATTAGTTCACTGCTTCCCAAGGGCAGGCAGGTGTTCAGCCAGCTCCAGGAAAGATGCTCCATTACAGGTAATGGTGACTTGGGAAGACAAACACCATCACTACAAACCTCCCCTCTACCTCCTTCTTCCACTGAGAAGAAGCAGAGCATGACACTGTAGGGTATGGGATATCCCTTTGATCAGTTGGGGTCAGCTGTAATGGCTGTGTCCCCTCCCAGCTTCTTACACACCCGCAGCCTTCTCTCTGGTGGAGTTCAGTGAGATGCAGAAAAGACCTTGGTTCTGTGTCAGCACTGCAACAAATTCAGACTGTATAAAAATCAATGGGAGTTTTGATACTAAATCTACTGTTGTCTGGAGCTGACATTTTCAAATCTGTATTCTGCTAATGGTTATTTTGGCTATGAAGCCTTATGCATGACAGCATAACAGCACTCAGAATAAAACTTGATTGTGCTGAGAAGACCTTGTGGGGCATATGGAGTCTCACTATAATGTGATGATTCACAAGGGTATTTGCTCACAAATGCTTGTTCATCCAAACTGGTCACACAGAAACTGTTTTGAAAAGCTGTTATAGCAGTATATATTCCTGATGCGAGTGTTTCTTCATGTGAAGGTTGAGCTGAAGGATCCATCTTCCAACGGTGTAAGACTAGTGGGCAGAGAGGCGTTAAGTAAGAGTGTTGTCAGCCATTCTTCTGTTTTTCTAGCCCTTTCTCAGCAGCACCGAAGATTTCAAACATCCCTGCTGCTGCTAACTAGACTTCCACACACCCCAGTGTGCTGTCTGGTGGCCACAATCTATACAACTACATTGTCACGACAATCAGCAGGTCACCCATTAAAACACTCCTAAAGAACAGAGGCTTGATATTTTTCTGCCTCTGAGGGTATTTTGTGCACTGAAAACATAATACATGAAATTTAACAGCATCTGTTACATCTTGCCTAAATTTCCACATAATTTTTTGTTGTGAACTAAAGTGATTTCTATGGTAACAGCAGAAGAGTGTTTCTATATTTATAACATCACACTGTGGGTGGGCATCAGTGCTCTTCTCTGCTGAAAGATATTTGCAATTTAACAATTATAGGTAAAGTCTAAGACTTACTTAAAACAGATGATACTTTTTTATTGTTTTACTCTGTAGGGAAGATACAGCAGTCAAAAAGTTCATTTTTTTTTTTTTTTTCAGAATTTAGTTCATGAATCACTTGACTGCAGCAAATGTGGTGACTGGATTAGCTACACTAGCAATGTTCAGGTGTCAAGAACTCTTCCTTTACATAATGTAAATCATAAAAGTGTCAAAACCAAATGTCTGGTCATGATCATGGCTGATGATATAACCATGGTTTTATCAAGAATACGAGCATTTTTAATTAAAGACCAAATCAAAAGCAAGAAATGGAAATGCACATGAAAGCTACAACTTTCACAATGCTGTAATGATTTAATGAAATAGTAACAGTATTAATATTGAATTAAATTAAGTAGAATTAGTATTTGTTATCACAGAATAAATCTAATAGTTCTTGACAGATATTCTAAGTAGGCATATTCCTAGTGCTTTTTGAAATGGATAAAGTAGTGGCTAGGTTTCCATTAAATGTTGAAAGCAGCTTTTTTTCCTGAGGAGCATTTGAATTTTATCCACAGTGTTTCTTGAGTTGCGAATGGCTCTACAGTAAAAGGCACAGGCACAGTTTACCTAAGTAAACTGTATATGGAACAAAGTAAAGGGAAAAAAAAACATATTGTAAAGACACGTAATATACCCTTTTAGGAATTGGATGTTACATTGGAATACCATTTCTCTCTGCATGCTTCCTGGTTAACATAAAATAACACAGAAGCATAGAAGGGTTTGAGTTGGAAGGGACATTAAAGATCACTTAGTTCCAAATCCCGTGGCATGGGCAGGCACACCTTCCTCTTCCAGAACTATCAGTTCTTTTCCTTCCTAATTAGGAGTGAGTGGATGAGAATTTGAAAAAGTGGACAGGAAGAGAGAGTGTCTTTTTTTTTAACCAGTAGACAGAAATTAATAAATAGAAAAATTGTTTTCAATAATATTTTCCTAATCATATTTTTCAGACACCAACTTCTTGACTATTTTTCAGACACCAACTTCTTGACTAGCAATTTTTTTCTGATAGAAAAGAGAGCTACAAAGACAAACACATCAACATGGAAGGCCTAGAAAATGTTCCATGAAACACAAACCACTTCTGTGTTAAACTTAAAAACTTAAATATTAGTCCTCTGGGCCTTGTGCAAACAACTGGAGTCTAATTTCACTCTCTGAAAAAAAATCAAATCTATTTTTGTGCCACCTTTAAAAAAGCAAACAACAAACCAACTTCGACTCTTTGACTTGATCCATTCATTTTTTGTTTTGTTGTCCCTCTCTTTTACAATTGCTGTTTGCAGAGTGCAGGAGCACTCTGATTAATGTCTGCAGTGTTTCACATCAAACACAGGCCTGTTCCTTTCAACAGTTTTACTGAAGTGGGTCCAACTCGTAACACAATATACGGGGCAGGCCAGTTTAAAAATATTAATTATACATTCCCTCTCTGTTTCTGGCTTAGAAGTAAGTAACCATGGTGACTGCAAAAGCTGAACTCCTGCACAGATTCTGAGATTATCATCTCTCACAGCTTTCTTTCCTCCTTAACTCCCCAAAAAGAATTACTTTGCCAAAATAACTCCACTACTCCATAACATGATGCCAATTGCGAAGCTTCTTATAACTCAGTCTAACTTCAAACTGTTGCCATTTTATCATGCAGCAGGTTATCTCTAATCTCATATCTACATAGCAATTCTGATGGCAAACTAGAAAAAAAAAGCTGACCAAACAAGTCCAAAGGACATTCTTGACATGCAAGATAAGGCTTTCAGCAACACTCCTATGCCTGGGGAGCCCAGTATGTGCTGACTCCTTGACACATGAAGCTTACTGATGTGACCCCTGCAGCTCATTTCAGAGCACAGCGTCAGCCAGTGCGCAGCAGGTTTGTACCCAGGTTTGTACTCCAGGATCACCACTGCCAGGAAGTCCAGCTTGGAAAGGCTAGAAGGGAGTCAATGTCCAGAGAGAGGTAGAACAGGGACAGCTGGTAGTGGAAGGAGTCCCTTGCCTTCAGCCCTGTCGAGCCATAACACTGCCACTACCACTAACCACCCCAAGCAGTCTCTCTGCCTGGCAATGGGCACAGTCTCACTTCATTTGGGAATACACGTCAGGCTTTCTTGTCCAGTGAGGTATCACCCTAACAATGAAAACTAATGCTCCTAGAGTTGTTTTCCCATATGTGTGGTATCTACAGTATGTACATCAACCTGAATTGTGCATGGTCATTCCATGAAAAATCATGGGCCGATCTACACACCTTTTGCCCTATTATAAAAGCATAAAGAATCACACATCTCATCAACAGATGATGGTTTTTACCTTTAAATGCATATGTCCATAAATGATTCTTACCATAAAGGGATGTCTGCAAGTGAAATGCTCTGTTTAGAGGAAGTGCACTCAGATATATCACTTCACATGTCTCTGTCTGACAAAACTGGAGCAGCAACTGTTCTACCTGAGTAGCTTAGGTCAGCCAATCCTTGCTTCCATGAATTTCCTTGCATCAGATAAAGCATCGCCAGCCAGCCAAGGGAGGCGATTGTCCCACTCTGCTCTGCACTGGTGAGGCCTCACCTTGAATACTGTGAGCAGTTTTGGGTGCCACAATATAAGAAAGATATTAAATTATTAGAGAGTGTCCAAAGGAGGGCAACAAAGATGGTGAAGGGCCTTGAGGAGAAGCTTTCTGAGGAGTGGCTGAGGTCATCTGGTGTGTTCGGCCTGGAGGAGACTGAGTAGAGACCTCATTGCAGTTACAACGTGAGGGGAAGAGGAGGGGCAGGCACTGATCTCTTCTCTGTGATGACCAGTGACAGGACCTGAAGGAATGGCCTGAGGTTGGGGGAGGTTTAGGTTGGATATTAGAAAAAGTTTCTTCACCCAGAGGTTGTGTGGGCACTGGAACAGGCTCCCCAAGGAAGTGGTCACAGCACCAAGCCTGACAGAACTCATTAAGTGTTTGGACAATACTCTCAGGCACATGGTGTGACTCCTGGGGATGGTCCTGTTCAGGGCCAGGGGTTGGACTCAATAGAGGTCCTTTCCAACTCAACCAATTCTGTGATTCTGTGAATTGCACACCTCTTGGAAGTGTAAAGAAAGACTTTTGCATAAAATTGCTTTTATACTCAACACCAAACACACTCTTACTTTCTCAGTTTCAATTGGCTAATCTGTCTTATGTTGTAAAGCCTTGTCAGAAAGAAGAAACTCAATTATCAAGAAAGACACGGTGCTATTTTCCAAAATCACTTTGTAAAGAAGCCTCCAAGTCTTTAAAAACTTTGCTATACAATCATTCTGAAAAAATAAGAAAAACACCTTCAAGTAAAGTTGGAACAGAGGTCCCACAGTAATTTTTTTGTTCATCTATATAACACATTTCTTCAAGCTGGTTCAGTATAGCTCTTTTCAAAAAGGACAAAAGTTCACTAGACTATACTTCATGGAACAAAGTCTAAGCCAAGGAGGAAACTTGCATTTTAAGTACCTGCTGAACTGTGACTGCAAAATGGAAATGGAGGCTGCCTGTTTCTGTGATCCAGATGTAGTTTGAAACAGCTCGTCTCTGCAGGGCTGTGACTGTATTAACACCAGAGGTGGACAGATTACTGCATTTTGGTGGAGGACGAGAAACAGGAGTTCTGCTGCTAGCTATAAAATCAAACATCTGCTGTGGTATACATAAGGTCTGACTAATGTATTGACTATGATTGATTTTTAGGTGCTAAGAGATTGCCTAGTCTTCTGTAAGACACTGGATCCTTATATTAATTATTGGCTCAGACCATCTTAAATGTGTGGGGGTGGGGCAGGTTGAATTTCACAGAGGTGAGATGACACTCTATCCCATATCCCCACCCCTGTGAGTGTCCTGGGGCAGCCCTGGAGCAGCTGTCAGTCAAAGGCAGCCCAGGAGCATGCCCACACCACCCTGGAACCCCTAAACCCGCCTCTGATCAGCTGGCACAGTGGGAGCACCACCCCTCACCCCACCCCAGAGCCCCAGAGTGGGATGGGAGTCCTACCTGGGAGGGGTGACCACAGGGGGCCAAAGCACATAAAAACAGTAATATGTGCTGTTCATGTTGCTTGAACCCTCCCTCTTCTAGACTGCTAGAAGGTAAGTGGACCTACACTGGATCTAGGGATGAAAGCGATATTTCTCTTTTTCTCTTTCTTTACTTTTTCTTCTTCTCCTAATCTTCTTTCTTAATATTTTGGGTAGTTTGAGGCCAGATGGGTTGGATTTTGCTAAGTCATATGGGTTATCATGTGTTAAATCAGTGGTTGTATGTTACCCTTTAAACTTTTGTGAAGTACTCTTATCTTCTAAAAGTTTACCATCAGAAGTACCCTCTGAGAAATATGTGGAGCTTTCCTCCTATGTGCTCTCTCTTACGGTGCTAAAAGAACTGAGGACTCTTTTAATAATTCAGTGGGTGAATTTTTGGAGCTTTTTATGTTTTTAAAGTAAAACTCCTTTGGTGAGTTCATAGCTCTGGAGTCTGTGGTCTTACATCTTTGAATATAAGTAAAAGCACAGTGGAAATTTTGAGGTTTGCCTGCTCCCATCACAGCAACCCATAGACATCTAACAACAACAGCTGCAACACTGCCAAAATGCACTGCTGTTTATGTCCTCACAATGGTCTTTAACACACTGGGGACCCAAGATCAACACTACTGTAGGGAACATCTGAGGAACAAACCTTCCTCTTACAAATAATGTCTTTCACACATTGTGGTAAAATTTATAGCTGCCCTTATAAATTTATTTTCCAGTGTTATGCATGCTAATATTCAAGTCCTTCACAGACCTAAGAGAATGTAAGCACTATCATGATAACCATGGCTACATTATTATTACAGTTTAACTTTCAGATGGCTTTCAAAAAACGTTGGTTTCAGCAGTGATGGTAATCAGTCCATGAAGTTTAACTGTAATTTTTTCTGATGGATTAGACTGTTCCTATATCTCAGCCTTGTACAGCAAACTTTCTGATTTATTAGGACTAATTTTTCCTGACTGTGCTTCCAAAAACTGGAAAGATCAAAATTTATTTCATGACTGGCAGGAGGCTGCTGATGTGTGGTGACTCATCACTCTGGCCGCTATTGGGGACCTCACCTTGGACTCCATGACCACCATTATATCACAGCCTTCAGCAAAGACCCCAGGCCTTGCTGCACCCCTGCTGCAGACAGCACCACGTCCCTCTGAGATGTCTTCATTCTCTATGACAGGGAAGCAGTTGCAGAATTATGCTCAAAATCCTGTTTATGGCAAAGAGGAATCAAACTTTACATACAAGTAAAGCTAGAAATGTATTGTTAGGATATTGGAAATCTTAAAAGCCTAATTCATAAATCTTTAGGCATGTACTGTATGTGAGGGTGATCTGTCTGTGACTTCTGGCACCCCACTGATTGCAAGGGTTGGTTTGACTGATTTGGGTAGCTGGGCAGATTTCTTTCTCCTTTCTTTCTCCTTTCTCCCTCAGTGTTCCCTTGTGTCCCTCCCAAAGCTGTGTGCTCGGCTGATGAGGACAACCTTCCTCATAGAGATGGTATCATTCGTTGATCAAGGGTATACGGTAGCTGCACTCCCCTTCTAGAAACTCCAAACAAGTTCAAGGTCCATTTGTTTTGGAATGTAAGGTAGTCAAGCTTCCAAGACTGAAAACACATCCGAGTGAGGAGCTGCATGAAGCAGTCTGCCACTGCTTTTTTAAAAAATAAATTTTTAAGGCAACAATGCTGGTAAAGGGTCTAGAGAGTAAGTCATGAGCTGTGTCTGAGGAAGCTGGGGGTATTTAGTCTGGAGAAAAGGAGATTCAGAGGGACCTTATTGCTCTCCACAACTACCTGAAAGGAGGTTGTAGTGAGGTGGAGATTAGTCTGTTCTTCCAGGCAGCTAGTGACAGGGTAAGAGGAAATGGCCTCAAGCTGCATGAGGTGAGGTTCAGGATAGACATCAGGATGAATTCTTCACTGAAAGTTTTGTCAAACATTGGAACAGGCTACCCAGGGAGTCACCATCAATGAAGGTGTTGAAGAAATGACTGGTCATGACACTTAGTTCTATGGTCTACTTGATATGGTGGTGTTCAGTTAAAGATTGGACTCGATGATCTTGGAGGTATTTCCCATAGAATCTTAATGATTCTGTGAATCTGTGGTCTAGATCTAATAATTACAGAACATGAAATAATAGTACTTCAGTCAATAACTTCTATGGAAAAGTCTTGGTAATAATAAAATGAAAATTGAAACACACACATTCTGTAGTTTCTATCCCCCTTTTCCTGGTGCTTTCCACTTTCCATCTTTCCACTACTCAGCTGCATCTTTAAGTTAACAGACTTGGGTTCCTAGAGAGGACAATGTCAGAAGCTGTCATCCTCACGAACCCTTCAGGAGGAAAAAAATGTTGATGTTGCTGGTTTCTTCTTTCTGTCCCCAGGAGCCACTTGAGGCCACTTGTACACATTTGCTAACATGATTTTCTTTTCATCTTCTTTTTTCTTCAGTGATCTGTAGTATCATGCTATATACAAATTTACTATGTGTGGTGCCCCCTACCTGTGTTAGTTGTCATTGATTTGTTCTCTTTGTTATCTTTTAAACCAGTTTGTGGACATCTCTGGGTCTGCCTCTCTTTAACTGATCACAGGAGAGTTTTTCATAGCTGCAGAGTCTCTCCCCAATCCCAAGCCCATCTCTTTTCACTCCATGACTGTAGTCCTCTGCACCATATCCTGCATCTCTGTTTTTCACGGGCTTTACTATTGCACTAGACATGGGTTTCTCTGCCCTACATCATTGTGTAAGAGATGTAATTATCCCATCCTGTATAGAATGACTGCTCATTACCCCGTCTATAAAAAATATGCATACTTAAACAAGTAAAACAGATTGATCATCAGCACCTGGTCAATTAAAGAAATTGCTTTCACAGCTAAGACAAGAAATACAAAGTTGTAGGTCAAAAAAAAAAAAAAAATTCAGACAGCCCAAGATTGACAAGCCTCAGACTCAAGACCTTGTGAATTCAACACAAAGAGTAAGTGTGGCAACTCTGAGACTCTGTTTAGCTGCTCTGAGCCACTGTGGAAACAGACACCATTTCTGCCATGTCTACCATAAAAAAGCCAAATGCCAAGTGCTTTAAGAACATACTTATTCTTGAAACTCTTGACAGGAGAGAGGTGTCACTTCCCAGAGATATTTGATAGAATCAGAATAAAAAAAAAAACCCAAACCATAACATTTTGCTTTATCTCTAAGAAGTAAAAACACTATGGGACTGTCTGGACATATCAGGTTTGGATCAAGGAAGGAAAACAGAAATGGTAATGGCAGAATGAAGGATGAATGGATAGCATGGATGGCTTCATGATCACAAGTATAAAACACCTATTGTGAAAGCGATATATCACTGTACTTTAAAAAATCCAAAACAACAACCAAAAAACCAAAACCCCACATCCAAACTGTGTATTAATTGAATACTCAGACAAAAACCTTCAGTGTGATTCCATATTAAGTTATATAAAGCTCATGAGTTGATTACCTTAAGTCACACTTAAAAGTTCTAGGAAAATACCACCTTTCAGATGACTTTTTCAACTCCTATAAGTCTAGTGAATGTCAAGTGATGGTGCAACTCCTATTATGCGCCTATAGGTGAACAAATAAAAATAGCCAGTTGTTCAATGATTACACTTTACCTTTGTATGTTCAAAAATAAAGTAGAAAATGGTTTGGGATTAGAAAGATTGATGATCAAGTCAGGGATCATGCAGGAGCACTCAACACCCACACATGCCCTGGGATCTGTCAGGCTGCACCCCAGAGTGCTGAGACAGGTGGCTGACATCCTTGTGCAGCCAGTTTCCATCAGCTTTCCAAGGCTGTAGAGACCAGGGAGAACCCCTGAAAGGCATCTGTTACACCTGCCTTCAAAAAAGAGCGAAAGACACCCTGAGGAACCACAGGCTGGCTGTCAGTATCTGTCTGAGGCAAAATCAAAGAGTGAGTTCTCCTGGAGCCCACATTTGGGCACATGTGTGAGCAACAGTGATGGGGAGCAGTCAGCAGGATTCAGGAAGGGTCAGTCTTGCCTCACCTACCCCACTGCCTTCTGCAATAAAATCATGGGGACGAGAGGAGAGCAGCAGATGTCACCTACCTCTGCTCTAGCCAGGCTTTCTGGAATGTCTCTCCCCCAGTATTCTTGTATCTGAGCTGAGACACTGAGGTCTGAGAGCAGTGACATGCTGGCAGGTGAGGACTGGTTGGGTGGTGGGCTCACAGCATAGTTGTTGATAGGTAGGGTGCTGTTTTGAGGTCAATGAGAACAGGACATGACCTCGAGAGCCAGGGGAGGGCAGGGAGTGTCCCTTGCCTACAGCTTGGACCCCTAACCCAGAATTCCTTTGTTATCATCTTTGGTTTCAAAATACCAATACAACAGCTAAAAAATATCTGAGAAGAAACTCAGCATCTGTGTTCAGCTTGGAACTGGCAAAAAGATTTGGTTGACATTTGGATCAAAAGGAACACAGGCACAGGTCAGCCAAGGGAAATATCAGTGCTAGAGGCAACATCTTATGTCTGAAGGAGCCTGGCATAATAATTTCAAGGCTGGTCCAGCAGAGTGAGATGATTTTTTCTGGAAAATCTAGACTGCATACTGAGTATTTACAAAAGCGGGCTATCATTGTAACCAAAGATGCTGCAGGTTTTGACACTAGGCTTAAACTGAAGCTGCAGTCTCAGAAGGTATGAGCCTCAGATCACTCTGGAGATCCTGGCTAGATTAGTTGGAGCACAGTGGAATTCTATCCAGTAGAAGAACTATGAGAGAAAACTGTCTCTACTGATTAACATGAGCACAATCATGACATTTATAAAGGGGATTTCAAAACTCTCTGTCCACTATCTCCTTTTTCAGCCCATTTCCCACTTATCTTCATTCAAACATCCAGTTAATGTGATGTATGAATAAGAATAACAAGCTGTGAAAGTGTTTGTTATGGACTGATAACTATTGCTACCTATCGAAGGGAAGGGAATTGCTGCCTTGAACCGGAAAGTTGTAAATTGTAAAGCCAGACCCCTGAGCAGGTCTTCAGACACAACCTGTATTTGAACTGCTCAAATACAACATGATGGATTTTTGCATATCCAGATGTAGTGGGTTTCTGTGGCTGGGTTTTGGTAGTGGTGGGGGGGCTACAGGGGTGGCTTCTCCTAGAAGCTGCTAGAAGCTTCCCCTGTCCCATGGAGTCAATGCAGCCCGCTCCAGGATGGGCTTCCTTCCGCTGGCCAAGGCCAAGCCAATCAGGAGTAATAGTAATGCTTCTGTGATAATATAGTTAAGAAAAGAATATTGCTGCACAGAAAAAATTCCAGCTAGGGAAGAGCGAAGTGAGAACGTGGGAATAACAACACAGACACCAAAGTCAGTGCAGAAGGAGGGGCAGGAGGTGCTCCAGGCGCCAGAGCTGAGGCCCCTGCAGCCCGTGGTGCAGACCATGGTGGAGCAGCTGTGCCCCTGCAGCCCAGGGAGGACCATCGGGGTGCAGAGACCCCCCTGCAGCCCATGGAGGAGCCCATGCTGGAGCAGGTGGATGCATGAAGGAGGCTGTGACCCCGTGGGAGGCCCAGGATGGAGCAGGGTCCTGCCGGACACCTGAAGTCCATGGAGAGGGAAGCCCACGCTGGAGCAGGTCTTTCCTGGGTAAGACCTGTGGCCTGTGTGGGGGACCCACATTGGTACAGCTCATTCATGAAGGAATGACCCACAGGACAGCAGTTTGGGAAGAGCTGCTGCCCGAGGGATGAACTCATACCAGAGAGGTCCATCAAGGACTGTCTCCTGTGGGAAGGACCCCACAGGAGCAGGGGAAGGACTCCTCTCCCTGAGCAGCAGCAGAAACAACAACTGACCTTAACCCCCATTCCCCGTCCCCCTGCACCACTGGAGGGGTGGGGGAAGGTGTTTTTAAGACTGTTTTACTTCTCACTCTTTGGCTCTTATCCTGTTAGTAATAAATATAAGTACTATCCCCACTTTGAGTCTTGTTTTGCCTATGAAGGTAATCATTATCTGACCTCTCCCAACCTTTATCTCTGCTCATGAATCCTTAGCTGTTTTTTTTCTCTCTCCTCTGTCCAGTTGCAGAGGGAGAGTGAGAGAGTGACTTTAGCAGGCACCTGATATCTGACCAGGGTCAAACCGCTACACCAGAAAATGGAAATCTTCTGGGAGCACTGGTAACTTTTCCTCAGGGAATTATTTCGATATGTCCTTGTGAGAACAACTTATTTAAATCTAACTAGTTATCATTGTCATGGAGACACATACTGCTGGTCAAACAAAATGCCTATAAGGCCATCCTGCTTCTCTATTTGTTTATTATGTTAGCATTTACAACTATTTGTCCTTCTGTCTGTTAAAGAAAAGGAGGGCCTGGTTATGTGCCTTTGGCCCATGAGCAAGCCAGAAGGATAACACAGATGGAAAGCCCATTGAACATCTGCACTGTGCCTCTGAGGGCAGCAGCATATAACAGACTTAACGCAGTGTCTGAATGCACCATCTGAAATTATGCCCTTTTCATGCTTAAAAGCCTGGTCTGCTTTCATCTAACCTCTTAGTGCTTTAGTAAAAAACAAACTTTAAAAAAAACCCACTGAAATACTTTTTTTTTCTAGCATGTATGTCAGAGACTGAAATGGTTAATGATTTATGCATTCCAGGAGTTTGCAGGCTTTTGACTTTTGCATTATACCTCAGATGGGCAGTTGGGCCCATCCCTCCCTCCAGTGCTAAGCCCTAAAAAGGCAAACAACTTCTCGTCCCAGGGAGGTGCAAAAGCATGCTGAGGGTATATAAACTGACTGGTGACTTTGGGATTTTGGGTTCTCCTTCTCCCCCACCGCCTGCGAATCAAGACCATCGCTCTCAAGCATCGCTGGATCCAGTGGGCAGTGGCTATATCCATTTCTTTTGCACTCTCAGTTTCTCTTTTCCCTTACTCTCATCCTGCTTTTTCTCTCCCCTAAGCAGTTTCTCCCCCCCCCGCAAAGGTTATCTCTATGTTGCATTGTTGTATGACAACACCCAAAACGCTAGCGTACTTGTTGATACAAAATTGTTAAAATAAACTTTGTTTTCAGACACCGATTATTTAGTGTCATTTCACTTTAATCCACCCCAAGGGAATTATTGATAAAAACCTGAGTTACCCCCCCTCCCCTTTTCCTGGGGCGGGTCGTAACAAAGTAGAAGCATGCAGAAGTGCTGGAAGAAGTACTGAGGCTAAAAATCCCTTCCTACTTTACCCTATGCTTCCTTCAGTAATACATGCTATAACAGCTTAGAATTACAGAGCATTTGTATCCTGATGTCACGTTTCTGAACAGTTATGGTCTCCATTTCTGTTCCCTTCATAAAAATTGAAGCAAATAGAATATGTAAGAGTTTTGATAGAAAAATTTTTATTTGGAGCCTGTAGAAAGCAAGAAATAATATCAATTGGGAAACATTAATACAGTTTTAGTGTTGTATGAATAAAAAGTAAAAACCAAGATAGATAATTTGCAATGAATCACTAACAGGAATCTCTCTGATTTCAAACCCACTGGTGGATGGAAAGAATGTATCTGTATTTTACTTCATCCATAGACTAAGAGACCTTGCTCATCTATTATACGAAATGTCCATGAATACATTTAGTCTAGAAATTAGAAGAGAAATTCTTTCCATTAGGCAAATGAGGATCTAGAATGTGCCACCTCACAAGAGTCAGGACAAAAATCCTATCTAGCTTTAAGATGGAAATGGATATTGCATGGCTTTATAGGACTTCATGAGATCGCATCAGATGGCTGATCTCAGTGACTGAGGAGGTCCTTCCTGCTGCTATATTAATATAAGTATAATTAATCTTTAAATAATAATAGAATTCAATCTGGGATGACATTAACTGTAGATGAATTTGGAAGAAGCATATTGTTTCTAGTTTAAAATAAATACAAAGCTGCTTTCAGATGTAACAGACAATGGAAAGTATCTGTTTTTAAGCACTTAACTGAGATTTTTCATTGACTCTGCAGTATGGCAAGGTTCCTAACTTTATGAGCTAATCCCTCCATCTGTTTCTTAATAATGACATGATTTGTGTTTCTTCAAACATAGTGCAAAATTGAAACGTGCCTTGGTGGGAGCAGTGATTGAAAGGGTCAAAACTTTCATATATGAAGTGCTGTTGGCTTAACAGTTACCAACACATGTCCAAACCAGCCCTACAAACACACAGCAGAGTCAGTTCTGCTTTTCAAAGTAGTTCAGCAGGTGAATAGCTCAAAAACAGTGGTGTAGAACAGGTTGATCCATATGGGCTCTGATGCAAGAAAGGAAGCCCTTGATTTGGTGAGGTATCAGTGTTCACCCCTATTTTGTGCCTTCTTTGCAGAAAGGGTGCTAGAGCTCTTCTGCCTACAAACCCCAACGGAGCTGAACTAATGAAAGGAAAAATTTATGGAGCTGTCTTTCTTGAGTTGTGTTCTTTGATTGAAGCAAGCAATGCTAATAAAAATGGGAAGGAGAGAAGAGCGATCCATTGGTATTAACTAGCCATGGCTCCACTGAAATGCCCACTGCCTGAGCACCAGTAAGCTCTGGACTGAGATGATTTCATGCCATCGCCGAATGCTTTTATTGCCTCATAGCCTCTTTCCTGGTTGCTGCAGGAGAAAGATTCTTAGTGAAACTCTTAATCCAAACAATTTACATTGTGCAAAAATAAATGAGGCATTCAACTGAAGTAAACACAAATTGAGCTATATGATATTTATTTATGCTGTGAAACGCTTACTCTTTTGTCAGAGGTTGGGTGATTGGAAAGTGTGAGCCGATGCCAAATTTTTGTTACTCCCAAGACTAGATAGAAGATCACCCAATTTTGTTTTTATTCAACAGAAAAGATCTTTTACTTTTGCTGCATTTTATTGTTTTTTATGCAGGCTGTGATATGTGGGCTGCTGAAATAGTTATGTAATGTACAAATGCTTAGGCTTCATCCTATGCAGAATACCTCTTTTCCTGCTTTCTGTCAAGTCTCCCTGGATACAATGAACGATCATTTTGTAGGATAGTCAATATGTACCACCTTAGTAGCAGCACTAGTCGCACTAATTTCTAAGTAGTTAAGACAGTAAAATGCAAAGTGCTTTCCCATTATTTCTCTTATCGAACAAGAGCTGAAAATACATGATTCAAAATATACACTTTTTCAAGGAAGACAAAGACCCAAAAGGAAAGATCTGTAACAATATTTTAGATTTTTGAGTATACGTTCATCCTTTAGTGTTCACTGAGTCTTCAGGATGATTGATTGGAAATACAAAGCCTCATTTTCAGCTAGTGGGAGTCAGATCAGCTCCATTAAGGACTGATGTATGAAGCAAGGTGGCCTGTGAGTGTCAGGTTGAGTATAAATACAACACTGAAGATCTTTGGAAGGGAAATTCAGTGTAGCCATGAAAATGATCTCTTTTTATGTGCTGATAAGGACTTTTATGAGATAAGGACTTCCCCATTATTAAGAACTGAAATGAAAATTTAATCACACTTCCCAAATAGTTAGCTAAATATAAAAACATATGAAAAAATATGTTACTGTGAATAAGAGTGGTCTGGAAACACATGAGACATTTAGTAATTCTACATTATTCCCTTATGCAGAAAGCAGTCAATAATTTTTCAAGCCCTGACTTTCGCATACAAAACCAGCCAGTTGCTCAAATATCTTTGCATCTGTAGAAGTAAGATGGGAAATAATGAAGAAGCAGTTTTATGTAGTGTAACAAGACAGAAAGAAGGGAATTATACAAAGGCAAAATTCCATTCCCTTTCTTCAAGGACACTGGATTGATTATTTCCATAATAAAATGATCAGCTTGTTTAATTTTGTCCTTCTTTATTATGCTATTCACAGTATTTGTCACAAATCTTACATATGTAGTCTTAATCACCTCTTACTGTTGCAGCTGCAGGGATGTATAATTGGGTCATAGCAGGTGAGACTCGCATTACAGCCTCCTCTTATGGAACTCCTAGCTGGAAATAAAGCATTTAGTTTGATGTATCATTGCTTAGGAATGGTATTCTCCAATTTAATGCTCCCAGTAAAAGCCTGTGCCACCTGTTTCCCCCTCCCCCTCCCTCCTTCCTTGTGGCAGGCTGGAGAGGAGAACTGGAGGCACAAAAGGCGAAGATCATGTGTGGAGATAAGAACAATTTACTGAAAACAGCAATGAGAAAAGAAAACAACCAGTAACAGCAACAATATTAATAACAGAAGTATATGGAACATAGAGAGTGATTCACATGCAAAATGTTCACCACAGAGCCTGACCTGACCGCAGGCATGTCACCTCAACCAGAAGAGAATCCTTCTCCTCGAAAGAGATTCGTTTCCCCACAATGACATGAGGTGGTATAGAATAACCTCCAGGTTCTGGCCATGCCCCCTCCTGGATACTGCAAAAATTAACCCTGTCCTGGCCAGAACCAGGACGGAGGTGAAATAGGTTTATGGCTTTTTCTCTTCTCTCTTCTTGTCCTCCAGTTACTGAAATCTCAGATGCTCCATCTAAAGTTCATCCAGTCATGATCTGTTGTAACTAGGACCTCCAAATGATTTAGGGAACAGGTATATGACCTGAAGTCAGACCTTGACATGACAGAAATAGCTGTAGCCATTATGATTGTGGAAGAACAACTTATTAGCTGAAAGAACAACCTGAAAGAACAACTACTTGTGTAGGCCACCTCATTATAAGAGGCTGGGTGAACTCAGTTATTCCTCCCTGCATAGTCCTTGAACTCTCTTCCTGAGGTAAAACTATACTTTTAAATTTTTAAATAGAAACCTCCTAAGTCCTTTAGCAAAAAACTTTGGGGGCAGGAGTCTCAAGGCTAGTATAGTAAGCTGTTTCACATCCTCCACATTGAAACCGCCTCCCTGAAACTTTTTATACTTCAGTTGACGATCTGCTAAGCAGAAAGCTATTAAAACTCTTTCTTTTTTGGTTATGAGAGCAAGTACTCAATGATAATTGGACAGTCACAACAAAAAGAATTGCTGCTAAGTGAAACATACAGTTTCAGAACCTTAAATCAGAAAATAGGGGGAAAAAAGCAGGCCCAAAAGTACTGATTAGGTTTGCATGTACCAGCTTATCTACACCCCCTGTGAAATAGATATTGTCTTAGCAGGCACACTTTCACTGCAAAAGTATGTAATGTTATCACTCTTTAAAAAACTCAAGTTTGTATTTAAGCAGGTGCATCTGAGCATGACTTAAAGGAATGAGTTATCGACAAAGTGGGTGGTTGCATGTGGGAAGTGAATGAAAGTATTCGGCAGTGAGGAGTTAACGAATACTGGTGGGTGTTGTGATCTTTCTTTAAGGCACATGGACTGAGTTGCTGCTAGTGTTCATACGATCTTCAACTAATGAGTTGCTTAGTTTTAACTGTTACAAGGTATTAGAAGAGGCATCTGCTCAGTCTCAAAATCAGTTCATTTTAGTTGCCTAGAAAATGCTACAAATTGGCTTTTCGGATTAACTCCTTCACTCTAAAAAGTTGTTTCACAATGTAAACATTCCTTATCAATCTTCGGCCTGGAGAAATAAGCGGTCCCTATCAGTAATAAAAGAAAGATTTAATACACACAAAATCTTGTATTTCTGTTGTATTTTACTGCCAAAAGTATAGAAAAGTGTAAACTTTAGTTTCAATTTGTGAATGAAAAACACCCTCAATTGACCACTTTTTCATCTGTAATTTGCCTGTGTCAGACTAGCCTGGCTTTTTCAGTTCAAACTTAACTGTTCATCTGTAGAGTCAATAATGCAAATAGGGCTCCCTGTGCAGATCAGGTTTGCTTATAATTTGATACTTTGTGGTTACAAAAGTGAAGTAAAATCAGGAAGTCTGACAGCAACCATTTCAAAATCACTACCCATTTTTTCTGTTTAGCTAGTTCCAGCATGATTCAAGATTCTCAAACATACATGGGACTTAAGTTTTGCTGTAAAAACAGAGCATACTTTTAGGGCAGTGTTTGGGGAGGATCACCACTCATAGCAAGTGATCAATAAGGGTAGCTGAGATGCTCACAACACTTTTTACTCAGAAACTTTCTTGGATATTTTACATTTTGCATGATTCCTCTGGTGTGGCACGCCAGACCTGGCATCACTGAAACATAGTTATTGTCTAAAGTGCTCTAGATTTCGCTAGCACATGGCTCTGAAATAGCCCACACATCTAACTTCATTGGTCTCTCAGTGTCCTCCAGCACTGCCCCAGCTGTGCAAATGCCTCTGAATCATACCATGTGTCTCCTAGAAACCAGGAGCTGCCACACATCTCTTGATCCCATACCATCAACCAGATGATCAGTAGATACTTGGAATTCTCCCTGAATATTGGCAATCCCCTTCTGCGTGATGAAGATGGCCTTCCTTCTCATTAACCATTGCTGCAATACTGGAGACCAGTTACATTACAATTTCAAAATCTCTCTGACTTTATAATGGAATCCATCTATCCAGACCCTTCATGGAAGAATGATACATATATGTGACCCCCTAATCTTTCAGGTTTGGGAGGTGTGTAATTGTTGCAAGAACAGATACAAGCTTCTCATCTAACTGTCACGTTTTAGGCAGGTAGGCAATGCTTTACCAAAATCTCTTGGAAAAAAAAAAAAAACCAAACATTTAAAAAGCAAAACATAGAGTGATGCATTTTCTATAGCATCTATTTTGAGAACAAAATTTGAAATCGGTGCTGGTACTGTGAGACTTACAGAACTTCTCCTGGGTATGTACGGGAGTATCTGTTCTTCTCCCTCAGCCCAGCAGATGCTTCTGCCTGCATCTGCCTTGGGAGCAATCGGGTTGGAACACATCAAAACTAGTGTGGTTGTAGAGTCACAGTGTAGAAGTTCTCTTTCTCCAGTGCCACAGCTAGAGCAGAAACAATACTTTTGGCTGGTACTTGCCTGATTTTCCAGACCTTAATTTTTTTCTCAGTGACAGGGCAGTAGTATAAAACTACTTTTCCCTCAGACACTGAAGCTCTCACTGAGAATCTGTGGTAAGTGCCTTAGCTGTTTTTCTGCAGCTCTGTGTGGAGGATTGAGAAAGAGGAGCCCATTTGATTTGCATAAATTAACTGTCTTTTACAAAGGCTTAGTTTGTTGGATTTTTTTCTGCTGTTGTATCTGACAGAAAAAAATACAAAAATACAGTGGTTTAATACTTAAAGTGTGTGAATGGGTGTTACTTACCAGGGACCAACATTCTGGAAGGAGACAATTCACTTTGCCTGTTCCGTCTTGTCTTTCTGTCACAGTGTACTATTTAAAGCATCATACTTGCATATCAAAAGGGCCTGTGAGTCATGAAAGTACTTCTGAATCACAAAAAGTCTTGCTTGTGCCATGGATGAAAAAATAGCTTCACTGTGAATGCTAGCAGGCAGCAGACAATTGAATGCCTGTGTGTATGTGAGTAGACGTCCAAGGCAGAACTTCTACATTCCCAAGAAGCAGCCTGCTACTTCTCTACTTGCAAGAGTCATGGGGTACAACTGTAAATATTGATAACACCTGGTCTAAATACAGATGGCAAGTCCTGAATCCTCCAATTCATGAAGGGACATGAGACACCATTTAAGAGACTGATCACACAATCTGCTTCTGTGTACAGACTATTCAGGCTGGGAAAAGCTGGAGCCTGGAAAAGAGCAGGTGAAGATCCTGGCTGAAGGCAACTTTCCTCATACGAGGGAAGATTCTGGAGATCAGAGAGCTGAGTACACATGAGCACGAGGGAATGCCAAGCATCCCTAGCCAGCAACAAACAAGAGAGGTAACTGCACAAGAGAGGTGGCACAGCAGGAGGACTTTCTACCTGATCGTGCTGCATCAGTAGTGAGCTCTGTGCTATAGACGGAGGCCGACAGCTTGGAGCTTAATGCCGAGGGAAGTGAAGATGTAAGTGCACGGGTCTTAAACAATCCCCAGATGCTTGACGGGCTGTCATTCAATCTGCCTCATTTGGGAAACCTTGACAGGTTGCTTCATATGCTTTATAATTTAATAATTTTGAAAGAATTTCAGAGCTGCAAGTTGATGCACGCAGTTGCTTTGGAGTGAAGGTCCCACTGCTCTCACAACATCTGAATGTTTAGCCAGTCTGTTGTATCAGATAAAACACAAGATGGGGTACCATACACAGTCTGCTGTTCACCACTCCACCAGCTCATGAGAACAAAGACAGATCTCTAGCCATACTATACAAGTAGAAGTACATTATGGGTGTCTCTACTAGAATTGTGAAGATATTGCTGTTTGACTCTACATTCTTTTTACTAGTCACTCGAAAAAAAAACCCAAAAAACCAAATTGTCATTGGTAGAATTTGCAAAAGACACAGAGATAGGAAGAGTAGCAAATAATACAGTCCAGTTCTGTGATCTTGATTGCCCTATCTCAAACAAATAGTACATACTTCAACAAAAACAAATGTAAGGTGTATCCTCATAAGGAAGGAATGTAGGTTGCATTTATTCTGTAGCCAACTGTTCCATAGGATTGATTGTGATTGATAAGTAAGACAAAATGACTTGTCAGTGCAGTAGCACAAGCAAAATGGCAAATATGCCAGTTTCAGATGTATAAATAGGGACATTACATAACCCCTGCATTTGCCTTTAGCATGATTGTTTCTGGCATATGGCATTCAGTTCTCAATGTCCACAACAGAAACTGAAAACAGAAAAGTGACGTAAGGAACATTTAAGCTGGGAAAATAGGCTGTATCTTGAAAGACAAAAAACATGATCTGTTTAGCTTGTCAAGGTGAAGGGATCTGCTTTATCTCAACAAAATCATAGCTTTCATAAAGAGTTTTTCTACTCAATATAAGCATACTGTTTGTCTGGAAACCCAAGGTGAACAAATTCAAATTATAAATAAGGTGTTTTTTTCCTGATTTGTTTTTGTTTGTTTGTTTGTTTTTTCCAGGAAAGGTAATTATCAATGAAAATAGTTTGGCACATCTTATTGAAAGCCATAATGAATCTCTATTACTGGCAAATTATTTATCAAGGTCTTCCTAGAGATGTTTGAGTAAACAAGAGTAAACACACATAACCTCAGGTGTTGTCAACTGTGCATATTACATAGGTGATCACACTACAGGATCACAATTGTCCCTTCTTTTTAATATAAAATTTAGTTGCATCTATGGTCAAAGGGAACAGCCATGGAATACATCTTGAGTCATGTGTTCAGTTTTGGGCCACTCACTGTAAGGCAGATATTGAGGCACTGGAGCATGTCCAGAGAAGGGCAATGAAGTTGTTGAAGGCTCTGGAGCAAAAGTCTGATCAGTGTGGCTGGGAGACCTGGGGGTATTCAGCCTGGAAAAAAGAGGCCATTCACTTAGGAGCTGAACTTGATCTTCATGGGTCCCTTCCATCTCAGACTATTCTGTGTGTGTGAAACAACTGGATGTGGCACTTAGTGCCATGATCTAGTTGACAAGGTGGTGATAGGTCAAAGGTTGAACTCAATGATCTTAGGGGCCTTTTCCAACTGCAATGGTTCTGTGTGTGTGATTAACAGCAGGAAAAATACAGCATAAACAGGAATCACATTGAAACAAAACTGAAAAAGTGCTGTTAGCTACCATCTAATCAATAACTTGAGAGAAGTAAAAGATAACAAGCATGATGAAATGATGTTCTTGGACAACACTTGGCTAAACAGGGCAAGTGATCCAATGCTTCTTAACACTCCTCTGTAGCCTCTGCAACACTTCTCTATGTCTTCGTGTTCTGCTTTGTGGCAGTATGCTATCTGTGTATGTGTTTATAATGCTCCAGGCAATAAAGCTTCTCCACAACTTTTGCAGATGCATTTCCAGCAGAACAATTTTGCCTTGGCATTATTTTTGGCAGAAGCATTTGAGTTTTTTGTGAATTCTGTCAGGGTTCTCTTCTGGAGTCATCAAAACCAGCATGGGATGTGTGACTGTGTTTCCCTGATGTAAACTTGAGATTCAAGAGGAAAAGCACACCGTAAAATTGTGAACACTGATATTACTTTTGGGGGGGAAAAAAAAAAGAAAAAAGGAAAAAGACTGGTATCTTCAGAAGAAGGCAGATACTTAGAATCACAGAGTGGTTTGAGTGTTTTTGGACCTTTAAAGCTCATCTAGACCAAGTCCCCAGCCATGAGCAGGGATAATTTTCAATAGTCCAGGTTATTTGAAGCCCCATCGAACCTGGCATTGAACACTTCCAGGAATGTGGCATCCGCAGCTTCTCTGGGAATCTGCTCCATTGTCTTGCCACCATTATAGTACAGAACCTCTTTCTCTCTTATGTACAACCTCAATCAACTGTCTTTCTGTTTAAAAATGTGACCCCTTGTGCTATCACTAAAAGCCCTGGTGAAAGTCTTTCTTAGAAGAAATAATTATATAAGATATATGTAATAAAAATATATATTGAAAGGACAAAATAAAATCTCAATTTTAGTTTTCTCTTCCCCAGGCTAAACAATTCCAAGTTTCCAAGCCTGTCTTTATAGGAGAGGTGCTTCAGCCCCCTCCTCCTCTTTGTGGTCCTCATTTGGACCCACACTGGCAGGTCCTTACCTTTCCTCTGCTGGAGATTCAATGAAACTCTGTGCCTGTGAATAAGTAAGTTAGTTAATTCAGTTTAAACACATTGCTAGTACCACTGGAATTCAATAAGTGTCTGATTTTTAATTTTTAATTTTTTTTTTTAATTCTCACAGTTTATACATTTATGTTTTATTACCTTCTGGAATAAAGTGATGAAATAATAATACTGTGTTATTAATTTTATATTTCTAGTAGACTGTCTCCAACATGATCATGAAACCTTTCATGACAATTTTACTACTATACTGAACACTGGCACACATGAAGAGATCCTTTGAACAGCTTAGAAATGCAATTGCTGGTTGATACATTGCAATTATTAAGTGATTTTACAGAAGTATGTTTGGATGCCTCTGTTATTAATTAAATTTTTAAATTAGATTAGTCATCATGGTTCAGAGTTCACAAATCACTTAAGAAGAAAATAATTCCAGTATTACTGGAATTTGCTCCTAAATAAAGCAGGAAAAGTGTTCACTTGTGGACAGCAATAAATGGGAAATTAGTAACTACTCACTTGAACTCCTTATGACAATTTATTTATGTTTACATGTCTGAAGTGTTTTATGTTCTGTTAGCATTGCAAAGTTAGGTAAATCACCAGTCACTTAAGAGTATATAAAGAATATTACTTTTTATTGGTTTTAAGCATGAAAATGAGACTAGCAAGAGAGTGACTTTTGAACAGTTACGTAGAATGGTTTATAATGTTGCCATGACCAGAGATCGGCTGATCTCATTATATTAAGTGTGTTGCATTCACCATGCAATGTAATTCCACAGATCAAGTTTTGTCAGTGAAAGGTCTCAGGGAACAGGAAGTCATGTCCAATTTGTTTTCCCTGTTAACAAGAGCAGACACCCAAATTCCATTCTGGTTTCTTTTAACATGATCAGAGGTTAAGTCTAGCAACTGTGTTGATTGATCCTGTGTGTCTTGTGGAAAACAGAAAGAAGTTTGCCATCAAAATCTTTTGACATATTTCACCCATTCATGCTAGTGCTTCTAGTGACAGATGACTTTTACTGATATTTGTATATTTCCTGGCTCTTCTAAAGAACTTTACTAGATTAGTTACTACAATTCCCGTTATGAACAAGCCTTGGCAGTAAAAGAGAAAAATTTCAGAAGTGTTAGAACTAACATCGGCCAATCTGTGTTTCAGTTAATTATGTATCAGTGAATAAGTAGGACACACCATCTCTAAATTCTAATTATGGGATATTTTATGACAGTACTATGGCCCCTTTTGGAGGTAGAAGCATCAGAAGGTAACTCCAGCTTCCCCTTGCAGTGTTTGAGGCTTGGCTTCCCAAGCCGTTCTAGAATTGGATATCAAAGGCTGAAAGCTCTGTCTGGGACCTGCAGAGTGAATACCTATGGTGGTAAATGACATGGAGTTGTGTGTGTGGTCATTGCTTCTTACTCTTTTTGGGTGGGTCAATTTTCAGTTTTAGATGGAGTTGGAAAAATTAAGTAATATAAACATATTCTGATTACATAAATGTTTGTGGGAAAATGAGGTGTCTGAAGTAGCCTATGCTGGATTAATACCTAGCTCTCAACTTAATTTCAGACTTGAGAAGAGATATTTAAATCACGCTTAATTTTTTTTTCTGAGTAATCCCAAGTATGAGCCACATAATCCGCTCTTTCTTATACAGAAAAAAAAAATCACTTAATAGCAGATAAGTAAACTGTGTTTTTTCAATCCATTTACCTAGTTGCTATGTTACAAATTATAGACAAGGTACATTTTTCATAATAAATGCTATAATAACATTCATTGCTAGATCAGAATAATAATAATTTTTGTGATCTGGTGCTCAGGCTCCACAGGCACTGGCCTCAACAGACTCTTGAAAACAGGTGTTTTTGGCTGGTAGCAAATACCCCATCAACTACTTTTTGAAAGCAGTGGAGAGAAGCAGGTTTCTTCTTTTTATTTCTCAGATGTTGGAGGATCAGCTTAGGTGCCCTGAAACTTTGAAACAAGTAATTGAATTATTCATTTGTTTAGTGTGACAAATGAGAAAAAGATCAGAAACTGGAAGTGTTAAGGAGAATGAAGGCACTCTAATCCTGTTAAAATCTTCCCTGTCCTCCTGGAAGTATATTGACTGATTATTCTGATCTGAAATACGTTTGGCTTCAGGACTCAACTAAGGAGTCATTTCTATAATTGCTCAGAAGTCAATAATTTAGAAGACACAGAGACTCTGATAAGCTAGTGAATAGTGAGGCAGATTTTTTTTAAAAACAGCATCAGAACAAATTACACATTATTAATTACTGAATGTCTTAACACATACATGATAATTTCAAAGAGTTTTGAAAGTTAAGATTTATTTTGAATGCTATTTAAAAAAGCATAATTTTAAAGAAGGTAAATCTCTCTCTTCAGACTCTTAACCAATTAAAAAAAAAAAAAAAGAAAAAACATGGTATTTCACTCACTCGTTAAGTTAATTACTATGTAACAGTCACAACTGAGCACTACATTTCTATCCCAAAAGGTGAAGTGCCTGGCCCAGTATATCCCAGCAAAACTAAACATACATCAGTGTAAGATTCTTACAATATTCTGGAAGAATGACTCAGTTTTTCATACTTGGCCAAGGTCTCACCCTGAGTCATGCAAGTATCTAGGGCATGCATGTGTAACTGTTGCAAACTAAAAACCAAAAAAATTCTGGGAGGAGAGAAGGGTGTTAGCACTCTTCCACGACTTCCATGCTCTCCCATGTGACAGCTGGAAAAAGCAGAAGAGACCTCTAGTTCTTTTGACAGTGAAACTATACAACTTCAGAGTGTTTGGAACCCAGTAACAGAAACAAATTATCATTAACAATGTTTGTTATTGACATTTCTCCACCAAAAGCGCTGAAGGAAGAAACTGCAAATGTTTTTTTATTTTCTTCTCTTGAATAAATACTCTCTGGATTATATCTCACTGAAATCACTGGACTATCATTCTTTTTGTAAGGAAGCTGGAGGGAATCTCTGAGGCTTTCAATGGAAAACCAGAGTTGAAGAAGCGTGAGATTCTCGAGAGCAGCCCACTTCCCTACTGAACACAACCAAAAGGTTTCTTGGGAACTGTGAGCTCTGCTGAATATTATTTTGGACAGCAGTGTACGTGAGTCTGGGTAGCAGCCAGCACAAGAGCTTGGGATTCTGAACCAAAAGCTGTGTGTGGCCTGATTTGCGTTAAGTGAAGCACACAGCTGTCCTAGGGCAGCACACTGGAGAGGAAAATCAAACTAGTTGCTGCCAACAGGGCAAAGGCAAGCTGTATGGAGCTGCAGCTATTTCTGGGGAAAGTTGTTTTCACTCCTCTCTTCACAGAAAGAGCAAGTGAATGTACCTCTGCAGGGCTTGGTCCCTTCACCCTATTTCTCATCTTCACCCCCTCTACCTTTATTATTCAATAGCAAAAACAGCCTCTCTCTCACTATTTATCCTTCCTACAGCAAAAACCAATTTTCCTCACCTGGACTAACAGCTTGGAATACAGCTCATTTCAGCTGCAGCCTTAAGAAACACAATAACATCACCCTGAGAAACAATTTTGGAAGAGGGATTTTGCAAGTGCTAATTTAGAAGACTTTTGGTTCTATTTTTAAACATTTATTATTCTGTTCTTCAAGGAAGCCGGATTACTGTTAGCAAACTAAACTGCATGAAAGATTCTTACGTCTGCTTCTTCTCCAAACTAGATTAACCTGCAAGACCAATTTATGAATTTTTTTGTGTGCTAGATTCTCATGTCAAAGAAGATAGAAATACAACAAAAAACTGCCTTGTGTCTTAAAACACTCAATTTTATCTTGGGATATTATTTTTAAAGTCTTCTTAAACTTCAAGACCTATCACAACAATTGCCAATATAAGTATGTAAAAGGCACTTTCACATGTTTGTTTTATTCTGAACACCCTTTATTGCCCGATTAAGCTGATCTCAAAATCCAGGTAAGGACATTCCATTGATATCAGTAAATACAATTTTTTTTAAACTTCATTCTCAGCAACCTAACATATTCTTATAGAAGGGAGGCAAGTTAAAGGCTGGTGACTTGTCCATAGCAGATCAAAATTAAATTTATTCTGTGATTTCCCAGTGTGTTTCTCTCTCCTACCAGCACTAATCCGGAGAGTTTGTCGGAAGGATAATCTGCTATGCATTTGTATAGTGTCAGCACAGTGGGAAGTGCAAAGGTCTTTTAATGATAAACCATGTAATGACAAACTTTGCAATGTAGCCTTGAGAGCAATAGTGTCAGTGCCCTTGGTGCCAAGTTCATTCATAACTTGACAAGCTGATGAATAAGGGTGTCTTCAAACAGGAATTCAGAGGACATTCATGGTGTTATCCTTGGTATACATCATTCTGTCTCTGAAG
The DNA here is from genome assembly GCF_003945595.2 of Pipra filicauda. Taxonomy (NCBI): domain Eukaryota; kingdom Metazoa; phylum Chordata; class Aves; order Passeriformes; family Pipridae; genus Pipra; species Pipra filicauda. The sequence continues at coordinate 2,137,529 of NW_024104509.1, read as the reverse complement.
TTTTATCCCAATATTTTCAATAGTGATCCTCTTAGCATGTGTTCATGATATACTTTGACTTAGGTTGCTGGAGGGAATATGGTTCTGGGAACACAGTTCTCTGAGTTAACAAAATTAGTTTTTCCCTGTCTTTCATTTTCCTGAAGTTGCTCTCTCTTTTTCTGTAGATCATCTTCACTGAATGAGGCTGCCTATTTCTGGTAGTTCTGGTACTTCAGCTGGCGTCTGTTTTGTACTCCTATGCCCTACAAACATGCCTCGCACAGAGGTTGAGGACCGAGGAATCTGCCTGAGACTTGAAGATCTTAAAGGTCTTTTCCAACCTACAAACCCAACCTACTGTAAATGAAACTTTTGCAAGTGGTTACAACCTTCATGTTGTTTGCAAAAGTGAGTTGCCAGACACTAGTAAAGAATTAACAGACACCTTGTCGGCTTACCCACCGCTTCCCAGGGAGTAACTGGGACCCCAAAACACGCCGGGCATTGTTCCGGGCTTGCGCGACCCTTGCTCGGGGGAGGACCCATCCCTCGGAGAGGGGATCAGCGTCGGGGAGGCGGAGGGTTCCGGGTTCGGGGCACCCCTCGCACTGCCCGCGGGCACCTCCCGCCCTCCCTTCGTCGAAACCACTCCCCGAAGAGAAAGTCACCAGGGGGTGGGGAAATGGTGACAGCTCCAGGAAGCCGCCGGCGGCACCGGGAGACACCGAGGGCGGCAGCCCGCTGGTGGCAGCTCGCAGCGCCGCCCGCCCAGCCCGCCGCCATGGGCTCCCCGCAGCGCCCGCCGCTCGCCCACGTCTTCAAGGGGACCTTCGTGCACTCCAGCGCCTCCGTACCCATGGAGATCCTCCACGGACACCTTCTGGGGGTGGACGATGACGGGACTGTGAGTGGGGACTCGGGCGAGTGCCGCCGGTCCGGTGCGGGCGGCGGGGGGCGCGGGGGGTGCCCGGTGAACCCCTCGGGGCTACCCCGCTTCTCTCCGTCGGTGCGCTGGTCCTTGGGAGTCCTGCGCTCCCCAAGGGTCCGCGAGGGGCGGTGGAAATAACCCCTTTCAGCCCCGAGTCCACGTCCGGGGGTGGCGAGGGTCAGGGCTGGCTCCGCCGGTCTGTGGTGAGAAAGCGGAAAATTTTCGCACTCGTGTCCGTCGGGGAAAGCGCCGCGAAGTGATTTCGCACTTGCAGGAGCCGGAGGTAACCGAGATGGAGCGTCCCCTCAGCACGAGTCTGCAGTTAGCCGAAATCAGTTTTTAAGGTGTGCTGCGTGTTCCCAGGAAAGCAGCGCGCCTCGTCTGGACATGCTTTCAGATTCTGTGTTTTCTTTCAGTTTCAGAAGCAGGTTTTTCATTCTCAAAGTGTCTAAACAGTGATTGTGGGTAATTGCCGTGTGCCCCCTGCACAGCCTTCCGAGTGGAGCTTTTTTATTTTCTTGGCAAAAAATCCCATGGCAATACCCATAAAGAGTTGGGGATGTTAGTGGTACAAGCCAAGCTTTAAAAAAGCATTGCACTTACTGATAATGCAAGATCGAGTCTGGCAGGGAAGCTGTGTCATTCCCTTAACAGCATCACACTTGAAACTCAGTTTCACAGTGCAGGTCGTGTAGGTAGATTAGTGATTTCTTATAGACTCCATAACATATATGGGCACCCTATGTAAAATTTTCTTTCTTGTTGCTAAATAACAGGCTTCACTGTGTCAGGCTTCAGTAACATTTGAAATCTGTGCAAAGCACATCTTAAGACCTAACAGTGTTTATTTTCTCTATTCACACATGTCTGTGAGGACCTGTTTCCAGGCATCTTTTATAGATGTTGAGGATCATCTTTTATAGATGCCTGGTGCAAGGTGTATCAAAGTCTGTGAGAATCTGTGTTTTGATGTACAGGAGGGGAATTACGTAATTATATATGGCTGGTGTCCACTAAAAACAATAGAGCTGAATGAAAAAAGGATTTAGTTGGTGTAACTCAGGTGCAGAAGACAGAAAGTCATACCCCATCCCACTCTCTCTAATGGCAATTTCCATTAAAGTGTCTCTTCACAGCATCCATAGGAAATCAAGACTTCGAAGTGATTTTCTTGAAAAACAGATACCTTAGGAAGCTATGTGTAGGGATCTGTGCTCTCACTCTCTTCTCTTAGGGAACAAGGATTCACAGTATACTGTTTTCCTTGCATAAACTGGCAGAAAGTGGTTTTTTTTTTCTTTCAAATATTTTCCATTAAAACAGTGTTGCCCAAAAATGAAATACCCAACCGAGTATGGTAACAATCACTTTTATTTTATTCTCTCTTTTTTAAAAGTTCTTGGCATTTTACTATTTCAGTGAGTTTTGGCATCCCCCCCATATGCTCTCTTCCCTCCCTATTACATGAAATGTAATCTCTTTCAGAACAACCACTGGAATCACAAAAGAGTTGGCTTTTTAAGAAGGGCATAGTGGTTAGAAAATTACTTATCTTTATTATTCAAATTTACACCAAACCTGCTTCAGTGTTACTCCCAAAGAAGTAAATTTAACTAAACAGATATTGTTCTTCTGCCTCATGTTGCTAACTCCATCGTAGAAAAATCTCGCACGGTCTCTGACGCTGTGAACAGATCAGCTTTTGTGAACAGCTGGGTCCCATACTGCAGTGTGAGATCCTGCCTGTCCTTCAAGGGACATAAAATGTCAGCTCTCTCTGCTTTACCTGTAGATGAAAAGGAAGGTTTAGCAAGGAAAACACTGCTGTCAGGTATGAAAACCCAAACTATCTTCAAGTTAGCAAAGTAGGGACTGTGTTTAACTGAGTGATTTGCAGAGCAGTGTAGTGTCATTCTTGAGGAACAGCAAGTAGAAAGAGCAGCCTTCCTTAGGCTAAAGAAAACAGACACAGGTGCAAAATGTGAGTTATCATTGAAACGTTGGAGTAATTAACTTAGCTGAGTAGAGTATTAAGTAAACAGAAAAAGTATTAGGCTAAAAGCTCCTGATGAAGTCATGAAAACTCTTGCTAGTTGTGGAATAAGAGTTAATATTTTTAAGTGGGTTTTTTTAAGTGATTGGGACAGCAAGAGGATGTGTGTTAGCTGTACAAGGAGGAAGGTACCAAGGTACCAACATCCATATGGAGTTCATTGCTTAACATTTCTCAGCAGGTTGTGTGGTTCCCTTAGCAACTGAGTCTAATAAGTGTTCTTGTCTCTCATTAAGCCTCAAATTCCAGTTTTGGGAACTAGGCAAGCAATAGGCCTCAAGTCTCTAATGCAAAAGTCATTTAATGACTGCAGAAGCAGGGAGGGAAGAGAGCATGTGGGTGGGGAAAAAAGGGAAGGACCCCTTCCCATGTTCATCTGTGAATGTCATAGCCAGAAATAAAGAAACACAGGCACTGTTGAATCAAAAAAACCTGTTCCTTCAGCCAGTATCATTCACTTTGCATTCTCTTGTTATCAAAGTTATTTGCACTGTGGTACTTGGAGGCACTCAAAGTTTTCTGCATCAGCTTTGATGCACAGTTTAATTGACCACCTATGCTTTATGGAGGAGCTTTGGGCATCACTTGGAATAAAAAAGGCCTGAGTTAGGGAGGTCTCAGCTCCTTAACTTTGGATCCTTTAGCTGCATCACATGGGTGGCATATGAGAACTTGTAGAAGTGTTTGAGCAATCGTTTTTGCAGCTGTTGATGCTGTTTTTTGTGAATATACCTTTCCCAAAGTGTCTATTATTCTCCTCGATTTCCTTCTTGACAAGCTGAAGTGCCTGTGCACTTACTTCTTGACTCTGTAGTGACACTGCTGTAGATTTTTTTTCTTACTTCTACAGTGTTAAGGTCCAGAACTAATTTAAAGAACTGTCCACCAGGTTGGTTACTTTGAATGCACAAGCAAATACTGGAGCAAATGTCCAAGTGTAGGACCTCAAAGACCTTAAAGAATTCAGTTTTAGAAAGGTGTCCAGAGCAAATTCATCATAAAGCAATGGGGAACATCTTGAGTAAGGAGTTCCATTGACAAGTTTGTTTGAAGGGAGTATAGATGTCTTGCTGATATACCCATAGTCTCATTTGACCACAATGGACAAGTTGTCAGGTTTAGAATTGATTTCTTGTGATCATATTTTCTTAATTTTTTTCATGATGTAAGTATTTTATTTATCTGCACCCTAAGAGTACATAACAGCCACTGCTTTTCCATGGCAACGCCTGTTTCCAGAATTTGTCATCTGGTGTTTCATGTTTCTCTCTATCTTTTTTTTTCTCCTTCTTTCCCCTTCTTCCCCCAGCAGATCTAACCTCACTCGTTCTGCATCCATTTTGATTTCAGTATCTGAATGACATTTTCGTTTTTGTCCATCAGTAATTTCAGTAGTTCTTTATTCCAAGCATTCTACAGCTATACAGTTCATTAAGTTGGCTGTATTCCTCTTTGGAAGGAGAGAGATACTGCTTCAAGTGAATTATTAATGGAGTACTATAATCTTGCAATTTTTGCTACTGTGGTATTTATTTATAAGGTGTGATTTTAATATGTTTTTCTAACTAAAAATGTAAAACATCTGATCTTTAGACCATGTAAATCATATAAGCCATATGTTTGTTTAAAAGACTAGTCAGCTAAAAACTTCTTGTTTATCTGCCTTTGCTTCTTTTCCTCTATGGAAAAATTAGAAAATGGTAAATTTCTATGCAAGAGGTCACACATACAAAAAAATGGTATGCAAATAACGGCCAAACAATGCTTTTTTGCTTCTCTTGCCCTTCCTCCTAAATTCCTTCCTATTTACCTTTTTTACAACTACTTGGTCTTGCCTTTTTATTGTTGTTTTTTGTTTGGTGTTTCTTTGGGGATTTTTTTAACTGCTGCCTTAGAAACTCCTGTTATAAGGGTGATACAGGCCCTCAGCATGGACACCTTCTCAGGAGCAGAAGGATACTGGTAGCAGTAAGATTATTCCCTTGAATTTAGAGGAATGAGCTCTTATACCAAGGGAGTTAGAAGACCATGAATTGGTTTCTGGCGGAAGCTGTGGTTAGGCAAGTGTCATGGGTTTAACCTATAGCTGGGTTTTAGTAGCAGGGAGGGGCTGTAGGGTGGCTTCTGTTACAAGCTACTAGAAGCTTTCACTGTCCTATGAAAAGCCTATGATAGTCAGTTCCAGGAGGGATTTCCTGCTGCTGCCCAAGGCTGAGCCAATGAGATGCGCTTCTGTGATAACATATTTAAGAACAGGGGAAGAGAAGGTTGTTACACAGAAGAAATTCCAATCTGGGAGAACAAGCAGTCACCAAGGCCAGTGCAGCTGGAGGGAGGGAGGGGAGGGGAGGGGGGGGGGTCTTCCCATAAAGAACCACTGGAGTGCAGAAACCCTCCTGCAGCCTATGGAGGAGTCCATGCTGGAGCAGGAAGATACATGAAGGAGGCTCTGACCCCCTGTGGGAGGCCCAAAATGGATCAAAGTCCTGCTGAAGACCTGTGGCTCGCGGAGGGGGAAGCCCACAGCGGAGCAGTTTTTTCCGGGTAGGACTTGTGGCCCCCGTGGGAGACCACATCGCTACAGCTCAACCCATGGAGAACTGCACCCGCTTGGGGAAGTCGTCCACGGGGCAACAGGTTGAAACTGTTGCCCGAGGGGTGGATGGACTCACGCTGGAGAGGTTCATCAAGGACTGTCTCCCGTGGGAAGGACGCCATGGGACAGGGGTCGGACTCGGAGCTTTAGCCCCCCTGTAGTCCGTGGTGAAGACCATGGTGGAGCAGGCTGCTCCCTGCAGCCCATGGAAGGGTGACCCACAGGTGCAGCAGACTTGGAAGAACTGTTGCACTATGGGTAGACTTCTCTTTCTGCACTGATGCAGGGGGATGGATGGAGAGATGGAAGGAAGGAGGGGTAGTTGGAAAGTGTGTTTAAGACTGTTTTATTTCTCACTCTTTAGCTCTTATTAATAAATTTACTAAATTTAAGTTTATACTTAAATTTAAGTAATAAATTTAAGTAATAAATTTAAGTAATAAATTTAAGTTTTATCCTCACTCTGAGTTTGTTTTGCCTGTTATACTGCCTTCTCTCAATCCTTATCTCTACTCATGAAATTCCTTTGCTGTTTTTTTCTTCCTCTCTCCTCTACACTGATGCAGAGGGGAGGAGGGAGGGTAGTGGAGTGGTTTTAATAGGCCCCTGGCATCTGACCAGGGTCAAATCACGATAGCAAGAATTCTTAAAAGCCCAGTTTAGGCAGTCTTTGGCCAAGGCAGGCGTCAGGGTCCTCTACTCTGTTGAGTGTTGAGGAAACCTGGATCCCACATGGAGCCTGTAGTGCAGTGCCTAGGCTCCACAACCTTTGTTTCTTGGAGAGTTGTCATCCCTATTACTGATAGACTAGAAAATCAAAGAGTTGAGAATTCAGTTGCCAAGAGTCATGTGTAGATTAAAATACCATGGAATTTAAAAAGAAATAGAAAATGTTCTAAAATTATGACTTGGCAACAGCGACGATCATCAGTACAGTCAGTGTTCTCCAGGAGTCAAATGGGTTTTAGTTTGGTTCCAGATTGTAGGGTTTTGTTTTGAAATAAATGAAGATCTTAGCCTCCTTTTAGCCTGTTCTGTAAAATGAAAATGTTATCTGCATTTTTCCCCTCAATTTCTTTTGTCATCCTAGGCACTTAAGAAATAAAAAGAACCCTAACATTAATGACACAAACAGAAAATTAGAAAATACTTAGCTTGATGTCAGTTACTGCTAGGCAAAGCAAATTATTTGCCCCCTTTGGTTGTGAATACTGTAAATGTATTCCCATAAGGCTGTTGCACACCTCCACAGCAAGTGACTACTGCTGGCATGATGTTACATTGCAGGAATGCCGGTGGACACTGAAATCTCTGCAGATCTGCCTGGGTATAACCTGAAAGTGAATTAATTGTTTTATTCCAAGTTACAAGATGGGTGCGGTTATTCATTGGATTGTGAAAAGGTATTTCAAAATCATGCTTGACAGTCAGGAAGAACAAGTATTTCAATGCAAACCTGTCACCTTTGTAGTAAGTGCGTAAAATCTGCTTTAAGATATAACTTGTTTTGCCTTTACATAAAGCTGATGTGGGATACAGGCTTAAAGTACCTAACTATGTTTTCTTTCTTTCAGATTGTGTTTTTGGAACAAAGTGATCAGCAAGAGCAACTGGCTGAGAAATGGGGTTTCAAAGCATCTGACATAAGACAACTGAGTAAACAGTATGTGTTTTGTTTAGATTAATTTCAGCAAATGCAGTTTATTCTTTGAAGGAAGTAGAGTGAGTCTCTGTGAATACAATTTCACAGGGAACACATAAAATCCAATTCAATGGGCAAAACTTCATTTCAGCTCCATGAGAGCTCTTTACCCAAAGCTGCCTGTGTCCCAGATGGGACTCAGAGGGTGGACAGTCCGTGTGCTTTTTTGCATTCCTTAGTTTGGGACTGCAGACATGGCTGACTTTTGCTGGCTGACGTACACTGCGCAGAACCAAATGCCGTATTTAATTTTCACACATAACCTCTTCTGTAGTCACAGATGTAAATGCTGTTCTTTCTTGAGATTACATTTTATATCCATTCTGTTAGCAGTGAGCTGTGCCTAACTAAAGTGGAACTCTAGACTTAGTAAATGTAGGTAACACCAATGTTGCAGATATAAAACTCATTGCCTTGGACTTTGACACACTTCAGAATAAAAGTTAATACAATTAGAAGATTTAAACCTTCTAAACACAGAGCCTTGGATTTCTCACTGTACTGCACCTAGAGTACTTCAGCCAGTGAAGTCCCCTAGCTTTCAGGTGAAGTGAAATAGTTTCGAGTGCACTTACTATGCTTTGTCTCCTTTTTAATTAAGAATGGTGTGAAACAAGGCTGCGTTCTTGCTCCTACCCTATTCACAGTCCTTTTTAGCATGATGCTCCAAAGGGCCACGGCAGACCTTGATCAGGACGGTATCTACATTTGATACCGTACTGATGGAAGTCTAATCAATCTAAGGCGACTGAAGGCCCACACCAAGACCTTAAACCATCTTGTCCGGGAGCTGCTTTATGCTGATGACGCCGCCCTCGTCACCCACACAGAAGCAGCTCTGCAGCGTTTAACATCCTGCTTTGCAGATGCTGCTGAGCTCTTTGGGCTGGAAGTCAGCTTAAAGAAGACAGAAGTTCTCCATCAACCTGCACCTCAGGAAGTCCCCCATCATCCCCACATCACCATTGGCCAATCAGAGCTCAAATCAGTCCAGCAGTTTAATTACCTAGGTAGCCTCATCTCCTCAGATGGTAAGATAGACGGAGAGATAGACAACAGGTTAGCAAAGGCATATAGAGCTTTTGGAAAACTCCACAAAAGAGTATGGCGTAATAAACACTTGAAGAAAAGTACAAAGGTCAGTGTTTACAGAGCCATTGTGCTGTCTACTCTCCTGTATGGTTCCGAATCATGGGTCATCTACTGCCACCACCCGCGTCTCCTAGAACGCTTCCATCAACGCTGCCTCCGTACAATCCTAAACATCCACTGGTCAGATTATGTGACCAATACATCTGTTCTAGAACAAGCAGCAGTCACAAGTATTGAGGCCATGTTGCTGAGAACACAGCTGCGTTGGGCAGGGCACATGTCCAGGAAGAAGGACCACCGCCTCCCTAAGATCTTGCTTTATGGTGAACTTGCCACCGGCTGCCGCAAGAGAGGAGCCCCAAAGAAAAGATACAAGGACTCCCTGAAACAACATCTCAGCCTTGGCCATATTGATCAACATAACTGGTCTACTCTGGCCTCCAGTCAGGAGGCCTGGAGACACACCATCTATAACACAGCTGTCTCCTTTGAGAACACACGCAGGATCACTCTCGAGGAAAAAAGGCAACGCAGAAAGAACCGTGTATTGCAGAATATACCACATAAGGAGTCTTTCTGCTGTGCCTTTTGTAATCGGACTTGTCTATCTCGTATTGGCCTCATTAGCCACCAGCGCGCTTGTAGCAAATGTGAATAGAGCCTTCCCAAATCTTTGTTCGCGAAGCCTAGCCATGATGACTATGCTTTGTCTGTAGCAGCACTGTAAATGTCTTGTGGCTTAGCTGCAGCATCCTTTTAGTAATCAGTTGTTAAAAAATCTGTATGCTTTGTTGAAAGGCTAATCATATAGTATATATGAGTCATCAGATGTTTTCTTAACTTGAAATAGCCTGAGGAAAGTGGAAGGTGCTGAGAATATGGATCAGATTGAGGAAGATCTTTTGGTATTTATAGAATAGAGGAAAAACAGAAAGAAGGGGAACTACAAAGAGATGAAATCACTGTTCATTCAATAGTCAGGGAGAAGGGGAGAGACGTGAGAGAAATTTACAGTATGGAGTTTCAGCCCAAACCAAAACAATTATAGCAACTTCCTAGTAATGTTGATATATTCATCCCTGTATGAATATATTCATCCCTGAACATTACGACAACAAATAGTTTTACAGTTCCATTATAAATATGCCTTTCCTGTCAAGATACTGAGGAGAGATTTTTTTAACTGATGTCCGTGTCTGCATTTGTAGACACAGTGGCTGTTCTTCCATTAAACCTGAAAATTCGTTGGTTTTATATGTATATATATATAGAGAGAGAGAGGATAGAGAGAGAGAGAGAGTAAAACTGGGATATTTTTGTAAATATAATGGTCAGGAAGTCAGAGGCATTCTGAATATATCCATACTAGAAAGCAGGACTGTGACCAAATCATCTCCATTTCAGGTGGATTCTACAGTGGAGTAATTTTAGTTACTGTGAAGTCAGTTTGCATTTGTTGCTATTTAAACTGGATCAGTATTAGAGATAATTGGATTCATCGTGCTCTTATATTGTTTTTCTCACAATTAGCTGTTTATATATGCGTTTCTGTGTAAATGTTATTATTCAACTACTTCATACTGAAAAAGGGATATGGGTAGAGTTACAGTAGGAGTTGATAGGCTGATGCTGAAAGAGGCAGGGTAATCTGTACTTGCCATTTACTCTGGTGGATTTTGCTCTGGTGGATTTGTTTAAAACAAAGCTACTTACCATGGAACATTTTGAGACATTTTGGACTATTATAACTTTATTTTCCTTCCCTAGTGAATTCTTCATGCCAGGATTGGTTGATACACACATTCACGCCCCTCAGTATTTATTTACTGGTACAAGAGTAGACCTGCCTCTTTTGCAGTGGTTGACTACCTACACGTTCCCAACAGAAGCCAAATACCAAGACAGTGGTTTTGCAGAAGAAGCATACACCAGAGTTGTTGTAAGTCCTGCAAGACGACGTTCATATTTGTGAAATATAGATATGTTTTCAGAAGGTCAGCAGAAAGAGTAGAGCATGTTTAATGTCGCGAAACCAGATAAAACCAACAGATGGCCCCTGTTCTAATTGCCAACCCTTACTAGCTCCAGTCTTGTTCTGTTGACAAGAAAGTTCATTTAATCACAAGGCTAATGATGAACCTGTTTATCATCCTTTCTCAGTACAATGACTAACACTTATGACTACTCTCAGGGTTAGTATAGCCAGAAGGTGCAGACAACTTCAATGCAGAAATAACCAAGCTTAGTAAAAAAAAAATAATTCAAGAGATATTTCCTTTTCTGCATAAAAATCCTTTATTATGAAATTATCTTCTGCAAAGACTACATCAAAGAGAAAAGGCAACAAATCTGAGGTGTCTTAGAGTAGTTAAGGAAGACATATCTACTGCTGAGGTCCTTGCAGCAGGAATGCAGGGGCATTTCGCTGCAGAGGCTTTAGATGGAGTCAGTCAATGGTATTGTGGCACAAAGAGAGACCTTGTTAGAGCTAGATGGGTTCTGAACAATATGAAGGCTTTAAGGTCTACTGGACAATAAGCAGCTAGGTCACATTGCAAAGTAATAGTTTTGTCCTATGACTGAAATTTATCCTGTAATATGTGGACTGAAATATCTTCAATATATTAAATTAATTGGCCAGCATAATTTGCTTTCCATTTTTCTATTACTATGACAACATATTTTGTCAAAATAATAATATAACAAATCTGAAATGATTAGTTATACTGTCCTTGCCACACAAATGTAAAAAGAAATTACTTTCTGCCAGCTGCTATAATAAAAACATGTAGGAGCAGCTTGGTCATAAGTTCTAGTGACAGACACCATGCCTTCAGCTGCTTAAAGCATATAGGTGATTTCATCTTCCAGCTTGTGCCTCAACACTCTGTTACAGTTCACATTCAGTGACCTCAAAGTACTCACTGTGCAAGGTGTTTAACAGTATCATCTGGAAAGAGACTACCAGTGAGAGATGCAAGTTAATTGTAGGAGCTTCAACACGATGGTAAGGCTCTCCCCATGTGTATTGAAAAGGACAAGGTCAGGAAAATGCCTTCACCCAGAAAAGCTACAGAATACCAGTCACTTTGCAGTGTTCATTGAGGCTGACAATAACCTTCAGCTGTTAGAAACAGGACTAAACTTACAGGGAGCAGATATTTTTTCATATGTGTCATTGTAGTTTTGGAGTTGTAATGAAAACACAGTGAATTTTTTTCAAACCAAAATCTTATTTCCAGTAAACACTTTCTATACTCAGCAAAAGAAATAATTTAGGTGAAATCTGTCAGCTTTCAGCTGGAACCTTCTCTGGTCCCTTCAATTTTAGGAAAGTCAATTCTTTGTGCTGATGATTTGGAAAGAGAATGTTTTTGGATTTCATTTAACAATGTTGTTAGAATTCCAGAAGTAGAGAATTCTGGATTTTAAAAGCTAAAAACGACAAAAGTAGTTTATCTCAGTAATGACATTGTTATTTTTGAGACTCATTTTGGGAACCCTTAAAGACTTTCATTTGAATATTGTAAAAAAAAGACAGCTTGGCTTTGTGTTTCTCAGATAATTAGCTCTAGCCGTTCTCAATATTGTGTTGGATGTCTCACCTTCTTTCTCACTAAAAGAAATAGAAGAAAATTCTTAAATTACTTGGTAGCAAGAATCCAAATATGTAATTTAAACCCTTATGTTGAATGAGTAGTCAATATAGTCATCAGTCCCAAGATCAGTGGAAGCTATAAATTTCATCATGAATTAATGTAACTAAAATTGCACTTCATTTGCTGTTACGCTCTCCAAAGGTAATATGAACAGGTGTCAACCACCATCTCCTTTCAAATGGTATAATTAAATAAATAATTAGATATATTGTCTGAGCAGTTGTGCTTAGTTTGCTTTTACTTTTAAGTTTGTTACTTTGTATTTGGCAATAGGAAATGGTTTTGATACAGAAAAACTTGATTAGTTTTTCCAGCCACATCAGATGGCCAAAATAAAACCACTGCTTTTCCCAAAAGCCTTGATTTGTTAACACCAGATAAACAGTGCTTCACTGTGAAAATTGGAGAGCTTTTCAAAACCAGGAAATAACAAAAATGACTAGTTGTTTGTATATCTAAATATAAGTTGGAGTATTTCCTGTTTGATGGAAGAAATATAGAGTGGTTTCTATGGGCTTAGTCATTGCAAAAATTCTGTGAGGACTTTTTGTATTTATTAACACACAGACTTAAAAGAGCTATTATGAAATTAAAAATCTGTATTTTACCTTCCCACTTCACTGCACAATTTCACAATAACTAAATGTCCTCACAGTTTGAAATGAGTCTGCCTGTTCTGCTTTTTGGCAGCTTTACTGTTTTTTTTTTCAGACAGCTGAAACTGATTTCTTTTTATAGAGACGAACTCTAAAGAATGGCACGACTACAGCTTGCTACTTTGCAACAATTCACACGGATACTTCTCTTCTTCTTGCTGAAATTATAGGTAAGACTAACAGTGAGTTTTGAAGGATGCCACATGTATCATATTAGTTGAAGGAAGAAGAGTTTAGGAGTTTCAGACTTGCTAAGGGTCTGGCTGTCTCTAATTTGTTTTTAATTTGTTGTACCTCTGTCCCCAAAACCCACCTTGATTACACTTATTCACTTCACTGCCTCTGTCCTGCTGTTGTTTCTGCTTGTCTGTTCACTCCCGAATCAGCTGCTGACTGAGCTTGAATTAGGTCTGCTGGAGTTGTTCTCCAGCTGCAGCTCTCTACTCTTTCTAACCTTTTGTTATTTGAGGTTTAAAAGGCTAAATGTCGGCACATTAATGTCCTAATACTCCCAAGTTGTAGCAGATAATCAATGTAAAAAATCTTCACACACCCTCTGAATTCAGAAAAATGAAAGCTGCATCAGGATCTTTCCCTTCTGTTCACAGTTGCAAATGTCTCCTGTTTGAAAATGTTGTGGTTCTTGCAGGATTTCTCAAGGCTCAGACAGCTCCCAAAGCAGAAAAATGTAATAAGTGTAAATGTAATAAATTTTATTCAAAAATTACCTAGTCTTTCTGATTTGGTAGGAAAATTTGGAAGCCATTGCATTCAGCAACTCAAACAGTAAAAGTGGACAAAGAAATTTAATTTAGAAACACATTTGACAGCTTAGAATTGAATATTATATGCATGTCTTGCACATGAATTCTGATTTATTCATCTAGCATGGATAAATCTTAAGAAAGATGCTAGAATAGCTCCGAAAATTTTCTCCCTCTAACTGTGTGTGGGAGCATGTTAACAACCTCATTCCTTTCTTTTAAGGAGAGATGGTTTGCTGAGATCTTTGTGCTTTTTCTCATCTCAGGGTAGTCATCTACTACAGCTACTGTGCTTTGGTGCTTGTGTTTCTCATCCTCTATTTCACAGCCATTCTTCATATAGTACCATTATGAATTCTGGTTGTAGTTAAACTACAGTAATCTAGTGCTCAGTAATAACAATTATAGAGTTGGGTACTAATGTGCAAGAGGAGAACTCCTGTTTAAATATAGTTTGTTTGCTTTTTTCCTTTTTCCTTTTTATCCTTAAAAGTCACATGTATAGTCCCAACTTAGAGATAAGACAAGAGCATGAATTCTGTTCGTCATAAATTAAGCTAGGTGGGGTGGACTTTACTTTCATATTTCGGGATAAGCGTTGATAGTGGTTTTTGAGAACCAGTGATTCTGAGATTTATATTCTAATGCATCTCAACAGATAAATTTGGTCAACGAGCATTTGTTGGAAAAGTCTGCATGGATATGAATGACAGTGTGCCACAGTACAAAGAGATTACTGCTGACTCTGTCCAAGAGACAGAAAGGTAAAATGATTAAATTGATGGCCTAACCTTTTAAAATAAAATTTTTCATACATATGAATAGTGAATGTGAATCTGACTAAGAACTTACAGGTGTGAATTTTTTAGGAACAGGTTTTTTTCTTCCAGCAGTATTGTCCCCTACAGTTCTGGCAATTTCTGCATACCCAGTTGCTGCACAGCCCAAGTAGCATCTCTCTGGCTTTTGTAAAGAAAGGGAGAAGCCTTTTAGGGTTTGAGAGAATATGTGTGGTTTCTGCCTCCTCTTTTCCCTTCACAGATGTGTGTAGAGTGATGTGACCTGACATGGGATGGTAGGGTGGCAGCCACTTCCTTTGCCACCATTATCGTCTGAGCTATTTCCTTCCTTGTGGAAGTTAGCTTTCATATACCCCATTTTAAACATGCTGTGGTTCTCCTCTTCTCCATCACAGCACCAGTCAAACTATTCTAATAGGCAGCTGAGTGAATGAAGGAGAATCAAACAAAGGCAATGCCCATTGTAGAGGAGACCCAAGACTGGAGTACAACATCCTGCTGTCTTAACGTTTCTTGTGTCTTTTGCACCCTTGCTCAGAAGCAGACATACAGCTCTTCTCATGGGACTGTTTGTTTACTTGTATGAAGGTTTCAAATATCAGTACCCAAGAGGAATATAAACATCTTATGGCACTTGTGTGAAGTTGCTATGCTATTTTTGCAAATCACGCTAGAGGCATGACAGAAAAGTCAAAAATGGTCATGAGTTTCTAACAGTGTTTATATTTAAAGACATCTTTAAAATGTGTAGTATTAATAATTTTCACTCTACTAACATTTGTTTTCCCTCTCACAAATTCCCAGTTTTCATAATACAGCACAAATCCTGCTGAATGGGCCTGAAAGCAGCAGAACTCCCAGTTCTGATATTTTTAAAAGCTTCAGAATTATCTAAATAGCTTTCTTTTAAATATCTATCTTGTGCCTCCAACTCGTTCCTTTTTAGTTGTGTTAATAAAAAATGTTTCTGAGCTTTGAGTGAGAGTGTGCCACAAGTAGTCCAGAACTGACTAGAGAAGAGGGCTGTGTGCTTCTCAGCATGGATCTGGAGTACTTACTGAATCACAGCCATACAATTGCAGAAAGATGAAAAAGTTCTCTCTTTAAGAGGGAAATGTTTTAGTGGGTGTTTTTGTTATTTGTTTTTTTTTTCCCCAAGGAAATGTGATCTGCCACACTCTCAGAAAATGGACTACACTGATTTTAGTTCTTTATAGTTACCAGCAGAACTATTTATATTGTATGCATGGAAATAAGATACAATTCCAAGTGCTTCATATATTAAATCTAAATTCAAGAAAAAATTTGAATGTACTATTTTCTGTCAAAGGGGATTTATTGAAAAGGTAGGAAATGGAAATCCAGAATACAATGCTATATGCTACTAATAGTTATAATCACTTGGAAAGAGGAGTATGTATGTTCAAGTCTGTTCTTCTGCTACAGAAGACAGTGATTTGAAGCTGAGCTTCCTTTCTCACAGTGAAGTACATAAGCCAACAAAGTATAAGGTATACTTGGTAAAGATATTTCAATTTTGAAACAATGTTCACACTGTTCAAAGAATGTGAAAAAGAATGAAAACAGCCATACTGAAGTTTTGGCTTATCATCTGAGCGTTATACTTCTGTTACAGTTTCAGCTCAAGTGAATCTTTTATTATATCAGGTTAATCAGTAAGGGAAGAGGCAGGCAGATGATATTGAATTCACATTGCATTTTGGCTCTCCAAGGTAGACAAGGGTGGGCTCAAACTCCTTTGGTCATTGCAGAAGTTGAACTAGGGTATTTTATCTCCAGCTGGTTATCTAGCACCAGCTCCAGTGCTGTGAATCTATCCTCCAGCATTATTTTCTTTTCATCTGAAGATATTTGATAAATTTGATTCAATGTTTATTGTAATTAAAATCGCACAGTTTTCTGAATATAAACTATAACATAAAAATTCACAGAGTTCCTGTCCAGAAACCGTCTCAATCTGGCTTTTGGAAATTACATACACTGAACATAATGAGCTTTCAAAGAACTTCCTCCCTCCAAAATCAGAGGAAGTTTTATTTGCTCATCTGCATTATTCATATTGACTGCTTGGGGTTTCTTGTAGAGATCTGAGGTATCTCCTTTTATTTAACAGAGTAAGTAAATCTGTATTTTCCATAAAGTAGATAATCTGTACACTAACATTAATATAATAATTTCCAGAAAATCAAGGTTCTTTAAGTGAACAAAGACATTTGCAACTAATGTAAGTGAGGTATAAAATATTGCTGCATCTTTTAAAAACTGGATTTTAAAAGAATTTATTTAACACTGCAGCTTAAAGTCATGGACAGACAAATTTAAGATGGTTTGTTTTTTCTATCTCTAATGTTGCATCTGTACCTTATAATTATGCTTTCAATTCATTTAATGTAGCATGTGTTTGGTTTTCAGGGAGAACACAGAATAATTACCACTTGTCTAATGGTAATTATTACAAATGAAAAAAATAATCTGCATATTTGGGGTCAAATTCAAAACTAGCATAATTTGGTGTAACTATTCTGACTGTATTGTGTTGTCTGTTTTTATTTCATCTGAAAATCTGGTTCAGCTTTTTGTGAAAAATTGATCTATGTCTGGAGTGTTTAACAGGGTATCCAAGTATATATTTTCTATATTTTTCATAATTTGTGACATAGTCACAAATTTATAGCAACCTTATTTTTACGTTTTTTCAGGTTTGTTAAAGAACTGCTGGAAAAGAAAGTAAGTAGAGTTCTCCTTTGCATCCACTTCTGTATTCAGAAGACATTTTGTGAATATATGAAGTCATTAATCATGCTGTCCAAAACTGTTGTCTTAATGAAAAATCAATAAAATAAACCTCTTTCTTTGTACGAGAGATGCCATCAGTCTGAAAAATGTTCTGCTAGCCATGTTGTTGAAAAATGGACTTGTAACAGTGTAAAATCAGTTTTCTGTGATCAGAGCAAAGTAGAGTAATGTTCTGTGTGTTTCTCTATTGACTTTAAAATATCTGGCTTCCTGGAAAGGATAATTTTCTGTTAAAGAAAGGGGGAATTCACTTGATCCTCTGCGGTATATAAGTAGACTAACTAAAGAAATTCTCACCAGCAGAAATCGGTGTTTTTTCAGTACAGGTTAGTAATCCATTATAAAATTAGTAATTTTAGTCAACACATATCTTACACTGTGTTTCAAAAGAAATTCGGGTTCACACTCCTGAGGTAAACATAGATGTTTACTCTCCAATATTACAAGTGGAGGTATTTTCCTATCAGCCTTTAGTTTTCAGTGGCTTTTTTGACATTGTATCTCAAAATATTCGAGGGCAGATGCCTTGAGTTTGACGCCTAAATGATATCTATTAGCAGAGTAAGTTGGCTAATCTGCAAAGTCCTGAGCATCTTATATCTGGGAGATGATACAGGAAACTGCAATCCAAAATATCATATGCTGACTTCTGCACAAGTCTCTCCTGTGACTGAAAGCAGAATTGTAATGCTGTTGTCTATTTTTTATAAAAATTTTAATCTAGATGTGCAAGGTGTAAACCTCTGTAGCTCTGTTCTTGGTGTTTTCTCCCGTTTCCTGCTGTGTAGCATATCTGATTCTACCGCTATTCTTCCTATCTAGATAGTATGGGGATAGTTTGTTGCTGTTATGAGTAGAAAAGATTAAACAAGAAAATGGGTTTGGTTTTGCAGAAGCTTACGGTTTTGCAGAAGCTTACAGTTTTGCATCATTACATCTTTGATTGTCACAGAAGGGGAACTCAGAAAAATGTCTGGTCATTCATCTGACTTATTTCTGGTAATGCATATAGGACTGTCGGCAAGGATGAAAAAGTATCCAGTGCTCCTGAAGACTGGTAAAATCTCAGTGACTCAATGAGAGACTTCTAATTAAAATAAATTCTTTAATAAAGTTCATTAAAATTGTTTTAAACACCCCCCCACACACACACTTCGATTCTCTATTTCTGTGATGAAATGTCTAATAAAAGTAAGGAAATAACTATACAGCTTAATTTGAGTTGGTGAGGATGCAGTATGCAATAAGCAATGAAGACAAAATGTAATTGCCACGTAAATGTATACATATATATATACACACACGCATGCGTGCGCACGTGCATGTAGAATACAAAGCCTGTCTTTTTAATATTTTCAGTATCCAAGAGTACAACCTGTAATAACCCCCCGCTTTGGCCCTTCCTGCACAGAGGACTTGCTGTGTGCACTTGGAGATTTAGCACAGGCTCGTGATCTCCATGTGCAGGTAAGCTCTGAGAGCTCTATATACAATTTCAATAGTTTGGACAGACAGCATACTGACCAGGGAGTTTTCATGATTGCAGGAAAACACTTAAGCCTCTCCACTTTGGAGTCTCTTTTTAATTCCTCTGAAATTACAAAAGATACTCTGTAAGAACACTGTAACTTGTACAGGAATTGAGAAGGCTCATAGCTGGATGCACAATTCAGCAAGTCCTGGTGCATGGTCACACAGGAAGACTGGCACCTTGTACCAAAGGGTAGAGCAACCCTTGGATTGCTGAAGGTTGCTCTCTCTAGTCAATTCTGTCCCCCTGCCTTCCATTGTTTCTCTGCAGAACAGATTTCAGTATATAAAAGTACTAATCATCTTCATATCTTACATAACATTTTTAATATAGCTGTAGGATTTCTAGTTGATAAAGTTTCTGTGTTTAAAAAGCGATATTTTAAAGCTTGCAGGTGTGTTGAAATGAATTATTTTTTTTTGTTACACAGTTCTAAGCATATACTGTTTTAAAGCTGTGCTACATGTAGTTTTTTTTCATTACAAAGTGGACATTTTGAAAATATATGCCCCAGTGGGAGTACAGAAAGGTCATATTTTTATTTGAGGCCAGTAATCAATCAGCCCATCTGCAGATACATGGAGGAGCTGCCTATCAGCTACCCTGATCTCAGGGTCCATTCTGTTGTAGGCTGGTTCTCTCTTTTACCTCACAGGCATATCATGTTTTATTGACATTTTCCAAACCCTAAATTGACCATTATGTCACCACACTACTGGGATGGACATGCATACCATCTCATATCACTTTTAAAGGAACAAATGGAGCTACTCCTTTGTGTCCCAGGGATCTCTCTGATGAAAAGAGAAACCTAAGGACTAGATCTAACTGCTCAGAAGGTTGTAGTGTGAGGTTCAATGTTATTTAAAGCTTTCCCTGCTATGTATTTTCTTATTTCAGAGTCACATAAGTGAGAATGAAGAAGAAGTCAAACTTGTGGAGAACATGTTTCCTGCCTACAAGAATTACACTGATTTGTATGATAAAAACAAGCTGCTAACCAGCAAGGTAGCTGCATAAAAACTTCAACAACATAGCTTAGATTAATCCATATAGAGAAAATGATGGTTTACTGCATTTACCTGAGAAGTTTATATTGTTTTGTCAAGGTCAGAGACATTTGGGGTGAAGTATGGATTCATTTTATGTTCTCTGTTGAGGTATTGGAACTTTAGACGAGCCCACAGTTTTCCCAAGCATTTTAGGGGAGATGAACAATAAACATATTTTATGGTCCCTGATCCATTTTCCAAGGGCTCCAAAGAAAATTAGGGCAGTGGAATTAGAAGGAGCTGTTATTGTAGGAGCGGGTAATTCTTGGACAGTACTCACTTACCCTTATATTACAATATCTTTGCACACTGGTTTGCCTAAAGATTTCTTCTATGGTGTTATGGTAGGACCAACTTCATTTTTTTGTCAATTTCCTAAGGGAAAGCATCCTACCCTGTTGTGTTCGGAGTCTCAACCTCACATGCAGACAAGTACACATTACTGCTTCATTATCCAAAAGCATTCTCATCTCATTACCTGACTTTGCCCAGCATTGAAAGACACAGTGGTCTGAAGAGTTGAAATTCATTAAAGCTTTATACTGGTGAGATAAATGTAACCAGATCTGATACCAACCCACAGTAATTACAGGCTGGAGTCCCAGGACACACCTTATTAGAGAGTGGAGAACCCATGCAAAAGTGAATATGAACAGCTCAACTACAGTCAGAATGCATAAATATCAGTCAATTGATTTAAAAGTTTAGGAGAGAATTTCCAGAGGCATAAAGGGCAGCTGGAAACTCCCTAGGAATTAGCTATTGAACTGCCATTTTTGTGTTTGAAACTGTATCCCAATAAATTACTTGTTTACTGTCCTTTTTTACTTGAGAAATCAATATGGACTACTGAAGTAGGTACACAGTATTAATCTTTATTTTCTAGCACAGTCCTATGCATGCTGATTTGGTGTGTCAGTGAGTGTACTAAAGCGAATATTAGTGCTGGGAAAACACGGTTCTTAATTCTGTCAGACTTTTATATGCACAGAAGTGAAAATGGTAACTAAAAATCATGGTTACTGGTGCATTCTGGAGTCAGGCTTCTGGTTGTTTGGAAAACCATTCTATTAAACACAAGCATAACAGAACCTCCGACATCCTCCGCTGTCCAGCCACCAAAACTAAGACATCAAATCAATTTTTAAAGTGTTTTAAAAGCATCTTTTTTTTGAAGCTGTTGCCGAAATATTTCCTTCTTTTTAAAGAACAGTACAGATCAGCACAGATGCTTCAGCAACAACCATATGTATGTCCTCAACTGAAGACGTGGCTGTCCTTGCATTTTCAGCTGCACTGAGCTTGATGAGTAGAGATGGCAAGGTTACACTGCTATTAGGAGATACTGAGTGGAAACAGCCTCTGTGCCATTCTCATTTTTATCAGCAGATTGCAAGATATGACAGAGCTCTTGCTCTTCTCTTTCAGTGGGCATTTGGTATATGAGGTAGTGCAAATTAGATTTGTCTGGGAATAATTGGTTTATGTACTATTAAATTATACTATCCTATACTATGTTTTGTATATGCTGCTAGTGAACTTATTTTTAAAGTCAGCTATGTAGACTAAGAATTAAAAGCTACACAACAAATTTCATTATTTTACTTAAAGATTATTTCATATATGTATATATATATGTATCTATCTCCACCTGGTGCAAACCTTTAGAGAGCCAATGAGGAACATGCTAAGAGTACATACCTCTTCCATTGTATCTGATAACCCCTACTTAATCTCTGTGTTAGCTACAAAATATAAATCACAAGGTTACTACAGTGCTAGGACAACTGGGGAATTCTTGCTTTTGCTCCTTGAAGCTCTTAGGTCACAGGAGTCGCTGCAACAGTCAGCACCCTATCTTCTTACATTAATAAATGAAAAAAAGCTGAGGGAACATCTCAGGCATATTGAAGGTAAATACCAATTTACACTTGTGAATTTTAAGAGCTTCATTCAAGAAGTACCTTAATTTCACTTGATGGTAACGTATCCTTTTGGCTATTGAAAGCAGTGCTGCAAAACGTACAGCCACTTAAGTAAATGCAATAATGAGTAAATTGGTGATTTTCTTTTTCTTTAGACAGTGATGGCTCATGCCTGTTATCTTTCTGAAGAAGAGTTGAAACTTTTTAGTCTTCGTGGAGCTGCAATTTCACATTGCCCCAATTCTAACTTTTCGTAAGTAAAAAAAAAAAAATTAAAAAAGAATGATGTATAATCAAATAAAACTGTTGTTCATGTAGTACTCTGAGTCCACACTACCACTGAAATGCTATTAATGTGATATCCCACTTCACCATAAATGACCTATTGGACTGAACATGACCATTGTGATCCACTTCTGTGTAGTGTGCTCTGGCCTGTCTTGTGATATTTCAGTCTAGTCGCTATATCGATATTTATATTTATATCTATATGAATATTTATTTGGGAAAAAAATATTTTTGACTGTTCTATCAATGGCAGATTCAGGCCATCTCCCTTCCCCCCAAACTATACTTGTGTTTTGGGAACTGGACTATACAGTCTTCTTTCTATTAAGCAGAAATAACAGTATCCAGCCAGAATAAATAATAAATCAATTCTATTGCACACGTTCTGAGAGCCTTTGTCATAAAATGGCTCTGTGGCCCCGCTCTTCTTGAACATATTTCTTCTTAAATCCAGGTTGCGCAGCGGTGTCTTAAATGTGCGAAAGGTCCTGGAACACAATGTGAAGCTTGGTCTTGGCACAGGTTAGTAATTTGCTGTAAAAATGGTTTCTTTTGGAAACCATTGGGAGATACAAAAACATGCTCACCCCTTCATATTAGAAGTCAGCCTGTCTCCAACTTGTAGTCCTGCTTTTATTTCCCCCACTAATTCTAGAGTAAGGAAGTGCATAGTATTGAAATCTAGGGCTGCTCCAAAAGTGTTCCAAAAGAAAAAAAAAAAATTAACAAAGAGTTTTATTCCTGTTTTGAGAGTAAATAGGGCTTGAACAACAACTTCTCAGGTTTCTGATTTTGTGTTGTGTTCTCTTCACCTGATTGCATGTGAGAACACCTTTATTGGGAATTATGTATTCAGAGGCAGTGCTTAGTCGTAAAACTTGCTGTGTTTACCACACCTATCTCTTTGTAACATTCAATAGAAATTTAACATAGAGAATTATGCCCAAAGCTTGTTTCTAAGAGTCTGATCCCTTCTAGATGTTGCTGGTGGATATTCAGCTTCTATGCTTGATGCTATCAGGAAAGCAATGATGGCATCTAATAGCCTTCAGATCAATAAAGTCAATGAAACAGGACTAACTCTTGAAGAAGCTTTTCAACTTGCCACTCTGGGAGGAAGCCAAGGTAAGAAGAAAATTCTTTGGTGGGTACAGAGAGCGCTACAGCTGCTTTTCATGTTATGTCTCCCTGCCTTCATGGGAGATTCACAGATTTCCTGGTGCTGGAGTGAAGTTTAAAATGGTATCTGGTGGGCAGAGATATCCTTCAGTCTCTCATGCTACGCTTATTACAGAAGAGTACTCACATTGATGTGGAGAGTTTAATAATGCAATCTTAATGGCTTTTCAGGGTTGTACATTTGCTTTGCAAAGATCCTCAGACTTCTTAGTCATAAGGTCGTAAGTGCTTGTATGTTTATCTCACCAACTGGAAATTTTTTTTCTCAGCAACCATCATATAGAGGAAAAACTGTGCAATTACTGTAGGATCATGTATTCTGTTTGTCATCAATTTCTAATTTTGTTTCTGGTTTTTGAGCTGTCAGTGAGGCAGTTTATCTCAAATCAAAACATCACGTGGCACTCCTCACTCAGAGAAAAGCACAAAATTTAAATGATACCCACCATGGTTGTTTATGACACAGTTGTATCTGCAGAATAGTCATATAGTATATGGGTTATCCTGGTTCACTGGCAAGTTTTGTCATGATCAGTGTGCACCTACTAATATATACAATTTTAAAATGTTAGTGGAACTGGTATGATTTAGCGAAGACCAAATCCACACGTAAGTAAAAACTTATTAGTATTTCAGTTAGCAGAAATGAAGTCACTACCTGCTAAAGAACTGGTCTTACAGTGTAACATTTTTGTAGATGTCAGAAAGCATGATTGGGAACTATTATTGGCAGTTTGAAAGATGTAGTGAAAATGTCATCAAACCGGTCTTCTAAGGACTATATTTGAATTCCTGGAGAGTGTAATGGAAATAGAGAAGAGATAAGATGGGCAGGGAAAAAAAAGGGATCTTTTTCCCCCAATATATATTGTTCCATAAAGTGTGAGAATAAATCAGCTGAGACATAGAAAGGAAAACTTCTAAAAATCCCAAACTCATACATGATTTCCCTTCCCAGCTACTCTTATGTTTTTTCTCTCTTAGGTTTACGTAGTAAAGTGGTGATTTTATATATTGATTTTGAGCTGTTTTATCCTTACTGAATCATATTCAAGGGTAGAATATAAATTACTTGTATGACTTCCACTAGCCTGGACACTGGAAGTAGAAATTCCGGTAGCAGAAATTTAAATGAGTGATTCTTCATTGGAATAATTTGCTTTGTTGAGAGTCCTGAACACTTGTCACCCTCTTGTGTTTAATCTAAAAATTGCATTATGCTCAAAAACCTGGAGAAATGCGAGATCATTTTAGTTGACACTAGTAGGTAGTCAAAATATTTCACCATTTGTAGGAGTTTAAACATCTTTAAGGTATTGTGGTATTCCTGCCACACTCAAACTTCACTGAAGGCTGAAGTTCCTTTGTCACAGCAATCTGAAAAGAAGTGAACAAGTTATTTGCCGATATTATCCTCTTCGATAACTTAGTTTCAGAGTATTGGAAAAGTTGATTTAATTCACTGGTACTTTCTACAACTTAAAACTATCCTAGTTTGTTTCAAAGAGACACAAAGGCCTCTAAGTACTTTAAGCACTTTCAAGCATCCAGTCACTGAAGATGAATATGTAGGTTTTCAGTGTATGAGGACTTGAGAACCAGAGGTTGTAAGGAAGCTTTGAAAAAACAAATAAATAATATACTACAAGGCAAGCCTTACAGGTGAGTATGAGACCTTCAGATCTGGCTATGATTTTTTTTCCACACCACATTGTTCTTTGTTCCTGCTAATTACAATTAGTTATCCTCACTGTACACCTCTTTTATTATCATATGTTACGACTCTAATAGGTCTATACAACTTGTCAAAGTTGCTTAAACTTGGTAAAAAATTAAATCTAATGCTGCCACACCAAGGTGAGTGTTATTATATACTTTACTGTTTCTCTGACTTAATTTCATTGCCTCTTTTGGAGTTTTAATGTTTTTGCAATGTAGCAAATTGTTTCTTAAGTTCTTAGGTTTCTTAGGAATTCAGATACTGACAAACTCACTGTTGAATTTTCTTTTGTGTTTTCCCTCAAAATCATCTCAATTCTTGTTTTTCTTATGAATATCTCAAGTAAGTTGCCAGGTGCTTCTACATGGTGGAAAGAGGCTGGTGCTGAAGATGTGTTTGTGAGCTTATTTTCTTCCTCAGCTCTAGGACTAGATGATGTGATTGGAAACTTCGAGGTGGGCAAAGAATTTGATGCTCTGCTAATCAACACGAAGGCTTCAGATAGCCCTTTTGACTTGTTCTCTGCTGATAATTTTGAGGTAATCAGAACAGGATTAATGATAAAAAAATTAATGGAAATGTTATGGGGAAGGTCCATGATACAGACAGAATAAGTCTCTTGAGAGTTATTCTGGTGACAGGAATCAGATGTACTGTACCACTGCTGTCTGTGCTTCAGCCTTAGAGGTTCAGCGTTTCTTTTTCTTCAGAATCTTGCTGTCCTCAGTGACAGTCCCATAACCCCATGAGCAAAAATGCAGGTCATACCTTTAATGCATATTTATTAGCCCAAGATGACAATTAGAGTTAGCTATTTGCACTGACAAATGGCAGCCAAGGAAAAGCAACTGAGTTTTAGTCAACACTTCGAGTTCAAACTGAAGAATGGCAACCTGTTCCCAGAAAAAAATTAGGCTGCCTTTGCTGCACTGCTGTTATAAAACTAAGCAAGAACTCAAGACAGCTAATTTGAGTTAAAAGGACAGTTTTTATGTTAAAGCAGTGTTGGCCTCATGCAATGGACACACCTTCTCATATAAAAACCTTTTCTGACCAAGAAAGATAGTTAACAGCAGTTACTTGAATTTATTGATGTGGCCAGACTGTCTGGAAACAATTCCAATGCTGTAAAAGAATTATTTTTCTGTTTAAGTCTAAACCTTTTTAGCTAAGTTAGCAGTTGTTAGGACCCTAAAAATGTTTAGGTGTTGTCTTATTTTTCAATGAGTAAGTGAATTTGAGAACTCTAAAGAAGGGAAAGGGCACATACTTGTTTATGCCATCAAACTTGTGCAGTGTTTTCTTCCTCTGAAAGTTAATTATGACGTGCATGTTAAGTTTTGATTTCACTATTACTAAGAATATTTGGGAAAACAATTTTTATCAGTTCTTTCAAGCTTTGAATAATTATGATCTGGGACAGCAGATACTGCTTTCTGAATTTGGTTTTCTCCCATTTTTTTATAGGACATTCTGCAGAAGTTCCTGTATCTAGGTATGATCTGATTTTCAATCCACATAAAATTCTCATTTCCTACATCAAACATTGTCTAAATTAATTTAGAGATTAATAATAAATTTATACATAATTAAATATACAGTTGTTTACAGTAACCAAGTATATTTATTCAACTCTTATTGACGTTAACATGTCCCTGATAATTACTGTTAATGTTTTACATTAATAAATAAAAATTGACTTGTATTTATTAATATATATTTTAAAATACTGAGTAAGAATTGAGTGGTTTAACTTTTGATCTTTGAGACATAGTTAAATAGTCAGTTTCATATGATCAGTTGCGCCACATTTATCTTTATCTATAGCACGAGCTAAATTGTATTTCTCAATAAAGTAACACTGACATGCTAGTCACTAGTTCAGGACCAGTTCAGTTCAGAAGGACTTCTGTAGACCAGTTGTCATTGTGGTTTTTCTACTTTCAAACAGAAATTATGGCCTTTAAAACAAACAAAAGCCAGTCCAAACAATCCCACCCCTAAGGGAGCAGGTATGCTCTACAGGGCACTGTCTGGACCAGAGCTGCACTGCCTGCTGTGTTGTTATGTTGAGGTAACTGGTGTTAGCTCTGGCCACAGTTGTGTCACCCTCTAACTAGATTTTTGCCTTTTTGAGAAGCTGGCTGGGGCAAATCATCTTTACTGCTGAGCCAGTTGAGATACTGTGCAACAATGCATTTTCTGTACAGATATATAATATTTTCATGGTTTGAATCTACTGAATATACATAAAATCCATTACACCATTTCAACAGCTGAATGCTATGTTTCTTTCTTAAAAAAAGCATGGGTAGTTTAAACATTTTTTGGTCTTTGTGGTAGCTCTGTCTGTTTCTCTCCAAATGAACTTTCTTAGTCCTAGGAGAAGGTCATGGCAAATTATGTATTCCAAAACTGATTTAGTGGACTGCGTAATTCTCATTAATTAAATCAGTGTATATATTTATGTGCAAATCTCTATTTTGACTATGTTATTTCAGGTGATGATCGGAATATTTCCGAAGTGTATGTGGCTGGAAAGCAAGTGGTTCCTTTCTCAAGCTCTGTATAAATCCATTTGCCATTTGCAAAATACTCTGCTGATCATTCTCCATCTGATTTGGAAAAGATTGATTAAACACAGTGCCTGATCATCAGGAATGACATCTCATTTTTGTTTAATGTTATGTTATAAAATTTGCAAACATTAAAGATTTTGTTAGACCTTTCAGGAGTTACTTTACCAAAATTGTCATAGTTCTAGAGTTCTATTTAAATTTCACTGCAAAAATAGCATTTTTGCATTGATAGGGGATTTGATAAATACCTTAATTAAAGAGGACACCTGCTGTTCTGTTTAATAATAGTATAGGAAGCATTATATGGAACAATGAGATACTCGTTGACTAAAATGCATATAAATTAAAATAAAAACACTTCTAGTAAATAGATTTTGCAGCTAATGAATGAAAGAAGGCAATTTCCATAGTATTATCACCAGGTATGGAAAAAACCTGGGGAATTTAGAACAGTTTCCAGTTTTTCTTAGGAACTTTTAAAAAAAAAAAAAAGAAAAAAGTAAGTATTTAATTTAAAATGTTATTTTTTAAGAGGAATTAAGTAAGAAGTGTGTGTTTATAAATAATTCAGGGTCCTTATCATAGAGTTTAGAATTGCCATTTGTAGTCAGACACTTCATTGAATTACCTTCATGTGAGCGACAGCTGAATCAAACTTCTGCTAAATTAGAAGCAGGGATTAAGATATCTATGCAGGCTACACAATGGTCAACAAATTAAGAGAGTGTTCTGGACTAGAGGGAGTGCTCCATCTAGTTCAACCTCCTGCAAAATCTTCCCAGACTCATTTCCTCCTGGCTGTTCAGAGGGGATGATATGATGCCCCTTCTCCTTTCTGTAAGGGAAGTGAGTGCATTTAAAAAATATCCAAGAGAAATGGGCTTTTTCTGGCCATTATCACCTTTGACTTGAGATGAAGACTGTCACTGGAAAAAAGCAGCTCAACTCTGCTGTGCTCTTTGTGTCTTTCAACATGGCAGTCATACTTCCAGCTCTGTACAATTCCGGGTATAAAATATGCCCTTTTGGTTTTAGAAATCTGTGTGACTTCCTTTCCTGAAAAAAACATATTTCCCTACTTTTTATCAGAGCCTTTTTTTTTAAATAAGATTTTTTTTGAGGAGGGAATTGCTTCTTGTTTCTCTGTTATGTTTTTGCAACACAAAGGATGTAAGCTTTAATTTCAGTGTCATTAGAGACAATATTGTGTCTAGATACTATAAATATGGGTTGAATATGGTTTTAAGGCCTGCTTCAAACTTCTTCGATTTCACTAAAGTTTGTTTTGCACTTTTATCTCACTGCCTGGGGATAAAGGACTTCCCTCTGTTCACAAAACAAGGGAGGTCACTGCACCAAAGTTTCACTTCATGTCTACTTCAGAGAGAGTGCTTGGCCCAACATCACTCATAATGTTCTGATTTTGAAAGCATTTTCAGAGCCTTTGTATCATTATGATTATATCTACACGAGACAGCATAGCGTCAAGGGGAAATGTAACAGCTAATTTGGGCACTTAAAGCAGTACAGTCTGCCCAGTGGGGTTTTTTTGCTGAAGCTGAGGGGCCCTACTAAACAACAGGGAACAGTCCTGCAGTCCTGCAGTTACATGGCTCACTGAGAGTTCACTCAGGTGTTTTCCCAGGGTGCTGCATTGAGCTGCTGCTTGGCTGAGATACAGCCTCCCTACCCATTGAGTTCAATCATTCCTGAGGCTTTAGGAGTAAAGATGGATTCAGATTTCCACATTCCATCGGGGTGTTTTTTCAACCATTTTGTTTTTCGTGTGTCCCAATCACCTACACAGTAGCACAGTCATTTGGCAAATACAATCTTCAGCTTTTTAACTTGGTTTCCTGATTCAGGGAGCACTTTTTCTCATGAATTTTGACATGAATTTAATTGACCAGATTTCACTTTCCAAAACCAAAGATGTGTGAGACACATGTTTTAATCCTCCCAGTTACTGTCTGAAACTATTTTTAGGTAGTTACATGGTTTCCAACTTTGTCTTTTCTGCAAGAATATTTTCTGTTGTGAAGAAAGATCACACAGCCTTGTATACAATGTGTGCTAGTGCTCCACTGCTATGCCTCCAGAGCTATGAATTAAATCAGTGCTTTTATTTTAGTGGTAGTTTTAACTGTCTCTGACTTAATTGTTTTTCCATTATTTTGTGGTGTTGTTAAGAAAGAGATTCAGGATTTCTTTTTAAAATACGTGGGTGTGGAGAGGTTGCTTGTTTGCAAACTGGGAATACAGAAGAACTTTGACAAGTTCAAGACTACACTGCTGACCCAGTTACAAAGGGACTCCCTAGGATAACTGCTCCAATGAGCTTTGTATCTGACTATTCGCTGTGTCATGAGCAGTTTGATATTTGTTAAATTCAGGAACAAGATAGGAATTCAGCCTACCTTTATATAGCTACGTATAGCTTTACTAGTGTCTAGTATCCAGACTTTAGCCAGACTTAGAAGTGGAAAATTAACTTTTTAAGAATCTCAGCTGGAGGAGGAGCTCTACCTGCAGGTAGTGCCATGGGCTGCCCGCACCACCCTGCAATGCCCAAGACAAGGAGGAGCGAGGACCAAGATTATGCTGAGGTGCTTAGGGGTAAAAAAAAGAATTCTGACTTTGATATTTGAGAAAACCAGTGGTGGCTTCAGATAACAAATAAATTGTGAGGGTCTTTTGACAGCAACATCTTAATTAGAATTGAATGGAAAAATAATGTATGCCAAAAAAAACCCAATTAAATGGAGTCATCTGAGGCAGTCCCAAAAGCTTGTTCAGTGGAAAATGGCTTATGCACAGAAATTTTAAGGTTTTAGGTCATACAGAGAAGTATTTAGTAGTCAAACTTCTCTGAAGTAATTTTGGGAAAGTCACTGAGGATCCCACGGAGAAGTTTTGGTCCTTGGGACTCTCTACCTGTGTGCATTGCCAAGATACTTATTACAGTTGGGGAGGATCAGTAGATGAAAGCAGTTACTGCTGAGACTTGTACATCTACACTATATGCAACTCAAGACTACATATATTATGTTTCCTTGGACAAATGCCTCAACTGTATATGCAGTTTGAAGCAGGCCAAATAATGGGTTCAGATTCTTAGTCTCTCTTTTAGAGACTGGAGTGTATTTGAAAGGCAGCTGAGCCTCCACCGTAGTTTCCTCCAAAATAAGCTTAATTCTTGTGTATGAAAATCACCCTGCAAACTGAACCAAGTTTAACTAAGGGGCGATGATTGGGAATTCACTTCAGAACAGCATTATTGTCTCAAAGCAAAATGCTAATGGAGACTAGGACTTCGAATGTTCTCCCTCCATCCTTACTGTCACAGAACTTAGTAGCTGAATACAAAGTGAAGCAACTCTCTTCCCCTTTCCTCCATTTTCCTCACACCAAAAAAAAAAACAAAAAAAAAAAAGGAAAAAAAAAAGAGAAAAAAGTTTAAACCAAGACAACTGAACATTAAGGGGATATGAATATGAATATGTGGAAGAAAATTAAGAGATAATTTTCAATTTGTATAAATTGACATATATGACAGTATAAATTGACTGATTTGAGATGAAACCTCTGGAAAAATATACCATCAACAGATTCCAGATGTCTCTCCCCATGAGTTCTCTTACCAGATGGTGGATGAGATCTTTGTTTCTTAATTTGTCTTTATGTTCAGTGGTAGCACACCCTTCAGACAAGTGAAAAAAAGGATATTTGTGAAGAGCTTGCTTGTTGGGACAATATGCTTATTCTGTTCTATGGTCAGATAAGCTCTTATTTATTATAAATAGAATGTATTTGAATTACTGGTATATGTTGATCTCATCATGTCACTTTAGGTTTTGAAATACTAGTAAGTATTGCCTATGCATTAGGCAGCATTATTTGAATTATTCATGTGTGGCAAGTGGAGTATTGCACTTTAAAATGTTGCCTTGGCCTAATGTTTATATTTATTCTGTATTTTTTGTGCAATCCTATGGCTTTGTAGGGGAAAAAATGTGTATTTGTTCACTGTACTGAAAGTTTTGGTAAGTGGACTTACTGTTGGAAAAAGGAACTTTAAAATGACCCTGTTTTAAAGTGTGTGCCTGATTATTCACTCATGAATGGAAAAATTATAGTGATTTTATGAACTTGAAGAGAAACATTTTAATTAAAAATATTTTCAGATAAATAGAATTTTTTTATATTTTAATTGTGATCATGCAATGCAAGTTAACAAAAAGTAATAAAAATTCTTGCTAAATATCTATGGCTTTACTGAGCAAAGGTGAACATAACTGCTCTGGATTATTAATTTTAAAAGAATACATAAGTCTTCAAAAACAAAAGGCCCAAATTCTTTCAAAGAATGTTCAAATTTTAAAAGAAAAAAGCTCAGACAAGCTGTTAAAAAATATTCTTTTAAACATTTCCAGGAACAATCCATAACAGATGGTGGATGGCTTTTAAAATTCTATATTTGTATGAATAAATGGTGTTGCCTTATCTGCAGCCCTTATCTGCAGGGGTCAATTAATCTGGAAAGTTATGGTGTAGAAAAGAAGAAAGAAAAGCCAAGGGATTTTGAAAATTGGAGAAAGGACAGGGCAAAAATTAATTGCAGAAGAGATTTGAAAAGAGTGGTAGCAGAATACAAAATATTGCAAAGCAGAAATGAGATAGATTAGAGGAACTCATAAAAAGAAGATGACGTCAGTGAAGTTTTAGGTGGGAAACCCTCATTAAAGAAGATACCTTCTCAGGCAATGTTTTGTTAACTCATGGACTTCATTCCTTCAGAAAGTCATTGAGGTCCAAAAACTGGGCAGATTTCCAAAGGAGTTGCTTACGTGCTTAATAATACAAGCTCAAATAGTTGTACCTGCTCACAGTGCAGTTATATAACAGTTTAAAACCTCTCAACCTCTGCTTCAAGATTTAAATCAGAATTACCTGTAAGAGCTCCAGAAGAAAGGTAATTCAAGGGCACATTTTGTTTTATCTACAGTTGTCCAACAAAGTGTTTGGCACTGATCAGGACAGAGGCAGAATTAGTTTGATCCCAGGGAAAAATCTCTGTTCCTGTATGCCCCAGACACCATCTCATGTCATGTAACTGTTGACTGAGTCCAACACAGGCTAAACCTCTGGTGTGACTGAAGTGACTAAATACAAGCTGTTTTAAAAATCAGATTGTTTTGAAGTTAAGCATATTGCAGAGACCACAGCACATTTTAAATTGCACAATCATGTATTTAATACTAAACTTTTAAGTTCTAGGAGCTTTGGCTTAAAGCTGTGGGACTTTTAAG
Source organism: Pipra filicauda (assembly GCF_003945595.2). Classification (NCBI taxonomy): domain Eukaryota; kingdom Metazoa; phylum Chordata; class Aves; order Passeriformes; family Pipridae; genus Pipra; species Pipra filicauda. Next base: position 2,104,897 of record NW_024104509.1, on the reverse strand, counting down.
CCTTCGTGCAATATGTGCAACAACTTGTGCTTCTCTCAACAAGAAGCTAGCAAATTACATTTGCAAGGCTCTCTGTACAAAAAAGAGTAACAAAAAAAACAGAAACAATTCCTGGGAAGCCAAAAGGACATTAGCAACATTAAAAACAATCTGCTGTTTAAGGTTAATAGAACTGCTAGGTTTTGTCAAAAGGCTGAGAAATATTTTTGGAGGGCAGTTTCCTGGAAAGTTGAGTGGAAATTCTTTCTTACAAAATGCCCAGAATCAGAGTTGTGCTCCAACCAAGGAGGTTCCCTGTGGCTTTTGCAGAGGCAGTCACGTCTGTAGACCTGAACGCAATAGTCCTGTGTAGATTCACACTTCTTTACACTGTCATGACGCAGAAGTGTGTATTAGCTTTAATTCTGGCTTTGGTTTATGGTTTCTCATACACTTGGTTTTGGTTTGGAAATAATTATGCTGAAGAAGTGAAGCTGGGAGAAGGATAAGGTTGAAAGGCAATCTTACTTACACTGACTGCCTAGTGTTTCAGTCAAAATATTTGTCCCTCCGGGTAGGTGTTATTGCGTTTGCACAGCTCTTAGACTCAGTGATTTGGCTCTTAATGACTTGAGTCAACTGGTAACAATTAGACTCAGCCAAGACCAAGACATAAACCATGAGCAGCTGACAAAAACTTAAAAACGTTTTACTATGATTTGCACTTAAATCACCAATGGCTTTCCTTAGCCAAGGGCTCCTAGGCACAGTTAGGTAAAAAAATTCCCTGGATAAAAGCCTTTAGGAGATGGGGCTAGCGTTAGTGACAAATGAAGGCTTTAAACTGCACCCTGTCTGGCCTTGCAGCTTTGAAGCTGGGTTGTGTACCCCTTTAACAAATTTTACTGATAAAGCTTTTAAAAAACATTTGCACATACTCCTTAGCTAAGGAGGTTTGCATCCCTTGCTTCAAGACAAACTCTTTCCCCAAAGGAGAGTTCGCATCTCACTGGAGTAGGTTTTCCTGATACTGGTCTTTGATTTGTCTGCTTGTGACCTGTTGTATATAAGCTCTGGTACTTTCACATGTGAAAATGCCTAACTGGAATTAATATTGTTGAATTTATCCTTCCTGTTGTACTCATGCAGTTTCAAGGAAGAGCAATGTATTAAGAAAAATGGTGTATGTGATTTCCACTGTTCTGCTTGGTTTTGGTCATGCTAAATGGGAAGTAATGTTGAAACAAAATAAAGAGGCCTTGTGTTTACACCAGACCTCATCTCTTTCTGTGTTTGACTTTTGAGGAGGGAGAAGAAGCTGGCGAGCTGACTAATGAAGAATGAAGACCAAAATACTCAGCAAAATACACTGTTCTCTGGGAAACTTGGGCAACCCCTCATCACAGGAGTTTGCAAAGTCTTCATAGTATGTACAGCATCATTTTAGGGGATCCTTTTCCAGATCCAGAAATCTTACAGCTTTTGATGTATCTTTTTACCAGACTTGTTGGCTTCATAAGTCAAAGCCAGTGCGTCAGTAACCTTTAAATTTTTTTTTTATTTTATTTTAAATTTTATTTTTTGTGTTGACGTATACTGTCCTGAAATGCTTGCTTCTTGTGCTTGGCAGCAAGCGTACAGAGTCACATCTCCTTTGATGTGTGTTTCTTCACTTTCTTACTTTTCAAAGCTTAAGCATAAAAATGTCTCCAGTCTATGCAGCTCTGAAACTCTCCAGAAGTGGATTTTCTTAAAAGCTGCCATAGGAGGACCACTAATTACACACTGCGGAATTGTCGACTGAAATTTTGAGAATTATGTGCAGCTGTTATCAACTTCCTCAAAATTGTGTACACAAGAAATAAAGCTGGTCTGTATTTTCATCAATCAGTTTATCAACACAGGTCGTGCAAACTACCGAGAAAAGACAAGTGAAAGAACACTTCTTTATATACTAATGTTCTTAATAGAAGGGCCCATTTAGGCTTTCAGCATAGGAATTGTGCCACTTAACACTTTATTTTGAAAAACAGCAGTAATAAATGCTTTTGCGTATTTCACTGGAGTACTAAATTGAGACTTACCTATTTAAAGCAGTATAAAACCCAGATGAAAGCACAGTTCTTATGGTGTAGAGGGTTTGTGAGTCAATTTGAAAATCTGAGAGCCTTTGGGTATGTGCTCAGTAAATCTCAGGCTACAATTACCTGTTTCGCTACAATGAGTTGATATAGGCACATATTGCATAGTGGCAACACAGAGTTTGGTTTGCAATCTTAAAAAAAAAAAAAAGCCATTGGATAATCCTGCACACTTTACCAGTGTAATTTTCATTAATCTTCTCCTGTGGCTATTAAGAAGAATACAAAGACCCTTTTGGTTTGTGATCAGACAGTGGATCACTTACAGCTGAGCTGAGTGGGTTTATAGTTCATGGCATGAGATCATAGTTAAAATGCAAAAGGAAGGTTCCTTGCCCTATGCTTGTACTCTGTAATTAGCTGTCTTCCTTCCAAAGCAACAAGTTTGTGACTGCATTCTTGCATTAATTCTGAGTAAATATGTCCTTTAGGAATTACCTCTAAATGTATGGCCATAAATGCCACAAAATCAATTCCAGCTAGCTGTGTACTGCTCTAATGCTCATTGTATTTTCTCGGTACTCTAAAAATTATTCCCTGGGCTTTTATTTTTGAGGAGGATTCCCAATTGTTGTATTTTTATGGCTTGTGAAATAGCAAACAGATGTGCCAAACAAGATCAGTGTGCTGTTTTGCACCACACAGAAGCCAGTTCTGAGTAATCCCCCCTACCCAGATGAGGGGCTGTATCTGTTGGGGGCATTTCCACCATTGTTATAAAAATTCATATTCTCCAAGGGATAACTGAGTGAAAAGAGAAGAGTTCGAACTGTGTGCAGAAGATGCTGTTACAGAAACAGAGATTTACAGATTTTTAAGCCTAAACCTATAAAGAAGTGAACAGTTGCAATCCTCTGCTCTGACCTTTCCAGGTCAGAAAGGGGTGGCTGAGGCATCCCATGAAGCCATGTCTCATGTCTTCAGCCCCACCTTTGAGGCTGTTTCTCGATGAAACACACACAGTGTGCGTTTGAGTGACCAGGACTAGAGTTGTTTCAGGTACTGAACATAAAGAGCGACGTGCACATGCTAAACAGTCACTGTCGTGACTTATTATGGGTTTTGTTCCCTTAAGTGAAGAATGTGCTAACAGTCTAGGAGGTTGCTCGAACACCAGTTTGCTCAGCCAACCTACACAAGCAGCCTAAACTCTCACTCGAGGCCTGTTGGAGAGCAGAGAACTCCCATCACTGGGGCATCTTCACTTCAATGACATCTCAAACTGTCAAGAATAAAATTAAGTTCAAATTGCTACATTTGCACTTCTTCTGATACAAAAGCCATCTCAAAGCAGTTCGTGTGCACTAACAGCTCTCAGCGGCACCTCTACCTGGTTTGTTAGCTGTTGCTGCCCTGTAGCAGCTGCCACTTCTGGCTATAGGTGCTAATGTGGAACTGAGACAAGGTTGAGGCATCCTGAAGTGGCGTGTGCCACGAGCAACCTTCATAAACTCTTGTACTTCAGTTTGAACTCTTGAAAAGAAACAGTGGTTGCCAGTACTACCTCTCCTTTCTAAAATCCTTCAAGGAGTTAACAGGGAAAGGAAAAGAATGAAAAAAAGTGAAAAAAGACAGGAAGAATGAAAGAAAGAATGAAAAGAAGAGAAGGATGGGAAAAAATGGGAGGGGAAAAGGCCTCCTGTTTTTTCCTACTGTGTTTCCAAGACTGTATCTTACAGAAGTATTTCATACCAGTGGGAGCAGCCCAGGGATCTGGGTGGAGGGGGACAGACTGTGAATGGAGGGTGGTACTTGCCTATGCTGCTCTCTCCTATCCCTGCATGGGCCTTCTGCTCCTCTCCTGGAGCATGTCTTCTCAAGGCTGGCTGGCAGGACATCTACAGTAATCTTAAACTCTTGGTACACCACAGCCCTCATGATACTGTCACAGTATTATGGTGTGTCACATTGTGTGAGCCTCTCAGGCCTTAAAAGTACAGTGCATCACCTAGAGAAGCAACTGCTTGCATGCAATATGCAGCCATTGCCCTACATGTCTACTGCCATTTCATACTTTTGCCTCCAATGACATACAAATCTTCCATTAAAAATGTCTGACCCATACAGATAGTTGAGTAATAGCTGAAATCCAGGGTAGGCAAAGGGATTAGAGTTGTGGATGCTACACTGTCTGACAGTTGTGGTACTTCTTTGAACAGTCCTCCAGCCTTCTTGTAGTATTGAAATCTGCACTGGAGAAGACGACACAACCTGCCCAAAGAAACACTTGATTCCTTGGTGTTTAGGTCATGCAAATTGCATTTCTAAAACCACTACAACAATAACACAAACCCCCCAATAACGTAGACTGTCCAGGATCTGTGGAGTTGCCAGGTGATTATTGTCTGAAGAATATATGCTGCACAGGCTGCAATGCGGAGGGCTACAGCCTGTGAAAGCATAAAACGAAGGTTGATCATGGCATGTCCCAACTCACACTGCCTCATTTTGTCTCAGTCCTATATGAGTGTTTGAGTCAACAGCACCATCATATGTGTGTGGCTGCAGGATCTGTGCCAGACCTCATGGAAGTCCCCCTACAGGACGTGAAGCTGTAGACTTGTGTGTGCTTGTGCTTGGAGCTAATCCTCTTCAGTATTTTTTAGGTCTTTCTTGCAAAATGTAATTTAAAGAAAAGTGCCTAGAACTTGCTTGGTAAGGACCCCCTCACTTTCTAAACTCCTGGGTGCAGCTGTGTCCAGACTCAGCCTCAGACTTGATTAATGGTCTATATTTAAAGGTTTAAGAGCCCTTAACCATTGATTAATTTAACACTTACAAAATTTAACTCAGCACTGGTGAGGCCACACCTGGAGTACGGTGTCCAGTTCTGGGCCCCTCAGTTCAGGAAGGATATTGAGGTGCTTGAGCGGGTCCAGAGAAGAGCAACAAGGCTGGTGAAGAGACTCAAGCACAAGTCCTATGAGGAGAGGCTGAGGGAGCTGGAGGTGTTCAGCCTGGAGAAGAGGAGGCTCAGGGGAGACCTCATCACTCTCTACAACTCCCTGAAAGGAGGCTGTAGCCAGGTGGGGGTTGGTCTCTTCTCCCAGGCAGCTATCAGTAAGACAAGAGGGCATGGTCTTAAGCTCTGCCAGGGGAGGTTTAAGTTGGACATTAGGAAGAAATTCTTTACAGAGAGGGTAATCAGGCATGGGAATGGGCTGCTCAGGGAGGTGTTGGATTGTCCATCCCTGGAGGTTTTTAAAATGAGACTGGATGTGGCACTTAGTGCTATGGTCTAGCAACCCTGGTGGTAGTGGACCAAGGTCTGGACTTGATGATCTCGGAGGTCCCTTTCAACCTGGCTGATTCTATGATTCTATGATTCAGTAGAACTCACTATAAGCACAGGAGTCAATTATAATTCTGAGTAAGAATTAGCCTCCTGTGCACTGGCCCCTTAAGGGCTCTCAGGAGGGCATGACAGGGTTGTCCCTGCCCTCGTAACCGTAGTGTGCCCACTTTGAGGAATAGGAGGCTTTCTCCATCAGAAAAGGGGAGCTAGGAGAAGAAAACCAAGAAAAATGCAGGTTTTCCTTGGGGGAGGAAAGGTCAACCATTTCTTTTAGTCCTTTTATTCAGTACAACTGTGATTTCCAAGACAGTCTACTTTTATATTAATGTTCCTGCATTTTTGCTCTGTTTTAACCCCAATCAGAAGAATGGATCACCACAGAATTTATTTTATATATTCTTTTAGGAGCATTTTTAATCCCTGCTTAAGTAAAGAGCATCTGTTGTTAATGCTGTCAGGGATGGCTTTTGTTTCTATCCAGATGTTAAACTGCAAAGGGAGATACAAGTATTCAGGCACCACTGACTGTGCAGAGAGAGGCACTATTGGTACAATAAAAATCAAAACTTTGTGAAATACAGAAAAATGAATTACTACCTCATTATCACGTCACCTCATCAACTGGGAGGTATGGAGGCCATGGAAGCAGCCTTTAAACCACTGGGACACTGGGGTCCAAGGTAACCTTCCTGTTCCTTGCCTTGGCACTTGGGCTTGGGGTCACCTGAAATGATGGAGGGGATTTGCAGAGCGAGTGCCCTCTGGGGAAAGGGCACCGCAAAAATTGATCCATTTCCCACCAAACATGTGTCCCCCTACTCTGGTTACCCTAAATATAAACAGCAAAGATGCAAAATCATTCTTCCTCATAGTCAGCAACTTCAGATCAGCTTTCCCCTACAAGGAGAGCCAGGCAATTGTCCTGCTTGAAGCAGGTATGTGCTCAATGGTGCACCACCCATTGCTTACTCTGTGTCCTCCTGCAGGGATAACTCCCATCTTCATCATGCAAGGATGTGAAAGGGACAGACCTGAGTCAGATCAAAGGTCTATGGAACAAAACTGTCCTGTTGCTAGTAAGGCTGATGAATAAGGATGTGCAGGAGGACAGCAGGGCACAGCACAAACCTTCCCTTGTAGACTCTCCTGCTTTCAGCCAACAAGTCAAATAAGTTTAAGGGCAACGCTGCAGCAGAGAAGTTTGGTTTAGCTCCTTAGTTTATCCAATTCCTTTCTGCTACATTAACATTTTTTCTCTCTGTAACATCCAGTGACTGAGTCCTACCTGTTCATTTTGTATTGGTTGGCAAAGTCATTTTCTCTGTTTGTTTTGCTGGCTGCCTAAACACATACCTGCTTCCCAGATGGCAAGCTGTAGTGAACAGTATAATGTCACCTTTTCCATTAGCATCACTGTCCTTAAAAATTGGTTTCAAGGAAGAGTAAGGATGTTTTATGCCTCTTATATTTTTGGTTTAGACTTATCAAACGGGTATTTCCATGTATTTATTTTGTAATTTGGTTCAACAGAGAAAGATTAGAGTTGAATGGCAAATTACATGTGAAGCAGACTGGGCTGGTTTCACAGGAAGAACAGCCAGTCCTGCCTATCCCCAAAACACATGGTTTCATAGACCTGAAGCAGCAGAAAATTTTTCAAGTGCCAAATAGCTTTGCATTTGCCTGCAGTCATGAATATATCCTGTTTCTCCATACCAAGGTTGATAGACGTGCTGAGCTGGGCATTGCTGAAGGACGGTGTCAAATTCAGGGTTGGCCAGACTTTAGAAGACATACCGTGCAGCTAACACCCTTCTCTTGATCCAAGACTGATTTACCGCATCAAGTGTCCACCTTTTCTTCCTTCCTGTACAACTGTGGTGTGTGCCTTGAGAGCAACTATGAAGAGGAGAGCAATAACTCTATGACAGGGCACAGAAAGAGGGGAGAGAGGAAAGAGAAGTGTGTTTCATTTCAACCCACTTGCCCTTATGTATGTAAAAACTCAAAAATAGATCCTTTCTGAAAGAAAATGAATACAATAAGACATGGTATTTTACCCTCCTAATAGGGACATGAGAGGAACCGGCAGCAGTATCACCTTTCAGAGCTCCTTTCAGAGATGTTTTTTGAGTTCCTGCCGGTGTGCATTCCATAAGTGCTACCAGAACTTTATGTTCTGGGAGAAGTTTAAAAATCTGCATCAAACCACAGACATACTTGAGCTCTAACTTCAGCAAATTTAAAGTAGCATGACTGCAAATGGGTGCACAAAGTGCAAAATATCCCTTTGGATCACTATTCATACTCACTTCTGTTATTCACATGAACACTCAGAAAAATTACATTTTGTTTTCTAAATTTTCCCAAAAAACATCCAGATACTTTGGTGACAAATGTGGGGTGGATGGAACGAACTGCACAATATTACTAACAGCAAGGTAAAGCACTTGGAACTTGTTTTCTAACCCCAAGATAACCCATGCCACCTGAATATTCTTATAGATGCAAAGACCATGAAAATTTCATTTGCCCTTCTTTTGTGGCATAAAACCAAGGTATTAGACATTACCAAGAGTTACTTCATAATAACCACAACAGTCTTTTGGCAAGACTTACTCAATCTTTTACTCCAGAGGGCAAGGCTAACAGAATGGCCCCACTGCTTTTTATGTCTTTGGCAGAGCCCAGGAGAGACCAGTCGGACACTGTTGCTTCCCTGACAAGATAGGGGGTACAACAATGCGTATCTCCCTTGGCCTCAAGGATTCACCTGTCAGCTCTGTCCCTCTCTGGAGCAAAGGAAGCCAATGCTGACTGATTGCAAAGGTCTAAGCATCTTGCTCTGATAGGCAGTGAAGGATTGCATCATATTTCTGCCCTGCTGCTTTGGGAGAGTTAAACCTTTCTGCAGGCATAATTTAACCAACTGCTTCCAGTCTCAACAGCTTGCAATGATTTTTATAAAGGAGATTCTTTCCTGTTCAGCAAACAATATTGCACCTTGGTTACTAATGTCATCTAAATAATTGCTTTGGGTGTTCTTATAATTTGGGCAGGCTTCTGAAGTGTTAACTGTGGTATTAGTGCTAAGTGCACTGAGCTGTGTTTTGAATTTACTGAGATTGTGACTAATCCAGTTTGCTAAATCTCTAAACGTTACCTTCATAAAAATGTATTTCCAAGTAGTATTTGATAAGTAGATTATTCCACTGCTCACAAAAATCTGTACTAATAATTAGACAAAATTAAGTATGAAAGTGATTGCACTGACATAAATAGCTCCCACACTCCTCTCTGCATTTCCCTTGGTCCATTCACTGTGCAGAAGGTGAGAATCTTGAAGTGATAGTGGCCTCAACATGACGCTGGAGGTTAAAAAAAGTGTATACTGGACTTTGAGACTCCTATTTTCACAATTTATCGTATCATCATAAAAACAGAACAAATACTCCTATTTATTGCTGTTTGCATGTCAAACCACCTAAACATGACATAAAATTCCTGGTTGCAAATCTCTATAAAATCATAAAACAGGGGAAAAGAAGTACTCCCTCTCTACACTGACAAGAAGTAATATTTTTTTGGTAGTGTTTTCCTTGCAGTTTCAATGGGCAGCCAGGAAAATCTTTGCTGTAAAAATCTCCCAAGTCAGATCAAATATGGAAAAAATTTGCATGGAGGCCCTATAAAGAATGATCACATATTGTAGACATTCTGTCTTCGTGGCAGCTTGCAAGGCTTTGTGCAAGCTTTGATGGCACATTTTTGCCTTGCCTTTGAGCACAAGTAAAAGCAATGTCAGCATCTCTTGGTAACATTCAATCTTCCCTGGCACTTGCAGCAAGTGTGGGGGTATGAGACTGCTCATGCTGAAGCAGTGCTGATGGAGGGGATGCTGTCGTGTCCTCTTGCAGGCTCAGCTCTGCCTGCTGACTTCAAACATTTTCTCCATCTGATAGTCACTTGTTTCAGCATCCTGGGGACCAGCACAGGTGATACGACAGGCGTAAATACTCACCCCCTTCAGGGTGCACTTGGCAAGGCCTGGCAGCTGACCACATCCACACACTGCTGAAGCTCCACATCCAGCATCACAGTGATGGTGTGGCATAGACAGCCATTGGGGCACCATGCCCTGCCCTTCAGATAGCCTTTTGGGCTACTGGAAGTCCCTCTAAGCTCTCGTGCTTAGCAGGATATGGCCAGAGTGATCCAATTTTGTGGTGCTGGAGTTTGGCACTATCAGCACAAATAAAACAAACATGCCTGCCCAAAATACTTGTTCCTGAAGTCTTATTCTGGGACTAGCCAATGTCTGACAATTTTTTTAACTGAACAAATGGGGTAGTTTTGTCCTTAATTTGTAGCCTTGGGAAAGGGGAGCCTTAACACATCAGTTAGTTTATTTTATTGTAATATTCTTCTAAATGTAGTTTATTTATATTGAAATTCCTTGTAAATACCTGGGAAGGAGGAAAAAAAAAAGCTGTTATTTAGAGTCACTGAAAGGGAGAGGTTTGCTATGGCTGGAGGATGTGTTGCTGGGCCAGCATGGGCTGGGGTTGGCACTGCAGCAGGTGATGGCTACAACCCCCAGAGCCTTGCCAGCCAGCCCAGGGTTGCTGGAGGGACACAGGTTGCCCAAACAGGACTGTTGAGAGGGATGGCAGGTGGGACTATGGCTTGCATGGGCATGGCATTGTCAGGGCTCAACCCGCAGCATGAGACCCTCTTGGGCTGTTGGGGCCATCCTTCCTCTACACCTGATTTTTGTGAATCCCTTTCAGACGTGTCAGTAGGGAGCTGAGGCACGGAGAAGAGTGTTATACAAGCTGAATCAGTCTCTTGAGCTGGTTGTTATTACCTTTGTGGGCTGAGAATGGCTCTTTCCTTGAAGTAGAAAGAAAAAAAGCTATAAAGTGTGCTCATGACTGTAACCCTGCACACACAAGAGGTTTGGAAATGCAAAAGTATGTATCTGATCTCTGAACACAAGGCTTTGCTTCTCTGCAGGCAGCACTCAGACAACTGAGATGGGAGTGTGAGGGGCAGGGATTTTCAGATCCAGCTCTCATCTAGAACAAAAAACAGGCATGTTTGAACTACAGACTTTTTAAAAAACACAGTGACCAGGCTTGGGAGAAAACAGAGATTTCATAAGATCTCTGTGTCTGTACTTTACCTAACTAAATTGTGCTTAGTTAAAAAAATAAACACAAGTCAGCAACCTAACTGATGCTAGTAAAACATTCCCTAAAAAAGGTATAAGAGGGTGTATTTAGCTGAAAGAAAAGTGGACTTGCTTAGGACTTGCAGTCAATAGTGGGATTCTTGTGCCAGCTTTTTTAAAACTATCTCTAGATTTGTAGCCCAAAATAGCATACTACTTACACTGCAGGCTGTGCATATATTAACGTACTTTCTTTAGTACTAATAAGGTCTGCAAAGATATGCTCTTGGCATAACCTTTTAACACAGTTAGTTGAAAAACAACACACACACAGAGCAGCTTTTCAAATTATTTGAACTGCTTTAACAAAATCAGTTTGTTTCAGACTGTTAAAACGCTACCACGAGAGGGGGATGAAATGAAAGAGAAAAGCAAAGGCCAACCATAGCTTCTGCAGGACTTAAGTTACAGAGGGTGTTCCTGAGGTCTGGCAGCAGTAGTGTAAAGGTATTCTTGCCTACTGCCGCTTTTCTTGTTTGGCATGGGTGTGACACAGTTGTTTCCTGTGCTGAAGTGTCAGTAACTGAAGAATTTTAATAGCCTCATGAGAACCAAGTGTGGTGGTGGGTGGATTTTAGCCTACAGAGAAGCATACTGGAGTTCACAGATATTTTGGCGCAGTGTTTGTTGTAAGGTAAAAATAGAAATGGTCACTCTAGGCTTCATCTGGTTTTGTCCACCAGCATGTTATGGTGGAGCTGTGCCTTGGGTAGTGCCTGTTCAGGCCCTGGCCAAGGGGCTGCTGAACATCCCCTGGCCCTCCTTTATGAAACGGGAGAAACTGTTGCCACTCCAGAGCTTGGGGGAAGCAGGTATGTAGCAGAGACACTCCTGTAGAAGCAGGGAGAGCTGGGTCCACAACCTGGCACTGCTGCTTTACACAGCCAGGGGACAGTTTAGAACTCAGACGTTGTGCTCCTCTTGCTGACAGATGTCTGCACTTGGAGCATCCCCAGATGTTGTATCTCTGCTCCTGGTAATGTAACTCACTCACCCTCTTTGAGATCTGTGGCATTGCTCTCTAAAATGTGGCTTTTTTAACTCAGATCACTGGACCAAAAACAAATCAGGAAGAAATTCCATGTGTTAGGGTGGAGCAGGGGGCCAAAACTAGGGCTCTAGTGCTAATGTGAAACAGTTGGAGTCAGAACTGCAGGACCATGTGTGTCCTCACTGACCCCTTCTGCACTTCATCCTCACCTCTGTGTATTGGGACAGCAACTCTTACCCACCACCGCGAAGGGCTCTGGGAAACAAAGAGGAAGAGGCTGTAAAAGTTCTAATGCTATTCATTGATATAACCTTTGGTCTCCAGCAGCTGTTTGCAGACTGAGTGTTAAATGTCTCTATTTACTGAAGGCTGGTCAACACTAAGAAATGACTCCATGCTGAACTGATTCAGCCTCAGCAGATGACAAACACAACTACCTCTGCTTACGTGAAATGATGAGTAAATAAACTTGAACCTCAAGGCCATTTCCTAACATAATACGTTTTCCAAATTCTAGCTTAGAAAATCTTGCTGAGGAGCCAGTGAACTATTACCGCTGCTGATCCTTCATTTACTGACATGTAATTACTAGTGCCATCACATTACATCAAGTGTAAACCTATTTCTGCAACCTGCAGGTGACTGGCTCAGATTCAGCTAGCAAATCTTGAAGCCACAATGGCAAATGTTATCCTTTTCATCACTGCTACATGCTTGAAGCTACCAGCCAAATTGTTTTAGCACTGAGACTGAAACTGCAGTTCCCTAGAAGTGTGTGCAAATATATGTGTGGTGGTCTCACCTCTCCTGCCTGTCTGTGCATCATCCTTGCACTAAATCTGGTGGTTTTCCACGAGCTGCTGTGGTGACTGAACTGGCAACAAAACATCCAACACTTTGGTCACACAAGGCCTGTCAGAACTTGAGCTTCTAGTAGAAATACACAATCCATATGGGTATTATCCATCAGATGACTCCAGTATAGCAATCAAAGGAACTAGTTCAGTCTCACTTTGAAGATGAAACCAGACTGAAAGGAATCAAGATTTTTCCAGGGTCATAAATCTACTTTCCCCTCATAAATCCCATGCTACTTAAAATACAACTAAGAAAAATCTACTTTAGCCTAATCTTGTTTAAACCTAGTCTGACCTGGTCTCCTAGAAGCATTATCCAAGTCAAACAGTCCCGTGCACAAACTGTTTCATAGGTTTCCTTGGGAACTCAGGGTATAGTCTCCATGTCTCCAACATCTCACAAACCTACCAAAGGAAACTTCAGTCAAATCTAAAAATGCTGGCTGCTCAAGGAAAATGCTCATCAAGAAGTGATATCGGTTGGGTGGGTTTCAAACAACATAAAATGTACACTGCGGTAAAGAGTACATAAACAGGAATGAGGAACAGCAAATTAAATTGCTTTTATTTTCCTCAGATCTGTGCTACAATCTCAATGATACTACCAAGTGAAGATTCACAGTGGGACTTTATTCTGCCTTCCTATATTGGAAACTAATCAGGCAAAAAGGCAGGCACTGTAGGTCTCCAAAGGTGAAAGATCTGAACCATAGGGAGCATTTCTTCACCTACATGTTTGCTACCCAGTACCTTGGCAAACACTTTGTGCTTCTAACACCTCTTTCACAAGAGTACACCAACAAGCTGAAAAAACATCACCACCAAAATGCTTTTCAGACACTGAAATACATTAACTACATGTCAAGACCACTATCAGTGAAATCTGAAAATAAAACCAACTAATAAAGGGAAGTCCAAATACACATCTCTAAATGGGCCCAGTTAACATCTAATGGCACCTATCAGACACTGGATAAAGGGACTGATAAGGCTTTTTACAGAATCACAAAATATTCTGAGTTGGAAGAGACCCACAAGGATCATCGAGTCCTTCTCTTAAGAGAATGGCCCACACAGGAATCAAACCTGTGACCTTGGTGTTACTAGCACTGTGCTCTCAGACGTGATCGCAGCAGAAACATGAAGCTGCCATAAAAGTTCTGCAGTGAGCAGGGCCCTGTAGTGAATCATGACTTCAGTTTATCCTGTTTAGGTCATGTTGCCTCCATTTATATTGATTTCATTAATATACCATCAGAAGGCGCTATAGGAAGAATCTAGAAACACATGGATCAAGATGAGGCTAAAAATACCTTACCATCAACAGTGCTCACAGCCCTATCAAAACGATCTCAAAATCCTGGTAAAAGCCCCAAACAAAGCAGTTTAAAACTGTTGATTTTTCCCTACTCAAACCATGGTGAGGATGGCTGGCTATGGGTATGATTGGTAGTAAAACCAATTCAGATGCAGACACATTTTGCAGTAGCTTAGCAAATGATTCAGTGGGCAGCTAAGGTGTCTTGAGTCCAATCAGGCAAATACGTTTCACTATTATGCAGTCTGTGATTCTAACTCTTTCCTTGGATTTCAACATTTTTCACGAGGCATGCCAGCTTTGGTGGTTCATGTAGCAAACATGACTCTGTCTCAATAGAGAAAGTAATGTTACACTGATATTCGGGCTGGTCTTAAACAGAGATCACTGTAAATACTATGTATCAGCCTTGTGTTCAGTTGAATCCTTTGCGGTACACACTGTTAACCAGGAAGAAAAATGAAAAAGATGAAGGCATTTTATATTTCACCTACAAAATTCCTTGATACAATACAACCCCCTACATATATTAAAAAAACCCCAACATAACCATTATGCAAAACAAAACAAAGTAAGAACTTGCTCTACAGTCATAGTAACATAGCTGAGAGATGTTGTCACTTGTGCATGGGTCAAAAATAGCATCACACAGCAATGGTATTTGTTTAGCATTACAGGCAGCCAACTTGGAAGGAGGAGCAGCAGGAGGGTTCAGGCTATGGGTAATCTGTAAAATGCCTACAGAGAGGGAGGCACTTCACTCTACAACCCTCTCAGGAGCCCATGGTCAGGCTTAACCTGCCTTGAGCCAGGACTCATCACACAATAGAGAATCAGAGAATCACAGAATATTCTGAGTAGGAAATGATCATCAAAGTCCAACCCTGCATGCTTGTACTCAGGTACAAGAGTAGATATATCTATCCCATTTATTTTTTGTTTTCTATCCATAATTAATAAACCTTAGATTGTGATAAGCAGGCTTATTGCTGCTTGGGAATAAACGCTGTGAGCTGGTTGTAGATTCAGGCAGAAAAGAGCTAGTACTACAAGATGGGTTAATAATGATATAGATATCTTACTTAGCAGGTTTGAGCCAAAGTAAGACTCACCTGACAAACCCAACCTCCCACATTGCTACAATGAGCTGACATGAGAAAAACACTGAAATGAATTGGCATTGAAAAAAGAATTTGTCATCTTCATCTTACCATCTAGTAAAAAAGGTGAGTGAGACAGATTCTTCAGGAAGCTATGACACTAATAATTTCAATTATCAACTTTTTTTTTTAAATGGTAAAGATCTTACCTACATAAATTAACAGTCAAGGCAGTGTTTTTCGTTACCATTTTTGGGTGTTGATTCTTGCATTTCAGTGTTGCCATCTTTACCTTTATTTTAATTTAATTTAAATCACAGCATCCTGATATTCTGCTGATTTGCATCCTACAGAATTCAGTTCTTCATGCCATCAGAAATCTCATCCTTGGTTCTGTGTTATTAGGCTGATGAGCCCTTTCAAGCAGAAATGGTCTTTGTATTTCCTTCAGTGAAAAAAAAACCTCGAACTCCAACCTTGCTTCTTTGGCCATCACTAAATTACTTCTAAAATAGGCAATTTAAAGGCTGAAGTACTTTCTGTTAAGTGTTTACAGTAGATTAAGGGATAACTCAGGTCTGTAAAATGGCATTTAAAACTCTGGTGATAACTCTCACTACAGATTCTGCTCCTGGATTATGCTTTAACATTTCCACACACAGCCACTCTCACTATTTTTCCAGCTCAAGTTTTTTAACTGTTCAGGTTTGTCATTTATTAATTTCAACGTCATCCAGGTACTTTCACGTGTACCGCCAGAACCCTCCCAAATCAGAGTGCAATCCAGCAAATATCCTACCTAGGTGTTTAATAACAAAAAATGATTGAGGGAGTCAGTAATAGGTCATTTGTGAGAAACTGTTATTTCTGGCTGGCTGAGAAACTAATGAAACACACATAAAAAGCACACATCTATACAGAAAACAAATTTCCTTCTGTGACTGAATCATAGCTGCTTAACACACCCAGGTACCTAAAACAATCTAATTGCTTTTTGCTGTACATTTCCTCCTTCAAGCATACACATCAGATGATATTGTAGAACAGCTTAGGAACATCCAGAAACTGACATGCGTTTTGTGTTTTGACTCATTACAGACACCAGACATGAGTCAAAATCCTTGAAGTACCCTTTCAGTGACTGATAGACATGACATACAAGCATTTAAGACACTCCCTTACACCCGTGAACAATTACCTTCCAAAACAGAGTAAACAATGATCAGAAGCATGGTTCCAAAGGGCTAAGTACCATGAAGGTAGTCAGGGCTTCTTGACCCCACGGCATCCTTAAACATCACAACCAACCACGTCATCTGGGAGCTCATGAGCTCTGCAGCAACAGGTTGGAACCACCACAAGAAGGTCATCTTTAGATTCCAAATTTGAGGTCAACAGTAGCAGTTGTTCAGAATCCTGTGGAACACAGTATTGCACAGCCATAACACAGTGAGGCAAGTATTTCAGATTGAAGATTATTCATTTTTCATCACCTGTTTTCACTTATTCATTTGTTTTTACATAAAAAAGTCCTGATCATCTGGTAAAGTTGTTTGGAACAGAGGAAGACTCTTCCCAAAACAGTGTGTTTATGTATGAGTTAAGAAGATCTCAGTCTAACAGCCAAATGTTAAATGAGATCAGTGATATGTCAAGTGATTATGTTTCTCTCTTGGAAGATGTACCACAAAAGTTTAAACATTCCCCCCTGCCCCATTCCACACACTTTGTCAACACCTGTTCTTTTTAAACAACCTTCCCCTCCTTTGTTCTGTGAGCATCAACAGAATTAGAGTTCTTGAATGATTATACACACTATATACACTATCAAAAGAACAAAGCTCCAGGGAGCTTGCAGACTTAGTTTTGAAAACAGGCTCATACCCCTCTTAAGTGTAATTTACATGATACCGTTCACAATTTTAGAAGAAAAAGAGGGATTTTTCATTTCATACTTTCCTGTACAGATGTACCAAGATTAAATATTGAAACAAGAGTTCACAAGTACAGATTTGTACAGAAGAATGCAGACCACGAGACTGAGACCATCATCATCATTACCTAACAGTATCAGTACTACTACCTGTCCTAAACCACTCTAGCCAAGACAGTATCAAAATCAGACAGGTCTCCTCAAATATCCAGTTACAGGGCATTCTCAAGTTCAGAAGGGAAGAATAAAAAAGGATAAAAAAAACATTCTATGTTGTAGTGGAGTTGCTGATATTGCTTTAATACAAAAGGTAGAAAAATAACTTTAGTGCTTTAAAGCAGTTCCATGATGACATCCTAAAATTCATCCAGGAAAATGAAGTCCCAGAGCATGCCTGTGTTTCCTTACCGGACGTATACACAGTGGTTGGAGTATTAACTTATGTTGACTATCAGCTGACTGGTGGCATACACATTATCCATTTCTGATACAAGCAATTTTTGTGCAACATCCAGTAGTGAAGATGTCTTCCTCCATGGCAACACATGCTGCGTACTGTGTCCTTTTTCTTCCCCATTGGGAAGGATAAATTGGGCATATTTACCGTTTGTATTTGGCTGCTGACACTGACAGTAACTCTGTCCAGGTCTGCTGGTGAGATGGGGACAGAATGATGTAGTCAGCGTACTGGCTCTATCATAACAGATCCACTGGAAATAAGTTTGAAGTTCATTGCTAGTACTGTCCTTTGCTCCCTTTAAGCACACTGTTGTTCGCTGGCATTTTTGTCAGGCCATCAAGTAGTTACCTGTACTCCAGTTGCTCATGAAAGTTGTCTCAAAAGAAGTTGGTAAATCCAAATAAGAAATAAGGACGTAGGCAGGCTAAAGCATAAAGACAACATCTGTAAGAACTCAGTACAAACTTTGCACCTCAACTTCTACAAGGTCATATCCTCACTACAGCAATAATTAAAACCAATGAACTATCACAAAAGGAAGTATTTCCTTCTGTACATTATTTTTATTATTTACATAATACAATATAGCATAGATGCTGGGTAGCTTATGTGCAATACATAAATAAGAACTATCTGTACATGTTTGCATATCTAATAACTCAGAAGAACAAAGTTAGAAGCAAAAACCTGACACTTTTAATAGTGAAGTAAAAACTAAGACTGAACACTGGCAATAAAAATCAGAAGGTCAGGAGCAGCGCCTTGTGTACATACGTAACTATTTACAGATGGGAACAGGCATTACCACAACACTAGTCTAAAACCGTATTTGTTTATATAAAACCACAAGTTTCATACATCACAAAACCCCCTTCCATTATAACACAGAAGTGATATATATTACCAGACAAGCATCAGTGAAGAATACTGCCTTTTCTAGAGTTGTTATTGTACAATGCCATAGATAATGCAGCCCATGCAATACACCCAAGAACACTACAGTCCTATACCCAAGTACAATTAAAAATGATAAAGCAGCCCTCCAAGAGTGGTTCCAGCTACCACTACAGCAGCCATGTTGGGTATGGTTTTCCATGCAGAATGGTGCAACTGTTGTTACATTTAAAACTAGAAAAATTAACTCCTAATATTCTTTTGAACTCGGAACACACAGAACAGAAGTAGTATATGAATAATAAACTGCTCTAATACTTCAGCAACTTATTTAGACCCGTGTTGCTTGATAGAGCTGCTGTGGTATGTCTAGAAACGTATGTAACCTTATTCGGTAAACCAATCTTACAATACTGTGCTACACATTTTTAGCTATGCAAGGAAAAGCAGACAACTCTGTTGCAGGCTAGTTCATAAGCTCTTAACAGGACATTTCATTTGGGAACATCTTTTCAAGATTTCCAAGTCGATGTAATCTTTTCCAAAACAATTTTCTTCTTCTATGTATCTGATTCTTTCCATTTTTCTCAGTGCAATTGTTAAGTGACTTAAATATGGCACCAACACTCATCTTTCTGGGATGGTGGACCCTTCTATACAGCTCACATTCTGCTGGAAAACTAAAATGGAGTGTGGAAACTAAAAGTAGAATGAGATTTTAAATGATAGAAGTAGACTGCCACCGTTTTGATGTATCCTTCTCCAAAACAGGCCAGTAACATTAGCCAAACATTAAATACCTCAAGCACATCTCAAAAGGCAGATCTGCTGCATACATGCAGACAGCACACATCTGTTTGGCACGCGTGAACTAGAGTCTGTCCTCTGTGCATGTGTATTCCCGTGCAGCTTTCTGATCATCCAACTATATTCTGGGAAGGGCATGTATATTTTCAAGGGCTGTATCTATCCAATTCTGCCTGTAACAAACACCCAAACATTTCGAAATATCATTTAGACAGACAGGACTAGAAGTAAAATTTTGAAGAACAAAGGAAAATGGCCATGCACCTGCTCTTTCATGTTTTTTAGGATGTATTGAAAAAAAAAAGCCCCACAAAAAGTCAGTCAGTCTTTTCACAAGCAGGTTAATTTATATTCTCTGAATTTTTTCAGCCACGACAACTGGATTTTCTTTTCTGATTTTTGCTGCAGCTTCTGCTTTGTAGTCATATGGGCAGTTATGCTTGTCAGAATAACGGTGAAGTCCACAAAATAAGTTTCCACATCGGCAGTCAAATCCTGTACACAGAAAAAAAAGCAACATCACTAGGAAGATTTGCTTTTAATTAGGTTAAAGTTGTTAATTAAAAGCATAGTTACCACAAAGGGGGTATGTTCATCTACATTGACATACAGAGCAAGAAAAATGAATGGCTGCAAATAAATTTAGTAGAACACATAATTTATCAAGTTTAATCTAGCAAGATGTAACTAATCATCCAGATTTGTCCAAAATTGACAAAGTGTTCTCATACCTGTAAGGCCAACCTTCTTCCTGCACATGAAACATCTGTTCTTCTTTGGTTTCGGCAGTTCAGCAGCTCTCTCTTCACTCTCTGAAGTACTAGGCTGGGCAACTGATGGGCTTGGTTGAGTAACAACTATTAAAGCAAGCAAAGGAAAACAGGGTTAAATTTGCTTTTCTTGACTTCACTAGGTATTCAGTAGCATACACGTATTAAAGATTTAATTCACCCATCAAGCCCCTGATGTTTGTTGTCTAAAGTACTTACAGAGAGTAGTCTACAAAAATATCAATCAGAAATAGGGATTTTTAGGTATTTTATTCACCCTTTCTGGCTCTACTTGAGACAATCAGACTTTTCCGAACACTTCCACCAGCTACAAAACACATTAGCACTTATTCATTACACATATATAGCCTTGAAAATTCCTTCCAGAAATTCCATGTACACATTTAATATTTAAATAAATCATCTGATCAAGTAACAATCTAAAACAGTAACAATACTGTCACAGCTAAAGTTACTGAACAGAGGAATACCTGTAGAAAATATAACTAACATACTTTAGAAACAAATGAAATTCAATAATACGTTACTATCACAGTACTGGGTTACTCTGCCACTACTCCTGTGAAGTCAGGTATCTAAAACAGTTCATCAGGACAGCAGCTAGCAAGCCACTAATTCTGTGACAGATCCAGAACACAGCTACAAAACACACAGTTCAAAAGAGTTCTCACTTAAATAACAAAGTGTAGATTTGATTGAATATCTGCATTTTTGTTCTTTATCCAGTTTTATTGTCAAAGCAGGTATAGTCAAAATGAGTAATTTCTCAATTGCCTCTTTTATGAACATCTTTAAACAAACTTGAGTCAAATTTTACTGAAGTTCTCTGAAGAATAAAAATGGGTCCTTCTGTGAATCTGTTCATTTTATTTAAAAGAGTAATTTTTTTTCTCAGAATTTTTTTTTATTGATATCCTTTTTATATCCAAACTGGAACCAAGGAAAGCTGGGAAAGGTGCAGTTGTACACAACTTTAATACCTGCTCCTGGTACAGGTTTGCTGACCACTCCCAGCTATTTGATAACATCTACTGTTCTGGAACATAGTAAACTACAAAATGCATTCCAGAATAAATGGAGCACATAAGTTTTAAGGACTTATTTGTAATTAACTTTATACAGACAAATATGGTTTGTTAGTTGAGATTCTTTTGGATCAGTACTTTTTTTTTTAAAAGTGTGTTTGCATTACCATTCATAAGTATTGTGAAAATCAGCTCACTATTACCACTAACACAAAGAAAGCTTCACAATTCATTGTACAACAAGAAAGGCTCCAGGCCAGACAACTGCATAATCAGAACAAGATTTAAACATGACAAGCTCTGAGAAGTAACAGGGACTCTTCAGCACTCATCACCAAAAAATTTCATGCAGTAAAACAAGCCGTTGCTAATATTTTCTTATAGTTTACTTACACATTACAGCAACAGTCCTAATGAACAAACAACCAAGGCCATTTTCTGCCTTGATTTTTTGTCACACCACATGGATCTTTTTTATAAAAAATTTGGGAAGTTCAGTGTTACTGCTATTTTGCCAAGTACAAAGAAAGGATAAGAAAAATATCACAGTACCAGTACTACAATCATTACTCCTATTGTTACTTCTGCTGATTTTTTCCCCTGAGAAAACAACTTCATCTTGATTACCATTTTTTAGATGAACAAATATGATCCCCTGAACTTGTCTTTAAATCTCAAGAACAGCAGTATTCAGCACCAGTTTATCTACCAGAGAGCCTGTGACCAAAAACCAGGTTACCAACCAGCAATATCACAGAGTATAGCTGTTGGACACTATGCACCTTGGCTAACAGCCATCAGCTATGGCCTTAAAATGACAAAAAGACTAAACACCTTCCAAAAAGAATGGTCGAATCCTTTTAGATTTGTTATTGCTAGTTTGTTTAAAAATGAAATGCTAATTGTAAGCCAGACAGATGAAAAGGAGGAACCAGAAACACTCACACACTTTGCAATTCAGTGTGTAGTTTCCTAGGGGAAAGCCTCATCTGCATCAGAATTAACTTAAAAATTTCTGGTCTGTGAGTATGCATGCTGTTTCAATCATACGCAAAAAAAAAATGTAGAAGGGTCAAATAAACAGTGATAAAGTGACAAAGTCACTCAGAACATACACTAAGATAAAAATGAGAAGAGGAACAACTTATATCACGGTCTAACATGTCAACAAGGAAGTAAAAATGGAAACAACTTCCCAGGAACTACCCAGTCAAAGCAACATACTAGTAGATCACTCTACCACAAAGTAAAGACACTGAGAACAAATCCATCTCGGGGAAAATGTTACCAACTACTACAGGTATACTTTCTTCTTTGCATCAAATAACTGATAACTGGCAGACTACAAACTGTGAAGAGATGAAAGTGATTATAAGAAACTGCAGTGGCACAGGTTGTTGAACAGAATCCTTCCTCCAGAACTAAAACGTCTTTCAAGAAGGAAAAGCAGTACACAATATGCAGTAATGGTCATTAAAAGGTCCCAAGACAAGGGGACATAGCCCCGTAAGTCCAAATTAAAATGTCCAGTTATTACTCCCCATAAAGGATTCTCCTGTTCATTTACACCAGCAGATTTAAGTCTGATGATTAATTTTTATAGTGTAAAATGTTCATAAATGTGTTTTTGAATAATGGCCAGGACAGAAGCAAAGCTGCCTACCCTGCCCCTTACTTAAAGCTCAGAATGAAACTCCTCTTTTATCAACCTGTAGCTTAGATGAAAAATATTGACAATTGTAGTTGTTTCGCCATGATATCAGGAGCTCATTTAAACTAAACCACTGTTGTTACAATTGCTTTTCACAAAAGGCTTCCTTTAACATAGATGCCAAATCCAGCTGGGGAAGTACAATTCCAGTCCTCAATACATTAAACTAATTTCATGTCAGAAATCACACAGTGTTAATCAAACTGCTCTAAATGATTTCTGTATCATCACCATGGAATGGGTAGCAGCAAAATACTGAAAGTTCAAAAACAGTAGTTACTGGTACCTGTAGATCTGCTTCCTCAGGAACCGTGTTCAGAGGAAGCAAACTCCTCACTCCATAACAGTTTCTTTCACTTTACCAGAGATTCTGTTGGCACACATGCACTTCCTCATCCTTATCTCCAAACTGGAGGAAAAGGGATTTGAAGGATAGACTATGTGGTGGACAAAGGATTGACTGAATGGATGAGGCCAGAGCAGTGTGGTCAATGCCTCTGTGTTCAGGCAGAGGCTGGTGATGAGTGGTGTCCCTCAGGGCTCTGTCTTGTGACCAGTGCCAATGATACAGACAGTGGGACCGAGTGCACCCTCAGCACATCTGAAGATGACATGAAGCTGAGCAGTGCAGCTGACACAACAGAAGGATGGGATGCCATTCAGGGAGACCTGGATAACCTTGCGAACCGGGCCCACAAGAACTTCATGAAGTTCAACAAGTCCAAGTGCAAGGTGCTGTACCTGGGTTGCAGCAATCACAGACATGAGGACACACAGAGTGTGTCTCACTGACAGCAGTCTTGCAAAGAAGGACTTGCAGGTTCTTGTGGATAAAAAGCTGGACACGTGCTGGCAGCCCAGAAGGTCAACTGCATCCTGGGCTGGATCATAACAGGAGTGCCCAGCAAGTCGAGGGAGGGGATTCTGTCCATGTGGTAGTTTGCTCTCATCAGATCCCACCTGGAGTGCTGCATCCAGCTCTGGGGTCCACAGTACAGGAAAGATGTGAAACTGTTGGAGCAAGTTCAGAGGAGGGCTACAAAGATGATTAGGGGGCTGAAGCACCTCTCCAGTGAAGACAGGTTGAGAGCTGGGGCTGTTCAGCACAGAGATGAGAAGGCTCTGGGAAGACCTCATTGAAGCCCTCCAGTCCTTAGAGGGCTTATACAACAGAGGGATAGATACTTCATACATGGGCAGACAGTGACAGGACAAGGGGAAATGTTTTTCAACTACAAGAGGAGAGAATCAGATTAGATGTTGGGTAGAAATTCTTAACTTCAGGTAGTGAGGCGCAGGAATAAGGGAGTTGGAACTAGATGATCTTTACACAGCCCCTTCCAACCCAACCCATTCCATGGTTCCGTGTACCCCTCTCCATCACCTTGGTCATTTCCCTTCCCAGCCTCTGGCTCAAGACCTGATAAGTTTTACTTCAAATGAATTTTATCAGACCAGTTCTCTTATTACAATGTCAAAAAACTTAGGAGCAACAGATTTTCAGAACTGGGCAGGTTTTTATTAACTAGTATTTTGGTCTTAATCTGTAGGCACTATAAAATACATTACCATCATGCCCAAGGAAGACTATTATCCTAGCAGATTGATGATAAAGACTAACATAATCCTAGTATTGGGAGAGGTGCCTGACAAAACTCCACTTCGTCAAGAACTTGGGAAAATTTCCTTCATATGTAGTGTGAAAGCAAGATGCATCTTTACAAGAGAAGCAGCAAGGCCATGGATGGAAGGACTTAGCCACACAGTTAGCATAACAGCTACTCAATCTACATGCAGAAGGGTCCTACAAACTGGAGAACAAAACTCTTCTCAGATCCTAAATTATTAAGCTACAGTGACTTTGTGGGAATGCCATTAAAATTAAAAACCACTCTAAGAAAATGATGTTCAAAGCTCTCAGTAGTTTTCCTTACATAAAACACCATGGTTGCTTCAAAAAGGATGCTGATTACAGGTATTTTCCCACTGAGATTTCACACTGGTAAAGAATGAATCCCATGTTTCAAATGAACAAAACATGATGAAAATAAAATAGTATTATTTTCTAGCCCTTCCCATATGAGAAGAGACCAGAAAGAGCTACCCCAAAAGTAACAGCAGTAAGTTTTTAGAAGCTTCTCAGACGAAAGGAAAATTCACCAAAATACAATCCCAATAGCTTAAACTGTAAGCATACCAGTGGTACAAACTTCAGAAAGCATAGAAAAAAATTGATTTGAGCATTTATTATTATTTAAGCACTGTGACTTGGGGACAAGTCCAATTCCACAGCTGAAGAAAAGTAAAAAGTAAAACAAGAAGGAGAACAGGTGAAGTGAGAAGTCATCTGAAAGACATTAGATGCACTTCTGTAGTTTTGGAGCTGAAAAGCTGAACTTGAGATAGTGCTATTCTTACATTACATAGTAACACAATTGTCTTGGTTTCTGCTGGGATGGAATTAACCTTCTCAGCAGCTGGTACAGTGCATTTTGGATTCAGTATGAGAATAATGCTGATAACACACCAATGTTTGAATTGTTGTTAAATAGTGCTTATTTTAAATCACAAACTTTTCAGTTTTCCATGCTCTGCCAGCAAGCATATGCACAAAAAGCCCTGAGGGAGCATTGCTGGGACAGCTGACCTGAATGCACTAGCCAAAGGGTTATTCCACATAATGGAACATCCTTCCAGGAGGGAGTTGGCTGGGAGCTGCCAATCACGCTGGGGCATGGGCTGGGCATCAGTCAGCAGGTGGTGACCATTTGTAGCACGCATCACTTGTGGAGTTTCTGGGTTTTATTCCTCTATCTCCCCTTTTCATTAAAATCATTATTGTTGTTATTATAATTGACATTGCTTATTTTACTTTGTTTTAATTATTAAACTGGTTTCATCTTATCCCACAGGGTTTAGTTTTTTCCCCACAATTGTCCTCCCCACTCTGTAGCGGGCACTGAGCAAGTGGCTGTGTGGTACTTAGTTGCAAGCTGGTGCTAATCCACGACAACAATGTATTTGTACATAAAATTTTAGTCTGAAAAGATGGACAGTACTTATTATGCTTTATCAAGCTTCCTGAATGTAAATACCTTTCTATATTCAGGAATTACAATTGCTATGCCAACCCAGGTCCTGTAATGAAAGGCCACAGAATAAACTTCCATCAAGCTTACTTTCATGCCAAGGAATGGGAATAGAAATATTCTGCAGCATGAAACTCATTTCCCACATGACCAATTCTAACACATGTATTTAATATCTTTACTGCCACATTAATACAATGTAAAGTTTCAGTATCACAGTCATATGGTTTAATATGGTCATCATAAAGATGATGTCTGTGGGATATCGTTAGTAAAATAATAATACCATTCTATCATGAACAAGTATAGGACCAGCAGT
Organism: Pipra filicauda; assembly: GCF_003945595.2. NCBI lineage: Eukaryota > Metazoa > Chordata > Aves > Passeriformes > Pipridae > Pipra > Pipra filicauda. Next base: position 2,078,954 of record NW_024104509.1, on the reverse strand, counting down.
TGGGTCCTCAGCCTCATTTTACAATGTGGACAGCTTCAGGGCTTACAAGAAATTCCATTTCAGTAATTTTTCAATCAGGGGCATCTACCAAAGCTACAGCATACATGGGAAATGAAGGAAAGCTAATTATTTTCAACACAATACTGAGTTACCACATCAGACAGTATTACCAACAGTCACAACAGAACTGTCTATGATAGCGACACAGCTCAACTACTACAGCCATATGTGAAAATGAAACAGAATTACAACAAGACCTAAGGCATGTCATGTATTTAACCATCTTGAGCCTACAGTATCTCATAAGCTCCTTTACTTATATCTTACTCACAATAATACCTGCAACACACTATACACATCACAGATGTAACACACTGGCTCTACCTACAACATATGCAAGGGTTTCTCAACCTGAATGAAGGACAGCTCTAAAATAGCTCTAATCGTAATGGCTTGGTAGGAAGTCAAAAGATGTGTGCCAACCAACTACTGCCCACTGTCTTCCAACACTGCTAATGGTGAATTCGGGAAACGGAAGGGTAAATTACAGCATGGATGGAAGTTAACAGTAAATGTAATTTACACAATACCATTATCAGTTCATTTTCTGGTTTAATTTTTGTAAGCAGTATTACTTTGCAGCTGTGGGTTTACAAACAATAGCTAATCACGCTACTCCCCAAAACAGAGCTATTATTGCCTTCAAAAAAACACAACCCAACCAAAACCTCCTGAAATAATAAAAACAAAAAACAACGACAGAAAGCACCTTGAACCTCTGAAACACACACATGCTGATACTGTGTCTGAAAACACTGACAGATCTGACTAGAGGCTGTTCATTCAGCAAGATAATGATATACAAAAGTGCAAAAAATGCTAAAAATATGCTGTGATTTGAAACAATTCAATTTTTTAAACATACTTGTTTCCAGACCCATTATTTTTAGTGGTTACTATTAATTTAACTCTCTTTTATACATTTATTTCCATTTAAATACCTGCTAAAACAAGCAAAACGAGTTCCTTAAGAAAGGGCTCCACTATGCCTCGCTAACTTGGTAGACATATTGCTCTGACAGCATAACCCACAGAATGGAATAGAGTTCGCTAAATTTTGCATTTAATTCCTACAACTCAGCAGGGCAAAAAAAGCAACTGTGAATCATATTTCTATAATACAAGACTGTTAAAATTCAATCCTTACAAAGTGTAAAAGCTTATCAGAATCCTATAAAATCTGTATTGTAAATAGCATTCATTTATGAGTTTGAGTTTGGACATAAAAGTTTCTTTGACATGAGAAATTCAGACACAACTACACTGAACACATGCCACTGTTCAGTCATGAAACTGCAACAAAGCAAGTTGAACTAAAAAGTTACAGCTACATGAACACACAGCAACTTACATATGGAAATTACAACCAATTAAGTGACCAACTAAGTTGACCAACTATCCATCATGCCTGTCTTCAAATGTTAAGGTACAATTAATTGTCTCAGCACCATATTTGTTACCAATGAATCCAGGTTGAAACCTCGACCTGCACAAAGAAGAAAAAAAACCTGACTCCCCCCCAAAAAATAAAGAAAACCTAACTTGTTATGCTTCACTGTTTGATTTTTTCTCAACTCCTCCACCTTCTATACTCACTTTTTTCAATTCCAAAAGCAAACAAGTATAATTTTATGCTACAGACTGTTAAAAAAATTAGTTGATCAGATGTAATTCTATTTTTAACTTTCTGGTTTGTAAGGAAAACATACAAAATTTCATTTGCTAATGAAAATCTACAGAAGAGTATGTGACTTGATACTGTTGAAGATACGGTTATTGATCTGTTACTACCTGGTAATAAAATTGTTGCTAGGGTCAGACTATACTTACAGTCAGCCTGTGATACATTAACTACTCCATAACTGCAGCATTATCTCACAGAATTACACCTCACAGGAAGTATTAGCTTTGTTGTTATGAGGTGATGCGAATTATTTACCATTGTTTCAGTATGCCCTTGAAAGGAGAGACATCATAGATGCTACTGGAAAAAGGAAGATAAAAAAATCTGTCTAGTCCAGACACAACAGGAATTTTGTATAAAAAGTCTAGGCCAGCTTCTCTTGCCTGCAAGACACAGGTCAACATACCATTAAATACAGCCAACATTGTTTGTTTAAGATTTCCAACAAACACTAAGAAGAGTATACAACGCCACTATCTTATGCTGTCTAGGATCTGTGCCAAACCATAATACTTGAAAGGGAACTTGGACATTAGAGCAGGTGAGGTTGCCTCACGAATTTACAGGGATGTTCTCAGGAAGGTAGTTTTGCTCTTCAAGTTTTTTCCAGAGACATTTAAGTTCTTTGGTAGTTTTTCCAGTGATCTCTACACAAGCTTGTGACAGCTTTTACTGGTTTCAACCTGTGAGACTATTTATTATAATATGTAAGTATCTTGAGCTGCTTTGGATTTCTCCCCCATTTTTATCAATAGTGTGCTATGTGACACTATCTATCATACAGTTGACTCACAGTACATGAAAAACAGGTAATATATCAACAATAATAAAAGATTTCCTTTACAACTGGCAAAATGACAGCAGTTCTAAGATTTAAAGTCACCTATGACTTCATCACTACTACCATTTTATGTATTCCTATTTCCTTCTTGTCACATTCAGGTAGGATTTCATAACAAGGCCCAATGGGTTAACGAATACTGTATCAAAGTCTTAATTATTTTTCAGTTACATAATGAAAGCCTCTTCAGACAGCACCAGTTACAGGAATTTAATAACTGCAAAAAAGCCCCCCCTCAGTCCATACATAATGAAAAACCCAATATATCATATAACTGTACTGCTCGTGTCACAGAATCTTGACCTAGCATGACTCACGCAAATGGTAAAATCCTCTGTACAAGTACTGAGTAATTAAATATCAAGTGTCAGAGGAGTCTTTGTCAGCAAAGATATAACTACATAAAAATCACTCTGATACAGTGCTGAGTAGCATCTGCTGCAATTTTCATGTTACTGACTTCATACTGAAAAAACGGATTTTATCTTCAGCTTGAATCAACAGACTTCCTACTAAACATCAGCTTTTAATCTTTAAACTGTGTCACAACTCTTAAATACAGTGTGGATATGTTTAAGTATAAATCAAGTGTGTTAAGATGTCCATTTGAACGTACTGATATGGATTTAATCACTAGCTGTAGTTTAGCAAGCTATCCCTCCCTCCATGGAACAGTTTACAGTTTGAAGTTTAACTACTACAGCTGTAACAATCCAGCATGAGAATAAAACTGTTAAATGATAATTAATACACAGCAATTAAAGCGACAACTATCCTACATTCCTGGAACAATGCTTTTGTTCCAGGAATGTAGGATAGTAATCTACTGATTACTCAATAAGTTTGAGAACCCTAAGCAGCTTCGTTAATGTTTTTAAGCCACATATTCCCTTTCCCCACAGCCTCACTCCTTTGTAGAATGGAATTTATTAAGCACCGTTCTCCAAATGCAAAAAGCCATTTTGACTGCCATGAGTCAGCTGGAATTGTAGTGCTTGATAATACACAGAATCTCAATAGTTTGATTTCAAAACTGAACATCTTGACCAAATGCAATTTTAGAATGCCTCACTTTTAAAAACAAAGGTTTGGGATTCAAAACCACTCTCACGGACGTCAATTTTTTTTACTAACACTGAACATTGTATCTTAAAGCTCTGTTCTGGAACTAGTCCTTTTTCTCAATTCTGAGGAGAGAGTACTCAAAAGCACTCTTAACACAGTTCCTCAAGACCAACACTGCAACAGGAGACAGCTACTCAGAAGATAAACAAACCCTCCACCTTGTGTTAAGTCACTGCTTGTACCCAGTGTTAAATCACTGCTTGTACCCAGTGTTAAATCACTGCTTGTACCCAGTGTTAAATCACTGCTTGTACCCAGCATTATTTTGAGAACATACCTGGCTCAGTCTCTGTTTTGGGTGTTAATTCTTCCTCTCTTGAAATGCTCATTTCTGTCATTTGCTGTGTTACAGGCAAAGCGGTAACAGGCACGTTTCTGTTTAAGTACAGTGAAACACACAATTTACATTAGTTTTACATTCATGATAAAAGCTTAAACTGTCCAGTCTGGACCTTAATAAACTACTGGTTCAATTACTACTGATTCATTTTCCTGACATGTGCTTCTACTATCTCCAAAATAGATTTTTTTACTGTTTTAGTTTCCACAGAAGAAAACAGGCAAGCCTGTAGCAAATTATTTCAGCAAATAAACAAAGAACATTCTTTTAACTGAATCAGTGTAACAAATATTTGAATAATCTTTCATTTACACAGATTATCTTAAAGCCCTGTCAGGTCACGGGTCCTTTTTCCTCTGCAGACACTCACTATGATAGGGCAGGACTGCTGCAAGCCTTCAACTTGCTGCACACTCGGCTCATTCAAACCTCATAGTAATACTTTAATTTTACCTTGTTTTTTCAGATGTGCTGCCAGCAGCACCTTCACAGTTGTTTAAGCTAGTGTCTGCTCTCTGTACAGATGCAGAGTCTGAGGTAGGACTGTTTGAACCACTGCTTGTTCCTGTACAACAAGAATTTGACACGTTACAAACAAATTGTAGCAAACACATTAGTCAAATAGTCTCCCATACAGCTATGAACTGTCTGTATAAAATCTTCACTGCTATTGCATATTACTTTTTACTTAAAGACATGGTAAACTGTTAAACAAAATACAGATCGCATAAGAATACACTAACAGAGGAGGCTAAGTGGGAAAGCAAGTTATGATTGAATGCCAAGCAAATCAGAATACACTATACAGAAATGTACTTTTATCTTTACTGTGATTTAAAGTAGTATTCTCTTGGATATTCATTGTTTTAGTACATAACTTTCAGAAGTTCTCCTAAAAAATTTTCTAGGATTCCTCGTAGTCTTCCATAGCTTAACGTTGAAAGAAGTAAAAAAAAAAAAAAAAAAAAAAAAAAAAAAAAAAAAAAAAAAAAAAAAAAAAAAAAAAAAAACAAAAAAAAACAAAACAACAAAACAAACAAACCAAAACCAAAAAAACAAAAAAAAACACCACACACCCTTACCCATTGGGCTGATTCTACCACTATTCTGCTGTCGCTGAAGATGTTCTTTGTAGCAAACAGAACACATTCCATTTGTCCTAGGATTTCCATAAAATCCACATCCTGTAGTACACAGCATAGGCCCTGGGGTCTGGTTTGTCTCCTGAGTCATCTCGATGCTGTAAATAAAATCAAGAACTGCATTAGGAGCTGGCACGTCACCAAAATCAATTACAGGGTTACAGAATTTAAAGTATGTCTGCTCACCTGCCCCCCAAGTGATATCAGCATTCTTAAAGAGGGTTATACGAATGTTAATATGCCATTCACGACTCCAACTGTATTGCTAAGTAATACCATTATGAACCATTAAGAGAAGAAAAAGTACTGAGAAATAATATACCTATTGGGCACTGAGCTGCATGTACAAGTTAATTTAATTTGACAGCCAAAAAAACTCCTTAATTACTAATCTCTGAGCACGAACAGAATGCAGAATAAGCAAGACCAACTTTATACCCACAAAACAGTTCTGGCAAACTATATAGCTTACTTTTCCTAACTCCTCGCTTTTTTGCCGATCTCTCATCATTTTGAGGCTAATTCCACTACTAGCAGTTCTTGCTCTCACAATACTCTTCCAAGAGAAATAAAATTAACAACTTCAACCTGTTTAACAGCTTACACACTTACAAAACAAAAAAAACCCCCGCGTCTTAATAAAGTTATAGCAAGACTTCTGAGCCTACCAGAGGCAGTCAGTGCCAACTCTCTGCCGTAAATAAATTTTTCACCTTGTCATCTGCTAACCTCTGCAAAGCAAGGTTAGTAAAAAACTGCACAGCAACCAAATCCTTGATTCCCAAGGACAATAAAACTGGAACACAGTAATCACACAATCTGCTACAATTTGAGGACATGTAAGAATACTGCACTAAAATATAAATTTAGTAGAAGCTGTGCATATGGCACCCGAAGACATTTTAGTGTAAACTTTAGATTGAGTATGAAAATTGCAACTGACAGCTGCCTTTGTCTAGCTAAACTAAACTCCTGGCATCAAAGTAAACCAAAACCAGAAGAAAGCAAACAAGCAAAATTCATCTGCTTGCTTGCTGGTGGTCACAGGACCCAATTTTCCAGATATAAATAGCTGTACTATTTATGGCTTTATAATACCTTCCAGGTATAAATAGTGTCTTTTCAGGCTACAAAACAGCTTCACACTTACTCTGATACAGTTTGGCAGCCATACACACCAGGTAAGTGAGCCAGAAAAAAACATGACCCACCTAGAGAAATCTAAAAACAATCTTGTCACCTATATTGTAAGACCTATATCTGTATAATATAAATAAAGACTGTACTCCAGCCCTTTTATTACTAAGTCGGTAAGATCTAAGTGTCACCAAACACACTGCCAACACCGACCTCAATCTACTCGCTTCACTTCCAAGTCAGTGTGCCACAACAGATTTCACCATTTACTAAATCTTGCTTTAGGTGCTAACGCTACTATTATCCTACTACAAACTACATACTCCGCAGCTCCTTTTGTCTGCACATTCTTCCACCACTTGAAATACGTGCCCCTAACGGAAAGGTCAAGTCGCTGCTACCCAACGCTGAACAAGTCGAGCTTTTCCAGGCTCCGGGATGCACTCCGGGTGTCAGCCGGGTTCACTCCAAAGGCGCCCACCTCCAGCCGCACACTCACCCCGGCCGACCCCGCCGCCGCGGCTCTGCCCCGGGCGCTCGGGCGGCAGACGAGCCCTCGCTGCCCGCTCGGTCACATGGCGAGCGGGAGTGCGCTTCCGCTCATCAGGCGGAAAGTCACGGGCCTGGGGCGCCCGGCCGCCCCCGCCGCCCGCTGAAGTCAGTCCCTATTTATATCTCCCGCAGGCCGCCGGCTCTGGCGGGAGGAGGCGCCAGCGAAATCCGACCGCCCTTCCCTTTCAGAGGAGAGCGGGTGCTTATAGGCAGCCCAGAAAATGCGGCATCACCAGCCCGCCGCCTCCCGCTGCCCTTCTCCCCGCCAGCGCTGTGGCCGCTGCTGGGCGTGACCGAGGCCCGGAGCAGCCTCCGCTCCACAAACGCGGGGGTGGTTATACCCAACCGCTCCTCTTCGAGGAAAGGAAACAAGATCATTGAGAAAGGTGTCATTTCACCAGCAGCAGCAGGTCTTCACCTCAGGGCTGCTCCGGCTCAGGGCCGCGGTCTCCCGAACATTTTATCCCGCCGGCAGCGCCAGCCGCGCTCCCCCACCGTTACCGCCTCAACGCGAAGAGGGGGCGGGTAAATCCCGTTACCGACCCCGGCCGCGCTCCTCAGCCCCCCCCATCCTCCCGCGGCCTCGAGGCCGTGACCGGGCCGGCCCCGTCCCGCCGGGCTAGCCAAGTCTGCGGAGTAACGACAGAAACGGGCGCTGAAAACAGCCATAAAACTCGGGCACTGCGTCAGCCATGGGCCTGCTGACCTCAATACCCATTTGCCTCAGCATCTCTCTCCCGAAGAGAGTCCACGATTAAACACGAGAAACAAAACAAAAGGAGGGTGGCACAGGGATTGCGCGAGGCCCTCGCCTGTCAGGGACGCGCTCGGCCGAGGCAGAGCCCAGGGTCGGTACGGGAGAAGCGAACCGGCACCGGGCGCTCCCCAGGCGGCTGCAGTCCGGTGGCTGACTCAGACAAAGGGGGGGCCCCAGCCAAGAGCCCGCAGCGCCTCAGGCCTTAACTGTGGTCCCCCCACTCCCCTCGCCTCCCCCGACGCCGGGACACAAAAGACCAGGGAGGTGTCGCGCTCAGGAGCGGTGGCGGCGGGCGGGGATGACCGGCCAGGCCGCTCCCCGCAACCCCCTGAGTCACGGTGGCTCCGCCGCCGGCAGGCCCCAGCCGCCGCCAGGCACGGGAACCTCGATGTCTCCCGCCTGCACTGCCCCGCGCCGTGGGCCGGGCGGGACGAGGCGGCCGTAGGGGCCGCCCGCGAGGAGGCCCGGGCACACCCCGCCGCCAGAAAGGCCCCAGGGAGCCGAGCCCAGCCCGCCGCCCCTCACCCACCTGTTCCCGGCGGGGGCCAAGAACCCCGCGGCGGGTGCCGGAGAAGGCGCCGCGGACGGCTCCGGGCGTCTGTCGGGAGCGCGGGGGGCGCCGAGCTGGCGGCCGCGCCGCCGCCGCGTCGCTCCTTTGTTCCCGCAGCGGCAGCGGCGGCCGTGTCGGCAGCGGCGCGAGGCGGGACCCGCCGTGCGCGGAGGGCGGGCGGCGGGAAAGCGCTGGAGGCGGGGAGACGGGGAAGGGGAAGAAGAGGACGGCGAAGAGGAGGAGGAGGAGGAGGAGGAGAAAGAGGAGGAGGAGGAGGGAGGAGCGCAGCCCGCCCGGCGGCCGCGGCTCCTCCCGCTGCCCGCCCGCCGGTACATGCGTGGTGCTGCCGCCCGCCCGCTCCGCCCGTTGCCGCTCCGGGGCCGTGAGCCCCGCCCTGGCCGCGCGCCCGGCGGGTCCCGCGCGCGTCACGGGAGCCCCAGGGCACGGGGAGGGAGGGGGAGGGAGGGGGAGGGAGGGGGAGGGAGGGGGAGGGAGGGGGAGGGCGGCCTGGGCGGGGCAGGGATGGGTTTTCCGTGAGGGAGCGCCTGCTCGCCGATAGGCATCCTTGGGATGTGGTGCCTCGGCGTCGGCTCGTTGCGTAAAATCGTAGGGAACACAGGTGACCCTTAAAATGTAATTTCCTAGGGTATTTTTTTCTTTTTTTATTTGACCTAAATTTACCTTACAAGATCTAGGTGTCTTGTGAGATCGAAAGCAAAAATGCAGAGTTATTGCCCTGAAACAGAAGAGAATTCCAATTTAAATTCTCAATTATGAATTTCATGGCCAGCTGTCTGATCACTGTCCTCTCCCTGCTCTGAAGGTCCGACCTTCACATATGAAAAAAGAATAAGGAAGTAGCCACATATTTCACTTAATCCAATGCTGAAGAGCAAATTATGCCTCCTATTTTGAAGACTATCTTATCTTCTAAGAGGCCAGTATCTTCAAAAATACTGTGAGGTTCACAGAAACTGCTTTGAAGACAGACCTGTTTTAACTTGGGATGTTTGGAATATCAGGGACCTATAAAGATAGAACACTCCCAGGGTAAACTTAGTATTTTATTTAGAGACTAAAAGATACTTGCATCTTCGAAACCACAGCTTCAGAAGATTTTGGACCTCATGTTGCTTGCCCAGTGGCATCACAAGCAAGTTATGCTTCTGAAGAAGCCGGTGACTGGTTAGAGATTGATGCTTTTGAAGAAGTCTCAAGTGAATATCCTCATTGTAGAGCAGAAACATACCACTGCCACTGTCTTGCAGCAGTTGTTCCTGGTTGTGCATTGTGAATTGTTCAAGAATGTGGACACCTAGACCTTGGCAGGTGAGGGAAGCAGGAAATACCTGGTTTGGGAATCTGAGGGTGACAGGGTATGGAGCAGGGTTTTGGGCACTCCTCTGAAAGAGCAACCTCACCTCCTGATGAAGGGCATCTGCCTTCCGGAGAGACTTGAAGTGTAGCATCCCTGAAATGTTTTGGTAGTGATACACTGTTTATAGACATAGATGGTGAGCAGTCCAGCTGAGGGATAAGTGCCCATCTTTCCCAAAGATTCTTCATCTATAAAATGTTGTGCTGGTTTAAGAGTTAACCAGCAGGGGAAATGAACTCAACTCAAAGGAGAGATTATAAGTCGGAATAACAATTTATTAAAATAATACAGTAAGTACAATCATACAAACAATTGGTCTTAACCCACAAAACCCAAATGTATAACCCAGTACCCTGGGGCATGAACAAAGTGGTGTTCCTTGGGCCCTGCTTGAGTCCAAAGTAAAGGGAGAGGGGAAGAACCTGCTGGTGGGAGAGCGGTTGCAGTCTGGTCAAAAGTGATTGCAGTCCAGTATGGGGTGGTGGTCTAAGTCTGGTTGAGAGCGATGAGCTGCAGTCTTCCTCTGGATCCCACGAGTGGTTAAAAATGTTCCAAGACTCCAAGATTATATATCCTGCAGTTCAGGCAGGAATGCTCAGTACTCCCCTCAGGGCGGGGAGTTCCACAAAGGGTGTGAGGACAAGAGCATCCTCCTATCTCACAGGCCTCTTAACACCTAGTTTGTAGCCTGAGGAGTCAGGCTCTATGGGCAGAGGGTGCGAATAGTCTATTAACAACAGTTTCTGGGAAATGGCATGGAAGGCTATAGAATACACAGTTTTGGGTTGCACCCATACCATGATGAACTGGTCTCAGCTGTCCTAACTAGGACAAATGTGTTGGACTGCCTTATGGTACATAATTGTAAGCTTTCACCTAAGATGACTAGCAAACTATATGTGACCATAGGGCCTACGTATTTCTGCATCCACCTGTTTTCTGCAACACTGCAAGGAAGAAGCCCAGTTGTTTCTTTCATCCAAAGCATTGCATTTTTTTTTAAGTTACTCAAATCATCTAAATCAGTGTGCATGAAATGATCCAATGGGGTGCAGGAAGAAAATATTAGAACTTTAGTAATGTAGGTATGTAACTGATAAAAAAATGTATACTAAGGATGTTTTCTCAACAATATTTCAATAGGAATGCATGATCAAAAAAGTTTGGAGACGACCGATTTAAATTATGTCAGTTGTGGGGTTGGGTTTTTTGTTTGTTGGTTTGGTTTTGTTTGGTTTTTGGTTTTGTGCGTGTGGGTTTTTTTGTTTTGTTTGTTGGGGTTTTTTTGGGGGGGAGAGTGCATTTATGCAATGGAAGGATTGACTATTTGCTTTATTCAGCCATGCATCTTCCTCTAGGTAGGCAGAGAAGCTGCAGTATGAAAGCAGGTGAATCTGCAGCACCTGTTTGTTCAATACAGGTGTGTAATGTCCCAGTTCACATAATGACCTTGATGGTGGCCACATTCTTTTGTCTATGTAGCTGTACAGACCCTGCTAGCCTACCCAGCTCTACATGTGAAAAGTGCGCCTTTCTTAGTACCAGTATTTGTGGCTGATGTAAATGTAAACTAGTCCTTTCTGGCCAATACTGGGATGTATGTGATACAGAAGATAAATTTGTCAGGCACAGCAATCACTTAGATTTCTGTGTGACATAAAAAGATTCCTTGCAGCTTCATTTGGAGCAGTTCATCTTTCTATCTTTTCAGAGTGGGATTCTTTTGAGCTAGTTTGGATATGTGGCTTATCATTTGCTTATCACGGAGATGTAAATATTTGGCAGGACACATTGGTAATGGTCTATGAATGTCCTCATTCAGTCTAAGGAAGAAAAAAAACCCCACAAACAACTTAACTTTAACTCTCTCCTCACAGAAATTTTCAGGACAATACTATTTTTGTTTTCTCTGATGCTGGGAAGAGCTCAGGAATAATTCATCAATTTCCTCAGAAAATAATGTGTAATCTTCCTTCCCTATACTCCAACACTTTCATGTGGCGTTCAGTGGGGATCCTGTGAGTATCAGAGTGTAGGGTTAAAACCAACTTATAAAATTTCCTGAGGGAATGAAAATTCTGGCTGTGAATTGGTGGAACCATAAAAGAAACTTACGTTTTTAAGCTGCTTGGATCCTTCACACAGAAGAGCCCCAGGAATTCTTATGCCTTGGAGCTAAGACTGGATCAATGACATAGAAAGGAAAAAGCTTTACATCTACTGCCATATGGGGACTCATGCAATACTAGCAGCATTGTAATGAACAGGTTTCCGGGGTATTGGATATATAGAAGCCACAATTATTTTATGACAAATATGGAACTTTTAAAAGGCTGTGATTTTAAAGGCTTAACTGAAGCTTGCTTATTAGGACAAAAATGTTTCCCAGTAACAGGAATAAAACAGACTACTGCTACAAGACTAGAGCTAATATGAGACAGTACTCTGAGTTACTGGTCTTTGAAAATGTGCTTTCTGTTTACATTTCCAACAGGCCATAACTGAAGGATGGGAATTATGCTAACTTTTCACTGACAGATGCCTTTCTAGAGAAAAGCAATTGATAGCCCCTCCTTCCTAAGAGTTATTTACATTATTGAATTATGTTATAACATTACTTAAATTTTGTATTATGTTATTCATAGTTTTATTTGAATTTTGTAGCTGGATATGGGTACATAACAATCCACCTAATTTGTGATTAAAGAAAATAGTAATCATTATCCAAAGTAGACTATTAAATACAGTTTAACTTCAAAGGAAAATAAACATTTTACAAGCAATGTTTCTGTGCTTGCAAAATAAACTACATAAATAAACAGGAAAATTTCACGCGCTTTAGATGGACATGCGTAGAAACAATACATGTTTTGAGGGAGATAACATAGTGAGGGCAGATTTTCCATTCTGATACACACTTTCTCTTTTTTACATCTTTGCACTGAGGAGAGACTGCTTCAGCGCTGGAAACTTAAAAGCAGTTTGTTTGAACTTTGGCTCAATTCTCAAGTGGAGTCCACAAATATCTGCATGCCTGCAAAACTGGATGATTGGCAGACAGATAATTTTTTTCTGCAAATCTGGGGGCTTTTATGTTAAGATACTCTTCTGGGACAGTAAGGGCCAACTGAAAATTTGGTCTATATTGTGGCAAGCGTATCACCTTCAAAAAGTGCATGTTGCTTGGTGAAACGGAGAGCATCCATGCACTCCTTTTAACTAAAATGCTAACATGGTTCTGAGCTCCTGCATATTATTCTGGATTTTTTAAGCATTCAGTGGCATGTGGAAGATGGAGTTACAGTATTTCAATGTGCTGTAGTGTATGCATGTATGCGAAACGACATCATAGCACCTATTGCAGTTTAAGGTGACTTAATAGGCATTTCTCTGTAACCACAGATACTCATTAGTAAAGTTGCATTAACTGTTAAGACCGAATTTGTACATATCACTAGATTTGAAAGCATTCCAGAAAGCTAAAATATCTGCATTGTATCCCCTAGTATTTCTGCTGTAACTCACACAGACTTGTTAAAACAGAGGTTAAAACAGTGCTTCCCCAGACAAGCTAGCAGTTGGGTGCATAGCCAGACTGAGACAGTCTTTAAAGAAGATGCTTTGGCAAAGTAAGCCCCACCTTAAACATGAGCTTAATGTGTCCTTCCAAGGTATCCAAAGTACATCATCTAGAGATCCGTCTAGCCAAAATTCTTAAATTTTCTTTTGAAAATCTTCACTTAAGTGATTTTTAAGAGTCACTCAAGAAAACCAAGATGCGTATTAGTCTAATTTCCACAACAGCCAGTTTCATGTAGTGACCAGTTTGGGCTTCTGCAAAGGAATTCTTTGCATGCCAGCCGAATATTTTTGCTGTGGCATTCTCAGATGATGTTTACTTAACTTATGAATATAAAAACTTTAATGAAGAACTTACTCTCACAAGCCATTTGCATCAGACTCTTTTAGAAGTGTCCATGTGCTTGTTTAGACAAATCTTTAAATTCTATGTAACGGTCTATTTTAAAAGTTTTGTAGATGAAAACCAATGCAGGTAATTTTCATTAAGATGGTGGTTTGACATTCATGTTTTATTTCCAGAAGTAAGATATGTTTGAAAAAAATACATAGCCACTGCTGAGAATGCAGTTTGAAACATAAAGAATATGCAAAATTAGCAGTTCTGAGAAAGCATTCACTTCATTGCACTCTAAAGGCACCACAAACCCAGAGAAAACTTCATATTACTGCTTCTTCATTTCTCAGCACTTGGAGATTTCTTTGTCTATGTATTCGTGACCCAGTTCCACATATCTGATGGCACCAGTTTCTAGCTTCTGATTTTTCCTTTGATAATCTTACTACAAATAAAGAAATGAAGAGAATTCACTTATAAAAAAATAAAGGCAATGTTTACCCAGAATATAAGATGATGGTAATACAGAAGTGAATGCAGATGGCAGCAGGGAGAACTGTCTATTCAGATTCACTTACCAGACTGTCTTGCCGTTTTGGGTAATGCTTCATGCTTCCCTGCATTTTAATCTTAAATAATAAAAAAATCCAGTAATTACAACTTTGATCTATAATATCAATACATAAAATGCATAGCCTTTTTCCTGCTGATGATCTCATTACATTTGCTGCTTCTTTTATAAAGCCCCAGTTGTTTGGGATAAGATGCATTTCTCTCCTGGACTGAAGAGGGCCTGGTGTACTGGGATCAAAGTGGGAATTATATTAAACATTTCTAGAAATCAGGTCAATCCCTAAATATGGATTTATGTACCTAACTTTAGTTGAACATATTTACCTAATAGACTGGGACAAGAGCACATGATCACAGTGGGAGAATCAAAGGAAGACCACAGGAGCCTGGTGTTCTGTGATTTTTGTTTAATCCATAGGAGACTCCATCAGTGCTCACAGTGCTCCTATTGAGAAGCAAATTTACTGATATGAATGTCTCTTGGCATCAGATCCTTTTTTTTTTACCGTGCTGATAGGCAAAGATCGGACAGTTTAGTTACTCTGCTCCTGAATAACTTTGTTGCTACCCAACACCTGGTCTATTGGCTCCTGATGGGATGTGCCTTTCTTAGAGGGGAAAAAGGGTTCTAGCACAGCAGACAGCAGGGCTTGTTGATAGAGCTTTAAACTACTGTGAATGGGGGAAAGGGGGAAACCCAGGCTGTCCAGTGATAAATGATGGGATGGTGTGCCAAAACTTGAAAAAACAAGCACTTATGGGACCCCTCAATCTGCTTCACCAGATGTCGGCTACAATGTACCACACCTGAAACATTTCTACACCAATGCACAAAACATTGACGATAAACTAAGAGAAGCTCTGTCATCAAAGCTCAAAGCTTTGGCCCAGTCCCAGAGACTTGACATCAAGGGCGTAAGTGAAACCTGGTGGGAACGAGTCCTGTGACTGGACTGCCCTGTTGGACAGTTACAGGTTCTTCAGGAGGGACAGCCAGGGCAGAAGAGGTGGAGAAGTGGCACTGTATAGTATAGAAGGGGTAGAACCTTTGGAGATCACAGGTGGCAATGGCACAGCTGAGTAAGAATCAAGGGGCAAACAAGTAATGTACATATACCATGGGAGTCTGCTATAGACCTCCCATCCCTCCCAGGACAATAATGCTAACAAATTATTCTTTGAGGAACTAAGGGACACTTCCAAGTCAACTGCCCTTGTCCTTATGGGGGCCTTCAACTTGCTGGAAATTAACTGGGAGCATCAAACAGCTGGTACAAACCTGGCCAGAAGATTCCTAAAAAACCTGGATTGCAACTTTATGGAATGGGTCCTAAGAGAGCCAATTCAGAAGGATGCCCTCCTTGATCTGCTTATCAACAGAGCACATCTTATGACAGAAGTGGAGACTGGTGGCCGTCTTGGCCACAGCAGCCATGAAGTGGTCAAGTTTAAAATCTCTGTTGACAGGAGGAAAGGTGCCACTAAAACCTCAACTCTGGACGTGAGCAAAGCAGACTTCAGGCTGCTCGGAGATTTAGTAAGGAAGGTCCTCTGGGAGAAATGTTTTTGCAGCTGCTGAGGTCCATTGATGCTGGTCAATTTTTCAACATCATCTCCTCAGGGCACAGGAGCAGGCAATTCCCAAATGCTGGAAGTCAAACAGGCAAGGCAGAAGGCCAGCTTGGCTGAGCGGGGATCTTCTCTTGGATATAAGGCAAAAAAAGAAAGGTGGTTGCCCAGTGTAAGCAAGGTCAGGTGACATGGGAAGAATACAGAAATGCTCCTTGCCACTGCAGGGAGAAAATTTGTGTGGCCAAAGCTCAGCTGGAGTTGCAGCTGGCCAGAAATATAGAGGACAATAAAAAGAGTTTTTTCAAATATATTAGTGGCAGTAGGCAGTATAGAAATATCAGCACTGTTACAGGATGAGGACACTCACTTCCCAACCAGGGACAGAGACAAGGCAGAGGTGTTTAACACTTTCTTTGCCTCTGTTTTCATACACAGATGACAGACCAAGGAGGTCTCACTGCCCTGAGCTGGACGACCATGACTGCGAGAATATTCAACTCCCAGTCACTCCTGAAATTGTGCAGGATCTGCTGCTCCAGCTGCATCCCTACACATCTATGGGGCCTGATGGGATTCATCCCAGAATCTTCAAAGACATGGCTGACATCATCACAAAATCTCTTTTGATGATTTTTGAGCAGTCTTGGGAGTCTGGAGAGGTCCCAGCTGACTGGAAACTGGTGAACATTGTTCCTATTTTCAGGTAGATCAAGAAGGAAGAACCTGGAAACTACAGGCCTGTCAGTCTCACTTCAGTGCCTGGTAAAGTTGTGGAGAAGATTGTTCTGGGAAGTATTGAAAAACACCTGAAAGACAGTGCAGTTATTTGTTGGAGCCGGCATGGCTTCATGAGAGGAAAGTCCTGCTTATCAAAATTGATTTCCTTTTATGACAAGGTAATCCACCTAGTTGATCAAGGGAAACAGGTGAATGTAATATTTCTGGATTTCAGTAAAGCTTTCAATACTGTCTCTCACAGGATCCTTCGGGAAAAAATGTCCAGTCCACACCTGGATAAACACATCATATGGCGGGTGATCAATTGGCTCACGAGTCGAGTACAGAGGATAATGATGAATGGGGTAACATCAGACTGGTGACCTGTCACTAATGGGGTTCTACAGGGCTCCATCTTAGGCCCAGTGCTCTTCAACATTTTCCTAAATGATTTGGATGCAGGACTGGAAAGGATACTGAGCAAATCTGCAGACCATACAAAACTAGGAGAACAAGCTCCCCAGGGAAGTGGTCACAGCACTGAGCCTGAGAGAGCTCAAGAAGCATTTGGACAATGCTTTCAAGCACATGGATGTGACTCTTTGGAATGGTCCTGTGCAGTGCCGGAAGTTGGATTCAATGATCCTTGTGGGTCCCTACCAAACCTAACTGACTGTAGTGGCTTGACTCCTGGATGAGCAGATGAATGTGAACGTGTTTCTTTCCTTTCCAGCTTGCAGCTGTTTTATAGCAGTGCTAGTGTGTGCTCTAGGAAAAAAAGCAGACAAAGGATTGACTTGTCCGCATGCTGCTGCCTTTTCTTGTCTCCAGATTTGGGCAGGAGGGTTGTGGAAGACTTTCCATGCTTCTGGCTCCCATCTCCCCTTTGTGCAAGGACTCTTCTGATTTCAGCTGTAAAATTAGTCATGCTTGTAAGTGCTTGTGCCAAGTGGATGAGTTAGTGACTTTGAGGAGGTTACAGTCATGAACTATGGCTTTTGTTAAAGGATTTGAATGGATTGCTGGCTGGTTACTGGCTCAAATCTGCAGAGAATAGATATGCAGAGCTCACTGGATTGTATTTGTGTGCCTTTGGGTGGCATTTTACCTGGTACCAGTGTCTGGATACTCTGCTTACTCCTTTTCCCCTAATCAAAATTTCAAATTATTTTTCACAGTGTAGGCAGTGGATTTGGTGTGACATGTAGCTTAATTTCTCCTCCCTACCTTTTACTTGCTGTTACACTTTGGAGAAAAGATGCATGTCATTACTCTCACATCTGAAATACCTTTTGGGAAGGTTTGTCATGCTCCTTCTTTTTCTGCTCTTTAGCTGTGGACATCAAGCCCAATCCCCATCCCACTGTAGTGCATAAAGTTATCCCTTTTAATTGTGACACATAAAAATGCCTCTCTCTTTGCCTTTTTGTGGTCAGAGTAGAGTGAAATTACATCACATTAGCAGGGTATCAGGGTGTGTAGGTGGAGCACAGGGGAACCTATTGTACAGTAATGAAAGGCTGACAAAACGGCCGTGTGGGGCTCTGGTCACACCGTATCAATTGGAGGAGTTACCTGGCAGCTCACAGGGGCTGGTAGTAGAAATAAACCTATGGACCATCTTTCCAGAAAACACAGCATTATAAAAACGTGCATTTAACTGAGACCCTAAAGGGTGAAATGATAAGAACAGAACAGCTGCAAAGGTTTGTGTTCATCTTTGATATGCAGTCTTGTTGCAAAATGTGGAATATGTAAAAATGTTCTTAAGAAAGGATGTTCTTTGATGTTTAATCTTTGTACACTTTCAAGCCTAACCAACAGGATGGGAGATTTAATCCGTGAAACAGATAACTGCTAACAAGCAAGCTCTAAGTGATGTCTATGTGTTAGAAAAATAAATCTTTGTTAAAGTTTAGGACTTGGCGTGCTTGAATGATCTCAGATCTAGGGGGAGGTTACAAAGGGTTGGGAAAAAAGGGTGCCTGCTGTTAGTGGGCACAAAGAATGCAGAATTTATGGGACATCTGTTAGAACTCCAAAGATAAGGAAGAAACTAACAAAGCCAACTCAGCAACTGTGCTGAATCCACTCCAGCTGAGTAAAAGGTAATTCTGGCAGGGGGACAGCACAACCACCGACTCATAGCCACAGACCCAAGTAACCTACTAACATAAAAGAAGAGGAAGACTGAATATGTGGACTAATTAGCACAAGAAGTAAGCAAATCATTAACCAATTGAAGATAGAATACTAATTAACAAGAGAACTATGTAACTTGTGGGCCATGAACTCTAATTCCTTTGTTTGCCAAAATGCACAAATTGTAAAAAGTTTTGGTAGTTGGTATGCTTGATTTGTGGAATTCCACTGGGTACCTAGGCTTGTGGAACTCTGAAATAAATAATCAATGTGTCTCTCAGCTGTGTAACTATTGGCTTGTTGCACACTGGGTAATGAATCTGATTTTTGCAGACAACAGTCTATTTGTAAATAATCTGTAATTACTGTGAGTCACTGCATGTGATTGCATCTCCAACAAGGACTTTTTCCATCCTTTTTTTTAATATTGATATTAATGATTTTCAGTATATGGTACTGCTTACATTACTGAAATTGAAAACTTAGGTGAAGTTTTATAGCATATTGTAACTTTGGGGATCATGAGATCATTAATCCACACATTGATTCATGTCTGATGTTAGGCAAACTCTTACTGACTGAGGGAATGAACAGGAGCTGTCTGTTAGTGGTTATCACCCACTGAAGAATCTTAGCATCTGCTAATAACAATCTTGATTTTTCTGAAAATTATCTGTGCACAATCTTCATTAGTGTCCCTTGGTTCGGGAGCTCCTGAAAGATTTTTTCAAAGGTTACATAAACTTCCTAATTTTCACGCTTTTTCATTTCTCAATGATCTCTGCATATTGGAGTTTGACCTACAACTAGGCTAGCAAATCCCACAGATGGAAATAAGGATTCTTGAGCAAACTTCCTGAATTTGGGAGTAGTAGGGACCAAAGAGCTCTCCAAATCACCTTTCACACGGGTCTTTAACAGAGATAAGGAATCCTAACACTTTTCTCGCTATTCGAACTAAAGCAGTGACTGGTAGTGGTAGCAGCCCTATAGACTTAAGTTTCCTAAAACACTGAACAGCAAAAACAGAGACATGTAGTGCAGCCTGGGCTGCTGGCCTCTCTTGCTGGATGACATACAGCGCTCTCCCTTTTCCTCCCCTTTTCCAGTCTGGGAGGCTGAGTATAAATATGAAGATGCTCCAAGAAGAATCAAAGTTCCAGGCCTATAACGCTGTATTACTTTCAGCTTGTTCTGACAAGGAACACAAGCTTTGTTCTTGTAGCAGCTATTCATCTGCTTTTCTGGTAGATGGGAATTGCATTCAACCTTTTCCCAGTTTCCTCTCAGTGCTCTCCAAGGGATCCTGTCTTGAACCTCTCCTCTGAGGAGCTAAGCACTTGCATTTTTCAGGAGCTACTGACCTTCTCAGAGGACCCAGGCTATGCAGTAAATGACAAAGTATTTCTCTAATGAAAAGAATACGTTGGAGGATTAAACAAATTAATATTTAAACAAGGCCCTTGAGGCAGCCTAAGACACTGTTCCTAAAGAAGCACAGGCATTTGAAAAGACGCAAAGGAACAATAAGAACATATTTTTAAAATCAAAATCTCATGGAAAAAATCTTTGAGGCTGGGACGATGGAATACAGATTTCAGTTCCAGCTGTAATTAAAACCATAAGCTTCTGTTGTGATCTGATTAAAAAAAAAATCCAGGAATCCTTATGGAAGTCATTATTTGACCCCCTGGTGCACCACCGAAAGAGAGAAGAAAGCTCCAATGTCATGAGTTACTTCTTATGGGCAAACTCCTTTACCCACCACAAGCTCCATTGATTTTACTGATTATTAGGGTAATATGGTCCCAGACATGAACTCGTTACTCAGTGTGCAGTGCCAACTGACACACCAGGGTGAGGTGTTTCTATTTTTCATTCTAGGTTGCACAAACTAGGGAACTCCATGGTAACTTGCGAAATGTTGGCTTGTTGATCATTGAAACTTTACACTATTCATGCATTTTAACAAACAGAGGCATTGGCATTCATTGGTTACAGATTGCACAACTTTTTTCATTATTTAATACTTGAACCCTCATTTACTAGTTGTATCTCTTGCTTCTCATGCTACTTAGTCCGCAGGTGCAATTCTTCCATCCACGTGAGTCTAGAGTCTGTTTTGAGCCAGTGGATAATAAGCTGGTGGTTGTGGTGGCCCACTGCCAGAATTACCTTTTCCCCAGTTACTGCTCAGTTCTGCTGACTTCAGTCCTAGTGGCTCTCATCCAGCCCGTTCATCTTTGGTTTGTCTTCACTTTCCCTTAAAAAAAAAGATTAGCCAAGCATACAACGTTCTCATTGCATTTGCTTAATTGTAACTGTCTAGCTATAGCTACTGATTAACAACTACAAAAAAAATTGAAAAGTTTGATTCAAATCTTGAGGGGCTCAAATTTTGAGAAAGTCGATATCAAAGTCTAAAATGGACATAACCAGCAGCTTTGGGGAATATCAGTGCTTGGTCTCTGCTTTATAGTTGTATCAACATAGGCTTATGTTGGCTGGGTGATGACAACTGCACCAGAGTGGCTCTAGTGAGTCAAGGAAAAGGACTTGTGCTGTGTTACACGGAGGAGCTTTGCCCAGCTTAGTACCTGCACTGTGATGCTGTAGTGTGTCAGATCAGTGCATCCCTCTGTACACTGTGCAACACAGCTGTGCTGGCTTTTCCATGCATTCAGGGAGATAGGGAATTCTGACTTCACTCCCCCAACCTGTGCTTCAGCACAGCAGTGTCCTGTGTCTACATCAGCCCATCCAAGGTGTGCAAGGTGTGGTCCCCATCCAAGGTGTGCAAGCCCGTCCTGCTGCAGCAACTTGTGGTACGGAGGCCCCAAATGCACAAGGAGAGACAGCGTCAAACTGTGAGTGCCTGCAGACATTCTTCAGCACTTATAAAAGGATCTAGCCCTTTGAACTTTGAAACTGTGTAGGCAAGAGATGTGCTATGAAAAGGGTGTCTTCTGGCCATTATAACTTTAATAATCTCTTCTTTAGCCTTCTCTTTTTTGAAAACGTATAGGCAGCCATTGTCTCGGGAAAAGAGAGAGACCAAGTACAAAAGATATCCGGTGAAAGGGGGTTTATTTTTTTTCTCTTTCTAGCCATGAAAGGGTTCATTGTTCCACCTCCACAGTTCATTGCTGCTTATGAAGAAAGGAGCAAATTACTGAGTGCTGGCAGAGGAAAAAAATGGTATTGAACTGGGATTAACAGGGGTTTTCATCATGACAAGAACATGCCAGATAAGAAATCAGTTGATTTGTGTCAGATGGCTGATGTTATATTTTAATATTGAAGTGGTGGCCACCCTGTCTGTGATGCCTTTTGGAATTGTTTGTACTTTGATTTAATATGGAATTACAGCTTTAAAACAGATTCAGTAAGGCCCTGGGGGGAACAGTTACTTGTCAGCTGTGATTATATTTAATTAGTGCAAATGGGACATTTGCCATTTTGCCCCTTAATCTTAGCTCACCAAGCTCTATCGAGACTTTTTGGAGGTCTTTTTCCTCTTGATTCTCTGGGTTCTGAGTTACATTATACTGCCATGTTCTTGATATGAAATTTTTAGCAATCACTGTTGACACAGAAAGATAGATAATACCAGACAATTTAAAAAAAGAAAAAAAAAATCTCCCTTCTGCATAATATAGAGAATAAATTTATTTTCCTTTCTCTATGTGTAAAAAGTAGCAGTGAAGAAATGTGGCTGAACAAATGAAGGCAAGATGGTAGTGTTTCTTCTAGTAATTTTGACAGCATTTTCTAAATGGGAATTTGTCCAATCGACTATATTGATCTAATTATAATACTATAGTTATGCTGAAATTAATTCCCATGTGAGCAATCTTAGTCAGGAAGAAGAGTGTCATGTAAGGATTCATGCCGATATAACTCAACTGAGATATTTATACCAACATTATTTGACCCATAAATCTCTCCATGTAGATAAAATGCTTAGCACACCAATGCCTAGGGCAGAGACCTACACTTAATATACAGCGAGACTTGAAGTTATCTGGAATGAGGTGCTGGAGAGTGGCTCAAGGACCCACCCTTTTGTTCCGCATATCAGTCAGTTCCTCTGCTGAGCTTTAAGCATTAAGAGTATCATCGTCAGCTGGGAAGGCTCTTCATCAGTGAAACAATATAAATGCTTCATGATATGCTGTCCAATACAGCATATTTTTTCCTCACAATGTTTCGCATTCACTGAGCAAAACCAAATTTAGAGTCATCTCTAGCTAATTTTAGTCTGGAGGAGAAGAATGGAATTTTCAGGGTTGTCTGTAGGCTCGAGATATTAACAATCGCACAGGCAACCTGTATTTGATATAAATTGGTTAAAAGTCTCTGTGCAGTGCTGCTATAGTCTGGATAGTTACTATGGCAGTATATGCAATTAGCATGATGACTGATTTATGTGTAAAATTATGATTAATTTTAAGTGGGTTTGTGGGTCTGCATTTACATTTCATGTCTATTTTTATTTCACAAGGACAACTTTTTGATAGAGTTTGGCCTTCATTAACTCTTAATAAATAGTTTCAGTTGACTTCAGTGTTGCATGACCAGGTCCTTGCAGCATGGACAGTACAATAAGGAAAGATTGTCTTTGTGGATCAGTATTGATTGTACCTGGGGACTTTTGTGTGTGTTGAATTTACTTCGTAGTAACCCAAGCTACATTGATTTAAAGATCTGCATATAGGCAGTGTATTCCCCTAGTTTAACATGATTGCCAGCTTTTGTATTGATGTTTTTTTGTGCTTGGCTTCCCTATCAAAATGCCTGAATGATGAGGAGCAGAAAATGTACATTCAGAGTGTATCAGAGCTTCCTGGAACACTGCTGATAAGTGCTACACAACATCTGCAAACAAATGTTTGGTAGCCTGTGTGAGCACAATGAAATGGAGGAGAGAAGCTTGTCTTTGGAGGGGTTATGTATGGAGGACAATCAACAAAGTAGCAGGGCAAGGAGGCAAAACCTAGGAATAGCTGAAAAGGGAAAATTGCTATATTCTGGGAACTGGATAGGCATTGCAGAAGCTGATCTTATGGACAAATGAACTAACAAAGCATACTTTCCTGCTGCTCTTCTACTTCTTCTGCTGTGGTGTCTGACTGCCTGTACATTAACCTGAAGTCACATCAGCTGCAGTCACTGAAAGCCCCGTTCAAGAGGAACAACTGCCCATAAGAACCTGTAACTCAGAAACTCCAATAACAATGCTTCAAAGGAAATAGCAAATCAGGGCGGTATACAGAAAGTCTTCATGGTTCTGGACACTGGGAAAATGTTCAGCAAGTTTAGGGGCTGGTGAGATATTTTCTTTCTTTCTCGCTGTTACTCTGTGAAGAGTCAGTGCAGGGGCTGGTACTGCTAGGCAGTGAATTTTGGTGAAGATTTCCTTTTGACAGGCATAAATTACTTTGCCTCCTGCCAGAATAATACCTTGAAGTGTCATAACCCTTCTGTAATGAAAACAGTGACCCATGGAAGCTGTGTTGCTTTGATGCCTCTGGAGATGAAGGTGGTGCTTCATGAACTCCTTCAGCCTCTGGAGTTTTCACAGGGGCTCCAAGAGGCAAGGAACCTTGAGTCCAAAGATTAAAGTTTTCAAACCAAGATCCCTCTGATCCTACAATTCAAGCCTGCACTGTTCGCACAGCATGTTAAGCACTTGCAGTTTAAGGAAGAGAGAGATATTGTTTGTGCAAATGAAATTGAATCTTCTCTTTTTGCTCATTAAACCAAATGCCACTGTCCATAGAGAGCTGGAAAATACTATTTTACAAAGTATTTGAGGAGATATTCCATGGAGAGTAGCCACCTTTCCTTTGAGCTAATAGGTGAAAATGTTTAAGAAGATCACTTAGCAAAGGTACACTTAGCGCCTTCTTGTCAGAAAGTTTATCTCATACAAATGTGACTTCAATAAGGCACATTTCAGGTGAAGCAAATGCCTGTTCTCAAAGGACATTGGCTCGTGGTATCACACCCCATGAACTAGGACAAATGAACCAATATACTAGTAAAAATGTCTTTTGCCGAATGAATGTCTTCATGTCTTTGTGAGACGTCCCATATCCCCAGCAGTTCTCCCTTAAGAAGTGGAATCTTCTAGTGCACTCAGACTGCTTGGAAAATTGATGTCTTTCTCTCTCTGCAATGCTTCCTGTACTGCTCTAGACAATATTGCAGCCAATACATCAGAATTGGATTCTGAGGTTGATCTTACCCACCAAGGATCACTCTTTACCAAAACATGCTCCGTGGTTACCCTCCATCTGCTTTGCTGAATGTTAGACAGTTCCTGGTATAAGCAAGTCTTCAGCTGTGGTAGCTTGAAGAAAACAGGAAGACTCTGATAGGAAAACACATAATAATGTCCGTGCATCTAATCAGTAGCAATCTTGAGGGCAGCTGAGAGGAAGACAGTGGCAATATATGTAACTCAAGAGATTGAATTACATTGAATTACATTGAATTAAGAGATGTGGCCCCCTTCATCATAATTGTTCTGATTGTCAGACTATCAGCACTATATTGGTTAGCATCTGCAGGCAACAATGGAGCATCACGAACTTCCAGGTGCTCTATGTGCTTGCAGGGGTCTCCTATGTGTATGTTCCTGTTGCTGAAGCACGCAGATCTCTGTGTTCTGCAGCTATGCATTGCTCTCTTCTCCCAGAAAGTGCCCCTTTATTGCTTTGTTCTAGTTACAGGGGCCAGGACCGGTTTATCACTCTGTGTGTGTAATCAAAACTGTGTGTTCTACACCCTCTGTGTCATTCCTGATGGACTGTTAATAATGGATCGTTTGCAGCAGCTGCCCAGGGCACACCTGACACTCAGACTACAAGCTGGATGTTAAAGAACTCTGCGAGGCAGGGGAGTGTTTCTCTGTCTTCACACCAATGACTCCACTGTGATAACTCCCCTCCAGGGAGGCATTGCACTTTCACAGCCAGCCTGAGGGGTCATCTCAGCTAATGGGCCATACTGGACTGGCATAATAGGCGGCTGCAACACCTAGACCATCAACGATTCCAAAAATATCCGATGATTCACAGAGTTAAATCACCCATGGTGAAACTTCCCCCACCCACCCACCCTCCTCCCTGCCCCGGTCGAGGTACTGGACATTCTCACCTGAACCTGAGTATATATAATCTTTGGGTTTGGGGACTTCTGGTACCACCCATTGGATCAGAACTCTGGTACCACCCAGAGGAGGATCAGAACTCCAACAGGACTGCCATTGCCGCTGCCACTCTCAACAAAAGTGCGATCATTGCTTCGACAGAACTGCGACCATTATCCAGAAAAACAGGTTTCCTTTCCTTTTACTTAGCACCCACAGGGGCCATGTGATGCTAACGAACACCATTCTGTTCTTGTCCCAGAGTCCTGGGTTATGCATGTGTATTTGGGGGTTAAAATGAGTTTTTTCTTTGTATGATTATATTTATTGTAATCTTTTTAGTAAATTGTAACTCTGACTTGGAATTTGTCTTGAGTTGGCTTCATTTCTCTCATGGGTTTACTTTTAAGCCAGCACATGCTCCCAGAAAAACAATGTTGTGGGGAAAATCCTTCTTTTAAATTTAGAAAGATGGCATAATTCAGGGAACAAAGAAACAAAGAATTTATTCGGCACTCTGGGTCCTTCTCTCACCGAGTTTTTTGGGGAAAAAGACCCCATGGGCATACAACTTATACATTTTATAGTTTTCCAAAATCCTACCCTTCTCAGATAAGTTTTAATGTATTCCTTTTTACCTAGAAAGGTTTCTTTTCTCTGAAAAGGGACTTTCAGTTTATCCCAATTGGCTACAAGCCATTCCCTGTCAAAGGTGATGGATCTTCCTTTGTTCTTAGCCCAACGAGAAAAGGAATCTCATGTACAAAATGGCCCTAAAAGATTTAATTTCGAAGAATTTTCTCATTTCCCTTATCCCGCCGAAAGAGACCCTGATACCCGAGTTCAGCTCTTGGAACTTGGATATCTTACAAATTCACGATACGCCTGTTTATAAAAAAACCCCATATTTTTATTTCTCCTAGTGTGTTAAATGAAGCTGTTCTGTGTTGTCCTTGCTGAAGCAGGTATCCAGGCTTCTCTTTCCTTGCCTCATGCTTGTTCTCTTTCTTGGGTAGCTGCAGATGACACAGAAGGACCTGTGATTTCCCATGCACTTCCCAGTCTTCTTGTCAGCATGGCAGTACGTAAAGCAGAAAAGGCCTTGGCCTTGTGTAAGCACTGCTCAGCAGTAACAAAAACATCTCTGTATTATCAACTGTGTTTAGCACAAATCCAAAACAGAGCCCTATGCCAGCCACTGTGAAGAAAATTAACTCTACTCCAGCCAAAACCAGCATAGGCCCCTAGAGCCATTGTCACAGCTGCTGACTAGCACAATGCTTGGCTGGTGGCCAGCTTGCAGTGATCAGGGTCAAACGTACACACACTGTGGGTGTAGCGCGTCTACCTGACTATCAAACTGAAGTGGGGCTTGCCTTTACAGTGGTTGTGGCTGTTTAGTGGCACTGGCTGTTCAAAAGGGTCAGATCATGAGATGGCAGGAGAACATCCCATAATTTTTCTTGTGTGATCCCAAGGTGGGGCATACCAGTTTTAAGTTGCTCCATGGCCCACACCCAAACACTAGGAGAGTGCCACAGGGAGTGGAGGTCAGCACTGTTGTAAACAAGTGAAACCATCAGAGGAAATCTTCCTTGTCTGAAAGCACTAAGTCACTGTAAAATGAAAGCTATTGGAGTGCTGCCAATGTGTGCCCGCTCAGATGGTACACTTACCGTGAATTACATATTGTTGATGTAACCCAAAGAAAGCAGACTAGCTCTGTGTCATTTCCTGTCTGGGATTGGCTTGGTATCACTGAAGTAAATGAGCTTGCACAAGTGAGCTGTATGTATCCATTGCAACTGCTCTAGACTGCTTTTTAGAGACTTTATTGACTTACTTGATGTGATCCCCAAACTAGAATAATTATGACCATGACACTAGAATTTAGCTTCTCTTTAGAAAATAACGTTATATAGCATTCAACAGTCTGGGCATACTCCTGCCTTTTTGCATCAAGGCTCCAAAGCTGATGGTGAAATCCTTCAACATTATTTCACTACCAGAATATTTCAGAAAAAAACTACCTAGATTGGCTACCAATCTGAGAATAAATATGCTAAACAGCAGTTGCGTTATCTTTCCAATTCTGTTCCAAGTTATGGCCTAACTTCAAAATAGCAACATCTGTATATTGCCATAAAACGCCACAGACCAGAATTACAGCTGTGTCAGAGTATGGAGGTTGAGGTGCCAGGCTCACTGAAGACTGCTGTATTCAGAGATGCTGCTAGACCAGCAGATTGCAAATTCCCTCAGCACTAATTGAGAAAGTCTGTCAGCAAATGGCTGGAAAATGGAGGATGTTTATCTCACTGCTTCATTAT
The DNA here is from genome assembly GCF_003945595.2 of Pipra filicauda. Classification (NCBI taxonomy): domain Eukaryota; kingdom Metazoa; phylum Chordata; class Aves; order Passeriformes; family Pipridae; genus Pipra; species Pipra filicauda. The sequence continues at coordinate 2,050,982 of NW_024104509.1, read as the reverse complement.
TGCTGCACAAGTGTCACCATTCTTTTTCTTCAGTAGCTGAGTGAGGAAAATGTTAATTTAAGTGCATGAAAATAAAACCAGGGTGCCACTCTAAGCACTGATAGAGACAATGCTGAGATGAGAGTAACAACAGGGAGCAAACTCCTTTCTTCTGTTCACAAATTTCTCATCTTCATTTAATTGTCCAGCTTTCTTTGTAATGAAGACCAACATTTAATAAAGAGAAGCCATATTTACTCATTTTGACTGAGATCAAATTACTTTTTGTCTTACAGATAGCTGCTGCTTACTTATTAGCTGTACAATACGTAAGGCCAAAATTTCAATTCTCCCCCAAACTGCACGAAAGAAGACTATGTGTGTGCTTGTGTGTGTCTTTTCTCTGCATGTGGTGAGAGGATGCCAATTGCCATCATTCCTAAAATACAGATGAATAAAAATAATGCAATATCAGCCCTGTTTGACTCAATGCTATTGCTGAACGTTTCCTACAGCTGTCAGCGCTGTTCTTCTGTGAACTGTAGCAGTTGTCACAATGTCTTGGAGAATTGTATTTTAAAACAAAAGCATTACTTAACACTTGGAACTATGACGTCTCTGTGAAACTGTAAAATTACAGGCAGTTTTGCACAAGTGTCTTTTGAACAACAGTACAGTATCTCTCCTTCTTCCATTCAGAATTGATTGAAAAACCTCCTTCCACACCTCTTTCCTTCTTTTGAACTAGAACACAATGTGGTTTTCTCTCTCTCGAATAAAATTTATTTTAAGGAGCTGTGCACAACAGGTTTATGTGTGTGATGAATTGGAAAACACTTATAGTTATGTTCAGAGTGTGTTGAGGTTCACTGAGGGATGTGCACTGTATGTACTTTTGTATACAGGAAAGGAACAAAATAAGAATATATTTGCCATCTGTCTAGGTTTTATTTACTATCGTTGAAGAAAACAAACATAATGGGTGCAAGACTACATTTCTGGCAAGCATTCTGTTGGAAAATGTGCAGCAAAAGTGTGTTAATATCAAAATGAGGAAGAAATCAAGCCTATTTTGCTGGCTGGCACTTCTCTTAAAGTGAATAGGAAAATGTTTGAATCACATGAAGATTTCCCTATCAATATTTAAGTGGAACATTTACACTGTTTAGTAAATGATTTTCTGTATTAAGTATGTGTATAATATAGCTTATGTTATATATAATGCAATATAAGAGTTGAAAACTTGACATTAATACAGGATAATTTGAAGATGTTTTACCACTCAAACCCTTTCTCCCCAGGTCCTTGAATTTCCTTCATGAAGAATGTTGAATTTTTTGATTGTTTGCCATTCAAAAGAATAAAAAAGTGAAAATCCTGCATAAAACTGCCACTGCTCATTACTAGTGATGACTACTGTATTTTCAGAGCATTGGTGGTGATCATAGATTGGATATAACACTTCAAAGAAAGCGGAAGAAACTGACTTGAGACAGCTACAATCTAGAAAATATGTTTTAAGGAACAGGATAGCATAAGACTAGGTTAAGAAAAATGGCTTTCCTATCCTTTATTTTTCTGATTCTGTGTCCCTGTACTATGTACTTTTAAGCCATTAAAATAAGCTTTGAGTGTTCACCATCAGTTTCTAGCCCCATATTCAGTAATAGCAAAATGTGGGGTATTACTCAGGCTCAGCCTGCTGCCTGTGATCTGCCACTGTCAGAAAATGATAAATCACCATTCTGAGCTTTGCCCCCAGCCCACCACATAATTCAGAAGATAACTACTGAGTAGAAAGATTTTCTTACTGTTGGCCGAGTAAGGCAACTTTTTCAATGAAGAAGAAGGATAGAGGCAACTGAAGATTTCAGTTAAATCAAATGCTGAGTCACCTCATGGCAAATGATAAATCACACAAGTGCTTCTAGTTTCTATGGCACTGTCACCTTTGTAGTGGGAGGAAAGAAGTTCAGGTAGGAAGGTAATCTAGAGCCTGTTCCTTTACACAGGGCTTCAGCATAATGAGCAACTGGCATGCTCTAAGTGGGATATTTATTGCAAGGCATGCAATTTTAGTCTGAAGAACAGGTAGAAATCATAAACAGAAAATACATTATACAGGAAGCTACCTGTGTACTTGCAGCCAACACATGCAATTACCCATGAGTGAAAGTGACATTTTGAGAATGCAGAAGAGTTGCCCAGACAGAAATCTTTCAGTTTCCATTATAAGAAGGTTTAAACAGCAAGAGGAAACCTGAAATTTTAACTTATTGTATTTTCTTTATATATTCTTGTTAGCATTTCGTAAACAGACTGCATGAGATGTAGCAACATTCAGGAAAGCATGCTGCTTGTCAGTAAGGGTTTGGTCATGCCTCCACTAGCAGAAGTCTGTCCCTGCACTTTTGTATAATTCTTCATTCTCTTTTAATAACTGGTCACCAAATATCCACCCCAGCAGCCATGTGGTTCTATGTCGGGCTGCTTTGAAAAATTTTGAGGGTGGTAAAAGCTGTCACCTTTGCAAATCTGCTTCTTTGCTGTGGCATTTGACAAGAATGATGTGGCAGAAGTGGAAACAAAAGGAAAGAGACATAAAAGTAAGTAGAACCTACCAAGGGCACGCCAAAGAAGTAATGCCATGAAATTAAGCAAAAGCTACACTTTAAGAAAGGTTTTCTCATTTGGGAACCATTAGGGTTGCACAATGGCAAAGAATTGGTGGAAGTCTGTATGCACCTTTTATAAAAGGACTTGAAAGCAGTACTGAATATATGTCAGGGGATACAACTGGCCTGGCAGTAGAAGGAGAGAGGAGTTAAAAGGTGTCTTCTATCTTTAATTCTTATGATTCACATTCTACCAGTTAGCACATGGTATAAGGAGAAGAAGTGTGGTGTAGCCACACTGGTGCAGTTTTACAGATGATATTGTTTCAGTAGTTATTTCACATCTGGCAAGAACCACTCGATTAAAGTTCTTAACCCATCTGACATGGGCACATTTCGGCCTGCAGGGCCTCATTGACACTAACTGAAAAAAAACAATCCACCTTTTTGAGAATTCATCATTCTCCTTCCTGATGGACAGTGATGCACTTTGTGAGCAAAATAGTTGTGCCAGCCCTGTAGTGTTGACTCCTTGCATTCAAAAATCAGAATTGTTCTAGCTTTAAACTCTTTAGTGTTCACAGTATTTTTGGTTTTTTCTCCTTCAGGGAAAAAAAAAGCCTAATCTCTTTCAGAAATAGCAAGGATCCCTGTAATAAGTGCACACACTGGGAAATAAATATCCGTCATAAAATCAGACATGGTTTTGTGTTTGCAATTCACCTACCTGCATGAATAAAAATGATACTTATAGGCCGAATTAGGCCCTGGTTTAGGCTTTTGCATGATTTAGAAATGCAGAGTAAGAGTTGTAGTTTTGAGCATGGATGGCAGTCAATCTTTTCAGTCCATGTTATTCTGACCTCTACTGACTGTGAGGAACAGCATTATTCTGGATCCCCAAAGCCCACTGGGGGACAGGGAAGAAAGAATTAAATCACAGGATGGGATGACAATCTGCAGGGATGTACACAGTCAGCTGGCACTTCTGCATCTGCACCCCCACTTCAAAGAAGAAGAGCCATTGTCACCTCACACTAGTCTGCATGACACCTCATGGGATTGGGAGTCTAACCACAGCTCGCTAACAACCTGAAGAAATACTCCTGATGGTCAGCTGGGGAGGCAGTCTTGTTGGAAGAGGTGCTGTGAGGAGGATCACCAAACTGACTGGGAACGATTCAAGGCCTGGAGGGACTTGTATGGGGCCTGAAAAGACTATTATTCCATGGACTCTCTTGTTATCCCCCAGTTTTATACCAAGTTTAATGTACTCCCTTGTTCTCCCCTGGTTTTCCCGCTCACCTCTCACTGATTGGCTGATGGATGCCGCAGTGCAGAGTGAGATCCCATTGGTCCTTTCCCCTGGATACTCTGAAGTTCCACCCACCTTTCTCCTATTCCCCAATCCCATTCTGCCTTGAGTTGTCAATCCCATGCTCCACCCCAGTTGTGGAACCTCCCCTTGCCCACACCTTATATAAGTCCTTGTTTCCCCCAATAAACTGGCCATTACACCCTAACCTTCTACTGTGTCAGAACCCTTTGTGTAGTGTCGCGTCCCTCTTCCTTTTACCCTCGGGCTGTGGCAGTGCTGTGTGACATGAGTTGGGCCCTGTCTGCCTGCGTGGCTAAATTGCTGGCCCAGTATCAACAGCTTGCTTGTCAGTTTATGACCATGAGATGCCAGACAGAAAGGTAGTGTTGCACCTTCTGAGGCAAAAGGCAAGAGAGATAAGTGTGTTGTAATAATTTATTGTCTCCCATGCACTGTCACTCACTTGTGTCCTGAAATTCTGGTCTGTTAATATTCAGGAAATGGGCATGTTTAAGCAGTGTTTACTTTCTTAGCAGATCCAAGGTTTCTCTATTGCAAAATAACCTGGCAATGAGACGGTGTTTAAATCAACAAATAGCAGGCAAGGAAGTAAGTAAAGCCATTAGGGTCAATAAGGTGGTGATGATTCCTGTTCTACCCTTCCATCAACATGCCAACTTTTCAGGTTTTGAAATAAATTTTTTAACCGACTCTTCTGTAAACCCTGATGTCCACATATTATCTCTACTATTAATCTTGAAGCAAATACATGTGCCCAAATATTCACAGAATCACAAATCACAGAATATGCTGAGCTGGAAGGGACCCACAATGATCATTGAGTCCAACCCTTAACACTGCACAGGACCATCCCCAAGAGCCACACCATGTGCCTGAGAGTATTGTCCAAATGCTTATTGAACTCAGACAGGCTTGGTGCTGTGACCACTTCCCTGGGGAGCCTATTCAGTGCCCAGCCACCCTCTGGGTGAAGAACCTTTTTCTAATATCCAACCTAAATCTCTCCTGACACAACTTCAGGTCATTCCCTCATGTCGTGTCACTGGTCACCACAGAGAAGAGATGCCTGCCCCTCCTCTTCCCCTCACAAGGAAGTTGTAACTGCAATGAGGTCTCCCCTCAGTCTCCTCCAGGCTGAACACATCAAGTGACCTCAACCACTCCTGATACGCCTACCCCCAAGGCCCTTCACCATCTCCATTGCCCTCCTTTGAACACTCTCTAACAGCTTAATGTCTTTCTTACATTGTGGGACCCAAAATTGCCACAATATTCAAGGTGAGGCCCCACCAGTGCAGAGCAGAGTGGGACGATCATCTCCCTCGACCAGCTGGTGATGCTTTGCTTGATTCCCCTCAGGACATGGTTGGTCCTCCTGGCTGCCAGGGCACTGCTGACTCATGTTACAGTTGCAATAGACCAGGAGGATTCCCAGGTCCCTTTCTGAGGCACTGCTTTCCAGCATCTCATTCCCAGTCTGTACAAACATCCAGGCTTGCCCCATCCCAGGTGCCACCATCACTTTCCCATGTTAAACTTCATATGATTGGTGATTGCCCAGTCCTTTAATTTTTTGAGGTCTCTCTGCCTTCGAGGGAGTCAACAGCTCCCATGAGGTTTTGTGTCATCTGCAAACTTGCATAGTATCCCTTCCAGTCCTGTGTCTGCATCATTTATGAAGATGTTGAAGAGCACAGGACCTAAGACGGAGCACTACAGAACCCCACTAGTGACAGGTCATTGATGTTACTTCAGTCACTATTACTGTCTGCGCTTGACCCGTGAGCCAATTGCTCACCTGCCACATGATGTGTTTATCCAGCTGTCTGCTGGACATTTTGTCTAGAAGGATGCTGTGAGAGGCAGGATCGAAAGATTTACTGAAATCCAGAAAGATTACATCAACTGGCTTCCCTTGATCAATTAGGTGGGTTACCGTGATGGGAACAGTTCCAGGCATGGAGAAAAACATACAGCAATTGACAGGATTTTATTATATGGACCTTACAGTTATTATATGGACTTTACTGTTATTATGTGGTTTCATTGTATTCACACTACAGAGTGCACAGCCTAGACATGCCCAGGCTTGCCATGAGTTTGCCTGCTCCCTGCTTCCCCTGCTCCTCCCCCTTTTGCCCGTGTCACTATCCTGGTTTGTCCCCCCGCTTGTCTGTCTCATGCTCCACCCTTTCTGGCCCTTTCCCCTCCCGAGCTGATAAAAGACTGCGTGCACGCGTGAATAGAGGATTCTACTTGCACCCTACCTTGTATCCCGGACCCGTGCTGTGCTATGGTCCCATCTGTTACGACCCGCCCCAGGAAAAGGGGAGAGGGGGTAACTCAGGTTTTTATCAGTAATTCCCTTGGGGTGGATTAAAGTGAAACAACACTAAATAATCGGTGTCTAAAAACATACTAGCAAGGTTTATTTTAACAATTTTGAATCAATAGGTAAGTTAACATTTTTGGGTGCTGTCATACAACAGTGTGACACAGAGATAACCTTTGGGGGGGAGAACATGCATAGGGGAGAGAAAGGCAGGATAAGAGCAAGGGAGAATAAGGGAAAGAAAAGCTGAGAGTGGACAGATGTATATAGTCACCGCCCACGGGATCCAGCGATGCTTCCATGTCTGTCAGTTGAAGTGGTGGCCTTGATCTGCTGGGGGTGAAGAGGGAAGCCCCATACTCCAAGAAGTTATGGGTTATATCCATGGTTAGTGTCACGGGCCGTGCCTCGAGCCTCCAACATCTCCTAGGTCCGTGTGTTGTCTTTTGTATCAACAGTCAGAAGCCTGCAAGCTCAGCTCTTATCTTTTCAGGACTTCACACCTTCAGCACTGGAGGGAGGGAGGGGCCTGACTGCTCATCAGAGGTATCATGCAAGTCAAAAGCCTGCAAAAGTCTCCTAGAATGCATAAATCATTAACCATTTCAGTCTCTGACACCATCCCCCCTTCAGACCGCGGCAGGTTACTGTAGTGGGTTGACCCTGACCGGATGCCAGGTACCCACTAGAGCCACTCTCTCACTCTCCCTCTGCAACTGGACAGAGAAGAGAGAAAAAAAACAGCTAAGGATTCATGAGCTGAGCTAACAGCTGAGAGAGGTCACTTACTGATTACCTTCACAGGCAAAACAAACTCAAAGTGGGGATAGTACTTAAATTCATTACTAACAGGATAAGAGCCAAAGACTGAGAAATAAAACAATCTTAAAAACACCTTCCCCCACTCCCTCCTTCCATGTTCTTCCTCCTGCCCCCCAGTGGTGCAAGAGGACGGGGAATGGGGGTTATGGTCAGTTGTTGTTTCTGCTGCTGCTCAGGGAGAGGAGTCCTTCCCCTGCTCCCGCGGGGTCCCTCCCACAGGAGACAGTCCTTGATGGACCTCTCTGGCATGAGTCCATCCCTCGGGCAGCAGCTCTTCCCAAACTGCTGTCCTGTGGGTCACTCTTTCATGAATGAGCTGTACCAATGTGGGTCCCCCACAGGGGTCAAAAGTCCTACCCAAGAAAAACCTGCTCCAGCGTGGGCTTCCCTCTCCATGGGCTGCAGGTGTCTGGCAGGACCCTGCTCCATCCTGGGCCTCCCACAGGGTCACAGCCTCCTTCATGCATCCACCTGCTCCAGCATGGGCTCCTCCATGGGCTGCAGGGGGGTCTCTGCACCCCGATGGTCCTCCATGGGCTGCAGGGGCACAGCTGCTCCACCATGGTCTGCACCACGGGCTGCAGGGGCCTCAGCTCTGGCGCCTGGAGCACCTCGTGTCCCTCCTTCTGCACTGACTTTGGTGCCTACCTTGTTGTTCTTCCCATGTTCTCACTCTGCTCTTCCCTGGCTGGAATTCTTTTTGTGCCACAACATTCTTTTCTTAAATATGTTATCACAGAGGCATTACTGTTACTCCTATAGCAGAAGAACTTCTTCCTGAAAGCCAATGTGGTTTCAGAGCCAACAGCAATACCACAGACATGGTATTTGTTCTCAGACAACTGCAAGAAAAGTGTAGGGAACAGAATAAAGGTCTCTATGCAACCTTTGTTGATCTTACAAAGGCTTTTGATACTGTGAGCAGAAAAGGTCTGTGGCAGATTTTGGAACGTTTAGGTTGTCCCCTAAATTTCCTTAAAATGATCATCTTACTTCATGAGGATCAGCACGACCAAGTCAGATATGGCAATGCACTTTCTGAGCCCTTTCTAATAACCAGTGGTGTGAAACAAGGCTGCGTTCTTGCACCAACTCTGTTCACAATCTTTTTCAGCATGATGCTCCAAAGGGCCTCGATGAAGAAGATGGTATCTACATTCGCTATTGTACCGATGGAAGCCTATTCAACCTAAGGCAGCTGAAGGCCCACGCCAAGACCTTAAATCATCTTGTCCGGGAGCTGCTTTACGCCGCTGCCACCGCCCTCGTCGCCCACACAAAAGTAACTCTGCAGCGTTTAACATCCTGCTTTGCTGAGGCTGCTGAGCTCTTTGGGCTGGAAGTCAGCTTAAAGAAGACAGAAGTTTTCTATCAACCTGCACCTCAGGAAGTCTTCCATCATCCCCATATCACCATTGGCCGATCAGAGCTCCAATCAGTCCAGCAGTTTAATTACCTAGGTCGCATCATCTCCTTGGGCGGTAAGATCGATGGAGAGATAGACAGCAGGTTAGCAAAGGCATATAGAGTTTTTGGAAAACTCCATAAAAGAGTTTGGTGAAATAAACACGTGAAGAAAAGTACAAAGATCAGTGTTTACAGAGCCATTGTGCTGTCTACTCTCTTATATGGTTCCGAATCATGGGTCATCTACCGCCACCACCTGTGACTCCTAGGACACTTCCATCAACGCTGTCTCTGTACAATCCTAAACATCCACTGGTCAGATTATGTGACCAATATATCTGTTCTAGAACAAGCAGTAGATACAAGTATTGAGGCCATGTTGCTGAGAACACAACTGCACTGGGCAGGGCACGTCTCCAGGATGAAGGACCACCGCCTCCCTAAGATCGTACTTTGTGGTGAACTTGCCACTGTTGCAAGAGAGGAGCCCTGAAGAGAAGATACAAGGACTCCCTGAAACAACATCTCAACCTTCACCACATTGATCTCCATCGCTGGTCTACCCTGGCCTCCAGTCGGGAAGTCTGGAGACACACAATCCATAAGGCTGCTACTTCCTTTGAGAACGCACACAGGATCACCATCAAAGCAAAAAGACAACGCAGAAAGAATTGTGTCTTGCTGATACCATTCAAGGAGTCTTTCTGCTGTGCTTTTTGCAACGATCTTGTCTATCTTGCATTGGCCTCTTTAGCCACCAGTGCGCTTGTAGCAAATGTGGGTAGAGCCCTTACCAAATCTTCTTTCATAAAGCCTAACCGTGAGGTGATTGTTACTCCTAATTGGCTTGTTACTCCTAATTGACTCCGCCTTGGCCAGCGGCAGGAAGTCCCTCCTGGAGCCAGCTGGCATTGGCCTCACAAGACAGAGGAAGCTTCTAACAGAAGCCACCCTTGTAACCCCCCTGCTACCAAAACCCAGCCACAGAAAACCACTACAGTTACCTTGTCATAGAAGGAAATCAATTTTGATAAGCAGGACTTTTCTCTCAGGAAGCTGGAAGTGACCAGTAACTGCGTTCTTTCAGGTGTTTTACAATACCTCCCAGAATAATCTTTTCCATGATTTTACCAGGCACTGAAGTGAGACTGACAGGCCTGTAGGTTCCAGGCTCCTCTTTCTTGGCCTTCTTGAAAATCAGGACAATGTTTACCAGCTTTCAGTCAGCTGGGACCTCTTCAGATTCCCAAGATCACTTGAAAATCATTGAGAGAGATTTTGTGATGACATCAGCCAGCCCTTTGAGGATTCTGGGATGAATCCCATCAGGCCCCATAGATTTGTAAGGATGCAGCTGGAGCAGTAGATCCTGCACAGTTTCAGGGTTGACTGGGAGCTGATCATTCTCGCAGTCATGGTCATCCAGCTCAGGACACTGAGACCTCCTGGTCCATTATCTGTGTTGAAGACAGAGGCAAAGAAAGAATTAAACACCTCTGCCTTGTCTCGGTCCCTGTTTCCTGTGCATACAGATTGCAGGCTGAACTAGTCTGGATATTAGGTATACCCTCCAGGCATTTAAAATTATAATCTTCTAATTAAACTGACCTGGAGAAAGGTGAAAATAATTACATGAGAAAACTTTACTGCACAGGGGACAAAAGTTCTCATGAAATCACTAGCTAAGGTCTGTGTGAAGACTATTTCCTTTTCTACAAGAAAGAGGGTTTCTTTCCTCCCTGTTCTATCCTTCTTCTGTGGCAGGCTGTCCTGCATGTTACAGTCCTGGGTATACATTTTCCACAAGCAGAGTGAAAGGCTAAATTTTTAAACTCAGATCTTGTTAAATATAGAAGGCATATTGAGGCTGATAATTCATTAATAATTCATTTCTCCCTCGACAGATATTTTTAACACAAATTGTGCAAACACAGGAGAATATAGATCAACCTAGAAAACGAGTTGTCCCATTGAAGTTAATGAGATAACTTACATGGATAAAGCAGGCTCGTGATACTGACCACAGATTGCATTTTATGGCACGGATTTTGTAGTTGTGCAGTCTTAAGTCCTGCTTTGAACGGGTTCTGGTTAGAATGAATAAAAAGAAAATTTCATCCCGGTAGTACTACAGCTGTATCACTCTGAGGTTTGAAAACTGAAGAGAGGTTTTTTGGACTTTTTTTCCCGATCTTGACTGGGCCTTACACAACAGGATGTGGAAAAGCAAAACATTAGGCCAGTAGTATTTTCTTTTTTTGCAGCAGCATTTTGTCTACATTGAAAAGGATTATAAAATTTGAAACATAACCTCTTCAGTTATCTCTTTCCACTTTTAAATTTAGAGTACTTAATTTGGAATATACCCACAAAAAAATTGGGCTTTTCAGAGGTAATTTTTAACCACTGTAAGTAGTCTGTGAGGTTCTAAATATTTTAGAAGTCTGCTCAAATCCAAAACTTTTCTGTTGAAAATAAAAGCAAGGTTGTACTACTTTCAAACAAACTTATTAACAGTAAACAGAGCTCACTGCTTGGTAGGAACTATTTGCTATCTCCAGCTAGTTAGACTAGCAATTTTCTTCTTTTAATAGATGTAGTAAAAATGATGAACAAAATTGTAACCTGATCATGTGTGCAGGTGGTCAAAGGGCTGAGGACCTGAAGGCACTGTTCTTGTGTTTCCTGGGATGCAGCTTTGGAATTGGAACACTTCAACTTCTTGCCATGATTTGTGTCAGCCAAATGTGAGGCATCAGAAACTATGTGCCCTGGAAATGGTATCTTTGGCTGATACCTCAGACTCTTGGTTTGTAGGTATAAATCTGAGGCTCTCAAAACTTTTACACTGCTAATTCATTCATAAATGCCAACAGTTTTAAAGAACCTGGCTCTTTTTCACTCCTATAAGGCTGTCAGGAAGAGGAAAGTCAACAAAGTCTGGCATCCTGTGAAGATCCTTAGGGTTACTGCCTTCATTTTATACGAATGTTCCAGTTGTTCTGAAACAATACTGTAGAAGTGTGATATTTTCCATGCAACAGATAATACAAAAACATCCTACGGACCAGTTGCTGTGGTTCCTCAAACTGTTAGTGGAAGTTAAGTGGAAAGCATTTTTAAAACTGTGAGTATAATGATCTGTATCAGTAGTTCCTGACTGATAGTGATGCCAGGAAAGGAACTGTGTGTGGCCAATCACCAGGATATGACTGGGGGTACTGCATGTGGGGCTTAAGTTTAGCTTATTAACTGCAGAAGAGTATAATAGAGCTATATAGTGGCCAAGAGTGAGTGCAGATGTATGATGTCACTTGACATTTGTGGGTTAAATGCCAGAAAGTACAAATGAAGGAGCTATTGTGGATTCAGTCAAGGCCATTTATCCTGTGAACTTTGCACAAAAAGCAGTGTGGGGGAAACTCAGAACTCCTCTGGTGTAATGGTGGGTTAATACTAGCTAAATTGTAGACATGGTTTTCTAGTTTACTTAAGATGGTGAAGCTACAGTAATACGAAGGAACAGAAAATGTTTAAAAAATCCCAACAAAATTTATTCACCAAGCAGCAATACTTGAATCACCAGCACCCTGTATTTTCCACTTAATCCACTAGGGTACCATGTCAGGGGAGGTTTAGGTTGGATATTAGGAAAGGTTTTTCAACTCAGAGGGTTGGCCTCTAGAACAGGCTTCTCAGGGAAGTGGTCATGGAACCAAGCCTGCCTGAGTTCAAGAAACATTTGGACAATGATCTGAGGCACATGGTGGGATTTTTGGGGCTCTCCTGTGCAGGGTCAGGAGTTCAATTTTGATGGTCCCTGTGAGTCCCTTCCAGCGCAGGATATTCTGTGATTCTATGACTAAATTGGTACACACAGCAAGTACTTTCAGTCTGTCTGCAAGCAGAGATGAGTAATCAGTACTGCAGATATGATACATTCACAATACTTTGTGAGAGTAGTATTTTCATCCAACACACACACATACACACACACACACACACACACACATACACTCACAATGTTGTGTTAACCTAGTTAATAATTAGTCAAAACTTGTTTATACCTTATCATATTCCTCCTGAAGAAGCTCACTGAATTATCCTACATTATAGACATTAACCTATTATAGATATTAACCTATTATTTCTCTAATGCTCATATCATCCCTTGAAATAACAATAACAAAGTTCCAGTCCTGTGATGAATGCTAATTTGTAATTGATGTTGTTGAAGAACTAGTTCATTGTCTGAAACAGTTTCTTTTTTTATAGCTGGCTTTATAGCTTTATAGCTTTTGCTGTACTGAAACTCCTACAAGTTGTTATTTGGATATATGCAAATGAGATGACATATAAATAGAAGTTCAAACAGAATTATGTCATTTTGGCATTTCCTTTGGAAAAATTAGGTATTTTTATTTGGAGATAAATCCAATTGAATTTATGTATTTAACATGTGAAGGTTTCAGAAGGAAATTTAAATCAGCTCTGTAAATGGCAAAGTTACTATTTTTCTCCTTCCCTTCCAGTGAGAAATGGGCATCAGGGAGCATTTATTTCCTTCCACTGATATTCATAGCTATGAAAGTAAAGGAAAGCAGGCAGTACCATAGAGATAGGAGTGTTTTTGTAAGATGGTTTTGGAGTGACCTTGCTGTGAACTGAACCCCAAAACTATTCTTACTTCAGCTGGCAATTACATACAGCCTTCATCCTCCTCCTGTTAAAATTTGTGTCAAGATTTTGAATATATGAGCAAATATTTTCGCTCTAACAGTAAAACAGAGTGTCTTGAGGTATTCTGATCTCAGGAAGGAAGGATCTACCTCAGGTTGCTGGAAGGAAACACATGCAGCTTTTAATTTTAGATATCTTCTGAGTTCAGTTGTGAAGTGGGGCAGACATCAACAGACTGATTCTAGGTGACCTGAGCTGCAGCAAGAGTAGACCATGAAGTGGGTTTAGAACTCTACAGGAGTTTTAAGTATTTGACATCTTCATTACAGCTCAGCTTTAGTACTGCGATTGAGAAGTTAATTAATGCAGTGAAATAATTTTATGTTTGAGTTCACTTCTAGTATTTCCCTCCCTAAATTTTATCATGAAAACATGTTAAAATATATACGATATCTGCAGAGGAATGAATCTAATTGATGAGAATTTTGAATGCTCACTACCCAGAAGTTGACTGGCAAAAGAATGATAAAATAATCAGTTCCTACTGTTTTAGAGATTGTTTAAACCTTTTCTTCTAAGAAGGTATTTTTGGTTTGGTCTGGGGTTTTTTTCCACATTCATTAAGGGTGGTTTCACTGGTGCCCAGTGCTATTTTTCTTCAGTTTTTGCTGAAATGTGTGTTTCCAGCAACAGAAGACATCAGTGTCAATGTGATAAAGTGACATGGGCAGAGAAGGAAAACAGAAGGGAGGAGAGATGCTGAGGGAGATAAGGACCCTTCCAATTCCCCTTGTTTCTTTCACCTTGAGTAGCTGAGAATTTTCAGGAAACAAGTAAATAAATGAGAAAACCCAGAGCAGCCTGTCCTACCTTCCTCTCCTTGCTTACTTCCGGGCTGTACCAAACATCTGGTACCTAAACATGACCCTCGGTGGATGTACAGGCTGTTTTCCAGTGCTGTTCCCACCTGTCATCCCTGTGTTTCCCAGAGGTTTAAGGGTCTCTTTGGCCATCCCTGTTCCAGCCCTGGGTGAAGAGGTGCAGGAGAGCATGTTGCTTTTTAATGGTGGTAAATAGGGAGTAACCTTCACCATTTGCATTTACCTTCAACTCCAACATATTTAACCAGCAGAAACATGTGTCGGGTTCAGAGGGTTCAAATAAACAAGTTTCAGCTCATGCCCTCTGTGTTAGTCAGCTATCTGGAGGGAAGTAATTTACAGCTGATTCTGCCTGCCTCTTGACCTCACTAGATTTCTGCCCCCTCCTTCCCCAAATTCTTGATTGATTTCCAAGGTATGACTAATGCATTTCTATAAATGCTTTGGGCTTCACACCCCAGCTCTTCTACTTTGGTGATTTGTTTCATCATATTCCTGTTTACTAATGTTCCAGTCAACAAGAGGTGTTTGCTCCCTGAGGGGAACACAGGAATAACAATGCCTAAAATTATTCCTAATCAAGTTCCAACTACTACATGATGAGAAAGATGAGAGATTTATTATTGTTAATATAATCCTAGTGGGATGTCAAATAGTTTGGTGATGGGCATCAAGATAAGAGCTCAGCTACATAAATAGTGACAAGTCATGGTACTAAGGTTTAAAATGGAGGACTGTACCCTTCTGCCAGTGAATGTAAATCAGTCATCAGAACAGTCGCAAACATTTTCTGTTGTTTCATTTAGACTTGTCTAGGCTAGCATTTATCAAGAGTTTTACCACTGTTACAGCTTCGTTACAGTGAGGCTCAAGCTTTATCGTGTAGGAAAAATAAAGTTATTTAATCAATCCTAGCGTTTGTTGAAATACCATTTATTTCTGTCTGGTAAACTGGTGACAGGTGGTGCAGGAAAACTACCCCAAGGAGACACAGAAGTGAAGCTGCAACATTGGAAAATGGCCAACCGTGTGTGTCCCATCTGCGTCCAACAGAGAGAGGAGGTTGGGATCTGGCAGGGCTTAGTAGCTGGTAGGAGGCCTCTGGGGAAGTGCAAAGGAGCCCTTGAACTCCCTTTAATCCTTGGAGAGGTTCCTGTGGGTATAGGGTGGTGGGTGTGACTATGAGTGTGAGCTAAGCTGGAATTCAGGATCAGGGACTGGAGAGGTTACTGAGACTTTGTGTTGTTCTTCTTCTACTCTCTTGTACTTGGCAGAAGTGAGAATCTTTCTCCATCCAGCATGTGCATGAATATTTGTATTCTTTCTGCCATGTCCCCCAAAAGACATTGAGACCTTGCTGAGTTCTTCACAGAGACACAATCATTAACTGGATTGCATGGACGTCCATGATGCTATGATCAAGATATTGTGCTCATTATATGTGGAAAAATTCATTAATTTCAACACAAAACAATAGTGTGTTGAAAGTCACTTATTCATCTGAAAAAGCAAGAGGACTTTTGTGTTGTTTCTCTTTAATATCACAATATCACAAAGATACAATATTCCAGGGAGGATCTCATGAACATAGGAGAGAAAGCAACTTAATGTGGAACCTCAGCTGGAAGATGGATAAGACACAGCCCTGTATATGCAGCGTGCTGCTGACAATATGGGTAGTTTTCTGGGAAGGTCCTAACCCGTTACTGGAATTAAAGACATATACATTAGTTTCGTGTAAGAACAGTTTTCACACAGTTTTTTAAGTTCTAACCTGTTTAAAGACTATGGTAATCCATGTAATTAGCAAAAAGAACGCTTCTGCTCCTGCTGAGGTCCAAAAATCAAAAAGCAATTACACCAAGAGTGTTTATCATTCCACCTCCTTTATTTCAGCTGCTGTTTTATCATTTCTCATTCCAAGATCTGAGGTAAATTCCTTTCAGTTTTTACATTGCTATTGACAAGACCTAATCAGCTAAACTTTTTGGTTCTTGTTTTGCAGATATCATAGAGCTGATAAGAAAACACTGATAAAAGCAAGTGAAGCTTCAGCTGCTTTCTGAAAAAAACATATCGGAAGCCAGTATTCACAAAAAGGGAACTATAATGAAGTTTCTGCCACATCTAGCCTCAGATGCTGATAGCAGTGTTATGTCGCTTCTTGAAAAAAAAAAAAAGGTAGATACCTTGCTTGATATTAATTAGGTGATGTTTTAGATTTGAAAGTCATGCCCCAGATATTTTCAAGCCTTCTGATGCTTCCAAAACTCCTTTGATTTAGATTATTATGAATGTAGTTGTTTTTATAGCATTTTCCTTGTCAGGGGAAAGAATTTTGCTGCTTGTTTGTGTGTTTTAATTGGCATTTAAAAACTCATCTTTTTTAAGACTTCCTTCACTGAATTTCACGTGTTTAACAGTAAAGGAAGTACATATTCTGTCACATAATGTGCTAAAATAACACTACTATGTGCTGCTTCAAGCCTGTATTGTACTTGATAAAGAAGAAATTGTTCAGGCAGTTTTTTGGCTTCTATTCCCAAACATTATTTAAACAAAAAAACTCAACCAGTGAAAAAAACCAGCAAAACCCAACACCACCACTACCACCCTCCCTCCCTCCAAACCCAAAACCTGAACGAAAGAGAAATACTTAATCAGTCACAGTGGCAAGGATAAGATGTACCCACGTTGGTATCAATAGGCTCATCAGTTAGATTCCTTATCCAGCACATTCTTCCTCCAGTTAGCACACATTTGTGCATGGAAGGATGAAATTTTCTTCCTGAAAACAGTTCCCAAATTCCATCAAATATGAGTATGGACAAGTAGGAGTTATATGTGAGTAACCTTTTGCTGAACATTTGAGACAAGACATATCAGTTTGTGTATGAGGAGTGGGTGAACCCAGGTAGACAGAGACTAACGTATTGGATTTCCACACTGCCCCTTCAGTATTTTCCAACTACAGTTAAACTGTGTGAGCTGCTCAGAAAAAACACGGGTTATAAATGACATGATAGGAGGCACTGGGTGAGCCCTGTAGTCTGCTCCAGAGCTGTGGGCTGCCAGGAGTCCAGCTTCATCTCCTGCCGTGAATGTGGGACCACTTCAGTCCAGCAGACACTAGCTGGTGAGCTGGCAGGTGCAGGGGATTACACAGGAGTGTAAATGGAGTGATATTCTTGTTGGGCGTAAGTTTCTAGGAAGTCACTCAGTGGTAAGAATCACTTGCTGGATTTCTTAAGAGGCTGGATCAGGTTTTAGAGTGGTGGTAGGGTGTTCCAGTACCTGAAGAAGGACTGCCGTAAGGAAGCTGGAGAGGGACTTTTCACTAGGGCACATAGACAAGAGGTAGTGGTTTTAAACGGAGGGTTGGTTTAGCTTAGATACTAGGAAGAAATTTGTTACTGTGGGGATGGTGAGGCACTGTCATAAGTAGCCCAGCAAAGATGTAGATGCCCTATCCCTTGAAGTGTTCAAGGCCAGATTGAGTGGAGCTTTGAGCAAACTGATCTAGTGAAAAGTGTCGCTGCCCATGGAAGGGGGTTGGAATGAGATGATCTTTAATATCCCATCCAACTAAACCTATTCTTTAATTGTATTGACTCTGTGATTTACTCAGACACATGAAAACGTTGACAGAACAGGTGACTCTTCAATTAATTTGTTTTAAAGAGAATTCCTATAGGAGAACCAAGTGAGGGAATGAAGAGTTGGGATGTTACTGACTTATTAGCAGAGGGTGTTCATAATAAGGATGATCCAATATAGGAAAGCTTCTTTGTCCCAAGTAATCTGAGGGTTCACAACACTCTTCCAACCCAAAGCTAGAATTCTTCAGTTAAGTTACCTCTTGACCTTGTTTCAACTAAGGAAGTACAGTTAGTAACTGTTTCTTGGATTTTATTTGCAAATAAATCTGCTTAAAGTAAAAAGGGACAGATTTGGGAATGTCCCTATAGAAATATTGATATTTCTTAAAAATATTTCTATTTGGATAATCTACACTTAAAAGTGAATTATTAAAGGGTAAAGTCTTGATACCAAGTGCAGATGGTTATAATACTGAGATTTTATTTGTCTGACCAAACTGGTTACAAATATAAATTGTCCTTCATATGTTTCCTCTGAATTGTTTTAGTGTTTTGATTGGTAAGACTCAAGTGACCACATGATTGTACAAATTTCAAGAAATAAAGTGATATTTCATGAGCAATAAATTAAGAAGATTTTTTTGCTTACAGCAGGGACAATGACGTACAGTGACAATGACACGCGAGGTACTTTCCAAATGCACAGAAGAGTCTGTAGCACAATGGGTCAACATCTAAGAGGAAGGCAAAGTGACAGAAGAGGGAAGTAGAACAGCAAAAGGTAATTGTTATTGAAACAAACAAGAGTGTCCACAAGTAAAAAACAAGATAGACAAAAGTCCCTAAAGACCCCAGTAATATGTTTATTTTGGGGGTTAAAGACAGAATTAAGTTAAAAGTGGAAATAATGTTGGCCTGTGGAGAAATTCATGCATGGGCTGGAGGAGGGCTATCAACAAAAGTATAGAAATGACTTTGTGAGAAACTACCAGTCACAGAGACATAAATGACTGCTAGCAGAGTGACACGAGAGACAATGAATGTAGAGAGACAAAATTACAGAACCTTGAAAATGGAAAAAAAGTCTGACAGCTAGGGATAAGGATCTTAATTTGTTCCAAAGGCTACAGTTGTTGATTGTACTCCTCGGATGTCTCCAGCCTATTTTTCTCTCCTTCCATTTTGCATCCTTCCTTATTTCTGTTTGAAGTATGTTTTAGTTATTTAGAATGAGATGGAATCTGGATGGAGTATGAACCAATGCAATGTTCAGCTGCTTTGATCCTACTCTTTATGGCCTACATAGCTGCAGGAGCAGAGTTTATTCCTGTCCTATTACTCCTGGAAATTTTATACCACATTTATTGTCATGACTCCCATGGTAAGTAGGTACTCTTTGGTGTAAGCAGCAGTGGCAGCAGTAGCAGCGACAACAAGGAGCACCATTTGGTGCAATCTAACCTGTGAGAGAAAATGTTTTGTGCAGCCTGAAGGGGCTGCATATGGAAGAGTTATCAGAGTAGAAATCCCTTTCTATGTGAGAGGAGATGGAAGAAGGATATAAAAGCAATTTGAAAAGAGAACAGAAGGTGAAGGCTGCAAGTACTTAAACATCATACAGCACAGTCCCAAGTTTCAAACAAATGTAAAGTGAAGGTTACATTTGTAACCAGGGAAACAATTTTTCAGTAACGAAGGACAGGGTGAGTGTAAGAGAGGCTTGAAACATGTTTTGTTGTTCAGACATAACCAGAATAAAGGCAACAGTATAGCAGTCTGCCTTCCTCTTATACTTCAAGACAATACTTAAAGATCTAGAAAAGGGTGTCTTAGTGGGACTAACCCTCATGGGAGATCAGCAGAGATATGGGAGTGGAGATTATGTCAGTGGGTAAGAAACACTGACTGAAAAAGAACACTGGAAACCCTTTGGTGACTCAGTGAGAGTGGTGAGGAATGGGGAGTAGGACCTACTGAAGAATCATTGCAGTGACTTCACTGCATCTTGCTATGGCGAACTTACTTCCACTAAAAAAAAGTGCTGCAGAAAGGGATTCCTTGATTAACTGACTGAATCTATGACTGGTCTCATGTTTTAATGTTTTTAAATTATTTTTTTAAAATCATACATTCTGCTAGAAGTATTAAGATATTCTTACAAATATCTGCTGAAAGGAATGATTCTTTTGGAACAAATAATAATAAAATTGTTGGGGGGCGAGAGAGGGAGAATGAGGTGGGGAAAAAAAGGCTAATTCTAACTAATTAAACCTTAGTAAGACTCTTAAACTCATGTGAAAACATTTAGTGATTTTTTTTTGTGCACTTTGTTATATTTCTAATCTATATATCCTAATGGTCAACTCTATCACTTTCTGGACGAGAAAGGACTGACAAACCAGACATTTATTGAGTATAATTTTTAGGATACACATATTTAAAGAACAATAGCGTATCACAATTGTTTTCAAGAGTACATGAGCTTCGACTGCAGTTTTCTCAAGGCAGGGATTTTATGGCTTATTCAATGCTTGTCTAAAGAAGCTTTTGCAAAGTAGCATGTTTACTTGTGATGTTACTGAATATAATAATACTATCTTATAATAATAAGATTATAATAATAATGCTTACCATAATATCTTTTTGTCTTAGTGAGCCTTTTTTCATCAAAGAATTCCATCTATTAAATGTCTGAGATACCCTAAAAATTACCTTAAAAATATACCCCCCATTCTTTTCTATAGTGAATTCAGTGTTCAGGATTCACAACCTTGAGGACTATTTTATCTCCCACAAAAGAATGAAAAACACTAACTGTTAACATTTTTCTAGATAATGAAAAACAATAACTGCTAACCCTACCTCCTTGTATTTTTACGTTGTTATATTTTATGGTAGTGCTATGACCAGCTTTACTTGATCCTGGACATGCCTGCTGTCGAACGTCCTCTTAATTTCAAGATGCTTGTTTAAGGACTTGGCTAGTCGATGAAAGTCTGAAAGAAGGAGATTTATATGGTCGCAGAGGATCTCTTTTTCTACCAGTGCTTCCTCTTGGTGCTAGTGTACTTTGGACAGCACCTGCTGAGTGTATCCCCAAAAGCTCTAGATCATCTAAAATGGATCTAGATCATCTAAAATGCCCAATTCTGAACATTTCTTTCTTGGATGAAGAGATTATTGTCACCAGCTTTTCGCTGCCACCAGCCGAGCAAAGGTTACCTTCCAAAGGCTTGCTTTAGTCAATGGAATCTCATGATCTGTGATCATCTGGAGCACAAACTCCCTGTCCTATGTGTAGTATTTAGAAGAGGCTTAAGCATCTCAATAACTTTATACTGCTTTTTCAACTTAAAAAATGGTCTATTTTTTTTTTCAGAGAGTCATATCCTTGAAGTCCTTGAGGATATTCAGTTTTACTACTTGAGAAAACATGTACACATTTTCAGAAGACATGCAGTACATTTTTCAGGTTGTTGATTGGAACTGGTTATAACTGCTGTTGGTTTGTATTATGCAATCATATTACATTTCAAGTTTTGTATTGCTTATTTTAAAACTATCTGTTATAGACTTCCAGTAGAAAATAGAAATATATAATTTAGTTCTTTAGCCAGTTGATCATGACTACATTTGCATAGTAAGAACTTTTCATAAATAGCCTTTGGAAATTAAGGAAAGATATCATTTAATGAAAGCTATTTTTCATAAAGAAATTCAAACTATGACTTGATAAGCATTTCTTTTAGTGGCTGTGTTGTGTTAGAGGCTGTTACCCCTTTCATTTATTCTCATCCTGGTATACTTGCATAACCTTAACTCTGCCCTTCATTGTCACAGGTGAAATGAATTTCTAAGGGTATTCTTTTCAGAAGCTATATATATAAGGGGGCATTGCAGATGGCTCTTGACAATAGAAAACGGAAAAATTGCTCTGCTTCTTAATTTGCAAGTACACCTTTTAGTTTTATTTGTTCTTCTCTCCTGACTTAATAGAAGAACAAAGTGTATAAATCTTGATCTAGCACTACTCTTCACTAAATAGTGGTTATGGTCTTTTTTCTTTCTGAGGAAGCTTCATTTTTTAAATGCAATTAAGTGAAATGCGTAGTTTTGAGTTCCATTTGATGTGACTTCTTTGTCAATGGTACTATCATAGGAAAGAGATGAGCAGCTTTGGTAATAAATAAACATACTGTTTGGGTGTGAAAGGCTTCCTTCCCTGTGTTGTGCTTTTTGGCATGGTGAGTTGAAATTATCATGCACTATTCCTCAGGTGTGCTGTACAGTCACCACAGAGCACCTGCTCTGCTCTCCTAGTGTCCCAGTGAGTTGCAATTTGTGTGTCTGGCTCTGTAAAACAGATAAAGCTTTGAAGATTGCTGTGATTTCAGGGAAATCCCGTTTGGGGAAATTTGACAAGTTGTTTTTGTGAACACTGTACACACTGGAGGTTTCCATGAGCTACAGTTATAACCAGTTTTAAAGCAGACCTAAAATTTGGGGATTATTTCTCCTGCATTGGCTCAGACTTGGTAAACCCAAGAAAACAAAGACCCACTTTGGTTTGCAATATCTGATTCAGGTTTGCCTATAAGTAGTGTTTTAATGATATGACACAGAAAAGACAATTTTTTTTTTATTTACTAATAGAAAGAATATTTTCCTCAGGAAGGTGGGTGAAAGCAGAACCCTGACTCTATTTACCAGTGGAAGTGTTTATTTATTTCAAGTGGCAAAGTAGATAATTTCTGTATTTTCTTGCTTTTATTGAAAGGGAAGGAGACAATGTGAGGTTAAACTCTTCATATATTTTTTTCTCAGGCTCGGAAATGTCAATCACTGCTCTAATCATTAGCTCTTCCCAGACAGTTGATGAGGGTCAGCTGAAAGCTCTCTGAAAGATAAGTTGGATTCTGGGCTATACAGGTATCCAGGACACATCTGTGTGCTCCTCATGCCTATGCCTGAGCACCACATGCCATTTTGCTGTACTTTTCAATTTATGTCCTTCCCATCACAACAAAATCTCAACAATATTGTAAAGGTCTCAGCTTCACCTTAAGTTTCATTTTTTTTAAAATCTAGTGTGTAGGTGGCAGTTTCTTATATATCACTCTACAGCACAAAACCTGAGCGCTCAGTCTTTTACCTAAGAACTAAGGGCTTTATCTCACTGAAACAAAAAAGTATATTAAGAACATTATGAGAAGACTTGCTTCAGGCATATTTTTCTGTGTCATAACAATTGGAACATTACAAACTACTATCCTCCATTTATCTTAGAAAAGAGAGTGTCTAAATCAGATAGCTGAAGATATACTGAATAAACCCAAAAATACGTGGGTCCTTCAGACATTTTAAAAATTATGTGTTAGATGGTAGCACCCTCCAAATAAAAATTGCTGGTCTAGAAGAGTCATACTGAACAGAACACAAGAACCATGCCTCAGATGACCATAGATATATTAGCCATATTCAACATGAATACTTAAAAAGGAGGGAACTGAAAATGGTCTTTTCACAGTGTAGAAATTTCACGTTCAGCTGTATTGAGACTGAGAGCTAGTGCCTGAGCCCTGGTTGCCTGTGGTGTCCTGTTCTGCAGGACCAGGCTTCGTGGAATGAGTGACAGATAACTGCATGCACAGCATCTTCAATTCCTGAAAATGACTTAGTTTTGCTTAATTCAGCTAGACTCATTTTTTAGCTAAACTAAATCATGCCAATATTACAGACTTCATTGGAACCCTCTTCTTGCCCATGTCATGTAGTACAGCATCTTAGCCGTTTCCCTTCTTTAAGCTACTAATGAATAACTTGGTTTGGAGTCAGCTCTGCATTCATCATTCAGCTTTACTTCCTGCTCACCCCCTGATACAAAGCAGGGAGACATGACTCGTGCTTTTGCCTTATGCTATTCAATGCTTCCAGAGTGCCTGCAGCCAGTGTGACATGGTGAAGAGGGGGAGGGAGGGATGACAGCAGTTACTTTTCCTCAGGCTAACACTGAGATCTTTTAACACTGAGCTTTTGTAATTTAGAGCATGAGAAGATGTATTTTGCTAGCAAAGACATATTAAGTAATAAAACAGTGTCTGGAAAGCAGATATTTTCAGTGCTCCCACCCAGGTTAACCTAACATGCAGTCTAATTCAGAGCAACATCTGATATCAGCTCCAGGGAAAAATATTTTCCTGGTTTAAAAATAGGTCAGGAGGAAACCTGACATTTCTTTGGCTACCGATTGGTGTGTTTGCAAGTCCAGGCCTGGAAATGAGAAATAAAAAAGTGTCAAAGGGAGTGGAAAACCTCATTGTGCTAAATTCATTTAGAGCTTTTTTTTTTTCCGCCAAGAACAAATGACTGTCAGGCTTTGCAGTCACAGTGTTATAAGCATCTGCTTAGTTTCTTGTGTAATCCAGAGCAAAGAGGGGAAATGGCTGGTTGAAGAGTATAGCTTCTTGCTGGTGCAGAAGATCCTGTAAAATGTGTTTGTGATAGCATCTTCAGGGGTTATGGAGCAGACACTCCTATTGTCTCTGGGTTAAAAAAGTTGTATCAGCTCGTACTTCTCTTTCTGTTTTCATTCACTTCATCCAACTGTGCCAGTGAGAAACCCTATAATAACATGAATGAGTCATTTTTTACATTGCTCAATATTTGTTTTGAAATTCTGACACAGATTGGAGCACCTGGCTACTCCTTCTTCCATGATGACTTGGTTTTAAAAACAAATGTGGAATTGTTGAACAGTTAATTTAAGGAGTTAATGCAGACAACAGCTCTGATCGAATAGAAACAGTCCTCTGTGTGTTTGAGAGTAGTTTTAGTCTCTGGGGCGGCTCAAGAATTTTTTCTGTGTGGTGCAGTGGTTCTCTGCCTGGAGTTTCAAATATACTTTTGTGGTCTCCATGCACACAATGATATAGCATCTATGCATACAAACCTGCAGGGACCTTGTTTTTGTACCTTACCACTGAGTCTCATCTGGGGAGAGCATCTAAGGTGGAGAGAGAGGGACGGCGGCAGGAAGAGAAAGCTTCAGAGGCCCTATCAAGCAGGATCTTTTCCAGTGTGCGTGCTCTGACTCAGGATGTTAGAAAGAAACTTGAAAAATCTTATTGCAGGCACACATGAATGTCACAGGGTGAAGCAGATTGTTTTAGTCATTTTTTTATCATGTAAAAAGCCAAACTCCCCCTCTCCTCTTGTAGAAGAAAAGAACATTTCTCAATAGTCTCTGTAGGTGTTGGATTTTTTTCTTCACTTTCTAGCAGTCAGTGAAAGCGTAAAAGCATCAAGAATGAATAAACGAACAAACAAAACCGACAAACAAGAGCCAGATTCTTTAAATCCCAGTGGCAATGCATGGATTTTACTCTGGGAACCATACTTGTCTCCACACAGAGATTCCAAGGGTCCAAATCACCCCTGCTCTACTTTGCAGTAGGCATCTCTGACTGTACGTTGTGGTGACTTATCCTAGTGTGTCCCCACAGGATCTCCCTGTAACTGTCTCAAGAAAAAATAGTAGTGATTCCTGGATGGTAAACCTTCAGGTGTCCAGTGTATGTCATGGTGAGTGGCAGGGCTTGGCAGAGACTGGCCATGTCTGAGATATCAGGCCAGTGAGGCTTCTCCTGAGGGAACTATCAATTAATGAATTCAATGCATCAGACAGGGACATGTGTTTCCTAACTCTTCCAAAAGAGCGAGGAACCAACAAGCAGAGATGCTGGTCCAACAGGCTGATAGGGGTCAAGGTGTGAAAGGGCATCCAAATTATGCATGGGTTGAGGGACAAATTCATGACAAAGAAATTCCCTGAGGACTGCTTAATGCACAGGTTCAGGAGGTCTGTGAACTAAAAAAGGTGAAAGTTGTGAGGAGGGCACTAGAGAGAAGAGTTGGAGACGCCTGACTTCTATAGCTTGTACTTATTGCCAGTGTTACAGGCAAGACGAACCTTTGCCCATTCCAGAAGAGCTGTTCTTGTTTGTAGTTGTGCAAAAGTTCACAACCCATTTTGAAATAACAAACCATTAAAAGAGTGGGGTGTTACTTTCAAAAATGTCCTAGAAAATGACAGGGGATCTTTTCTGATGCTTTTTAAAAATATGGCTCTTTTACTCACTCATCTAAAATTTTCTAAAATGTTTGTCTGTAGTTAGGGATACTGACATTACTGGGGGCAGGAGGTGTTCATCATGAATGGACGATTTCCCCCCTTGTCATGGTGAAACATTTTAGCTTAGAATTTTTGTATAGGCTCTTAGTGTTAGTCATAAGCGTATAGTCATACATTATTTTTAAAGAATTCTGTGAGGTAGAAGGAAATTACAAAATATAGGTGGAATGGTTTCCAGAGGGCAGTCTCTGCCTTGCAACAAGTGTTCCTACACGTTTTGGTACTTGTGACTCACCATGGAGGATGATGTTTATTGTTAAGGTCAGTGCTTTCGTGAGAGCCCACTGATTTAGTGTGACTCTGTGTTTGGGTGCTCAGATGCGGATCTCATTGGGAACTGACTCTGATTAAGCTTCATTAGTTTCAGTGGGTGTTAAGAGTCCCACTACATAAACATCCTTTGTAAATCTCACTGGCTGTTCTGCTGCATTTTAGTGAATATCTTCCTTTGTACTCTGCGTTCTGTCCTTGGGAAAAACAAAGGTGTCTAAAAGGCTTTATTTGTCCTCACACGTGCCTCTGGTATAGAAGCTGCCCTTAGAACCCCACAAACTCAGCTCACCAAAAATTGATTTAAGCGAGGTCTTTGGTAGGGCATCATCCAGTGCAAGGTTTTCTTAACTCACGAGGCAATGAGTAACTTAGCTAGACTTGGCATCACCTGTAAGAATGGCACAACTCTCACATGACAGAACAGTGTGGTTAAAAACAGGAAGGTCAGCTTCCATTTTTAAATCATGAGGTGCTGCATAAACATTAGCACATGTGAACTTCTTATATCTAGCACTAATCAGTGCAATTAAACAATCTAACTGGCATAATGCCACAAGTGGGTAATTAGTCTGAAACACATTTTACCATGGTTGTTCTCTTTATAGTGACTCACAATAAACCAGCACATATAAAGAAAGCCATGATATAAAATGCATGAGGGTTTTTTTGTTGTGACAAAACAAAACTCAAATGCTGAATTGTTTGCTCTCTAAATTGTACAAAACTGGAGAAAAAGCATAAATCATAACTTCTGGTTACAGTTTTGTTCTGGGGTTGTCTGGCAGTTAGGAGTCATATGCTTTTCTTGAGTATGCCCTCTACAAAAGCAACTGAGCACTAGCCACTGGCAATCTTGCACAGCCTACACTGGCTTGATTAACTAACTGACAGTAATGATTTAATTATTCTGACAGGCACAAAATCCAGTTGCATACCTTTGCAAATGGTGTGTGTATATGAATAAGTTCTTTTTTAGTGATCGGTATAAAGCTAATAGAGAAACTATCACCGATGGTTATACACACTAATCACTCTCCTAATGATCTCTTTCTGGAGGACCATTTTTGTTCTCTATCCCTCAGAAAGAACACAGGGAGAAAAACTGATCATGTTAGCTCATTAATATAGATACTGAAATTTCAATCATATATATATATGCACAGTAGCTAAACAGTATCAGCAGCAAAAATGGAATTTTGTATGTTTTTTGCTTTTCATTATATGATTATATAAATAAAATTTTGACTTTAAAAATGAACATGAAAAAGTAGCATACTAGTACAAAAATACAATAATGAAATCTATTCTGATTTCATCTCATCAGAAGTCAATCTTTTTGGTTTAACATACATGATCCATGTAGTATTTTTAAAACTAAATTATGAGGGGAAGAAAAAGGAGTAAAGGAGAGATCAATCTCTTATAACAGACTAAACTGAAAATGAGCGAAGAGAGAAATTTCTCTTCAGTTCATCATTAATTCTGAGTAAAATGTTAAGATGAAGAAAAAAATAATTGCCACAAAAGATTTGAGATTTGCTCACTGCTGAATCACATAATTTTTATAGGTTCAAAACTAGTTTTCAATGGATTTACATGTCCAAAACTAGAATAATGAAATGGTGAATTTCAACAGTGTCTTATCATCTGTGCAAAGACTTCCATAAACCTCCACAGTTTAATTTGGACAGTCTTTGATGAAAGTGGTTGGGGTGACCTCAAGTCACTAACCTTGATATGGTCAATTCTTCGATGGGCGGTTTGCCGTTGGCTTTGCTGAGAATCAAACATATCACGTTTATGCCATATGATAAGTAGGAACATGCTTAGTCACTTAAATATGGCTAATTGTTTTCATGGACGAGATTCCTGAAATACTTCACATGAGCATGTGCTTCGATGTTCACCTGAACTAGGGTCTCCACTAGTCCTCTGGGCAACCTCTACTGCAGTCTGCTGGGTCTGGTCAACAATGGCTCTTTTTAGCCCTTGAGAAGGTTAATACACTTTCATTTTATGCTCACAGTCTCAGAAAAAAAATACATTAATGTATACTTCAGTCAATTCTTAAAAACCCAGTATAAAATAATAATAAAACACACAAAAATAGAAATAAAAGAAGAAACAAAATGATCACAATATTCTCTTACCCTGCACCAGCCTAGCCAAGTTGAAAATCTGCTGGAGGAGGAATGCTGACTATAGTTTGTACACTGAACCTAGCTTGTACAGATCATTTAGTGTCCTGTCACAACGTCTCATTGATTTGCATGTTAGAGTATGTTCTCCAGAGTACATAGAATTTAAATCAGTGTAAATGAAAGCTCCCCAGATCTAATATCTTGAATCTCTGAATGTTTTCCACCCTGTTTCAGACACAGATTCATTTAACCAAGTTATCATAAAATCATATAATCATTTGGGTTGGAAGACCAAATGACCTTAAAGACCATCTGGTTCCAGCCCCCATGCTATGGGCAGGGACACCTTACAGTAAATCAGGTTGCTCAAAGCCCCAGCCCACCTGGCCTTGAACATTTCCAGGGATGGGGCATTCACAACTTTTCTGGACAACCAGTACCAGTGCTTCACCGCCCTCACAGTAAAGAATTTCTTCCTCTTTCAGTTTAAAGCTGTTCCTCCTTGTCCTATCTCTATGTGCCCTTGTCCCTTTCTAGCTGTCTTGAAGCCCTCTTTTATGTAATGGAAAGGGCTCTAAGGTCTCCCTGGAGCCTTCTCCAGGCCTCAACTCTTTCAGCCTGTCTTCATAGAAGAGGTGCTCCAGTTCTTGGATCATCTTTCTCTTTGTCCTTGCAGGTGGGCTGTTCACTGTTCTTATCTTGTTGACTTGTAGTTTCTGCTGATGCCGTAGTCTCCTTGTCATCTGGTTTGTCCTTCTCTCTAGATTTAGGATAACCATTATTAAAAATAGCCAAAAGATCGGTGTGCTATCAATAGTCTTCTCACACTAAAGACAAAACCCAGCACTGTACTAGCTATTGGGAAATTTACTAAGAAAATTAGCTCTGTTCCAGATGGCAACATGTCTTGGTGAATGTTCAGAGCTTGTCTAAGGATTCAGCAAATTCAGCTACTCATGGCATGAAATTAAATTTAAACAAACAATACTAAATCATGCAGTATTATAAGTCATTCTACTTTGAACTCATTTAATAAATAAACAACTAATATCTTTCAACATTTCTTATCTTGAGGACTCCAGAACTGGACCTAACACTCCTCTGGTCTCACGAGAGCAGAGTAGAGGGGCAGAATCACCTCCCTCAACCTGCTGGCCATTCTGCTTTTGACACAGCTCATGTGGTTGGCTTTTTGAGCTGCAAGCAAACATTGTGGGCTCATGTTGAGTTTCTGATCTGCCAGCAACCCAAAGTCCTTCTCCTCAGAGCTGCTCTCAATACATTCTCCACCCACCCACACGTATTTCTGTTTCAGAATACCCTAAACCAGGTGTTGGACCTTGTACTTGGCCTTGTTGAACTTCATGAGGTTGGTCCAGGCCTGTACTGTCAAACCTGTCCATGTCCCCCTGGACAGCATCTCTTCCTTCCAGCATGTGGACTACACCACACAGTTTGGTGTCATCGGCAAACTTGTCAAGGGTGTGCTCAGTCCCACTGTCCATGTGACCAACAAAGATGTTGAACAGCACTGGTCCCAATACTGACCCCTCAGGAATGCTACTCATCACTGCTTTCCGCTTGGACACTAAGCCATAGATGGCAACTCTGTGAGTGTGACCACCTAGCCAATTCCTTATACACTGAGTAGTCCATCTGTAAAATCCTTGTCTTTCCAAATTAGAAATAAGGATGTAATGTGGGACAGTGTCAAATGTTTTGCACAAACATCATCTGGGTAGATGATGTCTGTTGTTCTTTTCTTATCCATCAGTCGTCCATCATAGAAGGGCCCCAAATTTATCATGAATGATGTCATGGTTTAACCTCAGCCAGCAGCCAAGCCCTACACGACCACTCACTCACTCCCCTACCAGCAGGATCAGGGAGAGAGTCAGAAAGGTAAAAGCCGGAAAACTTGTGGGTTAAGTTAAAGAGAGTTTAATAAGGAAAGGAAAATCTGCTCACACAAGCAAAGCAAAAGAAGGAATTAATTCACTGGTTTCCATGGGCAGACAGGTGTTCAGCCTCTCCAGGAGAGCAGAGCCCCATCACACGTAATGGTTACTTGGGAAGACAGATGCCATCACTCCAAATGTCCCACTCTTTCTCCTTCCCCCCCCAGGTTTATATACTGAGCATGATGTCATATGGTATGGAATATCCCTTTGGTCAGTTTGGGTCACTTCTCCTGGCTGAATCTCCTCCCAGCCTCCCATGCACCCCCAATTTCCTCGCCAGTGTGGAAGTATGAAAAGCAGAAAAGGCCTTGGCTCTGTGTAAACACTGCTCAGCAATAACAAAAACATCTCTATATTATCAACCCAGTGTTCAGCACAAATGCAGAACATAGCCCTGTACTGGCCACTGTGAAGACCAGTGGATTCTGTGTTTGATGTACTCCAGTGCTGCTCCAAGGGAGAAAAAACATGCTCAGCTGTAATTTTGAAGTCATTGCTGTCGGTAAAAGAACACGCCTTAAAGAAGCACTTAAAAAACTTAAATCCTTTCAGAAGACAAGAAGGGTCTTGCATTCACAGCACAAATATCCTCTACTCATCGTTTTCTAAAACAATTTCCTCTGTTAAGCTCTTACGAACCCTGGTTTGCAGATAAACTTTGACAGATAAACATCTCTAGCTTGTCCTGCTGAAGCAGGAAAGAAACTTTTGTGATTCAGAGTAGAGACCACAAGGTCCCTCAGCACCTTGGGGTCTGTGGACAATGCCGGGAGCGCTTGTACTGACTGCTAAGGAGATGCCTCATTCCTGCACCTGCATTTATAACATCACTAAGAGATTCAAATTTCCCCCGTGTGTAAAAAGCAGCACACAGCAACCTGTAGCCAAGTAAAACAGCACTACCTCTCCTTGTCAGCCCCGGGAAGAGTGATACATATACTTGTGTGCCATCTACTGGCTCTTTGCCTATGTAATAGGTACTTACAAGTAGTCATGCTTCTCTTTCAAGAGCTTTTGTATTAGTTCCTTCATGGTAGCTTTCACTGCCATCTTTGTTGTGTGTGTGTTGCTTTATCCAGGACTGTAGGGTAAGTTGCATCCCTAGCAGGACCCTTGCATCTCCCACTGCATCCAGGACCCAGACCTCCAGAGACCTGCAACCAGGTCCCAGACCTTCAAGTCTTCATGCTGGTACTCAGACAAACTATACATATCTTAGCATCCTAGTTCTTCACTTTTAATGGTTCTTCCCATTCCTTATCCTTTCCACTGCCTTTGATGGTATCTTGGGACAGAAGCTCATGTGCCTCCGCTGAAACATTCAATCAATGTACACATAGATAATGGCAAAACAGCTAATCATAGAATCACAGAATCATAGAATATCTCAAATTGGATGGGATCCCTAAGGATCAAGTCCATCTCCCTGCTCCTCACAGGACTATCTAAAACTCACATGACTGAGAGCATTGTCTGTAGGCTACTTAAAATCTGACAGACTTGATGACCACTTCCCTGGGGATCTTGTTCCAGTGACTGACATGCTTTCAGTGAAAACCTTTTCCTAATGACTAATCTGAATTTCTCCTGATGCAACTGCATTTGCTTTCTTCATGTCCTATCACTTGTATCCAGAGAGAGGAGACAAGCACCTCCCCCTCTGCTGCTGCCCTTCCACAGATTTACCCGGCAGCCTTCTCTTCTCCAAGCTGAACAAGTGACCTCAGTTGCTCGTCATAAGTCTTGCACTCAAGTCCTCTCACCAGCGTGGTCACCCTCCTCCAATCAAACTCTAGAGTTTGAGGTTCTTGTATTGAGGCACCCGAAAACTGCACACAGGACTCGAGGTACAACCACCCCAGTGCAGTATAGAGTGGGACGATCACCTCCCTCAATGAACCCATGATTTTGTTTTTGATGTAGTCCAGGACATGGTTGGCTCTTTGGCTGCCAGGGCATACTGCTTACTCATATTCAACCTGCCACCAAATCAAACCCCCAGATCTCCTTCTGTGGGGCTGCTCCCCTGCCTCTCATCCCTCATTTTGCATAAATGCCTGGAATTTCTCCATGTTAGATGCAGAATCCAACTCTTCCTCATGTTAAATTTCATATGGCTGGTGATTGCCCAGATCTATCTACATATCTCTGTAAGGCCTCTCTATCCTCAATGGATTCTACAGTTCCTCCTAGTTTAGCATGCTAGGCAAAATTACTGAACGAATTTACATTTGATTCCTGTGTCCAGAAAAGTATTAAAAAGCACTGGCCCTAAAGGTAAGCACGGGAAACTCCACTGTTAGCTGGATACCAGTCTGATGTAATCCCACTTACTATAACCCTTTGAGCCCAACCCATCAGCCAATTGATCTCCCAAAGTATTATGGATTTGTCTAGGTATGTGCTGGCCAATTTATCCATAAGGATACTGTAATAGACAATATCAAAAGTTTTGCTAAACCCAACAGGCCTCCCCCCCCCTTTTTTTTCCTTCTGGATGAAAGAAGAGATGGATTAAAGAACTCAGATCTTCTTGTTTTCTTCTCTAGTTTGCATTGTTGAGAAGATCAATTTGTGCATGCCAGCATCCATTTACTGCTAGAAACAACAGCCAAAAAGGATTTGTGTGTCATGCCATAGTAAATTTAAGTTAATGATATTTTTTCATAGGATTTTTGAAGTTACAAATAATGCTTTCAAGGGTACTTAACTTTATAGCTTTGATTTTAATGAGAATGGGATTTTATGGTTTCAAGTATGTATTTTAAGCCTCAGCTTGTGTGTCCAGGGTTGGAGCATTCTAGTATTTTTCCAGTAATGGAAGTAAATCTGGAGTCCCCTCACTAGATGCAGCCACAACTAAGCAGTAAATGCAATTATCTGAGCAGTGTGCCCATTCGTCAGCATAGAGCTGAACAGTCAGATGTAGCCGGCAGAGTGTGATATTGGATCTTAATAAAGAAAGCAGTTCTATTAGTGACACTTCATTCAACCCTTCCTTTTCACTAGGATAAAGACAAGAATATGATTCTAAGTAGAATTATCTATTTCTAAGTAGCATTATTACTAGAGGAAATATATATAGTCATATCTTCACAGGAACTTCACAAATGCTCCCAGCTACAAATTTTCGGAAGGGGTCCGAAGAACAGAGCATATGGATCTGTAGAAATTCTGCTAAATATTTTCCTTTCTAACAAAAACAGATAATTTTACAGAA
Organism: Pipra filicauda; assembly: GCF_003945595.2. Lineage (NCBI taxonomy): Eukaryota > Metazoa > Chordata > Aves > Passeriformes > Pipridae > Pipra > Pipra filicauda. The sequence continues at coordinate 2,017,542 of NW_024104509.1, read as the reverse complement.
TTTTAGCGAATGTTTAGGAATTTAAAGCTGGTTTTGAACTTCTAATAAGGCATTCTGATGAATAATATATAGCAGGATAGGTTCAGTGACCAAGACCAATTTGGATAAATTCCTTTAAATCATATATATTTCCCTAATTTCTTGTGATTCAGATTGATTGACCAGAAAATTTTTTAAACGGGCTTCTCCATGTGATTTCTGATGTTTTTTTCTCTGAACCCAGTGCTTGTGTCTACCAGGAGAATCTAAAGAACCTGAGTATAATGAAAATTACATCCTGCTGTACTTCTAGCTTAATTTCCAGTTTTTCAGAAAAACTTGAAATACAGTATTTCAGAAACATCAGAAAAGTTACAAATGGCTTATAAGTAGTATTTTCAGAATGTCATGTATTTTTTTTACTTATTTGTTAGACTTCCTTTTCATGAGTGCCTCAGCGATCTCTACACAAATAAAATTTTTTCTATGAATAGATTTAAACTGTAACTATTTTCTCTGTGAAGACCAGTGCAACATTACTTGTATTTCTGTTACATGGCATTCCTTAATCAATGTTCAAGAGCTGAACTTGTTGACTTGGGAGTTAATATTTGAAAAGAATGCGAGCCAGATTTTGAAAGTTTCTGGCATGAAATCAATCTGATCTGTCGTCTGACTGTACCTTTCCACCCTCGCCAGGGTCCCCCCAGTGCCAGTGTTACCACCCTGCTCTGCTAGCACTGCTGCAGGCTGGTGCCCCTAAGGGAGGTTTTGACCCCCATCCCGCCTCAGGGCCTTCCTTGGGCAGCCTCCCGCTTCTCCAAGACTTGATCAGCAAAATCACCCTCTTGACTGTGAAAAGATGTGGGATAATGAGGATGGTAGGCACAGACTTACCAGTTCATGCTGTTCAGACTCTTGTGACTCATTTGAATGCAGCAGTTTAGTGGAAGATCAACATTACATATTACGTTAGAATGAAAAAGGCATTTTAGCTAGTATGGCTACAATGCCATGACTTCAGCTTGTTTACGTATCTGCTTCCCGAACTGCCTAATTTTATCATGTCCTTCAACAGGGCAGAATATACATTTTGTGTTCCTCTAAACAAAATGGCATTTTAAAATCCCATTCTTAAAAGAGTCACCTTTAGCAATAAAGTCAGAAAACAATTTCTTGCCCTAAGTTTTGCAGTAAGTTTAGAAACCAAGGAAAAATTCACCTTGAAACATGGAAAAATCAACATATTGTGGAAAGTGTTTACAACTGATGTGCAAAAGTATGAGGAAAGAAATTATAGTGGTTTGTTCTTTGTGCATAGGTTATGGCACTGTAAATTAAAAGCTGACTACAAGCAAAATTGATGCTAGCAGATTTACTGAGGCACTAATGTTTGTACCAAACATATTTATGGCAACAGTCTTTGGTGTCATCATTATTTTTCCTTGGTAGACTTATTTGTTTGGCAGATGGCTATCAAATGGTTTATCACTTTAGTAGTATGTGGAAGAGTATATGGACCAATACTTTCCATTTCTCCTTCATTATGGGTTTTCAGCTGTGGTAAAGAGATAACTGTGTATTTCCATCCTCAACTTTTGCATACCGTGCATGCTTCAGCTCTTAGGATATATAGTAAGTGTTTCTGATAAGAAGATAGAGATTTGAACAAAGGGAGAAAAATGTGATGTATTTTCCAACAATGGAAAATTTTGCAGTGTTCAACAAACCCACTTAGGAATGAGGCGAGTTCACTAAACCTGTCTGCACTGAGGCCATTCTAATAATGTTTATATATTAATAGCATTCTGCATTATTCTGATTTTATTACTATTAAATAGAGCTAAATTAGGTTAAGAGGGTTTTTTTTTTATTTGTTTGGTAGTTTGTTTTGGTTTTTTTTTGTCTTTTAAGCCTGGTGTGCTGTAAAGAGAACCCTGTGTAAATGAAAATTGTACAGTTTGTTCTTAATCTCTGATTACTATTTGAACTCCAAGATTAAAGAGAAATATAGCATGTATCTCCTTGCTGTGTTATTTCCAGTGGCACATCTGTCTTCAAAGGTTTGCAGCCTCTTTCTGTCTCCTGATCCTGGCTGCCCTTTCCCACATCATGTCACAATTTGATTACCACTTCTATGTTAATACAATTGTTTGGGGACCGTGCTGTGGATGGGATCACTGCACTAAACTGACTTAAGAAACTGATTATTTGCTTTGATTAGTGACCCAGTCTGCAGGGCAGACCCATAGACATTTTTAGTGGCACACTGTTGAGGGCAGTAAGTAATGGAACTCAAAGAAAACAGTTAACTCCTATAGCCACAAATATAAACCACAAACCAGACTGGATCTGGCTTGTTTACACTAAGCAGTTGTACTGTGAGAAAAGTATTTAGTTAAATCTGATCACTGACTAAGTCAGGACACCTTGAGAAACAAAGAAAATGGGATGTGCAATTCACATATATCATAACAAATATTCACCCAGAGACTACATTCAGACTGCATATATGATCTTAATTCTTTTACTTAGGTGTCTTTTTAAATATTACTTTTGCATCCTTGATTTTCATAATTTTTTTGTCTTTTTTTTTCAGGAAAGATTAATTAATCAACCATCAATATATGTCCCTTTCCTTTTCATATATCCAGTAAAATATTTTCCAATGTGGCTAATAGATGTAAGTGAGGTATTATTAACTTTAAATTCTGATGAAGGCTCATGCAGTTTCATCAATTCTATGGTCCTGATTTGACTGCAACTGCAAAGCACTTTGTTAGAATTCTTTGACTGCTTCTTTTTACAAATGCTTGCAGAACCATTAACTTGAATTCCATGCTCACCATTCTTCCAAAGACGTTCTTTTTTCTGTTATTAAAGTACAGAAGTCTACCAAATGAATTTTTAGAACTTATTATTTTTCTGAAACTTGAAACATAGTCCAACTATGGATATTCAGAGATGATTTCAATGTTTTCTTACATTTCTTTGTTTGAATTAGAAGTCTTTCCCTAGTATCTAAAAGCACAGGATCTAGATGTTTTGTAAAGACTAATATGAGAATGCAATAAAGGAAATAATTGTTCAGAAAACATTTGCTAGGGACTCTTATAATTGTGTATGTGAGCTTAATTTCTTTGGGAGTATTTCAAACATAACATGTTAGTGTTCTAACAGAAATAGGAATGCATTTCAATTAAAACAAAACAAAACAAAACAAAACAAGAAAAACAAGCCCCAACTGAAAAGCCCAAACTTGAAAATTAAAAGATAAGGTATCCAGCATCACTGGATTAACATCCAGATAAACTTCCTTCAGACATCTGAACGAAAGCTCCAAAGAAAAAAAAAATTGCATTCATAGCCATGTGGGTAAGAGGATCCAGAAACCAGATGTTCAAACAGGAACATCTGAGAATGTAGAGTATTCTGTAGATGCTTACACTTTTTTTCAGCTGAGTAACACTGAAAGAATTTCAGATGAGTAATATGGGGAAATTATTATGGAATAACCTAGTTAAATACAGATCAAGAATTATATTTTATGCTGTTTTATCTGTAATATATTGTATTATTTGTAATATATTCTTTCATATCCTTTACTTCCAAGCCTCATCTGTCTTGCTAACTATATTTTTGCTTTCTTTCACCATTAACTTAGATAAAAAGTCAATCAGGGTAAAACTGATAAACTTAGGATGTAATATCTGGATAAAGGCAGAGTCTTAATAGAACTCCAAGGAAATGCAAACACAAACCAGTAGATATATCAGCATCCTGCTAATTTTGCTAAGATCTTTTAAATCAGTGTCAAACTGTTCTGTTAAAGCCATTCAATTTAAATACGTCTAAGGTATAAACTGACTTCCCTGAAAAAAAAATAATCCCTGTATCCTCCTCCACATGTGGAAGTGGAGACCCATATACAGCATAAGAGCATGTCCATGTGGACATTGTGCAACATCCTTGCTCAGTAAGGCACTTAAGCATTTAAATATTGGCGTTAGTCATAAGTAAGTACATTGCAGGAGAGTTTTTGTTATTTTCAGCAATAATAATAAAGAAGGTGAACAACATATTTGATTCTTTTGATCCTAACCTGTCAACCCTAAATAGTAAGCTAAACATTCATGAAAGATTAATCACTTAGGAAATTAGTATCTTCTTATATTTCAGTGAATGAAACTTCACCAGCGCCATCTGTTCAGTGACAGACAGGATGATGTCGTGGTACACTTCATCCTGAACCACTCAACCTTCAGACTCTCTCCTGTATAGGTAGCACCAGCAGCAGCCGTCTGAAATAGTCACGATGCCTAAGCATGAAAAGTCAACAGAAGGAAATGGTAATTACAAATATAATTATGCAACTGAAGCACATATTCATTTTCTGCATGTAGTTCAACAGTGTGCAAGTTGTGTTTTCTTCTCATTCTTTTTAGTATAAAATCTTGCTAGTCGTAATTCACTCTTTTGCTCAGAAATATGTTTTATTGTGGAAATTGGCTGGTTATAGCATGGGAGGGTGGCTTTCCACTGGTTAGTAAATCAAAAGAGTGTAACTGCAGCCCTGTTACTTGTCTTACACTTATATGTAATTTATAGGAAAGACTAAAAAAACAGATGTATTTTGTGGCTTCTGTAAGCTGCACAAAAGCAACGCTTACTTTTCTTATTGCTTTCAGTATTTGTTATGAAATGTCAAACATCCTTCACAGTAAGATTAATAATATTTCTATACTGATACTACCCTGTTCTGGATCTAAAAAATATTTTTGTAGGATAATAATGCCCAGCAGTTTACTCTGGCAATGTGCAAGGCAACTCTTTAATATGAGAAGTGCTTTCTGTTCCCATGGGCAATACTACTCTTTCTAAAATACAGATTTTTTTCATGTGGAACAAATGTAACCTTTATTATCTTCAACCTGGAAGAAAATTGTCAGGGTCCTTATTCTAGACTGGTTTCTGAATGAATTCATTAGATCTTGATAAGTACCAGGGCTACTTCTACTAAACAGGCTTTCTATATTTTTAATCCATAGTTGTAACACACAGTAGTAATAAAATATTTTCTACTTCCATAGAAAACATCATAAGGGTCTGCTTAGCATTTTTGGCAGCATATAACAGGTAGTTCCCTTTAAAAGACCATCCTATTTTTTCCCTTATATCTGAGCTCCTCTGTTATTTTTCTTGCCCTCAGTTTTTTTACTACAAGACCATTTACTGATGAATTTAATTTTCAAGCAGTTCATGCTAATGGAATTCTTTTCAGCATGAGACAAGCACAAAATTTAATGCAGCATAAGAAATTACTTAATGACTTCAACAGAATTTCTGAGTAAGAAACCATATGAGCTTGATGACAGAACATGTACATTTTTATAAGCATTTAAAATAAGAAAATTCTAAGAATATCAAGGTTCTAAGTTTACCATAAACATCTGCCTTCTACTTGCAAATATCTGACTGAATTGACTTATCTTCTGATTCAGTGACTTTATTGTTCTTTCAAATTCCAGAGGATAGCATTCCTATGGTGAGCCAATACTGCACATTTTGTAACCGGAGAAGGTGGACATCTTTGTGTTGCAGAATCATGATCACTCTTTGACACTGTTTCCTTTTTTTGGATGAAAATTTATGCTACATATATAATTTATAATAAAGTCTAATTATCTTAATTACAGTTATGGGTAATATTTGGAGATAAGATCATGTAAGTTAACTAAAGACTGTGTTCTGATTTTAGAACACCTGCAAAGCTGGAGCTCCCTTACAAATAAATATAAGACACTTTCAGAATGTAGTTCTCAATCCACCTCTGACTTAGAAAGCTCCAAGGGCTGGAGTTATCTAGCACAGGACCGAGGAGCTAATCTAATTGTGATTTCTTTGCAAGAGGTTTTGCTTCATCATTACTGACAGTCCTGAGGAATATTCTTGCAACATATGCAAAAAGTGCATTCTAGAGCCATACATTTTTTGGTTTTTTTGATATCTTTAGTGAAGCCATTCTTGGTTTGGCCCTTCTTTTTGTTTCATAGTATGTCTTCTGAAAAATCTATGATAGTGGGAAATGTATGGTTCATTATGCAGAATTCATGGCTGCGAATTCATTGTTCCTGGCATCTCATGCAGGAAAAGACAAACAAAAGCAAAAATATTCAGAGTGTATATTTAAAAGGGAACAGTTGGAAAGTGCCTATTACTCTCTAAATATTATAAAGAGAACATGTGATGAGCTGGTCAGCTCTAGTTATGCACCTTAAAAGAGCTTTCTTCTCATGAGATAGTCAAAAATACAACTGACTTCAAATCCATTAAGAACATTACGTATGTAACTTGAACATAAACTCTTTCCTTCATATTATCATGTATTGTTCTCATTTTAACAGTACTATGAATGAATGACAATAAACTAAGTAAACCCCATTTTAGAACCTGAAAAAGTCTGATTGGTATGATTTACTGCAGTTTCAGACTTCTCAGAGTGCATTGAACACTTATTATTCTAATCTTAATTCTTACAGTAAATACTGCAATTAAAATGAAAAATTGCCCACCATCACACAATGCAATGTGAAGACACAATGCACGTGTGGTGTCTCCTTGTTGTTTTATTAGAGTAGCCAATGGCTCCTGCAAGCTCATTAGTTCTCTAGTCTTGATTAAGGCAAAGGACTACATGGTTAGATCTTTGTGGGCAGAGGTAGGGAAAATGTAGATGTGCATACAGAGATGGTGTAAGATATAGAGGTCTGGAAACTTTTATGCATGTTTTCCTGAAGGTGGTGAAATATGAGGGGCTTCTCACTGAATTATCTTCCTCCTCTACCTTCTGTAGGTTTTATAACAATAAAATCAGATTTGGCTCAAAATTCTTGCTCTGAAATTGTGCAATAAACCTATTCATCCCTGAAGAGAAAGTTTGTCTAGAAGTCCTGACCCACAAATTGAGAGGCAGTTTTCAAACCTTGGCATGTTTAAGTACAGCCCAGAAGGAAACTGGAAAGAGGACAGTGTAATCAGATGAGGCCCTGATGCCAGCCATGGTGTCAACATGACCTATGTGAGCTCAGTCTCTGTCATTTTAGTAGAACATCAGTAATCAGTAATTTTTCCTTACTAATGGAGAGCAAATGAGCTATTTATGGATGTGAATTGAATGGATTCCATTTGCTCCCTTGTAGTCCTCATCCGTAATTTTCAAATTTTGACTGGGCTACAATTAGCTGGACAAACTCTCTTCACTGGCAGTCTGCAGAGAGGAAAAGCTTATTGCCCCTGAGCCAACTTCTGGAAATTCTTTATGTGTAAAAGTCTGCAGGACACAGCATATATATTAAGACTAGAAAGTCTTCCAAGACCCTGGTGTCTCTATGACATTGTAGTATAAATAGTCTGCCTACTTTACTATTTATGATCTTGCCAATTCAGATGGGAAGGATAAGCACGATATTAGCTTCTATATGTGTAACTGGATAGGAATTATTATTTTACTTTATAAATTCACAGCTATTGCTGGACAGAACAAATTTTTTGTGTTTTGTGATTTTTATTTTTTGTCCATTGGCAGAAAAAATTGCAACACTAAGTGGGAAAAAGAGAGGAAAAATCAAGCATGGTCTCAAATACAGAGTGTAATGATTGTTCTATACAGGTAACTTTTATTTGAAATTTCAGTGTTTCAAATTCCCTTCTTTTGGGCCTGAGGTGGGCTAAGGTGTTTTTCCCAATGTCTGGAAACAGACTAAGAGGATGAGATCTCTAGTGTTAGGGTTTCAAATCTTGGATGTTGAAGTCTACACTAATTCACTCTTGCAACAGAATTTCTGTGAGATCTTGGTATATTATTTCTGATGTGTTTCACAGCTGTTGCTTGTAGGGATATTTACTGGACCTGAAGTGTTCTGAGATACTCTCATATTTACATGATCACTTAGAAAAACACAGAAATGTACGTAAATACATGGAATTGAATATTGTGCAGCTCTTCCCTCTTTTTGACTAGTACTTCACAAGCATTTATTCTCTAATATAACCTTGTGTTGCTGACATTTCTACATGTTGGGCAGTCAGTTTGTTATCTATCTAGGCTGATGTCTTTCCAGCACTGAAAAATGCCCAGCACGGTCCAGTTCAGAGGAATACACAGTAATTGCTTGCACAGCTCTATTGATATACCACCTATTTCTTTGGCTTGACAATTAATAAAATAGAAATTTATCTTATAACATATACAAACAGTCTGACAGCATTTTTTGATATACAGATTACCTTGCGTAGTGCTGAATTTTTTGTAGCACCAAAATGCAGAATTGATTAACAGCAGTCAGTTTCACATAGCAGTAATGGGAGCAGGGTATTACAATGAGTCACACTGCGTGAGATAGTTCCAAGAATCATTATGCCTCTCACAGTGAAAATCAAGAAAATTATGTCAGTATGGAATAAATTTTTAAAAGATCCAAACCATGAAATCTGAGTAGTAGCCTTGATAGAAAGTGTACAAAAAACTTGGGAAACAAGATAAGGACAAAACAACCCCCATAATCTGCTAAATAGGCACCTCACAGAGCAAAGACTGTGGTGTTACTAATTTTTTTTCTGTCCTTAGTTCTGTCAGCAGCAACATGCTAATGTTTAGAGCTCTCTCCTGAGCTGTCTGCTGTTCTGTCTTGTGTCTGTGTCATGCAGGTTAGACTGAGCCCGTATTCAGGATGCCCTCTTTTAGCCTTGTTGGCTCATTTGTGGCTATAGTCTAAATAAGACTTCAGGTAAAATGATAGTTTACTCAGATTACACTGTCACTGCCCTTAATCTAGAAAGATGAGAACGTTTCCCTTAAACTACTGTGGAAAAAAAATGAGAAAGTGATTGTATTTCCTAGAGCAAAAGGAGTTATGGACTATATCTTCAAATATACTTAATGATATATACAAATATACCGTCATTAGGACAAGATGATGTATCCTGGAAGACATAGCAGTTGAGCTTTTGCTCTGGGTCACATAAACTCAAATTAGGTGAGTCAAAGGCTAATAAGCTGATATTACCCCTATGAATATTAATACTGTGAAGATAAGAGGTCTTATCAATCCTTTCCTAGAAAAATGAGTAATTCTAGACAGTGCTTTTGTGAGACTTAGTTGATTTTATTGGAGGATTCGCCAAACTTTTGATAAGCAGGATCACATGAAGATCTGTTTAAAAAATCCCAAGACCAGTATATGAACTTCCCCTATAGTGAGGATTTTGTTCCTGCATCAAATACTACATTTTAACTTTAACAGGTCACAGCATCAAAAATGCTCCTTGGCTTCCTATAGTATTCTATTACAGTGTCTGAGGAATGCACTCTACTGTTTCTCTATGTTGCAGTTTATAGCAGAGCATTTAAATTAAGTGCTACACTGCACTTATATATAGTGTCACCATGAAGTGTAATTTGTGTATTGTTGAAATACTTCTCCAGTAATTCAGTAAGACAGGATTTTCCACAAAGCACCTAAATTGCTGAGTTATGGGCTGTCTGGCCTGTCCCTTTCCTCTTTGAAAAGTATTACAGTTTATCACCTGTAGTAGCTTTCAAATAATAATAATAAGCACAGTAATGTTTTTATCTCTTATTGCTCAAATACACAACCAACTTACAACACAGGTCTTTTATGGGGTGTGCAAAACAGAGAAAGACAGTTATTAATACCTCTTGTCTGAAATACAAGTCTCCAGGGGTAGCTGCAATGTGTCTGCTGTGTGGGGTGGTAATGTAGCTTTCATGCAGCCATGCCTATACACTGTTAGGGACAGATCTTGGGGTGGTAAAGCTCTTCTATCCCCTCTACTCTGAGATTTTTTTCCCTCCTGAACAGCACTAACTGCTATAAGAGCTGTCACAAGTGAATAACTTTTAGTTCTATCGTGAGCTTCAGCTTTTATGTTGGTGACACAGCTCATGGAATAAAGTAGGGAGCTAGAATACTGGAGGATTGGAGAGTCCTCCAGTGTTCTAGGAATAAAAAGGAACTGGCTTCCAGTTCCTTTTAAAAATAAGTTCTAGTAAAATGCTTTCTGCATCTGCATCATACCCAAAGACCTGGAAGAGATCTCTTATTCTGTAGATACACCAGAGGAAGAAGGGCACACCTCTATGTGTTCATATCAACACATTTTATCTTTCTATGAAGTTCAGTTTGGAGATACAATTTTAAATTTTTGCGGAAAAAACATTTTAAGCTGCATCTGTACTTGCTGGGTGTGCTTATAGCACCCACTTTTCTTCTAGCTGCATGATTCCATGTAATCACTGGATGTGTTTTCTAGGTTTGTTTTGTGGCTATATCTATTTCTGTCTGATTTCATGTGTTTTCTTTATTTCTTAAAAATTTGTCTTTATCTCTCATGTGCCTGATCATTTAGATGCAAAAAACACAAAACCACAGTTAAGTTAATATTCAGATACGCTCCTCTGTAGTAGTGTTCTCAATACTTTCTTCAAGCATTCTGAAATCTGTAAATTAGCTTAGGACTTCATTTTATCTCAAATGTTGGGTTCAGTGTAGCAAATTTATTTTCCTTATGCTATTAGAGTTAGACAGACTCCAGCAGCAATCTTCTACCCTGTTTAAGTCTCTGTGTTGCATAGTCCCTTCTCACTTTCACTGTTACCCGAATATGATGTTAACATGATGTCAACTCAAGCTTAATACACTTCACTGCTAATGCACATTTCAGTATATATGATAAACCTCCTTGTGTTTGCTAGTTGTATAAGCTCATCAGACTCTGCATTGAGGCCAATATTTTACCATTAAAGTGCTTTTCTGGGAAATTCTCTTCAGCTGTAGGAGATCAGCAAAAACATTAGTTTCAATAAAAAATAGTGTCTTACTGTTGCATGTGAAGTATCTGTTTAGAGATGTCTGTCTTCATCTTTGCAAGCTTTCAATAGCAACACAATGATCTTTATCAAAAGATGATCCAAGATGATCCTGTTACCGTCAGCAGCAGAAGGCATGTGTCCAGGTAGAACAAAGGAGCACTTATTGACGCATCACACTGATAATGCCGAATGATAATATTTTTGCACAACCTTAAAAATTATGGTGCAGATGCTGGGGAAGTGATAGAAAGTGTTAATCACAATTGAATGTTTTGTGGAGGAAATACATACACTCCAACTGTAAAATGCCAGTCAAATTCTGGATAATAACTCTTTACCTGTTACTGCACAAAGAAGACCCTAGATTCCTTCTTGTTTGCAGCCTTACGTATTTTACTGCTTTTCTTTGATATTAAGTAAAGCTAAGAAGTTGTGCTTCATGGTTATCTGTAGTAGTCCCTAAATAAATTGAACTGCATATAAATTTTCAATGAATCACTAGTGGCTTAGTAAAGTGTATGAAAGGAACTGGGGAACTAGGGAGTGGTTGAAAAAAGAATATAAAGAACAATTATAGATGAATGAAAAGGGAAGATATCTGTAGTTTCTTCTTGCCTGAAAACTGTGACTGTAGGGATCATTACACGTCACCTGTTCTCTCTGTACAGAGGGGAAATTAGACAACAGACACATTGAACATGCATAGTGTTATAGGAGTGCTACCTATTTCTACTATTTCATGGTAATATCTCTTAATCTTCTCATTAATTTCCTACTACCATCTATTTCTATAAATTCCACTGATGTGTCTAAGCTGCTGTCCCACATGTAGAAACTCAAGAGAATCCATTAGCACCTGACTTCTCATGTGTTGCTTCTGAAGAAACATTGCTAAGGAATATTAGTAACAGTTTCAGAAGAGACCTGTTGAGTAACATGTTCATACCAATGTTTTCAGAGAACATATCAATTAGATATTATGATGGATATGATACATATGAGAGGAGTATTTTAATTTATTCTCTATATAAGCATGATCTCAGTTTGGATAATTTTCTGCTTATTGATGGGCAACAGAGACATCATCTCTTATTAAATTTATTGAGACTGAGAAAATTAAGCAAGAGACCCACTCCAAACCACAGATGTTTCTAAGGAGAAACACTACTCTTCTGAAATAGACTATCTCTCTAAAGCCTTCAACATTTTTATTGTCTCATGAGTGGTAGAGTGGGACTGTGGTACAGCATACAAGTGAGCTAGGTCAAGTTTTGTCACTATGCTTAGAGATTTGGTTGCTGGAACTTAGTGTAAATCTCCTTCTTCTGGAACTGCCCTCTTCAGCTATGTTGCAGCTATGAATCTTCAAGCCCTCCAGTCAGACAAATCTAAAATTATTCTTTTACTCTTCTTTAATCTCAGCCAGTCCTTTTTCTTTCATGTTTAAGAAAATCTTTGAGAATTCTCTGAGAAGTATTTTCATCCTCCTTGTTCTTCTTCAAACCATAGAATATTTTTAGAATTCTCCTGTCCTACTTATTTTTTCCATGAGAGAGACTTCATGGCATCACTTTGAGGCTTATGTATTTGAGTGCTGAAGGAAAGTGGAACTATTTTTTCTGTTTTCATCTTATTTCTTGAAAACTGTTTGCCGTGTTCCAAAACCCTGTATTCATGAAATGGTGTAAAGGAGTACAAAGCAGTAATTGCCAAGAATTTCTTGAAAACTCTGCATTCCTAATGACCAATCCACACTTCCTGTGCACTAGCCTTTGTTTTCACTCCACAGATGGCAGTGGTGACAATGAAGAAGGCAGTGCAGCTGAGAATGAAGAAAATGTCAAAGGAACAGGTCAGTAATGTGGATTATTTTGAGGCAGATTCAGACATTTTCTGACTATGAATATGAATGAAAGAGTAGGAAAGGTCTCCTCCTAACATACTGCCTTCTCTCATGTGTTTTTATTTTTTTTAAATTGATCACAGATAAAGGGAGGAAGAGAGCAACTCCAAGAACTGCAAGAGGCCACGGCAGGGGGAGAGCCAGGCATGGTGATGAAGAGAATGAGGATGATGAAGATGGGACAAGGAGAGCTGGGCATCACAGGCACAGAAACCGTAGAAGAGGACGAGCGGCTGGAAATGAGGGCAGTGATTCTGATGCAGAAGCTGCAAAAGCCAGGAAGAACCAGGCAAACCAGAAATCCAAGGAAGATGATGAAGAAGAGGAAGATGGGAAAGGGGGTAAGAGTGGGAAAGGCAAAAATGAGAAGAAAGTGGACAAAAAGCCTGATAAGAAAGGGAAAAAAGAGAAGGCAAATAAGAAGAAAAAAGACAAAAAGAAATCAGGATCTGGGTAATTCAGTAATTTTTTTTTTCTTACAATAAAGCCTGCATAAAACTTGCTTTCATTTACACCTGTGAAATACCAAGAGTCAGCAGGACTCATATGTTACAGCTGAATTAAAGCCAGACAGATATATTTTTTCCTGCAGTAAGGAAGCACTGGGTGAGTGAATGGGAACTTTCCACAGAGTCATATCTAATTCAGTGGAGTGAAGTCAGAGTTTTGTCACAGGTCCAGGGTGGGACCTCAGGAAATGACCAACCAGACCCTTTTGGGACTGCTGATACCCCATGGATTAGGTCAAATCTGGTCAGGCAGAATGGGAACTCAAGCCAGGGTCACCCTTATTGTGGTTAAAGATCCAAGGTTTATGAGCTGTTCTCTAGCAAAAGGGAGAGAAAATGATAGAGGAGAGAAGAAAATGACAGAGAGAGGTGATAACAGGTGAGATCTCTCCTGCTTTTTCCTTTCTAGAAAAATAAGATCCCCCAAACTCCAAGCTGATAACCTGACAAACAGCCAGGGTCTAGTTTTATTTCCAGTATAGAACTAAAATCTTTATGCTTCTCACGTTCTTTTTTCCCAGCCAGGTTTGAGCCAGATTTTTTATAAAAGATTGGTGTCAAAATCTCAAAAACCCAGAACCAAGGACTGAGATGGGATTTTCCAGTCTGTCTCTCACTCACTTCCTCTTAAATATCACTGTTCAACTTTCCAAAGCATCTAATGCAACCAGGGGTCTTTGGAAGAACCCACTGACATACAGCACTTCAAAAAATCATTTCTATTTTTCTGCCATCCTAGGATTCCTTTGCTCCTTTTTCCCTCCTTGTGCTTTTGAAAGGAAGCAACCCATGGGAATGGTGTATAATGCAGCAAATGGAGCTAGGCATGGTTTTCTCAATAGAGAGGGAGAGAAAATCCCATCCTGCATTCAGTACTTACTACAGCTTTTTCTGTTCCCAGAGACATTACTGGAGAGAACAGTGGGAGTGAAAGGAAAAAGTACAATGAGATATGTTGTTGTATTAATTTGTCTGTCTGTCTCATTTCTATATACTTCTACTTCATTTCCTTTCCCTATGAGAGTACCTAAAATCTTACAGCTGCAGCTAGAGCATCATCACCTCACCACTGTGAGTTGGGTTGGACTTTTAGGAAGCTGGTTACACTTGCAGGAACAATCCGTGGGTGTCAGATGCTTCCCCAAGAGCTCTGCCCGCTCTATCTGGAATGCTGAAGGTGTAGTGCTGGTTCACCTGCAGCTCTGCACTTCATGTGCAAGCTTTGCTTTTCATACTTAAATAAATTACAAGTCTACGTGAAGTGTGTCCTCCCTTCTGTGCAAGTGTGAAGTCTCAAAGTTAACTAAAATTAACACAATGTTTTTCTGTGAAAACTTCTGTCCTATCTGAGTTTGGATGATGTTTTTTGTTCTTGCTTTTGTTCAAAGCTCTGATTCTGACTCTGAGGAGGAGCCAATTACAGAGGAGGAATTGGCCAAGCTGAAAGAAGAGGTAGAAGAAAAAAAGAAACTAATTGCCACACTACGAAACAAACCATGGAAAATGAAAAAGAAGTTGTCTGTCCTGAAGTACGGTTTATTTTTCATAATGAATATCTGCTATTCTGCTTTGCACTTTGCACTGTTTTTCTGAATTATTGCTGTAATTTTCGACCTACTCACAAAATTAATTTCAAAACATTTCTAATCTCTCTTTCCCAGTATGTGTTTTCACAGTAAGTAGAGGTGAATGGTATTGCAGATCCATGCTTTCTTGTCCCGTAGAGCTGAAATCAAATATGAAAAGCTAATATATTTTTCTTTTTGGAATTTCTGTTATAACCCCATGCAAAATCTTTCCTTTTTCTCAGTTAGGTTGATGATGGTAAATTCTACCATTGGTAAGATTAATATCTCATTAACATCTCTCAAAAAAATGAGAAATTTCATGATTACCTCAAGATTACTGGGGGGAGAAAAGAGGATTTATCTCTCTAGTCTAAATTTTTTGAAAGAAAAATGGATTTTTTTCAACTTAGGAAAAAGCAAACTGATTGGAAACTGAACTTGCATTTTGGTTCATTTTAACACATACCACATAGAAAACTACCCTAGCACACCAATTGCTATATTTTCACGAAAGCTAAAAATTTTCATTTACAGTTAAATTTCCACCAAGCACAGAAACTGGGTAAATGGAGAGAAATTAATTCTTTTGTTAAAAACTGATATGCTCCTCTGTTTTGAATAGCTCATTCCCTGCAGCACTGATCAAATGCCAACAAAATCCATGTACATAAAGACTGGTATTATTGGCATTATTCTTGCACATGTGAAAAATGGACACATGCTGGCTTTAATCGCCTTAAACTTGTAAATCAATAATGTGACTTTTGAATACTCTTATATTAACATTTCTTACTCTTGAGGCTCTTGGTAAACAGTTGTTATTAGTGAGTATTTCCCTATGTCATCTGCTTCTTCCCCTGTGGAGGATTTAGAGTATTTTGAGATGTGTAGAGAAAAAGAACAACCTATCTTCTTAGAGGTAGAAGAACAAATTGCCCAATTCTTTGTATTCCAGCTTTCACAGTAGAGGGATACTTCTCTGGAGATTTCTTCTCAGCATTATGAGAAATGTTATTTAGTGTAAGCCAAAACAAGCCTCACTTCCACATTTTTTTCAGTATCAGCACCATTTTTTCCCCCCAAGAATGAAAAAAAGTACTCTCCAGGAATATTCCGTATATTCATGACAAAATAAGACTCAAAAAATATACTCTTTTCTTATTATTTTGAACAGTGAATGTTAGCATCGATTAGGACTTTTCACTGTAAATGTTATTTTTTTAAAAGAAGTGTTGTCAGAACAAACAATTTTTTTTGGAAATATTTAATTTCCTCTAAAATTTGTGTTCTAAAAAAAATATTAAATTTAAAATTGTTCAAATAGTTTACTTCAACATTCTCAAAGTAACTTTTTTTCATGGCTTAGAAGGTATATGGTGGGAAAGATGATTTATACTTAGCTTCAGTGACTGCTTTGCAAAATGGTAAATCTTTTCCTTTATTATTCTGTTCTGAAAATGTATGATCAAACAATAACTTTAGAACACAGATGCAGAACTAGTTACTCTGCAAAAATGCCTTCTGTCGAAACACGGCTGAGAGCTCATTGTGAAAATAAGATTCTTAATAGAACTGCACCGGCAATTTAGATCAGCTCTAATTTCTAATTTAGATCTCTGTATCTAAAAAGATGTATTTCAAACAGCCCATAATTATTCTCTGAAGAACTGTGACTAGATGAGGCTACTGCTTTGTTGCAGAGTGTCCTGTGGTTTGAAGTTGAGCTGTACCAATATGGTCAGACTCTAACCTCATCCTGAGATGTTATGGTCAGATCTTTAGAGGTCTGGAGATACAAAAAAAGTGAAGCAGAAGACACAGAGAGGGATGGAAACATATTATGCAGAAATAGCATCACCACTTTCCTAGGCCTTAAGCAATAGATATGTTAGGCTGGGGACATAGTGGTCTGAGAGTTTAAGCGTGCCTGGAATCCAGACTTTTTCTCAGTTCCAAGACAAATATTCTCTATCAGGAGAGTTTTCTTGATCTATTCATTTTCCTTCCACTGATTTATATTGTTTGTGAGGGCTGTTGTTTTATATTTCCTATGGGAGATGATAACTTGTGCACATTTCTTCTTGTCACTGCATACTCAGGTCAGCACAAAATTACCTGAAGAGCCATCAGATGATCATGACCATCAATCATTACTTACACACCTGAGATTTAGAGAGGGGGGAAAACTATTGAAAAGATTTGATTGACAGAGTCCCTTAGGAGTCAGTCCTGAGGGGAAAAGGAGTCCAGGAAGGCTGGATATGCTTTAAAAAGGAATTTTTAAATATTCAGGAGCAGGCTTGTTAAATATTCAGGAGCTGGCTTCCTCCCCATGTGTAGGAAGACAAGTTGTCGGGTGAAAGACTAGACTGGTTAAATAGAGAACTTAGGTTTGAATTTAGGCAAAAAAAAAGAACCTATCATTTCTGGAAGGAGGGTCAGATAACTTGAGAGGACTGCAAGGATGTCATGAGGTCATGTATAGAGGAGATTAGAATGACCAAAGCCCAACTAGAATTTGATTTGGCTGCTATAGTTAAAGACAACAAAATAGCTTCTACAAATACCTTGACAGCAAAAGGAGAGTCAAGGGATGTCTCCATTATTTGTTGAATGCACAGGCACCATCCCGAGAGTGTTTAACAGGTATCTGGATCTGGCAGTGGGTAATATGGCCTAGTGGTTTAGGGGTTACAGTGGTAGTGCGGAGTTGAAGGTTGGACTGAATGATCTTAAAAGTCTCTGCCAACCTTGACTGATCTATGATTCTATGATTTTTGGGTTAGAAGGTACAAAAAAAATAAAACTCATGGACCACAACTTCAGCTGTTGCAAATTGGTGAACATCCAGGGAAAGCTATCTCAACCTACCTCTGAGGGTCTACTTTTGGGAACTGCATCCCAGTGTGTGTATTTTTTCTGTTTGAGTTTTGCAACAATATGAAGGAAAGGGTTGAGTTTAAATGCTGTGCTACTGTATTTGCTTCTGGTATACTCATCTCACTGCCCTTATTAATGCTCATACACTTGAGATAACCAAAAGTTTGTGCTATAAAATCACAAAGTCTGTTAGTAAGTATGTAGTTTATATCCAACAGCAAAGCTTGTCATGATACTAATATAACCAGAGAATTGAGCACGAGAATCCAGAAATGTGCCGACAGTGGTCTCACTTTAAAGTTGTACCACAAGCCAGTTAGTAAACTGTGAAAACATGTGAAATATAAATAAATAATAAAATGTATATTTATATAAAAAGACAGTACAGTGCCATGCTTAGGCTTTTTTAAGGACTTCCAGGTAAACACAGACCATAAAGAAAGACATGAGAACTTTTTGGTTCTTTTTTTTTCCCTAAGAAAATCAGAGCAGTATAAAGTCTGCGTAGGATCACAGAATGGTTTGTATTGGAAGGGACATTAAAGGTCACCTAGTTTCAACTCCCTACCATGGGCAGGGATGCCTTCCACTAGACCAGGTTGCTCAGAGCTCCATACAACTTTGCTTTAAACATTTCCAGGGTTGGAGCACTCATAGCTTTTCTGGGCAACCTCTTCCAGTGCCTCACCACCCTCACAGTAAAGAATTTTTTTCATAATATCTAACCTAAACCTACTCTCTTTCAGCTTGAAGCCATTCCCCCGTGTCCTATCAATACATCCTCTTGTAAAATGTCCTTCTCCATCTTTCTTATTCTGGAAAACTGCAGTTAGGTCACCCCAAAGCCTTCTATTTTCCAGGCTGAACAAACCATGTTCTCTCAGCCTTTCCTTATAGGAGAATTGCTCCATCCCTCTAATCTACTTTTTGGCCCTCCTTTGGACTTACTCCAACAGTTTGATGGCCTTCCTATGCTGGGTACTCCAGTGCTGAATGCATCACTCCAGTGTATCAGAGTGGCAGAATCACCTCCCTCACCCTGCTGGCCTTGCTGCTGCTGATGTAGTCCAGCACATGGTTGGCTTTCTGGGCTGTGAGTGCACATTGCTGAGCCATGTGCAGCCTCTCATCAGCTGGCACCCCCAAGCCCTTCTCAGGAGGGCTACTCTTGACCTGTTCATCCCCTAGGCTGTTTGATTGCTCCAAACCAAATGCAGCACCTTGCACTTGGCCTTGTTGAACTTCATGAGATTCTCATGAGATCACTTCTCAAGCCTGTTCAGGTCCCTCTGGATGGCATCCTGTCCTTCAAGTGTGTCAACAGCACCACTAACTTCATGTCATCTACAAATTTACTAAGGGTGCACTTGATCCCTTCATCTATATCATTAACAAAGATACTAAATGACACCAATCCCAACACAGACCTCTGAGGGACACCATTTGTCACTGATGTCTGTTGGGACTCTGAGCCATTGACCACTACCATCTGGATTTAACCATCTGACCAATTCCTTACTCATTTAACAGTCCACTTATTGAGTCCATATCTCTACAATTTAGAGAGCAGAATGTTGTAGGAGACCGTGTAAAGGCTTTACAGGAGTCCAGGTGACCCTTCCCTTGTTCACAGGTGTAGTCACTC
Organism: Pipra filicauda; assembly: GCF_003945595.2. NCBI lineage: Eukaryota > Metazoa > Chordata > Aves > Passeriformes > Pipridae > Pipra > Pipra filicauda. The sequence goes on along the minus strand of NW_024104509.1, from coordinate 1,998,167 downwards.
CATCACAGAAGGCCACATGCTAGGGAGAGAACATATTATGGTGATTTTCACTAATTTTTTAGCATAATTTATTTTATTACAGGACTCAGATTACCCATCAAGACAGGTGAATTGGAAATAGGTTTATTTTGATAGACATGCAAACCCCAAAGATACATTAAGATGCATGTATAAGATAGTGAAAAATTCTCATCTTTTGATGCACTCTTTGTACTCCCATAAATCAGTATTTAATCTCTCTTACTGTGGACATACTGGTAGTCCTGGAGGCCAGACTGGTTGTCCTGGAGGCCAGCTGGATATTAAATAACACTGTAATTTTCCCATTATTACTGCTGAACAGCTTTTCAAGTGGCCTGTGCCTGACAACAGTTCTTTTGAAATATGTTTTTAGCCAAACTTTTTAAGACTTGGAGAAGTCCTGGATGATCATTATTAATGTGACATTTCTTTTTAATGAGTTTCTAGATCTTAGAGTCTGAAACCTTCCTGACCTGTTACTGAAAGATGTGATCAATCCACTTAAATCCAATTCATTAGCAACAACCTCTGAGAGCTGTAATTCATCCTCTCTCTGCAACACAGAAGTGCCCTAGGTACCATACACCTAGCACTTTGGAAGCTGTAACTCCACACCTAATATTAATTATTAACTCAGGCTTCTCCAGGACAATAATGCCTGGCCCCATGAAACATTTACTAGTTCTTGCATCTGTAATTCACTTAATAAGCTTTCTCTGAAGTTTCTTTAAACTCACAGTTAGCTAAAGGGGCACACTTTGGCCTATCTTGTGATATAGATAATTTACCTATAACACGATACCAGTAATTACAAAGCTCTGTTTTGTTGCTCTGTGTTGATTTTGACACATCCTCATGTTAGTGAAGTCTCATTACTTCCAAGTGGGCATGAATATGTATGTATGTTATGTGCTTTTGGTTTTTGTTGTGGTTTCTAAAGTAATTATAAGACTACTTTTTATTACTTGATCATTCTTCCTGTTCTCACATTTTATTCATAGCAAAAAAGAAATGGAGGAAAGGACAAAGTGTGACAAAAGGCTGCAGTGATGTACAAATAGAGATCTTTCAGTGAGATAGTTTAGACATCAAGGTATAAATCTTAATTGAGTAATCTATTGAATTAATTTAACAAAAAAACAGTGTGTGTCACAGATATGGAAAGGACATGGCAAGCCTGGTCCCTGACTGAAGTCCCTGAACTTTAAGGCCAGGAGGCTTAAGTAACCCATGAACCACAGAGGTTGGGAATAACCTAGTGGGACTAGTTCGCTGCAGAGCTGGTGGGGAAAGAAAAGATGAGGAGCAGAACTAAAACATATTCTGTTTGATGACTCCAGCATCATCTGGTAGTTATGCTTTCTGTATTAATTCTTTGCATGTAACTGTACAGATGTTTCAGCCTCATTACTCATAGGGCCTTTATTAAACTTTTTTTCTGCACTGAATTTGCTTTTCAGATAAACCATTAAAGCTCTGGTGGGAATTTTTCATAGTATCAAGTTGTTATTGAATGTTGCATTTAATTACCAATTAAATAAGATCTATAAGTGATGCAAGTATTCATGGATGCAACTAACAGACAGGCTGCTGTGGGGCCCTTAGTAACTCCTCTATATATTTCCATGTGGTGAGGTTCTCTTGTAAGACTTAGCATCTCTAAAAGAGCAATATGAACTTGTTATTAAGAAAGTTATTGGTGAAATCCACCACACACTGAAACGTAAGACATGCTTGTAGAACATTAAAAGCAACTTGATTTCATTTATTCCAGCAGTGGAAGAAGACTTCAACTTTTCTTTCGCAAAATAATTGTTTTTTTTAATATTCTTTCAAATACATAATAATAATAGCATAAAAAAACATTTAGATTGGAAAAGGTCATTATGATCATTGAGTTCAACCATTAACCCAGCACTGCCAAGTCCCTCATCAAACAAAGTCCCTCAGCACCACATCTATATTTCTTTTAAAAACCTCCAGGGATGGTGTTTCAACCACTTCTCTGGGCAGCCTATTTCAATGCTTGACAACCCTTTTGGTTAAGCAAATTTTCCTAATATCCAATCTAAACCTTCCCTGGCACAGACTGAGGCTGTTTCTTCTTGTCCTGTTGCTTGTACCTGGAAGAAAAGACTGACTCCCATCTCACTACAGTCTCCTTTCAGGAGTCAAACTGAGAGTGTTGTTGATCCCCTCTTCCAGATCATCAGTAAAGATATTAAACAGGATTAGCCACAGTATTGAGGTCTGGGAAACACCACCTGTGACTGAACACCAGATGGACTTAACTCCATTCACCACCACTCTTTGGACCATATAACCTGTGCTACTTTTTTATTAATTATGTGATGATTATTGAGTATGTGATGACTTTGGCTAATACTTCTCAAGAATGGGAAATATTATTGACACAGTTTTTGATGCATATTTGAAACATCCACTTCTCATGGTCACTGTGATATATGCATTAATGCCAGTAGTTCTATTAGTTAAAACAAAAATCAAAGTGCATTGTTACTGACTAGAACAAAATTCAGTGTAAATGGAAAATGAAAGCAATACTGCAAGTCCACCATTTGGGCTTAGCTGATTTCTTTCCAGATTTATACAAGAATTTATAAGTACAGGAAAACAATGTATTAAAAAAATGAGAGGAGTTACTTCATACTTCTTTCATGAAACATGAAAGTAGCTTCACAAATATTGTGCATGAATCCCACTGGTTTTGTGCTCCAGCCTTACCTTGGAAACTGAGTTGGCTGCATGCATAACCACCAACTAAGAAGTAACTGGTTTGTTTGTGATGCAGTGATGAACTCAGTCCAATGCACAGAAACAAAGTGAAAATCAGAGAAAAATAAGTTATAAAGCAGAAACATTTGAGGAAGAAGGGATGCAAGGAGAGATGAAACCTCAGCCACTGGCAAAGCAAAATGTACGGAAGCATCCAGTAGAGTCAGCAGCATAAAACCCCTATGTCCAGTTAACCACCTTCAAAAAATAATGTTTTGGTTTGTCCTGAAGAAAAAACTGAAATACTAATAACACTCCAACTTGAAATATTGCTTGATGGAGGGTCAAGGAGGCAGAGGAGGATAAGAAAAACTAGTTTTAGTAGAATGCCTGTGAAAATATTTTAAAATAAATCAAAAAGGGCTTGAATTAGGCATTTAAAATAAATATTTTCATGAATTTCATTCTGAAAAATCCTATCCTGTTTTTGCTTAGCTTCATTTTATAGCAGAACAAGTTTGTGGAGAGCTTTAGTGTTCATCTACAGGTGCAAGATGTGCTCATATCTGCTACAGAGGATTTTTTTACTTATTAATGGTTGTTTTCTTATTATCTCCTTAAATTTCTTACTGCTTCACTGTAAAAAAACCCCAGCCTACAATTTAAAGTCTTCATATTCCTCAGCATAACATAATTAGTGACTGAAAACACAAGTTTTCTACAGCTCTGTAGGTTTTGATTTCAGAAATTTTTCATGAACAAGTCTAAATTACTTAGAGATCAAAATGATAGTTGGAGGGTTTCCTTTCTAGTTCAGAATACGATATGCTGACCTGGGAGACTGGCACATGTTCAGTTTATCGATTTTGTCTGCTTTTATGGCAGTGTTCCAGCACTGGCTGCTGAATTTAGGAGGAAGCTGCCATCTGCTGTTAGGACTGCCTTAAATCTGTTGACTGCAGCAAGATTTCAAATACTGACTCTTGGATTTAAAGGGGTCTCCTGGACACTGGTTTCCTGAAGCTGAACCAATCTATTTTCTATGACTAATCTGGGAGGGCTGAAATTTAAATGTAGATTTTTTTTAAGTATCAAAATTAAAGAATGGTCTGTGACCACTGAACCATAAAATCTTGGAAGGACTCAGAGTGGCTTGGAGAATAAGAAACACACAGTCAGTGCCAATGTTAGCTAAATACAGAAAGATCAGACTCCAAAATCCAGAATACAAATGTGATCTAGAAGCACAGAATTGGGAACAAGGAATCTAGACCCTTAAAATGACACTGACTCGATCCTCAAGGAACAGCTCTGAAGTGGTGAATACGTGGACTGTATTCTTTAACTTACATATATTTATAAGCAAAACTTTAGTCTTATGGGGGCTAGTGAAGTTACACTTCTAAGAATGACTCTGGGAATGATACAGCTAGAGAAGATATATGCAGAAATTCTCAAGAGTTGAATTAAACCTAGTATTGAGTAGCATAGCCACAACAGAACCAAGGCTTTAGTGTATACCTATCTCCAAAACAAATAATGAAAATAAATTTTCCTTAGGTAGCTGGGCAGCAATTTATTTTAAGTGGGACCAGGAGGAATAGCAGTTTGTAAATCATGCAAATGAGCAGTAGCTGAACTTCTAAATTCACTGTGACTAAAAATATTTGATAACATTGACTGGATGTAGGTGGATCTCAGAGCTACAAATACACTTGGATTGGAGCAGATTTCTGAAATTGCTTGTACTTTTTGCACTACATATGATTAGTATTCTGTGAAATACAAAATTTCAGAGATTTTCTTTCCCAACATTACTAAGGGAACAAGATTTTATAAAACTCTATGAGGAGCTGAAACACAAAAAATTAAATTAATATGGTAGAGATAATATAAAATTTACTGTATCATTGTCTATATCTCTCTTTTGCCATTATTTTTCAGGGAAGCCCAACTTTTTGTTGAAAAGTTTGAAGGTGCTCTTGGAAAAGGGAAAGGAAAAAAATTCTATGCATACAAAGTGATGATGACCAAGGTAAATTGTTTCACTAACTTCCTGTAAAGCTAATGGCGAACCTTTTGTAAATTATTGCCATAGATACTCATCTTCCAAAGTAGAGTTCCTTGTCTTTCTTTGCATTTTAAAACTTTTATTTCCACTGCCCTTGCATGAAAGTATTTCTAATGAGAGCTGACAGTTGGATTGAAACTTCTTGTCAAAACAAAAATCAACTGTTTTACAGGAGTTTTCAAGAATTTAATATCTTGTGAAAGTTAATTTCTCTTGGTGTAGATTGGGTATTTTTGTGGACTGAATCTAGAGTTCAGTCTTTCTCTTGAGATTTGCATTCTTCCAAACACATATTTTGACTTAGTTTTATGTTCTGACACTCCTTTACAGTACAAATCTAACTGTGTTGAATTGGAATAGTTTGGGAGATTCACTTCAAAAGCACACTGTTGCCCCAAACTAAAATGCTGATGCAGAAAAATGCTAAGAATATTTGTCAGGACTACTTGTTATGACCAGGTTTACCCTTAGTTAGACTGGATTTTTGCAAGCAACCGTGTGATCCCGTCTCCTAAGCATTGATGGTCACAAAAAGTAATCAGGCTTTCAAACTCAGTTGGACATAGGAAGCTCAGTTACAGAAGTTAAACTCATTAATAGATAAACTCCTGGGTAAAGTATTTGTAGTTAAATGACATAGCTTAAGCTCCAGATTTAAATTTTGAATAGCAAAGGAAATAAGAAATTAAGTCTCAGAAACAATTCTAAAAAAAAAGAAAAAGAAAAGAAAAAGGAAAAGAGAAAGAAAGACAAAAGGGAAAAAAAAAGTAAAAGAAGAAAGAAAAAGAAAAAGAAAAAAGAAAAAGAAAAGGAAAAGGAAAAAGGAAAAAGAGAAAGAGCATGACACAAAAGGAAGTAATTAGTTAATAACTGTGGAAGAAATAGAAACTTCACACAAAGCCAATAGGAGACATATTCAGAACAAACAAAAGGAGATGGTTACTCTGTAGGCTCTTACTACAGAGGCTGTTACTCTGTAGACTCTGACAAAGGATGCTGTGCTTGGTTAAGGGCTTACATTAGCTCAAGGGAGAACTGAGCATTTGGACACTGAGATGATGGTGTGGTTTTTTTTTTTTTCTTTTTCTGTGACTCTTTTCAGAAATGGATGAAATTTCAAAGAGATTTCGAGAATTTTAAGACAGCCTGCATACCCTGGGAAATGAAAATTAAGGAGATTGAAAGTAAGTAAATAAAAATAGTATCAACTGTCATACTTCTGATGTCTGCCAAAATGATAAATTACTTCAGAATATGTGTCAGTATTCAATGTATAGTTTAAAATCAATTAGTATTTATTTTTTCATTAATATTGGTTGAGCTTGATATTATAGTTAGTTGAAAATTTCCCTGAGAGAGTATTAGTCACTTCATAGAAAAAATCCTCCATACACAGGTACCAGTTCAAGAGCCAGTGTTGAAGTTAGTCTTGGAAAGGTGGAAAAAAAAAAAAAAAAAGCTATTTCCTATCTTCACTTTATTTTGTCTGTATTTATAATATACAGATTATACTACACAGACTATACTGCAATTATTTCTGCTATTTTTCATTATCTTGATCTTCTTGTAATATGTATTTCTCTCATTCTCAGACACATATTATAGCACAGAGAAAATGATAGCAATCTTGGATGTCCACATATACTGGACATAAATATAAACAAGGCAACGTAGTTGGTACTATAGGTATGTTTGATAGTAGATGTTTGTCACAAGTCAGTTTTGCCTTGTAGTTCCAGTGATGAATTTAAATTGCAGCCCTTTCTTTGGAGCACATTTGACTTAACTGCATAGATACCTGAGTGAGGTTCTGCCACTGATGAAATGCAGATGAAAGTGCAATGAAACTTGTTTTAGAAAAGTTGCATTTGGAAGGATTTGTGGGTTGCATCAAAAGGCAATAACCATAACAGTAGAAAAACAGGAAAATGATAAATGGTGAATTTTGTGGGGCTTTGGATTGAAAAAAAAACCTTTGAGGAGAACTTATATAATGTCCTTAAACATACAGTCTACAGACTGTTTAACAGATTATCTATTCTCTTGAGGTGGAGTTTAGAACACATAATCTATTATGGATACATAATAGCTATCTTGGGGATTTGTAAGAGTAATGGTTCTGCAAGATTCTTTAAAGGAGTAGTCCTTGCACAAGCTCTTCTGCTAGTAATAACTTCCAACAGGCATATTTCTTTCCTTTTAAAATAAGAACGCAAAAATGGAACAGGATAATTTTTCCAGACCTGTTTCTGTATCTATTTATCTTTTCATTTGAAACAAGTAAAGTTTTTGCTGAAGGGTACCAAAATCCCAACGGGATAGTTTCATAATCTCAAGGGGTAAGATTGCAAAGTTTACTCCTTTTCTTTAAGTTTTTCTTCTGTTCAATATATTGCTAGGGAAAGCTGCAATTGCTTTTATTTGCAGAAAGGATCATCTGCCAGAATGCCAGTAATTTAAGGAAGCCTTCACCTGATAATAGGACTACCTTCACACTGCATACTGGTAGAACACATAAACTGCAAAGTAAAAGAAAGAAAGGGTACAAACACTTGCACTTAATATTGTTCTTCCCTTATGAAAAACTCTGGTGAGCACTCCAATAACAGCGCTGACAATCCCCATTGGCTAATTCTGTGCTGCTTCCTATTAACATTGGGCAGGTGCTGGCTTAGCATGTCAAGAATGCTTAAAATCCACATCTAACAGAAAAAAGAATAAAAGGAATCGAAATGTACTTACAGAGGTTACTTAATAGTAGCAAGTGTCATAGCTTTTATATGATCCTAGGTAGTACATATAACTAATACCTTTATATTTTTTATTTCTGTTTTCTCAGTTGGGTCAGTGAATACTAGTATGCAATATGCAAATAAAGCTAGTAGAATTATGGTAATAAAGACGATTAAAAGCCTCCACTGATTTTCTTTATTTTAAATAAACTTTGATCATCTTCATCCCTAGGTAAAATAACTTCAAACAGCTAATTTATCTGCCTTTTTGTCACATCTGATGTTTTCACAGGTCACTTTGGCTCATCAGTAGCATCTTATTTCATATTCTTGCGCTGGATGTATGGAATAAACATGATTCTCTTTGGACTGACCTTTGGACTTGTAATGGTGCCTGAGGTGGGAATCTTTTAAGTTTTCATTGAAAATTGCCATAGGAAACTGCCTTCTAACAGGAAAGGAAGGCTCGATATGCAGATGAAACCCAACTCATAGGGAAGTCTGCTGTCTCCAAGGGGCTTAGGTAAGAGACATTACTGAAAAACTCTCCAGTCTAATAAGGCCACCTGAATACTATCCATTACTGGTTGTTCAAGCTGGCAGCAATGGAATAACAAAGAATTCCGAGGACATCAAAAGAAGCTTAAAGGCCATGGGAAGATTTGTAGAGGGATCAGGAGCACAGATAGTGATTTCCTCAATCCTCCTGGCAACAAGAAATAATACTGATAGATCCATCAGGTCAATGAGCAGTCCAAGGTTGGTGTAATTGGAAAAATTTGGGGGTTTTTTGACCATGGGTTGATCTACTCAACACCTGGTCTAATGCATGTATCTCAGGGAGTAATAAGAGTTCAAGCCACAGGAGCTCATGGGCCTTGTTGACAGAGCTTTCAACTACCTTGGAAGGGTGAAAGAGACAAAACTAGGCTTACCAGCAATGAACAATGAGATGGCGTGCCAAACCAAAAAAACAAGCAGTAATGGGATTCCTCAATTTGCTTCAAGAGGTGTAGGCTAAAATGTAACATACCTGAAATGTTCCTACACCAATATAAAAAACATGAGGAACAAACAAGAGGAACTCAAAACTTTACCCCAATCCCAGAGATTTGATATCATTGCCATCAGTGAAACCTGATGGGATGAATCCTGTGACTGGAGTGCCCTGTTGGATAGTTACATGTTCTTCAGGAGGGATAGCTAGAACAAGAGGGGTGGAGAGGTCTCACTGTATGTAACAGAGGGGATAGAATGTATGGAGCCCACAGTTGGCAATGGCACAGTTGAGAGCCTCTGGGTAAGAATCAAGGGGCAAACAAATAATGCAGATGTCATTGTGGGAGTCTGCCGTAGACCTCCCAGCCAGGATGATGATGCCAACAAATCACTCCTTGAGGAACTAAGGGACACTTCCAAGTCAACCGCCCTTGTCCTTATGGGGGACTTCAACTTGGCAGAAATGAACCAGGAGCATCACACAGATGGTTCAGCCCTGGCCAGAAGATTCCTAAAAAACCTGAGTGACAATTTTATGGAACAGGTCCTAAGGGAGCCGACTCAGAAAGACGCTGTCCTTGGTCTGCTGCCTATCAACAGAGGGGATGTCGTGAGAGAAGAGGAGACTGATGGCCATCATGGCCACAGCTACCATGAACTGATTGAGTTTAAAATTTCTGTTGACAGGAGGAAAAGTGCCAGCAAAACCTCAACTCTGGACATGAGGAGAGCAGAATTCAGGCTGCTCAGGGAATTAGTAAGGAAGGTCCCCTGGGAGAAATGTTTTTGCAGCTGCTGAGGTCCATCGGTGCTGGTCACTTCAGACCACCTCCTAAGGGCACAGGAGCAGGCAATTCCCAAATGTTGGAAGTGAAGCAGGCAAGTCAGAAGGCCAGCTTGGCTGGGCAGGGATCTTCCTTGGAAAGACAGAAAAAAAGGAAGGTATATGCCCTGTGGAAGCAAGGCCAAGTGAGACTGGATGAATTCAGAGATGCTGCTTGCCATCGTAGGGAGAAAATTCATGTGGCCAAAGCTTGACTGGAGTTGCAGCTGGCCAGAAATGTGGAGGACAATAAAAAGAGTTTTTTCAAATCTATCAATGGCAATAGGCAGTATAGAAATATTACTGGCCCATTACAGGATGAGGATGGTCACCTCACAAAAAGGGACAGAGGTGTTTAACACTTTCTTTGCCTCTGTCTTCAACATCAGTAATGGATCAAGGGGGTCTCAGTGCCCTGAGCTGAAGGAGTGTGACTGCGAGATTGATCGACTCCCAGTTGACCCGGAAATTGTGCGGGATCTGCTGCTCCAGCTGGATCCCTACCAATCTATGGGGCCTGATGGGATTCATCGCAGAATCCTCAAAGAACTGGCTGATGTCATCACAAAATCTCTTTTCATGATTTTTGAGTGGTCTTGAGAATCTGGAGAGGTCCCAGCTGACTGGAAGCTGGTGAACATTGTTCCTATTTTCAAGTAGACCAAGGAGGATCTTGGAAACTACAGGCCTGTCAATCTCACTTCAGTGCCTGCTAAAGTTACGGAGAAGATTATTCTGGGAGGTATTGAAAAACATACGAAAGACAATGCAGTCCCTGGTCACAGCCAGCATGGCTTCGTGAGAGGAAAGTCCTGCTTGTCAAACCTGATTTAGTCTTATGAAAGGTAACCCATCTAGTTGCTCAAGTGAAGCCAGTTGATGTAATCCTTTTGGATTTTAGTAAAGCTTTTGATACTGTCTCTCACAGCATCCTTCTAAACAAAATGTCCAGCAGACAGCTGGATAAACACATCATGTGGTAGGTGAGCAATTGGCTCACGGGTCAAGCACAGAGAGTAATAGTGACTGAAGTAACATCAATGATCTGTCACTAGTGGGGTTCTGTAGGGCTCCATCTTAGGTCCTGTGCTCTTCAACATCTTCATAAATGACTGGGACACAGGATTGGAAAGGATACTAAGCACATTGGCAGACAGTGCAAAACTGGGAGGAGCTGTTGACTCAAAGGCTGAGAGGTCCTGCAGAGAGACCTTGACAAATTAGAGATGGGCAATCTCTAATCATATGAAGTTCAACAAGAAGAAGTGATGGATTCTGCACCTGGGATGGGGCATCCCTGGCTGTTGGTATAGACTGAAGAATGAGATGCTGGAAAGCAGTGTCATGGAAAGGGACCTGGGGGTCCTGGTCAACAGCAAGTTGAATATGAGTCAGCAGTGCCCTGGCAGCCAGGAGAGCCAACCGTGTTCTGGGAAGAATCAGGCCAAGCATCCCCAGCTGGGTGAGGGAGGGGATTGTCCTGCTCTGCTCTGCACTGGTGGGGCCTCACCTTGAATGTTGTGGCAGTTTTGGGCACCACAATATAAGAAAGATATTAAGCTATTAGAGAGTGTCAAAAGGAGGGTTGCGAAGATGGTGAGGGGCCTTGAAGGGAAGCCTTATGAAGAGTGGCTGAGGTTACTTGATGTATTCAGCCTGGAGAAGAGGAGACTGAGGGGAGACCTCATTGCAGTCTACAACTTCCTTGTGAGGGGAAGAAAAGGGCAGGCGCTGATCTCTTCTCTGTGTTTACCAGTGACAGGACCTGAGGGAATGGCCTGAATTTGTGTCAGGGGAGGTTTAGGTTGGATATTAGAAAAAGGTTCTTCAGCCAGAGGGTGGTTGGGTGCTGGAAGAGGCTCTGCAGGGAAGTGGTCACAATACCAAGCCTGACAGAGTTCAAGAAGTGTTTGAATGATACTCTTGGACATGTGGTGTGACTCTTGGGGATTATCCTGTGCAGGGTTAAGGGTTGGACTCAATGGTCCTTGTGTGTCCTTTCCAACTCAGTGTATCATGTGATTCTGTGAGATTTCATAGGATTGGACCCCTAAATAAATTTTTAATCTCTTTGTGATCTATTTGAAACTATTAAGGTGTACTAAGCCTGTAAAGATGTACTTTCTTTGTGGACAATTGTCTCTACAGAGAGATGCCTTGAAATAGACATGACAGAAAAAGGTAAAATGTATATAGGGTTGTCCACTGAAAGTGTGTTTTCCTGTGTCTGGGATGACATAGGTATGATTTTGTTTGATTGTTTCGGGGTTTCTTGTTTGTTTTTTTTTTTTTTTTTTGTTTTGGTGATTTTATGGAGAACTGAGTAAAGGAACTGAGACTAAGAAGAAACCAAGTGGAGTATCTTGACTAATATGTGCATTGCATTAGGAAGATTCTTTATGGGGCTCAGAGGATATTTTTAAATGTAATACTCACATGGTGATAAGGCCCAATTGGGCTGTAAATTCATGAGAGAGACCTGTCATGCTTTGTATTGTTTGCAGCATTACAATTAGTAATGGTACTTAGAGCAGATGTAATTCAAACAGATATTACTTCTATGAAATGTAACATTGTTTGGGTTCCTTTGAGCCATCATATCATCCTCCTGAAAGCAGGACTTTTATGGAATTAAAATTATGTGCCATCTCCCTGATTTGAATATTCCATATCCTCTTATCTTTCTTATTTTCTAGTAAGCAGATGGGAAACAATCAGATAGGAATTTCCAACAAATTCCTAGTACAGCATTTCAATAGTGTGATCCATTTTCCTTAGAAGCCAGAACAGACAAAATGCCCAACAGTTTTCAGGTTAACCCTGGAAGAGGACATATACTGTGCCTGAGCAAGCATCTTCCCAGTAGCAATGGGATTGTGAGAATCCAAAAACTGATTCCCTGCCATCTTCCCACACATTTCAATTAAAAAAACCACCCAATGAAATCCATAATGCAAGAAAAATTAATCTTCTGTTCTTCTCTGTAAGAAAAACAACATTGGTCAGAGAAATTTGGACTTCTGTGTTGCCTTTAAATGTAAGAGACATAGTTTGACAATCCATTGAGCCTAGTGGAACTTTATATTTAGAAAACACCATTGAATGTATATGTTAGGCACAGTTTGAATCACTAATGTGAGGATTCATGAAAGGAGTTGTACAAGTACGTCATTCTCGCTAAGGAGTTTAGGAGCATAAAACAAGTCTTCCTAAGAAATGACAAATCACTCTCCCTTCCTTCCCTTCCTTAATATTTTGCTTTAATATGTAAATCACTCTCATTTTTTGGTTTCAGGCTTTGATGGGTAAGCCATATGGCTCTTTACCTAGAAAAACCGTCCCAAGAGCTGAAGAAGCAACTGCTATGAACTTTGCTACTCTCTGGGATTTTAGTGTAAGTGCATAATCTTGCACTACTTCATATTCATATGACTCTTTTATTCATAAATACTTCATTGTTTAATATTCAGTGATTTAATATGAATTATTTCTAGAGATAATTGGCAATAGAATTAATTTACATATTTTTTTCACAAGCTCTCTGTATAGATGTTTCCTTCAGACAAAACACATAACGAAGCTGTATGTTCACAAGCTCAAGTATATGTAGCAATCCAAAGACACATGGGGAAATATCTCAAAGATGGTTTGCCATCTCTGGGTACTGACTTTCCATTTCTTATGCAGGAATTTGGTCTTCAGCTTTTGTATGACTAAGATCCTGAATTTTAAAATGTAGTGTGACTTAGAAAAAAAAAAGGAAATTAAATTAAAAAGAAACACGTCTGCATTCTTTTTCTAAAACAAAGTACGCTGCTTTTAGTTTTTTCCCAGTCTTACAGAACATGCAGATATTTTAGCTGAATTGAGAAGCATATTATAATGCTTTACTGTTGATGTGATGCCCAGTCTAACCTGTACTGATAAGCTAATGATATACTTCTAAATATGTCATACTGCTTTTTCTTCCTGAAAACAACAATTTTATCTTATTGTGGCAGATCTCTATAGTTAATGTCTTTATATATAAAGATGGTACAACTTTGTGTAAAGTCAGCTGGTGAAATTTGTTATTACAATATGTTGCTTAGAAGACTGTTACATTTCTCTATGGTGTGCAGTCAATGTCATCCTAGGGTACTCCATCTGTGAAAACACGCAACCTGAAGTTTTCCTTCAGGTTCATGGAAGCAGCACCCATTGAAGTAAGTGTGATTTCTTCCTCAGTCCCCTGCACTCTTTCAGTTCTGAAAAGAAGTTCCAAGACTTTTAAAGAGTAATGCCTTTACATATCTTTTAGCACTTCAGGTGTTTTAGCAACAGCAAGAATTAATATAATGTTGAAAGCAGACCCATTTCTTGAAAAAATAAACTCAGGTACAGGTTACTCCAGTTTACAGCTCAGCTCCTCCAGCTGTCTGCAAAACTCATGTCTAAAAGTGGTATCTCTATGTCAGTCTGGCCCCTCTGAGGGGGCCCATGCTGGGTGAAAGACCTGTGCAGGCTTTACAGCCCTACACAGGCAATCCCAGGAGGTGCACAGGCAGATTCCATACCAGTTCACTTTTCAATAGGAGGCCAAGTCTGATGTCTCCTGAAAAAACATAACAAGGGCATACTCTTGTTATGTCTATGCTTCTCATTGGTAATACCTTTTTTTAATAGGGTTGAGCTGTTGAGAGATCTTGTGACAAACAAATCTTAAACAAGATTCCTTGGTCTGTGGCTCAGTATTTTGATGCAGAGACTCAGATGATGCCAGATTTTGGTCAGTTATTTAACTTTTTTGGCTCTATTTTCAAACTTCAGCTACCAATGGAGGAAATAACAGTTTGTCAGAGAACAGAAGATGAGAAAAATCTAGACTGGATAAACAACTTTCCCATTTCCAATCAAATATTTCAGGCTTCCTAACTGTAGATAGTTGAATTGAAATAAAGTAATATAATGATAGGTAGAAATTACAATATTCGTCTGTCTTTTGACTATAAAGTCATGTAAAATGAATAGTTCCTTCTGCTTCATTTTGCCACATAAATTCATAGAATCATAGAATAGAGTAGGCTGAGTTGGAAGGAGCCCATCAGGATCATCGAGTCCAACCCTGGCCCTATGAAGGACACCTCAAGAATCACACCATGGACCTGAGAACCTTGTCCAAATGCTTCTTGAACTCAGACAGGCTTGGTGCCGTAATCATTACCCTGGGGAGCTTGTTCCAGTGCTCAATCACCCTCTGGGTGAAGAACCTTTTGGTGATATCCAACCTAAACCTCCCCCAACACAGCTTAATGCCATTCCTTCGAGTTCTGCCACTGGTCACCAGAGAGGAGAGATTGGTACCTATCTGTCCTCTTCCCCTCATGGGGATAGTGAAGACTACAATGAGGTCTCCACTCAGTCTCCTCTTCTCCAGGCTGAACACATCAAGTGACCTCAATGGCTCCTCATAAGGCTTCCCCTCCAACCATCAATCCTTGTGGCCCTCCTTTGGATGGTCTCTAATAGCTTGATGCTGTTTTTGTTTTGTGGTGCACAATACTTCACACAGCAGTCAAGCTGAGGCTGCCCCAGTGCAGAGCAGGGTGGGATGATCACCTCCCCTGACAGGCTGGCATGTTTTGCCTGATGCCCCCCAGGACAAAGTTGACCCTTCTGGCTGCCAGGGCACTGCTGACTCGTATTCAATATGCTGTTGACCAGGACTCCCAGGTCCCTTTCCATGACACTGCTTTCCAGCATCTCATTTCTCAGTCTGTACCAACAGCCAGAGTTGCCCTGTACCATGTGTAGAATCAGGCACATTCCCTTGCTAAACTTAATACGGTTGGTGATTGCCCATCTCTTCAACTTGTCAAGGTCTATCTGAAGGGCCTCTCCACTTCAGAGAGAATTGAAAGGTTCTCTCAATTTAGTGTCATTGGCGAACTTACTTAGTGCTCCTTCCAGTCCTGAGTCCAGGTTGTTAGTGAAGATGTTGAAGAGAACTGGGCTGAAAATGGAGCCCTGTGGAAGCCCATTGGTGCCTGGTCACCAGCCTAATGTCACACCATTCACTAAAACTCTTTGTGTCTGACCTGTGAGGAAGTTGCTTACCATAATGTAACACAGTTACCCAGCTGTATGCTGGACATTTTGTCTAGAAGGCTCCTGTATGAGACAGTATCAAAATCTTTGCTGAAATCCAAAAGATTACATCTACTGGCTTTCCTAGATCAACTCTGTAATAGAAGAAAATCAGATTGGACAAGCAGGACTTTCATGAAGCCATGCTGGCTGTGACCAATGACTGTGTTGTCATCCAGTGTCTTTCAATACCTCCCAGAATCTTCTCCATAACTTTACTGGCATTGAAGTGAGATTGACAGGCCTGTAGTTTCCAGGCTCCTCCTTGTAGTGGGGGGAAAACAGTTTTTCCCCTGCAGTTATAAAATGGTAAAACCCCAGGGGGTGGTGACCCTGGAAGTTTTGAAGTTTTAACCAATGAGCGCTTCTGCGAAACATAAACATACCACAAGCAAACGGAAGAGAAGCTTGGTTGTAGTTTGGTGGTAGAAGTGGTAGCCATGTTCTGAGGCCACGAGGAAGGGGGCTCAGAGCCCCTTGGGGCCTCTGGGGCCCCCCACCCCCTGGCTGGGGGGGGGGGGCTGCAGGGTCTTGGAACAGCGTAACGCTGGGCTAAGTACCTGTGGCTCAAAGCTAAAAAAGTTTTCTCCACCGTGAGCAGCAGAAGTGGTGGCAGTGTCCAGAGACAGTGGTTAAGAGCCAAGAGATAACTGAAGGAACAGTAAACAGCATGCAGCCAAGGAAGACTCAGAGTTGCTCGAGCCGAGACAGAAAGCTGGCAGAAGAGAGAGAGACAGAGAGAGAGGAAGTTGGGGTAAGAACTGAATAAAACCGCCAAACTGCTTTGAGATCCCTCCTAGAAAGGAGGAAGATGATGGACTCTTACTTGAAAGAGCCTTGGAGTGCTACAGCACTGTGGAAAGGAGATAAAAAGCTCAGAGACAGAATGGGGAGGGGGGTACCTTGGGCCCCTGCTGCTTGAGGCAGAGCACAGGAGCTCTGCAAAGGGGCTTGAATCCCCTAAAGATAAGGACCATCACAGAGACCCCTGAGCTTCGTGATATAATGTAGTGAAGTGACCCTTGTCCTGGTGAACACAGCCTAAGGAAGAAGACCCTTGCTTGAAAGATGAGTGGCTGAGGGGGCTTGGATTCCCCCCTCGTGTGTGCTGGCAGAAATCCAGCTACAGCTGCTGCATGAGAAGAGGATAGATGACTGCTGCCTTAGAGAAACTGTTGCTCTGAGACTGGAAAGGATCTTTCCTTCTTCCCTCCTGGACTTTTATTTGGAGGGGAGAGGAGATCTGATCATTGTAAATACTTATGTCATGGTAGAGATAATTAAGACTGTAAATAATGTATTGTAGTATTTATTTGTACAGTCATTGTAATATATTCCCTTTCCCCCATTTTAACTCTCGTGTGGTTGTCTGGAAAAAACCTTCCCACATTGAGTTGAGATGTGGGAGGGGGTTTGAAGATAGGAAGTTAGATTTTTGGGGCTCTCAAACCATGACAATCCTTCTTGCCCTTCTTGACATCTCTCCGGATTCTCAAGACCACTCAAAAATCATGAAAAGAGATTTTGTGATGACATCAGCCAGTTCTTTGAGGATTCTGCGATGAATCCCATCAGGCCCCATAGATTGGTAGGGATCCAGCTGGAGCAGCAGATCCCGCACAATTTCCGGGTCAACTGGGAGTCGATCAATCTCGCAGTCACACTCCTTCAGCTCAGGGCACTGAGACCCCCTTGATCCATTACTGATGTTGAAGACAGAGGCAAAGAAAGTGTTAAACACCTCTGTCCCTTTTTGTGAGGTGACCATCCTCATCCTGTAATGGGCCAGTAATATTTCTATACTGCCTATTGCCATTGATAGATTTGAAAAAACTCTTTTTATTGTCCTCCACATTTCTGGCCAGCTGCAACTCCAGTCAAGCTTTGGCCACATGAATTTTCTCCCTACGATGGCAAGCAGCATCTCTGAATTCATCCAGTCTCACTTGGCCTTGCTTCCACAGGGCATATACCTTCCTTTTTTTCTGTCTTTCCAAGGAAGATCCCTGCCCAGCCAAGCTGGCCTTCTGACTTGCCTGCTTCACTTCCAACATTTGGGAATTGCCTGCTCCTGTGCCCTTAGGAGGTGGTCTGAAGTGACCAGCACCGATGGACCTCAGCAGCTGCAAAAACATTTCTCCCAGGGGACCTTCCTTACTAATTCCCTGAGCAGCCTGAATTCTGCTCTCCTCATGTCCAGAGTTGGGGTTTTGCTGGCACTTTTCCTCCTGTCAACAGAAATTTTAAACTCAATCAGTTCATGGTAGCTGTGGCCATGATGGCCATCAGTCTCCTCTCACGACATCCCCTCTGTTGATAGGCAGCAGACCAAGGACAGCGTCTTTCTGAGTCGGCTCCCTTAGGACCTGTTCCATAAAATTGTCACTCAGGTTTTTTAGGAATCTTCTGGCCAGGGCTGAACCATCTGTGTGATGCTCCTGGTTCATTTCTGCCAAGTTGAAGTCCCCCATAAGGACAAGGGCGGTTGACTTGGAAGTGTCCCTTAGTTCCTCAAGGAACAAAGTAACAGTTTACACAAGGAGCAAATGCATGTGCGATAAACACAGAATTAGGCAATGAAAGAGATGGATCCCCTGAAATATGGAGTGGAAAAAAAGAATTTTCTTGAGGCATGTCAGATTGACAAATATTCCCTTAAGTCAATGAGATCTTTGTTTAAACAGCACAGGAGATAATACCTTTCATCTGCTACCAGTACTTGTATGTTACCAAGTATGTTACAAATATATGAACACACACCACCAATCATAATTTCATCCCTGTAAAAAAACCCAACGAAAATGCAAAAAGCCCCAATCCCACCAGTCCATAAGACAGTAAATAAAAGATGAGCACAGCCTATCTTTTGCCTTTTTTTTTTTGCTAGAAATTGTATTTGTATTGTTGACATTGTAAAGAGAAACACTTTTGGCTTTTAATAGATATTAATTGGAATTCAGTTTTAGCATATATTTTTCAGGTAATAGTCCAAACATAAAAAAAATCAGACTCTCAAAGCTTATTACAATAAAATATTTGATCAACACTCTTTCATGCTTGGCTCACAAGGGAGTGAAAGATATCTTCCATGCATGCCTACCTTTACAGAACTAAAGTTGTTTCAAATTTTACAGTGAAATGCAGTTGACAAAGCCCAGGAATCAATGTGCTGAATGACACACAGTGAAGGAATTATCTTTAACTTTGCAAAATATAGCAACTTAAAAAGTTCATAATATATAATATATAAGATAAAGATGTTATTAATTTTAAGGAAAATGGGCAACTGAAAAACAGACGGGAAACATATGGCTTTTTTAACTCACAACCCCTCCAGCTTGTTGTATTGCCATCAAAATAATGCGTTGTCCATCCTCCAATTACATGTTCAAATACTATGTATTTGACTTGAAATCCTCACATCCGTCTGGAGCTTTGCCATTGCTGTGCATGAGCTAAGCTGAGCTTGTAAAGACTCTGGCTTTGGTCTTCTTCTAGGAGGTGAGTTCTTGCTCTGAAAATTATCAGGAAGTTTTAGATATTTTATCCATGTCGATACCAGCAATTTCTTACAGTTAATAAGATACTAGTAAATTATTCTGAAAAAACAGTGATCTGAGCTGTAGAAGAGAGGGCAGTTCCTATTAAGATATTTAGAAAAGAAGATACACTTTTAATTGCTGAGAAAGCCAATGCACTCATATTGCAATTTTTATAGCCTTGGAGTTTACTCTAAATGTGTAAAAACCTTACCTACTGAATAATCACCCATAAAATGCAGCTACCTATTGGTTAATATGTATTGAATGATCACCCATCATACAATGAACACATAGAATTCCATATCAAATAGGCTATGTAAGTAAATTTTAGAAATATGAATATTAAGTTAAAAATCTGGCATTTAATCTGCACACAATCTGAAAAATAAATTTTGTAAAATAATATACTTTTGTCTTTACAAGAAGTTTGTGGATGAAGAAGTTTTGACTCATTAAATTGTAGACAGAGTGTTCACAAAGAGTTTTAAAGATAAAAGATTTTGAAGTTGCTATGAAATATTTTATGTCTTTTTTTAAAAAAGGAGACCTTTTCCATCCTGTGGATGGAAAGAAAACTATTTTATTATAGTTTTGCTTACAACTGATTTGATTTCATTGAAGTGAATGTTTTAGTACATTGCTATTGTTACAGTCGGTGACTATGAGCATAATTAAGAAATGTAACATTATAATTTTTGCTGACTTTTCAGGGCTTTGCACAGTATTCTGTACTCTTTTACGGTTATTACAATAACCAGAGGACAATTGGATGGCTGAAGTTCAGGATGCCTCTTTCGTATTTCCTTGTTGGGGTTGGGACTATTGGCTACAGTTTTATGATTGTCATAAGAACGTAAGTGTTCCTTGGCTCTAGAATAAAGTAATTCAAAGAAGCAAATAATTTCACTATGGACCCCCGAGACTGTCTTTTTAAAAATACGGTAATTGTAAGGACAAGGCAATGCAAGATCAAGTGCAAGGCCGAAGTTGTGTAAAATTCCTTCAACCTATATTATTTTTCTGTTGTTCTGCAGCACAAGCTTGTGTTACAGTGTTGTGAAAGTGGGAATAGATCTTTACTGAAATAAAAACCCCACTTCTGTCCTGATCTTCAGAATAAAAAATGAATGCATAAAGTATGGAAGAGAGCTGTTAGCCTATCTTTCCATAATACTTGGTATCTTTTCATGATACTTGTCAGCTAACATTCAGGAAATTCAATTGTTCTACATTTAATGATACCTTATGTGAACTAAACTATTTTACAAAGCAGGAAAGAAGCATATGGTAAATAATTCCATGTGTAGCTCACAGTCAGCAATAAATGCTGCCATTTTTTTTAATCTTTAGTACCCTTGATTCAAGCAAAATGACCACCTAACACAGTAATACAGTTAGCCCTAGCGGTGGCTTCACAAAATGCCTATGGTGAAAAAAATCAGAGCGTTGCAGGTCAAGATTCAAAGACATTTGTAAATATAGAGAAAAATGCAGTTAATCTATTTCCACTGTTTCAAGCTGAAGGCAGTATTTTTCATTTGTGTGAGCACTGGATTAATTCACATTCTGTCTTTCAAACTGGTTCCTATGTGGGGCAAGAAGCATTTCAGAAAAAAAAAAAAAAGAAAAAACCAAGAAGTCTTCAGTCACATATATGTATTTTTGGAGAGGAAACAAACTACCACAATAAAAAAGCAATTCATTTAGTTCAAAAATATATTTTAAAATATTTTTTTATAATGATTAGAAAAGTTTTAGTCTCAGATAATTTTATTTCAGTGACTGTCACTCAGACAAAAATAAATAAATGCTTTCTAGCAGAAAAACCCTATAGCCCAAACAAGGGAATATCCTTGAGTCGAAAATACATTGTATGTACTAACTTTCCATCTGGCCATATGACACTAATGCTGACCAACATTTAGACAATCATATGAGAGTGCTTGTAGACTTTTCTGCTCTTTTCTGTTTCTCCAGAAAGAAGCACAGTGGGCAGTGAAACTAAGAGCAGTGTAACAGGAGGTGCTACTATTTTTCTGCTGCTGACTGAGAACTGGGAAAGGAAATATCTATGTGAAAGAGATAGTGAGGATTATAAACACTGTTATTCTCTTTAAGGGAAATATTTACATAAAGGGTTGCTCTCTTCAGCTCTTAAAGTGCACAACATAAAATTGAAACATTTCTGGTCCCAAAGAAATTATATTCTAACCACAAGATTATTCATTATTTCATTAGAAACTCTTGAGAAGGAATTATCTTAGTCTATAAACTAGAAACAGGGCAGATTCTACCAAGAATCTTCCATGATCTCTGATCCTTCTGTATATAACCAACCCTGGTATTGATTTATGGCAGCTCAAAGGATTTGCTGTATTATTTTCTTACTATTCTTCTCCTAGATTTGAGAGGATATGGTCTTCTCTTAAAAATGTGGTATGTAGAATGCATTAATATTAATAACATAACTCTGCTGCACTAGTGAGCTTTAAAATAGATGTTGCCTTTTTGTCACTGATAAATAAATACATTATTGAAGGCTTAATGATTTTCCCCCTACCAATACACTTCATCCTTGTGCTTAATGATTTGAACTAGGTGACCAACTATGCAGAACCAAGACCATGGTTATTACATGAATGACAACTGTTTGAAACAGAAAATTTTGTAGTTCAGATTAAGCCAAATCTGAAAAAGTATTTCTCTGAAGAAATAATCTGATGTTTCTGCATACTATTATAAATCTCTTGTGTATGTGTATAGGAGATAGAAAACTCTATTAGTGATATTTTGTATTCTATAACCAGATTTTGTTCTGGCTTGTTATTTTAGAATATTTATTATACTCTTTGATATATTTATTTATTTTGGGGATTTTTGTATTTATTTGTTTGTTTTGGTTTTAGAATACTTTTTTTTAGAATATTTTATTCATTATAATTTTTCTCTTTTTTCTCTTTGCGAAGTGTCTAATAAAATCTATTGCAGTTGAGGATGCTCTGCAGCTTTCTATTTAAGAGATTGTTTGATATTGTTTTTCCACTGTGTTTCTTATCAAGCAAAGTTTTGTCAAGGTGTTAATGAGGTACATTCATTCTTCCTCATCAAATTGTGTGTTGTGAGCTCATAAATTGTCTAAATATGAAAACCACCATCCTTTTCTCTTATTTCTTTTTGCTTTGAGAAAAAAATTAGTATAACAACTGACAGCAAGAATGATGCAGGGTTTGGTTTGTTTGGGTTTTTTTTTTCAGAAAAATGTTAAAACTAAGGAACAATTTAAAAATCATGCTCACAAAGTAGAACTAGTTCTAACAAGGTCTTCCTGTGTCTTTCTGCCTTTTGTAGAATGGCAAGAAATGCAAATGACGACGGTGGCGGAGATGATACTAGTTTTAATTTCAGCTGGAAAATGTTTACAAGCTGGGACTACCTGATTGGCAATCCTGAGACAGCAGATAATAAGTTTGCCTCCATCACAACAAGCTTTAAGGTAAAACAGAGCTCACTAAGGAGAGGTAACAGTATTTGTCTTTCACATTAATGTGAATCAGATGGAACTAAGGCCAAGTGTAAGTTGTGCCTGGGGCCTAGAAGCTTAAACTCAAACTGGCATCATACCCTTCTGAATCTGAGACTTTGTGCCTTGTCATCTTATTTTTTCATTTTAATTTTGGAAGAAAAAGGTTTATCATGTCTTGTGTCCTCCATGCTGACAGTACAAGCTTTAGAAAAATTATTCTACTGTAAAAATAGTATTTTCCTTTTTCTCATCTCTGATGGCTTCCAATTTCTATGGTACTCGTCTGAAAAAATTTTTTTTGGATGTTGGTCATATGTTGCTAACCTCACATTACCACCTTCTCTTGTTACAGAGAAGAGATATCATAAAATAAAATAATAGAATAATCTATAAAGGGCTATTTATCATGTCATAAGAATTGGCCTCAGAATTTTGAGTGTATACCTGCTTTTCAGTAAGAAAAGAAGATTACTTTCCTTGCACAATGTAATGTTTTTATTTTCAAATTAATTACGAAATATAGCCCAATTTGCAAAACAATGTAAGATGTTCTTAGACCTCTTTTCACTGTACAGGTATGTTGATTTCAAGAGTCACTGTGTGAGGAATGTGGGGCAAGGAGCGAGATGCACCACAGTGAAAACAGTGAAGGGGATATATTCTATATGTTGAATGTGAAAGAATAAGTTTCCACACTGGGGTCTCTGGGACACATCTGTGTATCATGTAAAGGAAAATTTATTTTTCCATGTAATAATATGCAGGGAATACACTGGCAAAATGTTGCCAGACAATGAAGAATATGCTAGGCTTGCAGTGTCACTGACAACATGCATGAGGGGAGCTGGAGGACTGAGCGCCAGCTGCACTGCTCAGTTGCACACACCACCTTTCCTGTCCACAGTAGGGATATTGCCAATTTACCAACGCCTCCTGCCCATCTTCTCAACTGCAGGCATAACAGATAAATGCACTCAAAGTCAGCGTAAGTCATCAAGAAAAGATCCTAGGAAAACAAATACTGAAGAAATATAGACTTAAAGCACTGAAACTCTATCAGCTTTCCCTGTCTGCCTATTAGAGTCAGATACTGAAAGATATTTGGGGAAGATAACAAATCAATTGAGACAAAGGCTTAATTTTGAGAAATAAACTCATGAAGATTTACAGTGATCCTTGCAAATGAGCAAAGAACCTCAGAGATAAAGGGTGAAGTCTTGACTTGGGTGAGGTCATCGGAGTTCTGTTCAAAAGCTGCGGCAATCTCCTTTCATTTATGTGACAAATGCAAGCTGTAAAAAAAGCAGAGCCATGCAGGGCAATTATTACAATGCAGGAGTTCAGCTTCCCCTCTGGGCAACTTATCTCTGTAACCGAACTCCCTTTCATGAGGACACTCCACAGTAAAAGTTCCTTCTACAGCAAAAAGCTGGAGACTAGAGTTACACCAGTCTTAATATTTATCAGTCATGGCCAAGGGTAAATGTGGGACAAATATTCTATTCTGAAGACTGAAGGTCTGCACTGTCTGCCTCTTCTGGGATTCCTACATCTGGACTGTATTTTTATTCCCTTCAAATTGCTGACTTTCAGAATGAAACTTTTTCCTCTTTTCTCACAAATGCACATTTTTAAAGTGTGACAGTTCCTTTGCTGACAGATAATCACACATCTATCCTGCTGTGTCACTCAGCCTCATATCACCTTGCAAGCTGACAAAACGTACTAGTTTCTTGTTGGCACATGAGTACAAGCGTAACAAGACTCAGTGGGGACACACTCAACAAAGGCAAAGCAGACCCTGGGAGCCAAATCCCCAGAATTTACCAAGGCCTAAACAAGACTTTATGAGATAGTATAAGCTCATCTCAAAACATGAAATGCAGATGTGCATTTGCATCTTTATAATTTATTTAACTGACTTTTAACAATTTAGGAAGTAATACAGGGCCTTGATCATTAAAGTATTTGTAATATTTTTTTCTTTCTAACAAGTGCAGGAAGCAATCGTGGAGGAGCAGGAGAGCCGAAAAGAAGAAAATATTCACTTGACTCGATTTCTGAGGGTTCTTGCTAACTTCTTAGCCCTATGCACACTTGCTGGAAGTGGCTACCTCATCTTTTTTGTTGTCAGAAGATCCCAGAAATTTGCCTTGGAAGGTCTGGAGAACTACGGGTGGTGGGAAAGAAATGAAGTTCGTGCTAGCATATTTCTATGATAGATGTGGTTTGAAACTGTGTTCCTCTGCTTTGCATGTTGCATTTTTTTCTTGATATTTAAATATTCTGAGTGTGGGTGGTAAATATCTAACAAAAGAAGTGCTTTTGACTCCTGCTTCATAAAATTTCTTGGTTGCTTCTTTCAAATGTCAATACAATGCTTTGTATTTAGTTTCCATTTGAGGCCATTATGTTTCCTCCTCTGTGCTCTTAAGATTGTTTTCCAGACACTCTGAATTCACAAGCTCTACTCAAGGAACCCAGTTTCCTGATGCTTTCCTCTGAGACTGTCCTAAGCAAAGTGACTGGTGTGTGGGCACAAAGTTATCTGGGGCCTCATGGATACAGCTCTGCAGCGTAGCAGGAGGTTGAAACTCAAGCCTTCCCATTCCGTCTGCCCTGTCCAAGGGTCCTATACCATTTGTTTTTGTCTAATCTGTGCCTAATGCTACTATATCTTTGAAAATATATGAGAAAAGTTTATACTTTTGAAATTTAGAACCCCATCATGGTTTTTATATCTTGAAAAATCAATATGTTGCATTCTGTCTCATTAAAGCTTTGCATTTTCATTTGTAATAATTTCTCACTTTTCAACTTTCAAATTGCTGTACCTCGTTTAGCTTCTTACCTTAATAGCATCTGTTCCCCAAAATTAGAAGTGCTTTGGAGATGGGGAGCATGAGCAGTCAAGGCATGGTAAAATGGAGACAGAAAGCAAATGAGAAAAAACAGACATAATTCAGATACGTGGTAAAAAATGTAGAAAATAATAAGAATATAGAAAGTGAATGTTTGAGAGGAAAAAAAGCAGTGCCTTCTGTCCTGCCTCTCACATGTAACAACAAGAAAACTTTCAATAAAATTAACAGGTACTATATGTAGTACTGCCCAAAGAACACACCTTTTCTCCTAAAATATGTTTACTATGTATTCCAGTATGAGAACTAAGGGACATAAAATAAATTAAGTAGAAGCCAGGTTCAGAAAAAGCGAAAGGGAAGGAATGGTAGATGATGGATGCCAGTGCTATGGGTACCAAAATTTACTTTTATGTGAAGGAAGATTTATATAAGGCATAAAAGAGAAATACTCTGTGTGTTACTTGATGCATAATGAACAGACCTGAATGAACAAGTTCCCAAAACTTAATGTAGTTGTAGTCTATGACTTATTCATATATGTTTGTCCTGTTATTGCTCATCCCTGTTTGCCTGTACCTGTTTGCCTCCACCAGCCTTTGGTGTGACCCAGAACATCTCCTCTTATGCCTCTGGGACTTGTTCCCATGGGAGAATGAGACACCGGAGTCAGTGACAATTTTGAGCTCTTCAGCACCACAACAAGACCCAGCATTCCTATTGATAAACAGGATACAAATCCAGTTACAATTAGTCTGAATTTTAGGAATTTGTGGTTAGTCACACTACCTGTAGTTGACTTGTTGCCATTTTGGGCCATAGTGAGCATAATTTCTTAGGTCTGATGGTGACTAAGACAATGTGGTATACACTATGTTAGATACTTTGAAGACCTTAAGATCAAGTTTGTGCAGTTCAGTACAAAGAGAAATTAATGAATACTTCTACGACCAAACTCTCATCACCTACTATAAGCACAAAAAATAGGACAATTCTCATAAGTGAAAATTTATTCAAAGCACTAATGTATGAAACTCAACAGAACTGTTAATATAATAAGGTAAAAGGTAGCAGTCATTCAAATGTAAATCCTGTCTTTTTAAGTTATAAATCCAAGTGATGCAACAGATGATAGCTACAAGTTTTTAACTGGTTGTTTCTCTTTTGAATGTTATGAGGTAACAGTGACTTATTACTTTAACAAGATAATCCTAATTACGAATAACGCCATCTAAATAAATAAATAAATAAACATCAGTGAATTCCTGTAATCATTAATACAATATCTACATATTTGTCAGGGGGTGCCACAAGCCATGCACAGAATACACTAATTGCCTACAAGTGCAAAAAAACCCCAAAACTCATTTGTAAGCTCTAGAAGTCATTAAAAACCAAGAATATAAAAACAAAAAGAAAACTATTTACTTCTATTCATCAAGAACACCAGTCAAATGTACGTAAATTTTTAGTAGTAGGAACATACACATTTGCAAGTGAGTGAATTTATTTGTTGGTTTAGTGCCTTTCTGCTGCCATATTATTTCCAAGAAGCAAGAACAGTTTTAACTCTCTTGGCAGCAGAAAATCAGAAATTTTTAAAAGTTTATACTTGTTCTAGCAAAATGGATTCAAGCATGGCTCAGAAAAGCTTGTTGCAGAGCAATTAGAATACTACGGTCCTGTGAACAATTAATTTTTTGGTGACTAAATCAAGTTATTCTTCTTGGTTGTTCTGGTATGATGAATCTCAAATAAACATCTTTGTGCTTTCTAACAACCTTTATAACTTAGATAGAGAAAATATCTCCTGTTTATTGTTTATTGTTTTTAGTCCCTTACAGACACATGTTTTGTAATACAGTGTTATTTCACATTGAAGGTAATTAACTGCACTCTTAAACTTTTTCATTCCTTTTCATTTATGGCTGGCAAAATGAATTAGAACAACAAGGTTCAAGTAGACTTGAAATAACTTTCAGCCATCACTTAGGAATGTCACATTACTGGAATGTCTCACTCATCTGTAGCATTTATAAGTTATGTTGTATTTTTGTTTGTTATGTCTTGTGTTTTTTGTTTGTTTTGTTTTGTTCCAGTAAAATTGTTCCATTTCCATACTGCTAAGATGATGAGTTAATTTTATTAGAGGTTTCTAAGAAAATCAGGCTGAAAGAAGAGGGACTGATTTGAATTTTCTTACGAATTGAGGAGATGAGATACGAAATGGAGAGCTGGGCTGTATGAAATCACCAACCACATGAAATTTAACAAGAATAAGTGTTGGATTCTGCACATGGGATAGGGTAATCCTGGGTATACGTACCAGTGGAAGGATGAGAGGCAGGGGAGCAGCTCCAGAGAAAAAGATCCAGGGGTTTGGGTAGATGAAAGTTGAATATGAGTCAGCAGTGCACTGTCAGCCAAAAGGGACAATGATGTCCAGGGGTGCATCAGGCACAGGATCACCAGCAGGTTGAGGGAGGTGATTGTCTCACTCTGCTCTGCACCGGTGTGTCCCCACCTTGAGTCCCGTGTGCAGTTTGGGTGCTTCAATAGAATCAAAATATTAGAGCATGTCCAGAGTGACCAAGATGGTGAAAGGCTTTGATGGCCAGACTAAAGAGGAGCCGCTGAGGTCACTTGGCCTGTTGAGCTTGGAGAAGAACAGGCTGAGTGGTGATCCCATCAAAGGGGAGCAGCAGAGGGGCAGACACTGAGCTCTCTCTGGGGACCAGCAACAGAGCACAAGGAAAGGGAATGAAGCTGCATCAGAGGAAATTCAGATTGGACATTAGATAAAGGTTCTTCACAGACAGTGTGGTGAGTCACTGGAACAGGCTCCCTTGTGAAGTAGTCAGGGCACTAAGCTTGTCAGAGTTCAAAGAGTGTCTGGATGACACTCTTATTTATTTGGCTTTCTTTGGGTAGTCCTGTGGAGAGCAGGGAGTTGGACTTGATGATCCTTATGAGTCCCTTCCAACTTGAGATACTCTGTGATTCTATGATTCTGTAACATCTAGAATTAATTATAGGTGAGATCTCAGATAAATTAAATTTAGTGCAGTATTTTTGTAGGAAAGTTTTTTATAGAGTATCTGTCTGTCTTTGGGGAAGATGTGGTAGAGATGATAGCATAAACCAGTACTAGAGATAGGTTTTGTTAAGTCCTGTTAGAGTAGAATTTTAGTTAAATTGTAGATTATGGTCAGAATAATTAACATTTGAATATTTTTGAAATTTATGTGAAATGGAAAATGAAAAAAAAAATCTTATATCCATCTAAAGTAGATTGCAACTGACTTTTCAAATCTTTCTTCCTTTGTGAAAACAACTTGTGATACTTAAGACTGGATTTTGGTTTTTATTAAATCAAAACCCTAATGTGAAGTAGTAATGGCTTTTTCATCCAAATAAATAATAATAGAAGAATTAATTTCTAACATTTCACTGTAAACTTTTTTCTCCCCTTCCTCCACAGGTGAACATGGTTATGTCACTTTTAGGAATGTTCTGTCCAACTTTGTTTGATGTAATCAGTTCCCTGGAGAATTACCACCCTCGAATAGCTCTAAGATGGCAGCTGGGACGAATCTTTGCCCTTTTTCTTGGCAATCTCTACACTTTCATTATCGCCCTAATGGATGAAATCAACCTCAAGGCAAGATATTTACTACCCTTCACTATTTTTAACATGTCACTGGGCAAGAACGAGGAAATGAGGACTTCCAGTCAATTACAGGCATGTCAGTGAAAGATATACTTTTCTTTCTATACTTAAATTACATCCATGCCTGAACTATCATGGGAATCTTGGAACAGAACACACTGAGAGTTTGTAACAAGCTCATGCTGGGTTTTTTTTGTTGTTGTTGTTTTTTTTTTTCTCCCAATTTATTTTTTTACTTAGTTGGAAGAAGAAAAGATAGTCAAATATAACATGACAATATGGGAAGCCAGTCTGTACAATGGTACTATTCCAGAAAATTCGACTGCTCCTCCAATACAGGTGGACCCTGCTGATGTCCCCAGAGGGCCATGCTGGGAAACAATGGTGGGACAGGTAATATATCTGCTTTGAACTCATATTTAAAACAGGTCAGTTACACAATATGATGTCTAAACTCTCTTTGTTTCTGCTAGTGTGTCATTAAGGTGGGAAAAGGTGAACAGAAGCAGATGTGGGACCTTTCCTTGAACTAAAATTTTTTTTAAAAATTATATTATTGTATTTTGAACCCTGTCTAGAAGGAAATTCTTTCTCCTGTTAGTTGACAGCATTGAAAACATTTATTTTTTTACCCTTCTTTTCACTATCCTCTTGACTTATCTTCCTGTTCCTGATTCCATCTTTGTCTTGCAAAACTCGTTTAGCAATTTTGAAGAACAAGGACATGTGTGTATGACAGCTCTTACAGCAGTATGCTTTTGAGAAGTTGTCTCTGTCTTTAGCATAAGTAAAATAATGTAAAACAACAATAGTGATTAAATGGTAAATCTGCTCAATTATTTTCTTTGATTCAGTTGAGTATTTATTCATATTAACCCATCAATATAAAATGTGGTTTCCAAACAATTTTCTAACATATTCTTTTCCTCTGTTTGATCATACTTTGCTGTTATTGTTCTGTCCACAAAAACAACTTCAATTCTGAATCACTTTCACTGTTTCTCCATCACTCTGGCAATTTGTCCTCCTGAATGAATAAATCACCAGCAGGGAGCATATAGGGAGAAAAATCAGGCGCTCTATTCATTTCACTGATGCTGAATAATAAGCTAACACCAAGAGCTCATCACTGAAATAACTTTCCCCTTAATTTCAGATCAGGGAGAGTAATAGCTTTTTGGACTATTGAGGTAAGCTTTGGACTATTGGGCCTGTTACAATAGGCTTTAGTGGAACATACCAAAATAAAAGTAGAGGAATGAGGATTTGCAGCAGTTTAAGATATTAGCTCAGATTTCTGTTATAGCAGCAATCTTGGCTGGAAATCTTTTCCAGTCTAATCATTCCCAGGAAGTCTCATCTGAAAATATAAGCACAAATTAGAGTAAAGGATACCTCTGGCAAATGAGGGGCAGTATTTCCCTTGGCCTATTACAGAATAAGTGATTATAGAGGAGGATCAGAGTCTTTTCCATGCTGAAGCACAATTACAGATCTAGTCCAGTATTTCATTATTATTGTAACTATTAATTACGTAAATATATTGTTAAAAGAGAATATTGCTCTTAACAGGAATTTGTGCGCCTGACAGTGTCTGACACGATGACAACATACATCACGATTCTAATTGGCGATTTCTTGAGAGCTGTCTTTGTTAGGTTTTTCAATTACTGCTGGTGCTGGGACTTGGAGTATGGATTTGTAAGTATCTGATTTTAAATGTCTTTGTTATCTATTACTTCACATTTATGTAAAAAATTGCATTTTCCTTTCAATCCTACAGTTAATTTTTGGCTAGACACATTATCTTCAAAATCCCTGTGTTAGTTTTTCTTGGCATTTGTATATGCTCTAATATTTGTCTTATTATTTAGATTTTTGTAACTTAAGGAGTTTTAAAATGTATTTGATTGTATAAGAACACTGAGTACGTATTTTTCACATGTTTATAGTTTGAAGACTTATTCTCTCTTCAACAGAATACAATTGCATTAATTTCTATGGGAGTTGGGATAGGGTTTTCTGGCACACAGTGCTTGTTGTGAAATATAGGAAAGATCCTGTTCTAGAAATCTTATTATATATTTTTTTTTATTAGAATTAATTTAGCTTAGATAAAGTTAGTAAGGTTGGTAGCTTAGTAAACCTAGTAACATAAGAAGTATAGAACTTTTCACTTGGGAGTTGAGACTTTCACACTTTTACTCTGACCTGATCTAGGCTAAATTTGCCTGCTAAATGTATACTGTAAGATTTGATGCTGCTTTTCATCCTTAAATAGTAGTCATGGTATTGTAAAAGCTTGTGAAGTTCCTGAGGACTTTAGTACCGAAAAGAGCAAAGTAATTTAAGACTATCATAGGTACCTCTGCATAACCAGTCATCATAGCTGTTCTACCATAATTATGTCCTTCTTCCCTCGAAATTTTGCCTTCCTAAATGTAGAAATTTCTTGCTTTATTAAAAACTGGAAATGTTAATTTTCCAGAGGAAGAGAAAGTTTGGGTATTTTCTACTAAAAATCTCAGGTATCTGATACAACAATCACATTGTTACTCACTGGCTCCTACAGAATTTCAGCATTATTTAAAGGTTTTACATTGTGCCTCAAATAGTACTGGTATAAGGCTGGAGAGAGACTACCAGACAACCAGGTTGTGCACAAACAAATTATAACCCTTGCAATATCAAAATCAAATGGAGGAGTTTGAATACACCATGGGCAGAAAAATTGCCAACAAGACATCTGCTCATAGGGGGTCCTGGAACCAACTCATAATTGACATTTTTAATTGGCAGTATATAGGACTGTCTATGATGGTCTGGTCCATTACAATCTGCAGGTCCAGTAAACTGCTTGAAACAACAGATGGAAGTAGAAGTTGAAACTGGAAATCACTGAATTTCTGTAAATATCTGATCTTAAAAGGCTCCTTAGGAACTAGCTATACTTATGTCTCTGTGTCTAGTGGCCATGGATCCATTAATTTTTAGACTTTTTCTATATCCTAAATATTTTTGACAATCAAGATATCCTTTGGTGAAGAATTCCAGAAATTAACTTACACGTTGTGTGGAAAAACTGCTTCCTTTTATGTGTTTAAAAATTAGATTTCCAATTATTTATTTGTTAATGCTAACCCATATGTTATGAAGAGCAGTCATACATAATTTGATTCTGTGTGATCCTATTAATTCTCTCCATGTTGCTTTTGATATTATATCTTATACAGATCTTGTTAGTCTACAGCCTTTCAAGTTGAATATTAGTAATCTATTAAATTGTTACTTGTATGGAAGCAGATTCATAAATACATGCAATGTAAGTATAGCAGATCACTGTAAACATATGAACATATGTATACATACACAAAACTACACAGAAAACATGTAGGGATCTCAAATATTCCAACAATATAACATAGTATAAGTCAAAATTTTGGCTTTAATTGATGACTTCAATAGAATAACTTTGTTGTTCAGCCATAACGGAATAGTTATTTTTGCATCTCATGCCCTTTACTCCTTCTATCAGTCATCAGCATAATTGATACTTAGAAATCACACATTATTTGTGGTCTTTTTGTCCTCCAGTATGGTGATTCATGCAAGTCACCAGCTGTGATGTAGCAATACTCTTTTATGAGAAAGGTGAGTGAGCAAGATCTTGTGAGGATGCAAACCATATAAATAATATGTTTGAAACAGATATTTAAGTGCAAACAAAAAGTTTACAGCCACAATTTCTTACCGGAAAGTTTTCTTCTGGTGCATACGCACACATACTAATGTGTATGGATGCATTTCAATTGTTACTTAAATTCAGTGTATTAAATGTTTGCAAATGGAAACGTTCATGAATAAGAAATTAATAATTAGGGCAAAAGAACAGATGTAAAAATGATGAAAGATTTGGAGAAACAGAATGAAGGGGTCAAATGAAGAGTTCAGAAACATAAGACTAAATAGTTTTTGTGGCATGTGTCTACACTGGAAATAAAAGTATATGATACAGGGCTTTCTTCAACAGACAAATCAATAATGACACTCCATGGCTGAATCTTAAAATAAAAATTAAAATCAAACACACTCGATTTATAGATAAGATATTCATATTAAGCAAGGAAAACGATGATTGGCAACATCTATCAACGCTTAAAAGAAATTCCTCAACAGTATAACTGCTGAAATATGAAAAATAATGCTGTAGTTCAATCAGGTATTCAATCACACTAAATCACATTAATCACATTGAATATCATGTCCGGTATTGTATTAGAAGACACATTACGTGACCCCACTAGCCACTCCAATGAAAAATTTTTGAATTTTTGCTTTAAAATTTACCCAGTAACCAGAATAATTTTTAATTCTCCCTTGGCACGTTCCTCTGAAAAAATATCAAAAAGATTTTCAATAAAATACTGCAAACTATATAAAAGACTGCCTCCTGCCCCTGAGTTATACTATTTATTTTGTGATTCGCTGATAAGATGCAGCAAGAGGTCTTGTAAAATGATACCAGTGTACTGCTGCTGTAGGAAGTGAGAGTTTTAATCTACTGTAAATCATCTTAAATACCCTTCTGCAAACCTAACAAAAACATCTGTATCATTTCTTTCAGCCATCATATTCTGAGTTTGATATAAGTGGAAATGTACTGGGACTGATCTTTAACCAAGGCATGATCTGGTAGGTGTGACAAAGCATGTTGCATCTGCAGGATGGCAGGATTTAACTGTATCTGTGAACGATTCTACTGAAATCCTGATCGTGTCCCATTTCTTTAGTTTGATGGAAGCATAATGAAATATATACCAAACTCTGGTACACTGCAATCAGTGAGAACACTTCAAAACTAGTTCTGGGCTAAGATTTTGGGACCAGATACATCAGGGGTTTGCAATGAATTGGTAAGACCAACCAGTAAAAAGCTGCGTAGATTAATCTTATAGTTTTGTTGTCTGACTGCTTGCTGTACTGTATAGCTTTGAATTTCAGCCTTTCAACATACCTTACCACTCTTTTCCCATGTTTCCTGTGAAAAAAGACCTTAAAACAAATGTATTTACGCTTAACTGTGCAGGCATGTGAATGTGCAAGCAATGCTACTGTTACAGAATCTTAGAATGCCACAGAAATACTGACAAGGGGCTGCAAATATCTTGCAGTCCCTGCAACCAAACCCCGCTGTGGGGTTGCACTGGGAGCCTGACAGTGGCGCTGTGGGTTCGTTCACATGGAGGATTTGAGGATTTATCACTGTGGATGACCAGGGCCTTGCCACCCCTGGCCTTGCAGTGATGGCATGCTGTAAGTAGCTGTTGCTGGCATCTGAGGCATTCACATTGTGTCCTGTATCTCACAAAAGCAGCTCAGCTTTGCAACTGGCATCTTGTTATCTGCCTTAGGACTGCCATTCCAGTTTCTGGTAGGAAACATTTCTCAGGCTGCTGATCATCAAAATGATGAGGCTCCAGCATAAACTCTATTTGCCATTTGATACTTGCCAACTGATGTCACTAATACTTTTGACTGCTGTAATAAACACTTTGGAAGATAGGCTGAAAATCATTCTCTACCAGACAGATGCTGGGGACTGGGTGAGGGACTTGATTCCTGATTATTCCCTAACAAAACTTCTATACACGTCTATCATTTTTATACTTCATTACATGTACAGACTCTGTGTGCACTAAGCTGCCATGCTCCAATATATACTGTCTGACACAGAAACTGGGACTTGTGCGTTTGTGATGCTATTTAGATACAGAATCCTTCATTTTACTGCTTATTGCAGAGCTGGGACCACATTTTCATGCTAATTCATATTTGCAGAGCTAAGGCAATAGAGCTATGGTGTTTTTCAAAACAATATCTGATGATTTAAACTGAATCAGGCACATCAGATGAGTTAAAAAAAATTGACTGAATTATAATAAGCACACATTGCCCGAAACATGTTTATCATTAATACATGTGTAAGATAAATTAGCTTCTCATTTATTTGAGCTTTGTAAATTCTCTTTCACATGCTTCTTCTCATCTGAAACAGAATAGAAGGAAGGGCCAAGCAAATGAATATAACTGCTCTTCAGTCAGCATGACACAAGAAACAAGGTGTGATAAAAGTAAGGTGGTGCCAACTGTGTCAGTGTGACAACCATGCAACCACGTATAATAGGGGAAAAACAGTGTTTAGCAGAATCTATAAACAGATTGTTGGCCTAAACCACTAAATGACCATGAAAACAGAAGTTAAAATAAATGTCAACTAAGTAAAAATATCCTTCCTAAAATAGCGTTAGTATATTAAAAAAATAATAAAGTATAAACTAAATTATTTTGTTTACTCCTAGGTGTTGGGGTTGGTAATACTTAGTTTTTACACAAAACAAGCAAGATGCTACCAGACAAATTAAGAGTGAATAACATTTCATCAAGTGATCATTTAATTTGCAGAGAAAGAGGACTTTTAAACAAAAGGTTCATATAGAGAATTCTTTCCAGTTCTTCTTAAAAAAAGAAAAAAGACCAGTAAGAAAGACGGTTTTATGAATTTCTGAGTGCACAGTGCATATGGCTACAAAGCACATTGACATAGTGAATGGTTGGTATATCTAGGAAGACAGAAGTCCTATAACCTAAGTGGTTATTTTTTTATTTGCTTCTTTTCTAGGATGGGATCTTTTTATGCTCCATGTCTCCCAGCAATCAATGTGTTTCGCCTCCACACATCAATGTACCTGCAGTGCTGGGCAGTGATGTGCTGCAATGTCCCCCAAGAGAGGGTCTTCAAGGCTTCCAGATCCAATAACTTCTACATGGCCATGCTGCTTTTCATCCTCTTTCTCTCCACACTGCCTGCTGTGTACACCATTGTCTCCATCCCACCATCTTTTGACTGTGGTCCTTTCAGGTTCTTTGCATTTTATATACCATTTTTTGTAATTGATGTAGTGAACTACTTCATCACATCACAGTGAATGATGCAGCACAGAAAAACTGCTTCTATAATAAACATTAGCACCTGATAGGCTGAGTGTTTAATTAAGTTTAATTGTGCATAATTCTAAAGCTGGAATCCTGGAAAACTGAGCAATTCCTTAGGAAGTTTTATCTGAGGTACAGAACAGAAAATCTTTTAGTTAATTTTAATGTAAATATTATCATTATTGCTACACTAAAGACAAACTATTCTTCAGGAGTAGAGCAGTGACCTGTTGTGAATATCAGTCTGTTGGCTTAAAAGTGATGGCTTTTAGGAAATGTCTGTGTCATGTGGGAGGGGCATATCAGAATGTATGATGGTGTGCTAAAGGTATTGTGGTTCAGTCTTTGACTGTCATGACTCTCTCCAATTCAGAATTTCATGTGTCTGTACTACCAGTGTCAAGCTGAATTTGTTTCTGAAGTCTTCAAGACCTCCATATACTCTAGTTCCTTCTAAACACTTTGGCTTGGCCTGCCTATGCAAACATATGCTTTGCATTCAAGCTAGTTTAGATTTTGCCACAGTTTCTCCTTCTATGCACACTACATGAGACCATTTTCATCATCTTTACCTGCCAGGTAGCATGAGATACAACTAAAATGATTACACAACAACACTCAAGACATGAAATTAAAAATTCTAAAAGTCTTTAGTCTTTGTTTTTAAACAAAATATTAACAAAGCAACAGTAGGAGAACAGTAAGAGACATTCTGTTTGCAATGAAAGGTTTAGATAACACATTACTGTTGTAAGTAAAATGACATCTGCATGATCCCCAGTGCACTTTCTAAAGCCTTGCCATATTAACTTTGGCTAAAGACAAAATTGGAGAGATTGTTTCTAGACACCTGTAACAGCCACAGGTACCTAAAAGGGAGAATTGCATGACATGACAAAAATTGTGATGGAACAGAAAATCATTTGAATTTACAGAAGAAATTCTCATGGCTAGGCTTCGTGAATGAAGATTTGGGAAGGGCTCGACCCACATTTGCTACAAGTGCAAATGTGGTGACTAAAGAGGCCAATGCAAGATAGACAAATCCAGTTGCAAAAGGCACAGCAGAAAGACTCCTTGGATGGTATCAGCAAGACACGATTCTTTCCGTGTTGTCTTTTATACTCGAGAGTGATCCTGCGTGTGTTCTCAAAGGAAGCAGCAGCGTTATAGATGGTGTGTCTCCAGAACTCTCAACTGGAGGCCAGAGCAGACCAGTGATGAAGGTCAATATGGTCAAGGCTGAGATGTTGTTTCAGGGAGTCCTTGTATCTCCTCTTCAGAGCTCCTCTCATGCGGCAGCCAGTGGCAAGTTCACCATAAAGCACGATCTTAGAGAGGCGGTGGTCCTTCATCCTGGAGACATGCCCTGTCCAGTGAAGCTGTGTTCTCAGCAACATGGCCTCAATACTTGTGACTGCTGCTTGTTCTAGAACAGATGTATTGGTCACATAATCTGACCAGTGGATGTTTAGGACTGTACGGAGGCAGCATTGATGGAAGCCTTCTAGGAGTCGCAGGTAGTGGTGGTAAATGACCCATGACTCGGACCCATATAAAAGAGTAGACAGCACTATGGCTCTGTAAACACTGATCTTTGTGCTTTTCTTCAAGTGTTTATTTCGCCAGACTCTTTTATGGAGTTTTCTGAAAGCTCTATATGCCTTTGCTATCTCCCCATCAATCTTACCATCCGAGGAGATGATGCTACCTAGGTAATTAAACTGCTGGACTGATTTGAGCTCTGATTGGCCAATGGTGATATGGGGATGATGGAAGACTTCCTGAGGTACAGGTTGATAGAAAACTTCTGTCTTCTTCAAGCTCACTTCCAGCCCCAAAAGCTCAGCAGCATCTGCTGCAGAGCTGCTTCTGTGTGGGCGATGAGGGCGTCGTCGTCAGCGTAAAACAGCTCCCGGACAAGATGGTTTAAGGTCTTGGTGTGGACCTTCAGTCACCTTAGGTTGAAAAGACTTCCATCGGTACGGTATCGAATGTAGATACCGTCCTGATCATCAAGGTCTGCCATGGCCCTTTGGAGCATCCTGCTGAAAAAGACTGTGAATAGGGTTGGTGCAAGAATGCAGCCTTGTTATTAGAAAGGGCTCAGAAAGTGCATTGCCATATCTGACTTGGCCGTGCTGATTCTCGTGGAGTGAGATGATCATTTTAAGGAAATTGGGCGGACATCCTAAATGTTCCAAAATCTGCCACAGACCTTTTCTGCTCACAGTATCGAAAGCCTTGGACAGAAGAAATTTTAACAAAGCAAAAGATACAAGTTAAGATATTTTATGAGAGTCATAGCAAAAAAATACAAAGGGAGACATCTGAGGTCAGATCTGAGTAGAAACAGTTGTTCAATTGGATATTAATGAAATGGTAATATTATTTTTCAAAATGAGAAAGATGCCTGCCACTTTTTCTTGGTCATATGCAGAGATAAGTTGTTCTTCATCAAAAATATGAAACCTTCAATGTAACTGTTATGAGGAGCACGTAAAACTAATGCAGTTTCATTCAAGCTGGGTATAGGTAATGCCAAAGTTGAGCAGCCAGTGGATAAATACTGGTAATACATGGCTCCGTATTTAAAAAGAAAAAGATTTTCCTGTTGGTAGCTCAGTGGCTCATCTATTTTGAAAATTGTGACTCCTTGGGGCTTTTTTTTTCTTTTTTTTTCAAATTTTAGTCCATTCATTAAAAGCAACATATATAACTCAACAGAGGCCTGCCAGTAGTAGGGCAGAACTAGCAAAGTTGCGACAGAAAAAGCTTTGTGTATGCTGGGGAAAGATAAGAAGAGCACAGGATGGAATTTCTCATCTACCACGAGTGACTAGAGAGTGTAGAGACAAAGAACTGACCTGAGGAATTCTACCTGCAACATTTTTATACTACCTGGAAGAGTGTAAGTGTTGAGAATGAGTTAAAAACAAAGACCCATTTGTCAGAAATGCATTACAAGAACTGAAAAGCAGCGACAGGAGGCTGCAATGACAACTATCAGGTGGCAATTTGGAGACAACTCCTTTAACCAAGTAAAATTACCAATTAGTCTTGATACACAGAGAGGCATTTTGCCAGTCTTGCTTAGTTGAAAATATCAAACTCTATGTTCTGAGGCACAGACAAAGGCAAAATAAAATGTGAGGAACTTCTGGAACATCTACTTAAATATTTCTGAAGAAGAATAGTCTAGGAAGAAAATACTTTGTAGATAAGCCATCCATGGAACAATTACATACGAAGGTAATTAGATTGCTTCAACAATAACAAATATCTCCTGAAGCACAGCCACTGACTTCTGTAGCATTGGTGCACAGCAAAGAGAGAGGTGAATTGGGTTGAACACTGCTGATCAAAAACTAGTTACAAGCAGACTATTTTTTGCTTATCGACCATAAAAACTGGATTTGAATTTTCCTCCATGTCTTCATAGAGCACAAATTTCACTTCACTCATTGGTTGGTGGTGAGGAGTTTGCAACTCAGTACACTGATTCATTGAGGAGTAATCTTGGTGGCAACTGCAGGCGAAAACTATTAGCATAAAATAAGAATTCTGGTGTTTATTTTCCCCTCTAGAATACATAAATATTACTTAAGATACTATTCCTTCTGGAGTGCAAAGTTTTAAATAAACATACAGTTTATTGTCCTTTTCCCAGGTTTGATGTGATGTGATTAGCATATATATTCATAGTTGCCATAATATTAGTATGTGACATATTGTCATCTTTTCTGTTTAATAGTGGGAAGACTAGAATGTTTGAAGTCATATCAGAAACTCTGGAGCATGATTTCCCTTCCTGGTTCGGGAAGGTATTTGGCTATGCCTCTAACCCTGGACTCATCCTACCCTTTATACTGCTGATGGTGTATGTATAGAATATTAACTATAAGGCCTGTTAAGTTTCTTTCACTCTGAATCTTCACTGCCTGAATATCTAATTAAATACAGTACTGATTGTCCAGTGGTCAGGACTTGAAGAATTCGTGTTTTATTTGATCATACTTAATGTCCATTTGCAGAAAGGTTGATATCTCTCTTTTGTTCAATGGCTTTCTTTTTGGTTTTGTTATTCTTTTCAAAAGAAATGTTGCTGCCACAATAATGACAAAGCTATTAAAATGCAAAAAGCCTGTAGGGGCTCTGAAGTGTTGTAACATTGATCTGCTAGTGCCATACGCAGACTAGCACATCGTATATCCTCAGCAAGTTCAATAGACATGAACACCATGGAGCAGAGTTATTTTCAGTAACTTTCAGTGAGTCTGATCTTTGATGCCTTTAATTTTTAAAGACTACTCTATGCTATTGGGACAAGTGTGAAGCAGGGTTTTGGAGGCTTTATAAAACAGGACTGGTAGAGATTTTTGTAAATCAGTCAATACCTGGTAAAGAAAATGACCCCAGAATATTTGTTCTGCTTTATAAAAGCATTTTAACCTGCTGTGTGCAAATATATATATGTATTGGGTTATGTAGCATACTGCTGAACTAAAAGTTAATTCTGCATAGATGTGAGCTTGGATTTAACTTTGCATTGTAGAACTGCGAATAAATATAAAGATGATTACAAAATACAACAGAATTTGCAGAAGGATTTTGCATGAGGAAGACGAAATTATGAGATGAAATTTTGCCAATGTTCACTTAATATCATATTCTATTTTAACCCTTAGCTATAAAGGGCAAAGACACCAAAAATAAATAGAGGGGAAAAAAAATAACATAGGGAAAATACGAAGCAAAGTCAGGCAAAGCAGAGGAAACAGCATATGCATCATTATTAGTAGTAGTGTGATTATTTAACTATATAAATAGAAAATATAGCTATAATATAAAAATACTATCTGTTATATAAAAACATGTATGTTATATATCTATATGTCCCATATATTTATATTATTTATATTATTTATATAATATTATATTTAATATATAATTATTTTTATATATAATTCATTATTTACTGATTACATCAATAAAAGACTGCATATCAGATTTTTTCTAATTAAATCAGGATGGTGAAAACTACTGATTCCATAGTTATCACAACAGTAATTTCATACACTAACAAATGAAAATTGCATTATGTTATGCAGTTATGTTTTTGTTTACTAGAAGAAGGAGGTTATAATTAAAAACAAAAATGAAAAACTATGCTTTTGGTTGGGTTTTTTTCCACGGTATTTCAGATTGCCTACTGTATTAGTTCAATAGCTTTTACAAATATGATTCAGTAATTTTTAAGGTGTATCATACAAATTAATTAACTTTTATAAGTTATTCTTTAGAAGATACTTTGCAGTGAAGCACTGCTTTATGGAACATCCTTAGCTGCTGTAAGATTGAAAGTAGAGTATTAAGAGAGAGAGAATAATTTCTTTTGTTTTTTACCCCCTCAAAAAACAGTGCCTTCTTCATACTGTAAGGAAACACGTTGTTCATTGTTCATTGTCAAAATACTAGTACTGATTAGGCACAGTACATAAGGAAAAGATATAGACTACATATTATCACAACTGTAGTTGTTGCTATAGGAATGTTCTGAGTCCTTATATGTAAATCATCACCTAACAAGAAATTATTATTCTTTACATTTAGCCTGAGTATTTATTATCTCAACGCAACATCCAAATCCTACAAGGAAGCTAACTTGGAACTTAAAAAGAAGTTACAAAGTGTAAGGAATAAAGAATTATTGATTTTTTGGTTTTACTAAATGTCAGAGAAGCTTTTTGGGTTGCTGAAAGATGCCTTCTCTCTCCCCATATTAGCAAGCAGAAGAAAATAAAAGAAGAAATAAACAAAAGGCACAAAAATCAAATGAACAAGAAGAAAATCCATTTGAGACAGAACCGCCAAAGCCTAAAGGAGGTAAGCAAGATGAATCCACTCCAAACCAAGGTAAGGACTGGTTTGAACGTCTCAATATGAGGAATTCATGTATGTGTGATCCTAGTCTTCCTTACTGCCTTGACTGCTTCCTAACCTGAAACATATTCACAATACTGAATTGCAAGTGTTAGCCTAATCTCCAGTTCACTTTTGTTTCTTTGGCTTGTTTAAGAAATACTGTAACATTATTCCACACCAGGCAGCACGAAAGTAGAAAGCTGAACTATAATGAATTGAAGGATCCAGTCTCACTGAAAAAATAAACCACTTAAAGACTTGTCTGAATGTCAGTGATGCCTCTTATCTACCATAAATCAGTCAAAGTCTAAATCTTGTGCCCCTTCTGTCATATTTTGTTGACCCAGAAATACTCAGGACAGTTTGGTCCTCTGTACCAGGTTCACCTAGAGAAAGTATAGTCAGAACACAATATGGTAGCACTCCTTAACAGAAAACCTAGATTGGGCAGGCAGGTTTCAGTCTGTCCTGAGGGATTTTGCTGGCTGTTTCCTTTTCCTTATCATGCATGCGTGCCACATAGCAGTTCAACTGGCTCAAGCCTAGGAGAGAAACTCAGATTAGAGATGACTGTCTTTGGAAGAGCCATGTCTAATTAGTGCCTTCATCACTGTTGACAGATGATATCTAAGTGCGTCTTGGGAAAAGTCTCTACTTTCCCCCATGGGGGCCTGTATGATTTGATTATTAAAGTTATTAGAGAGATGCCTCTGCCTGAATTAAGGTGAAAACAAGACCTATGCTGAAATAGTATGGATTTTATTTAACAGTAAATGTGCGCTAAAGAGAGATACAAATAAATAGGAAAGGGGGAAACAGGAGAGTGACAGAGAGAGACAGATCAGGTGGAAAATATCACCACGATGTGGGTACTGATGGTGTCCCATTGGTCCTCTTCCTCTGGACTTCTTGGTGTTGAGGGTCCCACACAGAGTTCAGTGGATTAATATACATTCAGCCTAGGTGAGAATGCCCAAGCACCTCCCCTGGGGAAGGAGGTGGAAGTTTTACACTATCTCTTGCAACAGACTGGATCTGTTGCAAGACTTCCATATCACATGCAGTCCTTTGATGTAAGGCCTCACGATTGGGTCTG
Organism: Pipra filicauda; assembly: GCF_003945595.2. Taxonomy (NCBI): domain Eukaryota; kingdom Metazoa; phylum Chordata; class Aves; order Passeriformes; family Pipridae; genus Pipra; species Pipra filicauda. Next base: position 1,955,049 of record NW_024104509.1, on the reverse strand, counting down.
GGGGGCACTTTGGGGGTCTTTGACGGTTTATGACACCTTCTAAGAAAGGACAACAGCCTCTCAAGTAGTGCGGTTGAGCCAGTTATGTCCCATCAGGCCTTCAATGGGCAGAGGGGGAAGTTTTCAAATTGTGTAATGGAGGGCAAATTACCGATAAAAAGCACCAGCAATGTGCAGGGTCTGCTTCTTGTCTGGCTTGTAGCCTCCCCCTGGCATGTGCACACCTGGCCTCAGCAAAACAACCTGGTGCCTTCACAAATGGGTGAGTCATTAAACATTTGAATTATTTGAGTCATTAACCACTGACAGTCCAGTCTCTCACAGGAAGGGAAGAGTGTGCAGACCTGGCCTCAGCAAATGAGTCTGTGGGCTATAGTCTCCCTCCGCCAAACCCAGCCAGAGCTGATTTTCAACACAGCTGCGGAGTTTGGCTTTCCTTGTGGATAAATTCTTCTCCTCCCAGCCTTGTTTACTTCTCCTTAGACCTGAGATAATTGGATGACAGTATCACCTTTATCTTGCCTCAAGCTCCCCATAGTCCTCCAGGTAGGAGGCATATTGGGTAGGCAAGCTTTGTCAGTCACAGACAAAGCAGTTGGTTCTTTTCATGGTTTGCTACAGTGGACAAAAGTACTTCAGTGATTTTAACAATGTTTAAGCCATTAACCATTTCAGTCTCTCACAGCATTGAAGAAATAACTGGATGGAAAATACAGCACAAAGATCATGAACATGCATTACCCCAGGTTTTGGCTGGGGAGGCCCACACTTTCTGCTGCACTCTGGAGTGGTCAGGCAGCTGAAGGATTTCCCTGTCAGGGAACTTCTGGCTTGCATGCTCTTTTGTTAATTCTGTCCTCCAAACACATTTCAGACAACAAGAAAGGACAGGATGGCAACGAATCAAAGAAGACAGGACAACCACAAGAAGCCAGCTCCTCTCAGGTGCTCCAGCATCCTAGCCTTGCCCCAAGCAGCCATTATCCCCCACAGAGCCAAGCAGGAAACCTTCCTCCCCCATCCATAGCTGTGACAAGGCCCCCGGGGCCAAGAAGGTATGGAATGCCAGGCTATCCACCTGGAAATCCGTGCTTCCCAGGACCACAGCCAGGAATGCCCAGGGGGCCTCACAACTGCAGATAAGGAGCCTTGAGCACACGGTGATATGATGATGGAGGATGAAGGACAGAAGAGTGGTCCTAAATCCGAACACGCTCCTGCAAGTGCAGAACCGACTATGTTTGTTGTAAATCTTCATGTGCATGGAAGTAACCCACGTGCTTCAGTTTTTGCGCAATGGGAGCTTCAGAAGAAAACATTGCATATGTCTTGCATTTGAAGACACTGTGAAAATGTGTTATCTGTGTCAACAGGTTACTCGAATTATGGATATAAAATGGGGGATATTTTTTAGAAGAATGGAAAGCAATTTGTATTAAGTTGACTGTTTTCTTAAAAGCTTGAAACTGTATCTCTAATCTTTTCCTTTTTCTTAGAAGAACGGTTCACTGAAAACACAGCTGTATATAAAGTTTGTGAGAGTCAGTTATGTTTAAACCTTGCATATATCTTGTCTTCTGCTGGTCATATATTCTTGGCCAAAGATTTCAGATTGTACATGGGAAAACTAGGACTAAACACAGGGAAATCTGCATGATTCCATATAAAGTCTTTGTGGAAGTATTAAAAAGGAAAAAGAAAAGAGTTATTTTGCCTGTTACTATGAAGAAAATTTACCTCCTATTAAAATACCACTTTTTAGCTAATAATGGTTTATTTGCATTCTTAAAGACTAGAAATAAATTTTAAAAATCAGAGTGGTAAAGAAATATCTCCTGTGCAGAAAAACATATACAGGGAATAGAGGTAAGACAGTTACGCATTAATTTCCCCCAAATGGTCACCAGAATTGTATTATGGCATAGAGACATTTAATATTGCATAAGAATGTCTGCTGTATAATCTTCTCTGTAAATTTATCACTGGATACTTGTATTGGCCTGCACAGGGTCCAAGGTGAAACAGGTCCATAATCTAACAGGTCTTATGGAAAAAGAGGATAGATGTGCGAGCTGATGTCACTTATTCCAATGAGACAGGTTGATTTTTTTGTTCTGATTTTATTTCCTTTTTCAGAACTCGGGTCTTGATAATTCACAAGTGTAATAACTCACAAGTGTAATAACAACAAAATTAGTCAACTGACTGTCTTCTTAAAAATAAATGTAATTCCACTGAGGGCCTTCTGTATAATAGGGGTCCATTTTGTATAGTAGAAAAAAAGTCTGTGACATCCTAAAGCAACCTCCGTCTAATTAAATCATGGCACTTATTAAAAAAAGGCTTACAAAAACTCCCCAGCATACAGGCATCCCCATAAACCACAGCGATCCAGAAACAACTTCCAGCTCAAGCAGTCTTTAAATCAATTGTGAGAGCCTGGAAGGATAAACCAAAGGAAAGTTAGCTTTATACTTGACTCTTGCACTACTTCTGTAAGTGTCTGCTAGACATATCTGCAACTGGGGTGTTGTGGGTCTTATATTTTAAATTAGAGAAAGTGTAGATAAGTGCAGTGTAAGTTGTTTCATTTTTCTTAGATAAAATTTCTTGTCTATGGACTTCAGACATGCGGAAAAAGTACAGTAATTTGAACTGTGTATTAATTTGAAATCTTCTAATAGGATTAATTTTTGGAATGCTCATGTCTCTAGAGAAAAGAAAGAAAAGACTGTCAGTAGTCTTATTGAAGTTAAACATGGGACCCAGCATTCTAGTGCTTCCATGCTTTTAAGATAAACCTTTTCCTACAAGCTGGGATTGATCTATCCTGAAGCAGAGACTTGTACAGAGGTTTTAGCTCATTGTTTCTTAGCATCTCATAATAAGAAAATGTTGGATATTCCTTAGGAAATGCAAGATTGTTTATAGAACAAATGAAGAAACTAATTTTAAAAATGTTTTATGGCTTGGATATCCTGATGAACTTGCCACTGGGTGCTGCAAGAGAAGAGGCCCGAAGAGGAGATGCAAGGACTCCCTCCCCCAAGACTCTCAGCCTTGGCCATATTGACCTTCATCACTCTGGCCTCCAATCAGGAGGTCTGGAGACACACCATCTATAACGCTGCTGCTTCTTTTGAGAACGCACGCAGGATCACTCTCAAGTAGAAAAGACAACACAGAAAGAATCATGTCTTGTCGATACCATCCAAGGAGTCTTTCTGCTGTGCCTTTTGCAACCGGATTTGTCTATCTTGCATTGGCCTCTTTAGCCACCAGCATGCTTGTAGCAAATGTGGGTAGAACTTCTTCCCAAATCTTCATTCGCGAAGACTGGCCATGATGATAGATAGATAGATATATTTCCAGCAATGTGTTCTTATAATACACCCGTATATGCAGTGATGAGCATGTAATAGCTAATATGAATAGCAATAACAAGACTACATATTGCTCATCAGACTGCTATTACTGAAAATGAGATATTATTATTTGGTAAAAAGGTCTTTCATCACTCTGTTTCATGAAGCTGTGACTTCAAATAGAATAGAAACAGCAAACAGAAATGTTGCTAAGATTAGGACCCAAAAGCACTACCAGTATCGTATTTGGGTGTAAACATTCTCCTTGGAGTATTTAGTTGCATTTACATTATTAGAAGATTTCATGTTAGTTTAAAGAGCTGAAAGATATTTGCCATTAATAATAATTCAAGGTAGGAATAAGTATCATCTTCCTGTGTGTCCGGGGAACACCTGAATATACTGACCCGCACTTCAAGGGTCTGATTACTTAGCATGAAGACTTAAAGAAAGGAGCTCGTATATGACATCAGAATATTTTGCTTTCCTTTGAGATAGAATCTCAGTTGCAGTGTATAGTCATAGAAAATTATGAAACACATCAGTTGAAGTGTTAGCAAAATAATAATAAAAACCAGTATTGCACACTCTGTTGGAGGATTTTTTTGTCATTTACTTTTTGTTGAAAAGTTTTGTGTATTTGTATTTGGTTTTGTTTTGTGTATTGTCTGTGCCTCAAATGCCCCAGGTATGTACATTTTGAAAAATATTGTTGACTTAATTTTAAAATTGCAAAAGAAAAGAGAATTTTCAAAACTTGTGGTTGATTTTCTGCCTAAATCTGCTGTTATCATGTATAAATTATATCATACATAACTAATGAGGTTTTCAGTAAATAATGTTCATCACTTACCATTTGACTTCTTTGTCTGTGTCCTTGCCAGCTCTCCACAGTTGTAGAGAGCTTTTAATATTGCAAATTTTTAATCCATTGTGAAGAACTTCCTAAAAAAAATAGAACTAGAACATTTTCCCCTCTCTTTCTTGCAAAGAGATAAGAAAAAAAATCCATTATTTAATTAGCAGTAAATAGTATTTATTACCAATTGTCTCAAAGTACTGGAGCAGGAAACAAAACAATAACATTTGAGATATTTAAATTGCATAAATCTTAGAGCAATAGTTTTCAATCAATATCAATTCTACCCATGAAAACTATCATTTTAAAATATTGAACTTTCTGACTACCAAACTGTACACGTAGTTATGTCAAGTGATTAATCCACAAACTAAAAAGTACTGCTATGCAATGAGCTAACCAAAAGAGAGAGAATGGGCTAATCGAGCATTAAGACCATTAGTTTGCATCTCTGATAAGGAATTTCTTAATTTTTCTAACTAGATAAAAACTTTTTTAAGAACTGGAAAAATTAACAGTGATAAAAGAAGAAGAAAAAAGTGATATGTAATAACTGTAGGAAACAAAATCTTCTAAAATAATTTCAGAAGTTCTTAAAGTGTGAAGATCAATGCTCCAGCAAAACACCAATATCTACTCATAAGATGATATCAATCTAATATATAACTTATATAAGTAAAAATTTGATCCTTATAGTGTGAAAACATGTAGCAAAATTTCATTGTCATTAACACGGAGTTAATTTTTCACTAGCTGAAGGTAAATGTGATATTTCAAAATCTTTTTTTTATTCATCTAACTTTTTTTTAAATTACCTAATAATCACTCCGCAACTAGAGCCATGTGTCCAGATATCTTGGATAAAGGCTATTTTTAGAAAGTCTGCAAGTTGCATTCATTTAAAGGAATCATATTTAAAACATTGAGGACATTTTTCCCAACACCTTGTAAGCCATGTTATTGCTTGTTGTTATAATCCAATTAGTGAGAGATGCTGTGAGATCCTGGATCCGAATCTCACTGAATTATTGATATGGGTCGGAACCACCTCACCGTGAGTGTGTGTGTGCATGTGGGAAAGGGCTGGGCCTGGACCTGCCGGAACATGGCAAAACCTGCACACAAGGCCTGTGCTTGGGGCACAGGGCAGAGCTGGAGGGCAAGGCCTGCTGCCCACACAGAGCACAGGCAGAGCTGCAGGCCCTGCCGCCAGACTGTCAGTCAAGGCAAACCTGCCTGGCAGCCCGCCCACAGCACACCCCTGCAGCCTGTGACTGCTACAGCACAGCTCCCTCTGGCCTGGAAAGCACTGCCGAGATATCCTGCCTGGGAGGGAAAACTGAGCTCCATAAATACACGAGACTCCATATGGTCTTTCTTGTCTCTCTCTTCTCCCTCTCCAGCCAACACCATGTGAATCATCGAATCTTGTCGGTAACTATTCTCTCCTTTTTCTCTCTTTCTTTACCCCTTTTAAGCTGTTTTCTTCTGTTACTCCTTTCCTTCTATTGTAGGTAACTTAAAACCAATGAACTGTGTTTTACTAAAGCTGGTATATGGATTGGTTTTAGTGGGTGTTTCCTGTGGAATGGGTCTTTGTGCTGAATGTTTTACTGAAATGCTTTTCTTGGGTGTATTTTACTCCTGTATTTTACCTTTTGCCAAAATATCTTATTTTTCTCACTAAATTAAAAAGAATTTCTCTTAGAGAAGAGTGTGTGACTGTTTCTCTGGATGCTAATGAAAAAAAAGACTTTTAAAAAATCTTAAATAAAAATGTAACTACTCTGGGCATTTTATAGCTTAATCCAGTGCACAACAGATGCCTCTGCCTGAATTAAGGTGCAAAGGACATCATATGCTGAAGTCAATAGTACAGATTTTATTTAACAGTAAAATGTGAGGTAGAGAGATAGAAAATAATAGAAAAGAAAGAGGAGAGAGAGACAGAGGCAGTGACAGAGACAGATTAAGCAGAAGTTAGTTACCACCCATAGATCCAGTGGCATCCCATCAGTCCTTCTTGACCCTGGGCTTTGTGCTGGTGGGGGTCCCTGTGTCGTTCTGTTGGGGGTACCACTTGTATACAGTCCAAGTTCTGTGTATCCACAGGGTAGTCACAGATGCCATTCTCATAACTTGGAGTGGTATGTGTATGAGCAGTTTGTTCCTTTCCCACAGTTTGTCACAGTGGGAATTTTTGTCTGAGTAGTTTAACCAGGATGCTCTAATCAGATCTCACTTCACCAGGCCTGGAATTAGCACTGTCCTGTCTTAATTTCTTATCTCAAGTTCCCAGAGTGTTGGCCTATCTTATGACAAGTTTCTTCTGTGGCTTCACAGTGTTTTGAGACAGGCAACTGAGCTCTTCAGGTCCTTACAGTTGTAAATAACTAAGACTGAAAGACTCTAAAACGTCTTATGTAATTTTAGAAGCATAGACTTGTTGCCTGTGTATAGCACCATTCTGGCAGCTTCCACTGTCTTTGATGACCACACACGACAGTGATGCTGGTGAAGCATAAATCAGCTATGTTCCAGCTGCAACTAGATTAAAGTTATGGAAGTGCATTTCTTTTTTCTGATAAGCAGTTTCCTATTGTCAAGATTGGCTTCAGTCTTACCAAGCAAAAGCAGACTGACAGCTCTGTCTGTGCCATTGCTGCTCTTGCTTGCTGAATAGCATCATGCATGTGGGTATTCTCAGTTTGTAAACTTGGTCTCTAATGCTGAAATAAGCTCCTTGGTGTTTGGCATTTCCTTTCCCCAAATGAACTTTGCCGCACAGTAGAAAGCAAGTATTCTGCCAGTTCCACACACAGAGGAATGTGATATAACATGCATTGGAAGTGAGATGCTCTGAGATATGGTGACAACATACTGTAAATAGCGCTGTTCAGAGAAACAGAGTGCCTACCATCTACCTGTTATATGATGTTACTTTCATCACAAGGATCTATCTATCTATCTATCTATCTATCTACATATCTATATACAACCTATGTCCTAGGTTCTGTGACAGCTTAGAAAATGGACATCAGCCATAATAAAGAACATAAAGCACATTACATGTTTTCTTATTATTATATATGGGTTTCTTTCCTGCTTCACTGTGGTCTCCCAGGGGCTTTCTGAATAACTTGTGGTTAAGGCAGGTTGTGTAGACAGCCCTCCTCTACCCGAGCCAATCCCTCCCTGTCTGTGTGTTAGGCATGCATATTACACTAGTGGCACTATGTCATGCTGAGGCAGGAGGGGAGGTGCTCTTGTTTAACCAGTGTTGTTGGAAGTGCAGCCCAGCCAGGCAGTCCTTTTCTGACTGTAGGACTTCTTTTACACATGGGACCAGCACTAAGAGCTCAGTGATTGTTTACATAGTTTCATATAGGTCTCTCTTCTCCTTCTTTCATATGCAGATGTATGATTTCAACAACAAAGGGAGATTCTTTTTGACTCCACTTTGATGAAGAAACAAAAAATTACTTCCTTTTCGCCCTCACTTGCTGACCCCCACACACCCAGATAGTGATTTCTTTGCCTGCAATGTTCTTCAAGTCATTCCCATATGGGAGAATCCAGTATTTAATTTCTGGTTTGATGTATAGATGAGAGAAGTCCCAGAATTCTTCTTGCTCTGTTTCTACTGTTTCACTTCACCGTTTACAGCAGCATTTAATTGAGCCAGATGCTAAAATTATATTTGCTTATTTATTGTATGAGTTTACCTCACTGTCTTATATTCACTTCCATGATGCAATTTGGCAAAGTATAGTTAGAAAAAAGTGCCCCTGGTTATATGTAAGGTTATTTAGGCCTTTACCTGAGCAAACCCAAGGTGGATAGGTTCACTTTTAAAGATTATTTGGTATCTCTGACATGACTCTAATGTTTTCTAAAAGGCATTCATTAATTCTTTGAAACACACTTTTAGTCTGTTTCTTTATTTGAAGGTACCTCTCAACCAAATTAAATTAGGTTGGTAAAATCCTTTTTGTATTTTTATATTCTAGAGTGTTTGAACTAGGAGGTAGTTTACCTCAGTAGTTCACCTGTTTAGTTACCTCATCAGTTCACCAACTGATGCAGGTGCTGGGGTCCATCAGTGCTGGTCACTTTTCAAACATCACCTCCTAAGGGCACAGGAGCAGGCAATTCCCAAATGTCAGAAGTCAAGCAGGCAAGGCAGAAGGCTGGCTTGTCTGAGCAGGTTTTTTTCTTGGAAAGAAGGCAAAAACAGAAGGCTTATGCCCAGTGGAATCAAGGCCAAGTGAGACTGGATGAATTCGGAGATGCTCCTTGCCACTGCAGGGAGAAAATTCATGTGGCCAAAGCTCAACTGGAGTTGCAGCTGGCCAGAAATCTGGAGGACCATGAAAAGAGCTTTTTCAAATATATTTATGGTAATAGGCAGTGTAGAAATAATATCAGGCCATTACAAGAGGAGAATGGTCACTTCCCAACCAGGGACAGAGACAAGGCAGAGGTGTTTAATGCTTTCTTTGCCTCTGTCTTCAACATCAGTGATGGACCAAGGGGGTCTCAGTGCCCTGAGCTGAGGGACCGTAACTGTGAGAATGATCAGCTCCCAGTCAACCTGGAAATTGTGCAGGATCTACTGGTCCAGCTGGATCCCTACAAATCTATGGGGCCTGATGGGATTCACCATCCTCAAACATCTCGCTAATGTCATCGCAAAACCTCTCCCAATGATACTCGAGTAGTCTTGGGAATTCGGAGAGGTCCCAGCTGACTGGAAGCTGACGAATGTTGTCCTGATTTTCAAGGCCAAGAAGGAGGAGCCTGGAAACTACAGGCCTGTCAGTCTCACTTCAGTGCCTGGTAAAGTTACAGAGAAGATTATTCTGGGAGGTATTGAAAAACACCTGAAAGACAATACAGTCATCAGTCACTGACAGCATGGCTTCATGAGAGGAAAGCCACATTTATCAAACTTGATTTCCTTTTATGACAAGGTAACCCACACAGCTGATCAAAGGAAGCCAGTTGATGTAATCCTTTTGGATTTCAGTAAAGCGTTCGATACTGTCTCACAGTGTCCTTGTGGACAAAATGTCCACACAGAGCTGGATAAACACATTATGTGGTGGGTGAGCAATTGGCTCATGGGTCGAGCACAGAGGTTAATAGTGAATGAGGTGACATCAGACTGGTGAGCTGTCAGCCGTGGGGTTCCACAGGGCTCTATTTCAGGCCCTATGCTGTTCAACATCTTCGTAACTGACTTGGACACAGGACTGGAAAGGATACTAAGCAATTTGGCAGACAACACAAAACTAGGAGGAGCTGTTGACTCCCTTGAATATAGGGAGGTCCTGCAGAGAGACTTTGACAAATTAGAGGACTTGGCAATCACCAATCATATGAAGTTCAACGAGGAGAAGTACTGGATTCTATACCTGGCATGAGGCAACCCTGGATGTTCATAAAGATGGGAGAATGAGATGCTGGAAAGCAGTGTCATGGAAAGGGACCTGGGGGTCCTGGTTGGTGGCAAGCTGAATATGAGTCAGCAGTGCCCTGGCAACCAGGAGGGCCAACCATGTCCTAGAGGGCATCAGGCAAACCACCACCAGCTGGTTGAGGGAGGTGATTGTCTTTCTCTCAACCTTCAACCTTCTCCTGAAATCTTGCTCTTTGCCCTTCCTCCTTGCTAATTCTGAATCTCATTTGTAGTTTAGCTTCTACCCTATTCACTCTATCACTTCAAACTGTAGATAAAGAGATCAAAATCCAGCATTCACATATGAATTTAGTAAAAAAAATAGATTCCTAGTGTGTTCACTTTATTAACTGTTGAATTTATGTTAAATTTAACTCATTAAAAAAATTAAGAAAAAAATAATATTACTTTTATCTGCCTAGCCACCTTTTTTTCAGCTATTTTACTTTGTCAAATTTACTGACTGCATCATATCCTGAACTATATGTAAACATTTTGAGGTACCTTAGATTTTTTTTCTGTTTGTGAGGGTCCCACTGCAGACCTATTCCAAAACTGACTGGGATCTTTGAGTGTTACTAGTAAAGTGAACATCTAGGGTTGTGAGTACCTAACCATTAGTTTCATATTGATATGGGCCACCAAATACGCATGAATCTATTACCTGTATGCATAATATGAAATGGTTTTAAAACTTACAGTGAAGTTAAAAGGGTTTTTTTCTTTTCCCTTCCACTTTCCTGGAAAGGAAAAAACCCCAAATTTACATGTGCCTTGATCTTATCTCCAGCAGAGGTCAGAACAACATAAGATACTTCCCATTATCCATGTGAACAACTGCCTTAAGAAAGAATAAATCCCTTCTATTTGATCCTGTAAAAGTTTACAGAACCAAGGCTGCTAGTATAGTTTCAAATCAACTGGAAATTCATGGAAATGCCAGAAGTCTGCTCATATGATATTTTGATTCGTGCAAATGATGCAGGTTTTGCTGTTCTGTGGCTCTCTAAAAGAAACAAGAAATTTATTAGCCCGTCTGAAATAGTGCATGGAAAAGTTCAGGGAAAAAAACCCTTTCCAATATTAGTGGCTTTTTTCAGAGAAAATAAGTGATAGTATAACTGCTTGGGAATAAGACTTTTGGTTTCTGCTTTTTAAAGCAGAATTGCTGAACCAGGTAGTCTGAATCATAGGTACTTCTCAGACTAAAATAGTCCACCTATCCTCTTATAATAATATGACAATATTAAATGCTTGTTAAAAAGCCAGTTTTAAACATTATTTATAAGTATACAGAAAAGGCAAACTGCAAACTCATCAAAGTGAGTTTTCATTTCAGAAGCTTCTATTTGGTCAGGAAAAAAAAAGCCCTCTGTCTTACATGTCTTGTTTAAAATAAATAAGTATAGATTTTCATTTTCCTGGATAAATGTATAGATGTGTAGTAATATAGAGATAGAAAAGTTTTATCCAGAATAATTTGGGGAAAATCTTTGCAAAACAAAGATGTTCAGACAAACTATAAACTCTAGTTCCCTCTATAGAGGTGGCAAACAGCACTCAAAACAATCCATGTTATGATGAATATGTAATGGCCTAAACACCACAATAGAGATCACATGCAAAGATATGACTGAAGAGAAATCCATGGCCTTTATAAGCTGTGACAGAATAGAGCAGAAGTATTGTCCTTCCTCACATATACTGCCCATGTAGGTTGATGCAATACAGCTTCAAAAGCTGAGACATCTGTTTCAGAAGGATACAGGTACCTATCCCTTCATTTTTCACATCATGGCCAAACAAGTTCAAGAATACTTCAGACTTTACCTTTCCATTCCCTAACAAAAAGCAAGCATGAAGGTGCAGAAAGGAAGGTATTTTCATCTCAATGTAAGGCAGAACAGCCTGGTTACATGCAGAAGAGTGTTATATCCATTCACCACTTTGTATTTCAGCTAGCTACAACAAATAAATGTACATCTGAAAACAACACTTCCTCTAGACAACTTCTAGCAGTGCACCAGTAAAAAACAAAATGACCTAAACTTCAGCTACCACTATGCACTGAAGATTAAGTTCTTTTTGTCTTCTGTAAGTCACAAGCAGACTAAAATAGTATGGAAATTTTACAACAAGAAACAAGGAAAATTAACTCCAGGAAAGTATGAATACAAAACTGGACATCACTGTGGAATCACAGAATCACAAAATGGGTAAGGCTGGAAGTCACTACAGTGAGTCATCTGGTACAACCTCTCTACTCAAGCAGGGTGCCCTAGAACACATTGCACAGGATTATGTCCAGATGGTTCTTGAATGTCTCCAGTGAAGGAGACTCCACAACGTCTCTGGGCAGCCTGTTCCAATGCATGGTCATCTGCACAGTAAAAAAGTTGTTCCTGTGCATCAGTTTCTGCCCTCTGCCTCTTGTCCAATCCTTGGCATCATCGAGAAGAGCCTGGCTCCATTCTCTTGACATCTTCCCTTCATACACCTGTATACATTGATGAGGTCCCCTTTCAGTCATCTCTTCTCAAGGCTGAACAGGCCCAACTCCCTCAGCCTTTTCATAAAAGAGAGTGTTCCAATCCCTTAATCATCTTTACTGCCCTTTGCTGGATGAGATCCAGGAGCCTTGTACTGGGGAAACCAGAACTGGATGCAGCACTCCAGATGCAGCCTTACCAGGGCTGAGTAAAGGGTCAAGATTTAACCTGCTGGCAGTGCTCTTCCTAGTACACCCAAGGATACCACTGGCCTTCTTGGCCACAAGGACACACTGCTGGCATATGGACAGTTTACTGTCCCCCAGGACCCCCAGGTCCTTCTCCACAGAGACCAGGGTCTCCTCTTTCCAGCAGGTGAGGCCCCAGGCTATGCTGTTGGCTGGGCTTATTCATCTCCAGGTGTAGGACTCCACAAATTGTTGTATTTTTGAAGGTTCTTCTCTGCCCATCTCTCCTGCCTGTTGAGATTCTTCTGAAGGGCTGCAACAGCCCTCTGGGATATTAGCCACTTCTCCCAGCTTTATGTCATCAGGGAACTTGCTGGGGAGGCATCTTACCCTTCATCCAAGTCGTTGATACTGGGCCCAGTATTAAACTTTGAGGGATACCAATAGTTACAGGCTTTCAACTAGTACTTGTGCCACTGACTACAATCCTTTTGCATTTGCCATTCAACCACTTCTCAACCCACCTCATTGTTATCATCCTGCATCATTGTTAGCTATATTTTACTTCTGATGTAGGATTATTTTTCTAAACTGTTTTATGATGTGCCAAAGATACATAGCAGAACTGCTCATTTTACATGTCAAGTGATGGTATCATCTCTGCACACTCGGTGAGCTTTGATTACTATCCATCAAGGCTGCTTGAATTTCCTCTTTTAGTTTGGTTTCTTTTGCTAAGGTTAGTCTCCAAACAAATACATGGCCATCCAAAGTGATTCAGTTGAATGGTCAAGGAATTGGTGGATACTGTGTCAGATCCACCTAGCTGAGAGATACAAAATAAGAGGCAGTACCTGAATCCTCAAAAAAAGATAGGCTTTCATGGTGGAATACATTCAGAATAACAGAGTAAAACTTTTCCCCTTGCTTTTTCTGAAATTATCTGAAGTTTCTGTGAACACATCTTTCCACCAGCAAAGTTACCCTGGTACACATGTGTCTGCTTGGGCATGTCTGGGCCTGCTTAAAACTTGATTGTTTCAAGTGCCAAAAGCTGAGTCACCCCATATATACCTAAATTATACCAAGAGTAAAAAACTCAGTTTCAGGTTTAAATCTGGTCAGATGCAAGCATTGCAGAGCATGGCTAACACTGTGTGAACAGTCAAACTGGTTGTCCCCTTTTTCTGTCCTGGTGGCACATGGATTTTTTTGTGCAGGACTCCAGTGTCAAATCTCTGATAACAGACTTTTCGTGGTGTCTTTTTTCTCTCCAGGAAATGTCAATACAGGAGCCTGCTCTGTAGATGGCATTTTCTCCTTTCCTACTCTTTTATTAGTAACAAAGTATCCCTGTGCCAGAGATAGACTCCAGAGCCCAGTGATTTTAGGGGATATTCCCTGTAAATGCAGGAAACTGGCCACTAGCCTGTGTGCTATGTTTGGTTGCCTATTACTCATTACTGTTTTGCAATTGTTTGCTTGGTGCTTAGCATGCAAGATTTTTCAGATTTCATTTCAATGCACTCAATATGCCCACTTGAATATCGAGAGCTCAGAGAACCTGGAGATGTTCGTTCACAGACAGCAAGGATGGCTTCCGATTAGATTGCAACCCTAATGTTTATGCAAGGTAATGTTTATGCTATTTTGTCAGTCTCCTAGGAGAGATTTCAATGAAGAGCAAAAAAAAAAAAAAAAAGGGCAAAAAAAGCAAAAAAACCCACAAACTTTTAACTCAATTGTACTTTTATACAATTTAGCTCTACACATTTTATAGGTGATTGTGGCATAAAATGTATGATATTCTCCCAGGCCAATTATGAAATAAAGAATATTTCAGTCTTAGGTTAAAACAGGATCCTTCCTGGTCTTGCAGTAACTGTATCATTGTTTTTTCCTGTGTTTCTTGTTGCGCTGACAGACGAGGAGAGTTAAAGTACTGTTGTGCAATCACCTCCTTGAGGCTGGGAACATTTCCTTTATATAAATTCTTCTGCAGGTATTCTTTTGATAGATTTTTTTTTTCATATATAGATTTTTTTGTTTATGTTACTGTTGAGGAAGTGTTTGTATTGCACTATAGAAAGGGAAAAATGTTTTTACTGTGAAGAGAAAACAAGACCCATCTGTCACAAATGTCATAGCAATAGAATCTGATTTCACAGCTAAGCCATTGTTCAAAATCTTCTTGAAATCCACATTAAAGACTGCATCAAAGATTGAGCTGAATGACGTCTGTCCATTAGCAGGTTATCTGTGGATTATTCTGCTCTTTTATGCAGCTATTTTATAAGCATTGGTAAGAAAGGACAATATATAATAAGATAAAACATAAATTAAATAAAATATTTCCTCTACCTTTCTGCATAGGTTCTCAAATGCCATCTTCTCCTTTGCTAGTTACAAAGTATCATTGTACATATGATACTGATGTCTGCAGGCATTTCAGCCTTAAGTACTTGCTTTTCTTTTAAGTCTAATCTTAACTATGAATTCTTTGAATCTGTCCATTATACCAAGTATGTTCAATATAATTTTTTTTCTCAGTTTTAAATTTTTCATATGTATATGCTCATCTCTACTCTTCCTGGAATTGTATTCCTTAGGGAAATATACAAGGAAGAGCCATAAAGCTTAGGAACTGGACTTTTTAAATGATAGCTGAAAAATGCCTTGGGGTAGAATGTTTCATTTATTGTCACTTTTAAATGTTTTAACCAAAAGTGCATTCTTACAAATGCTAAAACATCATAATTGCTTTAATTTTGCAGTCTGTTAGATAATATGAGACATTTTCTTTCTATGTCTGCAAAAGTTTCAGTTTGTTATTCTGCATCAAATCCCTACTGATAGCACAGCTTTTCTGTTGGCATAGAAATATATTCTCCCTTCTCAGTAAGGAGTCTTGTTTATTTTATGTCTTTGTCCCTGATTGTTTTTTGAGCTGTGTTTTTTAGGCCTGTAAAATTTTGGGAAGACAAAATCTTGTCCACTTTGTCGACTGGGGTCCCTCTGCCTTCATCTTATGAACAAATTTGACCTTGGAATTATACATTTTACTAGGTGATTGTAGTTCACTGCCATACTAAGACCTTAAATCATCTTGTCCAGGAGCTGCTTTATGCTGATGACGACGCCCTTGTCGCCCACACAAAAGTAGCTCTGCAGCGTTTAACATCCTGCTTTGCTGAGGCTGCTGAGCTTTTTTGGCTGGAAGTCAGCTTGAAGAAGACAGAGGTTCTCTATCAACCTGCACCTCAGGAAGTCTTCCATCATCCCCATATCACCATTGGGGAATCAGAGCTCAAATCAGTCCAGCAGTTTAATTACCTAGGTAGCATCATCTCCTCACATGGTAAGATTGATGGGGAGATAGACAACAGGTTAGCAAAGGCATATAAAGCTTTTTGAAAACTCTATAAAAGAGTCTGATGAAATAAACACAGTTTATTTCATCAGAAAAAAGCACAAAGTGTTTACAGAGCCATTGTGCTGAAAAATGCACAATGGCTGAAGAAAAGCACAAAGTGTTTACAGAACCATTGTACTGTCTGCTCTTTTATATGGATCCGAATCATGGGTCATCTGCCGCCACCACCTGCGACTCCTAGAACGTTTCCATCAACGCTGTCTCTGTACAATCCTAAATATCCACTGGTCAGATTATGTGACCAATACATCTGTTCTAGAACAGGCAGCAGTCACGAGTATAGAGGCCATGTTGCTGAGAACACAGCTGCGTTGGGCAGGGCACGTCTCCAGGATGAAGGACCACGACCCCCCTAAATCTTGCTTTATGGTGAACTTGCCACTGGCTGCCTCAAGAGAGGAGCCCTGAAGAGAAGATACAAGGACTCACTGAAACAACATCTCAGCCTCGGTCATATTGATCAACATAACTGGTCTACTCTGTCCTCCAATCGGGAGGTCTGGAGACACACGATCCATAACGCTTCTGCTTCCTTTGAGAACGCACGCAGGATCACTCTCGAGTAGAAAAGACAACACGGAAAGAATCGTGTCTTGTCGATACCATCCAAGGAGTCTTTCTGCTGTGTCTTTTGCAACCGGATTTGTCTATCTTGCATTGGCCTCTTTAGCCACCAGGCCGTTTGTAGCAAATGTGGGTAGAGCCCTTCCCAAATCTTCATTAGCAAAGTCTAGCCGTGGTTATGATGATGATGTAGTTCACTGCCACACACATTTACAGATTTGTACATCAGTACTTAATAGCAACAAGCTTTCTCACAGAGAGCACAGTGACAAAAAAACAAGCAGATATTTTTGTTTAATCATGTAGTGTTTTATTTACACAGTAAGAATTTTAGTTTTAAATATTTAACTTCTTTCTGGATTCTCTAAACTGATGTGGTCTTTATTCTGTCCCTACATTTGTTTTACATTTCCCTGGTTGAATACCATTGTTAGAAGTCTCACCTTCAAAATAATTTATTTCATGTACTATTCAAGAGAAAAATTAAAGTTGTGTATTTGGTTTGTTTAAGTATTAAAGTGCATCTTTGAAATAAAAACATGGTTTTGGAAGTTAAAGCAGTAACATCACACAAACAGCCCTGAGGCAGTAAAGCATCAGACCGCTGATTCTTCTATTCAGAGCATATCAATGCTCCTAGGAGATGTTTACGTGAGTCACACGCATAACTAGAGCTGTCAAAATTAATGCTAGTGACAGCTGACACTCCTAAAAATATTCTGTTTAAAAAATCTTTTAGTAAATGAGACTGAAATTTTTGTTCAGGTTATATAGAGTGTTCAGGCTGGTCTCTGTTGTTGACAAAGCCTGGACAATTCTGAATGCAAGATTTAACAGTGAAAAATTAAATCAGACTCTGCTGGTTGGTGGTTATGAAAAGTTTCGGACTGTCAGAAATTAGTCATTTTGATACAGAACTACCTTCTCCAGCTCTTTGTATGACATTCAGGAACTCCTAATGAACTGTGTGTCTCTACTTTTCATGTTTTCTGGCTGCAATAGTACCATAATACCACATAAAAATCTGCATCAAGCTGCCTCACCCACTCTTCTCGCAGGCAGCTGCTTGTGTGCTAGGGAGGTAGGCACAGAAGGAGGCAATGAAACCACTGTAATCTTGACTCAGACAGGCATGTTTGGTGATAAGGCAGCATAGGACTCTTTCTACCTCTATGTCTAGTCTGTCAAAGTGTTTAATTTTCATGATCTCCCTTTATGAATTAAAATTTTGCCATGTCATGTTCTCGTAAATTCACTCCATAATAGAATGACTTACATAGGAGCTCATATTTGTGTGTCAGTTGCACAGGATTAGTACTTAAAGGTAGGTTTTTCTGTCAGCAAAGTATTTACTGAAAAAAAAAGAATGAAATAAATGGGTAGTAAACATGTGTAAAAAGCACACCTCATAAAAAATTATTCATTTGCATAAGTAAAGTTCAAAAAGTGTCTTCCGCTGTCCATAAAACCACATATTTAAGTAGGCCAGTTTCTAGCAGTAAATAAGTCAGTGGAGGTTAGCCACAAATCTTGTGTATTCACAGAGGCAGGGGAAAAATTAAAGATAAAATTTTGAAGGTTTTACAAGGGCTCTCTTGGTGGTGGCTACTACACCACGTACAGAAAAGGAAACAGTGTAGATGATTCCTGAGATTCTATCTTGTATCAGTGAACAGTGTAATGGGGACATTTTCCTTTTTGTTGAAGATAATTTTGTTAAAGATAATGTGGACCTCTCTGAAGAGGAGTACAGTGACACAGTGCAGGCTGAGGAAACTTATTGTGATTGAAACAAACATCTTGCTTTGCTGAGTGTAATGTTTAGGCTCCTAGGACGCTTTCTTATGGAGCTGGACCACTCCTTAGAGTTAATGGCACCCTTTTGGTGTTTTGTTTTTTTTTTTTAAAGCCATCATAAAATCTTTAATGTTGGAAAAGACCTCTAAGATCATTGAGTTCAATTGTCAGTTCCAGTTTGTTTGCTGAGGTCTAGAGAGAAACATAATGAAACATAACATTTCTGTCATCAAATCAGCAAAATACAAGGTATGAAACAAAATGTTTATCAGACTGCAAGGTATCTTTAGCTGTATAGAGGGGACTGTTTCTTTAATACCATGGCTAATTTACATGTAAATAGCTCCACAACTGTATTTCTCAATTATATTGAAATTATTATTATTATTATGACATTCAGCATGGACAACTAACTTCATATTGAACATCTCCTTAAGTGTTAACAGAGAGATAGCAATGGAGCACAGAAGAGTATGTACATCAAGAAAAGAAGGCTGAAGCAGTAGAAACCTTAATGCTTTTCCTATTGTAGATTAGATGTCATAAGGAGATACTAACAAAGCTATGTTTTGGGATTTTTTTCTGACATGGAACTGGTGCATGTGAACCGGGAGTGCTCCTCTCCTCTATCTCCTTACTGCTCTATCAGCTGTCGTTGCTCCCTCACAGAGGCTTATGCTTTTTAAAGATTGCTATCAATACAGTGGATAATAAGGGCCAAAGATTCTTTATGTAAGAGTCAGCTCTCTAACAGACACAGTGCTCAGAAATATATGATCTGTCCATAGTAAGTGGGTGTTCATGTGTCTATGCATGGGACTTATTTAAACTCCAAATACAAAGTTCACATGACACTTTTCTTTCATCACACTCCTACAAAGTCTTTCTTGGTTCCTGAATATAGGTAATTGTGGACAGTGTTGCTTGATTCACTTATTTGCCTGTCAGACATTTTTCTCTTCCAAGGGCAATACACCTCCAATGTTGCTCTAATTTTGCAAGTCTCATTCTTACTGTCACCACAGTGTGCTCCTCGGTCCCAAGCATAGTCACTACATGTAATAGGGAGTACAGAATCAATGTAGAATCCATATTACTGGAGTTACCAACATGCTAGGAGCCCATAGGTAGGGCCTCGACAGTTTGTAGCATTTGTCAAGGTTTGATGATCAATGATCATTGTTTCATTTGCAGCAGCAGGATTCGTGCTATATGGATCATGCTATATTACCAAAGCTTCTTAATTGTAAATGAAGAGGTACTCATAAGGTACATGAAAAAATAAGGGATTTTTCTGTGCTGACAGTGGAAGGATCACGGCCAGTGATCCTGCAGGATCATGCAGTGCTTTGTTTAACAACTTGAATGCTTGTCAGGGTTTATCATATTACTCTCTATGTCCAGAAACATCTTGGATTGGTCATATTGATAATTTGTAATTGTCAAGTTATTATTTAGTCATAATATTATATTCCACATGGAACTATAAGCATTATGAGAATATAAACTAAAACAATATAACAAACCCTCTCATTGCTGCAGTCTATTCTAGCTTTCTTCCTTCTAAAAGGTCCTCTGTAATAATAATTTTTCTTGGTACAGTTGATACCTCTATTCTGCTTCCATTGAGGACAACTACATGGTATTTTGGTTAATACTTCTGCCAAATCTCACTGCATTGTCTCCTAGTAATGTGTAAAAGCAACTATGGTCTTCTTGCATGGACAATTTATTATACTGTGTATGTATCCTCTCTGTTGCTGCTCTTTGAGGATTGCTTCACAAGGTGCATTTTCAGCAGTTAAATCACCCAATACTCAGTTCTTTTTATGAGTTCATTATGCCTGTCCAATTTTTCATGCAACATTTTATTGACTGAGTTAGCTTATGTTGTGCTTCGAGATCTTTTACTTTTGTTTCCAGAGCACTATATTCATCAAGGCCCTGTTTTTCCGTCAGCATAATAAGAGTTATAATTCATTTCTTAAGACCTTCTACTAGGTTCACAGGAAACTATTATTTCCAAATTTTCAAAGAGTCTTTTTTTGCTACTTTAGTTTAAAGTGGACTTTTCCTAATAAGGAGTTATTGAAATCTCACTTGGAAGACAATATTAACACCAAGAGAACTGGAGCATGACTTGAATGAAAAGACAGAGAGCAGAAGAATCAGGAATTCAAAAACAATATGATAGCAAACATGATAAAGGGGCTGGAGAAGCACAGTTCGTCTATTAAAGTCCTTCATGTTAAATCTTACAAAATTATAATGAGATCTTACAGTGAGATCTATCAGAATCTCAAGGTGATCCTTAACTTTGCTTTCCTTCCTCATCAGACTCCTTGTACTTCTGTTACTGCTTCTGTTACAGCTCCCTTCCTTTCTCCCTTTTTTTCTTTCACTTATCTTTTGTGTCCCAGATGGAATAGCCTACCCTGCTTCCCCACAATCCTTTTGGCTGCCAAGTTCTCACATCTTTTCAAATACCTCCCTAAAGCCCTACTTCATCAGGGAATTTTCACTCTTTATCCAAGCCAGATGCCTTTCTTGCTCTGAATATTTTCTCCATATATTCTCTTGTCTGTCTTAAGACCTGGATATCTAGTAGTCAAGGATTATCAGTAATTTTCTTTCTTGAGACAGAATGAGAATTCCTTACAACTTCACTATTTTGACTGAATAGCCTAAGGGTCTCTCTATGCCTCTGTTGCTATTCAAAAGCTTCCCTCTTTTTTAGAAAAAATATTGTGTCAGGGGCAGGGATCACCTCACGGATGGCAAGACAATGACTTTAAGGACTCCAAGTTTCTAGGACTTGGTTTTCTATATAGTATAAAATTCCTTGAAACAGACAATTTTCCAATAAGACTGCAATATCTTCTCCTTCGTCCTACTTTCATGAAAATTAAAGGTGTACCTTCAATAGTGTTAAAGGAATTTTCACTAAAAAAAATAGTCCTACTGAAATCTGTGGAGATTTTCCTCTACATTGTTTACCTAGACAACCACTGCCTTCAAGAACTACATGAAAAAATATAATCGTTTCAATCCAAACATAGTAACTGCTGCTGCTATTAGTAGTCCATTTTCAGGAGCTTTGAAAGGCCATGCAACAAGTTCATTTCTCTTGTTAAAATTCTTTCTCGGTGAAATACCGACTACAACTTTGCTAACACTTTAAGCAATGTTCATAAAAAGATCAACTAATACTGTTGTGTTTCATCCCAGTAAATTTCAATGGTACTGCTTTGGTATGTAGCTGGGGCAACATGATAGTGATTCAAGCCCAGAAGGAAAGGACCTCCTTGATTACCTGTGTAATATTTGCAGAGTTTAAGTCTTCATTTATTACTGTCCAGACCACAAGTCACCATACTCATGTGCAGATGTAAGAAAGACATATAGCAGATATTTCACCATCAGATGGAGACTTTAATACTATGAACGTAATTACAAAGACACTTAATTTTGAAAGGACAATTCTTGTGCTCACAGAGAGATTGTGTTATTACTAATAGTGTGTAGATTGTGGAGAGAAATCCCCTCCTGACCTCGCTTCTGAGTTGAGGAACAAATGAGACTATATTCTGATTTTTTTTCTGGTTTGATCACCATCATGTACTGTGAACTAGTGTGCTCTTGTAAGGGATGCCAAAGGGTATATCTCTTTACACTGGCATCTCTTGTGAACAACTTCAGTGTGTCATCAGATCAATCCAAAGCTCAAGGCATTTGAAAAAATGGTAACTTAAAAGTGCCTACTAGATGTTACATTTTGATCATACTGAAACATTAAAATTGACAAAACAAGACCACTGAAAGCTTTCTTTTACCTGTCAAGACTGTCAAAGAGGAACTGAACCGTATATTTACAATGTTGCTGAAAACAGTATTAAAATAGTTTAGACATTCTAAACAGAATGTATATATGCATGCAAAGGTCGAGTTGGTCCTTCTCCTATACTCCTCTATTATGCTGGGTTTTCCCTTTTTTTGCGTTATATTTCAGTCATTCTTTGCTTGGGCTTGCAGTTGCAGGCAGCATAAGTAGGGCAGGATTTTCAGTCCTGTGCTGCCAAAGGATGCTGGGAAGACAAGAGAACCAACCACCCACATAGAACACATTCAGAGGGGAGTGGCTTCAGACTAGCCCTAGTGTGCTTTTAAGAGATGGATGGTTAGTGATTGGACCATACCAGACACAAGCCAAGTGTTGTCCCTTCTGGCTTAGTGTTCTGTGTGTTCATATTCTTCCAATTATAATACTGACAAAATATTAGGGACTTTAGTCTCCATATAGCAGATATAAGTCTGATGAGCTGAACACACCAGTGGTGCCTCTGTGCTACATAGTGCCAAATAGTAAACTATTGTTTATTAGTATTATTTATTAGTAAACTAGTGTAGTAGAAAAGTCTAATGAAAGGAGAAGTAGTAGGTTTTGTAGGTGAATTTTAATTTTTTTTAATTTTTTTTAATGTTACATCTGTGTAGCATCATGAACAAATTTAATCTTCTAAGAAATACATCTGGAGAAAGATACAGAAAAGTATCTATCTGCTAACTACTCATAAGTGCTTTTGTTATGGCCACAAAAACCAGAAAATGCAAAGAGAGCTTGCCATCTAACATTTAGAAGACCACAAAAATTCAAACTGTACCTGCAAAGTAGGCAAATTTTCATAGCACTACAGAGAGCTTCAACTGAAAACAGGAGTAGATCTTTCTGGACATGAACTTTTAAAATTAGTTAGCTATGTACCAGACATTAAAGATTCCTTATCACAATTAATCAAATTAAACTTTTCTATGTTATTCCTTATATTGTTAATGCAAGCAAGTACCTCTTATATAATCAGAAAGCAAAAAGGTTAATGAATCATTTGGACAATAAAACATTTAAGAACTCAGATGGTCTTTTCAGATTCATTTGAAGCTGTTAGATTCTGCACCTCAAGAAGCATTACGAGTTCTTCTGTGGGATTTTGATTGTGACAGTCTTAACTTCTGTGTATTCATGGAGTCCATATTCTCCCCTAGATAAAAGAGAACCAAGAGCAATATTTATGCTAATGCTTTTTATATGAGTTTTATTCTGGATGGGATTTTCAGTGATGCTGTGCAATTGGCCATATATATATAACAAGTACACTGGACATATTTGGAACACAGCTGTGCAGCTAGACTGCTGCTGAAAACCTTTTGAAAAGCTACAGCAACAGTTTCCTGAGAAAAGTGGGAGAGACAGCAATTTATCTGTGCAAAAGAATGGCATTTAATTTAGAATATTTCTAAATTGCATTTCTGTGCAGCAAATCAAGAACATATTAGATCTTCTCAAGCACGCTCAACAAGTTATTTGCAAAGGTCATAAAGGTCTTCTTCTAAAGCCAAGAATTTTCTCCAGTATTAAAGAATAGACACTTCATCTCAAGCAAATGGAGGACATAATTGATCCATGATGAAAACTCTCAGACAATGAAAAAAACTTTAATATTTGACATGTTTTAGCATGATTCACCTTTACATTTTCAGTGATGAGTTGAAGCTTGTTTGTGTGCCTAGATATTTGACATCTGACACAAACTAGACATAACTGATTGCTTTACGAACATAGATTTGCTACAGTATAAAGTTCTGCCGTTCTCACTGACATGTTACTAGATAGGCATATAGGCAAAACAGAAGTCTCTGTTCAGGACCCTTGTACTAGGGGAATATGTTTACTGATTCCCTTAATTTCTGAAGAGCCATTCTGTTAGTATGTGACATTCAGTAGTTTAATTCATAATGGTATTATCATTCCAAGAATTATACAGGGAATTTAATTCTGGGGTTCAAGGAAGTGGCTTGACACTGAGTTCCTAATTATTTCAGTGCAGCTGTTTCACACATATTTCTGCCTCTCCTAAAACTGACTGCTGTATATTTACAATTTTTTTTCCAAACAGACATCTATCTGGTGATAATTCTATCCTTGTCCTTTAGCAGGAATATTTTTATTGGTCTGATAATTGTGACTTTGAACCAAAAAACTTAATTAGCACAAAAGCTTAACTCCTTCCAAATGCACTGTTATAGAAAAAAAATATTTTTGATAGTCTCTTATTGTTTTTCTGTTATTTCTAGCGAACGAATTCAAAAAATATTTCTGCTAAAGACTGTGATTCAGAATTGATTATGTCCAATTTTTTGGCACCCACCAAATGCAAACCAGTATTTGATAATAATGGTCTAAATTATTGCATTTTTCCATTTTGCAGTTTTCTAAAGCTCTCAGCATTGACTTGAGTCCATTTCCTTTGAAGCTAGCGGGAGCTTTGCCATAAGGAGCAGACTGTGTCCAGTGATGAGCAACTATGAAAATACTAGTCTTTATCTCTTAAAAAAAATACATAAAAAGAAGCTCTGAAGCACCTCACCTACACATATATTTTTTAACTACTTCTATCATTCATTAAAATTTTTATGGATTTGTCTTAATAAAAGGAAAAGCTTACAAGTATTGATTTTTAGTTATGGCTTTAAAAATAATTTTTTGTTCCTATATATGTGGCATTTTTAACAAAGGACAAATAAAGATAAAACAGGACATGATTCAAGTGGAAACTGGACTAAAACTTAGAGGTTTGAAAAAATTTGATTAGTTTATGATTTTTGTATAATACTCCACTTCTATTTTGGGAAAAAAACAAAGGTCCAAAGACTACAGAGCACTGTTTTCATCATAACTTTTGGCCAAGTTGGCATGTACTGTAAAAACATTGCTGTCACAAGGCTTTAACTGCAAACTCTTATTTAAATCTAGGATTTTGAAAAGTCTCTTCTTTTCCAAAGCCTAGCATTTGAAGGGGATATCACAAACTACACACATATATATCTTCATGAAAATGACAGTTTCTCTATACGTACAAAAACTGTAAACCAAAACCAAACTGGTCAGTTTTGCTCATCAGTAGATTGCAAGCTTCTAAAGCCAGTAATTTTGAAAAAGGGTGTATCTTAACAATTTTCTTATTTGTGGAGGAATTGTTTGGTTGATATTGCCTCTGACAACCCGAAGCCTCTAAATACTAGCCTAATGTGACAAAATCTCAAACTGGACATCCCAGTTATGCATATTTAAAGTTGGGGTTTGGAATTTCGTTTTGTAGTTCCTGTGAATCTACATTTTTTAAAGTATTTACTTACATTTCTCGTCCATTTCCTGACATCTTAAAACCTCCAAAAGGACACTGAGCAGACACTGCACTATAACAATTAACCCTGGAAGAACAGAAAAATTACTTTTGATAGTGTGAAGAAACTTTTTTCACTTCTGCAAAATCAATGTTTTTTCTGTCAACTGTAAGAAACCTATGGTGATAGTCACAAACTAGAACTAAGTAATATATTTGCAAAAATAAATGTAGTTTAAGGTTCAGAGAAATTAAGCATTAAAATCAACTACAGTTGTAATACTCATGAAGGGTCTTCAAGCAGAATGACCATCATACCTTTCTCTGATAGCCTCAATAAAGCTCCTAACTTGTACATCAGCTCTCAAACAAAACACTAGCCAAAGCTAAGTCTTCTGCAGGTCCATTTCTTATTGATAAACTCATGATAGCTTCAGTACATGTTTAGGAAGTTTTGTTTGATTCTACTCAGTTAAACCATATTCTGTATTGTAGTTGAGAACAAGATACAATGAGTAAGAAAGGAACTTCAAAGGGGAATTTGTAAGTATGAAGAATTTTGGCAGAATGTGCATCCTGCTTCCTGACTGAGAAGCTCTTTTTGTCATACAACCTTGTCAAATCAAATATTCTCTATTTACATATTTTATAATCTCTTCTGCCAGTCTGCTGGTTTCAACAGAAGAGATTCTGTTCATAGTTAAGGATTCCTAGACCACCAATCATGTAAGAGCAAAACCCAAAGATTCTACCTCTGTTTGAAACTTTCTTCCATATAAAGAATAACAACTCCTAAGTCAAAACTGTTAACTTATTTTTAGAAAGTATCTGGTTTTAGGTCACAGGACCTGGGCAGGAATTTTTGCTCGTTGCAAGTGCTTTCAGATAAAATGTAAATTGGACACAGGTTTTGCATTCAAGTAAAACTGGTTGTTCTCCTTCTGATACATTGAAATAATTGTATGGAAAAGCAGGTTCTTGTCAGTGATAGTGTCTAGACTCAGTCTGCTATGCCTCCAAGCTTTCACTCTTGTATCTCTTATCCTTTTATTTTCCAGCTCTATGTAGGTTGCCTCTTCTTTTCCATTGCTGGAAATAGTTGGCCTTGTAGCAGTTCTCCCTCAGCTTGTGTTTCCTTCCTTTGTTCAATCACATTTTATCAATTTTTTCCATTACAGATGGATGTTCTGCCCAGGCTAATGGCCACAGAACTTCAGATAACTAATTTCTTTACACAATACTGAAAACAATCCCCATAAATTAGGTATTCACAGAATCACAGAATATGCTGAGTTGGAAGGGACCCACAAGGATCATCGAGTCCAACTCCTGGCCCTGCACAGAACCATCCCCAAGAGTCACATTATGTGCCTGAGAGCATTGTCCAAATACTTCTTGAATTTTGGCAGGCTTGGTGTTGTGACCACTTCCCCAGAAAGCCTATTCCAGTGCCCAACCACCCTCTGGATGAAGAACCTTTTTCTAATATGCAACCTAAATCTACTCTGACACAACTTCAGGGCGTTCCCTCAGGTCTGTCACTGGTCACCACAGAGAAGAGATCAGTGCCTGCCCCTCCTCTTCCCCTCATGAGGAAGTTGTAGACTGCAATAAGGTCTCCCCTCAGTCTCCTCTTCTCCAGGCTGCACAGGTCAAGTGACCTCAGCCACTCCTCATGCGACTTCCCCTCAAGGCCCTTTACCACCTTTGCTCCCTTCCTTTGCGTGCTCTCTATTAATTTATCCCCAGATCCTGAACGTAAAGAAAGAGGGTACTCTCACTGTATTTTTTTATTGTTTCCTTTCCTTTTTAGCAAGTCAATTTCCTTTTTTAGACTAAGTTTACAGGCCAATTGTGTGAAGACTTTCAAGATGTAAGTATTTAATAGCACATTAAGTAGGGAAAGGTGAGGGGAGGAGATACAGAGGAGGATGACAATGATCCACCTCTACAAAGATGACAAGGAATAAATATAAAAATATACCACCCAAAAAAGTGTGAAAATGTCCTACAATCAGTGCCATTGACACCTGCAGATCTAAAGGAAGAATTTAAAAAAGCGTGACTTACCATACTGTTCCAGCCTGAAGAGCAGCTGCAAACGTCAATGCTTTATCAATGTCTTTGGTAAAAACTGCTGCTGCTAAACCATACGTAGTATTATTTGCTCTCTTGATTACTTCATCTATAGTTTTAAACTTCATGATTTGTTGAACAGGTCCAAATATCTGTATCAAACACATGTAAGCTTTTAAACTGGACTAGAATAACTTACTATTTTAAGTAATTTATATTTATTAAATTTATATCTATTAGATGGTTTTGTTCCTGAATTCATTCAGCCAAGACTGTATATTTCAGGAAAAATTTCTAAAAAATACTGTAAATTCACATAAAGATTTTTGAAATATGATGTAAATCAAGATAGCCTATCATAAAATGATTAATAAAACAATAAATAAATAAATTATGAAAACAAATAACAAGGATTAAAAGACTCCCACCATAAAGGTAGCTAACATGCTGTCACACTCTGCTAGATATCTATATTGGTTACCAACAAATGGGTATTTTCTTGGCAAACTCTAGTTTTAAAGCTGAGAAAGACATGCAATTTTTCTTCACCTAAATTTTCTATTAGACTTTTGTCTCTGTAGGTAGCTGCACAATTGGGAATGTACTCCAAGTGGAACAACTAATTCTGCTTTCCATATGGGTGTTAGGTGAGAAAATAGTCCTTCAGGTTCCGCTTTCCTGCTACAATCACTCCGTGTTCTCAGCCAGAGGTGCCCATGCCCACCACAATATGCCAAGACTGTGTATTGTAAGGGGACATTACTACATCCAATTACTCCTATTCCAACAGATTGTGAGCTTTCTACCTGACTGAGTTTTAATGTTAGTTTCTAACTAGTGTTGCAATAGTTGATTTACATAGGTCAGAAAATCACTGAACATTCCCCTACTATTCAAACTGTGAGCTTCAAAACTTGGATATTCTTTAAATTGTCTTGGCTATCTGGGGTTTCATTTTTCCTTACATTTAAAATAATGTGAGAAGCAGTCGTTTTACTGCTGACCAAAGAGAAACTAATAGAGCAGCAAAAAACCCCATAACTCTGTGTGGTTTCTTACCTGACTCCTGGATGGCAGAAACAATCCAAATTCTGTCTCATAGAGCTCTCTCCTGTTTTACAGCTTTCTCCTTGTCACAACTAACTCTAGCTGTTGTGGTGTTCATTTTAACTAGGGCTGTTGACTCTTGGTGGATGTAGTAGCTATGTTCATCAGACTGCATCAGTAGTATTGTTGGCTTTGTAAAGCAACAGTTAGGAGGATTTTGAAGGACCTTTTTTTATGAAGAAGTATAATGGACACCAATTGCAGCCCAGTTGCAGCAGTTATTAATCAAGATGAATATAAGAAAACACAGAGAAGAGGTCATGACTGGACTTTGAGGCTGTGTTTACAGAGCTAGCTGACATAGCAGCTCTGCACTCCTCTCTGCTGTTCCTTGCAGACTTTCACTGATGCCCTGGCACTGTCACCTCAGTTGGGTCAGTAAAAGATTCTTCAGTCATGTGTAGACACACTTGAAAACTGATCTAAGTTAAATAACTCCACAGAGGCAAAACTCTGATGTACGGTAATTGCCAACAACAACAGGCATGTGGAAGTACAAATCAACTAGTTTCTCATATTGCAAAATAGCTGCCTGGTGCATGTTGTGTCCTAACACTAAATTAATTGGCTCCCTAGGCAGTGTAAATTGTTCACAAGCTGTGCCTCCACTGTTTGCTTCTCTGTTACTGGTCACTGTGATGCTGGTATGTGACACACAGGCAGTATGGGCTGATGTTAATAATCCAAACCTCAGCATTTATCTGCTTCCACTCTAAATAGGAGACTTTGTTGGCAGGCCAGTCTCATACTCCTCTCCTCACCACAACCAAGTTGGTGAAATGGGCATCAGAAACCAACAAAAGCACTTTAAACATCACCAAGATGGAACAACAGACTTATCGAGAGCATTTTTATGTCATTGCTTGGCCTTCTGAATGAGTATTTTGTACAGACATTTAAATAGACAACCTTCAGTGAGAGAACAGATGGCTAAAAATTTATTTACCTCTTCTTTGGCGATGCGCATATCATCAGTAACATTAGAAAAAACTGTGGGCTGGATGAAGTAACCCTTGTCTCCCCATGGACCTCCCCCACATTCCAGTTTGGCTCCTTCTTTTTTCCCACTCTCGATTAGCTCCAGGATTTTTTTATACTGCTCCTTGTCAATCTAAATGAAAAGATATTTCAGGGATGAAAACAGCACACACTGATAACAGTTGGTCTTCTAACTCACTGATCTAAACTTAACAATGTTCCAACTTTGTTCAATTACATGTGTTGAAGTGGAACAGGTAGTGAGCACTGCTAATATTCTTGTCACTAACTTCTAAAAAATTTGCAGGCTTTTCTCAAATAGACCAATAATCAGAAATTTTGACATACTAGAATGAGGTTTAGAGGGACAAAATTAATGTGCCTTATACTTCTCAGTACTCTTGCCAACCAGAAATGGTTCATCAAATCAAAAATTGCTGGGCTTGACTCTGAAAAAATAATGGAGGGCTTGATCTAGCCAGCAAAACCCTTCTGTCCTTCATCAGGTCTGGTAGATTGGCCATACTGCTTTCCTAAAATATGAGAGGAAGTTAAAAAACAACTATTAAATATAATTTAAATTTAATGTTATTTTTAATTCATTCTGATTTATTAATGGAATAAAGACAAATACACTTGTCATTTGAGAAACATAGATGACAAATTGTTTACGATATGAAGCCAATCTCTGCCCTTCCATTCACTCAGGCTTACCAACAAATTCAATATATGCCAAGTATATTGCAGTTTAGTTCTATAGTTTGGCAAAATGCCGGGCCTTAGTCTGGAAAAGAAGTTTATGGTGACAGTACAACAAGTGCTTATATTTCTCTAACTCCTTCCAGTTTGCTGTGACAAAATGGATAAAAACAAATAGTGTAAATGGGGACTAGAAACAGATAACACATTGTTTTCTCTCCTCCAAGGTCCAAATCCACCAATCACCCTTCAGGCCTGAAGGGAAGTTGTGCACAAGATAACATGTATGTCAAAAAAACCTTAATGATAAAGCTTGTTTGGTAAATGTCTCTAACATTCTCTTTTTCTTTTCTTTCTTTGCTCCATTTTCATGATTCTTTCCTTCATTATTTCAGACTTCGGTCCTTCAAGTACTAGCTCACGAAGATACTGAGATTACTTCCAGAGTGACTCTTGCACAGATTATTCTTCTCTGTGATCATACACATCAGTTAGCAGAGCAGAGTAGGTGTGTATCTTATTCTCTTATTTGTGCAATAAAAATGTTGAGTTTCAGTCTGAGCAACAAGTTTTACTATGGTCTTAGAACACAACAATATTTTCAAAGGTTCTCGGGAATTCTGGACACATATTAGACTAAACAGCTATTTAAATAAAGCTGTGATAAAAGTTTATAGCTATAAGGATATGGATTTATAAGGAGATGACTTTTAGTTCACTGCACTCTCTGTCATTTTACTTTCAAAGAAATGTTTGCCCTACTGGATGCTGAAGACATAAAATTTCTGCTACCCTGGTGGCCACATAAACATCTTGGAGAGAAAACAAGGTTTATATGATACAGCTCATGTTGTCAGTCCTTCCTTTGTTATTATCATCATCGTTTTTCTTAATAATGCGTATATAGTATCTTTTGAATTCCAATAGGGCTTTTGACTCTGCTTTGGTGTCCAACATGCACAGTGTTACCCAAACTTGCTGTCTAGGGCAGGTGCGGCCCCAGAGGGCCTGTGAACTGGACAAAAGTACGTCTTTTTCTCTATGGCAAGACATCACAGTGAATAGGCCTGATACAGGCTATCAGTTTTTGTTTCTAGGAACAATCAGTCAAAGCACAAGCAATTTGAAGACAAAGAGAGATATTTAACATAATTACCACAAATGAAACTACACCCAAACCACAATTTTCCATTAAAAGGGGTCATACCAGTTCAAAAAGCAGTAACTTTGCTAATCTGTAAAATTGTTAAGTTTCTGCTAAAGTTTGCTAAGAAGAAAAATAAGTCAATAATGGCAAATGGTGAGACTAGAGGAGAAAAAAATCTTTCTGTTCTTTAAAATATTTTCATTATTGCTTTTTCACATTTAACCTTCCTTATTTTTTTAGTAGAAGTTTACTTACATTTCTCATTCAAATTGTTAGTATGAATTTCAAACTCAGTAAAGCCACAATAACCTGATAGAAGATCTCTGTTAATTTTATACTAGCTGTACAACAGACACTTGGAATTCACTTGTTTGAACCTTCCTGCTCTTGGCCTTTTAAAATTTATTCAGATGAATCTATTATCTTGTATCAAAACATAGGAAAACATTGCAGGAAAATAAAATAGTATCCTTCCTTAATATTTTTAAATTTCCCAAATCTTGTGTGGCTTGGAATGTGTTTTTTTCCAATTTACTTGGTGTCTTTTATTACATAAAATGACTGTGATAACCAATGAAGAACACGTTATACTATCAAATGTATGGGAATTGCTTTGTCTCCAACTTTTTCCTTTCTCTAAAACAGTTCTTTTATTCTGTGATAATCAAATGTACACATAATAGCTCTGCCTGCAGTATAAGCTGATATGGAAATAAGATTAGATGAAAACTAATTTAACAATGGTCTGATGTGATCCATTGAATTCACAGCATTGTGATAACTATAGTTATTAATGTTGCATTTTAGCATTCATTTGATGGGGAAACTACTGGCATAACCTTTTAACAAAAGCAGGAAAAAATAATAAACTGTTGTATTTAAATTGTGTAATATTCTAAAACTGAGAGCAGTATAATGAAGGTCTAGTACCTTGAAAAAGGGGAAAAGACACTAAAAATCTTATTTCCTCAAGCTAGTCACTTACAGTGGCACTATTTGAATATGTAGTTAGCAACCTCTAACATGACATGGGTGATTGTAATGCACTTTTACAGCTGATGCATTGGAGGTTTCTCAGAGCACTTATATTTTTTATAAGTGTTCTCCTCACTAATAAAAGGAAGTAGAAAAGAGGAGGCCTCACCCTTTGGCTTATGATAGTGTTGTAAACAACAATCTCTCCAGTTTCTTCCTCCTCGTCCTCTAGACTATCCACTAGAAAACCATACTTAGCCTTGAAAGTACTGCAACAATAGGTTTATAAGCACATTAAATTGTGATGTTGTGACATAATTATGGTGGAAACATGTAACATTACTTACTTGAGGGCCTTGCTGTACATCAGGCAACAGAGGATTCCCAAGAGTATACTTCTTTGCTCTTTCAATGCTTCGGCGAACAAACTCATCATAAATAGGCTCTTCCACAAAAATCCTAGATCCTGCTATACAACACTGTCCCTGGTGATAGAACACACCAATATGTGCAAATTCCACCGCGGTGTCCACTGCAAAGAAATGCAGAGTTCATCAGATCATAAACACCAATTGTCACATCATAAATTCTTTACTAGGCTTTGTCACTGCATCGCATTTCCCTTTTTAGCACTTTTTATTTTATGATCCTTTAAACCATTTACTTATGTCCGAACTACTCTTATCAAGAGCAGCATGATACACCTAGTTAAACACACCTTAAGCTGTTCTAGGTGAAATGTAGATCCAACGTTAATTGCTGTGTCAGCAGTAGCAAGAGGAGTATTTAGCTAGAAATTTAATAAACCTGTATAAATCTACTTTTGGTTCTGCATTCATATTGCATTAGCATGATCATTACATTAAGGGTGGACAGGTTGTCATAGATCCATACCTATTCAGGAGCCATCAGGTTTTGGTGGCAATCTAACTTAAAACTATGGCATGACCAGAAAACATTAAAAATTACTCAAATAATTAAAATTAAAAATTACTTGAAACCATTTACTGACAGAGAAAAGAAAAAGAGAATTAAATTTGCAATAGTAGTAGTTTATATAATAAAATTGCTACTAACAGTCTGCATCCGCAAATATAATGTTAGGACTTTTTCCTCCAAGTTCCAAGGTAACTCTCTTCAGATTGCTCTTTCCGGCTGCCTCTTTAATCAGTTTGCCAACCTAGAAGGTAGGGAGAGGACAGTTTCATCTCAAAAAAGTTATAATGACGTCAAAAACTTCTCTGACTTCCTCAGAAGTGAAAATCCATCCACAGTTATCTACTATCCCAGCAACAAAATGAAAAATAAATTTAAAAAAATTGAAGAGTCAGGGTACAGGTGACTTGTAGCCTATGAATCAGAACTGTTTTCTAGAATAGTTTCCCCCTGTATACATTCATATTGTTGCCTAAAGATAAAGGAGGAAAAACGCACAAGGTAAATTTAGTATAGGTAAGATATCGAGCAGGTCTTTAATGAAGGCATTCTGGTGCAAGGAGTACAAAAGTGCTCACACCCATGTCCAGGGGTTCCACAACTTATGGTCTGATCCAAGAACTATCTGCCCCCAGATCCTCCCCAAACCTGCCCCCCTGGCATGCCCCCCCAGAAATTGAGTTGGACATCCTAAGACCCCTTTCTTCCTCATCTTCCTCTTCTTCACAGTATGTACTGTCTTTGGAGCTTCTCCGAGATTCCAGGGTTGAAGGTTGCTTTGACTATGATGCTACCTTGTTGTTCAGGCCTGGGGTGCATATGCGCTTAAACAGAATGTGTTTACTATAGTCCTGCCTTGAAAGATGCCTAAACAAGCCTAAAAAATTTAGAAAATTCTGTATGAAATAGGGGAATAGGGTTTGGTGAGTGTTAACTACTATTGTAAAGGGCGACAGACTACACAGCTACATTAAAATCTATAAAAAGCTAAAAATCCTAAAAATCCTGAGGCATCAATGTTAACTGCTTTTTGGGTTACCACCACTATACTTGCATGTATCTGTAACCTAAAGTAGGCACTGATTTCTGCTCCACCTGTAGCTCCCATTAGGTTGAAATTTCTCTGTTTTATACATGGAAAAGCCCTCTGATGCACAAAGACGTAGGAAAGAATCTACATTGCCTGTATGGACACTTCCTTATTCCAATTTCTCCCTTAAAAGAAAGAAGAGGAGGAAATGGATACTGTGAGGTAGAACCCCTATGCCGCTTCTTTCTACTGGTGACATAAGTTAAGGAACTACTTACTATGAGTAGCCCTGGAAAAACTGTGAAGGAAAAACATGCTTGTATCTCTTGTGGCTTTGGTCTCTGACTGCCTGTGTATAGCAGACACCAGATAAACTTCCTCCCTCTGCCAACATTCCTGCCATCATTTCTCATTGCTAAATTGCACTGCCAGTAGAGGACTGTCACCAAAATCTATAAATACACCCTTGGGTCCATTTGCCTTTGGAGGGTCATGGGGCACTGGGAATTGTAGTTGTTACAGTGTATTGGGAACATCTGTGGGATATTTCTTTTGTGTCTGGGGTTTGGGTTGTTTTCTTTTCCCATTACTTCAGAACTAAAGGTTTCTAAGAGTAAACATAGCTCTTGCACTCAGTGTGTACTGATCCCTGACAAAAGGGAATGATATTTATCTTTGGAGTCTATATCCAAGAAGTTAAGAGGCCAGATGTCAGCTTTTCCATTTAGCATGCAAGCAGACAGACAATATAATGAACTGTACCAAGGATACAGCTATATAATGCCTACAATGAGAAATCTTCAATTATATCACTCACAGTTCTTCAGGGTGAAGATTAGGGAAAATTAACAGTGACCTTTCTTTTAATTATTAAACTAATACATATCCAAATACTCTTCTAAAACCACCCAGATGATCCTAAGTATCATTGAAATACCAAAAAGCCATCTCCTCATCTAAGTGTGTGCAGAACCAGGAATGAGATTTCTTAGGTACCTTCCTACCATCCTGTTGTTATTAAAATTAAGGAGAACAGAGCTTCTTAAAAAAAGGTGCAAACTATGTTATGAAAATGTTCTGTTTTAAATGCATAAGACTTAAAATAGCCTTGGTATACTAGAACCTAATTATCTCATTGACTGCCTTTGTTTGAAGGGCTTGACAGCAACAGCAAATACTGTTTAAATATGTTTAAAGTTAACAATAACCAACAAATCATTAAACAGAATTTGTTTAACAAACCATCAGTCAAAAGAAAGATGAGAGTTAAAATAATTACATAGAAAAAGTTAAGACATTAAATCATTTGTGAGAATCAGAGGGGTACATTTCCTGCTTATATTTTCTTGCATTCATTACAGTACCTCTGTAGAGCCTGTGAAAGCTACTTTATCTATATCCATGTGATGAGAAACTGCTGCTCCGGCAGTGGGTCCAAAGCCTGGCACGATGTTCACAACTCCAGGTGGAAATCCTGCCTGAATTAGAAGAAAGAACTCTGTAAATTTGGAGAAGGATAATGACTAGAAGAATATGTCTCTGGCAGCTTTACTTCCCATCTCCAGCCATCTTTTCTCAGCCATACATTTATTCTCAGCCCTACATCCCCAATTGTTTTCATTCTCACAGTATTTATGCCCTTTTAGTTCCTTGTTGGTGCCATTTCCAAAGAAATACTTTTTTTTTCTTTTCTCACTCAGTCAGATGTGTAAAGAAAGACTGCTTATTTTCATGTCTGCTTCATTAAAGCTGTTTAAATCAACATGTGTACTTGCTGACTTCTGCACATTGATAAATATGCTAGATGGAATTTAATTAATGATCTGCTGACTAAAATTCTATTAAGAAAAATGATGGAAATACTACTTCAAACTCAATGTCTTTGCTTGTTCCTCTGGATGTAGGTTGAGAGTACAGTGGGCAACATGACAGTTGACAGCAAAAAAGAGGCAGATCAGCTACCAAGCATGAAAAAGCGGGTCACCTGAGATATGTACACTTCCAATATCCTGCACATTTTTTGTGCAAATAGACTTTTCTTGTTGTTCAAATCTATGATTTCCCTTCAATCCTGTATTAGTTACGTTCCATTCATAAGCAAAATAAGCTATTTTCTTCCAGCAGGTTGTCAGGCAAACTCCAAGGATGTGTGAAGTGTAGCTGGATTTTTTGTCAGCAGCTATGGGATCTTAATGGCACTTGCAGAGCAAACATTGAATTAAAATATTAAAAAGATTAATCTCCTGCATTATCACTTAAATAAGTCTCTTTATAGCATTAAACAGGACTTCGATATTACATGCCAAAGTTTCAAATTTTTTTTGGAAAATGGTGAATTTCAGGTGGTGAGTTACAGCTCCTAAAACTTAATGCCCTGTGTTATCAACACAAGAGTGTTACTTTTATTCTACCAATTTTTATTACTGACAATTTCATGCTCAGATACACTCTGTCCATGTTTGTTATGCTCATTTAATATTCTAGATTAATATTTACCCTGAAATTGATGAGGCACAGAGGTTCCTTTAATTTGCTTAGCATTGTATTTCATACTTAATTGGTAGAGAAAAGTAAGAGGAGTAATTTTTTATGGAACTAATTCACACTGTGTCACTTTGAACATTTAATTTCCATGTTTGTTGTAGAAGCTCTTCTCTATATATTAAAAAGGGAGACTTGTGAGGGCTGTTAAGAACTATAGTGAAGATTACCAAAAGCGATAATATTTTTTTTTAATGTGGACACTTGAGAAGTAGAAAGTTAAATTAGACCTTCAGCTATTTTCACAAGTCTAAAGCAGCTATTGAAGTGATGACTGTCAGAGATTTGGCTCCAACTTTGTGTGTATAATCGGATACTGATCACATTCCCACTTGTGAGCATTCTTTTCAGGAAATCAGAATATCAGAATAGATAGTTCATTAAACTGATAGGAGAATTGAGTTACTTTCCCTGTAAAGTTACTTTTTTCAGAGACATATACTTTTTGATACTTATTGTTAAAAATTAATAGGGAAGGTGTCTCTAATATTTTTTAGTGCAAATCCTTGTCCCCAGTATTATCTAATAGCATTTACTATGTGATGCAATAACAGCAGGACTTGGGTCCATCCTGATAGTCATTTAGTTTCTGTGTAATATTAATACATAATCAGTCAATATGCTCTGCTGAATCATTGTTTTGAAACAGATAATAAAATGTGCCAAGTCATTTCCATTAAAACTCTGCAAGGTTACTGCCCTGGTGATTATTGACGTCTGTGCCAACTTTTGAAACATGTTAGATTATATTTGTTGATTTTGTTCGGAAGAAAGCTAAACTATTTAACTATTCTCTTTGGGTGTTTGCTGGCCTGGGCACCATAGTTAACTCTGGAGACACAGAAGAAATTAACTCTCGTGTTCAAAAGCACAAAGAGTATTCTCACAGTTTCTGTGTGAACAGAGTTCACAGGTTTGGCAGCACTCACTAGTGTGATTTTACATCTTGTTAATAATAAACCCAGGTGGATGAAGACTTTGTTCAATTAAAAAAAAAAAAAAGCTGTACAAACAGGTTCTTCTCTGTGATAACTATACTAATAAAGTCCTTGCCACCCACATCCATGAGTTCTTGCTTCCTTTTGACTTTGAAAGGTACTGTGCTTTTGTAATACAAATATATTTCTGAAAGAATGGAGTTTTCTAAATAGCTGTTGAGGGGTTTTGTATGTGTGTACTAGGCTGAAAGATATGCATACTTTTGCCCTAGATTGTCTTTACTGGTTTACAGTAAGGCAAGTTCCACAGTGCAAGGCTAGGCATGCAATGAAAAGTACTGGCAGAGGCCAGCCTGATTAGATTACCTCTGTGGCATTTCAGCTGCAGAATACTCTTACATTTCTGAGAATGGCAAATAACTTTGTTGTTTATGACTTACCTCTTTAATTAAGGCTCCCATGTAAAGGGCAGTGAGTGGAGTTTGTTCTGCTGGTTTGACAACCACGGTGTTTCCACAACAAAGGGCAGGGGCAATCTTCCACATGAACATAACCAATGGGAAGTTCCACTGAAAGACAAATGAGAAAGTGTATCCGATTTCTAATACATCACAAAAATGCCTCAGCTTTTCTTGTTATAATAGTGCAAATTGTCTACTCGGTGTTGAACTCTTTGTTGAACTCCTTTGAGAATGAAGGTATTTTGAAATA
Organism: Pipra filicauda; assembly: GCF_003945595.2. NCBI lineage: Eukaryota > Metazoa > Chordata > Aves > Passeriformes > Pipridae > Pipra > Pipra filicauda. The sequence goes on along the minus strand of NW_024104509.1, from coordinate 1,916,577 downwards.
GCGACTGACAAACCACATAACACAAAGACAAGTGATTTTTGTATATGTAAGTACAGGGGATCAAAGGTACTAGTTAAAAGCTCAAGAAACAGTAAGTGTACTCCCCTAACAGCCTTACTGACAGTTGTTGAATTAGTGGTGCAATTGGGAGTTTTGCTATTGTAAATGATCACATCCTTCATTAATTCAGTTTTCTAACAGAGGTAAGGTAATAACAAATAATGCTACCCCGTCCGTCTTCCCTGGAAGTTTCAATGGTGGTTATTGGTTGTGGTCTGTCCAGACAAACTGCAGAGCAGCTGACTGCTTTGGACCCCGTGTTCTGCAGTGTGAGGGATAATGTGATCAGTATAAAAACTCTTTGCCCCTTTAAACATATTTCTAATAGTTTGGGAAACATTGAGTCCACAAGCCTCAGCTCATAAGACACCTTTATAAATGGGAAAAAAGGCAGTTAAGAGCTTCCTATTATATCAAAAAGGCTTGGAGGAATATACATGCAACTATTCTTTTTCTCTCTCCTTGTCTCATTTCAGTCTCACCCTATCAGCAAAAATAGTGGGAGCATAAATAACACAAACTGAGGAATTACAGAATTTTCTGAATATTCATTATTAAAGTAGGATTGTGTGAGAGAAAGGAAATGGAAATGTTAAGCTATCAAAAGTGGTTTGCAACATTCACATAGTCCTCAAAATTTTGCTTTATGTGGAAACCTCCAACTTGGTGGTTCTTTTTTCAATGAAGAGAAAATTAAGACATACTCAGAAATCCTTGAACATTTTATCAGGGAAGGCAGTGTTTGTGCTAACTGTTGCTTATATTTCCAGTATGTAATTTTATTAAAATGGTCACATCTAGTGTTTATAGTTCTTTAGCTTATCTTAACTGAGTGTTTTACTTGAAATATTTTATGTCTGACCTACAAGGGAATCTAAACCATCAGTTTCCTAGCTCTCCTAGAGGCTGGATCCAAACATATCCCAGAGATGTTCTCCAAATCAATGTGGTGGTATAAAGGGATAGCAAATCTTCAAGCTCAACTGAAAGACATCAGGAACCTGTGTGGGACTCACATGTTTGAGCAAACCTAATAGACAAGGTATTTCAGAATCTGTTAAGTTGTCAGGCAGGTCAGGTGAGACTGCTCACAACTACCATATGCAAAGAGGTGCTTGGATTAGGAGTGTCTAGTGCATGCAACTGTTTTCACAGGCACCCACTAAAACTGTATAGACCTCACAAATAAATTTAAAAGTAGAGTTCTTCAAGGTTGGCTTTTTGAATCTTTGCTTAAAATAAGTGACTTCAAAACTGGGAGTTTAGACATGTCAAACAGGAGCTTATTGGACACATTCTTTGTGTTGTTACTTGTGCCACCACTATGACGGTGAGTCTTAGCTATAATTAAAAATCCATCTGTCTGGAAGCTACATGAAGCAGAACAGATATTTTAGGTCTTAAACAGCTTATTGCTGGTAGGCTGTAAATATTACACTCTCTTACATGTTTGTTTCTAATTCTTTCATTTCCTACAAAACATAATTTCATCTTTCAAACTATGCTGTCAATCTTTTGAGATTTATTTTCCCTCGATATACAGGGAGGAGGGAGACAAGGTTGAACCAGGCTGACTCATCAAAAATTGTGTTGCAGAATTTGAGTACTCAGGATAGTCTTTATCTTTCAGGATCTGAAAATTTCTGGTTAGTAATTTTTCACAAATGCACTTGCATAGACAAAATTTCAAAAGCATTTCCACTTGTAACAAGGAATATTTGTGTTTTACATAAATAGTTGCAACTTACAGGAATAATTTGGCCACACACACCAATAGGCTCATGTCTTGTAAATGTAAAAAAGTTTCCATCTATGGGACAAAGAAATAATTAGACATGCAGACAAAGCATTTGTGAGAGACAGTTAAATCAGAAGGATGATAAAGTTGGATACAAAACTTAGCTGGATACAATTTTACTTATAAATGATATTTTCAAAATTTTAACTATGAAAAGATCCATAAAGCACATCTGGATTCAATGCCTACTTTCTTCATCCAAGGTTTTTTTTGCCAGTCTGACTGACTTTTTGCAGTGATAACCCTGCTTCTCAATGTAGTATGCACAGCACACCAATGAGCATTCTTAATTTCTTTTTTCTTTTATCGCCTTTTTTTGTTTCAGAAAGTGCTCTTTTAAATCCTAGGTACATATCAGACATTTTTTAATATCAGGTCTCAGCTTAAATCAAATCCATTAAGTATAAAGTTCTCTTTGATTCAAACAAACATGTGCTCCGTTAAGCCCAGTATAGAGATCTACGTGATGCAAAAAAAGTTGGAAGTATTTATCACTCCAGTTTTCCTTAATTCCTTCTTTATTGCCATTCTTTGCTTTGTCCTTCTGAGAAAAGGTGGCTTGAGAGACAGTGTTTTCACAGAGCTACATAATGGGAAAGGGAATAGAGTGAAATTTTAGCAAAATACTCTTTCCTTCTTCCTATCTCCTAGTACTTACTCTTCCTAGTACATTATCCAATAACTGAAACAAATATTACTTCTTTGTGCTAATTTTAGCTTTAATAAGCAAATACCTGGTTTTCACTACTGTAGTCTTGCATAAGCCATACATTTCTATGCAAAAGTACACTACAGGTTTCTGAGGTATACATACAGGTTAAATTTATTGGTCAATAAACAATACTGGTTAGTAGTGTATAGAACAAGAAATAAATGTGAAGAACTGCACTAAATGTTTAAACTGAAAACTGTGATAAATCTTTAATAACCTATATTAAAAACTATCTAAAACATTTTCCATTTGAGATATTTTATGTGTAGCACAACTTTTAGATAAGTCAGTTATTTACAGCTCTCATTGGTTTCAGTTCTGTACTTTTGTTATCTCAAAAATACTCACCCATTGGAACAGTACGCCCATGGATTTTATCAGCCCAGCCTGCGCAGTAGCGTAATGATTTGACACAGGCACCTAAGTCCATTAGGTAGGCAGTGGAAAAGAGTTTCCCACCATTAATGGCTTCCATTGTCTGCAATTAAAAAGTTAATATCAAATACTGATAATGGTTCTTATGCTTGTACTTTGTCATTTAGCTTTTGGTAGTTCAGGTTGAGGATTTTTGTCTTTAGTACAAACATTTAGATTAATTCCCCTCTGAAGGACACAGTATTTGAAAAACTTAAGGTAGCAATTTACAAGCGAGAAATGTTCATGATGGTTTATTTGTCTGGAGCTATGCAGGTAGCATTATCATGGCAAATTTGTAATGTTAAGATGTACTGAAAAAACAATAACATTTCTCCCATCTGAATCAGTTACACTGTTCTAGTTTATATTAAATATTCTGCAAGCATAGGTCAAGAGATCAGGTAGGACTCTGTGCAAGTATCTGACGCAAATAAAATGAGTGGTCTTCCTCGCATATCAGCAAGAAGACTCAAATCATGACGAATAATACCATAACATATATATATATATATATATATATATATATATATATATATGACATGGCATATAACCCTAATGCCTGGAGTGTTTGATGAGCAAAAGAAACATCTGAGTCAATTAGAACTCCTAACAGAAAAAATAACTATGAAAAATAAATATTTACACAGAGGAGACTCTCTTTTATTGGCTAACTACCAAATGAGTGATCTAACTGGTCTTGTTTGAAGCTAAACCTGATTCTCCATGCCAGGCAGATATAAACTTTTGCAATAATGATCAGTAAATATTCATTCAACGTCTATAACTCTCCAGTGGGCCAGTTCTGCTCCACCCACAGAAACACCAGCACTAAATAGGGTTGATTTTCAGCCAAACCCAAGGAGTGTGGTTTGGATTATTGCCATTTCCATACCCCTAATTATTGGGACATCTAGTTAAAGACCACATGCAGTTCTTAAATAGTGTCAACATCTTTTTGACACCCCTAATTTTTTCCCCCTGGTTTTCCATAACAGACACAGAGGACCGCTTTGTTAACAATCCTGTTATAACATTCAGTAGCAAAAACCCAGACTATGGTTTCACAATCTAATCAGGTCTTAGAAATACATTTTTCTTTTCTAAATTTGTTGGGATTCTTTAGCATTTCAGGTTGGATCTACAGACTGATCCTTTAAGAACAGTTTTTCAACAATAGTGCCCCAGTGAAGTCTACAGTTTTAGTTGACTGGACACTTTTCAGATATCATACTTGGGAAGAGAACAGAACAAACAGAGAAGACAGTAATTTTTGATGGTTTTCTGCAACAAGGAACTGATTAAATGAGTTATGCCCTTGCCATTCCAGGCAATATGTCTGGCGCTGTTTTGTTCTGTTTGGAAATGGGAGAAAATTATTCCCTGTCCTCAAACTTATGAGTCTTCTAGCTTTCAACTTCACAAAAGACTGAAACATAAGAAACACAATTCTCAGTGGCTTTTTCAGTCCCCTGCTTTGACTTATTGTTCCATTCACCTGCCTGCAGGGCTGTTGAGCCTCTGAAACATGTTATCATTAAACAAAACAGTAAAACAGAGTAATTTCAGCCTGGTCAGATGCATGAACACAGGACAATACCTCTGCAATGAGCTTTTGGGATCTATTTTGATCTCTAGTGCACTCTAGGGCTAGAGATATAGTGATCTCTAGGGTTATTTGTTATTCGTAGTACTAGTTTTGCAGGTAGGATAAGCTGTGAGTGGAGAAAATCTCCCTTCACTTTGATGAAGTCTGGAAAGCAGTTCATTCAAACATACCTTATCTAAAAGGGGAAATGAGTAAGTCAGTAAGATGTAAGAAATATAAACAAAGTCGGTAAATTAGAAACTAGGGAGGGACCTCAGAGAAAAGCAATACTTTCATTTTATGAAAATGGCAAATTGGAACAAAAACTAACTCAATGTTTTTTCCTGTAGAAAAAAAAATTATTATATCTTCATCCTCTTTGAATTTATAATGCCTTAGGCGCTACAATAAAGAAAAAAATGCCAGCTTATTCAATATTTAATTGACAAGGGGATGTACTTTCCTATTAAAAATGTACCTCTGCTATAATTTTGTCTCTCTTATCTCAAATAAATCTAACATTGTAAAAGACGTAAGTTCCAGCCACCCGAGATTTCTCCCGAGAAACTATAGTACAGTCGTAAGGACATATAATGGGCAATAGATGTTTTGTAGTTTTATGTATTTGAAGGTTTAAATTTTATGAGCTTATCAACAGTATGGTTTATGGCTAATGGCTAAATACTTCAAACTGTAGCTGGATCAGTCTGAGTGATGATACTTCTTCTCTTTAAATTTTTTTACACCATTGACAGAAAACCAGTATTCATCTTCAGTGCAAACAATAATCCTGCCTAAATTTTAATTTCAGAATGTTCTTAAATAGCATCATATGTGGGACGTAAAACAAGGGGAGGGATGCATTCCTATTTTACATTTTATTTCTTGACTTAGTTCACTATCTGTAGGTGGGGGTGTTACAACTTAAGTGTTTGCTGTTAGGTGTAGTAAAATAGCCAATACATAGTACTTGGTGAAGACAGGACATCACTCCCTACCCCTCATGTTCTTCTTCCCTTTAAATAATTAATTGATGCCTTTGGTTTTGATTAAGCTTTATCACTTATTACCAGTTTCAAACTGGAGTTAATGAAATATATAGCCACAAAATTCAAAATTTCTCCCAGTTCTGACTTGTATCATCTATAAGCACTGAGCCAGGCTTTTTGTTTAGGCTTTGATTCAGGCTTTGATTTGTGTTTAGGCCTCTGTTCTGACTTTGGTGTAGAAAAATGTTAACCATGTGATCTATGTTAGTATGTCCTTAAGAATCAGCAATTCAAATTACTGTGATTGTAGGTAGTTTAAGTATCACTTTAAAGTGATCAAGTACTCAAGTACATTTTGGATTTGGGGTGTTAATAGGTCAGAGTACAATGCAGCTTACTGTGGTCATTTTGCTGTAGAGATGAAAAACAAATATTAAGAAAGCGTGACTTTCCAAAAGGTAGGCACATTACACTTCCTTGTATCTTTCTTTAAATCAGGACTTTTGTCCCATTTTTTTTGTTCATATATCATACTCACAGCTAAAATCAGTCGATCTCTTTCAACTAAGTCAGCTAGTTTATTCAAGAGCCTTCCTCGCTCCGAAGCATCCATTGTACGCCAGGGTGACCCAAGCTCAAAAGCCTTTCTAGCTGCTTTAACTGCCTTGTCTATATCCTCCTGTGGGGAAAAAAGAGAAACTTTTTAAATCAGTAATTGATTCTGTCATCAGTCTTTTTGGCTGTTACTTATGTGAAGTTTAACTTGAAATTTAACTGAAATTTTAAATAAGAGAAACCAAGACCAATCTAATCAAAATTGGTACAGTAATTTTAAATGCATGGGTTATTTTTTTTTTCAAACACTTCTGTTGCTATCTCAGCAATGTGAAATTGTATGAGAAACAGGTGGTCGGTTCTCAAAGCTTCTAAAATAAAACCATATTAAGGAACTCTATTTTTAAAGTTTATGTTTTCAAGCCCTCTTCATACAACAAAAAATTACACTGATGATACAATTTATTCTCTTTTATTTACAAAGAGATGCCCAAATCTGCAAGTTAAATGTTTAATTATTTATCATCTAAAACTATTTTGTGATGTAGTGAAGACCAGGTTAGAAAAATCTGTGCTTTAGGATGTTTCATAAAATGAACACAAATTTATTATTGAGGAAGAAAAATTAATACATTTATTTTGTGAAGATTTAAGAAAAATCTATGTTTGAAATTATTTTGAAAATTTAAAAAAGCACCCGGTTTAAAATGCTAAGCTTAAATATTTTGAAATCTGAACATTGTCTTTGAATATGTCAGCTAGTTTGTCAGTCCATTAATAGTTTTTATAGCATATTTTGTTATTTATCATTTGGCTTTCACTGTAGAAGGAAAATCTATGATGAATTATATGTATCTATTCTGTGCAAATGGTGTTCCAGGATTTAAAAAGAAAACCTAAAAATCTCTTGTGAGAGGGTTTTAGTACTTGGAATTCTCCTATATTTCATAATTCTTGTAAAACTTTACCCAGGAAAACAATGACATAAAAAGGAGATTTATTCTAGATTTTTTTTGTTAGAAATGAAAAACAAATTTCAAGGGAAAAAAAAAAAGAAAAAAAAAAAGAAGTTTCTGTGTGTGTCACATTTCCCTGAGAAATTTGTGTGCAATGTTTGAAGGATTTCTTTCAAACTTTTTTGTGCTGCTGTTTGCTAATCAGTGCTTTCTTCTCCAGGGAAAGCACTATCAAGGTTGACTAAGTCAGCAAAGTCAACTGAGTTAACACCAAAATCATTAGTTCTAAACATGAACCAGATCTTAAATCTTTAACTGATGTTGATAGCCAGGAACACATTTTTAAAAGCTGTGAGTGAGGTGGGTTAGTGGCTTAGAAAGCTCAGCACAGACCTGTTAAGCAGGAGGCCCACAGAACTTCCCTTTTTTTTTTTTTCCCAGGAAATTCAGGAAAAGGTAGTAAGGAACTATACAAATAGCATAGCCATTACTATAGGATAGTACTGACCAGTCACCTACATCAGGTAGCTGAAATCTACCAGTTTAAGAAGAATTGTTTTTCTTCAGAATCTTCAGAATGTTGTCAAATACATCATCACTATCTCTGAACCCTGTCATAAATATTCTATAGCTTTGCAATATGACCTGAGGGGTTATGGCTTAGCCTTTACTGGAAAAGGACAAGGGGGAAACAAAAGTCATACTAGTACAAATGATGTAAATTAAAACTACAGTACCATGTGTTCTTTCTACTAGAAGTGCAGAAATAATTAAATCCAAGAGAAATAAGATAAAGGTTTTAAAGGGCCATGAATGAAAAGTAATAAAAAAATTATTGTTCTTCAAGAGTATGAAATTTATTTCAGGTACATAAATCTACACTTATGAGTATAAAGACTCTTTTCTGGGCCAGTTTAGACTTTTTTACATTTAGTTTATGTACATTTACTTTACGTACACTGACCATTTGTTGAACTGTTTTATTATTGCTAGGGGCCTTTAGGATTAGGAATGTAGTTTGAAAGAGCCATCAAACTGAAAGGGAACAGTTGTCACCCACATATATGTCTGTGCTTTGTAATCTCCTCTTGTTTCTTGAAAAATACTACTACAAGGAATGGGACAGTCTTTTGTCAACCCTGTTTTATGCACAAATTAAATGCCTATTTGCAGTCTAGGCTCTAACATATTAGGTTCATAATGGCTGTGTAATTTACTAGATTTGTACAATTCACTTGGCAATTTAGTTAATAGCAGTTGTCATTACACATTAGTTTACAAAATTATTGAAGAGAAAGAAAACCTGATTGTCGAATAGTATTATCTCTTTATTTAATGAGTTGCTGGAGTGCTGGTAAGGAAAGAAAGCTACAAAAATTTTGTGTGGTAACTGAACAGTTGCAAGTCATGAGTAATTTAATTTGAGGATGATCAAATATCACTGTCTCAGCACTAGATATAGGTAAGTGGGACTAAACAAAAGCAAGGCCTTTGAAAAAACTCCTGGTTAGATATATGAAATAATTAAAAACATACTTTCTCATGTTTTTCTAAAAATTTTAAAATGTGTCTTCATTATGACCTTCTTAGAAGTTTGTGGTCACTATTGCTCATGTGCTAGACAGCCTTAGAGACAAAGTTTATTAGGAGATTCATGGTGAAATTATGGACCAGAGTAACTAAGATTTAATGAGTGAATGATTCTGAATGTATTTCTCAAAAGAGAATTTCATTTCAGACTGAATCTTTGTGCAGTAAATTAAAGTATTCTGAAAGAGCCCATGCTTACTATATTGGCAATAAATTTTTGATGAGCTTATAACATGCATAAGCAGCTTATAAATTTTACAGTATCTCCTGGATAAAAAGGTGTTTAATGAATATTTTACTGCTAAGCTTAAAAAATGCTTGTATACAAAACATTCTAGATATGCATATTTCTTTACTTGAATAACGTCATTTTGTGAGAAATGTGAAAAAATTTTCTCGTTTTTGGATGTAAAAAACTGACCTTGAGGGGAAAAGTGTAAAAAATGAAATAAATAAATAAATGAATAAATAAATAAATAAAAATTAAATAAACCAAATCAATAATTATAAAAACAATTTCATTTCCAGCTACAGTCATCTTTGAACTGGAAACAGAGTCTTCACTTCTCATACTTGCTTTCTCAGAGTTTATAGAAAAAATTGGTCATCACTTTTAAAACTGTTCAGCAACATTGCCTGATCTATTTAAATAACTACCCTTCCCCCAACTTGATAACTTACATTTAAACTATATAGTAGCACTAGCTAAATCCTTTTCATGAGAAAAGCACGTAATATAACAAAATAGAGATCTTAACGCTTAGGTTTTCAATACATTTTTGATTACATGGCATCTATCTGTAATTTTCCACTAGGGAATTTCATAAATACATACAAAAAATGTTTGTAGGCAGTTTTCAACAAGTTTTTTAGTCCTCTGCTTAAATTCATTGATTCAACATGTTTTAAGTAGATCGTTTTTGGTAGAATTAGTGACTACTTCATAGGCCACATTTAACTTCAGTGTTTTTTAGGACCACGTTCCGATATATTTTTCCAAATAAAATATTTGAAGGGGCAATACTGAGAAGACATATTCATAAAAATGCTGATGGTAATAATCATCTTCACAGAGTCTGTGTGGGAAATTATAAATACTTGCCCTCTTCATATTATCTATAATAAAAAGTTTTATAGAAATGTGTAATGAACAGGTTACATTACTGACTAAGGAAGAGCAAGAAAAAATAACAAAGACTCCCAATTAAGTTTTTAGATGTCACTGATCACAGATAAGAAAAAGAATTTATAATATTAGTAAGAAAAACCCAGCAAAAAATATTTCTTTAGAACTTTTCTTATGTGAGCGAGATCCTAAGGTAAATCAGTTTTTTCACTGTCTCTTTACAAAAAATACTGTGGCTTAATAAAAAAAAAAATAAAGACAAGAATTATTTTGCAGAAGAAGTGTACAGAATGAAGTAGGTACATGCCTAAGGTGGTTACATCACAGAGATGGCTGCTTGCCTTACTGCTTTTAAGATGAAGAAGTAAACTTAAAGTTAGAATTAAGAGCAAGAAAGAAAACTCTACCTTGTCACCTTCTTCAACCTCACAGATTTTCTCTTCATTTGCAGGGTTAAAGACTGCAAATTTTTTACCACTGATCGAATCATGCCACTCATTGTTTATAAATATCTGCAGGGGAAGAAAGAGTGTAACAGTATTAGTAACATATATATAAATGTTTGTCATCTGCTTTGGTGAATAAACCTATCTTTCATACCTGAGAGCTGCCTGATTGATAGACCTGAATTAAAATTGGAATAGCCGTTTCTAAATTATTCTGAAGAGATAAGTAATCACATGTTAGCATAACAGGGATCAGCCTTTTAAAATTGCCTTCTTTTGAAGAGGCAAACTTTCTCTACATTATGTTTTTCCTTTGTTTCATATCATAAAAATATGCTGTTACAAAGGGGTCCTTCCCTTCTCAAACTGAAATCTGTGATGTGCATGGGAGTTACATCCCTAAATGACCTACCTAGAACTACCTGGGTTTCCTGTGCTCACAGGGTTGGTAAGGATGGAGGACCTTCTTGTTACACAGCCTGACAGAAGTAGACCCAATCCTTGGGTTTAGTGAGTATAATACCTTAAATTAGAAGTATCTTGGAGAGCACTGTTGTATTTAGGTTTACTTTGATTTTTCTTCACTCTCTCCTGCCAAAGAAAATAAAATCCCAACCAAGACTAAACCAAACCAAATCAAAAGCCCCAAATAAGCAAAACCAACAGCATAGTTTTCTGAAATTCAAGTTGAGACTGAAAAACCCTCTCTGCAGTCAATTGAATGAATCACAGAATCACAGAATGAATAAGGCTGGAAGGAACCACAGTGGAACCATATGGTCTAACATCTCAGGTCAGGTAGGAGCATCCTAGAGCACACTGCACAGAATTGCATCCAGATGGTCATGGGTGCTTAGGACATGTGTAAGGATTTCTGGGTGAAATCTGAGGTACTTATCTCTGCTCACAAATGCAAAATAGAACCTAGGTCTTACATGTGGATGAACGAGATCTGTACAACTCTAGAGCCTGCCATGTGTGAGGCACTGTTAGTAAATTGTTGGAGGGGGTTAACTTTTTCTTGCTGTAGGTTAGCCTGAAAACAGGCTAAGAAAGGAAAGGTTTTTTGGGAAGACCTGATAAATGCACAGCTGTTGAAAAGAGGAGACTGTGTTGTTAAGAACTGTTATGTAGGTTGTTCGTTGAAGTGAACATGATAAGGTATGCAGTCTGATGTTAACACTACCTGTCCTTCTCTACCTGACCATCTCTGTGATCTCTGGATCAGTGATAAAGTGGGGTTTCCACACTGGGCTGCCCTCCCAATTCTTGAGCCCACCTTCCTGGTGCTGGTGGGCTGGTGCTCTCCCTTCTCACTCTCTCCCAACGCCCCTGTGTTGCTGGCATGCATGTAAGGTCTTGCTCATACTCATCATTGAGACCATGTCAGACTCTGACTGACAGTACCAAGTATTTTGAGCTCAAACTGTACCTCTCTTTATGGTTAAGGTGTCTTGCCTCACCTTTAGTCACTGGAGCTTAGCCATTGACACCAGCTAGCAGAAAAGATGTGATTCCTGTTTCCTCTCCATTAGGATAAAGGACCTAGCATTGCTGCTTAGAGTAGCAGGAAAATTGAAACAGAAAACCAGGAAGTACTTTGGGGCAGACAAAGTCAAGACACCAGAACTACAGGATAAATACTTCCTGTCACACAGACCTGGGGACTAAACCCTTCCACTACAACCACATATGTTATGAAAATGTGTCTGATTTCAGGAAATAGATTTTTTTGCATAGTGTTCAAATTGCCTACTCTGACTGAGTGGTAGTCAATAATTAGGGAATATTTTATGAATAATGATCAAGATCAATAAAACACTATATCTGAATAAATGAATATGGCAACAATTTGCCATTTAATATATTTAATTTAATATATTCCTTTATGTTTCAGATTGTCTCTATGTGGGCACCCTATATAGGCTGCCATTGTTATGTCTGACCATCAGGACTGACCAGCAAACTCCTGGTTTTGCTGACCAGCTATCAATCCCTGGAAAGTCCCTGGAAATTTCAGACAAGTGATGAAGCTGGTTATAAGATTATCCACACAAAATTCTGACTGTGGTGAAAGGAGAAAGACAGCAGTTAAATGGTTAAATGTGCAACACCCCCTTCTCCCCCCCATCTAGACATATTGCCAAGAAAAGAGACAAAGTAAAAGGTAAATATTAACATAACACTGCTATGATGTTACAGTATGCTAAATTCATATCTGTCCATGAAAGGAATAATAGCAAAACATACCATTTTTGGAAATTTTTTAAGTGTTTGTTTAAATACTACATTTATTGCACCAACCAATATTGCCCGTAGTATTAGTTTAGAATATATCTCTTATTGATGTTTCTAATACCGTTTCTGTTTAAAACATAACTTCACTATATTAAATATATATACAACATTGTAACAGGGCTGTATAAATCAAACTATCCAGATGTCTTTCATAAACTAGATAGCAGCCTTGGAAATGCAGGTATGAAAGACAGAAAAGAGAAGGAAAAAGTCAAAACTCTACAAGTAAGATGTATTAATACATTGCAGGCAGATGTACATGTAAATGTGCATTCAGCCATGCTCATTAAATGCTGTGGAGTATTTGCTACAAACAAAAAGGATATGGATCTCTAAATCAAGGCAACATCAAAGTACCTGCAGACAGCAGCCTCTAACAACAACCTTGACTGAGAAAAATTATGTTTGGGATCATCTTGCAATAGTTTACAGTGTTTTGTCAGTCAATCAGAACTCCACTGACATCTAGAGTAACATAAATGCAACCCTTCTGTGGCAAGTGCTGTGCAGGGCTTTGTCTGGGATGACTGACTATGGCCCATGAGGTTTAGGAGTACAATTTTGTTTTGCAAGGATTTAGAAACGTCGTTGCAGGTATTTTGTAAGTGTTACTTCACTGGAATTTTGGGAGAGAAGATGTATTTTTATTTCAACTACTCAAAGTATTAATGACTTTCAGGTTTCTTTGCAGTAGAATTGGAAAGACACATTTCCTGTAAATGAGACTGTACACTACTAAAGCTTAGTGTTTCAAATAGAGCCCATCAACAGGCAGTCAAACCCCTCTGATTGTCTTTATTTCACAATGACAGAGTGCTGCAAAATCTTGTTTCTCTGAAACGATTGGTTTCAGCTCAAACGATCTAACACCATTCACCATTTGGGGTTGAAGTTCCCTGCAAGACTGCAGTATTTCTATCCTTTTTACACAATTGATTTCATCATTCAAATGACCTGAGCAGAGAATGGGGAAACAAGACCTGAACTTTATCTTTTTCTCTGTCATCTCAGTGGTTTCGTTTCATTCAGTCCTGGAGTATTTTGAAAGGACTGTCAGTTCATAATACAAAAGTATCTGCTAGATGGGAAGTGCCATAATTGTGTCTGTGCTGCATGAGGGAAGCTCATGCTGACTCTGTACAGCTTTTTTTCAGATGGACCGCACCACAGCTCTGCTGAAATAAATTTTAGGGCCCTTGCATTAGGTGTCATCACTTTATGAAACATAACTTTTTGCTGAATCTTCCTTAGAATAAGAATCCCCTTTTTGTTTTTTCAGTATTGTACAAAGTCTGTACAGGGATTCAGGCTTCAGCGCTTCTGCAAAATGACTTAAAAGTGCAGCTTAAAGAAAAAAGTACTTAATTTCTGCTGTAGCAAAGATCCTGTATCAGCATCTGTCTATAAACTTATTCTTTTCTAGGGAAGAATTTTAATGTAATTCACTATTATTGTTAAAAATAATACAGAAGTGTAGTCAAGAAATTAAATAGAACCAATTAAAATGTGGAGTATTCCTAACTTAGCTATTAAGGATAACTTTGCAAACATGAAATTAAATGTCTAAGCTATCTTCTATTTAGATATCAAACTTATCGTACAAGAAAAAGCAAAACCTCTTCCTCCCATAAATCTGCCCCTTGCTGTAATAAAGTTTTTCTTCTCAATACTTTTCAAATGAGCCCCGTTGACTGTTTCATGAAGATAAAAGGGACCAACAGATTTGAACAGCTGCTCAACTGACTGGTCACAAGCTTTCTAGTGCAGACTATAAACCAGGGAATTACACCAACAGCATTTTATTACAGGCCAGGAACAGTGAAGAGACATCAGGGCTGAGTTTGGACCCACGCTGAAGTCAATTCAGCATCACTCAGGTGAGATAGGTGAGATGATGCGCAGTGCTGAATAACTGCTGGCACTCATGTACACCTGCTCTTAGAGATTATGGCAGTCATTCAGATATTCTTGAGTACTGTAATACGCTAACATTTACTTGGCAGTAAATTTTAGAGATACATCTAGACCTTAAAGATTTGCGGCCCAAGAGGAGGCACATTTCAAGTGCTGTAAGTTCTAACGTACCAGTCTCAAAATACATCATGGAGTCTTGCTGTATGCTTTAAGCAATAAAATTAAAATATGCAATATTATTTAAGGAACTACTAAAGAATGAAGTTTTAACTTTGAGCAAATATGTCAGTATAGAATATCTGCTGCGAAACCTTATTTTTTCCCACCACAGGTTTTTCCTTACAAGAATCTTATGTTTGGCTAATATTTCATCTAACTTTTTTCCCTTCCCTTGAAATTGTATGCTATTATTGATATAAGAATTACATTTTACTGCTGCAATGAGCTAATAATCAGAGAACACACTCTTTCTATTCAATACTTATGTAATTTTTTTTATTTGTCAGTAAGGGGCTTTATGTCTACAAAGCAAGCTGATCTGAAAAAGAGTGAGTTTCTATAGTACCTTTCTAGCTGATTACCTTTCCCCAGATATTCCAATTATATTTTTGTGCTTTTCTGCCTCATCTTTGTTTTGAAGTTAGTGATGCAACGTATTGATGCTCAGCTATGATTTTCTTTATTTAGAGTGGCTTAACCTTCCATGCTTTCTGATATTCCACATGCAGATTAGTGGGAGAATGTTCAGCCATTTTCTCCCCCTCATGTAATTTGACAACCTAATAATTAACTAATCTGAGTTTCTCTGATTAAAGGAGTACCACAGGGCTTAGGGTATGTGAAAGCATCATGACAGAAAGTATTTGTCACACAACTATTGTCTAATTCTTCAATGTTGACTAAGTAAAATATTTACTAGCATAGTTTTAGCTAGCTACCAAAACTTATTCAGTTCACGGGCATATCTTTAAAGGAGATTCAGATATGAAACCAATTCAAGATCACTTTGTGGTTCAAAATCCAAGCCAATTTTAGTGTTTAAAATACTTCCATTTGATGATTGAAAGTGAAATTCCCTGGAGTGTTAAGTGTTATACTAGTATACATGTTACATATGAAAAAGGATTAATCTGAAATGTAGCTATACCTACCTATAAATCCAGATTCATATGGAAATACTTAGTTAAATGAATTCTGTGAAAGGCCTCAAATGATCTCTCTCATAGAAAATAAAACAGTGTTAAGTAAAGAGGAAAGTCCTTGAACATCTTCTGAAGACCTCTCTTCGGATTCTCATGCAATGGCTGTTGATATTATGGTAGGAGAAGAAAAATTAGAGTGTACAGAAATGAAGGATCTGATCCTGCGTGCTTCAGACAGAAAGGGTAATACATCAGCAGTAATTAGTGATTCCCTTGTCTCATTCTTTCCATTGTAAGCAGTCACCCACCCCCTATGTTCTGACTTCTCTAACAGGAGAGGAACAGGATGGGTGAGAAGGCAAGAGTGGAAAAGCTTTATTAAATTGTGAGATGAGTGCTGGATATGGGCCAGCATTTCTAATATCCCAAATCTCTGTCTCTCAGTAGACTGCTGTGGCTTTCAGATCATCCTATATGGTGTTTGAAGACAGAAGGAAAGTATTGCAAAGATCAAACCTCCACAAGGGTGTGTTGCATTTCTGCACAGGTACAAATTATATATATACAACTTTATTGCAAAGGCAAAAGAAATATTTGGAATGTGACACTCTCCTTGATTGCACACTACAAACTACAGACTTTTCAATTGTCTTGGCTGGCTGTCTTGTGGTTGCTTTTTATATTAACAGAATAGATTTTTACTAGTGAAATATTTTAGAAGGACAAAAATCTTTACAGGAATTCATATCTTGAATATTCAGTTACATCAGTCAGTGTTTTGCTCATATTAGTTGACTTTCTCTGGAAAACTAAAAAATCAAATAGTAAAAAACCTTTTTTTTTTTTTTGAGACAGGAAGAGCAGTAGCGGGCTATCACGTGGCATGGCAGAACTACATAGCTTTCCTAGTCTGTTAAATATTTACAAAGTAGGATCCTGTGTGATTTATTCAAGAAAGATATGCATTGAAATCTACTCGATTTTTGCCATTAAAAAAATAGGATAGAATGTAATTCAAAAGGATTAATTTAGATGATTGCTGAATACCTTGCTTTTGGAAAAGAAAATAAGCAGTGGCTCTAGAAAATAATATTATTTCCCTTGCAACAGTATCAAGAAAAAAAGAACAGTGATAAAGGAGTCTCCAAAGATAAGAGGTCTTTTCTGATCAATTGTTCTACCTGAACGTTTCAGAGAGTAGAGTTTCGATATTCTCTGCCAACACTTTTTTTGAAAATTCTAGGAGATATCTGTGTTTTATGATATAATATTATGGTATAAAACAAGAAAAGAGTCTTTTGAAGTTGGAAGCACAAGTCTGGATACAAACCTTCTTTATCTGTATATTTCTAAATGTATATGGAGAAGAATTTTTATTTCAAAAAGTTTATGGTAATATTGAGTAGTTAGTGTTGGTAGACTTTATTAATAGCTACTTGTTTAAGCTGAAAAACAGATTCATTATCTCTAAGGTTAACACGTAAGCAGAATTATTTTTATTTTAGTTTCATTTTCACATATCCCTTTCCACATATTCTTATTAGGTATAATTATTTAAATCTGATCATAACATGATGCAATATGCTGACATTTTAGTTTGCTCTCACTCTTCTGAAAAATAATATAATAGTAGAAACCTTTCCTTCTTTGCTTCATTTATACTTTCTGAGAAACTTACCACTGCTGAAAGTTTGTTTCAGGAGAAAAACAACACTCACCCTAAATTAAATATGGAAAGATTGTATCATTCTTACACAATTAGGTGCTTTAACTTAGGTTAAAAGGATCACTGAACATCAATTGCTAATATGTATAAAATCAGAACTCGGTCAGAACAAACATTTTAAGCACTGATTTACAGTGGCTTCCATCGTATATAAGGTTAAACTGAGCACATCCTACTAAGTTGAATGCATAAGAAAGATTAAGAAATGCAAATGCTACTAACCTTGGTGTACTTAATTTTCAGATCTTTGATTGGTTCTGGCACAGCTGGCATAACTGTAGTAGAATTGCTGTCTGAACCTTGCTTCTTCATGTTTTCAGTTGAGAAGTTTGAGGATGTTCCTGAAACACAGGTGAAATGAGGTATAAAGGAAGTGCAGTGATTTTTGTCCTGACTGAGCCCCTAGCTTTATTTGTGCTTTTTTATCTGAACCAGCTATGGTATATTTGCATACAGGAATATGATTGGATGAAAGAATTCATTGCAAAGAGAAAATGACACTACCTATTTTTATGACCGAAAGCAACAGCCTTTTCACTGAGCTGAGATTTCGATGAAGCAAACACTGCTGAAACAGTCTGCTTAGGCAGACACTCAAATTCCTTACTGGGGAACAGAGTTTTAGGACTCCTCATCTTACCTGTAAAATTGCTTTCTCTCAGCAGGCAGGTGCCCAGATTTAATGTAGAGTTCTTCACGTACTTGAAGGCAGCTCTGAAGGTAAAGATAGATTTGTTAGCTCTGGAAACAAACTAAGCCCTTCTCACTAGAGAGTTGATGAGAATAATTACCAGAGCTAGAAAGCATTCATTAAAAACAAGCCACTTTAGATTACATTTTAATATGTTCAGGGTACATTAAAAGTACTGGAATTAATGTCTTTTGTGTAGATCATAGAGATAAGGGAAGACTATGGTGATACAAAATCCTTCACATATTTTTCAAGAAATGTGAAGGTAAGAAAAAAAATGATCAATCCAGAAAATTTCTGTGGGCAGAACTAAGCAAAAGTTTGCTGCTATTTTTTTTCCAGATAGCACCACAAATTTAAGGACAAAATTTTTACCACAGTGCCCTTTGGAATAACTGAGTTCAAAACAAATCATTCGATAGACAAGATTTTTCTACACTGGTGAAATCCACTGGTGCATAAATGTCCTGTTCAGATTATTCAATGAGAAAGGTATCTCTTCTACAGGCAAATCATTTTATAAGGCACAAGAAACTCCTTTCTTCATTAAGTTCTACCTTTTCTGATTGGTGGTCTCCCAGAACTTGTTTTTCTATGTTAGGCTTCTGATATATACACTGTGGGTTAATGCCATAGAAATAGAGAGAAATGATCTCATTGCTTTGATTGAGACTACACAGATACTTGTAAAACTCACTGCACACATTTAACTCATGTATCAGCCATCATCTACACCATCTGTCAATAAAAGGCTTTTGACTGACAGATGAGATAGGATATATCACAAGATTAATCTTGCCATACATTAATTATATTTCACATACTTTCTGAATTAAAGGGCATGCCTTAATTATTATGGATGATTTTTGTGTTTGGACATATGGTTTGAGCAAGAATTTCTGAACTTTAGAAAAGTTCAAGTTATTTCTGGATAAGAAAGTATTCTATTATCATGATAATCTTCTCTCAGTGAGATATAAAGAGCCGTGTGGACTTAAACAAGTTTCAGCCATTCACCCTGTCATGTGAATGAAGAGCACCCATTCCTATTGCCGTAACATCCTGATATCCAAGGTTACCTGCTCGTTACTTACTTTGGCATGCATCCTTCAGGTCTTCTGCCTTAGCTGTCTGGCTTAAGACACCCAAGCAAAGAACAGTATACTTTAAAGTTTTGTGAACAGTACCTTCAGACTTTAACATTTTGGGTTACAGTGTTTGCCTGCCTTAGAGAATGTCTTTTAATTTCATACAAAACCCAGAATATCTAAATAGGGTTTATTCATTTCTATGTGGAATATAACTTTTCAGTCCTATTCTCGGGTACCAATTTTTTTTCTTTTACTTTTCCTTGTAATTTTCAGGTTTAGACACTAATGTCTACTCCAGTAACCTTCCTACCACTCTTTTCTCCATTAGCCACAAAGAGTTTGTCTCTGGTTAGTTCACATGCCAATTGCTCAGATTTGCCTGACTGGATCTACAAAACAGAGATCAGTGGATTTATCTTGTTTCAAGTAAAGCAAAAGATCTTTCTCCCAAATGATAGTGTTCTAAATGCACTCTCATATTTACGTACCACAGCATTCCTGATTTTTTTTTTTTAAATATTCAATCTAGAATTATGATAACTGCTTTGGAAAATGATAGCATTTATCATCTTTCCATGTCTATAAGGATGACCTGAAATCTCCTTAGAGATGTTACCCTGGGGTAAAAGTTTCAACTTTTCCAAACATGCTGGCAATCATTGCTTTATTTTCTACACCATTTATTCATTTAACACATAGTTTGCCCTCATTTTTTTTTGTGTTTCCGTCTTTCTCCTTGGATTTCATGAATCACCTTCACTACCATTCCTCCTGTGTGTCCTTTCTTTTCTCTCTAGACTTTGTATATCGTTGAAAAAGTCTTGTCTCTTTAAAAGTTTACTTGCTATCTTGAGCAATCCAGTTGCTCTTTCCTTGGACCTTATCTGTTGAGACTTGCTCTAAGCATTACCATTAGTGTCAATAAACCCCTTAACTTCTCTGATGACTGATTTCCCCCCTTTTCTCTAGGAAACTATTGCTTAGACAAACTGTTAGCATTCATCCCAATCCTGTCTCCAATAACTTTCCTATTTATTTTCAGCATAGGAATGCTTTTAACCTAGTGTAGAAATTATTTAATTTTCCTCATATACCATGTTCTTGTTTATTACAGCTTCCAGCTGTTTTTATTCTGTGGCTTTTTTCCTCCATCCTGAATCACTACTTTTTCACATTTCACCTAATAATGATGTACAGTTCAAGAATTAGTAAGTAACCTCTACAAAGTTGCTATAATTCAAAACACTGAAGTTAATAATCTTCCATGATGACTCACACACCATTGTCCAAAGTTCTCTGGAATAGGTGTTGCACAGAATATGCTGTTACACTCGACTCTTTGGTAGCTGTATTGCATCATCTATGCTGAATTTAGACTGAATCTCTAATACTTAAGTACATGCTTACGCTTTATAAAAACCTTATAATAAAAAAATCCTTTGAAAAATCTCTATTTAGACAATATCTCTGTTACTGAAAATCCTGATTATCTGAACAACTTTTTCCAAATTCAGATTATACATGGAATTAAGATAGGGAGTTATTCAGTGATTCAAGCAGATTCCCTGCTGGTACTGACAGAAATGGGCATTAAGTCAGGAGTGGAAGATCAAGTGTCAAAAGCACCAAAATATGTTTTAAAAGTGGAAATCATTGAAATTTGTGAAATCTGTGGACTCTCACTCTGAAATGCTTTATTTGATTTGTTAATCTTCCTTATACCATCCATTAATGGCGGTAGAACAGAAACAGTAGTCACTTTTTGCCACTTTTGCCATTATAAATTTATAGTCCAAAGATGGTGGGATATTAAAGTTCTGATAACTCTATTTGTGAATTACTGAAATCAAAATGACAAGATCCTCAAGGCTGCTGAACAAATTCCTTTAGCTTCTGCAGAGCACTGTCTTGCATTTCTGAAAATCCAAGTTTTTCTTTTATATAATTACAGGTATCTCTGACCACAATTAGCAGTTCTTCACTTATTATAAAATTTCTGTGGCCTATAAAATCCTGGAGTGAGGCAGCTGACAGATGCAGAACTATGTATTTGAGTTTGAAATTTGAATTCAATTACTGAAAATTCTTTCTCTTTTTGCTACATGGATGATAACAGCATATGATGAAATGTGTTAGAATATTCTCCATTCTCTTCACTCTCCTGACCAGTGAGAGGACTTGATGAAAAGGCATGAAGCTGAGGCAGGGGAGATTTATGTTGGATACCAGGAAAAGTTTTTTCACACAGAGGGTGAGTGAGCACTGGAACAGGGTAGTAGTCACAGCACCAAGCCTGTCTCAGTTCAAGAAGCATTTGGACAATGCTCACGGGCACATGGTGTGATTCTTGGGGTGTCCTGTGCGGGGCCAGGATTTGTATTCAATGATCCTGATGGGTCCCTTCCAGCTCAGCGTATTCTATGATTCTGCAATTCTATAATACCTCCACAAACAGGTCATAATACTACCTACTGTTTGGCTGATTCATGGAAACACCTTTGCTCCAGTAATGGCCAGATTTAACTTCCATTTGTTCACTGCAGCGAGGGAAGAGACAGCACAAGAAAAACTAGTGTTACTAATTTTGTAAGCTTGGTATCAAAGACGCTGAATAACTTCTTGTTACTAGTACTTGGGCTGATAGTGGATGCTGTCACAAGGCCTATTCTCTGCTGAATCCATAATAATGTTTTTGTCCAAGATACTCTTGCCGCAGGGAGGGACAGGTAAGTGTTTCTTCTACACTGAAGCGTGCATAACCACAGATGAATGTCTCTCCCATTCATGCAGAGCCCCACCTGTTAGTGGAGCAAGATCGTTTCTTCTGGTTCCATACACATACCAAACACTCTCTGTTCACCTGTGTGATAAATATGGACCTTTGCAACAAATCCCTTTCATAACAGACAGCAAAATATGACACAATGCAAGAGAGAACAGAGCACCTAGGAAGGAACTTCGGGCTCAGAGTAGAAAAGTCTGTAATACCTACTCACTCATGGGCAGCAGTATCACTGTATCACTGTAACACATAATCACTGAGCACAGGGACACCAAGCTTAAACTGTGGACCAGTGGCTCTGTAAGTCAAGTTTACTGAAGAAAATCAGTCAAAAACCCTCTTTAGAAAATATTTCCACTCTTTGTTTTTGTTGGGGTGAAACAACATGATATATCACAACTAGCTCAATGGAATGGGTCACACCTCAACAAATTTACATCGTAGTGATACAGCTATCTATGTCTGAGCTATGTATATAACAACTCTCTGTAATCAGTGGTAAGAAGCACAAATATTTTGAAGCACAGATCTGTTCATTCCAAAGTACATAAAGTAACTCAGTATCCTAGTAATCCAAACAGTATGCTATGTGTGAATAATTATTATTGGTCGCTATAAAGGAAGACAATTTATCCACCTTTGATACAAATACCTTACTAGAGATAGGTGCTGATGTGTGAGGTGGTTTTCACTTTATTTTTTTCACCCACCACAGGGAGACGTCTTCCTAGCTACCATTTATGAACTATACAATATTGCTTCTGGAGTGTAAATAAATTATTGGGACCGGTGTTGTTTAACTTCTTTGTCAGCGACATGTACAGTAGGATCGAGTGCACCCTCAGGAGGTTTGATAATGACACCAAGCTGTGTGGCACAGTCAACACTTTGGAGAGCAGGGATGCCATCCAGAGGGACCTGGGCAGGCTTGAGACGTGGGCCTGTATGAACCTCATGAAGTTCAACAGGCAAAGTGTAAGGTCCTGCACCTAGATTGGGGCAACCCAAAGCATGAGTACAGGCTGGGCAAAGAATGGATTGAGAACAGCCCTAAGGAGAAGAACTTCGAAGTGTTGGTGGATGAGAAGTCAACAGTCTTGGTAACATACACTGGCAGTCCCAGGAAGCTAGAAGTATCATGGGCTGCACAAAGAGAAATGAGGCAGCAGGTCAAGGAAGGTGATTCTACCCCTCTACTGTGCTCTCATGACACTCTACCAGGAGTGTTGCATCCAGCTTTGGGGCCCCCACTGTAAAAAGAACATGGAACATTGTTGGAACAAGTCTACAAAGATGCTCACAGGGCTGGAGAACCTCTTCTGCAAAGCTGCAGAGAGAATTGGGGTTGTACAGCCTGGAGAAGAGAAGGCTCTGGGGAAGAGACCTTACAGCAGCGTTCCAGTACCTAAAGATGGCCTGCCACGAGAAAGCTGGAAGAGTGACTTTTTGTGAGGACATGTAGTGACAGGACAAGAGGTAATGGCTCTAGCTGAAAGACAGTAGGTTTAGATTAGATATGAGGGAGAAATTCTTCCCTATGAGGTTGGAGAAGCCCCAGAACAGGTTGTCCAGAAGTTGTGGATGCCCCATTCCTGGAAATATTCAAGGCCAGGTTTGTTGAGGCTCTGCAAAACCCAGTCTAGTGGAAAGTAGTTCCAACACTGTCCATGGCAAGGAGGGTTGGACCTAGATGATATTTAAGGTCATTTCCAACCCAAACCGTTCTATAATACTATGATGACAAGTACATTTTTTAATATTTATCTTTCTGCTACTTGGGCATCTACTCAGTGTAGTCTATATTTTCTGTAGCATGAATCATAATGTGTATTGATTTTGGAAACAGGTATTTTATTTTTGTATATAGGACAATTTCCACACAAAATAATGACTAAATTGCAACACAAAATCAAGGAAAAAAATAAAAGGAACTGAATATATTGTGGAACAGTGAGAGAGAGTAGCAGTTCAGGAATTATTACACCATTTTTAAAAACATTTAGCTACAGAGCACATTGCCACGAGAAGCAATATTCTTCATACATCAGAAGACAATCTATTTAATTGTTGGAACATTTGCTAAAATTTACAGGAATATTTGGTAGCAGGTAGTATATTTTGTTTCCTTAAATTAAAATTACTTGTAATTGTTTTTTTCTTTTCTTCAATTTATCACCAGATAATCAGACAAAAGTGAAAAGGATAACAGTTTCTGTGAAGAAGGCAATAGAACAGAAACAACTAAAAAGAACTCATTATCATCTGATGCATCAAAAATGCGTCTGTATCTCTGGAGAAGAAAGAAATTCTCACAAAAATGCAATAAGAGCTATAAAACAATGTACCTGACTTGTAAAGGTGTGTGTCTATATTTGTGCTAAAATAGGGAACATAAGAAATTGTATTTTACTTATATCAATAGAATTTTTCCTACTTTACTAATTATTACTTATTATTCAATTGTGACATCAAATATTTGCCATAAAGTCATAGAAACAGTCCCTTACTAAGTTAACAACTGAAAAAGTATAAGTTTTTCACCTAGGCTATAATAATTTTCTTGTCAGGGGGACATTATTTAATTAAAACATTAATAGAGGTCTACTGTTTTTCTAACTATTTCCTGAAAGTTGATGAACATTTATAACTTTTTTGCAACACTTTGAGAAAACTAGACAGAATATCTGGTCTGTGAAAATAAGAACTCTTCACAGAACAGTGTTATCACAACAATGTATTAGTAAATAAATGAATACAATTTTATTGATTATACTTTCAGCATAGAATGACTTATATTTAGAATATGTTTTTGTGACTCAGAACAAACTTATTCCTGCTTTTCCTTTTTTTAACTTTTTTTTCAGTACATAATTCAAATGAGGGAGCAAGTAATAACTAATGGAATAGTTTAAAGGTTCTTCAAATAATTGATTATGAATAAGGAGAAAGATTTTGTGCCACAGGTCATAGATAAAAGCTCTTATCAGTGAACTTCGTGAATAATTTGATGCAAATCAATAGAGTGCAAGTGCAAAAACTGGTCAGGGTTAGATCAGAATCAGACCCAACACTAGTTATTAACTTACGTTGTTAGCAGCAATTACTGCCAAGTAATTTGCAGCATTTCCTCCATGAACCTTTGTTTCAAAGCCAAGTTTTAGATGGCCTCAACTGATTTTATATAATTGCTATGTTGTGCTTTTTAAGCCTGTGTATATTAATTGTGTTCTTCAGTTATGAAAGTCTCAAAATAACCCCTTCTACTTTTAAAGTTTTGAAAAGCATACTAAAAAAATTACAGCTAAAATGAAAAAAAAAAAGTCAAAGATGTATTTAATGTCTACCTCTTTTGTTAATATTTAAAAACAATTTTCTGACTGCATTTGTCTTAATTTCCTTACACTGGTTTTTATTAGTCTTGATCTTAGTATGTTATATTAACAATCAGCAGCATCATAACTACAGTGGGTTTGAAAGATTTATTTTTTGTGGTTTTTGGTATAGGATATGTTGGGTCCTGAGATCTTTACAGTAAAATAACCCCCAAACCTGCTGAAAAACATGAGGAAGCTCAGGTTCCAGAAAACAAAAAAGAAGCAAAAAGCAACTATAAAACTATATTTGTGAAAGCCAGTGGTTCATAACTGCGGATATAACAGCTTTGTATTTAAAGTACACTAAGCCTTATTGTTACAGTGCAAAGTGGAGGACTGCTACAGCATAAATCTTTGTACTCAAGATGAATACCTTTTCCATACGTCAAGGTAGTAAAGTGTTATAACAGCATTTAAAACTTGCAATATATAGAAGACATCAAAAGGATGTCTACTGAAGTTGCAATTGAACCAATGTAAAAATAATATGAAATCCCTAATGATTCATTTGTGTCATCCTGTCTCCCTCCCCCCCCCCCAATTTACTTTTACCACTATTATTTCCAGAAAGTTCCTACAGACCTGTCTAGAAACCACGCAGCAGACAAACAACCTTCAGATCAAAATTCCCCTTTATAACACTTGAAGTGTAATGAGAAAAGCTAAGAAAGAACCATATTTGCAGTATAAATGTGACTTATTAGAAATAAAAAAGCCTTGGCACAGTGATTCATCATGCAACATTTCCAGAATGACTATGACACTCAAGTACTTCCCTTGTATTATAATGTCAATGGAGCATTTTGATGGATTTCCAACTCCTCTGTTTCCCAACTGTTTATTTTGACTTAAACAAACAAACAAATAATATGGAACAAGTCCTGTCTTTGCAAATTTCAGGGAGGTTTCTGTGGATGCTGTCAGAGATTGGAGTTTCTAATGAAAAGTGAACTTTAACCAGTTTGTAGATCTGTGCATCTGTGGTCTGGAGCAATAGTGTTCAGAATACAAATTTCAATATAGAATATTTTTGCAGCATATTATGAAGAATCTCTATTTTCCAGCTGACAGAATCTGCTCTCCTTTTAAGGCAATTGGTAAAACTGACATTATTCCCTGTCCTACAATTTAAATCTTAATTTCAAGTTTAGATGTAGTGAACTGACCACATTAGCTTGTACTTTGTAATTCCTGTTTTTCTCTACTTTGTCATGGTTATAATCCAATATTCATGTGGTTTTTGATAGAAATATTGTACTACTGTACTCATTAATATCACAGGTGAGTGAAAATTAAAAGTTAAAACACTTGACTAAGATTTTTGAAATTATGTGATTAGAGTAGCTTCCACTGAATGCTACCAAAACCTTTCCCATTGGCTTGTGAATCTTATGAAGGAGTAGCTTTCAGGTCTGTGTACCATTTAATTAAATAATTGTATTTAAAAAGGAATATGAAATGTGACAAATTTGAATTATATCAGTAATTTCTGTATGATCCCTTGAACTCGTTTCAGAATGGAAAACAGATGATAACATCCTAGTACAGGAAAATCAGATAAATAACAAACACTCTGGGAACTAATCTTCTGCTTTGTTACAGAAATGTGTTAGCCAGCAGATTTACAATTGCAAATCTAGCAACAATAAATCTTGGAAGAAGCCATGCTTACAGTGAAAACTGTATCCTGGTATGAGGTGTGTGACATTCACTTTTCATCTAAAATTAGAAGTATGTTTTGTGGATGTGCTAAATGTGTGTGCATTTGTATATATATACAAGTTATTACAGATATAGATAGAACTAGATATACTTTTTGGGTTTCCTTTAGTAAAACCATTTCACCATTTCTCTTCTAAGAAGAAAATTAGAAAAAGAAGGAAAATTCTTTCTCTAAGGAACAAGGATGTTTGAACTGGAAATATTGTAGTCCAGTATAATGTGTATTGTAATTCTGAGGGGAAAAAGTGCCTGCAAATATTTTCTGATTGTTACAGAATTTATAAGAAAATAGAAGTAGAAATTTTTATTTTTTTTTTAAGTTTCAGTGTTTGGGGGTTTTTTGTGTGTTTTGTTGGGTTTTGTTTGTTTGTTTGTTTGTTTTTGTTGTTGTTGTTGTTGTTTGTTTGGGGGTTTTTGGGGGGTGGTGGTTTTTTTGCTTTTTTTTTCTAGTCCAAGA
The DNA here is from genome assembly GCF_003945595.2 of Pipra filicauda. Classification (NCBI taxonomy): domain Eukaryota; kingdom Metazoa; phylum Chordata; class Aves; order Passeriformes; family Pipridae; genus Pipra; species Pipra filicauda. The sequence goes on along the minus strand of NW_024104509.1, from coordinate 1,889,146 downwards.
CATGGGGTATTTTCAGCTTCTTCACTTTCCATGAACATATTAAACCTTACACTCTCAGATTGCTCTTCATCCTGCTTGGTACTGTGTAACATTAGGCTAAAGTTGTGATCATTTGTGAACCCAGGCCTATGGTAATCTATATAATTAAGAATGTAAACAAACCCCCTTTTTACACAATTTGTGTGTAACATTATATGGCTGCTGCTGCCAAAGTGTTCCACAAAAAGAAACATGTTCAGACCTTTAAAGAAAAACTCTGAGGAATTCAATATATTTTTAAAGTTTTTTTTAAGAAAAGAGATCTATTTTGGGTTCACTGTACCATTTAGATGACAGCAGAATAATTAAAAACCTTTTTTCTGCCACTTTGTGTAAGGAAAACTACGAAAGCTGAGAATATTAGCATTTCTTATTCCTAAGAAAAATAAGTACATGTGAAATACATATTCTCTGACATATTGCTTTGGTAGTGAGCATGTTACGTTTTATGCACAATAATTATACGAAGAACTGAAAAAGTTCTTCGAATTATAGATTGCCTGGATAATAGTTGTACTCTGAGGTGATAATGATAGTAATAAGCTGAAATTTGCTTGGATGATCAGCACATTCTGGAGAAAGCAGGGACAAAAATAAGCCAAGGGCAGGATACAGTGGCTAAAAGTAGAGTTGCTGTTTGTTCCTTACAATTTTTCCCTGAAAAATAAGTGGCATATAGCTAAAGTTATAAATCTGGCTTGAAAAATTAAATTGCTGCTATACTTTCTTGTTTAGTTAGCTTGCCAAACTCCACAGACACAGAAATTTTGCAGGCAGTAGAAGACAGTATTTAGCCTTTAACAACAACATAAATGTTTTGCTGAGGATAAAGTTTGCATAAAACTATTCCTTTGCTATCACTGCCAAGAAAGATTTAAAATTTCATCTCCAAACTAAATAAAATTCTGATGTATTGAACTACATAAGCTGAGAGAATGCAAGCAAACTTATTAGGAAAGATGTCAGTAAGAAACTTTGGTTTCATAGTTTGCACTCTGAATATTTTCTCATTATAGGTTAATGATGGCGCAATCCTCCTTTGACCACCTCATTGAGTGTGCACAAGCAGTCAATTATTGTTTTCTTTCAGTGTATAATCATCCATACCTCTGCAATGTGTCTTTTGAGAAGAAATGTTCCCAAAGCCACTGTAAAATGTATCAATTGCTGGAAGCTGGAGTTAAACCTGCAGCAAATGCATTTTAAAAAACATTGTATACTAATCAGTTAATTGCAGTAGTTAGGGACATACAGGAGCTCTCAATCTCATTTCTAACACTGACACTTCACTTTTAACAGTTCTTTAGTAGACCTCCTTTCCCTCTGTCCTGTTTTAAATCACCGCAGTACACTGCAAGTGTGAGTGGTAAAGTTGACAGCTAGATACTCTGTGCACTATAATAATGTTTTGCTCTTCTTTCACGACTAACTGTTGCACCAATGAAACTGCAGTACCAGAATGGAGTCTGCCGTCTGTTTTTGTTTCTTGTCTGTTTTTCATAAGACTAAGTTTCCTTTTTAAATATTTCATCAGTAGCAAATTGAATCGGAAAAATCCACATAGGTGATTTCTTGTCAGAAATCAAATTAAAAAAAAAAAATTAAAAATATACTTGCAATAATTGTGTAGTGCCTGTGTGGTACTTGTCTAATATCTTCCATCATCATGAGTTCTTAGAAACCCAAACCTATCTATATATTCATTTGCAAAGTATCCTGCATTGCAAAGGACACTTAATGGTGGAAAAGAATAATGTCATATTTCTGCAAAAAGCAAAGAAAAATCTGTTTCTACTCAGGATTGTTCTAAGAAAAACTGCAGAATATCTGTCCGCTGAGGAGAAATTATATGAGATTCAAGTGCTGTAATTTGCAATGAAGAGGAAGAACTGTAAGATGAGAGCAGGTTTAACTAACTAGAAAAGTCATGTAAGTTCATATTAAATCAAAAGAAGACTAGTAAGTTGTCACTGTATGGAATTAAATTTATCAATGCATTTAGTACTCACAGTTCAGAAATGTTCAGTATTTGAAGAACTGCATTTTCAGTTCATGTAATCCAATTAAAAATATTTAATCATAGCAGTGTAAGAAGTTCTGAAAGACAAAGTGTGAAATTTGTTGACAATATTTGTCTCATGATTTATTTTCCCGTTTCTTCTCTTTTTGATGGCATGTAAAGCAAAATAATATGAACATTTTATTCTATTAGACTATGATGTGTAGTTTTAGTGAAGCTACAGTTGTACAAATAATGTGTTTAAATACAAGTCAAGATCAAATCTACTAACTTTTTTAAAATGAATGTAGAGAAATAGCTTTCTGACTATTTAACAGTGATAACTGCTAAAAGTTAATGAGTGAATTTTTGATATGGCATTTCAAATTCATTCATTTTTGTCCTATCCAATCCCTAATTCCATCATAAATTGAAGTGTAGAATTTGTTAAATAATACACACTGACAACATATTTCTGTGGCTATGTACTTTAGTACAGTATTTCATTGTTCAGTTTATACAAAGACCACAAAGAATATTTCTCAAAATTAGTCATGACAATTTGTTTTGGAAAAAAGTTTTAAAATTCAAAACACAAAAAATGAGAGTGTCATAACTTTACGAATACCTCCAAATAAAAGTTCTCTATTTTCTTTCTCATTTTTCCCCAGATCTGACCCACAAAAAAAGCTGCTTGCTTTGATCTGAAAAGATGGTACTTCTTAGGGAGCTAAACTTTCTTTACTAATTTTGGAATAACTGTTAATGCTAATAGAAATTAGAAAAAAAAGACAAATTAAATTTATTTGCTCAAATTAGGCTTAAGCATTATGCTAGCAATCAAGAGGGGATACTAACCTGAGTATTATGTAAAGGCATTTTGTCAAATCAGTTTGTGCCCATGGCTGTACAGCCAATATGGAAAATTCAGCATGAATATTAAAGATAGAAAGCACCTTGCCTGATGGTGAGCATTTCCAGAAGCTTGCCAGTGGATTAAAAAGGGAGTGTTTGTAAAAAGGAATGTTCTGGCTTCAAAAAAGGAAAGGATATTTTGGGTGGTTAATTTCATTACAGTAAGAATATGTCTGCTTTTTGTCCTAATAATTTCAGATGTCTCTCTCCAGGACTAAAATATAAAAGCATTCAAAAATCTCTGGGCAAAAGAGGGAAAAAAAATCTTGTTTATTGATTTTTTGCTGCTATATGAAGATGCAAAAATTTCTGTGTACAGTGAGATGTACTGATTTTCTAAATTCTTTTCCAGCATCTCTTTTAACAGATTGAAGCTTACTAATCATCAAAACTTTCTACTGAACCCCTGGCTTCTGAGGAAATTAGCAATCCGATTAATATTCTGTGTTTCTGGGCACAAGATGACTCTGATTATAGTTAATATTCTTCTATATTTAGCTTTAAAAAATTCTTTGAGTTCACAAATTCTATTGCTACAGCTCAAACATTATGAGTTTTATTGCCTTTCTGCTTTCATTACCTCTTTTCTGTTTTCCTGCATCATTTTTGTCTAGATAGCAGTATTAGCTTTTATGTATTTTTTTAGCATTCTGTCTAAATTTTTAAATATTTCTTAGACTGAGTTTTAATTTTGAGGTGAGTTTTAGCACTATATCAAATCCAAAAATATAATTTTTTCAAGTGTCAAAACACCACTGTTTCCTCCTACAAGTATATTTGTCTTTATGAATCTATCTCTATGTGTCTCAAGAACAAGGCAAAATCAGCTGCAAAGCAAATGTAAGCATTAGCAGCACATGATAAATTGTCATCACACTAAAATTATTTACTGGAGTTTTTAGTATCAAAGTTATTAATACAATTCAAAGCAGTGTTTCTTAAAGGATATTATATAAAACTATTGGCTTTATGCTTTTTTAGTATTTTGGGTTAGACAACCACGCATATGAATCACTGTGTGCCACTAACACTCACAGGACACAGCCACCTTTCGCATTACCCATGCATTTTCTAAGTTACTTTTCTTTTTGTTCTGTAGCTGTTTATTATCTTATCTTGTATTCTGAAACTTTCACATTGTGTCATACTGAGCATGGCTCAAACAAAGCTTTCTGTCAAAACTCTGTCTGAACTGAATTTCATACATAGCAGTGAATTGAGAACACTCAGGACTGTGGCTCTGCTTTGCATTACATAATAATCTTCCAGTCATTCCACCCAGCCTGTGACAAATACGTGCTCTGGTTTATTACATACCAAAATGGTTCTTAGACCACAGCACTATCTTTCCCCTACTCTTGCCAAATCAGTTTATATTTTAAAGGAAGAAAGGAGTTTTGTGTGGATTGCACTGAAAATTGTGCTGTTTTAGGCATGAAACTATTACAGGGGCTTGCACGTGAGTTTGATGGGAAAGCTACAAGAAATGATAGGAACCATGGTTCTTATCTGCTGCATGTGGGGGTATATCTATGTTTACTCTTGAAAAAAATACCAGTATGTTTACTGTATGTGTGATAAAGTGGCAATTATTTTCTGCCTTTCTAATGGTATGCACTTTCTAGATATCTTTTGGATAGATGCTGGATTAATTTAGTTTCACTATTTTCCTCTACTATATTACTTTCTGACTAAATAATGGATTTATATATAAGTTCATACAAGTTTAATGGTTTCCATGTAACACTGGAACTGATATACTCTCTCATGTCAAAACTTTGTAAAATAATAATGGCATCACTGCATAAAATTATTAATGTCATCGAGTATAGGGATTTATAAAGTCTTGGATTTTCTTATGGCACACTCATGTTGTGATCTAAAACATATGTGAAAGATTGGGTAAATTAAACAGTATTATCAATACTGAAATAAGGTGTTACTTAAATTCTTTTGATTCATTAGGAGAAAAAAGAATAATTTTTCATCTGTGATATAAAGGATACCCACAGTAATCACTACATTTTTGCATTACTATAGAAAGAAAAGATTAAACAGAGGAATATTCTAAGGGCCAAATCTGTCTCCTCACTGGATCTAATGAAGTTTGCAGATAATTGTACCAGTAGTTGAGGAAATAAATAAACAGTATATTAACAATAAACTGTGAAAAACTCCTATGCTTCTTGCAACATCTCCTTATGGAGATGTTTGGTCTCATGTTGACTATGTCCAGCTAGAAATTTCTCACATCTCCCCCCAATAAAACCACCAAGGGTGTATTTTTGAGGGAATATTATCTACTCTTGTATGTTCTGATAATCAAGCTTGTACTTTGTCATTCATTAAGCATTCCTTTTGTGCCCTAGTAGTCTAATGTCTTTTCTGTCATAAAGAGATGGTTTTGGCAGAAAGGAAATTATTTTCTCTTAACACATTCAATGACATTTTTATTGCAATACTTTCAATGTCTTTTCTCTCTTTTCTTTGCAACAGGTTTTTCGTTCTATATCCTGGATATCAGATTTCAAAAGGACCATGGGATTTGTTTAATTTTAAAGCATTATTACATTAGCATTGCTAATTAATAGATAGATTATTAACACAAATTACTGCCATGGAACTTCATAAGCATGAAGGCACATACATACAAAATCAGCAATTTAATGTAGCAATTACTGTAAACGTGGCTGTCAATAGTTCATGAATCTTATATGACAATCCTTGAGGATTCAAATTTTATGTATTTATGTTTTTACATACACATTTATGAAAGCACTCACAGATATAAGTATGTTTAATGCAGGCATATATTTTTTTATTAGTTTGCAGTTATACCTGACTTTCCTAAGCATACATTTCATTCAAAGAGTACCATATGTAATCAGTCAAAAATGCAAGGCCTTACCTTTAGAATCAGGACTTGATTTCTTAGATCTGTTATATTTCACTTCCTCAGCACGCTCTGCCCTAGGGTCTGTGATCAGCACTACAGTCAGAATACCAGGCATGACCTCTATATATACACAATTCAGTAATAACAACAAGTGAATACTTGTTTCAGTTTCACATTTATCAAATGATATTACTCTTAGAAAGAGATCCTTCAAGCAAACACTTAATCTGCATGGAATTGCGAGTGATCTTGATGATACACTTAGGGGAAAAAAAAGGAGATTATTGTACAACACGGCAGATGAAAATACCCGCAGCCATTGCACGTACCACTCATTCTGTTAACCATGTAATATACATTGTCATTTTGACGTGTAGACTATTTCTCTTCCTCTATCACCTCCATGTCAATCCAATTCACTCATTCTTGCCAATGATGAAATGAAAAAAAAAAGGAAAGAAAAGGAAACAGGGAAAGATTGTTATCCCAGATCTGCATTTGCGGTACATTTTAAAGCCAGTTAGATTAACCATTGGGAAGATGTTAGTCTAGATAAGAGAATCCCCACTGGTTTTCTGTCTCCCTTAGACAATGAAATCACGTAGCTGTGTCTGTGCCTCTGTTTTGGATTGTTCTGTTTTAACACATAACAGATTGAGGGCTGCCTACTATTCCTAATTAACTCAAGTTAAACTAATGAGAGAGAGGGTGGAGGGAGTGCCAAAAAAAGAAAAGAGATCATGAGTTGGAAGAGATTGAATTACAACTTAAAGGGGATGGAGAAAGGAAAAGAAAAAAGGAAGGAGGGGGAGGAGATGCAAATAAGGTTAAGGCTGAAAAGCAGGGAAGAAGAAGAACCTGAGAACAGATTTGCGCTTCATTTCCAACAAAAGGCAAAGATGTCTTGCAAAATCATCAAAGCAATATAAGCAATCCAACATTGTGCTGTCAGATTCTTTCTTCTAGTTAGAGAATACTTCAGCACCCACTACTGTCCTGGTTCTGCTCTCATACTACTGTTACAGGTAGGTTAGTTGTTGGGCTTGACAGCACAACCTGTAATGAAATGGCAGTTTTAAAGTAAAGCGAGAGTCAATTTTCAAGTCTGCATATATTGTGTTCAATGCAATGTTTAGAAGGGCGCTTTTTTGCCCCAGGCTCAGGAGAAGGCTGGCCAAAAATCCCATGTTTCTGCGCCTGAGGTTTCCTCTCTCTAGCTGAGATGGGGACGGGAGCCTGCAGAAAGCAGAAAGGACAACAGGAGTGTTTGCCGTGGTTGCAGCTGAGGCTGTACGGCTTGCCAGGAGTAAGACCTCACCTCTTCAATGGATGTCCCTGCTCCAGATTCAAACTGGGATGGAGAAAAGAGGGGTGGTAAAAGCTAGGGAGACAATGTGAGAAGTAGAGGTGGAAGGGGAGAGCGGATTATGAAAGGGAGGCCAGCAGGCTGGAGGGGGACAGTCACTGTGGGTCAGGTTGAAGAAAAGAAGAGCGGTGAAGAAAACATGGTGTCAGACCAAGGGAGGGGAAGGGGTAGAACAAACCAGAAGAATGAGGGAAACACTGAGAAAGCAGTGGGAGAGGCTCAAAACAGAGCAGAGCTGGGTGAGGAGGAGTTTCAGCAGTCAATGTGCTGTGGAAAGAGGAAGAGGAGAAAGGAGAGAGGTGGGAGAGGCAAGGGCCAGGGATGTAGCCTAGTCCTCACCACTCAAGCCCAGAACCAGAAGCTCTTGCTGGACTCCATACCTGTATGTGCCTGCGCACACCTGCATGTAAGTGTGCATGTAGCACTTGCTTCTTTACTGTAACCCAGATTAGGGTTAATAACAGCACTGACTAATTCAGCAAAACCCTGAGGGCTGTGACAGGTAAGCAGGAAGAAAATAGCCAGCTAGTTTTGGCTGGCTGTGGTTATTCGTGTCTAACAAGGCCAGCTCGTCGCCAGGCTCTGTGCAGATGAAATGAAGCAATGGGCTGCAGCAGGGCAAAGGACGCGCCATGTCCTGACAGGCCGAGGTGTGACCTGACAAATCCTAACCACCCTGGACGTCTTTGGAACAGCAAGGAGAGGGACGGCATGAGCACAGGGTGCTGGGGCACAGCTGGGGCTTGGACTTTGGGGAGAATGAGCTGGTTAGGGAGGATGGGAAAGGGGGGTTCTACAACACCTTGTTTCAGACTGAACACAAAAAAGCAAATTAGTTACAAATTCAGGCAATGGAGGACAGAGTTTTGCAGGTTGTCTGAGATTTTTCTTTTTATTTTTCCAAGGAAATTGTTTGATACTTCCATTTCACATAGGGAAAAATAACTTTAAAAATTCCAACATCTTCAGCAGAGGGCTTTTTTGGTTTGTTTTTGTTTTTTTTTTCATTTTAGTCCTTTTAATTCCTGGGGCAGGGTATGTCCTGTATAAGAAGAACACAAATATTAGCTTTCTAAATGCATTCTGCAAATGATAAACAGTGTGACATCTGTGCCCAAAGTATATGAGCACCTGTATCTTTGCAATCACTAAGTCATTTTGAACACCCACAGAACTTAACATATTGCACTGGCAAAGAGGTGTGGTTGCAATAATCATAAGATAAACATGTTGTGGATTGTGCATTTCTACAGCTATGGGAATATTCATTTTCCTGACGTGTATACAGCCAGCTCCACATGACCCAGAGAATTTACTTACCTACAAATATACCTCACTTGAAAACTTTTAGGAGAAGCTGTTGTAGAACACTGAGGGATGTTCTATTTTAACCTGCACCTAATTCTAGCTGTTTGACAAAGCAAGGATGAAAGGAGAATTTAAATTGTAATTTTAAATTCAAAAGTATTGATTGAAAATTCTAGTTACCTTTAAAGAGTTCCTTGCATGGGACATAGTGCTACTAGGGTTTAGAAGCTAGCAAACAGAGATGTAAAGGAATACATATGTAGTTATAGGTCAGCTGTGTTTTGCATCCACTGCTATCATAATTTGCCTCCCAAAAAAGAAAATAAAATGAGAGAATGATTACTGAAGAGAAAAAAGTCTATATATTAGGCTTTATTTCCCTTAGTAATGCAAAGTCAGTAGAATATACTTTTGTTCTGAGTAGGATAGATGTAACCCTAAGTGAGAGGAGAGGTCCCAGCTGACTGGAATTTGGTGAACACTGTCCCAGTTTTCAAAAAAAGCAAAAAGGATGACCCTGGAAACCACAGGTCTGTCAGTCTCACTTCAGTGCCTGGTAAAGTTATGGAGACAATTATTCTGGAAAGTGTTGAAAAGCACCTGAAGGACAGCACAGAAGTTGTGTCAGAGAAGGTTTCGGTTAGATATTAGAAAAAGGTTCTTCATCCAGAGGGTGGCTGGGCACTGGAATAGTCTCCCTTGGAAAGCGATCCCAGCACCAAACCTGCCAAAATTCAAGAAGTGTTTGGACAACGCTCTCAGGCACATGGTGTGACTCTTGGGGATGGTTCTGTGCAGGGCTAAGAGTTGGATTCCATGATCATTGTGGGTCCCTTCCAACTCAGAATATTCTGTCATTCTGTCATTTTGTGACTTTTACCTCACAGTTACATTTCAAAAGTACAAGAATAAATTGTGACAGGGGGTAGGTTTAGGCTGCTGCATTTCACCTTGCAAATATCACACCTGGGATTAGTATTTTACAGAAGGTATATTACGGTTAACATACAGTGCTGTATGACAAAACCAGTCAACTGGGTGTAGGATGCCAAAAAGGTGACTGTTAGACTATTTTTATACTTGATTATCTAGAGCATATAACTTCTGTGCTCATGACAGCATTCTGTGTCTTTGTACTGGAAAATACACAAGTTAGAAATGTCTGATTCCAAATTAAGAACATACATATATTTTTAAAGATAAAAAGCAAACAAAATAGTTTTTCTGTGGTTTTGTCAGTTTTAACTAGCAGATCCTTCTGTATTGCACCTGTGTGCACACATTGATAAGTGGGAAAGATCAAATTTCCTAAGTTGTAAATTAACTTATCTTTCTGAAATGGGTCTTCTACAGTGCATAATAGCTTTTTTCCCCTTATCAAAGAGACCCTTGCACACATTTATAAATTCAGATAAATGTTTTATAACATCTGAAAAATTGTGTTCATGAGAAAACAGAAGAAAAGGGAAAAATGATGACAATTTGGCTGAAGTCCCAGCAAAAATAGGCAAAACTCTGTAAAGCTGATGTTAAACCTGTTACATACAATATTACACTACATATTTATGCAAAGTTAATGTAGATAGTTCCATCTCACTAGACTAGACTAGAGCATAACTCTTCTTTGGCAAAGTGAAGTTGTAACAGACTGCTCCAGCCGTGGGTAACCTTACATAACAGGCTACCAGAAATGAAGGTTTACAACTTCTGTGAGATTTTGTAAACTGAATTGCCGTAGGCTTAGGCATCAATTGTTTGACCTCTCTAGTTGTCAGGAAGGCTGAAAATGAATTGAGGATATAAGGAAGGGATACAGCCCCAGTTTACACCTTTTGCCCATCTGCTTGCTGGAATAGCTTGCTAAAAGAAGTATTAGGTTAGACTTTTCTTTTCTGAACTGACACAGTAATGGGAATGATTGCAGAAAAATTAAAATCAACTACTTGGAGAACTAGAGGTTTTCCAAAGTACATAAACGCAAATCCCAACTTACAGAAAGTAAGATCTTGAGTCAAAGAGGGAAAAAAACCCGAAAAAATATGAAAATGTGCACTTCTGGTATAGTTCTGATGTAGAAAAAGAGTGTGATTTGTATCACACAGTGTAAATAACAAAAACTACATTTAGCTTACTGTTATGTGTTGAAATCAATGAAGTTATACCAGCTAAAAATTTTCTATCACATTTATCTGTAGTTGTCCTTCCTTCCAGATTGAGTTCCACTGAATAATAGAGAATTTCTCATTCCTCTCATTCATATCAAAGTATTATTTTTTAATTTCTGTAATTAACTTTAAGTTATTAAAACATAATTTGTTTTGGGAAGATAGGTCCAAAGTCAAGTCAATAATAACATCTCCTGAGTAATACTTATCGTAGACTTCTTGGGTAAATCACCCCAGAAATAGATTTTGTTTCAAAAGACAATAAATATTCTAACTGTATTAAAAGTTTATCTGGAAATCTATTATTGAAAAATCCCAAAATAATAAAAAATGTCTTCAACACGTACCTTACTGTGTGGTAAAAAAAATGCCATAAACATTGTGATTACTCAGCAATCACATGTACATTGGACTTTACATTTTACTATAAAAAGTAACGTTCTGAAAACTCTGCATGATGGAATCCAGTGAGTCCCTGTGAGTAAGCACCTATCCGAGACTTCAGAGAGCATTAAAAAATCAATATACACTCTCCAATTTAGTATTTTATAATTACTAAGGCTAAGCAGATACCAAATCTAAACTTTCTTTTTAAAAACAGTATCTTCATTTTTAGAATAATTATGGGATCACAAGATATTCCCTCTTGCTACCAGAGACCACATTTTATTTTCTATCACTCTGTGCTAGCAGGAATTTCCTACAGCTGTTGCTTTACCAAACTTAAGAATTTCCTGGTATTCTTACCTGAATTGTAACTCAAGTGAAATGGTACCATTATTATGAGACCTTTTGAAAAAGTGGCCCAAGTTCATTTTTACCGGACTTTGTGAGAAAAAAGTCCAGTAGCTACCAACTTGTGTTATGGCAAGGATGGAGACTGAGAGATGGCTAAAGCAAATCATGTCATAACTCGATGAACAGAAGTCCCAGATGAGGCCCTCTGAGCTCTCCTGGGCAGTTGTGCAAGCACCTCTCTCCCAGTGGGATGCCATTTGGAGCCTGTCAGCTCTCCAGTGCACAAGTGAAAGACTGCCACTGATGATGAAGCCTGAGCCGATACTGCCTCCACACACATATGCTCCTTGAGGTGCAACCCATGCCCATTCAGAAGCACTAAGGGTTTGATATGAGTATTTGACTGAACTTGAGGGGAATTTTTGATAGATTCCTTTAAACACATAGATACAGATGTATATAACTCTTTATCTGTTCCCCTATGAGAGAATTGGCTACGGTATGAACGTTGTTATCCTGAATCCATTATTAAGTCACTGTTATAATTGTAGCAAATATTTTTGAATAACTGTATAAATGTTAAATAAGTCAATGATTAAGTGCTGCTAAACCCTTTTGAACACTTATCTTTTTCTATCCATATCCTTTGCATTTTTACCCTTTTTCATTCCCAGTCTCCATGTATATTGATCTACATTGATTTTAATCTGACTTCCTTGTGTATTCTTCATCTCTGTAGTAACAGAGTGAACCTTGTCATCGAAGTCTATTAAAATTGCACTTTCACAAATTTATATTAAAACCTGTTTTTTGACAATCTCTTCGATGACAATTCTTTAAGCAGCCTAACCATTCATTTGTGACATGAGTTTGTCAAGCACAGCATCAATGCCCAAACAGATGTGAACACACAAGAGCAGTCAGTAGTCTTAGCATCCACTTTTAGTAATTCTGTACATCCTGCATCAATTATGTCAGCACTTGACAGCACTGTGACTATCCTACCCACTCATATATGCGTCAGTTACCTGAATGATGCAGCATTTGACAACCCATACTCAGGTTTTAAGTCTGTTCATTGCGTGTGAACCCTTTCTATTTTTTTCTTTTTCTACCCTTCTAGTACTGAAAGTTCTAAATCAATTATCAACACTCAGTTTAGACTTACGCCTGAAGCTAACGTCACACAACATTTACATCCACACAGCTCAATGAGTTTAGTCACACCACTCTTAACTACTCCAGCAGCGGAACAAGGTCAGACCTATATAATGAGAGGTGATTTACATTTTAGGTGTGATTTTTTCTATTTGGATTGCGTGTGTTTTCACAGTTGGCAAATACTATAACAACCACCATGACTCCATTAGTTCTAGTGTGGATTCCTGAGAAACATGAATGTGGTGTAACACTGTGCCCACAAAAGCTGAGTATCTCTCTCAGAGTAATGCACTCTGCAGAAGGGAAGCTGTATGTTAACATGTGGGGAAATTGTTATATTACTCGTCATCTTTTGACTCAATCATTTGCAGATCAGTGGCGGATGAAGGCCTCTTGGCTCTTGTTCATCATATTTGGTCTTTGTTCTGCTGTAGAATGTACTAGCAGTCACCAAGTCAAACTAAGAGGAGCTTAGGGAATTTAGACAAGTCCATTCTCTAAATAATGTTTGGTGTGACTGAATCTTCAAGTGTGTCACTTATTATGGGTTGATTTCAGGTATATCTATGTCCACCACAGTAAAGCAATGTATGTCAGTATGGAGAAAATGCAAGAATTCTGTAGTATAGTATACTATTATTATTGAATTTTTTCAGGACAAAATAGGCTCTTGAAGTGAACTACATATCCGATACACCTCAGAGGGTCACACGTATGCTGCATAAAAAGTAAGGCTTAGTTTAACTTGGTATATACTGGAAATTAAGTTTAGCAGCAAAAAAGGCATTTAACATGCTGAGAAATAATACAAACATTTAACACATGCTCCATGTTAACTGTAATTCAGATTTTCATTGAAAGCAAAAAGTGTTTTAATGTTTGATTTTCTACAGAACCCCTGTATATCTGACTCTGTGAAGCAGTTGTTAGGAAAATTCTAGGCACAACGCTACTAAATTTGTTGCCAAGCAACAAACCTCTAGCTCCAAGACTCATGGTCAAGTTCCTATAAATGCAGTTAGAAGAGTGATGCCCAAAGCAAAAGCAATTGATGAGTGTTTGCCAGTTGTTGGAAAATTAGTACAGCAGACAATTTTATGGGAAATACGTCGGTCACTGTGCTTACTTTTTACAATGTGTATCCTTGTAGTTGAAAAGAACAGCACCAAAGCAGTTGGGAAAATGCTGGAGCTTTATGAAGTGTCACATATTGAAGGAAGAGAAGACGAAGTCCCCAACACGCAGTACTATTCAGATTGTGATAGTGTGTGAGCCAACAGGTTGGCTCTGAAGCAGGTCATGCACTAGGACTTCCAGAAAGGGATAACCAAAATTGTTCAGGAGAGGTGTGATTTGTCTGTCCTTCAACCTGAAAGTATTTGTGTTGATTATTGTTTTAAAGTAACCCCAAAATCTTGGAGTTTGTTGTTTCTGACTTTTCTGTTGTTAACAGACAATTTTTCTGTTGTTGTTTTCCGAGTTAACTGTGAGGGGAATGATTAGCACCTTGTCATCGTAAGCGTGGTTGGAATGGAACTGACTGAGTGATGTAAAGAGCCTATCCTATGAAGCTGGACATTCTATTTCTGTTCTATTTCTTTATACAAACAATTCTATTTCTGTTCTATTTCCTTATACTTTCCCCACCTCAAACCCTTCCTAAGGGCTACCTTTTTAATTCTTGTTGTCTTTGAAGAAAGCGGTATGTCTGAATTAAAAAAATCTCTTCTGTTGCTGTTTTCTTCTGTGGATGACCACCCACAGTAAACTTGAGAAGAGATTGTACTGGTCAAAGAGATTTAATTTAGCTATTTTTTTTAGTCATTTTCTTTGGTGGATTTTTATTACCTTTATGAACTCTCATGTTTCACTGGGTTTTATAATTTTCTGAAGACAACTGCTTTGTCAGTAAAGTGTCGTTTGACTACTCAAATCGGTTATTTTCTGTATTAGAAGAACTTGTGTATTGAAAGAAGTTTTGCTGCTCCTGGGGAACAGGTCTACTGATTTAATATTGACTGAGTCCCAAAGATGTTTTAAGACTGTATAGTCAGTGGACATGCATTGCTTTCTGATTGGAATTTTAATATGTCGCTCTTCATAATTAAATATCATTCTAAAAAGTACTACAGAGATTCCATGATATAACTTCATTAATGGCTGAGGTATCATGAACAGAATTTTAGTGTATACATGTTTAATCCTCAGCATTTCTTGCATCATGTTTTCTTTCAAATGGCATTAATAAATTTCAACACTAGGTGAATGAATTGTTAAAATTATTTTGCAGTCTTTCTTTAATATATTTTAGCTCTGAAAACCTGATAAACTAATAGACTGTCTTCTATAAACATTACATACAGACTTACAAATTGTTTAGTAAAAGTACAAGTCTTTTGTTTCTTACCCATTCACTACTTCCATTGATAAATATTTATTTATGTCAAAAACCAATTTTGATGGTGGAAATCCCTCAAATCTGAGGTAACTCAAGTTACTTAAAAGACTGCAGTGGTATATAGTCCTATGCTGCCAATTCAGTACTGTTGATAATATACTTTCAACATTTTTAATGCTATGCACATGATTAGTATTTGTTATGGCATTATTTGTATAATATCTCTTGGCAAATATCAATTTTGGGCTTAGTTCCCATTTAATTTACATTCGTACTTAGCAAATCCAGACTAAAAATTAAATAATTTAAATTTATAGCATTTATAATCAAGATTAATCTTAGGCTTTGTTGTAAGGAAAGGAGATGTGATTGGATTTTTTGTGCTACATTATCAAAAGTGTTTTAGTCAGATACCCAAGCATTAATAATCTGTTCTTGTTTTGTTTTTGTTTTTTTTTGTTTTGTTTACTGTTATCTGAGAAACTTCTTGCAGTTCAGTTTTCTGTTTAATAGTTATCAGTAGCATTTTCCAAATAGTATCTGAAGTGACTTCTCAATCCAATGCATATAATCACTATTTATTTTATTGCTCAATAGTTGCAACTGTTTTCCTTCTAAGGTTACATCTGTCTTTCCTAAAATCCTTCTATTGTCCTGCTTCAGATATTGTTACTTTTATTAACACTCCAGATATTCTCACAGTACGTCAAGCAAAGAAAGCTCAGTGATTATTCCTGGTTAACTTTTGATCTGTTTCCAATAAAAAAAATGCCGGTGGGAGCTGCTACAGCTATAGGAGCAAGAGGAATGTGTAATGTTTTCAATCCTTTTACTGTCTGTCATTCCAACTTAGTGTTTTAAACTGGGTCTTAATCAACTGTAAATAACCAGTGTGAGAATGGTGACAGTGTCAAATTGTGGGAGACCTAAAGGTGTTAAGTTCTGAATTAACATACACATAAAAAAAATGCCAAAAGGCTTCAATTACTGTTGTGTTGGTGGTGCTGTTACAGGCACAATAAAGACTCTGTGTTCGCCTCTAATACTGATGACTGATCAAGGAGTTTTCAAATTGTGGCTAGACGTTAAAAAGAGAAAATCAAAATGGTGGAGGAAGAAAATCCTATAGTTGTTTTTAGAATTATTAATATAAAAAAAAAACCATGGCAAAGTAGAAATAAACTATATTATAGAAAATCAGTTAGCATTTACACAACATGACAAGAAAAAAAGATCCTCTTTTTTATATCCAATAGCAGGACCTAGAGGTCAATTAGCAGTTTTGTAGGGCACAATTTAGAATGAAGACCTATGGCAGAAAAATTAACAATGCTTGAGCTTAAAAACTGAGCTATTCCAGTTTTTGTACCACCTACTTTAACTGATTTACCTTGCTTATTTCTCTGCTCAAGCTGTTCAACACTAGTTGGAGTTAGTTCTGTTCAACACCAGTTGGGGTTAGTTCCTAGAAACTACATTTTTCTCCAAGTTTTAATATATCCCAAAACTATTTATCACTTTAATGAGGAGCCTGCACCACCAGCGTTCTGTTCTTTTTTTACTTCCCATTGTAACACTCACATCTAACAAGCAATAAGAATGTAACTGCTGTATCAGACTGCCTTTATTTTCATATTTAGTTATTAGAGTGTCTCGTGATATTATTTATAATTTCTTCTTATTCACATTTGGGGTTATTTTTATACTCATAATAAAAATCTTTGTTATAATTTTTATTTCATTCTATGAAACTTGTATTTCCACATGAAGTTTTAAGTTACCACATTTTCTGTATCATCATTTTCTCTTTTCAAAACTTCTTGTGTCGTGGCTAGGCTTCGCGAACGGAGATTAAGGAAGGCTCTATCAGCATTTATTACAGGCATGCTGTAATAAATTTATTACGCTGCAATACATTTATTACAGTATACTTCTTGTGTACTAAGGCATGTAAAACACTCTAACTGATGCAATTTCAACCTCATTAAAAAGTAAAGGCAAAACTAATTTAGCCTGAAAGTCCAGGTTTTCTGAACATATGTAAATAGATAGGTGGTATTAGCTCATGTGACCAAGGGCTGGGAGACAGGAACATATAGTGTTATAGAAGATAATGACCTGTTTCCTAATTCCCATTTCCACCCACCCAGCCATTGCTATATTCTCAGTTTTTCCAACTCCATGACCCTGGAGTCCCTGGGGAGACATGGTCGAATGGATGTCCTGATCCTCCCAACCCTCAGCCTATTGCTACTGAAATTCCTCATTCCAAAACTTCCCATCTCTGTCATATGCAGTTGTCTCTCGTCACAATTCCCTGCCTCAAATGTAGAAACACATGCTGCTTAAAGAGGACAAAAGTGGTGAAATGGTCAAGATTCATAAAGTGGTGAAGATTGTCTGAACTCAGGTTACCATACTTTTTGTTGCCATTAATTTGGAAGATTATTGTTTAACTTTTTCACAGTCATTCTCTAGTCAACATCAAAGCTAAACGAGAAAACTAATATCTGCCATCAAACATGATAAAAAATAAATGATAGATTAGGGATTTCAAGTAATAGCTGTTTGTTCTATTTACTATTTTTCCAGTCTAAAGTGCTCCTACCATGTCTTACTCAACTGCTTGCAACAATCCTTCTGAACATTGTTGGCTCCTGGAATTCACTAACAGATGGAGAAAGGAGGGGGAACTGTCCCATCATCAACAAAAGTTCCTTACACATCAGAGCAGCATACCTCTCACATTTGTGCCTGTGCTTTTAATTTTGCTTATAACTGACAGTTTTTCATTATGATGAGATCTTTACCTTTATAAGGAGGCAATGAAGAGACAACCAAGGGAATGTTCAGTCTGGATTCTCAGTTCTTGGTCACCAAACTGAGCATGCTCCAGAAAAAGAAACCTGACTGTGGAATTTTCATGCACTTCTATTTGCTCAACCCTTTTAAGGACATTATTGTACTTCTGGGCTGTTGGAACACATTTTTCTAGAAATTCAGAATGGAGATGATCCAGGTGGCAGTTGTTAAAAGTATTTTCTACCCTTTCTGTTGAAGTGTCACTTTTACTATATACACCTTGAGATTTCATCTGAAGAGTTTTCTTTGCTTATTCATTGCTGCTTAGTGGGATTGTCTTTATTATACCTACATGACAAATATCTAGACTATACAAACATATTACAACTGTGAAACTACCTCTGTGAGTTGATATAGTTTAAAACTGCCTATATTTAGGAATGATATCTGGAAACCCTGCCACAGCTTTACATAAGCAGTACATCCATGGAGTGATACTGATGTAGTGGTGGTGTGACGAATTTAACACCAATTTAAGCTCAGATGGTCACATAAATAAGCATGAGCTTTGTTCTTTGTCTCTTAAGAGTAAAATGGTATTAGTGTTTTATTTGACTGATTTCCGCAAGTTCCTTATTCTTCTCATAAAGCAATTTCATGTTCACAGACTGTTAATGATTTAGTTGCCCTGCTGGACTGTGTTCTGTATCTTCTTTTTGTTATACAGCTAGCAGCCATAAAGTGTTGCATTAATTTCAGCTCAAGGGGTGGTGCTTTTCCCGAGTCAAACTCAGTATAAGGCTTGTCTGTGTGTTTTTATTTTATATCTGTTAAATGACTTAATAACGGTATTATGCAAGACTTTTAAAATTAAAAATTCATTACAAATTAATACCATCACTGTGTTACCCATTTTACTAAGCACAGTGGTGGATTCAGTAAAAAAGAGTATAACATTGTGGAGAATCACAAACCTTAGAGGAGATCTGTGCCAGAGCAAAGTACATAAGAAACTGAGATAATGACATACATAGAAGTCAATAGAAACTAAGATTCCTGCAACACAGCCTTTTTGAAGACATTGCCAGAGATTTCAATCAATCTGTGCTTAAATGACAAAGTTAAATATCTACTACTACTCAACTTGCAGCCATGCAACCTTGGGGTCTGCTCTGTGAACAATGCCAAAATTCAGTGACTGATGACTTTGAATGGGTGATTTCAAAGAGAAAAAATGGTCGTTGGATTATTTCTTCTCTCCAGGAGTGGAGAAAGTGGGCTGTAAGGAATTTTGTGTGCTTTCCCTCTTGCATAGTGACTTGGTGTAAGCAGAAAGTAAAGGCAAGAAATACTTCAATTCAGTGATCTGTATTGATTGAGGTGAGGAGCAATCACAGTATGACTAGACATATTAGAATTGTTTAGAGGATAAGAACACCTTGGAATGCATCCCCTGAGAATGTGTTAGAGCAGAACTCAGTGAAGGCTGGGTGATACAGTATACTGTACCCTTTTAACAAGATGACTGCAGAACTAGGCAGAAATCTTTTGCTTACTTTTCCAGCATTTGTTTCCAGTACAGTACAGTAATATTTAAAGATGCAGAGTAAGGATTTAAGGAGTCATGGGACTGTTTGAATACACAGGAAGAAGTATGCCATGACTGTGGAATCATTAGAGTTGCATTTCTAGTTAAGGGTGTGGAATTTAGCCTGAGGTAAAATTCCTGTTAGAAAGTTTTTCCCACATTGGCCGAATAAGGATTTTTTTTTAGCAAAAGAAAGAATGTAAACCAAAATGTTCTTTTAGCAAGGTAAAAGAAAGAACATCCTGCCTGGAGTCCAGACTGCTGGCTTGCTGAAGTACTGAGATTTCTACCTGGACTGTGTCTCCAAAACCCCTGTAAGAGCTGAGGAAATACATGAAGCTGTTTAAAAATCTGAAGACCCTGGTTCTTGTGATTTCAGTCCAAGACTTCAGTCAGGAGATTTAGTATTTCTATTTAACTAATGTGTCTTGTAGATAATTTCAAAGATTGCCACTACTTCCTCTATTTTTCCCACCACCTACTATTTGTATTCCATAGTTTATTCTGATTGAAAACAGAATGGAGTAATTCACACTATGTAATTCACACTATATTTCTGAATGATACAATACATAAAAACTAAAATCTCTTTTTCCTAACCACCATGACACCCTAATTCATTTATTCCAGAGAAAGCTTGGCCCCTGAGATTGATATGATACAAAATGGATTTTGACACTGTTTAAGATTAGTCCTTGAAGTGCAGAGGGCATTGAGACACCCTGTGGTTGGGTCCCCCATGCCCTGAAGGTGACATTTTCTATCAGTGCACTTTCAGTCCAAACTTCTTGATACAATGCGATGTTGTTTTCCTCTTCTAGAGTGTCTGTAACACTGATAATTTACAAGAAGAAATGAAGCCTGCTTGGATTTTGCAGAAAATGAAGTTTCTGCACAAGTCTGCAAGGTTTTTGCATGAAGGCTGTACTTCCAGCTGGATTTTTTTGGTCAGAAGCAGCTCTGTAGTTTGCTTCAGAAGGGAAACTGAAAACAAGCTTGAAAAGTACAGTGGCCTGACATGCACCAGTAAATGAGAGGGATCTTTGACCATGTAGTTGTACCCAAAGAGTTTCACAGAATCACAGATAGGTCAGGCAGTAAGGGATCACAGGTCATCTGATCCAACCTCCCTGCTCATGCAGAGCACAAAGCTCATCCTAGAGCTCATGGTACAGGGTTGCATCCAGACGGTTCTTGAATTTTTCCAGTGAGGCAGATTCCCCAGCCTCTCTGGGCAACCTGTTCCAATGCACAGTCACCTGTGCAGTAAAGAAGTTTATCTTTATCATACGATTCGAGAATCAGCTGGGTTGGAAAAGACCTCCGAGATCATCAAGTCCAACTCTTGATCCAACATCACTGGGTTACTAGACCATGGCACTAAGTGCCACATCCAGTCTCATCTTAAAAACCTCCAGGGATGGAGAATCCACCAACTCCCTGGGCAGCCCATTCCAATGCCTGCTTACCCTCTCTGTAAAAAATTTCTTCCTAGTATCTAACCTAAATCTCCCCTGGCAGAGCTTAGGACCATGCCCTCTTGTCTTACTGATAGCTGCCTGGGAGAAGAGGCCACCCCCCACCTGGCTACAACCTCCTTTCAAGGAGTTTTAGAGAGTGATGAGGTCTCCCCTGAGGCTCGTCTTCTCCAGGTTAAACAACCCCAGCTCCCTCAGCCTCTTCTCATAGGACTTCTGCTCATGTCCCTTCACCAGCCTTGTTGCTCTTCTCTGGAACTGCTCCAGCACCTCAATATCCTTCCTGAACTGAGGGGCCCAGAACTGGACACAGTACTCCAGGTGTGGCTTCACCAGTGCTGAGTACAGGGGCAGAATCACTTCCCTGGTCCTGTTGGCCACACTGTTCCTGATCCAGGCCAGGATGCCCTTGGCCTTCTTGGCCACCTGGGCACACTGCTGGCTCATGTTCAGCTTCCTGTCAATCCAAACTCTCAGGTCCCTTTCTTCCTGGCTGCTCTCCAGCCATTCTGTGCCCAGCCTGTAGCGCTGCAGGGGGTTGTTGTGCCAAAGTGCAGGACCCGGTACTTGGTTTTGTTGAACCTCATCCCACTGGATTCAGCCCATCTATCCAGACTGTGCAGGTCCTCTGCAGAGCCCTCCTGCCTTCCAGCTGATTTACACTCCCCTCCAGCTTTGTGTCATCTGCAAATTTGCTGATGATGGATTCAATCCCCTCACCTAAATCATCAGTAAAGATATTAAACAGAACTGGGCCCAACGCTGATCCCTGGGTGACACCACTAGTGCCCGGCCGCCAATTGGATGCAGCCCCGTTCACCACCACTCTCTGGGCCCGGCCCTCCAGCCAGTTCCTAACCCAGCACAGAGTGAGTGCCCCTGCCCAAGCCGTGGGCTGCCAGCTTTTCCAGGAGTTTGCTGTGGGAGATGGTATCAAAGACTTTGCTGAAGTCCAGACAGACCACATCCACAACCTTCCCCTCATCCACCAGGCAGGTCACCTGATCATAAAAGGAGATCAGGTTGGTCAGAGAGGACCTGCCCTTCCTAAACCCATGCTGGCTGGGTCTGATCCCTTGTCCATCCTGTAGGTGCTGTGTGATTACAGTCAAGTGGAACTCACCGTGCATCACTTTCTGCCCTCTGCCTCTTGTCCTATTGCTTGTCACCACCAAGAAGAGCCTGGCTCCTTCCGCTTGGCGCCCTCCCTTCAGATATTTACAGACACTGATGAGTTCCCCTCTCAGTTGTCTCTTTTCGAGGCTGAACAGGCTTGACTTTCTCAGCCTTTCCTCATAAAATAGTTGCTCCAGTCTCCCAGTTAACTCTGTTGCCCTCTACTGGACCTGCTCCATTCTCTCTTGTCCTGAGGAGCCCAGAAATGGACACTGCATTTCAGATATGACCTCAACTGGGTTGAGGAGATGGGCAGGATCACCTCCTGAGACCTGCCGGCAGTGCCCTTCCCGATGCAACCCAGGATACTCTTGATCTTCTTGGCCTCAAGGTCACACTGTTGGCTAATGGACACGTTGCTGTCCTTCCTTCTGAATCACCAATATTACTGAATGGAATTTGCTTTAATACAAACTTCATATGTTTCTTACTTCACTACGCATTTTTCACCACTTTTTTTTTTTTTATATGACACAGAAGGACTTATTTCTAAACATTAAACTGATACCTCAGAATGACCTGGCCTTGAGGACTTTTCATGAGCTGGTTAACCTGTCTAGTTTCTCACTGTTTATAATCTTTCAAAGAACTGATTGTCACTCATTAAATATTAAATGAGAAACAAACATTATCAAATTGTAAATGCAGGGAATATTCTTGTGCTAAAACTACCACTTACTTCCGCAACCCTTTTCACAGAACATGCCTGCATAAGCAATGATAGGAACGACCAGCAGTAGAAGAGGTACCTCTCCTGGTAATTGCAGCTCCACTCCTGGTAATATGCAGGAAGGGGTATCACTGAAATGATGTCGAGTGAGCATTACCTCTCAGATAGTTTTGTGTGCTGGGTGTGCAACATGTCTCACTGAAGGTGATGGTTTTGCTGGTCACTTGAGTGGAGGAACTGCAAGCAAAAAAACTGAAATAAAGTAGCAGAGGTTCTGTTTTGTTGTGGTGATCCAGTTGTTTCAAAGCTGAGATACTGAGTACAATCACAAATTCATCTTCAGCTTCTTGCAAAACGTGCTATTTTCATTTTCGGAGTAGTAAATGAGATGGTGAGATGTCCTTTCTTTGCAGGACAAAGTGATCACTGCAATGATTACTAAGCAGTTGTCACTGCTAGAGAGTAGTTAGGGTTTGCACTGACTTTTAAAACAGATTAATTAGCTCGACTTGTCATACAAGTGCAGGTAATAAGGATGGATCCAGGATTGCTTCTTAGAAATAGAATAAATAAATCGTATCCATAAGCGAAGCCTTTGGAGTGTCACTTGTCATGGAGGGACAGGGAGCAAAGTACTACAACCAACAAGGAGCCAAGATTACAGTTCTTGTCTCATTTTTGTCAGATAAATAATGAAATTTTTGGTATGTCCAGGATCTCAACATACTACTTAAAAATACAATTAAGAATTTTTATTTCTTCTAAATATAATTTTGCCTTTAGAGGATAAGAAAGTGAAAAATGCAACCAGCTTTTTAAGGTTTTTTATAAATCAACAGATAAAATTTGAAAACTGGAGGATGCTATAAATTTGTTTTCATCACAGGAGGACAAATTAGTAGAGTCTATTAACCTCAGGAAGGTTAGAAATAAGCAAATTATGACACAAGAAAGGAACAAAAGAGAATATAGCTTTATTGTATAGAAAGGCTGAGTGAAAAGTCACAGGACAATGTAATCATGCCTTTTCACACAGAGTAAATAGAAGAAACAAAAAGCGCAGTTGTGAGAACGGATAGCTAAAGCAATGAAAGCCATCACACTCCAAAAATGTGGAGAGGTGTGAGCAGAAGCTGAGTAATGTGACCTGAACACTGATACAAAAAACCCAACACCTAAGGCACTGTTTAAGGGAGCTTTGGGGCAAAGATATTACCATGTCAGTCAGAGCAGTCTTGTTAGTATGGCTTTTAAAGGAAGAGCTAGGAAAGAGATACAGGATAAAGTGTTGCCCAAAAGAAGCAAGGGACTGTGAGCAAAAGAACTGCTAGTTAAAATCTAAAGACAACAGCACATCCATGTAGCTTTTGTTGAAATGCTCAAGGAATGTCTTTGTAGCAGTGCTGCTTCTGTCTTCATGTTTCCCACCTACAAAAAAACATGAGCAAAATAACAAATAATTGCTGAATCATGAGTACTAGGTAATTGTTCAGAATAAAAGGAGACAATACTTTTCTGGGGAAAGGAAACAGGAAGTGAGTTTAACAGTCAAGATTCCTAGCAGTCAGACAAACAAAGCTGAATACCAACAGTGCATCAACACAAAAAGGTGACTGTGAGTAACAGTCAGCACATGATCTGACATGATCACAAAGTCTGTGGAGTGTTTGGTGTACTTGTCTTTAACTCTGTTGGTGGTGCTGTTAGCAGTAAATCTATCGGGACATTATGTTTTGGTCTTGAGTTTTCCATGTCTATGACATCATGTATGTTACACAAAATTCAGGAACAACATAACATATTCCTACAACATAACATAAGTTGTAGAAATACAATTAAATATAATATGACTGATTTTGCCCAGTAGGTTACAAGAAGATTTTACATACAAGCACTGCTCAAATGTGCTAAATCACACTAGTAGTTGATTGCACTGGAATAATGTAGATGATAAACACTACCAATGTCAAATGAAAAGCGCTTTTTTTTTAAAATTTTTTTTTCCCTTTTGTCAGAGAGAAAGATGGCTGACGATTGATCTAAAATATGAATTGCAGATTTTTATCAATAACTTCAACAGAACTGGCAGCCTGAAATGTTCTTCACACTGAACTCATACTCTCTCCTTATAGTGCAGAAATCTCTCATGAACTTCATCCTTAATACAATCTACTAATCCCATACAATGGAACTTTCACATCTTTTACAAGCAAAAGAGGTCTCAGTATCATGACAGTTTGGAGATTTTCTCATGACCCATTTTTCTTCCTACATCTTCACAAGCAGGACATGGGATGTTGTTAGCAAGGAAACAGAAACACCAATGAGAAAATAATATAGCTGTGCTACTCGAAGAACAGGTCACTTATTTTAGGTAGGAGCAAAAGAAAATGTATATTGACTATGTTCTGTTTTCATCTAAGCCAAAAAGCAAATGCCAAAGAAAAACATCAAAGGTCATGGGACATTAATTTTCATTAAAGTGTTGAAGTTCAAATTAAAAAAAAAAAAAAGTGAAAAAGAAAAAAGATCAATTGCACCTCCTTGTGTCTACAAAAAAAAGTGATGAGTCTTAGACACATGGCTGGTTTTCCCTATATTGAGGCAGTGAAGGTAATTCTATTTGCATATATGCTAAAATTAAATAAGATAAAAATCCAAATGCATTTATTCAGAGATGTATTCTTTGTTCTGTGTCTGTGTAGAGCATCCTGAAGCAGATTAATGTGAGGGTGGGAGGCACTGACACAGAGTTGTGGATTCCTCATCCCTGAAATTGTTCAATACCAGGTTGGATGGGGCTTTGAGCAATGTCTCTAATTGAAGGTGTCTCTGCCCATGGTGGAATCAGGGGCAGGGGTTGTAACAAGGTGATCTTTAAGGTTCCTTCCAACACAAATTACATTATGATTCTATGATTACTGCAAAAAATGGCACTAAATAGGGATCTATAATTTATTTACTATTTACATAGGAATTGGCCTACAGCAAGAATATTTTCTGAGCAGTATAAATATATCAAAATCAACAATCAAATATTGTCACTGTTACATAAAACTATGACCCAAAAAGTTGGCTACTCCTCTACTCTGCCTACTATTGATCTGTTTCAAGGGCACCATGTCAGGTTCTTTTTTTTTCCTTTTTTGTTCCTGCTTCAAATATCTTGTAGTAGACCTTCTGCTAAAGGTTGTTCAACTATGCTGACAGCCACAGGTGACTGTAGAGCATTCAAAGTTACATTTTGTCTGCTTATGCCTCCCCAGGAGCTTCAAGGATCGACTATTAATTTTACCTTACTATCTCTTAGAGAATATATTCACTACAGTCATGGTTTTGGTACTGTTTCACCTTCCAGGCTGTGCAAAAAACAAACATGTAACAAGATGTCTCCAGAAAACTTTCAATGACATACAGAAACTGAGCAATATTCAGCAAACCCACTATTTCCCTGGAGTTATATGGGAGAAACTTTTACTTGGAAGTCACTTTGTGAAGATAAATATTGAAGATATCTAAATTTATCAGTAAAAAAAATTAATATAAAATAAAACCAAAACCTAAAGCCACAAAAAAGTCAAAAAAACAATAACAACAATAAAATCACAAACAGATGAAGCAACCAACCGAAAACCAGCATAAAAGGCAGCTCTCCAAACAGAGATTGCAACAACAACAGCAGGGTACTAGGAGCTTTGAAGTTTAACTTTGATGTGTCTTCATGCTGGGAACAGCTAGGAAGACCTTGGCTATTTTCTCTTCTCTGTTTACTTATTCCACTAAAAACTGGACAAATTACTTTGGTCTCGGACTCTTTAAGAAGATTATCTCCACTTGACATCAAGTGTATACACACATACAGACTTAATTTTAAATCTGTAATATATTTTTGGTTTGAGTAATCTCCCTTTTTTCTCTCATTTTAAGTACTATCATTATAAGGTGAAATCTATTTGTGTAAGATAATTAAGATTTTCTGAAATTTATTTCTGTATTTATAGAAACTTTATTGTATGAAAGTGAGTTCCATGGACTGAGAAACAAATAAGGAATTCATCAAGGTATTGTTCTTTCAGTATTGTTAAATATTGTTACCTGGAAAAGTAACTCAAAAATTCTGAAATGCATTCTATATTTCTGAATACCCTTTCTGTTTTTCTGAAACATCTTCTTATTTATAAAATGCTGCAAAATAAATTTTTTTCAGTAGAAGTGAACAATATAGGTCCATTTTCAGAAAATAACCTCTATATTCTTATTAGTCTGAAATGCTTGCTTTGAAAATTATCTTTTCTGTCATTTCTCATTTCCTGACCAGAAAATCTGGGAGAAGTTTAATTTCCACAAACAGTATCCATTGAGAACCTGGAACAGCACTGCTTGCTTAACATAGAAGGTGGACAAAGATTTGAGCTGTCCTGAATTATCACCCAGTCTATGCATTCAGTGGCCTAGTATGAAGAAACCTCCAAATAATATTTGGTGCTCATAGCTACACCTTCATTGTCAAATCACAGTCAGATGATGCCAGATTTTTTTGCCACAGGGACAATGAGATACAGAGAATGGCCTGTTCTATGGAAGGGAAAACTTGTCCTTGCAGATAGAGAAGTTCATACTGCTTTTGTAAACCCTGGTTGTTATTGCCTTTAACATTGCTCACAGACAGTGACAAGAATTATTCACATACAATGATGCAGCTCTGTTCATCTTTCCTGAAGCTGTTCAGAACTTCTATCTGGAATTTCCAACTCCCATCAAGCTTCTCAAGAGCTGTGGTGAGGGCAAAGCCCTTCATATATTACCTAGGCATGAGGTTCAGCTTACCATGACCTGACACCATTCCCAGAAGGGCCATGGTAGGATTTGATTTGATACTCCAGTAGATGTGGAAATGTAGCTTTCACTTAGTCGATCAGGGGAGCTGTCAGAGAAACACTGTGGCACTCTCAGTAGTCTCATCTTCTCACTCAGTGCTGTCAATCAGATTGATTTTATTCTGACCAGGTTTTGCAATGAACTTTCTTGACTAAATTCTTTTTTTCTGACAGCTTCCTATCTATAAAATCATGTTGTCATCAGAGAATATGAAAGTATTTTAACTGCATGAACTGAGCAGAGAAACATGAAGTTAACTTAACAAAGTTTATGAAAATAGAAGACCAATGCTGGTAGTAAAGACTTACAGTTTTGGTTTGTTTGATTGGGGGTTTTTGTACTTTTTTTGTTTGTTTGTTTGGTTGGTTTTTTTGTTTAAATGCCTCAGATTTTTTGAGACATCTATCTTGGGTATTTTCAATAATTGCACCTGACAATACTGGATTTATTTGTGTCCAGTGGAATTTCAATTTCAACCAGAGAATTGTAGAATAACTTCAGTTTAAAAGCACCTCTGAAGGTCAAGACCAAAACTTTACTCACATGTGGGCCTGCTGAAGTAGACAGATCCTGTCTGGCTGAGTTCAGAATAGCTCCAAGGATGGAGGTCGCACAGCATCCATGACAGCCTGGTCTCTGACCATCTCACTGTGAATTTTTATTTTTTTTAAATCTAGCCAGCATTTCCTGTGTTTCTCTTACATCTTATCTTCTTGCTGTGCAATTCTGGGAAGGATCTAGCTCAGTTTCCTCTATGGCATCCTGTCAGAGAGCTGGAGGCAGCAGGACAGTCCTCCTTAACCTCCTTCTGGGTCAGATGCTCCAGCCTTTAGCTACCTTGGTCACCCTACTCTGAAGTGATTCGTAACCCACCTAATGAAAAGCATGGATAAATTGGTAAATAAGGGGCTAGGAGTCTAGGCTTCAACCAGCCTGCCTACTGCTGCAGTGGGGAACTACTACCAGCATGAAAAACTGTGTCAACTGAACTCATCACTCAATTATTTAATTGTTCAATTGCTGTTCAACTATTTATTATTGCTTACAATTAGACAAGACTTGTCAGGATGAGATGCTTTTCTTTTGGCAACCTCTTCTCTTCTGGGTTATGACAAACAAATTTTATATTTTAAATTAGGAACATTTAAATTTAAAAATTGATTTATTCAGGGTGCAAATGTTGGTGGTAAGCCAGAGTACAAATGAAATGGTATGTGCAAATTAACTACAGATTCTCATAAAAAAGGGCTGTCTTCATTTGCTTTGGAAGGAGATTCTCTATCTTTTTCTCTATATTTGCCCTATATTAAACGGGCATGAGGACTTGAGGAGACCACTTATTGAACTAACTCATGAGACTGACCACTGTCCCAGTCACACTGTTATAGACATCTTTTGGATGAAATCATTCAGTGGAAGCTATTCAGTTTTCAGCCATGGTTTGGATATAAAAGAAAGGAGTCGGAGGATTTCAGCTGTGATTGACTGATCTTTCTGCAGTCTGATCAGAGTTTGTTCCCATTGATTCAGTAGTGAGTGGTTTTTTCCTGGTAGACTCTTCTGTATCTATGAACATCTACATAAATGAAAGCTGATGAGGGATTCAAACTAGAAGAGACCACTCTTCTTATAAAGAACATATATTTGCTAAGCAGTTAGAGTGGCTCTACTGAGGAGGGTCTTTTTGTTGTCAGTAGTAAACTAAATGACTCTGAATATAAGTTCTGATGGTTGCATTTCAGGTCTAAGGGAACCACTGAATTTGCAATGGCTGTCCTCAAACTGAATAGCCTGAAGAGCACCTTTTACCTCTGGTTTAAGCAATGTCATCCTTGGCAGATTTTTCCTTCAGATGACGGATCAGGTGGGCTCATGTTATTTTTGTTTCCTTTTAAAAAGAAAAGGTTTGGCTGTTTAGTGGAATATGTAAACATAGGCATTGGGTGAGTGTGCCCAGTTTCAACTCAAGTGGTTAGAATGTGAAAAGCATGTTATCCATTCATTCCCAGTGAAGTACAAGAGAAACGATATTAGAGTGAGACAGTTTTCTGGAAGTGGTTATTACTGCAGCTGCATGCACACAAAGTGATACATGAACAGGCCATGGTTTAATAGTGCATCAAGTACACACTGATATCTTTCTTATGGTTTGAAAAGTAGGGTTTACTTGTTTTGTTTTTTCCTCAGACTTTCATTTCTACCATAAAGGTAAATTAAAAGCACAGATTTCGTCTGTGTCCAATTTTAAAATCACCCCAAGATGAACTTCAAGAAGCTAAAACATCTCTTCAGGTGTATGGGATTCTACCTGACTGTTCAAACTGAGGGACTGTTCAGATGCTGTAATTTTGGTCATTTTCCTGCCTCCGGTGTCTCTTGGCTCACTGTCTTCAGCTCATATATGCTGCGCATAGCACTGTTGCTGCAAAGGATCATGAAACTTTGTAGCTCTTTTGGCATGCCTGTTTTTGCACATGGTCTATGCCTGTAGGTTGACTTATTAAGCATTTAGATTTTTGAAAGTCAACATTGTTTTAAATATAGAGCAGAAAAAATTAGCAGCCAGAACAAGAAAATATATTAGTGTATATTTTCATTCTTGCTTTGAAGGAGGGTTTAATATGGTTTGGTGGCCTAGAATTATTTTTGTAAAACAGCATGTTGGTGTGGCATGTGTACATGTCTCGAATGAACAGTTTAAGGTGACTCAAAGAATTACCATCAAAGGTATTAGCAAAAATGATTTTAATATGAATTTATAAAAATGAGACTTACAAATGTTTGATGGCAAAGTTCACTCTATTACTTACTACATGGATGAAATACACAATGCAAGTCAGAGTTGACTTAGAATGATTTACACAGAGACTGAAGATGCATAAGGAAAATATTGCTAGTTTGGTTAAAAGGGTCAAGTGGAGCTGCTGTCACACTGCTCTAGCTGGGGTTCAGGCCCTCCGCTGGTGAACCATGACTGACCAGAGTTACCTAACACTGTCCTCTGCACCAGTCCCTGTGCAGACTGACCTACCATATCTGCATGGTGACTGCAGAAGGGCAGGAGGTCAGACCCTCCCCCCAGGTAATGACATGACTAGGTCCCACCAGAGGGTCTCTTGGGTCAGTCCTCCTCTCAGCAGTGAGCTTAAAGTTGGGAACTCTCTCCTTGGGTCGGGAAGCTACCCAAGGGAACTCCTCAAGGCTGAGAGCCCTTGCCTTCTTGAGGGAGTGATTTAGCATTCCAGGTTACTCTTCTAAAACTTAATTCTTTAGTCAGCTGTGTAGTAACAATTTCATTTGATATCCCAGATGTGTAATCAGCTAACATTGATGGAGATTTAACTGGTTTTGTGAAATAAATTTTATTTGGTTAATTATTTGTCTCAAATCATGAGTCTCCGCAACAGTTGGTGGTACATGCAGATAGTGGAGGTGAAGGATGACCTCAGAACTGAGGTGACACTTCAATTGAATACATTTGCTGAAGCAGAACAGAATCAGGGGTGATGCATTTTCACTCTCAAAAAATTGATAATCATAGTTTTCAAAGAGAATACAGACTGTCCTTAAAATACTGAATTTCTTCAGATATCAGACTAAGATAAACTGTTCATATAAAGAATTTTGTATATATGTATAAGTTATTCATATTTCTACAATTATTTGGTTTTAATAACTTGTTTCTCTCTGGATAAACTTTTCTTAAGTTCTATATAATTATATAATTTTACTTGTTGCTTTATAGCATATTAATTAAGAAATATTTATATAAAATCATTTAGTTAGAAAAAAGGAGGTTTCAGGAAATTGTGTTTTTGTTTTTTAAAGCTTAACTCTGCAGTGTCATGCTATTTTAAGTTCCGTGTTTTTTTACTGAAAGGTCATATAATAATACAAAAACAGTGCATCCAACAAAATCTGCATATGTTTTAATAAGCAAGATATTATGATGGTTATCAATAGCTACTTCAGTTAACTTTTTTAAAAAAAGGAGAAAAATAAAAAATATATAGTATTTTTTTGGGGGGACATTTTTCTATGGGTCTAATTGTCTACATGTGCTTCTGATGTGCATTTCAGAATTACACAACGGAAAAATACAAGCACGTTGTTCATTAATAAATGGATATTGTGTACCATCAGCAACATCCTTAGATGTGAGGGCAGCTGAAAATTCTTACAAATGTGTTACTGACTGTCATGGTTTGAGAGTTCTAAAAATCCAATTCCCTAGTCCAAGCCCCCTCCCACATCTCAACCCAGTGTGAGATGGTTTCCAGACAACCACACGAGACTTGAATGGGAGAAAGGGAATATATTACAATGGCTGTACAAAATAAATACTACAATACATTATATGCAATCTTAATTATCTCTACCATGACATAAGTATTTACAATGGATCAAATCTCTTCTCCCCTCCAAATAAAAGTCCAGGAGGGAAGAAGGAAAGATCCCTTCTTCAGAGCAGCAATGTCTCTAAGGCAGCAGGTCTATCTGTTTCGCTCTTCTTCTCATGCATGCAGCAGCTGTGGCTGGATCTCTGCCAGTACTCACGAGGGGGTATCCAAGCCCCTTGGCCACTCGTCTTCAAGCGAGGGTCTTCTTCCGTAGGCTGACTTCACTGGGACAAGGGTCACTTCACTACGTCATATCACAAAGCTCAGGGGTCTTTGTGACGGTCTGTATCTTCAGGGGATTCAAATTCCCCTTTGCAGAGCTCCGCGCTCTGCCTCAAGCAGCGGGGGGGGCAAGGTCACCCTCTCCAATTCTTTCTCGGAGCTTTTTAGCTCCTTTCTGCAGTGCTGTAGCACTTTAAGACTCTTTCAAGTAAGAGTCCATCATCATCTTCCTTTCTCAGAGGTCTCCAAGGAGTTTGGGGTTTTAGTTTCAGTTCTTACCCAAACTTTCTCTGTAGAACTCAGTTCTCTCTCTGCTGCTGGCTCTCGTTCTCTTTCTCTCTCTTCTTCCAGGAGTTCTCTCTGTGTTGCTGCCTGCCTATTGTTGCTGCTTGGTCTTATCTCTCCTGGCTCTCTGCCACCGTTTCTTTGGTCAGTGCAGTTCTGCTGCCGCTTTTCAGTATCTCTTGCTGCAGTTCACAGTGGAGAAGCATCCCCTGGCTCAGCTACAGACACTTAGTCCAGTCTTACACTGTTCCAAGTCTCTGCAGCCCCCAGCCGGGGCTGGGGGGGGGCCAGAGCCCCCCAGGGGGCTCCTGCCCCTTCTGCTCGTGGCTTTCACAACATGGCTACCTCTTCAACAACCACAACAACTACCTTCCCTTCTGTTCTGCTTGTGGTATGTTTACATTTTGCGGAAGCGCTCATTGGGTAAAACCTCAAAACTTCAAGGGTCACCACCCCCTGGGGTTTTACCATTTTATAACTGCAGGGGGAAAACTGTTTCCCCCCACTACACTGACTGAGGATCAATTTTTCTCTTTGAGGTGCCTGCATAATCCTGCAGTTTTTCTCCTGATAAAAATGTAAGAAACAGATAATATCTGCAAAACCCAGCTATTACTTTAAATCTGCAAGGCACCTGTACTTAATGGTAACTTCTGTTGCATTTCCTTTCCCAAAAATAAAAACTTCAAATTTCATATTTTTTTTAAGCCTGTGTACCTGCTGAAATATCTCCAAAGCTGCAAGTTGTTAGCTTTTCAAAACATGGAATGTATTTTTTCTCTTTTAAGAATGCAATATTCACCTTAAACAAATTCAGAGCAATATACAGTATAAAATATGAAATTTTCTTCTTTGTCTACTAGTTTGTGCACCATGAAATATGACAGCCACAGTCAGAAAAAATAACATATTTTATTGCAAGCTGGAAGAAATATGTAAGTCTGCATATTTAGGTCGTCCTATTGAGGTCAGAAAAGTTGTTTAGGTTTGTGGTATACAGAACTTTCACCTATTAGCCCCACTGATAGAAAGTATGATAACAGTTACATGGATTCTATTCCTGGAACCTGTACATATTTTCTTGCAAAGTAGTATTTACTACTTCTAAATGGCTGAACTTTTCCAAAAGACACACTACAAAATACAGGTTATTTGGAACCACAGATAGTTTGATGGTCCTGAGCTAGAAAAAATTACACCATAGAAGAGAAGAGGACACGTATAATAAAATAGGGGTCTGGACTCTTCTTTAGCTACAGCATCACATTCACATTAGTTTAGCTCTTTTTTTAAATCTTGGAAAGAACAAATTTTATGAGAGAATGCAGTAGGATCCAAAATCAATTCTTTCTTGAAGTTTAAAGTCCAGAGGGTCATTATTCAGTCTGGACCCATTTACACACAGAAGATGGGTAAATAGCTCTGGACAGTGCTCTGAAATGCACTAACCAAATTAAAGAGCTACTAATGACATACGTTTGTATCACAGAAGGAAGCAAATGTCAACTCAGTCTTCAAAAAGGGTAAGAAGGAGAATCCAGGGAACTACTGGCCAGTCAGCCTCACCTCAATCCCTGGAAAGACGATGATGGTGAGGCTCATCCTAGAGGCCATCTATAAGCACATGTATGAGTAGTCAGCATGGACTCACCAGAGGGAAATCACACTTGATCAGCCTGATTGCCTTCTGTAATGGGACAACTGGCCAGATAGATGAGAGGAGAGCAGGAGTGTTTGTCTACCTAGACTTCAGTAAAGCTTTCAACACTGTCACCCATAACATCTTCATAAGCAAAATCAGGAAGAGCAGGCTGGATTAGAGGACAGAGAGCTGAACTGAGAATTTGCTGAATGGCAGAGTTCAGAGTGTTGTGATCAGTGTCACCAAGTCTACTTGAAGGCCTGTAGCTAGTGGTGTTACCCAGAGATCAGCACTGGGTCCAGTCCTGTTTGACTTATTTGTTGGGGACACAGTGCCTTTTCAGCAAAGGTGCTGACAACACCAAGTTGGGAGGATTAGCCAATACCCCAGAGTGCTGTGCAGCCCTCCAGAAGGACCTTGACAGAGATGGTCAGCAAAGAAGGGCAAATAGAGGGTCCTGCACCTGGGGAGCAATAACCCATGCACAGGCTGGGGGCTGACCTGCCAGGAAACAGTTCTGCAGAATAGGACCTGGGGCTTCTGGTAGACAACAAGTTGTCCATAAGCCAGCAGTGTACCCTTGTGGCCAAGAGAGACTACGAGGCGCATTAGGAAGAACACTGCCAGCAGGTCAAAGGAGGTGCTCCTGACTCTCTACTTAGCCCCAGCGAAGCCACATTTGGCTGTGCTGTGTCCAGTTCTGGTATCCCCAGTACAAGAGAGACGTGGAGCTCCTGGAGGCATCCAGTTGGACATATAGCTGGCATCCAGTTCTTTTCAATCTAGATGATTCTATGATTCTATGGAAGGCAGAGTGTATTGGGACGGAGTTGGGATGATATTTTTGGTCTGTGTTTGGCCCTAGCCACCTGCAGACAGTTTATAATTCTTCCTGTCAAGTTCACTGATAAAACAGTGAATTTGACCTTGGAGGGAGAACTTCTGTATAAACTGTTTTAATTGGTCTTTTGTGATTGGCCAATGGCTTGTCAAGGGCATTTGGAGGAGAAAGTGACGATGACATGATGAAGGCTCTCCCCCAGCCTCAATTGGGAAAGACCCCTCAGGACTTACTGCGCCTGCGTGAGGGGATTTCCAAAGTTCTCACGCATGTGCAGAAGGGGTGCACTTACATAACCAAAGGGGTGGGACTGAGAACCCCTGACGGGGCGATACTGGCCACACCTCCCCGGGGCAGGTGTTCTCAATGAACTGCATAAAAGCAGACACGTTTTCCTTGGTGGGGGACGGCTCTTCACGATGGACCAAGTTGCTTTTAGCGAGGACTCCTGCTTGAAGTGGGAGCCTGCCACCCCTTCGGAACACGCAGCTGCTGCAGACAGGCTTTATTACTGGTTAGGGTGGGTAAGACTCTCTTATAGGTGACACCTGGGTGAGTATGGGTGTTGAACCTTCTTTCTAGGGTCTTTTGTTCACTTTTTTCCTCCTCTCTGATCCTTTTCCCTTAGGCGCCTGTTTTTTTCCCTTTTCCCTGTTTGCCACCTTTCATAATAAATAGTTACTTTGTTAACTAGCAACAGTGTTTAGTTTTTCAGGTTCCAGAATCTCTCTAACCTGTTTTCCCTGATACAGTAACCCCTCCCCGTTACACAGAGGGAGTTGGGCTTGTTCAGACTCCAGATACTCTATCTACATATTTAATGTGCGAAAGGAGGGTGTCAAGAGGATGGAGTCAACCTCTTTTCAGTGGTGCTGAGCAATAGGACAAGAGGCAATGGGCAGAAACTGGTGCACAGGAAGTCCCAGCTGAATACGAGGAAGAACTTTATTGTGCAGGTGACCGCGAACTGAAACAGATTGCCCAGAGAGGTTGTGGGATCTTCATTACTAGAGATACTCAGGAACTGTCTGGACACAACCCTGTGCAATGTGCTCTAGAGGACCCTGCTTGAACAGTGAGTTTGGATCAGATGACCCACTGTGGTTCCTTACAACCTGACTCATTCTGTGATTTAACCCTGAACTGTTCTGCATGTGATTTTAACTTATCCCCATTTA
Organism: Pipra filicauda; assembly: GCF_003945595.2. Lineage (NCBI taxonomy): Eukaryota > Metazoa > Chordata > Aves > Passeriformes > Pipridae > Pipra > Pipra filicauda. The sequence goes on along the minus strand of NW_024104509.1, from coordinate 1,853,001 downwards.
AAAGAGAAATACTTTCAATGGAAATCGTGAATTTATAGATTTATGATCTGTTGTGTGTTTCAGCTTTTGAAAGATATCATAAAGTAGAAGGCAATAAGATTATGCTAATCGACAGAAATTGCCTGGCAGAATTTGCCATGAAAATAAACTGCAGTGTTACTGTTAGCAACTGCTCCTTTAAAGATTATGTGCAGATTGAATCTTTGATAAATTTAGCAATATTATGTGTCATACCTTAGGATGTAAAGAAATGATGAAATAAAAATGATGAGTCCATTTTAACAGTAATTGAGGGAAACTGTAGAAGTCTGTTTTCATGGAACTATAATTAAATTTTGACCTTCTAATATGAGCTTTATTTCCAACATATTCCTCATTACTAATTCATGCAATTGCAATGATTACACAATGCAAAGTAGGTATTACAGTAATTTTTAGCATTATACAGGAAGACAAGTTTAATAAATTTAGTCTCTATAATCTTGTCGTCATATTTTTTAAAATATTACCTGTGCTGGGGTATATGTAAGTCTTTGATGTTAAAAGAATGAAACTAGCAACACTTCACTTTCTGATTTTCGGAATAAAAACCCCTATTAAGATAAAAGCAAGTGCCTCATCACCTATTTTCACCTATCATTCACATCCTCCTCCATTAGTTATTAAGCCTGGATTTCTTAGAAGCCATGTTGATAGAAAAAAAATATTCAACTTAGGCTTCACTGTGGTATACTTAAGTTCTAAAAGTGTAAGTATTTTCTAGAGACTAAAATTTTTTTTCTCCTGAACCAGCAGATTAATATCATAGATCTTATCACAGGATGAGAGAAAATAGACAAGCAAACACACACTGTTATTATGTTTATATTTAGAACATAATAAGTGAAGTCAGGACTATTCAGACATACATGACAACTGTCCAATAAACAAGGATCTAACTGAAAAAGTAATGAACTTTGTACTTGGCAAAAGACAATACCTGGGATAGAACTTCGCTCATATTGAAATCATCTTAATAATGTTGCTACATTGACTGAATACCAATATTTCACAAGACCAGAAGTTATGTCTGTCCACAGATTTTGGACTAGCAACGAAGCCTATGCAATTTCAGTCTTTTTGAGGACACAAATTTCAGTGTATTTCTTTTTAAAATTTGTCTGTGACCTGTCAATGGTTTTTGTAGAATAGGATCATGTGAACAGAAGAAAAATTGGGAATGAAATGCATATCCTACATATGACTCTGTGGATGTGGTCTAATTGTTATGTATTATTATACTAGTATGCAAGTACCAAAAAATACAGCATTTGATGAAGCTGTGTATCTAGAAGAGGTAAAGATGCGTAAAAGGGCAGAAAGATACTAAAAGTCGGTAAAAAATGCAACTGTCACAGTAAGAGGCTCCTAAATTAGAACTGAGGTATGCTATCTCTTGAGGCACCCAAGAAAGCAGTTTCACCAAGAATGCTGTTTGTCTGATGGAGAACTTGTTGCCTTGTAAAGCATGCCATTAATGTCCTCACATGTCAGTGGAGTGGGATGGGTTTTACTACCAAGTGCCTCAAGCTGATTTTAAAGTATTGGTTTATGTTTAGTGTGTTTCAATGAATTAAAGATGATTCATAATACCAAAGCTGTAGATATGGCTTTTGCAAAAAGGACAGTGAAATGCAAGAACAGAGGAACAAAATGGCTGGTGGAAATGAAATGGAACCAATATTAGGAACTTGGTAAGTAAGGAGAAGGCAAAGAGCTGAGGTGCTGAAGTCATGAGATCAGGACAGAGGAGATAAGGGAGCAAAGGGCTCCCATGCACTCTGTTTGCAGTCTTTGCACAGGTGAGGGCCAGGAGGATGCACCTCTGGTGTTGACCTTGAACATGTCAAAAAAATATCCACAAGCACAAGCATAGAGTCTTTTCTTAATGATCAGTAACCTCATTTTTATTAACGTCACAGAGATCTCAAAGACTGTCCCATCACCTAGACACTCAGGGACCAGGTCATACCCCAGTCTCAGTTCATGGCCCCACTGTCACACTCTGCCACTAGCAGAGAGGGAACTGCCACAGGGCAAGCCTGAGCTCTGTCCCAAATGTGGTGGGGATGCAACTGACTGCTCTGCTTCTTAAACCTGAGCCCGATACTAGGGACACTGTGATGTCCCCAGATATAGCCAGAGTCTGCATCATCAGGACCATCACTGCTCAGGCACACAAAGTGAGATGAAAATTTCCACTCACTTTAGGATTGTTTTTATAACAAAGAAAATATAATACATGCAGCATTTGGACAAGATAACCTGTTTGATAATTATTTTCAGTTTTGCTTCTGTGTCTATAGATGCCATTATGAGAGTAGATAAAGAAATACTAGTGCACATGTAAAGACTTACATGACATTAATAAGAAATGTAGGCTGTGAAATGATTCTTTTAACTATAACTTGGATTTGATGGGAGGCAATAGATTTGGTTGTGCTGAATGAAACAAGAAGACTATGCTTTCTCACTTACTAGCAACCTGGGGTTTCAATATTTATTTCATATCATAACTGACTAAAAGTTTAATAATTTATCTCCATTTCAACCCTAAAAACAAGTGGTTTTTAATTTATTCACGTGAAGCAGGAAAGGTATAACATAGAAAAAATATGTTTTAATGTGAGCAGGAGTAACGATGACCAGGATTGGGATATTTAGAGCTGTTTCTTTGGCTTTTCATAATGGTCTTAGATGGGGTCCAGATTTTTGAAGATTAGTAAAAGGAGTATTATTAATAAATGAAAGATGACTCTCAGGAAATCAAACATTCCTTACCCACTAATTTGAGAAGAACATGGAGAACACCTTGGATATTTACTGATTTTGGGCTATTTTCTGAGGAAAGACTGTTCTAGGGTAACACAGCACTGTTTTGATACTGACATACTTCTGCTTACTCCTTGCACAACCAGTACAGTTTTGTTCCCAGAACTCCTACCTATGCTCTGTCTTTCAGTTAGACCTCTTCAGGCTTCCACATTGGCAAACAAGAGATACACACATTGGGAATGCACAGGTTTTGCCTTCGTGACTTGCAAACTAGAAATTTCAAAGGCAGTCAGGTAGGTACATTTTGTTCTAAGAAAATTCAAAACGTAATAAATTCCTAACATCCATTTCTGTTTCTGTGAATCTGCTCTGGATTAGTAAGGTCAGGTTGCTTCCTGAAGAAGGAAAGAGCACTTTTCTCAGAAAATCTGCTTAGGTAAACCTGGAAAAAATAACGTGGGGCTGCTTCTTGTTTTAACAAGTAGTTTGTACCTTTTTATGACGAATATTCAGGCAGATGGAATTTCCTATGCCTTTACATTTCAGCCGTGATGAAATGGCAAAACCATTTAGTTTCTGTTAGTGAAAATCATTGCAGAAAATGATTGTCAGAGAGATGCTTAGTTCTGATTTGTAATGTAATACTGTATCATCTGTTGTTACTCAGGAGTCAATAAGTTCTCTTCTCACATAGTTGGACATGACTCAGGACATATCTATTAGAAAGCATTAATTTCACATGCAAGCATTATTTTAGCAGGAATGTCTAGAGCACTTGCACCCACCGGTCCCATATATCTCATATGAAAGTCAAGCCTATTACTTATGATACTTACGATGTCATTAGAAAGATTTTTGGAGGAAAACTTATCCAATTTCTTTGTTTAATTTTGAAATAATTTTAGAGACATTTCTACTGTTCTAAGTATAAGGAATACTTATTACCAGATTAAAAAAACTAACAGAAAAGTTCCAGACTTATCAAATGATAATATAATAAGTATCAGTAATGACATTTTTTGAGGTGGTGGGTATTAATAAAGTAATTTTAAGCTTTTAATTGATATTCATGAGAAGTGTTAGAGTATTTTAGAATAGGGGGTTTAAATTTATCACAGGTCTGCTTCCCCCCTCCCCAATATATGCAGGTGGTTTGTAATTCAAACTCATTGTCTTCTCTTGTAGATATTTGACAACCCACATGTCTACATTCTGAAAGTTTTACCTTACATTTCATTTTTCTGATGAATGTTTAGGTGTTGTGTTATTTTTTTTCCCTTTATTGCAGTGGTTATAGAGAGTCTTTACAGGACATTCAAATACAATTTCAATAAGAAATTTATATTGTAATATTTTACTCAAGAAGAATTCAGTATTTTACAAAAAAGATTAAGTATTTCTATTTGAGTTTTTTGCAGGTCAAAAGATAAGATATGTTAAATAACAACTGTGGTATACAGAAGTTTTTCTAAAGAGTACTTCGATAGCAAAGACTCTTTCCTTGTGAGAGAAAATAATTTTTAAATTAAGTTTCTGGATAATGTAATTTTTCTAAATAATTATTATTTGTTCTTTTATTACACTGGTCTTTAATTTGTTTACACTATTTTTTAATCTTTTGTTTCTTTGTTTCCATGTACCAGAGGAATAGTAAAGTAAAACTATCAGAGATTTATAATGCTACTGTGATGTATCATGGCCTTTTGAAGGTCAAACAAGGAGAAAAGTTTAACATTATAGAAACAGTGAGAATTTCTTGGGAATAAAGGGCCTTTTTTTGTTCATTTTTATCATCTGAGGATGATACAAGTACCCTTCTTTCAGCTTTTGTATTTTGGTTTGCTTAAACTAAAGTTTCCTTTATGTGTGTGTGTGTGTAAAAGTGCACTAAAATACATCAATCCCTTTCAAACCAGAAATCAGTTTGGAAGCTGATAAGAGAGAAAATCTGATTTTCTTTTCAATTTGAAAAAAAAAATAAAGAAGAAAAGTATGATAACTACTGAAAAATGCCCCAAACAATTAGCTATCTGTTCTCTAAGGCATTAGGAACTAAATATTATGCATTTTACAATTCTTTTAATAGGATCCAGATCATAGAATCATAGAGTGTTAGGGGGTTGGAATGAACCTTAAATATCATCTAATCCCAACCTCACCAGCCATAGGCAGGGACACCTCCCACTAGACCAGGTTGCTTAAGGCCTTATCCAACCTGGCCTTAAACACTGCCGGGGATGGAGCATTCACAGCCTCCTGGGCAACTTGTTCCAATGTCTAACAATCCTCACAGTAAAACACTTCTTCCTAATATTTGACTTAAACTTCCCCTCTTTCAGCCAGTACCCATTACTCCTTGTATTAACCCTATCACTACAATTCCTGACAAAGAGTCTCTCTTCAGCTTCCCTGTAGGCTCCTTTCAGACACTGGGAGGCTATTATGAGATCTCCACACAATCTGCTCTTCTCCAGACTGAACAGCCCCAACTCTCTCAACCTGTAGGAGAGGTGTTCCAGTCCTCTTACCAACTTTTGAGTCCTCCTCTGGACTTGGTCCAACAGTTCCATGTCCTTCTATGTTGGGGACACCAGTCTAGTTGGGGTCTCAGAAGAGAAGAGTAGAGGGGGAGGACAACCTCCTTCGACCTGCTGGCCACACTCCATTTGATGTAGCCCAGGATTTGGTTGGCTTTCTGGGCTCTGAGCACACATTGCCAGCTCATGCTAAGTTTTCTTCAATCATCACCCCAAAGTGTTTCTATGCAGGGCTGCTCTCAATCACTTCCCTGCCCAACCTCTAGGTGTGTCTGGAGTTGCCATGACCCAGGTACAGGACCTTGCACTCAGTCTTGTTAAACTTCATGAGGTTCACACAGGCCCGCATTTCAAGCCTGTCCAGATCCCTCTGGATGGCATCCCTTCCCTCCAGCGTGTTGACTGCACCACACAACTTGATGTTGTCAGTGAACATGCTGAAGATGCACTTGATCCCACTGTCTATACCATGGACAAAGATGTTGAACAGTACCAGCCCTAATGCTGACTGCTGGAGGACATCACTTGTCACTGGTCTCCACAGGGAAAAAGCTGTTTACCACAACTCTTTGTGTGCAGCCAGACATCCAGTTCTTCATTCACCAAGTAATCCATCCATCTAATCCATGTATCTCTGATTTGGAGACAAGGATGTCATATGGGACAGGGTCAAATGCTTTGCATAAATCCAGGTAGACGAAGTTAGTTGCTCTGCCCCCACCAATGCTGTATCCCGTGTAACTCCGTCAGGCATGATTTCCCCTTTGTAAAGCCATATTGGCTGTTACCAATCACATCCTTGTTTTCAATGAGCTGTAGTGTAGTTTCCAGGAGAATCTGCTCCATGATCTTGACTGGTACAGAGGTGAGACTGTAGTCTGTGAGGGCTGTAGTTCCCAAGGTCTTCTGTTTTCCCATTTTTAAATTGGGGGTTATATTTCCCTTTTTCCAGTCATCAGGGACTTCACCTGACTGCCATAATTTTTAAAAAATGATGGATAGTGGCTTAGCAACTTTGTCTGCCAGCTCCCTCAGGTCCTGTGGATGAATCTCATCAGGTCCCGTGGACTGTGCGCATTCAGATTCCTTAGAAGGTCTTGAACCTGATCCTTTCCTGCAATGGGCTTGGAGCCTTCATTTTCCCAGTCCCTACATTTATCCTTCTTGACTTGCATGGTGCGGCTGGAGCACTTGACATTGAAGACGTAGGTATAGGAATTGTTGAGAACCTTAGCCTTCTCTTTGTCCAGGGTAGACAGGTCTCCTGTTTCCTTCTGGAGAGGGCCAACATTATCCCTATCCCTTTTTTTTTGTTTGCAACTTATCTACAGAAGCCATTTCCTGTTAGCCGTAATATCCTTGGCCAAATTCAATTCTAGCTGAGTCTTGGTTTCCCTAACTTTATCCCTGTCTTCCTGTACAATTCCCCTGTACAATTCCCCTGTACTTCTACCAGGCCACCTGCCATTTTTACATCTTTTTGCACTCTGAGTTTGCTTGGCAGTTCCTTATCCATCCACAGAGACAACCTGGCATTTTTGCCTGATTTCCTCCCTGTTAGGATGCATTGCTCTGGAACTATGATTCTAAAATAAAATAATATTGTTTTCTTATTCTTATTTTTATCCCTTATGATATATTGTTTAATTTAATAAAATCTAAAATATATAACAGCTGCTATTTAAAATGCTGTTTGAAAATAATTATAATTAAAATTTACTTCTCAGCCCTAATTTTTATATTAAAAGTAAGAATCAATTGCCTAGTAGAGAAATTAGTCCTTTTCTCTCTGTTGAAGAATTGAAAACAGATAAAAACTGGCAACCTGCATATGAAGCCATGAAATTGCTTCAGTAAACTGGAATAGACATGAGATTAAGTGCAAGTAGGAGCTAAATTATAAGTTTTGGAGTCAGACATTCAAAGAGTTTAGAAAAAAAGAACAAGAAGAATTGTGTCAAAACTTCTTCATAGAAATAAATATTTTTCTGTAAGGATTTTAAATAGTTAACAAAGCTAATTAATAAAGTTAATAAAAATAGTTCTTTTTTTTATATTTTATTTTACACTTCTATATGTAAAATGTGAAAATACTTTACACTATACAGTTGATAGCTGAACTACAATTCAATCTCCTTTGACTTATAACAGAGCTCTGGCTTACTACATTCTTTAAAACTGATTTAAAACTGCCCTTAACTGTCTCTCACCAAAACATCAAAATTCTAACTGCAGCATAAAATCAAACAGGAGTCTATGTGTACATTCTGCATATAGATTGTAAATAGTTTTTATAAATATTTAGGATTTTTTTTCTCCCTGTGGTGGACTGGAACTGGTCCAGTACTGTCTAAAGCTTACACTTATCATCAGTGTTGCTGCATCCTGGAGTTCGTCACAAAGCATTTGCAATCACCTTCTTTATCCACTCTAGTTGTTTTTCTCTGAAGCATCATCACCATAATGCATCTACATTTTAGTGACATTCATGTCCTTCTTTCTTTTCTCTTACGTTCCCTTCCAATACTCTTAGAGTGTACTCCAAGTCTTAATTGAAAAAGGCCATAAGTACATTAATGCACTCAGGAACAGACATTGTGTTCCCAGAAGTACAGTGATAAGGACACTTATCAACTTGTTGCATAAAAGCACTGTCATAGGGATGCTTCATCTGTACAAAGTGTTCTTTTTGGATAGGTGATTCAAACCTAAAAGCAGCACGTAATGAACAGGCATGCAGTTAAAAAAACTAAAGCCTGTGGATGTTACCTTCTGAATGACAGGTCAGTGCTGGTATAAAACTTTTTTTCAACTTAGTATACAGATGGTAACCTTAGGGACTCGATTCAGCTGACTAACTCAAATAAACCACTCAGCCCCAGATATCTATGCTTGGCAGAGAAAAAATAATTCTAAAAGTGCACATTTGGTATTTAAATTTGCAGTCTGCATTTTCTTCCAGGAACTTAGCATTATCATCTTCAACAACCACTTGTTAGAGGCAACAAGTTGTTGCTGTTGTTGTCTTCAACAACAACCGTCATCTTGACATTCATTTGTTCTTTATTCGATCTATAATTTCAAAGTTCATAGTTTTAAACTTTTCTTCCTATCTATTTTTTTGATTTCATCTTCTATGAAGTGTGGAAGTTTCAAACAAAAAGTTTATTAGAAAAGCCCTTATGTTGAGTCATGAGGTGCACAAAGGATGCCCTTGCACTCCTCAGAAAGGAGTCTGAATCCAATTGCAGCTGAATCCAATTTTAGCTCCAGACTGTCAACAGTTATAGGAATTATAGAGGTGTGATTGAACTTTCATAAAACTGTCTTGCAGGGTTAGAGATGGAAAATCATATCTATTTACATAAAGTGAATTATTTATTATGAAAAATGATTAGACAAAAAGGTCTTAATCAGAATAATTTATTACACAGTGTAGAAGCTAAAACTATTAGTATAGTATGATATAGTATAGTGCACTATGTCAAAGCAGTTGTATTAAAGTAACTATATTAAAGCTATCAAAAAAGAAAGAAACAATTATTAAGTACCCATACCTATGACCTTGGGCATATTTCTTTCATTCAGCCTTGAGGAGTAATCTTGAAGGGCATCCCTCTCAAGGGAGATCTCCGTACATACTCTAAGAAAAGGTGTGTTAGAAGAACCTACCAGATGAAAGTGGACTGGACTTTTACAGTGCAAAGTGATTGACTGCCAGTCATATGTCTCCACCTTATCCCAGTCCAGTTGTGTCAGTTTATCAGCCAAATCTTTGCCTCACTATCAGGATATTAATTTTGGGGTTGATGTGTCAGACTGGTTTTAGCATAATTCATCACAAAAAGCAGTATGATATATCCTCTCTCAGTCTACCACTGTAGCCTTGAAAATAGTGCATTTTTGAGTTGCTTGACTTCACTCCCAGGGCAAAGTATGCTGCTATGGAGGCTTGTGCTTCACAGAGGCAAATTACTCTTTGGAGCTATCTCTCTGCATACATTGCTTGTAGAGACATGTTAAATGCCCCATTTTAGACAGCAAAAACTTATTGAGATACATCGACTCGCAAGCAGATCTATACGTGTTTGACTCAGTCACATAATCTTTCAGGCTACTGTTGTGGTGGGTTTTTGTTTTTTTCTTTTTGAAGATTTTAAAAAAATATTTAATAAAAGACATAAAATTTTCAAAACACTTAAATGCCTGCAAAAGTTTTCTGACATTTAGAGAGCCATGGGTCTTTAATGCTTCCAATTCTTTGTCCACTCAACAGATACTGCAGAAAGTGTTTTTCCACTTCAAGCTTTCTTTCCATTTCCCCTCTCTAAAATGGGGAGCTTGTTCCCGAGTTGGTATCTTTCTTACGGTTCTTTTGTTATTTGATAAACCTAAAAACTCCAAACCAAATCAAAAAATGCAACCAACAATATAATTAATAATTATGAACAAAAACATTTTACAGTTTTTATTCACTACTTAACAATAAAGAACTTCTGTACATTAACTGACATGATAGTTATTGTGTTAATGTCTATGTAGGGAAAATTATTTCATGCAATTTTGAGTCCATTCACTTTGAGATTCAACAACAATGTCACAAATGCATTATTGCATGCTGGTTTTTGATGAAGTTTGATGTCTGTGATTGTGTCAATTTCAGCAAAGAATCACAAAATCACAGAATGGGTAAGGTTGGAAGGGACCACAGTGGGTCACATGATCCAACCTCCCTGTTCAAGCAGGGTCATCCTAATGTACACAGCATAGGATTGCATCCAGACAGTTTTTGATTATCTCCAGTGAGGGAGACTCCATAACCTCTCTGGGCAACCTGTTCCAGTGTGTGGTCACTTACACAATAAAAAGACATTCTTCCTCTTCTTGTGAGGCATATTCAGCTTTAACTTCCTGTGCATCACTTTCTCTCCATTGCCTCTTGTTCTACTGCTCAGAACTACCAAGAAGAGCCTGACTGCATCCTCTCAACACCCTCCCTTCAGATACTATAGACATTGTTGTGGTCCACTCTCTTTTATCTCTTCCTGAGGCTAAACGGGCACAGTTCTCACAGCCTATACTCATAAGAGAGATGCTCCAGTACCTTAATCGTTGTCATAGTTTCAGATTGCCCCCCCTGGAAGCCAGGGGGCCTAGAGGTGATTGGATGCCAGGGCAGTTTCCCCTGGAGGGCCAATCACTGCCAGTCTTGTTCGCTCCTGCTGAAAAATCATATGTACGCAACTGGTGAAAGTTGTTGGCAATTGGTCTGTCTGTCTGCTGTGTGTGTGTGGGTGTGAGAAGGCCAGGGGTGGCAGGGTCTCCTTCTTCCACCTCTGGGGGAGAAGGGGGGCCCTGCGGCCCCACAACTCTGCCTAAGACAGGGTTGGAGGCAGCACTGGAGTGAGTATGTGTTTGTGAGAGACGAGACTCACAAACAGCTGGTAAGCAGGAGAGAGAAAGAGGCAGGCCTTGCAGCCAAGCCCTCTTCCCCCCCACCACCTTTGTAGTTAGGCTATGGAGGGGGGCTTCTCCTTTCCCTCTCACTTTAAAGTGGAGGGGAGGCTCGGCACTGGAGCCAAAGTAGACGGGCTAAATGCAGCTTGGTGCCAGGGAGATAACCCCAGGCATTGGAGACGGACCAGAGACAGACCCGGAGGACGTCCCTGCAGTGATTTAAATGCAGGACAGCCAAAAACATGGAGGAGGAATGAAGATTCCAAGACACGTATTGTGATAAGCTGAACTACAGCAACACAGAATGGATGTATGAGAGAAAGAGAGAATTACACAGCAGAGATGGCATGGAACCAAGGAGAAAGGACTCAGAGCTATCTTCTTGGACTTTGTGAGGAAGAAAGGACTTCAGCAAACAGCTGGAGGTTGGTGTGGGGGGCGTGTTCAGGTTCTCCGAACACTCCCACAAGAGAGAGACTGGGTACTTATCAGCCCTGAAGGGTTTTTCCTGGACTGAATTGAAGGAGAAGCTTAAAAGAACTGATAGAAGTGTATAATATTATATATATAGTTGCTTTTAGCTTGTATAGTATTTATTTGTGTAAAATAAATGTATATATGCTTCCCCTTTCCCCTATAAAAGCCTCTTGCCTGAAAGTTTCTCTTCGGTGTTGAGATAAAATTGTGGGAAGGGGTGGGGGAAGCCTGGAAATTGGATTTTGGATTTTTGTGGCAGCTCAAACCACCACAATCATATCTGTTGCCCTTCACTGGATGCCTGCAGGAGCTCCATGTCTCACTTGTACTGAGGAGCCCAGAACTGGACACAGTACTCCAGACATGGCCTCGTCTGGCTAAGAAGAGGGTCAGGATCACCTCCTGTGCCCTCTTGGTAATGTTCTTCCTAATGCATCCCAGGATACCATTGGCCTTCTTGGCTACAAGGGAACACTGTTAGCCTGTGGACAGCTTGTTGTATTCCAGGACCCCCAAGTCCTTCTCCACAGAGCTGCAGTTCTCAATACATGTCACTGTCCATTAATCCAGTCCACACTTCCTATGGTTGCCTAACTAGATGTTGTGAGACAGTGTTGAAAACCTTGCTAAATTCAGGGTAGACAATATCTGCTGCTCTCTCCTCATCCATCCATGTAGTTGTTTCCATGTAGAAGGCAATTAGGTTAGTCAAGCATGATTTACCTTTAGCCAATCCACGCTGACTACTCCTGATCACCTTTTTGTCGTCCATGTGGAAAGGCACAGCCTCCAGAATTGAGGCACTCTACCACCTTTCTGGGGACTGACATGACTGGTAGTTCTCTGTGTACTCCTTGACCTTTATGAAAACTGGGGTGGCATTTGCTTTCTTTCAGTCCTCAGGCACTCTCCTGATTGCTCTGACCTTTCAAAGTTGAATATGAGTGGCCTCACAGTGGTGTCTGCCAGCTCTCTCAGTGCCCATGAAGGCATCCCATCAGGGCCCATGGACTTGTGGATGTTGTTTGCCTAGGTTGAGAAAACTCAATTCAAACAGTTATTTTTTTCAGTTATTTACTCTGATGTAATTTCATATGAGGCAACACTTCATTTGTATTAAACAGGAAATCCATGTGTAAGATCCCAAGTCTTGAGCTATGAGCTCACCAAAGAAGTTTTACTTTAAAATATGCAAGGCTCCAACAATCATTAGAAGATCCTTCAGATCATTAGAAGATCCTTTGGTTCTTTTAACACCTTAAGAGACAGCACATAGGAGGATAGCTGTACACATTTTCCCAGGGCGTACTTTTACTGGTAAACTTCTAGAAAATAAGAATACTTGGCAAAAGTACTTGATCTGGATGAGGGGATCGAGTCCACCATCAGCAAATTCGCAGATGATACCAAGCTGGGGTGTAGTGTCAATCTGCTGGAGGGTAGGAGGGCTCTGCAGAGGACTTGGACAGGATGGAGCATGGGCTGAATCCAATGGTATGAGGTTCAACAAAACCAAGTGCCGGGTCCTGCGCTTTGGCCACAACAACCCCCTGCAGTGCTACAGGCTGGGCACAGAGTGGCTGGAGAGCAGCCAGGAAGAAAGGGACCTGAGGGTGCTGGTTGACAGTGGCTGAACATGAGCAGCAGTGTGCCCAGGTGGCCAAGGCCAAGGGCATCCTGGCCTGGATCAGGAACAGTGTGGTCAGCAGGACCAGGGGAGTGATTCTGCCCCTGTACTCAGTGCTGGTGAGGCCACACCTGGAGTACTGTGTCCAGTTCTGGGACGCTCAGTTCAGGAAGTATATTGAGGTGCTGGAGTGTGTCCAAAGAAGGGCAACAAGGCTGATGAAGGGAATGGAGCACAAGTCCTATGAGGAGAGGCTGAGGGAGCTGGGGTTGTTTAACCTGGAGAAGAGGAGCCTCAGGGGAGACCTCACCACTCTCTACAACTCCCTGAAAGGAGGTTGTAGCCAGGTGGGGGTTGGTCTCTTCTCCCAGGCAGCTATAAATAAGATAAGAGGGCATGGTCTTAAGCTCTGCCAGGGGAGGTTTAGGTTGGATATTAGGAAGAAATTCTTTACAGAGGGGGTAATCAGGCATTGGAATTGGAATCAGGCTGCCCAGGGAGTTGGTAGATTCACCATCCCTTAAGGTATTTAAGAAGAGACTGGATGTGGCACTGAGTGCCATGGTCTAATAGCCAAAGGTTGGACTAGATGACCTCAGAGGTCTTTTCCAACCTAGCTGATTCTGTGATTCTCTGAAGTTTAAAGGGTAACATACAACCAAAATAAAGCATTCCACAAAGTATTGACTTAGCACATGCTAACCCACACAATTTAGCAAAATCCAGCCTATCTGGTCCTAAATTACCCAAAATATTAAGAAAAGGGATTAGGAGAAGAAGAAGTAAAGAAAGAGAGAGAAAAAGAGAAATATAGCTACCATTCCTAGATCCAGCATAGGTCATGTTACAAGAGTCTAAAAGATGGAGAGTTCAAACAAGCGTGGTGAGCACATGTTGCTGTTTTTATGAGCTTTGTCCCTCCTGTGGCCACACCCCCTGCCCCTAGGTGGGACTTCCAGTGTGCCAGCCAATACGAGGCTGGGTCAGGGGCTCTGATATGTGGTATGGGCAGTTCATCTGGGATGTTCTTTACCAATAGCTTCTCTGGGTTTGCCCCAAGAGGCTTGCAGGGGCTGGCGTGTGGGACTGGGCACAGTCAGTGAAATTTGACCTATCACCTCCCTGCCCACACACACACTTGAGTTGGTCCAAGCCAATAATTTATATAATAATCCAGTGTCTCACACCATATATCCCAAATCATAGATGTATGAATATATGAAATGCTGCAGCGTGTCCAGAGAAGAGCAACGAAGCTGGTGAAGGAGTTGGAATACAAATCTTATGAGTAGCAGCTGAGGGAGATAAGGGAGCGAAGGAGGCAGAAAAGAAAGCTCAGGAGGGATCTTATAGCTTTCTATAACTACATAAAAGGGGGTCGGAGTGTGATGGGGGTTTGTTCTCCAAGATAACAAGTGAAAGGACCAGAGGAATGGCCTCAAGTTGAGGGGAGGTTTAGATTGGATATCGGGAAAAATTCTTCTCACAGAGGGTTGCCAAGCATTGGAACGAGTTGCCCAGGGAAGTGGTTGAGTCATCACAGCTGGAGTTATTAAAAAAAACATGTAGATGTGGCACTTAAGTACATGGTTTAATGGTTGACTTGACAGTGCTGGGTTAATGGTTGGACTGAGTGATCCTAATGGTCTTTTCCATCCTAAAGGATTCTATGACTCTAATATACTTTTACTTCTAACAGGTGTCAAAGGCCACCAAGATGCATAAGGATTTGCATGTAAAGCAAATATACAGGTGAAAAATATAACTTGGGAATCTTTTCACACAAAGAAACATTTCACCATGTCATTCCCTAGTTAGCAAAGCTGTGGTATTCTTGCATGTAAATGTGCTTAGGGGATAGAGATACACAACTGTAGGTCTTTGTACATAATTGCCATTGAAATTTCCTCAACAGAAAATGATGCAAATACGGTCATCACAGAATATAATCCAGAGGAAATCTCAGATCTTTTAAGAATGCTTAAAAAAATGAGTGCATTTTAATAACTTCTTTGAAACCATGTAGGGTGATACATTGTAATGTATTACCTTGATTCCCATTCTAAACTTCTGCATGAGTTCCTTGGGATGGTGACTCTGTCTCCTTAGAGCATGTTGCAGGGTCTTCTAGGGAGTTCCAATAATTATATAGTTACATATAGTCAGCATTTAACTCAGTAAATCTTGTAAATTAGAAATAGTCATTCTCTCAGACATATCTACCTTCTCTTCCCTGACTAAAAAAAACCCAAAACAACCAGGCTTTGTATGGCAGAATCATAGAAAAAGCAAATCAAATATTTGAAGACAGGTTCTCTACTAGTCCCCTTAGAAAAGCATAGTGTGTTAAATTTATGCAATGAATATTTTTAAGTTTTCTTAAAAAGGGCTTACTTCCTTCTGAATTCTGCATTTGTTATTGCAATCAGTGCATGGCTGACAAATCTGTGGAGATTCTGTTCACATCTATCTTAGACATGCACTGAGACATTTAGGTACAATATACAAAAGACATCTATTTTCAAAACAAAAAGGATACCAAAGAAAAATTAACAGTGGGGTATAAATTTGGAAACCATATGTTTACAAACCATGACTCAGTATTAGAATTCATATAGTTATTCACTACAATACACATAATGGAAGATGTGTCATGGGACACATGGCATGGCAGCAACATGTGTCTGAATGCCTTTTACTGATGTACTATTGTTTCTTATATTCAAAAGTAAATTGGTTGAGGATAGTTAGGCTTCTGTCAGGTGACAAGGGGATTTCTCACCTGTCCAGGCTACATAAAGACAATCCCTTTTAATCCAGTTGGGGATTTCCCCTGTCTGGATACAATCAAACACAATTTTCTCTGCTTCAACATATTCTAAATCAGACTTTGCTTTCCCAATATTTCTGAAAAGCTTCGTTGGGAGGTGTATCCTATCATTAAAAAAAAAAAGAGAAGTTTGTAGTGAACTTCCTGTAGAAAGAATAGGAAGAAAATATGTTGATGTTCCAGTACAAGGCTGCCAATTAAGCTTATTTCAGCATATTTTATAATACAATGGATGAAACTTGCATAAGCCAGTTAAGCTGAAATGTTTTTCTGCTTTTTGTAGTGTTTCTAAGTTACTTTATTTTTTGGGTAATATAAAGTATAATATAAGTAAAATATTTATATTATATTATATATTGTATATATCACATATTTTATATACACTATATATATTATATATATATTATATTTATAATATTGATGCCTTAAGGTCCATTTAGTTTTTTGATTTTTCTAATATTTATAAGTTTTATGAGTAGTTATATAGCAGAAGTAGATTTAGAAGCAGCAGCATTTATTCCCTTACCCTTAGCGCAGAAACTCTCCAACCCCATTACCCCATTCTATGCTCCCCATACCAATTCTACCCCTGGATTCCATTAGAACATGTTTAGTGTCACTCTAAGATAGGCCTGTTCTATCTGAAGAATGCTTGTATCTTAGCCTAAACCGCAGAACATCGTCAGAAACTGGGTGACCGTGTACCCTTTGTGCTCTGAAGAAGATGAAGATTAATGAAGAGGTGGTCTCAAAAGACCCCAACCCCAATTCCCCAGGGGCGTGACTGAGGGCAGTCCAGGGCAAAAACCATGGGATGGAAACATCTAGGATTGGACAAGCAGTATCATAAACTGTAAACATCTGTAACAGAGAGGCTGCGCGCGACTTGTAACCTTATGCTCAGAGGCACAAATTAAAACCCTTTCCTTATCTCACCTTCAAAACTAATTTGCCTTGGAGTTTTTCCTCCCTAAATTTTCTTTTAGGCTTCATACAAATAAAAAATACTTTGATATTTTTCCCCCCATAACTGCACATGGAAATTATAACATCCTTCAAAATGTAGTTTCTCTTTGTGAAAATAGGTTATTTTTCTATGTTATTTCATTATTTTTCTATATTTTTCCTATCTTTGTTTTATTCATTATTCAGTATACCTTCTGTCATCCATAGGTTCATTTCCATAAAGTACTTCATAGGACAAAATGTCAGCCTGAGCTTTGTTAAAGGCTTCTTTCCGATCAACTCTTTCGTCGTCGTTCTTCCTGATAAGCTGACTGATGCATTGCTGTACCCCAGGAACATCACAATATATGGTGTGAACCTACCATGAATCAAAAATTAGATCACATTTCCTGTAAAGCTGGTACATCTGTTTGTAATTCATGCAGTTCACATAACTGAAAGGGTAGAAAACCACATTTTTTTTCCATGATGCCATTCTCATGCTTCACTAATTTACCTTTGAAAATGACGCCAATTAATGAGTGTTCAAGTTGGTCTAGTCAGTTTTCTGTAGACTGACTTTCAGTGGGTACTTATGGTTCTTTAATTCCATGTGTTATTCCTAAAATCTAGCCTGTAAATCGATGTACACTAAATAACATTTCACAATTTTTAAGATCATAACAATAATAAACAAAACAGCACTTTTTTCCATACTGAACTATATGGAAAACTCATCAAATAAATTTTCATCTTTGCAGAAACTGTGTTCTTACCTTCTTGACAAGAGATTTCAAGAAGACTAGCATGGTCATTTGAGGTTTCATTGCCTTGTTAAATCTTCTTTCACTTTGCAGGAGCTCAGTGACTTCCCTCTCTCGTTTCTGCAAAGATCCTTGTATCTTTTGAAGAATGGTGTGTCCCTGCCAAAAATATCCCTTTTCCATTGACCATTCAGTCTTCTCTTCTTCATTAGCTGTCTGGGGGCAACAAAGATAAGTCTTATACACTAAGACAGGATCTAGATTTTCATTGTTTTCATGTGAAATTTTTAAGATTTTAATGAGCAAGGTAGAGCAAAAATGGAGAAAACAAAAGAAATATTGAATATAAAGGTCTGTATATCTATATATATTATAATTCTAAGAAGTGGATATTTAAAAGATTTTCGTGGCAAAATTTTCTGCTATCAAATGTTATAATGAGAACAGAACACTATCAGTGATTCCTGAACCAATGAATTGATTTCATTATTGTGATATTTTAGTCATTCATTAAAAATTTATCATTCTCCAGCTATGTATATATTTGCACACGATTTTTGCTATCAGTTAGTCCCATGATTTACTTCCACTTTTGCTATAGTCAGCCTGATTGCCTTTGAAATACCTGCAATAATCCCATAAACAACCAATAACATTTCCATTTTTGTGCTCACTTGTTCTGCTTTTAATAGTAAAACCTCCGACACATATGATTTTTCTCCTTCTGCCTTTTCAGATTTTGGCTGAAGAATTTTTATCTGGAAATTCATGAGGTCACGCAATCTTTCCACATGAAGACTGATGTTGTGTAGTTCCTGCAAAGCTGCATTGAAAACAAGAGAAAACTAGGTAGGAACAACTTAAGCATTTCTAATCTTCATTTTCCACAATACTGTTTATGCCAAATGATCTCCGTTTAGAAGTCAAGAATTTGTCATGAACTAATATTTTTTTAGTAATCAATAATTCATTTCAATTTATTAAAACTCAAAGAATTATAAAGGGGTCATGTTTTATTGGGTTTTAAACTTCTAAAGGGAAGACCTAAAGTGCTGAAATAAACCTAATGAGAAATGATGCTGACTGTAATAAGACAGTTGTGCTAAGGAGTTTGGATTCATGACAGACATTATTTGTAGCTTCAATATTCTTTTATTATTCCATCTGCACACACAGTATTGCAATGGAAGGGCTTATATTGACTTCAGTTGGCAAGCAGCAAAAAGCAAACAGGAAAGAAATCAAGAAACTACATCTGAAATACAAAACTCACTCAGTGCATGTTGTGTATAAAGATAATCTAGGTTTTTACACAAATTTTGTAGAATCCAGACCTGCAAGGCAAGAAAAGAAGATAGCAGGAAATCAGCGCTCTACCATTTTTCATTATATTTCCTTGGGGAGAATAGTCAACAATAGGAAATTAATGCTGTTGCCACTTACAGGTACAACGTACACAAACGGGCTATTGAGCAGTAATTGGCTCTTACTTGAAAAGAAAATATTGAAATAAACCAGAGACTGCTCAGACTCCAGTGTTTTCACAAGCGCCTGAACCAAGTTGTCCCACACTTATACTTTCTAAAACATTTGTCCATGTTACTGGAATAATAATAGAGACAAAACCGATTGATATTCCTGAAACAACTGAATAACAAAAGCTTTTGGAAGAATTCCTAAGACAGCCCTGAAGAAAAGGTTGTGTGCACCAAATCCTTGGCCTAATAAAAAGTATTCCTTCTTCCTACAAGCCTTAGAATATTGTATCCTCATCAGTTCTTTCTCTTTATTGTAATATTTCTGCTACATGTTCTTTATATGTAATAATTAGGTCAATTGACTTGTAAAACCCACGATTTTTCATCAACGAGGCACAGTAGACATAAGTCAAAGTGTTTGAAAAGTAAAAAAACCCTTTAATTTTAAATACTGCTGCCATGCAAAACTGAAACAGAAGGTGGAGCCACATTGTTTGAAAAAGGAACTAAAAAACTTGCCTGAGATCTTCACTCAGAAATCCTACAGAAATCTGCATTCAGTTTCACAAATGCAAAAGAGAATCTGGCTAACAGACTCACTGCCCCCAGCACTCCCCACCACAAAGTTGGTTAGGATCTCCCTGAATATGGGTCTTGGAGCACTATCATGAAAATTGGCTGTAACAAAGTGATGTTGATGATTTGCAAAATTGCAGAAAGACTTGACCATATCAAACGGAATAGAACACTAGGCAGAAAATAACAAATATCAGACCATGATCACAGATGCTATCAATGAAAAAAAAAATCTTTTTTTACACCTAAGAAGTCATCTCAAATCTTTGGTAAACTGAAGTCGCATTATTACAGAAAAATTTGGAAAACCTGAGGAACTTTAGGTAGTTTTCTGTGGGAACTACCAAATGAGGTAGTATTGCTGCTACGTCAGCCAGGTGAAATGTAGTATTGCAGTAACTTAGATGATGACATGTTGATTTTTATTGCTAATTGCTAAATAAAAAAGAATGAATGTGCTGTACTGTGATCTAAGAAATCTTCAAAAAGACATGAAATGTGAAATGAGAGAAAAAATGACAGTCTAGTAGTTTTTAGTGGAAAGAATAATATCGTAAGACAAAAAGGCGTATGTCATCTTCACTGCTGTATAAAGGGCAAAAAACTAGATGGACTCCCTGAAAAAAAGAAGGCAAGTGCACAGCAATTCAGTCTTGGCTGATTCAGATGTAGATATCTAAAGGCAGACAGGCAGGCAAACAGCACACACTGGATGCAGTAATAAGAACACTGCACCAAAAAGAAAACACAAACTTGCTTTGTTCGCCTTTTCTTCTTCCCAGTTTTCTGTTTGTTGTTTCATTTGGTGAAGAAGATCTTCATTCTCTTGGATCAGTTGCCTATTTCTTTCTCTCAGGCTCTGAAGACATTAAAATAAGGCACAATTTTAATACCATTTTTCAGAAAGGTCTAAAATTCGAGGTTTTTTTGTTCCATACATGCACTGAAAAGTCATAATATTTGGTCCAGGCTGCTAAGACCTGGAGATCTCACACGAATAATAATTAAAATTCTCATTTTGCTATAACCACGTGACCACAGGTAGTCTGATTCTAAAGACC
This sequence comes from Pipra filicauda, assembly GCF_003945595.2. Lineage (NCBI taxonomy): Eukaryota > Metazoa > Chordata > Aves > Passeriformes > Pipridae > Pipra > Pipra filicauda. The sequence goes on along the minus strand of NW_024104509.1, from coordinate 1,832,435 downwards.
CTCTCTAAAGACTTGAACACTCTGAACTTTTTCCTGTAGTGGAACAGAATGAGGAACTGGATAAACTTTAATATCTGTTTCACCAGAAAAGCAGCACACATCATATGTATTCTAGAATGAATTCAGATTTATTTGCATGAAAACAAAGTTATTTCCAAGTGCATAAGCACAGTTAGGCCAAGCTATGAAAACTGGTTTGAAGGTATACTGTGCAAGGCTTTAATGATCTCCAGAAGGAGACAGACATAGTTTTGTATTGATTTCACAAACTGTGTGTCTTCATTTGACTGTTAGTCTAGAAGAAGAAAGCAAACTCTGTAAGTGCCTGCCAGGCTTATCCCAATGTAAAAATTGTAATACTGGGTTACCTTAACTGTATCTTCCCAATGTGTGTTGCTCTTGTTCATCAGTTCTTGGTAAGCTTCTAACTGGGATTTCAGACACCTCATTTTCTCTCCATAATGTTTCTTTATAGTAGTTATAATCTGCTCCTGTATTACAAAATATTATTGAGAAAATGAATAGTGATGAGAGCAGAAAGCCAGGCATGATTTAAGAAATAGTCTCCACAAGACCTAGTCTTTGATGCTCTTTATTCAATGTCTTTTATTTTCTGCAAACATTTCTTATTATCACAGGAAGTTTGTACTTTCATTTGCAGCAGACTTTGAACAAAAATTACTGTTAAATTAATTTATCTTTTATGTATCTTTCTGCAGAAGTAAAACCCAAAGCCTTTCTGAGAGCAGACCAGAATGAAGTCATTCCAAGCATAGCTAATAAATTTTAAAGAAATTAAACTTACCTCAGAAAACAAAAGCTTGGAAGTAGCATAAAAAAAATACATACAGCAACAAAAATGAAAGAGGTTCTATGAAGAAAGATCACTACAGTCCCTGTGTTTGCATCAGTGCCCTGTTATGCATCTGTGTTCTTCCTGATTCTCTTTCTCTTCCCTGAGTGGTCTGGAGTCAGTTGAACGTGTAAGATGAGACTGTGCCAGGATTACATTCCTACTGAAGCATAGAAATGGATTTATTCAGGTATTACAATTCTTCTGCATTCCCTATGAAAGGGTATCTAGCCGTTGTACACTACATGCAGGAAACTGTCAAGTTCAGTTGACAATCTGAAGAGTTTGTTCTCTTCCCCTTAGAGAGTCTAGAGGAATTTCCAAATCTCTTCTGTCTGTACACCAAGAATAAACTTTAAATGTGTGGAAACATACACCTTCATAGGAATGAAGTGCCTGTTTTACTTTAGATTGGAAAAGGAGAATGATGTGACAAATAGAAAGATAAAGCAGTAGCTTCAAGAAAAGATTCCAGAAGAGTGTAGCCCAGTTTGATGTGGATAATTGCATCTTTTGGGAGAAATATTGACTAATGGAATGCAGAAATGCTTTCACAAAGTCAAGTGAGGCATTTGGAGTTACGGTCACAGGAATGGCACCTCTGGATCTTCATTGTGACCTTTCAGGGTTTACAGGTGAAGAGGTCTAATACTCTGTAAGGTATATTGACAAAACATTTTAAGGCTAAAGCAAAGTAGATGAAAGAATACTACAGAAGAAAAAGCCATAAAGGCAATACAATTCAGCACCGTCCTTTACAATACAGTCATTCTTGAGGCATAGCCTATATAAATGCAAATGTTCTAACCATGGTGTCAGTAATGAAAAGAACGTGTAATTTAAGAGAAAATTCTAGTAACGAATAAAGTTTAGAAAAATCCCTGTCATTGTGCCAGGTAAAAAGTAAAATTAGACTTCACAAAGTTCTAAGATCAAATATATTTCAAGATACAGTGACATTGTTTACAGACACTTAGAAGGGTAGGTGTATAGAGGTGTAATTCTGAATGAAGTAGATTTTATTCTTCTGTATCATTTCAATGGTAAAACACAACAGTGATAATGCTCCAGAATACTTACATGGTTTTCTTTTCTTGTATTTTCTAGTTTTCTGATTATTTTCATGTGTTTGCTTTTCATTTGCTGCATGTCTTTTACAATCTGTAGAGGATGAAGGAAATTATCAACTCAGAGCACTAGCAACGCTAGTTATAATGAACCATCAAACACCTTTGAGGTACATTTCTCAAAATGACAGATACAGTGAAGCAAAGTATTTGATCTTAAAAACAGATAAAGGACTGCAGCCAAAGCTTTCAGGCTTCAATAACTAGAAAATATGTTATGCTATTGAACAAAAATCTCTAGGTGACTTGAAATGGAATTTCTCTTCCGGTCCTAGTATGGAATCTCCACTTCTTCGTTTTTACTGTAGTGATCTCAATTGAATATTGAAGACACAGTCTTTTCTAAAGACACAATTTTTCCAAAGTTTTTGAAAAAGCTTTAGTCTGTGAAGTTTATTGCTGGAAAAAAAGGGACACAATGGAGAAGATTGCATTTTTGCATTTAAGCATTAGGTAACAGACTGTAGAGGATTTTTTACCTTGATGATATACAACGTAGCCAAATTGTAGGGAATATACAGCACTTCTTTGTTTGTACATTCCTTCAGCTCAGTTGCTTTGTGATCAGTATCAGAACAACCTCCGAATGTGGTAACATGATCTATTGCATAAAAAAGTTTACTTTATCAACTAAAAGGCACAGCAGCTTCAGATGAACATTTAAATCTTTTTATTAGAGGCATCAAATATGGTTTTAAATCTTTGGGTTTCTTCTTGTTTTGGTGGGTTTTGTTGGTTTTTTTTTTGTTTTTTTTTTTTTGGTTTTTGTTTTTTTTTCTGATAACAAATAAAATAGACTTTTGGGAGGAGAATTATAGCAACTCTTACTTATCAACTTTGATCTCTGGACACTATCACACGTATTTATGTAGTTTAACAATTACTTGTCCCTCGCTACTCTGATATTTATTACTTTCATAGATTCATGTCATTACAATTAAAAAAAAATCATGCAGAAACATGTTGCCTCTTAAGAAAACTAACTTTTATCAGAGTTAAGAAGACACTTTAAATCCTTATAAAATTACAAGTTATTTGACAGATATATGTTTATAACAGTGTATGATATAAATTCTAATATTTTTTCTTAATTGTCCTTTTTGTTAAATAAAGACATAAAATTACTTCCCACCCCCCCGAGATCTCTCTGGCTTAACACAGTAGCTGACTTCCTATTGGAAAATTACTTTGAGTATCATAATCCTCAAGCAAGTATCATAATTAACTAACGAGTATATAAGGTCAAAAAAGACTGATCTAATTACTTAGATACTTAGAATAGTGACTTGTATATATCTACACTTAGGAGCTTCATTTGAAAATCCCAGCTACACAACTGCATTCAATTAAACCTCACATACAAGAAAGAAAAAAAAAGAACAATCCTCCTAATTTTTTAATGTATCACATGTTCCAGAAAGCAACAATAATACTTGATAGGTAAATATACCTTTTTTCTGAGTTCTGTTTTCACTCCATCCAATCAGGGAATTCAGAAATGACCACTTGTTTATATTCATTCCAAGCTTGTGCAACCATGAGTTTCCCCCTCCATCTGTTAACAAAATTCAGGTCCTAAAATCTTCTTAAGGTCATTGAAATTTTTGCATTAATTCTCTTTGGACCAAAAGCTTTTTAAATTATTAAAAGAATTACAAAACTATGAAATTGGAAAGTCACTGAGAGAGCTGCATATTTGCATAAGACTTGAATGGTTCCACCTGATCCTAAAAACAGAGAGGCAATCAATCTAAAGGCTATATTCCGGACTTGTTCCTCATTTTCTGTGAAAATGTTTTCAAAATGTATTCTGAAAAACTAAAAAATAAACTGGATTTTGCCCAATATCCTGGAAAACATGCGTGTATGAGGGTGTGTGTGGGTGTGTGGGTGTGTGGGTGCGTGTTGGGGGAGGGACTGTATCACATTGCTATGTGAGGTATGTCTCACTCTGGTTTATTTATGAGCACTCTGGATGCATAAAACACTCCTGCTGAGAGCAAACAAAACCACAACCCTTTCAAGTGTTCTGGTGTGAAAGAGAAAACAGTGCCTGAAAGAAGTCTTCTGACTCTTTGAATTGGTCAAAACAATTATCAGAAATTCAGAGTTTTTGTCCACTGGAGAAATCCAAATGTATAGATACCTTTCCTGAGTTCCTAAAGCAATACTCATTTACTTACATAGTGCAATGATTTTATATAACAAAATATCTGTCTCTTCACAGTGCTTTTACTAGTATTGTAGAACGATGTACTATTTTAAAACACAATCTGTCCAGCTACTAGATGGAGTCACCAGATCCTGTTCAGATACAGACAAAAAGTCTTGTTTTTCAAAATCCAGTTTTAATGATTTATAAAATACATAACTAAACAAATTCTGAATTCATTATTGTCATCACTATACATTACATACATGTATAAATATATCAGCTTTTGTTCTGTGAATTGTGTCATCAAAGGACACATATTAACTTCTGTATAGAACAGCTACTTCTTAAAAGACTTGACCTCTCACATCTACATCTTTTTGGTTCACATTTTGCTTTCTTTCTGCCACCTTGGAGACTCTTACTAGCCTTCCACTTCACATAATCTTACTTTAGGCAAAAGTAGCCACTAGTGTGTCATGCTTGCAGGTCAAGAGTGTAGAGTCTATTCTTCTCTCTAGGATAAAGATTAATTTCAAACCCTTAATGGAAATCAAGATATAGACTTCATTTCCAACTAGAAAAAATGCATTACTACATCATCTACTGAAATGACTACAAAGTCTGTCTTCAAATTATACAGACCACTGGGAAGAAAAATATTTGAAACTCCTACGAGTTAATTCATGAATGCTAAAAATCAGTCTACATGCCTTCTGTTTAACTTTGCATCTTGTAGAGCATGTCACACTAAAAACTACTGAACATACCTTTTTACACCACTCCTGTGAGTTAACCCTTACAGAACTCTCTGGTATGGCAGGGACAAGACACCTGTAACAGTTCTTTCTGTTTCTTTTCAATGCCATCATTCGGACTGCTCCAAAAAGGCGCTCTGAGTACCACAGCTCCTTACAGCTTAATTCCTTTAGAATGTAAGGCTCCTCAAACCAGAGGTCTCTCTTTTCTCAGATTACAACTAGAATGAAAGCATCCAGTACAGACTAGGCAGCCACATTATTGCTTCTGAATAGTTTCAACTGTATTTTTTGACAGTTTTTAGAGAAGTTACACACTTCATTTTAGAAGTTACAGATACAGAATATATAAAAATTAAGTTCTGTTCTGATGCCTTTAGTTTTAGCATGTACAAAGCCAGTATGCATCCCTTGTACATGAGAAGTTTGATGATCACATCCATAAGTTGAACCACGACAAGAACTCTCCTACTTAGTCTATACTGTCGCTCATCTGTATTCAAGCTATAATGGTTATGCAGCTCTGCTTCTGTGACACTACAGTAACATCTTTTGTGGAAAACAGTGAAGTACAATCCCATTCTAAACATCTGAGGCATAAACTACTACTTACCCTCTTCAGGTGTGTCTTCCACTGTAACACTTTTAATCACACGAGAAGGATGTTCCTGTATGTCCTCTGAATAATCAATAACGCTGCCCGGTAGAAGAGCAAATGAGTGAATGGTGGTCTGTGGTTTAGCTTCAGGATGAATTCTTGCTGAATCTTCAGAGGTTTGCCAGCCTGAAGGGTTAACTGTTTGCACCAATACTTCTGGAAAAACAAGCAATATAATTGTTTTTAATAAGATATTAGACAAGAAAAATTGAGAGTCTTAAGAACAAATATCATGAAACAAGACCAGATTAGTAAGATCATACCCAAAAATGGAAAACGACAGCCAATTTAATTAAACCTGAGTGAGTTTCTTAGAAATTGATCAGAGCAAACCTTTAATTTTGGGTCTTTTCTTTCTGTCTGTTTTGAAATGTAACATTATTTGGTGATTTAATCTTGGTTTGACTGTCAGATTTAGCTGAATAACAAGTACCTCAAGGTCCATGAAATAAAATTACCAGAATTCTCCACCTATCCTGAATAAAACTTGCCAACTCTCCTGCAGCTTCCACCCAAAAGCACATCTCAAACACATAACTCTTCATGGTGTATATGGCACAGCCAGGAAGAAAATGAGTGCTTGATTTGGAACATGAAATACAAATGACAGGCTTTTTGGGAAGCAATCAGAGCCCATGTGTAGGAATTAAAATATAGGTGACTATAAGTTCAGCAACAGAACACATATTATTACAGAATTTCCAGCTATCTGGCTAGGGGTCTCAGCATTGGTACTTGCTCACTTCCTCTCAACATTGCACAAAACGTCCTGAAACCTTTAAAAACTTGGCTTGTGTTCATTGAAAAGGCCTGTAAATTACACTTCCAGAAGTAACAGTGGTCATAAAGAATTATGATGACAGCGAAGTAAAAATGAACATAGACTGGTTGAAGTTGTGTATAGCTAATGAAGCTGACAGAATGTTTTCATATGGCAGATTGAAAAATGCAGCTCAGAAATGGAATATAACAAAGATCAAGATGCTTTAACTAATCCTTCCCTCCCACCACCACCAGAGTTTCAAACTTTTTTTATGTTTCCCCCATCAATTTGGTAAGTAACACTAGCCAAAGAAACAGCATAAGAGTATTTTCCTATATTTCTATACCAGCTTCTACTGTGTTTTAACCTTGTCTGGCAGCTCAGCCCCACGCAGCTGCTTGTTCACTCCCTCACAGTTATGGGTGAGAAAATCAGGATAAAAGTGAGAAAACTCATGGGTTGAGTTAAAGAAAGTTTAGTAGGTAAAGCAAAGCTGTACATGCAAGCAAAACAAAATAAGGAATTAATTCATTACTTCCCATTGGTAGGTCGATGTTTAGTCATCTACAGTAAAACAGGGCTCCATCACGTTAATTGTTACTTAAAAGACAAATGACTTAACTCCAAAAATCTTTTCTTCTTTCTCTTTTCTCTAAACTTTTATTGCTGTGCTCAATATTGTATGGCTCATGACATTCCCTTGGACGCTGCTGTGATTTAGGAATAGTACTCCACAATTCAGTGCCCCCACCAAAACTCTCCCAAATCACACGCCACTCTCTCACTGCCCCTTCCCCTCCCTCTTTCTGCTGTGGTGGTATGGAGTTGAGAATTGGAGGCACAAAAGGTGAGAGTCATGTGTTGAGATAAGAACAATTTATTGAAAAAAACAATGAAATAAGAAAGTGAACAGCAATAATGTTAAAAACATAAGTATTCAAAAGAGAGTGATTCACATGCAAAAATGCTCACTGTGGACCCCAACAGTAGGGGATAGCTCCCACATTTTCTTAACCAGATGGAACTGCTTCTCCCAGTAGGAGAGTTCCTTTCTCCTCCCCCAGCAATGATGTGGCCAGAATCAGGACAGACAGTTGGGGTCAACTCCTCGTATGCTACCTGCTCACTAGTGGGGTAATGTGATGAGCAGAAAAGGCCTGGGAGCTGTGTAAGCACTGCTCAGTGCTAACACTGTGAGTTATCAGCAGGGTTTTGGTCTCAAATCCATAGTACCATAAAGGTTGCTCTGAAGAAAATTAACTCTATCCCAGCCAAATCAGTGGAGCTTCCAAGTAGCCTGAAAGGTAGGTGATATTAGACTGGTAGGTGAGTGAAAATTCATTAAAGCTAGAAGGATAACAATGGTTTTCATCCAAGTTAAATGTGAGAAGCATTTAAACCTATGCAGTAAGAAAGTAGAAATATAAAAACTCTGCAGAAAACAAACTGCTATAAGCTCTTGTGCCGAATACAAAGTTTGATGAAGGCTACATACAAATACCATATTGTTTGATAGTTCTCACTATAAGATAGAGAGAGACTGAGAAACACTCTGACTCACACACAGAAGAACCATTGGAAGAGTGAAGGAGGCTTCAGAGCTATATTTATGAACACATTTTAAGCTAAGATTAAAGATGAGCAGTATAGCATTTACTGTAGTAAGACGCTTGTATCTGTAAAGAGAAAACCATAACCTGCTGGATTCTGCTGTAGCTGGGATACAAACAAGGATTTTTCTCAGTCCCTTTTAATAAAAAATATTTTTTTTAATAAAAAAGATTACACTATAAATTCCCCTAAGCTATCATCATCTTCATTTCTGTATATCAAATAACAGTGATTTAGAAAGAAAGGACTAAACCTAGTAAGTATTGACGATCTTTCATTCATACAATGTGACTGAGTCAGGAAGTCCTTCCTTTATGTCCAGGCTAACTGGTCTGCAGTCTAATGGAAGTAATTCCCAGAAAACTTAATCTTGTGATCAGAACTCAGTTTAAATGAAAAGTATTTTCACAATTTAAGAAGGCATCTAGTATGTTTCTTTCAGACTGTAAGATCTTCATTAAATAAGAGTCTTTCTTTGTACTTGGAAAAAGCCTCACCACGTAAGATAAATACAAAACCACAAAGTTCTACTGACAGTCACTCTACTCCAGTCTTTCCTTTGTAAACAGAGGATTCCACCAAAGATTTTTTGAAATAAATATCTATGCCTGACTTTGGAGAGCAGGAGTTTTGATGCTGAATGTTTCTAATGAGCAGTGAGAAAATACCTCCTTCATCTATATAGTAAAAGTGCAGACAGTAATCAGTAGCATCATATTAGAAGTAGTTTGGAGTTTTATTTAACCTGTAGTTATTTCTTTATTGTATTTTAGACACAGATTTGGGGTTTGACTAGATTTGGGGTTTGAAGTGAGGGTTTGGATCAATTCTGCCCAGCATTATTTAGGATGTAAAAGGAGAGACTTTTAATTTGAGAAATGGAGGCAGACCCCTTGTATGTACAACCTGAATAATTTCTTTTCTTTTAAAAAGACTTAATAGAATTCCCCATGGCCGGAAGTTTGGACTAGATGATCTTCACAGGTCCCTTCCAACCCAAGCACTTCTGTGATTTTGTGATTAATTTTCATGACACCCTCACTTCCAGATATGGATCTCAATATGTTATTTCTTTTCAACTTTAATTCCCTAATCAGAATCTTTCCATGTACAAGACTAATTTTGAAATGTAGAGGGGTATCATTTTTACATGAAAGTTTTAATTTTCATATAAAGTGTTAGTTCCTCTGACAAGATAGGAACTTTCTTAATGTGTTCCATTCTTGGAAATTACAATACAGCATTTTTGTCACTCATCCTCTCAAGTGTTAGCTGGTTTTTGTCCTGTGTGTACATACAACTGCTAAATGTCTAAAGAGAAACATAAAACATTCTCACATTCATAATCCTTACACTGAAGTCTTGAACAGAGAACATACTCAATAATCCTCACTGTCTATCATCATTATGTAACCAGCTGTGTCAGGAGGGAAAGTGAACAACCACTGTCTTTGTCCACATCTCCAGTGTGATGGTTAAGGAACCTAGGTGACAGGCTGTGCTGAGAAAGATACCTGCTTGGTTGAGTTGAAATCTTAGTTTACACTTTAACACTGATGCCTGGGAAGTACAGAAGAATTTTCTTCTTTTTTGAAATAAAAGTTACAATTTTAACAGGAACATTCTGTCTTCCAATTTATAGCCCACTTGCTTTATAGCTAGGCTTCTCCTTCCTGGTATTTTATGCTGAAGAGTTAACAATACACTTCAGTTGCCATTGTAATGCATGCAATAGTAATGGAAATCTCTTAATGTTATTTCTGTGCTACTTCATGCCAATTCCAGTAAATTTCATTGTTCTAGTATCTAGATGTATTGAGCACAAATTCTGAGATCCATCTTGTAGTGTTGTCACATCCCCATTTAGGTACTTTTTTGCTATAGTGACTTCTATTTTACTCCTTGCACCACCATATACTACTTTGTGACAGTGGGCTTTTTTCTTTTCAGAAAAGTGGCTACTAACAATCTTCAAAGTGGACAGAAACAGAAGTATCTTCAAAATATTACTTAAAACAGGCAAACAAGATGGAAGAGGACCATTTGTTTGGGGGGTGGTAGCTTATAGCTTTAATGTTTTATTTTCCCAGTGCCAGAGAATTTTTTTCCCTAAAAAAATAAAGACTTCAAAGCATGCCAGCATGGAAAAAACCACGATTCTATTATATTATTATTAAAATACTATTATAATTCATTCTAAGGACACATTTTCATGATACTTTAAAAGTATTTGTGTATTAAAATCCGCATTTTTAAGTGATCAAAACAAAAAACAGAAAAAATGGCGTTGCACTGCACTCTCAGTTTCCACTTTCCTCAAAACTAATCCCTTCTGAAGACGGAGAAAAGACAAAGCAGATGTGCCAAGGTTTTTATCGTTACATAAGAGAATGTTTCTGAGGATCTCAAAGAAAAGGCAACTGGTCTGGCACTTGTTTCTTTACAGTCATGAAATATTACATATGTTTTTAATTCTTAGTAGTAACGTCGTTGAGAGGTATAAATGCTGCTATTGTAGTTACACTATTATTCTACCAAAAGGAAAAGACAGTTTATGACAAGCAAGTTGTGCCTGCTTGTTCTTGCTAAAGAATGGAGGAATGGTATTTTTTAATACAGAACTGTGGTCAAGATTACACTTTTGGTACAGGATTTTAACTCTATATTGAGTAATAATTGGCTGTTTTGGTAAATTTTTCTTTTTCTTTTTTGCTAGGAGGAACTAGCCAGTAGCACTCAGCTATTGGAGAAAATATACATACTTAAACCTCAAAACTGTGTGTCCTGCAGAACTTCTAAAATAATAACAATAAGTCCAAATTAAAAACAAAAGAAAAATTGTAGTCCTTTCATTATAACAAAAGTATAAACTATATAATGCATATATGCACATAAATTCTTTATATTTAAAATATTTTTTTTAAACTATAAGATCAAAATTGTCGTGATAACATTGACTGATATTCTGAAGAGGAGACCTCCAAGTGTTTCATCTCTTCCAGTAATCACTTCCTTTTGCAAGACAGAAGCGGTGTGGTGGCCCCATAATAGAAACATCTGAGCAACAGTCATAAGAACCTGCCTCATGCCTCTGAATGTCTTGGTTTTTTGCAATTAGCTTCAGAAAATTTCATAGGCAGACCTATGCTGTATTGTAGTAAGGAAATTGGCTCATGGGTAAGCAGTAGAGCATGGAAGAAATGCAGAAAGGTGTGTCATGGGGGTAAACTTTCCTTGTATGTGCTAATCCACTGAAGTATTAACTAATATTCAACTTCCTAATGTCCAGTGGAATGAGAGTATAAACACTTGCTTTTACTCTTTTGGAGCAGGTGTCTCTTTGATGTTGATAACAATTTCTGTTCTAGGTTCATTCTGAACTCTATTATGTGCTTAATGTCCTCGTATCCCCACACAAGATTCTGATAAACTTACACTCTCCTTTTGGAGTTTCTGATTAAAATTTTGTCAGACAAAGCAGTTCTAGTTTTACAGTTTTTATATTCATTTCATTCTGGATCAGCTACCAGAACTATCTGATGCAGTAATGTAGTTCTTTCGTTGCATCTCATCTCTGAGATTCTTACACAGCTGACCTTGTTGAATCCTACAAAGTTTATGGGCAGTTATTTCTAGAGTTCTGAAATTTGCTAACCACAAAGTAAAGATGATTGTATTTTGAATTGATTACTTCTACTGAATGCACTATCAGTTTGAGAGCTAAAAAAACTTATTGTTTTTCCCTTTCCTCATTTTTGCATGAGAAAAATAGAAGTGATGCAAGCATGGTTTCTTTACTAGTATGTAATTAAGTTTAGTTTCATGAAGTTACAAAACAGCAATGCCCCAGAAAAATGTCTCCATTCTGGTTTTTGAAACAGTACAGCTTGTTAACAGAAGTATGACACCACCCTCTTTAAACTGTTTTGAACCTTACAGATCAGTCAGTTTTCTACAGTTGGAGTCACTGAATTGTTAGGTCTCAAACTAACCTTGTGGGAAGGTGGAGCCATGTGCTTAACAGGTATGTTATTTTTGGGTTTAAAGCTACTGCAATATTACTACTGATATTCACAGAGATGGCAGGTTTAATTCTGGATCCCTAGGGATCCACCTAGGCCGGCTAGTTGTTGAAACAAGTTGAGCATTTAGTCACTGAAACAGGTATTATTTCTCATAGTGTCACAGTTTTCCGCTCAAACTGCCTGGTGACTGATAGCACACAATTGTCTGACCTTAACACGCAAAGATTTAGCTGACACATGAAAAGAAGCTCAGGGAGCTACAGTAGTTATAGGCTAAAGCCCTGTATGGAAATACAAGTTAAGCAATTAGTCTTCAATTCTCAAAAATACTTGGTTTATCATAATATCAATATACCAGAAAGTGACATTCTAAGGTCATGTCTGAAACTAGCTGTGGGAATGTCACAGCTAGAAACTCTTTCAAATGCTTTTTTCTCTTTCTCTTCCAACCCCACATTGAAATATAAAAAGAGAATGGCTGAGAATTTGCTTGAAGATCTGGACTTAAACCAAGATAGAATAGATTATCTTCATTAAAAAGATAGCGTGGTGTCAGTAATGTTCTAAAAGTCAAATATGTGCTGTTGGTTCAGCCACACTGCCTCTAGTCTAAGGTACGAGAGACCTCCCACTTTTGTGGCCTATCAGAGGTTTCCAGTCTGGTCTCAGGTGGTGCTCTCAGCTGCACATATGGTATACTTGCAATTAGAACAATCAGGCACTACAGTTTAGCTGCTCGAAGGAGTGATTCAGACCATCGTTTAAGTGGGAGAGCTTGACATCTTCTTCTCAGGCTGTGTGTCAATGGGTTTTATCTTATTGTTTAAAAAGTTTGGTGTATAAATAATAAAACCGCACACATCCATTATAGTGGTGTCATATGCCTTCCAATAGTTTTCTAACAATTTGGTGTGCGGAAATCTTTTCAAACAAAAAAGCCTGATGTTAACTGTTTTGCTTTGGCTTTTAGCAGCAGGAGAAACAGAATTACACTTCTTCCAGGATGAGGATTGTGATGACAAGGGAATATTTTCTTCAGAATAGGAATACTGGTCTAAGTAAAACTGAAAAAAGACCCCACCAAAACAAACCAAAAATACACCACAAAAAAAACCAGGAACAGAAATATACCCTACCAAATAATATATTATGAAAAAGTAATTCTTATTCCAGTGGTTAGTGGAGTTTTTTGTTATAAAACCAAACTCAAAAAAACCCCATCCAACCCCAAACAAAAAATACAAACAAAAAACCAACCAAACAAAAACCCCAAATTATTCTGTGAATATGCATAGAATAGACGGCAGTGCATCTGAGACAATCTAGAAAATATAATCAGGCACGCCTGTCTATCATATGTTATAGTAAAAGAAGAAAGACACACTGTCTGCTATTTAAAATATATTATCTAAAGAAAATCTCCATGGAGACAGATGAAAATCAATCATTTTATTCTCATGCAGTGTGTTCATGTTCTGCATATGGCCAAAAAAAATAGCGTTATAAGCTTACCTAGACCTTTTATATCTTTGAACCAGTTTTAATAGAATATCTCAGTAATTAGTCCACAGTCCAAGAAATTTTACATGTAGCATTGCCAGCTACAGCATCAATCTATTTAATGCCTTTTCAGGTTAAAAAAAAATCACTATAAAAAAATCACTATAAAAAAATCTTAAGATATTAGAGATAAAAAGTCATCTCACAGATGTATAGGATTCTTCCTCTGGAGTTTCACTGCACAGCAAATTCTAATTCTCGGTACTTTAATTTTAACTGCAATACCAATATTGTATGCTAAGTGTATCCTATAAGATGCAGGGAAACAACTAAAACAGTCCTGTGCTTCAAAATCATATTGAGCTTTCCTTGGCTTCTGATTACTCTTAGAGCCAACCTAGACTAGCTCTGATAGTGGGCCTCTGAGGATTTCTGTAAATCAGTCACATATGTAATTCATTCAAATTGCAAATTTTGCAAGCATGCTACATATCTGGGAACTTCTGAAACACAAGGCACAGCTTATTGTACTGAGAGGTTCTACAGACATCAAAGATGCAGTAAAGGGGTGGAGAAACAAGTTAGGTTTGTATGATATCTTTTCTTAACTCCAGAAACACGGTATTTAAATCAATAATGTACTCAGTTAAATATTTGTGGATCTCACTATATGAGTATTATAAACTCCACACAGATTAATTTTTCTATGTAATAAAAAGGCATTTCAAGAGTATGGCAGAAAAAAATAGAAAACAAAGAATATCTTTGTGTCTATTTCTTGTTAATAGCATTTAACATTGTGTGTTTGTTGTATGAATCATTGTACAGCAAGGTACAGAACACTGCAATTTTCATCAACATGGCAAAATAGCGGAGTGACTTTTAGCATTTACATCAATTTCTCGTATCTTGCCAGGGCAGGAATTTGTTGAAATTTATGATTTCTGAGGAGCAGTAAGGGTGAATTAACTTAGTACTTGGTCTCAGCCCCACCCCTGTATTGTGGCTAATACCCACTCATTTTCAGGGAGCTTGCACTGTCTCACTAAAGGTTGTCTGCAATGACAGAAGAATATCTATAAAATACATAACAAATGTACTTTTAATAACTTTGTATAGAGAGGCTGTTGGAGACTAAGCTTCTTCATTGTTCCTGGTTACAGCACTATCAATGCATGGTCCCTCTGCTATTCAATATTACCCATAGTGCAAGTGAATGCACGAGGCTTTCTTATGAAAACGTCAATGGACTGAATGGAGCCTGACCCACCCTATGTGCTCTGACGCAAGACAAGAACGGCAGAGTGAGAGAGGATTGGCAGGGTTTCGTGGGAGTATCCTTAAGGCATGGTTCATTAGAACAGCCCAAATGAAAGAGAAGACAGTTGCTTCTGTGTCTTGGGCAGATGGACAGTGTTCCCTTCTTCATTAATGGAGCGTGAAACTTGACGAGGATAAAGAATAACTGTTCACGCAACGTCCTAAACAAAGAGGTGTTGACAACCAAGACCGCATTGTTACTCTGTTTCTTACAGAAAAGTGGAAATTATCATTTTTATTGCTGGCACTGCTGATTGCTCAGAGAAACAGGAAAGTAGAGATGTAGTTGCAATATTCAATGTAGCTGAGTGGTTGGAATGTGGGCCTTCTGGGGCCTGTCTCTTGCTTGTGGATTGGATAGTAGCTTCCTCTGCTATTTACCCACTCTCTGAATGGTTTTAGAAGTCTGGTCCTTCCTCACTGGTGCTGTGTCACATTGATATCAGCTGGTATGAAGATTCATATGGTAATATCTTTTATAACTCCATCTCATCACCTGAAAGTAATTTAACAATGATCTCAAAAGATGTGTTAAAGGTAGATATTTGTTTACATTACTACAAGCTACAATTCAGGTTTTTTACAAATGGAAATGAATTATGCAAACATTTTCCTTTTACTCAGTCTGGTCAAACTACATTTTTATCTCTAACTTTCTCAGGTTACACTGCCCTAAGCAACAACCTTGCCCAATGGTATTGCCTAACAGAGCTGTCACTCAAAGGTGTTGCTTAACTTGTTATTCCTCATTCTGGTGTGAAGGAAGGTTAAACAGTCAGTCAGTCAGGTTAGGTACACTAATATAGTATATTAGCAAGACGAAGAGAATATATAGAAGCTATCAACTGCTAAATTGCCAATATGGAACAAAATGCCAGTGTCAACATTCCAGCTTGCTACCACAGACAGCAAAGCTTTTTCTTGCTATATTTTGTTTATCTTACCACTTTCCTCTTAAAAATAAAAATAAAGGCATGTATTTCCTACTATAAGCCACAGAAATGCTGGAGAAAAATGCAAGAATCTATATTTAATTTTCCTTGGAAAATTATGTGTGTTTGTATGTATATTGACAGACACAGCTATTCTATTCGTACTGGCTAGACCTGAGATTCCATGGTATTCCCAATCTTTCCTCATTCATTAGTCAGATGCCTGAGAATACAGACAGACCACAATGCCCCACTAATGGAGTGCTATTCATCTCTAAATCAGATATGACAATTTAATGTTAATATTTATTATTGCATTTAAATTTTAAGCATAATTCTCGAGACGTATATTTTACATCTAAGAAAAAATTACTTTTACAAATATGTGTGGGGAGGCCTCAAATAGGTTCATTATTATTACGTAAGAGAAGACTATTCCCTCATGATCCATGGGCAGGATCTGCAGGTTGCATAGAAAAAGACAGAAATGTTCCTTATCTTTCTCTCACACCTCTTTTCAGCAGCCTGCTCCCTAAGGTGGGACAAAGCAAACCATCCTGCTTTTTTATTATAGGCTTTGCATGACTGTTCATTTATTCTTTGATTAAACACCCTTGAAAACCAGTCATAGAATCTGGCCTTCTGCTTTCACTTATCTTAACCCCTAAGTACAATAAAAGTCTCAAACTATAAATGACTGTAGATTCTGAATATTTTAATTTTTGAGACCCTAACCTTGACTGGCTGCCAGCCCTCAAATATCCCCACATCATGATAGTAATAAGAAACAAAAAAGTCTAAACACTCACAACAGTATTTTATATTCTATATAACAAAAATGCTTTTAAGAGTACAGGTGTAATTTAAAGACAATTTTCAGATGTCAAAGCTAGGATACATGCTATCTCTGTGGAAGATCTAAGAGGAAACCCACAATTTTTGGCAATATAATTTTTTAATTTTGTTGTGGCATAATGATCTCTTCTTTGAGGCAAAATCCTCTGGCAAATTTATTTGTCTTGCAAGTTTGGGACTTTTTTCAGCAAACAGGAGTTAAGACTTCAGGGAAGTAATAAGTAGCAGGGACATGAGAATTTGAGCAAAGGTCTGAGTTTTCAAAAAGATGTTCCTAAATAAAACAATCATAGAAAAGAAAGTAGGACTTGCTTATCCCATTTTTAGTCACTTATTAGTTAGAATAGTTAATGTTTAAAGTCCAGTTGAAACTCCCTCTCCTTTAGTGTAAGTTCATTGCTTCCTGCAACTAAATTGATGACTTGTGAACATTTCTGAACTCAGTCTCCTGAGAAAGAACTCAAGGTTCTAGACCACCAAACTTTTTCACCAGAAGCCACATTCATCAGCCCTTTGATCATCCTCCTGTACAATCTCTCTTGTTCATCTTCTAATATTGTATTTCTTGAAATGACAAGAGTGTCATGTCCGAAATACTTATTAACTTGTTGATCTGTGGAAACTCAATCCTGTTTTTCTGAAAACTCACAAACTTTTTGTAAAACCTGCAGTGACTTCACTTAGAAGGCCTTAATTTGTCACACTTTTCTAAAAGTTTATGAAGACACGTACATAATTTTCCAACTGGTCCCTAGCATTTGGACACACATTTTCCTAGGTTAGCAAGATAGCTTTTGAAAAATAATTAGCTGTATTTAAAACTATATTCATTCATTTGTGGTTATCTTTCTGCTATGTAAACAACTTAGGTCTCTTAATATGTCTTTCATATCTGTGGGTTCTTTTTTTTTTTTTTTTAATTTTTTTACACCTGAGAAGTTGAAAACAGAGGGTTTTCCTCTTTACACTTTTCAATCAGCTTATTTAATATAATAGTGACCTGGCTCCACCCTTCCACTCTCAACAACTATATGCCATAAGGTAACATATATGAACTTTGTTTTTTTAAACTAAACAAATATTATATCCTAAAAAATTACCTTCATCCATGGTAATCAGTCTGTTTCTCAGGGCCAGTGTTTTCACAGAGATGAGATTAACTTCTGGTATTTTCTGAAAGCCTCCCACACTGTGTACATAAATATTTAACCTGCAAAAAATGCAAGAGCTTCATTAGGTAACAAGATACCTGTAAAAAGTAAAATGAGAGACACAGATCAAGTTTCTTCTCTCTGATTCCTAGGGTGGGAAATGTTGGTTTTACCAGCAGATTAGAATTCAATAAATGAAACCAAATGCTGTAGAAAGCATAAATATAACTGAAAAAAAAATACAGGCTGATGTTATATATCTGAAACCAAAAATACCCACAAGGGTTATTTTAGAAGTGTTTCATTAGAATATTTTACAAACCTCCACTCTTCCCCATTTGAGCAGAAACAATGTGAAATAGTATACTGTTACATTTCCAGTCGTGATGAAACTGGTAAAGATGCAAGTGGTGTTTTATACAATTTCAGCCTTATTTTCATACAAACTGAGTTACTACATGGTTCCAAATGAAACTGTTGCCACATTAGAGCAAAGTTTACCCTGCTTTTTATGATTGCTTCACATACGTGTATGGCCATTTTCCTTCTTTCATAATTAAAGGTAAAACCCCTACTCTTTCATCATTGCCAATACCATTGTGCTGTGACTGGCCTCAGCTGAGATAGGCAGATTATTTTGATCTGCAAATCAAATATGCTGTTCTCTTGGAATAACTCCAGGCACAAAACTTCTGATATATTCCTATATTATTATGAACAATACAGCAGCAGAAACTGGGAGAAGCAAGTATTATTCCACAGTTGCAAAAGCAAATACAGAATGAAGTGTTTGCAGGCTGGTGTGATCCACCCTCGGCAGGTGAGAACAGTGGCTCAGAATTTCTACCTCACAGCAATTGTTCTGCACTCCACCCTTATGTCAAAAAGGATTAAAAACAGGAACTTGCCTTTAGATTGTAGTCCAAAAGGAAGGCTTTTGGTATCACTAACTCAACTAGCAGTTTTGCTGTGGGTTTATAGGAAGCAGCTTCATTGTGAATCTTCGTACAAATAATTGACAACTAACTTAATTTTGAAGACTATTTTCTCTAGTATGCTATTTTGAATATGTTATAGCTTCACTGGGAGGCAAAGAATATAGCATGATATGAGACCTAGATAAAAGGCTTCTCTGAGAGAGCACTTTTCTTATAAAAAAGGAACCCTTTTGTGATTTTTCTTCTTATGATAACAAAAATATAAAGGGGTGCTTTTTTCTTCCCCCATCCTTTCCTCTTACCCCATCAGGAAAAAAAGAATAAGGAATAGAAAAGGAGAAAAAGAAATGGGAAAAATCAACCATCTTAACAACTGAGGGTGGTGGATTTTAGATATTCACAACCTTTTATTTTATAAAATTAAAAACATATTTGACAGGTTATGTATCCAAATCTTTTTACAGTAATAAAATTATATATGACATATGATTAGCACTACAACTATTGCTAAAAGAAGAAACTGGCAAAACAAAAAAAATTACTGGACTTCAAGTTGTATTTAAATAAGATATTTTAGGTTCCTACTTCAATTTTTTAATATTCACTGTAATGTTTACTGCTTTGTTTAATCTTTTAAGGAATGTGTAGTAGTCCTAGTCTTGAACTATAATGTGACTATGCTAGCTATTAAACAAACATAATAAAACAGATTAGTAGTGCTACATATATCTTAAGGCTGTTTCTTTCAGTACTTTTGTTCTGATTGGTATTCTTGCTAATTTTACACTAAGAAGAATCCCTACCTGACAAACCTTCTTTACATTTTTATATAAAACACCCTTCACAAAAAGCCTGTAGTAATCAGTTACACTTAATGCCTTTTTTTAAAATCAACATCATTGGGACTCACTATTCCATTCTTGTCTCTGGTATTTTCTCATCCATAATACTTCATGCATAATTATGTGAAGATAAATCTCTTTGTGTATTCCCGTTTACTTTGATTCTCTTTAGAACCTTGTAGCAGCTCCGGGGAGAGATAATTTATTGTACTATAGAATTGGGCCACATTTCAAATGTCACATCTGCACCTTTCTCTGAGGAAATGAAGATGCAAATCTCAGCTCTGAGTTTTGTATCTTTAGGCAGTTCTATAATGGGACAAATTACAACAAATACAAACGTACCCTTAAGTTTCTTCTCTTTGAAATAGTAACAAGCTTAAACTCTTTAAAATTTCTCATTAATAACCGTGGCTTGCACTATGCCACCCACTGTGTCCTGGTGGTATTTCTTCCCAAACAGCAACAGTCTTGGGACAATCCAACCTAGGGTAAAACTGAAACAAAAAAATAGTTTTCTGAGGTTTTAGCTGGAAATGTAACAAGGAATTCCTATTCAACGTCACAATACAGAAATCTGTAGGAAATCTCCTGGATATAAATTATATTACTGAATGTCAACAACAAAATTATATTTAAATTGAGGAAAAAACATATAAAATGGAGAAGGCAAAAAAAAGTACATTTTCAAATGGAATACTGCAGTTTAGATAATTTGCTATGGGTATTTTGTTTTTGTGAAGGTTTGAGGTAAAAGCACATGAAGAGTTTCATTTTTTTCTGAGATGAAACTGCTCTAATGTTCCGTAGAAGTAGATCAGTTTTGCAATCACTGACTAACTGAGAATTAGTTCTGTCTCCTAATTTTGGCAGGTAAGCTGTTGAGTGAAATAGTAACAGTCAAGCTGTCTCAAACAAATTTTCCTAAGCACAAAACCCCCCTATTGTTAATGGAAGCAAGGTATTACAAGAGCAAATGGAATGTACAGTTTCCTCAATTTTTTATGACTGTTCTTACCACACCCTGAATGTAGACAATGAGCAAAACATGATTTACTATTATTCACTTATTATGTGATTCCTGTTTCTGCATGGTAGTGGGACCCAAGACAGGGCTGTGCCACTCCGAACAAATATCAGCTTGACTGAAGGGACTCTGAAGCTTCAGAGTATGTTACTTGCTCCTCATCGTAAATAAGGAATAAGATATGGTTTATTGTTTAACCTGGGCATTTTTTGTCAATCGATCTGCTCACTGGTATAATTCAACATACAGAAACAACCAAGGCAGCACAGTTTGCTAAGGAGATATTTGTAAATATACTCATATATTTATAATATTTATTTATAAACTTTTTAATTTTCTTTAAGAGAAAAAGAGACGCACAAGAAATGGCAGTAGATGTAAAGCTACTTTGAAGGATCTAAGCAATGTCAGAATGTCAAATAAACTGGGAAATCCTAGATGGCTAAATTTAACCTCCTTATTGCAATGGCACAGGTGATTCATCTGCTGATTAACTTTTTGCTAGTTAGTGCTGTCTCTTCTTTCTTTGAAGTTAAGACAACATAATTCTGGAGCAGGGTTCAGTCCCTTGTAAATCACAGAACTGCTCATCCTACTTCTTGGTCTCAATGGAAGACACTGCCCAGTTCCACTCATCCTAAGACAAGTTGTGACACATCAGCACCTCTCCTGGGTTTACTATTTGGTTGGGGGTTTTGTTCTTGTTTTTTGTTTTGTTTTGTTGCTGTTGTTTTGGTTTTGTTGTTTTGGTCAGTTGGTTGGTTGGTTTTGATTGGAGGTTTATTGTTTGGTTTCAGGTTTTTTTGGTTTGGTTTGGTTTTTGTTTCTGCGTTGTTTTTATTTTTTTTTCCATCAAGACTTTTCTCTGTCAAGGGCACTGACCTTTCCACAGCATTAATAATACAGTTCAATTGTTTAAAGAAGCACTCTGTCAATTGTGTTCCCTTCCCTTGCATGTCACTTCTGTTACTATTTACACTTTCTGATCAGCGTTACACACTTCGCAGAAAATAAAAATCTTATGCATTCCGAATTTGTCTTGTACCCTTAGTACTTTCACCTGAATGTGCACTAAGTTATCTCTTCCACAGTGATTTACTATTTTTGTCCAAGCTGTATCATCATACAGGTCTGTTTTGCTCTACTGCAATTTGGAGGAAGATTTGTGTAACCAGGGTTTGTTTGCAAAGTTTTTTCCTAGAGGCTTCCTAGCAGGTACAGATTTTCCACATACAAGTAACGTTGGCATACAACCATAGTGGAGTCAGGGTTTATGACTGGAAGGCAGGCTGACAAGTTCAAAAGCTTCTGGAAGTGTTTCTCAGTTTGTGCCTGTAAGACTCCGGGCTTCAAGCTACAAGTTCACCAAAGGGGGTTTATTTCAAAAATATACAAGGCTCCAAAAATTTGCCCACCAAATTTGTTAGAAGAGACTTCAGTTCTTTTAAAACCTTAAAAGAGAGTGTAAAGGAGAAATGTTGCACACGTTTTTTCTGGAGGTACTTTTACTGACAAACTTTAGAAAATAAGGGAACTCGGCAAAAGTTTAAAGAGCAATATTCGACCAAAATAAAACATCCCACAAAGCATTGACTTAGCACGTTCTAACCCATTCAACTCAGTGAAATCCAACAAATCAAGCTTTAAGTTACCCAAAATACTAAGAGAGGAGATTAGGAGAAGAACAAGTAAAGAAAGAGAGAGAGAGAGAAAGAGAATTATTACTACCACCCCTAGATCCAACATATCTATCTACCAGGAGTCCAGAAACATAGTGGGGTCCAAACAACATGGAGAGCACATGTTGCTGGTTTTATTTGCTCTGTCCCCCCCTGTGCTCACACCACCCCACCCCCAGGTAGGATTTCCAACCCACTGGCCATTCTGGAGCTCTGGGTCAGGGTGAGGGGCAGTGCTCCTGGTGTGCCTGCCAGTGTGGAGCTGGGTTAGGGGCTCTGGGGTGTGAAGGGCAGTGCTCCCAGGCTGCCCAAAGAGTCTCCAAGGGTCTGGGGCATGGGACAGGGCATCACCTCACTTTCGTGAAATTCGACCTGTCCTTCCCCCTCCATGCACACTGACTTGAGTTGGTCTGAGCCAATAATTAATATAATAATCCAGTGTCTCACAGTATCCCTAAGATGAATTTCTGGTTCCACTAAAATGAGAATTTGATCTCATTTAAACTGAATGGGATTTCTAATTCCCAAAATGGTTACCTTGGTATGATTTTACATGCAGCTATTCTGCCTGTTTTTAGTAGGGCATGGGCTATATTTATTTCTCTATGTAGGGGGTTGTTCACTAACGTTTTGTGTCTTCTGGACAGCCAACCTTTGTTTTACCATGAGACTCAGAGTATCCCTTTAACCTTCTAAAAATCTCTGGAGCTACAGAATAGGTATTTATTGCAACTAAGCGAGCAGTAAGTAGTAGACCTAATTACAGAAGTAGGTGTATGTTTGATTAATGCATGGAATTCCTGTTGCCTGGGAATTTTTGCCAATTCAGTATTTCATGAGGCAAGAACAAAATGCTGGCAAATCTATTATGAAGACAGAGGTCTTAAATATTCTGTGCATTGCAAAAGCAAATTCAGCTAATCCTACCTAGAATTTTCCTCAAAAATATTTATTAATTATTTTGAATCAGCATCAAGACACAAAAGCATTTTGTCCGATCTTTTCCCTATTTACAAGCTTGCAAAGAGGTCCACAGCTGAAACATGATCTGATTGGTAAATAACACACTAATGAAAATAAATCCTTTAACAGAGAAGCCATAAAAGATATTACACAATTTTGATTGTGTCTTATTGTGTCCAGTGAATATATTTTGGTTTTTTAAGCATGAAACTAGAA
Organism: Pipra filicauda; assembly: GCF_003945595.2. Lineage (NCBI taxonomy): Eukaryota > Metazoa > Chordata > Aves > Passeriformes > Pipridae > Pipra > Pipra filicauda. The sequence continues at coordinate 1,809,065 of NW_024104509.1, read as the reverse complement.
AAGTTCTGTGTCTAGATTTGAGGCTCTGTGTCATCCGGTCCATAGTATAGGATCACAGGGATACCAATGACTACAACTCGACCCTAGATGGACTGACTAGAACCATGTATACCAGGTGCAAATGAAGACAGTGTAGCTGTTCTCACTGAATTTGAAATCTAATCTGCTGTAATGTCAAAGGAATAGATGAAGGTCTGAGGCACTGTAACTCAATATGCAGGAAAGATATTTTTCTGAATAATGTTAACTGAGATATGTTTCTTAAAACAGGGTTTATATAGGTATTGGCAAATATGTATCAGTAAAAGTACTGTGTTCTTTCTGGAATGCCTTCTTCGAACTATTACTGTCTTGGGTAAAACCATTGTAACTTATACACAGTCTTAGATCTGTATCACCTATATCACTTCTTTGTTGCTTGAAACTTGAGTACAGCTGCTACATTGCAAGTCCTGGCTGCTAAGGAAATGGAGTAATGTTTCTCCGTAGTTTTTTAGGATGTGGATAAAAGGTACTGAAGATAATTGAAGTCACAGGGTGTAAGAGATGAAAGGCACAGATTCCAGGTAGCTCTGGCTTGATATCAGATGGCTCAAAATGGATAACTATCCTGGTGTGAAACAGGCAGAGCTCTGATTTATGACTTATTGCCTGACAGTACTCTCAGGAGCTCTTTCAGGATAAAGCTATTTCATAACAATGTGATTTGTTAGCATCAATTTTAACTTAAAGTTTGTCTCATATGTAATCTGAAGGCCATTTGTAAACTGGGGGTTTCGGCTGAGTGTAGGTAGAGTGGTCATCTCCCCAGTTCCCTCAGATTTAAGTCTTCTTTAAGGCAATTTGGATAGAATTAACACAGAGCTACAACAGGGTTGGCAGCAGCCTCTGAAATAGATGTAATGGCTGCTATGTTTCTCTCAAACTCCAAGAAAATTTCTGACTCAATGTACTATTATTTTGTGTAGGCTTGGGGAAATTCTGTCTCCCCACTTGAGCTGTTATCACTGGCCTCAAAAGAAATATTTAGCATGGTCATATCTGACAGTTTACAAAAAGGAACCTTTATTTTTTGTCTCATATGAGAAATTTGAACACTATGACAGTGTCTGCATGCTTTGCCACTTCTGAATAACTAATGCCAGGTCAACAATACACAGACTGTTACAGCTTTATGAAGCAAATGATGGAGTAACAGTTAAAAACTTAACAATAAACAATTGTTAAGAGTTCCATCCAATTAAATTGCATTTTTTAAGTGTCAGCATTTTACACAATAAGGCACTCTAGCACAGATGGTGACTCAGTCCAGCTCCAGGAAGATGATGAATCAACATCTGCCCGCCCATTAAGAAGGAGGAAAAGCAAATGCAAACAGCTTTTGCAATGAGTTGTAGCACAATGGAAACACAGACCTTAAAGAAAATACAATGAATTAAAAAAGAAACACAACAAACAAGAAACAAAAATCGGGAGATGAAAAATTACTATGAAGAAAATTAGATAATAGTCTAATTATGGAGAAACTATATTAGAAAAAAGAGTCGACATCAAGGAGTGTCTAACTTGTAGCACACTGATTCCCTCCCTTAGATACATTCATTAATAGACAAGGGAAACAGTTCCAGAAAAAGAGTGTAAACAGAGTTTTGGCCAACACTTCACACAAGTGAAATAAGACTGGTAAAATCATTCTGATAGTTGGGAGTGCAGGAGTAATCTGAACATCACACATGATAATTAAATAAACCTAAACACAACCTGACAGCTTGCTCACAATATCACTGTCAGTTGGTAGGCCCCTTCAATTATTCAGTTTATGCAAATATCTGAAATACTTTTGTAAAATAATATATGAAATGTATGGGGAAATGGGAAATAAAGTGCAGGTGGAAATTGATGTCAGAGAGTTGCATGGGCTGGGTGCTCCCTGGGGGCTGGCAGGGGTTCCCATGAGAGTCAGCAAGGCCCCTCCTACCCCAGGACTGGGGTGGTCGGCCACTGTCGCCTTCAGCCCTCCTGGAGGCTCTCCCCTTACCCTGGTTGGAAGGGGACTTCCTTGACTGTGATGATCCTGCGCCAGATTATCCCCAGCACCTGCAACCAAACCCTATGGGCAGTACATGTTAGGGCCCAGCCATTTATACAGAGCTATTTTAAACAGAGGAAGGGTTAAGCTATGCTGGAATGCACATGTAATGTGTTACATTTGAGAAATTTGTGAGGGTCCCCTCTAATAATAAACATCAGTCTGTTCCCCTTCTTCCTTATCTATCTATCTACAGGCAAGGTGCTGTGCTGGACATGTTCTGTAAAACGTCTTTGGCTGGGTTGGTGAGGAAGTGCTTGCAGAAAACCACTTCTAGCAAGCTGGGATACACCCTCAGCTTGTGCAAACCACTCTCACTTTGATCTTCAGAGTCTAATCTGATTGTTTCAACCTCTTTCTAGTTATGCAGGTGCCAGTTATTGCCATTCTATTAAGCCTGCCATTTTCCAGGTGTTTCTTTTCAAGAAAAAAAAAAGGGGGGATTTATATTAAGTATTAGACCTCTTTTATTCCTGGGCCATTTCTGCCATGGGCCCATGTGCAGAAGAAGCAGAGCTAATAGCCACCAGAGCTCAGTGAATTGAGGAAGCTGCATTGACTCCTCACTCTTTTTTATCTAAAAGTTGCAATGAGCAAAGATATATCTTAATATATTCACTTTGTACTGGTATCAGACATGTCATAATGTGAAGGGAGTAACTCAAATTTAGTTTTCTTAACATTTAATCATACAATCCCGAAAGATTTATGGCAATTTATTACAGTGAGGGATGGGACCACGGCAGGGGAGGAGAGCTACCACAGCATGCTTATTTGCTGTCTTTTCCTCTCTGAAATCTGCACATGCTTTCTCCAGCACATAGTTTCACAATGACTTTTTCCGTGTGGTTCTCTGTTTTGGGCAGCACCCAGATAGCTGCTGCAGATGATTTCTGCCGCTGTGGAAACACTCTGGTTGCTGGGTGGAGTCTCCCTCACAGGCTATAAAAGCATTGAGAACACTGCTCCTTTATTCCTGACTGTGCAGCCCTGCAAGGCAGTGTTTGTGAGGAGGAAGGTAGGTTTTTGTAGTCCATTACTGCTCTCTGTAAACCTGACACGCTCTAAGAATCCTATGTTGAATTTGTCAAGTGATCTGGCGCAAATTTTCTGTGGGTTGGAATTGCTGGCAAAGGAAAAGATGGATGTGGGGAGGAGAAGTTCTTTCAGTTTTGAAATATTTTATGGCAGGGTTTGGACAATTATTGCTTTTATTTAATGGAATTAAATAAAGGGAATTAAAAAAAGCTTAAAAGTTTAAAAGGAAATGTATTTGAAGTTGACCATTTCAATACTTTCTCTTTGCCTTTGTAGTAGGTTGCTCTAGAAATCTACAGTAAAACTGGAGGTCCTAGAAAACTACTATTCTTTGTATGGAAACTTAAAATATAGATACAGCTGTTATTACTTCAACAACAGTTTGTTGCTTTGGGACCGTAGAGGAGTCTTTGCTCATTAAAATGATGAAGATGAAATCTTTAGAAATCAAATCAAACCAATCTTTTAGAAGCATAAGAGCAAAATCCTGGTTTTATGACTAAGAACATAGGTAAAGCCACGTAAGTGCTCTGTCATCTGTGGTTTGTTCTGCTAAATCTTTCCACAGAACTTTACAAGGATGAGATTGTTTTTCTCTCTGATGTTTTCATATTCAGCAGAATTTCCAATGCAAAATGAATTATTGCCTGTTTTTCTGATAGGGTGTCATGACTATAATTTAGAGCAAGATCTTGGTCTCTAGCCTTGGACAGTAACTGGAGATGTATCTGACATGGTTCATGATATGGTTAAATAAGCATAGATAAATGCTGCTGTTTGACACAAACCGTAGTGTAAAAGTTTAGTTTGTGTCTTTAAATATTTTCAGTAGAGTACGTTCTCAAAACTTTCAAAAATTCAGATATGTCCAGTTCAAGGGTGCCTCTTTTAGGGACTAAGAGCCAGACAGAAAGCAGCATTGCAATAATTTTTGTGAAACAACAGTTAGAGCTTTCAGTCTGTTTGATTTTTGAAGCCAGTTGCAATGTTGATCATTCCAATTGGGAATGATAAAATGCATAAAAATCACAATATTTTTCAAAATGAGATATTTTAAGTTCGTGATCCTTTTTCCTTTCAAACAGGACGTCTACTGATTCCAGATTGGAAAGTGGGACACCTGGACAGGACAATATTTTGTTAAATAGAATAACTCTCAAATAGTTATCTGGTATGGAGTAACCAGAAAGGAGCATCATGCTTTACCATGTCAACTTCTGTTTGTATCACTCAGTAGGCACATGCTTTTTCTTCTCCCTGTTTATAATCTATGTCCTGAGCGTAAAAGCAGACAAAAAATATGACAGCCATCAGTCCTTTCAGTCTTTTTGATACTAAATTAAAATAATATTTGGGCTGAATGTATCTGTCCTGGATCTAGGTACTGTTTACATGAACTGTTTGCATTTAGAGTGGCGTGAGTCAAAGCATTTGGAAAGACCTCGTCAGGGAGCTGGCTGTCTTCCTAGATTCCAATCTTCTTTTTTCTTATTAGACACACAAAGCAGAAGAGTTTTATATGTAAGTTAGTTTCTTATCTTTCCAAGCCAATTCAGTCTAAGGTTTTTAGCTCCTCTCAAAAGCCATTGCCTACTTTGACTTCTATTAAAATTGTTTACTAGACAGAAATAGATGGATCTGCGGGCTAAAATATCTTTATTTAAAAAGAAAAAAAACCTCAATCTTAGTTCTTAAGGCAGAGATTTTTTTTATGTATAAATTAAATTAGAAAATACATAAAGGTTTAGAAGCTTAATAAACAGTGTAGTATGACAGGCTTCTGCTCTAGCCAACCCCAAGAGCAGCAAAATCCCTAGAGCTGGGTGTGAGGGATGGGTGTGGGGATACGCAGAAAACATGGATACATTCCTGAAACCAGCTCTCTCTGTGAGAGAGATAACTTCTGTGTTATTTTATCAACCAAAACACAGTTTTGTTCCCTCTTCTTCTTAGAGGTGGTGTGAGAATTAATCTTGTTTCTTAGTTTTAAATGGTTGTACGCTCTGTGAATCCACATGTCAACACATGTCGGTATTGATGACTCAGTGCACCCAGTATGGAGATTTGTAAATGTTTTCATCCTGCTGCATATGGTTTTTGTGTGTTCTGTTATAAAATGTAGCAGAACCTCAGGTACGATACCATTTCATCTGCCCTCATTAAGTTCTGTCAATACAAGAAGGGTGTAGGAGTCGCTCTAACAGCTTGATAACAGTGTTCTTGTGATAACAGTGTAAGTGTGCTTTTCTGATCCTGAACAAATGACACATTATAAAAGTTAGTCCTTAAAACTTACACAATATTCTGACCATTGTTTGCCCAGCTAAGACCTACTCTAAATACCATACAAATACAGATTTGGAATCAGTTTCAGGTTTTCTGGCAGCACAGGCAGAGCTGAATTTTGTGCCCTTGGGGCTGAAGGAAGGGCACAAAAGCAAGAGTTTTCTGGGGAAGGCGGAATATAGGTGGTTCCTGCCTCAGAGAGGGGAGGTAAGGAGAGCTTAAGGCAGGCTGTGGGAGGTAGCTGTTCCTTTGCTGTCTGCAGAACATGGAAGTAAGCTGTACAGTTTTGCTATGAGGCAAAAAAACCAGCTGGACTGTAGCTACGTAGCTTGGTCCTAAATGTGTGTTGCTTTAACAGACTGGTCTCTGCCCTTCCTGTAGGACCTACAGCATGTGTTAGCAGTATAATCAACATTATTTTTTATATCTGTATGTATAATCTACATTACATAATCTGTACTACAAGACTGCAAATAGAATTTTGTCTCTTCACATTAGATTCAAAATTAGTCTGGCTTACTCAGCAACATTAGTTTATTGTTTGTATGTATGCTTTAAAACCAAGCCTTCCCTAGACTTTGCTGTGGAAGAGTGTTTTGAAAAAAAAATTCTTTTGAATAACTCTATTTGATAAACTGTTGGTTCCTCCTTTCTGTTCACTCACTATTTCAGTTAACAAACAGAGAATTTCTCACCACCTATTTCACAACCGATAGGTTGCGTGAAGCAACCTGTTAATTATTTTTGAGTGCTCAATGTAACATCACAACTCATATTTTTTTCCCATTCTGCATAGTTACTTATGAAAAAGCTGGATGGATTTTCTTTACAAGTGGTAAAAAGCACAGTTATGCTTTTTTATCTCTTCTTAAATGCATAAAGCTCTATTATTATGTAGAAATTGTAGGAAATATGTAAGAAAAAAGAACAATGTATAGGAAAATATCCACTTTTACACATCTTCCTTAGAAAGGATCTAGTCCAAGAAATCCCATGAGAATATGTTTAACAAGGGAATATCTTTTGTCCTGACGTGATACACAAGAACTCCAGCCTCAGTAAACGATCAGATGAGAATATTTGTCTACCACTGAATTTGAAAATAATTAAATACTCAGCAAGCTAAATGGGTATAGCTGATAGAGAAAGACAGACTAATTGGGTTCTGGTAACTTCCCTTTTTAAGTCAATTCTAATCCTAAGGTACTGTTAATAAGCAATTAGTCCAACTAATTTAAAACTTCTGCAAGTAACTAAGAGTATGGGGGTGAGCAAGCAGCTGTGGAGCATCGCATCCCCTGCCAAACATCAAAGTCCCCTGTTTCCAACAGCACAGGTCAGTTACGACTTGGGAAACTAACCGCTGCATGTCATAGTTCTAGAGAAAGGACTTTGAGAGTGGGAAACCTTGAGTTTCACTGGTGCTGAAAATGATGAAAAATTAAAATTTGATGCGTCTCTTTCCAGAAACTCAGTCAACATGGCTATGGTATCAGAATTTCTCAAGCAGGCATGGTTCATAGAAAATCAGGAGCAGGAATGTATTGTAAGTATTATCAGCTTTCGAGAGTATAATGCTTGTTTTTCTGTAGTCTTACAAGTGATTTAAAGGCACAGACCACCAAAAGCTTTGCATACATGCAAAGGGAGGAAAAACAATGGCAAAACTTCAATGGATTAGAACTGGAACTCAGTTTTATTGCAATGTATAATGCAATAACTGAGGAAGTCTGCTATCAGATAATCAGAAAAAATTACTCTTATTTGTACATATTATCTAGTTATCGATTCCTAAGCAAAACTAGTTACTGTAATGAAACTGTAATTCCCAGTGGCCAGTCACTGATTCACTCAAATTGGCCTCTTTGAAGTAGTAATCTGTTGCTGGCATGTGTGAATGTGTAAGAACATGTTCAGATGATGTACATGAAAATCAGGGACCCTTACGCTGAGGTACAGGAAGCCGGGAGCTGGAACCCAGGAATGTAGAGGAGGAAGTAAAGTCATTAATACATGTCCTAGTTATCATATCATCTCATGCTTATGCTTGAAAGAGCCACATTATGTAATAAAACATCTCAGACAATAACTACTGATACAGATTAGAAGGGAGGAATATGGTGGTGAGAAGTTTAGAGTTACTTCACTAGGATGATACGGAGAAGCTTTCTGATAATGAGGTTAAGATACTGAAATGACTCAGCAAGGGCAAAGCAGTACACTGCGAAGTCACAAGAGTTCCCTAAAGAACTGAAAAGAAATATAGGAGAAATATAGAAGAAATTTCTGTAAATAAATTTTCTGCTCTAGGCCTTTGTGGATTTTGTAATATTGCCTCCACAACATTTTGTGTGTAAAATTTTGACTTCACCATCCTATCCCCATTTCACTCCCAGGGTCCTGAGACATTCTTGGTTGTGGTGATTACAGGCAGTTTTTTATTGCTGGTAGATAAGTTTGTCATGGAAACCACTATACAAACTTGTTGAGGATGAGAAACAGGTAGCAAAACAGTTCCATTCCTTTGTTGACTTATCATGCAAGTCTCAACGCTGTTTTGAAATGTATGCAAGAGACTTTTAAATATGCAATCTGACTGCTCTCTTATGACTCCTAGTGATAAAATTGTGTAGGGAGATGAACATCTAACAGATGTTAGAAGTGTACAAAATTCAATACAGAGTGTTGTGTGTAAAACATGTATCCATAAGACCTTGCCATTTCTCTTGTGGTGTTTAATTTTAATGGCAAAGGATTAAAAAAAATTAAAATAACAGTTTTTGAAACAAGAGAAAGAGTACAGGTGACTCTGAAAAGTCTAGCTAAACTGATTTTGTTTTCTAATGAAAAAATCTCGCTATACATCAGAACAATGGGAATTTTACGTAAATTTTTCATCCAAGAATCTTGGGGCATCTTGTAACTTCTGAAAAAGAAGAGACATCAGTTAGGTAGCACTATTGAGTTATAGGTCCTACCACTAACATGATTTGTCATGTTGCTGACTTCAGACAAGCCATGTAATCTGTTGTATAATTCCCACAGGCCTTTAGAGGCTGATTAGAGAGTGGCCACCTGGGAGTAGATTCACCAAAGGGGATAAGTAGATAACGCTTTGTACAGAGTGTGGCTTACGTCTTAAGTTTCAAAGTTAGGCAACAGGTCTCCACTTCCTTATAGGATTAGATTTGAATTCTTCTCCCAGATCTTGAATGCAAGAAGTGTTTATAGCCTTAGATATGAGTCATCTGAGAAGACCCTTAATGTGATGCACAGTTTGCATAAGGTGAGCAGATAAATTAGTAACGCTTTAATGGCAGTGCCTGTAGGACTTAACTGTAGTTTTAGAACCTTTAAAATTTGGACATAATTTGCTAATACGACAGTTAAGTGTTTTCCTACACAATCCAACTTAGTCTGAGAAACAGGTCTTCAGGTACCTAACACAATATATGAAGTACTTTCTGTTTAATATATGAGCTGTGAAAGGAATAAATCTGATGCATAGCCATTACTGAATCTGTTTAATTGTCTGGAGTTACAAAATTGTGTGTCCTTCATACTTCTATAATAGACAACCCAAAATGCATACTTTATTTAGGCATCCAAAATTGCTTCTTTGCAAAAATATTCTTTGGAAAGAGCAATTTTTATTTTATTTTTAATTTTATTTTTTATTTCCCCTCTGCAGAAAAGTTCAAAAGGTATCCACGGAGTACAAACATACCCTAATTTTGATCCATCAGCTGATGTTGTTGCTCTGGACAGGGCTATTACTGTAAAAGGTAAGAGGAGTATATATCTTGCTACGCTAAGACTCTTCCTGAGGAAATTTTCAGAATAGCACTGTATAAAATAGCAGAGTAAGAGGCAATGGCAAGCGGGAAGGTGCCTCTGCTTTTCAAGGCTTGACAATACATAAAATTATGCCACTTTCTAAAGTGGCAACTCTTTGATAACCTGATGTTGTATTACAGTTTCAGACCTTAATGCTGCATTAAAGTTCTTGAATATGTTGAAGGAAGGGTTGTAAAAATTTAATTTCTAGAGAAGGAAAAAGTATTATAGCATACCATACTGTTACTTTTTGACTTCATTTCTCTAACATTCCTGCATGAGGCAGTGAATGTGCTGATAATGTAGTGCATTCTTCTGTTGTGCTTCTCTTTTTTAATGAAATTCACATTTGGCACTTCATCTGTACTTTGAAACCTTTTTCAGTTTGACTAAATGAGATTAAATGAATATACCATCTTTTTTTTTAGTTTTTTTGTTATTGTTTTCAGTTTAGTGGAAGTTCTGCACTCAGGACACTTTAAGAATTTCTGTATGAAATTGCAGAAACGTACGTTTTTGATTTCTATAGGAATCTATTTAATTGGTTTCTTTACTACAGCACTAATTATGAGTCCATAATGATTACACTTTCAGTTAAACTTCAGTGACACTTCAGTGTGTCAAGAAATCAAAATATGACAGGAAGCAAATAATAATAAAAATACAATTGGCTAAATGATACATATATTTTGAATAAATTGGGATTTTTGTTGTTTGGTGATTCATAGGTGTGGATGAAGCTACCATCATTGACATCTTGACTAAAAGAACAAATGCTCAGCGTCAGCAGATCAAAGCTGCCTATCAGCAGACTAAAGGAAAGGTAAAGCATTCTAGCCAAGATTATATTTACACTCAGAATATCAATGTTTCTCCTGGGTTAGATGGCATGTATGAATCTAGATAGAATACTGAATTGGATAGGAGAGTTACAGGACCATAATACTGTTCCATAAATATACCACCACTGGTATAGGGCTGGGCCTACAGCTGTCAGTCTTTTCTTACCTCTGAGTGATAAAACTGCTAGTCCCTGGAACCGAGAAGCTTGGAAGTTACTACATGTTTCTATGTGTTTAGATTGCTCTTACTCTTCTCTATTACAGATTTTCTTCAGTTAAACTTGTAACTCTAAATTGAAATTGCAATTTCACAGTTGGCAATACTGAAGTTGCTTAGCATTTTCTTCTTGGAACAGGGATTCCTTCGTGTAATTTTAAAGGCCAAGTCAGAAAATAAGTCTAATATCTTGTTTTAGCCTAGACTTCCTGTTTATGTTCAGGAAAACCTCATTTGTGGTTTTCACAGCTCTCTCCTCCCTTAAAGGAAGCTCCAGCTTTGCAATTATATTTTTAAATTATTATATCAAAATATAACTTTAAAGACATAGGGAGACTAATGATGTTAAACTATCAGATACCCTAGTTCCTGGTACACCATCTAAAGCAGAACAATACTAATTACGGACATAGGGCTTGTTTCTGAAATAATCTCGTTGGTTTAGCTATCTTGACAAAGCAGGTTGATCTTCTCACTCTCACAGCTACAGCTTGGACTCATACATAGTGAACAATAGGGCTGAAATGTTTAATGTAACAAAATAAGAGTACTGGGGATTTTCAGATAGGAGGCAGAATAAATATGATTTTTTTTTTTTTCACTTAAATTTAGGTCAAATTAGAATAACCCATATTTTAATTTCAGGACTTGTGATTTTGTTTATATATGTTCAGAGTTTCCCCTGCAAATTCTGTATCCTTCATGCAATAAGTGGATAAATTTAAATGTTATCCACATAAGCAACTTAGTCATAATTTTAAGAACAATATAGCATTACCTTCTCTTGAAAAACAAGCAGCCTATTTTGAGTCATCTTCTGATGCAGTACATGGGTGAATACAGTTGAACTGCAATGTGTGAAAACACTTCTGAATATTTACTGAAAAACCCTGATGATTTGATTAACATAAAAGTGACAAAAAATTAATGTAGGTCTTCATAATCTTTTTTAGTAGCCAACGGGATGATGTAGACTGAGATTCACTGGAGGTCAGATTAATTTTTGGACTGTAGCTGAACAACAGCTACATCTTTACCATTCATTGGCTTAGTGTGCTTCTTATTCTTCTTGACACAGAGTCTGGAAGAAGCTTTGAAAAAAGTCCTGAAAAGCCACTTAGAAGATGTTGTTGTGGCATTGCTCAAAACTCCAGCTCAGTTTGATGCTGAAGAATTAAGAGCCTCTATGAAGGTAAGACAAAATCTTCAGAGATAAACTTTGTTAAAGAACATAAGTAATTATCAGGGCCTGTAAGTTACACTGGACTTTGATTGCAAAGCTTGTGTATTGGGTTTTTTTAACCTCATTTTGCAAAACAAATCTATACTGGTAATTCAGATTATGGAGCAAGACCCAGTAATCTGTACTGAATTTCAGGTCGGAGGAGACTCTTTTGTGAGAATGAACTCTGCCTTCTAAAAATGGGTTGGTAATATAGTGATAGAGAGCCATAGTGTTTACATACATGTTCACATAAGGGAAAACAAAAAGAGAAGAAGGTATTTTTCTTCATAGATTTTACATTCCTATTTTTATGTGCACTGTTTGGTCCCTTTAGCATTCTTTTGGGTACTAGGATATTAAATGTGATAAAATTTTAATTTCAAAACAGCTGAAATAATGTTTTGTGGAAGCTCAATGTTTTTAATTTTTATTTCTTGTTCCACGTGACGCCTTCAAAGCCAAGTCAGTGATTTGCATTGAATTTCTGTTACAAATTTTAAGTTTGTTCTATTGAATGACATTTCTGAAGATTCAATCACTTTTATTAGGGGCTTGGAACTGATGAAGATACCTTAATTGAGATTCTGGCCTCAAGAAACAACAAAGAGATCAAAGAAGCCAACAGATACTACAAAGAAGGTAATTCAGAGCAAGAAAGAAGTATTAATGGTACAACTCTGCAATAGGCACATTAGAATCACAGCCTCACTTCTTAGTATGAGAGGCAGAGAACATTACAGGAGGCAAATGAAGCTTCACAAAAAATTTGAAGGAGTTGTGGGGGAGGGACGTCATACTGACTTTTTCTGACCTAAGTAGATCCCAGTAGAGAAGGAAAAGGTACATCATCACTGCCAGAACTGTGGGTGTCTCATGGAATGAGTCACACATTTAGATGTTTTTTAGAATGCATGTTAAACTGAGCTGCTTTTCTTCCCTTGTAACTAAACAAGGCTGACTTTTGGAGATATCACTAGACTTGAAAAAAAAAGCTTATTGAGTTAGAAACACAGACAATGTTAGCAGTAGGAGCAACCACTGAACTACAGGAGGAAAATATTTAAAGAAATAAAATGTAGTGTGGTGTCTGTCATATATGTCAAGTTTACTGTGTTGTCTAATTAAATCATGTTTTCAGAGATTATGAGCCAAGTTTTCTGAGACATTTCCACTCAAATAATCTTAGAAGCCCAAATTAATAGCTTGATTTTTCTGGAAAGCGTTTTGGTTTAGTTCAGTACTGGTAAAAACAGACAGAAATAAGAATGAAAAAAAAAAAAGCAGCTCAGAAAAAATCTTGTGTATTTCACAAGCAGAGCCCAAGACAATACTACCCACGAGACCTTAGAGAAGGACATTTTTCATCAGATTTTGGGTTTAACCTCCAATTTCACTGCATATCTTAGAATTTTACAGGATACATTACAAATACACTTCTTCAGTAGGAGCTAAATGAGAGAAAGTATGACAACTGCATTTCTAGTGGGCATATTTAAGTGGGGAATTAAGAAAAGACTGAAAAAGATCCTAGGATGGTTTGGAAAGGACATTTAGAGATTATCTGGCCAACCTAGATGATAACTTCCAAACAAACTACAATTTGATTTCAGTGCTGAAGAGAGATCTGACACAAGACATTATCTCTGACACATCTGGTGACTTTCAGAAGGCTTTGGTTGCTCTAGCCAAGGTATGCTGTGCTTAGGCATTTTGAGTGACATTATCTGTAATAAAAAATAAATATTATCAAGACTATTTTAGAGAGTCATACGATAAATAAAGATTTGGGTAATGTTTATTTCCTTACATTGCTTTTTACTTTCATATCCTAGATCAGTTGTAATTTTTCTTAAACAAAATACAATGAGATTTTATCCTGAATGCATTTTAAAAAACATTATTTTTATTGTAAAACATATTTGTTGTTTATCAGTCATGCTTTTAAGACTTTTTTGGTGCTGTCTTTAAGCACTTGAAAAAACAACAGGCATAATGTCATGCCAATTGACTAGAAATAGAAAAAGCAGAAATACTTACAATTAGAGAAATAAACCTTTTGTCCTGCTGTTAAGGTATGTTTCCAGTACTTAGATAATGGGACAAGGGCAAGGAGTTAACAAGTGGACAAAGCATTTTTTAAATTTATGTTCAAAAGCTGAGTTTAAACACTGGAGCTTCCTGATAAAAATGCATAGATTTTCGAGTACATATATGAAGCCTGTACAAACACAAAAGATTATTTTTTGATATGTCCATGGTTTGGTTTTTCAGTTTTTGCTTCCAAATCAACTTGAAAGAAATCTATTGAATGATCACCAGGGAGCAGATCACAGGTTCTAAGCCTGCAATTTCACATCAAGAAAGAATACTTCCTGTGGATTTTCATGTAGGACTTAAGAAATAAGTTGCTGGTGGCCTTAGAAGTCTGAAATTTGATTGATTACAAATACAACAGCTTTATTCATAGAACGATTGTCATAACTGTAACTATTTCCAGTTATCCATTGATATGACAGTGGTTCTGCAGAACTCTAAAGTGTTGAGCTTTAGTGAACTGAATGATTGTGAGAACCAGTGAAATTTTGTTTATTTCCTTATGTAGGCTGACCGATGTGAAGATTCTCATGTGAATCATGAGCTTGCTGACAATGATGCCAGGGTAAGATCACACTTGATTCTCCACAGAACTTCTGACTTACTTGAGATTACACTGGCTGCACATGTTCTACCTGAATCCTGTACATTGCAGACCAAATAGAGAATGTCATGCAGCAATCTTTTCTGAGGGTATAGTGTTTACATGAAGTAATACTTCACTTACATGAAGTTCATGTAAGCTTCATTATCGGAAGGAAATTAGATCTTCACCCTAATATCTAGCTTCAGAAATGTTTCTGCAAGGCTTCTTCTAGTTCATATAAAGTGTGCAGACCATTTGAAGTACAGGTCAACAAGTGAAGGAATTAGGTCTAATCTTCCTTCCATTTTTAACACAGTTCTTGAATTGAGGGACAAAGGTGTACTTATCTATGTGCATAACTAGCTAGCATACCTTGACCAGTGTGTTAGCCAAAGCTATTGCTTCGGAGTGATAACCTTTCAAAATTATTGGGTAAACTTCACAGTCATTTTCTCATTAATTCTAAAATAAACATCTATTCTTTTCCTTCTTTCTTCCACCATTAGTGGGACTATTATTGTTAAACTCTTGGTAAAACTTAGTAGTCTTTCCTGAGAAATCTGACATCATGGTTACAATTTAAATGTAGATAGACTTTAAACTGATTTTTAAAAATTCCAGAAAAAAAAAAGACCGTGGAGAAATACTGCTTTTATTCCTGGTACATAAAGAGTTTAGTTCTGTCATCAGCCCTAGATATGAAAGTAAATTAATACTCTATCTAAGCTCAAGTTCAGTACTGTTTATCTTTATGTAGAGTGTTGTTGAGTCTTTTTGTGCTGTGTCGCAGTCTTTAATGATTACTTTTAAACGGGGTTGAGGAGGTAAGGAAAGTGAAGGAGACTGGTTTGTTTCTTACTTTCTTGGAAGTAAAAGTCACTCCTGGAAAGACAAGGAGTACTTGGTGCATAACCTTCTCTTGCACATTGGGCCAATTAATAGCAGAGATAATTTGTTAGTATTAAGAATGCCTACCAGTCCTAAACTCCCATGCAGACTGCTGTCATATCATGATAAATGAAAAATAACAATTCAAGAATGAAGTATATCTGTGTGAGCTAGATGATGATCGTAAATTGTCTGAAAGTATGTTTTCTAGCTGCACTGTTTTCTAAGTACTATTATAAGTGAAATACAAAGTATAACTTGACAGAGCTAGAGTGGTCTGAGGTAGGGTAGAGTTTTGTTATGGATTGTGTCAAGGGCTAGGGTTCATTGCTGACAAGCAATGACTCTCAGAAGTACAGTATTCCTGTTTGAGTTTTACTATTCCAATATTGACTTTACTACTTTCTTTTCTTTATGACAGGCCTTGTACGAAGCAGGAGAGAAAAGAAAAGGAACAGATATTAATGTGTTTATTACTATTCTTACTACGAGAAGCTACCCGCATCTTCGAAGTGGTATGTTGAATGAAACTTTGTGCTTTGCTGGCATGGATTTTGCACATGGCCTGCTCATGAATTCGGAGAGGATATAGATTATCAAGATGTGACTCCGGCTGCTACAAAGGTCTTTGTAATTGGAAGAATGCTTGTTGACTAAGGGTGCAGTTGGCAGCTTGGCTGTTCTTTCCGTGGTAGAGATGAACAATATCATTTAGGCTGTTAACAAAACTGTTACCATGAAGTCTCAAATGGCTAGTGATCACAATGCCAAGCAATCAGTGTGACAGAGGTTCTGAATACTCCTCAACATAGTCTTGCTCCTAAGCCACTTTGCCCTAGATAGAGGGTTATCACACAATGTCACAGGCTCTGATAGTCAGTGGACCACTTCTATCTCTACCAATGGGAACATGAACACTTCCATCCTAACAAAATCCCATTCCATATGCAGACTTCAACAGCCCATGAAGTAATACTGCTCTTTACACTGTGCTGTCTGAAGAAAATGAGAAAGATGACTTACAAACAGTCCTCTCCTGCAGCAGAAGAGGCAGAATGAGGCAGAGGCAGTACTGTATTTGCATCTCTATTCACTCAGTTTTCTTCCCTTATTTAGTCTTTCAGAAGTACAGCAAATACAGCAAGCATGACATGAACAAAGTACTGGATTTGGAGCTCAAAGGTGACATTGAGAATTGCCTCACTGCCCTTGGTAAGTGGTTTTGTACATTGCAACCTACTGTATGTACTGACTGAAAACTTAAGTTTTACTTTTGCTATACTTTCTCTGATCAGAAACTCTTCTGGACTTGCCCTGCTTCACTGAGAAACTTCCTAAGTAAAAAAAAAATAAAAATCTAATCCAATCATAGTGATTTAAATAACTTATCTAAAATTAATTAACCTGTCTGCTGATGAATTACTAGAAATACCTCTCCTGATATATGAGATGATCTTTTAAAGATAACAGATGAATTGTCAACATAAAAAAACCTTTATAAGAAGTCACTATGCCAAAAACAACAAGAACAACTTGTGTAGAAAACCCAATAGTTTTAAACTTGTCTTCAACCAAACCCACTCTTCTCCAAGTTTTGTGAAAACACTTTTAATGTATGACTATTAAAAATATAACAAATTTCCTTCTGTGGTTGTGTTCAAGAAAATATTCATATAAAGCTAGTGACGGTTCTTCATGACCAATAAGGTGAGGCAGGGACTGATTCTAACAAGTGGACCAGACATGGAATCAGGAGCCAGGCACCTGTTTTGTTCTCAGCTTTTATATCACATAATATTTTTTATCAAGAATATTTTGAATAAAAGAATTATTTCCATCAGATACTTCTTAATATCAAAAGTGTAAGGCAAGTACTTACCATAACTTGGTTTGCAAAACATCAGATCATAACCTTCAGCTCTTCTGTAGAAGACATAAATGTTTTCACCTTTTTCTTCTCTTCTTCCTTAATTTTGTGGCAGTAAACTCGGGAGAACACTCTTGTCTTTATAGTAACTGAATTCCCTGACTGACTTGTTTTCTGAATAGACAGAGGAAAGGAACTGCTCCTTCTCCTATATTTTTGAGACAGGTAACAAAGAAGTACATAAATAGGATGTGCTGGTAGGAACAATGAGACTGTTTTTAAAGTGTTCTTTTGCCAGACTTTTGTCTTCTGTTACTTCTTACATGTAGAACAGAAGTGACATTATCTCACTGCTTCATTACAGTGAAGTGTGCCACAAGCAAGCCGGCTTTCTTTGCTGAAAAACTCCATTTGGCGATGAAGGTAACCTAAAGAACGAACTTCTCTTTGTAAACATGAGGTGCTTTATAAGCTGAAAAATAACAAGCTGGCTAGAGCTCTCTAAGCTCTTCGTGTGATAGAAAAAGACTGTGGAAGGAAATTCAGTGTATTTTGTTCATTCCTCTTCCTGCCTTTGAAACCTGAGAGTCTTTCCATAGGAGGAGCTGTCTGTGTGCTGCAGTGTGTTCAGGAGTGCGTCTATCCATCCACACATATCTTTCACAGTCAACAGTAACAGAAAGCTGACTGGAAATTTTCTTACTTGTGAAACCACAAAAATATTAGTGAGAAGGAAATAGGAGAGCAATTACAGAGCACGAACCTTGTGAAAGTCTAATATTTGATGAGACATCCATGATCCTTCTGGCAAATCTGGAACCCAAGTTGAGTGAGGCAGCTGGAGACTGTGAAACAGTCTAGTATGCAGGTATTGTCACAAATCTTGTGACTTGTTTAGGAACAGTATGTGAAAAATTGAGTGAAACATTATGAAGATACGGATCATTGCACTGTTAAAAAAATAATGAAAAGAGACAGTGAACTCTGTTGTCTCTGATGTCTAGCAAGCACTGTGAAGGAGATGACTCTTTTCAAGAAATAGATAAAAGAAATATGTAAAAAAAATTCAGGGTGGAGGTAGACTGTTAGAAGTGAATTGTGCTCATAGGGAACAGAAGGCAGATATGAGAGGTCTCCATTATGCTTTAAGGAAAAGGATGTGGGATTTGTTCACCTGCAAAGAAGTCTAATGGATTAACACACAAAACTTGATTAAAGATGTTTCAATGACATAAGTAGTATCATTCTTTTCCATTTTTTTTTCTTTTTTCCTCCTTTCTTTTTTTCTTTTAACAGGGTGCTGGGACACGCCACAAAGACCTCATCAGAATCATGGTTTCACGCCATGAAGTGGATATGAATGAGATCAAAGGCTATTACAAGAGGCTGTATGGCATCTCTCTCCGCCAAGCCATTATGGTAGGTTTTCTCTCAAGTGACATACAAAATGCAAAACAACCAGAGGATTTTTGAAGTCCAGTGAAGGTTTGTTAACTCTTCTGCTCCTCAGTCACCAATTCATCCTGAGTATCTCATTGTAACTGAGTAACTCATGTTTCCAATGGTCCACATGGTGGTAGAACTAATTCCTTTTCTGAGTCCATTTTTTTGTCAGAAAAGGGATAGTACTTTGTTAGTAACGATACATATCTCAGGATATCATCTTTCAATAGAAGCCAAGAGCTGAATGGAGATTACAATATCCCCAAGTTCCTGTATTTAGGCAGACATAAAGTACCTTGGCAGGAGAGTGGAGATGATTGCCCTGACAGCTCTATGGGAGACATTTGACGAAACTGGCTACTGAGTTTTAGCATTTGAGGTACTCCTCCAAATGCATGTTAACTTTTATTAATATTTATTTGGCCTGCTTTCCAGATGACCTAAGTAAATGAGTTAAACTAACAAAAATATTTTCTCAAAAGAGACTGACTACCCAATGTATTTTCTGGAAAATTTAACCAGTGAGGGACTTGATGAAAGCTAAACTTGGAAAAGGGTAGAGCATCTTTTTGGAAGCTAGTAGTGCAGACAAAAAAAAAAAAAATCTTGATTGGAGTAGAAACCTACTCTCTACACGTATCAAAATACCTTGTGGATTTTTATTGGTGTCTGCTACTTTTTCAGTTAGGTACCAAAGGTTACTTTTATTCTTCCCTCGTGAATGTGGGTGAACTGTAATTTGCTATGTAAGTACATCACCTCGTCATGTCCTAGAGTGATAATTGCATCCAAATGTCTTGAAGCATAGCAAGGCTACACTAAACAGTTCATATGTCTCTGAAAAGTAGATTCAATTTAGAGAAAACAAAGCACGTGATAATTACACTGCATACTTAATGCATAATATCCATTTTTACCAAGCTGAATATCCCATGGTGGATAGAGTATTTCTGCACTATTAACCTTTGTTTGAGATACTCCTAGACACAATGCGTATAGTGTTTTAATATTAATGAACATTGGACGTCACTGGTCAAGGAAGAACTTTCACTATATTTAGAGAAGAAAAGCTTATGCTCCTGGGTGTCTAGAACTCTCCTGTGCTTCTCTTCTTTATTTTTGCCATTAAATCTCCTGGCCTTTTGTACTGAATCTGGCTGAGTTCATTTCCCCATAGTAGCCCTCACAGTGCTGTGCTTTGCATTGGTAGCTAGAAGGGTGTTGATCACACCAGTGTTTTGTCTGCTGCTGAGCACAGCATTAGCACTGTAACATTCCTTCCTCAGCGGAGGGCAAGATCCTGGGAGGGGACCCAAGTAGGCCAGCTGACCCAAAGTGACCAAAGGGATATTCCAGACCATATGCCATCAGCTCAGTTATAAAAGCTGGGGCAAGGAGCAGGAAGGCAGGCACTCATTGTCTTCAATGGCTGCCTGCTAAGGAACCATTACATGTTGCTGAAGCCCTGCTTCTATATGGCTGGACATTGCTGCTCATGGGAAGTAGAGAACAAACCTTGTTATGTTTTGTGTCACTTTTGCACGCATAAGCTTTTGCTTTAAGAAACTTCCTTTTCCTAAACCACTAGTTGTTTCACATCTTACTCCCTCCCCTGTCTGTCTGGGAAGGGGAGTGATAGAGGGGCTGGATAGGCACCTGGCGTCCGGTCCAGGTCAACCCCTTGTCTACAACTGCACAACTCTGGAAATGCATGTGTTTATTTCTAGGTTGTACAGATAATTTCACTGAGGGTATTCAGTTGCAGCACAGTCTATGGTGAACATGTGTATTATCAAGTGGTTAATTTATTTAGGTGAAGCACTGATGCTTGGTACGTGTATATTGAATGCTTATTGAAATTTATTTCACTTAAGACCATTATTCTAACAATTGTGGGGGTTTTGTGCTTAAATTGACAGGATGAACTCAAAGGGGATTATGAAAGCATCCTGGTGGCTTTATGTGGAAGTGATAACTAAGTTTTATATTCCTGAAACACACTCAAGCCCAGTTGATGAAGGTCTATATATTTACCTGTCTATATAAAAGACAGGCTTTACATCGTGAGGTTTCTGTGGAATGGTACTTGGTCCATATGTATTTTGTTGCAAACCTGTAACCCAGAATGTATTTCTTCCAGTATCTTTATTCTGAATGGCATTAATATCTCTTGTTATCATTTATCCAAAGTCAAAGAATGCCCACAAGTTTCTATTTGCTTGATTATTCAAGAAAATTGTAAAGTTTTCATTTATTCTAAGCAAATAAACTTTAAAAAATAAAATTAAGCCATGTGGAACTTTGTATGTCCTTTGTTGCTATTCTGCATTTAATTTCAAGTTGTCTGAGTTCAGTATGTGAAAATCAGTAAATAACTTAATCAAAAAATAATGTAGAAATATCAGACTGTATAGCTGAGTTTGCACCTTTCATTTCACTTCAGCTAGGGTTTATGTAAGCCAGATACATGAAAAACACCTAAAGATAACCTGTTAAAAAAATTAACTTGTTAAAAATATAAAAAAGCTAACAATATCTCTGTCTTGTTCTTTCTCATTTATATTGCAGAGTAAATAAATCTGTTGTATTTAGTGGGAAAAAAAAGAAAAAAATTGAAAAATTCTTCATAGCTCATTGTGATAGACTGAAATGTTCAAGGTTAATGACTCAAACAATTGACCATTTGCAAAAGTATTGGGTGCTTTACCAAGGCCAGGTTTGCACCCCCAAACAAAAGAGAGAAGAAGTTTTGAGTATAGCAGGTTTTAAAAATTACTTCCCATTAAAGATGAAGTAGTTATTAAAATTTTTTTGAAGGAGTCATTTTTGGCTGAGTTCAAGAGGGTGTAAGCAGCAACACGTTCTTTGTGAGAGTCCAGCCTAACGATTCAACTTCAAAACACAAACAAATGAGCACCTAGCATTTTCATTTTGAGTACAGGAGGAGATGGTATAAAGTTAAATGTGCTATTAATAGAAAAACAGTTGTTATCTGATTGTGAGTTTTGCAGGACCATACACAGTTTTACTACTCCAACAAGCAAGTTAAATCCCCCTAGGCATGCATTCCTGTCTAAGAGGCACACATTTCTGTATGGAACTACTTCCATACACATTTTAAAAAAACAGAAGCTTTTGATAAAAATTCTACTCATATGACTATTTCACAAGTGTTTTCAAGGTTATGATGTATTTATTATAACTTGTTATTTCCATGGGAAATATGCAACAAACTACTATAGTCCAGAAACTTTTGTACTGCAAAAAACTAGGGCTGAGGTTAATACTTGTGAAACAGAGTGATTGCACCGTCTATTTCACTGGCAGAAGGTCTCAAGATGGTTTGAGTAGACATGAAGGATGTTTCTAAAGTAAAAAAAAAGAATGGTTTTCAGTTATGCTAATACCTAAGTAGAAAGGTGATTTCCTGGCATTAAGAAAGGGCAACCCTTGTCCTAAAAAGCAATGTACACAGTAAAAGGGAGAGACGGAGAATTAAATGGACCAGCACAAATAGTCTCTTTTTCTATGTAAATTAATAAAAGCATCAACAGCAAAATGTAAGTGCAGGTCTGTAGGAATACATACATATCCAGAAGAATTTGTAACAGAAAGTTAGAATTTGTTTTGCTAGGAAGGCTTTCTGCCTGGGTGGTGGCTCTTTCTCAAAGGCAGTTTCAATGCTTCCCCTCCACTGCATAGCAAGAGAAGTTCTCAGCCTTGCTCTCTGGTATGCAGAGAGATAACATGCTTGCAGACATGTACAATGCCTCCTTGGGCCAGAGAGAGTCAGGGAGGAGAGAGAGAAGATACAAAAAGCCTTGGAGGAGGAGGGGCATTGCCTTTTGCCCTTAGAGGCCCGGTCCGTACAACACGGTAAAAACGTGGTCCTGGCATCTGAAATAAACCTTTTTTAATCTTTCCACTGCCCAGGCATTCTTGGGAAAAATACCTGCGTATGTTTACCTTATGAGGTCTAAGTAGTTTGACTCTAGTCAGAATATTGTTAAGAAAATCTGGGTTACCACAGAAGACAAGTAAGCAAAGGTTGTTTAGATATTGTTTGCACTTATCCTTTTGCATCAAAGGACAAAATGTCACATAAAATCACTGCAAATGAGTTTGAAATGTAAGTCCTTAAGGACTCCATCCAATAGTATGCTTTTCTCTGTGGTGAGCTGTAGGCGTGGGATGAGTCCACAGATTTGTACCAAGGAAGGCTGTTTATAAATTTTCTGCAGCTGTTTTCTCAATCAATATTAGAAATTAAGCATCTATATTAGGAACAATGAGACAAAATAATATAAAGAAAGGTATTTTCAAGTCTTTTTATAAATTTATATAAAAATCAAACCAGAAAGTCTACCACAACAAACTATTGCTGAAAAGAACAGCTTGGTGCTTACTCAGGCTGTCTGAAGGATGGCTTGCTTGGGCATAGTCAGTGTGCTGGAATTTTTACCACTATTTTAGTGAAACAAACAATGAATTTTATATGAATTTTATTATTTTTATGAATTTTATAATGCCTCTTCTGAGTTGGGGAAAGTATTTCATAACAGCCTACAAAAAGAAAGAAGCTTTTAATTAAGTGTGAACATGGGATATGAGGAAAGTAGCCTGCCACGTTTTAAAGACAGTCAGATATGATTTTATTGGAAAACCATATATTAGACTTTGAGTAAGTTGGTGATTATTGCATTCAGACTTGTGAGGAACGGCGAACCACTCATTTAACGGGGAATGGCCATTCAGCCATTTAAAGCTAATTAAGGGGAGGTAAGTGATGAAATCAAGAGGAAAGGAATTGTCAGTAAATATATTACAAAAAAGGCCACAATGATATTCATGACAAGGTCTTCCTTGCTATATTGCAAATTGGTGGGTGAGGAGGAGACCGAGAAGCCACAAGAAAAGCAGCAAAAAGATTGAAATATGATTTTTTTTCATCATTGTACACTTATATTCTATAACCAGAAAAGTACTGTGAGGTCACAGCTTCAAAGCAACTACATAAATGAAAGAATTACCCTGCATCTTCATCAGGTAAAGCTTTTTTAAGGGATAGCAATTTTTAAATAATTTAGAAAGTATTGAAAAAACGTTACTTCAAATAGTATTAGTTCCTTCACTACTGTTGATAAACACTTCTAACAGATAAAACCTCCATTCTGAATCGATGGTCTGAACACTTTCAGACTCTTTTCAGTACTAGCTGTGTAGTTCAAGACTCAGCAATTCAGTCCATCACACAACAACCGGTGAAGTACGAAATGGATACCGCCCCCACTTTAGGAGAAACCCTCAAGGCCATTCGGCAGGTGAAAACTGGCAAAGCAGCTGGGGTTGATGGAATTCCACCTGAAGTCTGGAAACATGGGGGCCAAACACTCCATGCTAAATTTCATGAGTTTGTGGTGTGCTGTTGGGAACTAGGCCAACTACCATCAGACCTTCAAGATGCAGTCATCATCACTTTGTATAAGAAGAAAGGAGATAAATCAGACTGTTCAAATTACCGTGGTATTACTCTCCTCTCCATTGCTGGCAAAATCTTGGCAAGAATACTCTTGAACAGACTAATACCCACCATAGCAGAAGGAATTCTACCTGAAAGCCAATGTGCTTCCAGAGCCAACAGGAGGACCACAGACATGGTATTTGTTCTCAGACAACTACAAGAGAAGTGTAGGGAACAGAACAAAGGTCTCTATGTAACCTTTGTTGACCTCACCAAGGCTTTCGATATTGTGAGCAGAAAAGGTCTGTGGGCCATTTTGGAACAGTTAGGTTGTCCCCCCCAAGTTCCTTAAAATGATCATCTCACTCCATGAGGATCAACATGGCCAAGTCAGATATGGCAATGCACTTTCTGAACCCTTTCTGATAACTAATGGTTTGAAACAAGGCTGCATTCTCTCACCAACCCTATTCACAGTCTTTTTCAGCACGGTGCTCCAAAGGGCCACAGTAGACCTTGATGATCAGGACGGTACCTACATTCGATACCGTACTGATGGAAGCCTATTCAACCTAAGGTGACTGAAGGCCCACACAAAGACCTTAAATCATCTTGTCCAGGAGCTGATTTATGCTGATGATGCTGCCCTTGTTGCCCACACAGAAGCAGCTCTGCAGCATTTAACATCCTGCTTTGCAGATGCTGCTGAGCTCTTTGAGCTGGAAGTCAGCTTAAAGAAGACAGAAGTTGTCTATCAACCAGCACCTCGGGAAGTCTTCCATCATCCCCATATCACCATTGGGGAATCAGAGCTCAAATCAGTCCAGCAGTTTAACTACCTCATCTCCTCGGATGGTAAGATTGATGGGGAGATAAACAACAGGTTAGCAAAGGCATATAGTGCCTTCGGAAAGCTTCATAAAAGAGTTTGGCAAAAAAACACTTGAAGAAAAGTACCAAGATCAGTGTTTACAGAGCCATTGTGCTGTCGACTCTCTTATATGGATCTGAATCATGGGTCATCTACCGCCACCACCTGCGACTCCTAGAACGCTTCCATCAACGCTGCCTCCGTACAATCCTAAACATCCACTGGTCAGATTATGTGACCAATACATCTGTTCTAGAACAAGCAGCAGTCACAAGTATTGAGGCCATGTTGCTGAGAACACAGCTGTGTTGGGCAGGGCACGTCTCCAGGATGAAGGACCACCGCCTCCCTAAGATCTTGCTTTATGGTGAACTTGCCACCGGCTGCTGAAAGAGAGGAGCCCTGAAGAGGAGATACAAGGACTCCCTGAAACAACATCTCAGCCTTGACCATATTGATCAACATAACTGGTCTACTCTGGCCTCCAGTCGGGAGGTCTGGAGACACACCATCTATAATGCTGCTGATGCCTTTGAGAACACACGCAGGATCACTCTTGAGGAGAAAAGACAAAGCAGAAAGAATCGTGCCTTGCAGAATTTACCACCTAAGGAGTCTTTCTGCTGTGTCTTTTGCAACCGGACATGTCTATTTCATATTGTCCTTTTTAGCCACCAGTGTGCTTGTGACAAACGTGGGTAGCGCCCTTCCCAAATCTTCGTTTGCAAAGCCTAGCCATGATGATAAAATGCACTAGAAATGCTACATTTCTCACATTTAATTTGTTAAGGCTTTCTGATCAGCCATCTCCTGCTCGAGTCGGATGAATTCTCCCTGTTCTCTTTCACTGTGAATGCTTTTCTGACCCTTTTGGCTTTGCCTTGAAGAAACAATGAATTTGCGGAAGGCTGGTAGAAGGCAGACGGCTTCAGAATGACGTTTCCAAAAATTTGAGCTCTGGCGCCACCTCGTGACTACGTTGAGAACAAGGACAAGGAATTTATTACAACAGAAATTCAGTCTCAAAGAGGCGAAGGTCTTATCCTGACACTGTTTTCTAGTCTGTAGGAATAAAGACCGATACGGTAGTTCAGAATATTATGGAAAATTGGAATTTTTCACTACTCCAGCATTGTTTTTTCATGGTGCTCTGGTTTCAAAAGGAACAAGTAGGGAAAAACAACTAGCTGATGTATTCTCAAGGGGAGATGCAAAGAGAAGTTTGTTCCTCAGAGCACCGAGACAGGCAATTACAGAATATGGAAAAAAAACCCAAACAAAACACATCACCAAACCTGCCTAAAACCATAGCAAATGTGTATGGGTGCTCACACCAAACCTTGTACTTGAAAGAAAGACTCATCCATCATGCTGTCTGTCTTTATTATTCAGCAGATTGAGCAAGTAAGGGGGAACTTCTAATAGATGTCATGATAGAAGGTGTTATGGAAGGGTGATACAGCTAAACAACCCTGTGTGTTTACATAACGTAAAGATAAAACTAGATAAACATTTTTTTTTAAATCAAGCTACCTTTCCATCTCCATTGCAGTGATTCCGATGCCCAATGTTATCAATTACTCTGGGCTTTTATTATGTGCCAAATTTTGTTCAAATAGTTGGAATAACATTGACAAAAAGTTCTTTAAAAATCTGGGCTTTAGTTTTTAGTGCCTGTTTTGCAGTCTGTTGAAGTACCTCCTTCATTCAGGTGGATCAAATATGGAAAAGCTAAACACGCTGCTTCTAAGGAATTCAGATTTAAAACACTGGTGGCAAATTACAATAGCAGGAGAAGGTGCCCACTACCACATTTACTAATGTTTTCTATGCTGTTCTTTACAAATCAATAAATCACAATATTTCTAGATTTGTCTGAATAAAGAATGGCAGAAAGTAGATCTTGTATATTCTTTGATTGTGCTATGCAGAGCTTTGTATTAAATTTTTCATTGTGAGACTAATATAGGTTTCCTGAGCAGTTGCAGCTAATTAGTATTGTATAATATGCATTTCTTTGACTAGCATTAATACCTCTGCAATAAAATTTATTCTACCTATTTCAAACTCTGCTTAATCTTTCTTTCCTATCCACATTAAATGATTGTGGGTCATTATAAAAAATTGCCATTTGATTTTTCAAAATAGCTGATGAATGTAATTTGATGTATGAAGAGAAAATTTGAATTTCCTACTGTTTAGCTTTATCCATTTTGAAAGTCAACACTTTCTTCTTCCACCACCTCTTGTTATATTCTAACCTCTGCTAGAACTTGGCTGCTAAACTACTGACAAATTTCTTAGAAGTTTCTTGAGGGGTTATGTAAGGCTTCAAGAAGTCCAGTTAAATTTAAGATTTCTTCTGTTATTTCTGCCTTTTTAGTGCGAAGCACTTCACTCTTTGTGGAGTCATGCATGTTTAATCATGAGGATGATTAGGAGATTTTTAATATACTTTTTCTATGTGTTTCACAGTTCAGTTAGTATGAGTTTACTGGCAAATAAATATTCTTGATTTCTGAATTGGTAATATTTTTTCCACACTTTTTTATTCCAACTAATAACTCAAAATTAATAAATATCATACATTGTTTATTATGCCTGCAAACCCTATCCTGTTCTTCAAAAAAAGAAACTGGAGTGGTTGTGTGTGGATTTTTTGTTGCATAATCTGAAGTTATCATTATGTGGTATTGTTTGAAATATGTCAAGTTTACCTCTAATTGATTGAGATGATTGCTTCCAGAGTGTCTGAAAAATAGGACAATTGATATCATGAAAAATTGAAGATCTTGTTAATCCATGGTACACCTACCAGGTATGGAAACGGTGCTGTAGTTGAGTGTTTCTATCAAACTCAGATATGAACCTGTGGCAAATTACCTTAACTTGCTTAATCCCACTCCACAAAATGTAAATCTTAGAATCTGGAGTTTATAAGGTCAAGTTCATTTCATCTATATGTGTATTTAGCCTATTAATAAGGAAAATACACAAATGTAGTATATGAAACTCTTACAAATACATGATTAAAACTTAAAATGACAAAGAACCTCCAGTCTCTGTAGATTAATTTGCACAAGACTAATTGGGGGAAAAAAAGTACCTTCAATGAAGCATCAGTGGTTTTACACTGATATTTGTATCAGGGCTCTGTATTGGAGAAGATTTTTACTTCTCTCTTTAATGCAGAGTACAACATGCTTTCCTGAGATACTGTTTGGCTGTACAGAAATTGTCCATGCTGCATAAAAACACTAGATGTAGCTGTTGACACTTGCAGGAGAAAGGGAGCACACACCCAAACCCATACCCACACTCTCGCTCTTGCACACCCTACACCCCCCCCACCTTCACTAGCTGAGTATTTGTTGTGTGTGTGGTGTTTTGGATTTTTTTTTAATTAAATCTTCATATTGTAGCTTTCCTTAATAATTAGGTAGCTCCTTTCACAGTCTCTGAATTTGTCAGTCTCTCTTCCGTTAGACATGATTCAAAAATGTAGACTGTAAAATTTAAACATGACATGAGTTTCATGAATTAATTATTAAGTAATGATATTTCAAAATATGTTAGTATATATGCTTCCAGCAATTGGCTTGATATTGCCACTACAGTGGTGTAGTGCAGGTTTCTCTTGCAGCCTTGATGCATTTTACATAGGTGGGACATGGCAGTAATCCGACCAGCTGCAATTGAGGTTTTAATTTCAGTTACTTTGAGAAATCTCCTGTATCCTGTTCTACCATTTTCATTTGAAATGCATTTATAAGGTTACACAACTTGTCATACTGCTTTTTAAAGTTTTTTTCCAGCTATCTGTGCCATAGTAATTTTCTAAATAATTTTGACAGTGTCACTCTGTAATATTCTATTGGAACAGTTTAATTTCACAAAATACAATGTGAAATAAATTATGAATTCCTGTATTGATAAAAATAAGGTATACATGTAAGAATATATAAAACTTTTTGCATTATTTTCCTCTGCAAGTTAAGACAAGTATGTTTGTAGGAACCTGTATTTGCATTTACAAGCTTTTCTAAAGTATAATTGTAAAACATACATTTAGGGAGGGAGAGACAGAAAGGATGAATATGGTGGTGGACAGTGTCATGCATTTTGCTAGTTGTCATGCTTCATTCATGCCCTGTGAATGAAAAAGTGCTGAAGCCAGGGACCTGATGCTGTTTTTCATTTCTAGCTGATAAATTAAAAAAAATATTTACTATAATAAAGTGTTTGTTTTAGAAGAATGTTAATGTCTGACTCTTGATGAACACACATTCCAGTGCATTTATGAATGTTGCAGTATTTGGAGAGATGTAAGAGTTCTGGGTTTAGTTTACTGTTAATGAAAGTGTTCTATTTGTTACTCACACAAGTTGTGTTATACAAACTAATTATTGGAAGTAGAGTGGCATCTACACCCTTATCTGAATGAAAGTTAATATCCTGCAGGTACCAAAGACCTGTCATATAGAGTGTCATCCATTCCCATATGCACTTGTTCTTTGAGCCCATCTCCTGCCCTTAGTTGTGCTTCTGTCACATTGTATAGTTTTTAGGGTGATTGCTGTGGTATAAATACAGTTCCATCAACATTTGTAGATCCATATGTGGTCCAGGCAGAAGTGCAAGTAGATCAGCAGCGTAAGAAGTCTACTGGTCACAGAGATAGGATTATAGGTATTTAAGCAAATCCAGAAGCAAAACTTCAGGAGTTTTGCCATGAGAAACTCCAGAATTCAAAGTAAAATTCAGTTAATTTTATTAACTGAAGAATTCAGTTAATAATGAATTACACTGGTTTCTCAGGCATCATTCCCTGCTCAGCCAGGGAAAAGTCACTGCAGCCACAGAGCCAGGAGAAAAACAGCAGCAGTTGTACCCTTTCTAGTAACTTAGTCCTGTGCTGCTGCTGACCTCAACAGAGTTTTGCCCTCTCTGTGCCAGTCTCATAAGAGAGGTTGTTTCCACTCTCCTCCTGTCCCCTTTCTCTCCCTTCTCTCATATTTAGGGTAGCTGCTGCCATTGGAAAGGTAAGAGCTGCATTACAAAATGTGTACACAGGCCAGAGAAAGTATACAGAAACTACCACAGCAATATCTATCATGCAAAAGTTGTGAATCAGGGTAGGAAAAGTATTTTTTTTCTTCTGTTTCTCACATTGTTCCTAATCTGTGCTTCATAACAGGGGGCTGCTTTCATTCAGTCATGAACTCTGTGCTGCCCCTCCGAGGTACAGCAAAACAATTTTAATTTGTATGTTTATGGTACAAAGGGTCATGAAAACAAGCTCTCTGTGTTCATACTATTTTTGCATAGTCAACAGGATGATTTAAAGTTTAGGGTGGCGGATTTTCATATTTCCATCAGATACTTGGAAATGTAAGCAAAACAAACCACTGCAGTTCAAAAGTTCCAGCAATGACTCAGTCATTTGATATAAAAAAGGCAAACCCCCCAAATGTTGAAATCGACATCATCCATTTTACAGTAGTTGAACCTTTATTTTAACAATCCCATCCAAATGTCCAAATATCTTCCATTTGTTTAGGGGTTGTTTTTTGGGGGCATGTGGTTTTTGTTTGGAGGGGTAATTTTTTGGTTTTTTTCTCCTTTTTGTGTGTATGTGCTTTTGTCTCTTGAATTTAGGGAAAATCATTAAAGAACTGAGGAATCTGAAATTAATTGTCAGGTGTTGTAAACTCAATTTTGAAATTGAGTTGCTTGCTGCCACACAAAGGTGGTCATTTGGAAAAGAATTGCAAATACAGTGCATTACTCACACTCTTGATTCGTTTAAACTGCCTGCTTAAATTTTGACTACTGACTAAAGAAGCCTACAACCTCTCCTAGACTGCTTTGGTTACAATTAATTGGTTGATCCAGTTCAAAACAGATGTTGCACTGCATTTCTTGTACCTAGAAACAGGGAAAGTCTGAATATGGCTGAAGGTCTGCTCTGTATCTTGCTATTTTTCTGGTCCTTGGACTGGTGGAGGAGGTGATCCTTTTCTTCATGGCACCTGCAATGTACATTAGCAATCCCAGATGCATATATATAGCACTCACAGTCAACGCCTAGGACTGTTGGTGGAAAGAAGCAGGATGCCAGTAGTGTGATCTCTTCACAGCTGCCATGGCTTAATAGAAGAGCAGGTACATTCAGCATCAGAGGCATTCAACAGCCTTTTGAGGATGTTGTAGAAAGTACCAAAGTGATTTGATCTAAAAGTTACATGTGCCTGACCCACTGTGGTGAGCCTGAGCCTTGATAAAAAACTTGTGAGATACAGGTCAATATAAATGCTTTCAATCTGGAGAACCAAATGGAAATATGAGAACAATCCAGGTTCAAAAAGCAGTCCTGAACAACAAACCTAGATTAGCATTTCCAATAACTGTGACAGGAGCTCTTCTTGTTATAGTCTCAAATAGCCTGTTGCCACATACTTCCCTTTTGGTCAGACTTAATAATCTTCAGGTAGGTGAAAAGCCTTTTAGACCCTGGAAATTTTTAAATGCCTTACAAGGCAAAAAGACATAATACAAGCACAAGGTGGTTGGTGTTCAGCATGGACTTGTCCGTTGGTACACATAGGCTCTGTGATGTTTTAAGCAAAATAAAAATTAGTCCTTTTCTTTATATTTGATTTTTTGCAAATATTAGTATCCTTCATCAGAAAGGGCCAGAAGGAGGACCCAGGAAACTACAGGCCTGTCAGCCTGACCCCAGTGCCTGGGAAAGTAATGGAACAGATAATCCTCAGTGCAATCACACAGCACCTACAGGATGGACAAGGGATCAGACCCAGCCAGCATGGGTTTAGGAAGGGCAGGTCCTGTCTGATCAATCTGATCTCCTTTTATGATCAGGTGACCCATCTGGTGGATGAGGGGAAGGCTGTGGATGTGTCTGTCTGGACTTCAGCAAAGCCTTTGACACCATCTTCCACAGCATACTCCTGGAAAAGCTGGCAGCTCACGGCTTGGGCAGGGGCACTCACTCTGTGCTGGGTTAGGAACTGGCTGGAGGGCCGGGCCCAGAGAGTGGTGGTGAACGGGGCTGCATCCAGTTGGCAGCCAGTCACTAGTGGTGTCACCCAGGGATCAGCGTTGGGCCCAGTTCTGTTTAATATCTTTACTGATGATTTAGGTGAGGGGATTGAGTCCATCATCAGCAAATTTGCAGATGACACTAAGTTGTGGGAGAGTGTCGATCAACTGGAAGGCAGGAGGGCTCTGCAGAGGAACTTGGACAGACTGGAGAGATGGTCTGATTCCAACGGGATGAGGTTCAACAAGGCCAAGTGCCGGATCCTGCACTTGGCCACAACAACCCCCTGCAGCGCTACAGGCTGGGGACTGAGTGGCTGGAGAGCAGCCAGGCAAAAAGGCACCTGGGAGTTTGGATTGACAGGAAGCTGAACATGAGCCAGCAGTGTGCCCAGGTGGCCAAGAAGGCCAAGGACATCCTGGCCTGGATCAGGAACAGTGTGGTCAGCAGGACCAGGGAAGTGATTCTGCCCCTGTACTCAGTGCTGGTGAGGCCACACCTGGAGTACTGTGTCCAGTTCTGGGCCCCTCAGTTCAGGAAGGACATTGAGGGGCTGGAGCAGGTCCAGAGAAGAGCAACAAGGCTGGTGAAGGGACTCGAGCACAAGTCCTATGAGGAGAGGCTGAGGGAGCTGGGGTTGTTTGGCCTGGAGAAGATGAGCCTCAGGGGAGACCTCATCACTCTCTACAACTCCTTGAAAGGAGGCTGTAGCCAGGTGGGGGTTGGTCTCTTCTCCCAAGCAACTATCAGTAAGACAAGAGGGTATGGTCTTAAGCTCTGCTGGGGAGGTTTAGGTTGGATACTAGGAAGAAATTTTATACAGAGAGAGTAATCAGGCATTGGAATGGGCTGCCCAGGGAAGTGGTGGATTCTCCGTCCTAGGAGGTTTTTAAGATGATGTGGCACTTAGTGCCATGGTCTAGTAACCGCAGTGGTAGTGGATTAAGGGTTGGACTTGATGATCTCAGAGGTCCCTTCCAACCTGTTTGATTCTATGATTCTATGATTCTATGATTTAACACAGGAATGTCCTTAGAGATTCTCAGGAGATTTCTTGCCAGTTCACTGGCTCCCATTAGCCTCCATAGCCTGTGCTTTAAAACATCTCACAGCTTTATTAATGAAGCCATTTAGCACGTAGCTTGCTGTGTGACGTAGAAAGTGTAATTGTTTTAATTGTACTGGAAATATTCACAAATGCAGGAGGACACACTCAAATCCAGAAAATACAGAAGAGTGACACCATGTGTTCTATAGTATTGCTGAGGACTGATGCTGAGGTCAATGCCACAGGTAAGTGCAGTGACTGAGAATAACCAAGAATGGTTGCTGATGTGTTTTACTTTATTTCACTTACTTTTTCAAATAGGTTTCTAATTCCACTGACCCAATCTTTTAGAGCACAACCTGAAGAAATTTGAAGCAATTTCCAAAGTAGGGACTGTGTTTTCACACTTGCTCTGGACTCATGGGAAATCTTGCTTAAATCCTTCTTGCACTCCTTTACAATGGAATTAACAATCCTTCCAGGACATCATCCTCTAGAAAGTGCAGAAGAGTTAAAGGGCTAATTTCTGTTTCACACATACACTCCATAGGCAACAGAGACAACAGCTGCCTAATTTTTTTAATGGAGTGTATGTTTTGTCACTGAAGAAATATGACCATTCCTGTAATTCATTCGGCAGGTGCTAATGAATACAGAAGATGCTTCAAATTAATTTTCATTTAATCCTGTAAGAATCCTAACTCTATGGTCTTTTAGCAACACAAACAAAAAAATGAATAAAAATGTGACATTGAATATTATGATAAAATTTATCTCATGAAATTTAATTTCTCTTTTCAGAAAAACAATAATTAAAAATGATGTAACAGAGACAAAAACTGCTACAAAAGTTATACAACTTTCCTGCATTCTTGAAGGCAGGGTAAGGAAAAATGGATGCCAATAAACCCCATAGAAAATATGTAGCTGACATTACTACTGGCATTGTGAGGAAGGTATGCTGCTTTCTCTGGCTGTGTTCTGAATATGCAATACTCCCTCTCTCCCTGCCCCCTAAAAAGATGTGCAAGTCTTTTTTAAGGTAATCCATCTTTTTTTTAATTTTGCATTGAAGCTAGAAAGTCAGCATAGCTACTTGTAATACATATTCAGATATTATTTGCAACATATTTGTAAACAAGCATATGCTCCTACAAGTTATAGGATATTTAATAATTGACAATCCACTGGAAGGAAAATAAAAAAAAAAAACTACTGATCTCAGACTTTTCTCATGATTTCAAATTATTATTCTGCTCTTTCAAGCCAACTGCTTTTTCTAATCCAATGACAAGCCATAATACTTATTGCAATGAATAAGCGCAATAGAATTCTCCACTGTAACATCTGTAGAGGTGAAACAGCCAACTCTGTTTCTAAAGCTGAAATTCAAAGTTCTGTTCCCACTTCCTCTGAGCTCGCTGACATCAACAGAATTGCATCTGGGTAACTCTGCTGTTACTAAAAAAGCACAAGACTCCATGCTCTAGTCTGTGGTCAGTTTTAGTTCATTTGGTTATTAGCCTTCTGTAGGGTGCTTAGGGGAACACTGTATACATTATGCCTGGACTGTTACCTTCAAAGGGATAAAAGTGAGAGTGGATAAAAGTGAGAGAAGCAAACAAAACACCAGACTTTGCAGAAGCTGTTAGTAGCATAATACAACTGGCAGTAACAGGTAAGCCTGTCATTACTACATTGTTTTCAGACACAGTCACAGAAATATTTGCAAACCAGGGGAGCATCAGGGCAGTGAGGAGGAGGGGGAAGTTGTGGCGTTTTTTTCAGGTGCCTATGTAAAAGTCCTTGTTTGCATCTTTTTAGAGGGGAGGCTGTTCTTTTTTTTTTCGTATTGTAATTCTAGTGACATAAAATAAGTAGAGGCAGCGGTAGTCCGTTAGCACCCAGAAATCTATTGTAATACCCCAAGCACCTTTTATCTGTGCCCTTGACATAGGCAAAATGTTAGAATTCTGCACAAAGTGACAACAAAAAATCACAGCGTCAAAGTACTGTGTTATTCTTCTGTATCAAATTAGAGTTCTGGGTACTCTAAGAGATGGTGTAATCAAGCAAGGAAAAAAAATGGCCTGAGGTCACCCTCGGTGAATGACAACTTGGCAGAAAAGACATTTCTGAGTCTTCATACCACTTCCTGCAGTTGATTGTAGTAGCTGTTGATTGTAATGGTAGTTTGAGCCATTTTATATTATGGGAATTGTCAAAATCTGTATGGTACAAAGACTCATAGGTTTACAAAAACAATCACTAGGAGTTGCAACTAATGCAATCTATAGCCTTCCTAAATACTAGATGGAAGCCATCTCTTACAACACTTTTCTCCTAACTTCTGCATTTCTCTGTCTTTTGCTATTATAGTAATTATTTGCTTTGCATTGTTTCATCTGAGGACCACTGTGTGGGTTGCCAGATTGTTCCTGGTAGGAGTAAAGCCTGTCATAACCTAAGAGCAGATTCTCCTGTTGTTATGTAAATAACATTTAACAAAGCTTATGCAAGAATGACATTTTTGGCCTCCAGATGACACATCATTACAAAAGGAGCATTTGAAAATTGCTGCTATTTGTATGGGCATTTCCAGAATGCTGGTTTTGCAGCTGAAATTTCATATTATTTTGTAGCTGAGACAAAATACTAAAAAGCAATCTAAAAATTTATTTTTCTTCACCTTCCTCATGTCCTGTTTCTATCATTATTTTCTTCTGTTTCTCTCCCTGCTGGAACAGCAGAGAAAGTTATCCTTTACCTTCACTTGTCTGTAGCATGTGGTTCTAATGGCACAAGAATTTCTTACATTTGTATTCCTGACGGTGCAGCCAGCCTAAAAGTTTATGACACCATTAAAATACAATTTTCTATAGTAGACTTTTCACATATATTTTTTTTACAGATAAAGCCAAAAAGTAGTCTAGCTTTTGGACAACAGAAGTTCTCAGCCTGCCTCTGAATGCACCTTTTTAGCCTACTGTATACCTACAGATGTGGTTTCTAAGTGTGTTGTTGACTTTTGACCATCACTTAATTCAAACTATTGGTCTTGTAAAAGATTAAAATGTACACCATGGTAAAGACAAATAAAGTGAAACTGAAGACTCTTTAGTCCTAAGGGGTTCATCTGTTAGATATAAGTCAAGGGAAAAAAGTAAATTAATGAAAAAATTTTGGTATCAAATATATATTTTATATATATATTATATATAAATATATAAAAATATATATCAATCATATATTTTAATGGATCTTCTTAGAGCTCATAAAAAATTTGCTGACTAATTCTGTTCTAATCGCCTCTGCTTTCATTTAAACAGTCTGCTGTTGTGGAGATTTGGTACAGACACAGCATGACTCTAGTCAATAAAAAATATGCAGCTGTTGCGAAAAAAATGTCTGCAAAATTGGAAAACATGAGTTCAGTGTAATTCTTCAAGACTGAGCCTAGCTTTATTACGGGCCACTTCAAATGGGACTAGTTTTCATATTTTAAAATTCTTTAAATTCTTTTAAAATTCCCCCCAATTTTTTCCCCTGTTCTTCTCCTGTGTTCCTCTCTTTATTTTTCTTCACAGAGTTAGTACATCTGTGGAGAAAAGCAGAAACCTAACCAAAACCCAACAGTTTCAGTTTTATTTTTAATACCATTAACTTAGGATTTCTTTTTTAAAGTTACAATAGGTTAAAGGAAAATTATAAAGCCTTGTAGTTTTCTACTGCATTTTTAGTGGAAAAAGGGTGAAAGGGGTGAAAAATTCTCAAAAATATAAACCTCAAAATTAAAATAATTGTTTTTCTAAAAAAACTTTTTAACATCTTAGCTGAAAATGAGGTTATTAAAAAAAAGTGGATTGTGAACCCTTAGTACAGATATCTTTTAACAGAAGCATTTCCAACTACTGTTAGTAATAAAGGATTTCAGCAGAAGACAGATGTTTTATCATAAAATAACAGACAAGTTAATGTTCATATTCCATCCTAAAGAGCAGTCATTAGTGTTTGCCTAATGGATTCTTTCCCAAAACAATTACCACAAAAAGTGCCTATTCAGAATGTTTACTTTAAAATATAATAGTAGTAACAGTAGTAGTAGTAGTAGTAGTAGTAGTAGTAGTAATAATAATAATAATAAATGCCAGGCTTGCACTAACAGTAAAGCAAATCAAAAGAACTAGTGACATACCACAGAACTTTAGGAGCAAAAATATTTCAGCAGTATGATGATTTTCTAGTTATTTTGATATTGCAAGATTGACCCTATTGTATTAAAAAAAAAAAGAGGGTTGGAAATCCAGAAAAAAAGGCATATATGACAGAGGAAGCTAACTGTTCTGAAAGCTAGATGTTGTATTTGTAAACTGTGGGTTGGTCTTTTTAATTTTACAGTTTGAAGCAATTAATTGCATTAGCCTTACTTACTTCCTCTCTCCCACCATAAGTTTTTCAGTTCTATTACAAATTCCTAACACAATCTGGGTTCCTCCATGGAGATCCTGTGGGATCTGTCTCAGTTTTTCTACAGCTGTTCATCTTTAGCTATTAACATTGTGATAAAGAGCCAGAGAGCTTTCTAACAGGGGTCTTTGCCACCACTTGTATTTACCTTTTTGCCATATATTTCTCCAACATAATTTCAAGAGTCCATCTACTTTCTGTTTTAATATTCAAAAACAATCAACATGTCCCCCCCAAAAACAACCAAAGAAAAAACAAAATGCAAATGAACTCTTTCGTCTTCTCCTCATCTTCTTCCTCTCCCTGCTCTCTGTGATGGGTGATAGATACCTGTACTGTGTATGCTGACAGATGAACCCCCAAACAAAATTCTTTTCTTTATAAGCATAGAAAAAGTGAAAAACATAGGCAAAATCATGCAGCTAGCACAGAATCTAAAGAAATACTGTGTTATGCTTTCCCCTTGTTAAAAAAGCACCTACTATAAGAGACTTTAATAAACGGAAGTACTCCAAATAATATTATTCAAAGGTTTTTCTTTCAGAAACTATCTAAAATAAAAAGGAAATTCTTTAGCCTTTTCCTCTTTTTCTTTGGGGGGGGAGGGGGTTTGTTTTGTGACAGTATATTTTTATCTGATTTGAAAGTCAAGGGCAAGAACAGAAAGAAAAAGAACTTTTGATTTTAGGTCTACATCAAAGCTCAGTGACTAGGCTAGAAGTTGATTAAGGAGCCTAACAGGAAATCAGAGAAGGAGAAAACTGGCCAAAACCAAACCCCACACAGACTTCTAAAACATCATGAAAATGTGAAATAGAATTGGATTCCACTATGCTTTCTCCTGCTGCTCTTACTGTTGAACTCCGTGTTACTGAGAAAACCCAAATTGCAATGCTGTCCTCACCCCTATATCAAGTGTCAGGACTGCCTGATTTAGAAATATTCTGCATCTGCTTTCTTACCACACCTACCTAAAAAAGGAAGAGGAAAAGGAAGAGGAAGAGGAAGAGGAAGGGGAAGGGGAAGAGGAAGAGGAAGAGGAAGAGGAAGAGGAAGAGGAGACCAGAGGTTACGTTTGGGATTGTAGGTCTTGGACCGTATAAGGGCTAGACTTTTCCATCATGAAACATTAGCAAATAATTTTCATTTTCTATACAGTATCATCCTGGGACAAATGTGGAAGAATCTAACTCTTAAAGGCTTTTGATGACATCACCTTACTCAAGTAAAGAAAATTTTAAGAAATTTCTATGCAAATCTCCTAATGGCTTATAATGTTTTAAGCCTGATACTGGAGGACCTTCTCTTGAAAGTGATACTGTTTTGCCTCTGATCCATGAAACAGACATCAGGGACCTGCTTATGTTTCAACACAAATTAGATTAAAAGGATTCTAGTTTGTAATTTTGGAAAAAACTTTATAACGCCTTGTTTGCTAACCAAAATAGAGAGTAGTCTAGTTATTAATATTTTTCACTCTGATATATTCTTGCAATATCTTTTAACTTCACTGACACCTACTAAGGAACAGTGATTTTATTTTTTTTTCCACCAGGAATATACTTTTACCTGTATGCATCGGCACATTATCTTTATTCAGGGGTAGCACAAGCTGGATATTAATATTTGATATTTCAAGAAAAGGAAAACACGTGTTTCAGCAATAAACCCCAGAAAAATGGTCTAGGTTTAAAGACATACAAAATGTAAGTTTTAGACGAGAAAATTTAGTAGGACGTTTAATGCTCATTCCTGCTTTTAGGGTTGGTACTGTGACCTGATAACACTGTTAATTCTCCAAAATGATAAGGGACTCCAGTAATCTTTATGGTTGATTTCTCCCCCCCCGCCAAGATTCTCTTAAGAGTCTTGAATAGAGCTACTTCAAATAGCTATGAAGAACCTATCTCTTAGCTTGACATGGCTGCACTGTCCTTTAGTTGTTCCTTTCTTACTCCCATCTGTGGAGAAAAGCAGTCCCATATTATGAAGACAAGGTAGGTGTTTTTCTCAGATTCTTCCATTTCACCTGTCTAAATATCACACAATCACAGCACGAGTTCTTAGTATTTCTCCGTTTTACAATTTGAAAATTCCACTTGGAAGAAGCACAGATGTTTGTTCGTTTAAATAAAAGAAATTCATATTAATTATAAAATATTTTAATTTTGTAATAATTTAGAGATAAGACATAGCAACAACTTGGGAAGTGTCATTCTTAAAGAGAAGAGACATGAGAAACTGTAATCAGATCCTATGTATGTGAGTTTAAATTAATTCCTGGTTTATGCTCGTCTTCAGTAGTGGTACTCCCTAGGACTGGAGCTTTTGTTTAAGCCTGAGAAACCTTTCCTGATGTGTGTATTTTAACAGTGAATGCAAACATTTGGAACTAAAGAATAGCTTGGTTTCCAAGGGAATTCTGGAGGTATCCTGTATAAATCCTAATCAATACAGGCCCAGTTAGTGTACCTTGCTCATGGTTATGCCCAACTGAGTTTTGAAGACCTGCAAAGAAGGTGATTTCAAACTCTCTCTGAGCAATCTCTTCCACTGCTTGACCCTATTCAAGATAAAAAAGTTTTTCCTGAGATTTAGCCAGCATTTCCTAACAAAGCTTCCTGCTTTGGTTTCCTTGTGTCCTCTTCATTAGGTAGCTGTGTAAGCCACATGAGGAGCAGCTGAGATTACTTGGTGTGTTCAGCCTGAAAGAGACTCAGGGGAGACCTCATTGCAGTCTACAATTTCCTTCTGAGTCGAAGAGGAGGGGTGGGCACTGATCTCTTCTCTGCGGTGATCAGTGACAGGAGCCGAGGGAATGGCCTGAAGTTGTGTCAGGGGAGGTCTAGGTTGGATATTAGAAAAAGGTTCTTCACCCAGAGGTGGATGGGCACTGAACACACTCCCCAGGGCAGTGGTCACAGCACCAAGCCTGACAGACTTCAAGAAGCGTTTGAACAACACTCTCAGGCACATGGTGTGACTCCTGAGGTTGGTCCTGTGCAGGGCCCAGAGTTGGTCTCACTGATCCTTATGGGACCCTTACAACTAGGCATATTCTGGGATTCTGTGATTTTCTTTCTTTTTGAGGCCAAACAAATCTAGTGCTCACTCCTTGCACGTCCCATGCTCCATCATCCCGAACAGCTTGGTAACTTCTGCTGGTCTCATTCCAGTGCATCCATGTCTCCTCCGGGGAAGCCCAAAACAATTATGGTCTCCCAATTGTCAAATAAGCAAGAAGAATCACTGTCCTTGGCTTGTCTTCCCCATTTTTTGCTAGCACTTGTAGCACTGTATACAGTAATCCCACAGATTTTTAAACCAAATTGTTTGACAGCTTTTAAATGTTTATCTTTTTCACACAGACTTTTTCCATTTTGTCTAAGATTTTGGAAATAATAGTGTACAGTATTAAGGGGTCTTTGTCAGTTTCAGGTTGCTTTTCTCTAGGGACACTTCAATTCTGCTAGTGTTGATTGTCAACTGGAGGACTAAATACAGACAGAGAGTAGTAGTTTAACATACCCAGATCTTGGTAACGACACCATGACTACATTCTGAAACATATTCTTTTTTAATGCTTCAGAAAGTGACACTTCTCTTTTAGCCGACTTCCTTCTTTTACTAGCAATGTATTT
The DNA here is from genome assembly GCF_003945595.2 of Pipra filicauda. Classification (NCBI taxonomy): domain Eukaryota; kingdom Metazoa; phylum Chordata; class Aves; order Passeriformes; family Pipridae; genus Pipra; species Pipra filicauda. The sequence continues at coordinate 1,768,102 of NW_024104509.1, read as the reverse complement.
GAAACTAAATCTGAACAGTTTATTTTGCTATTTACTATCACATCCATAAGAACTGGTCTTATTTTTTGTTTGTTTTTTTTTGTTTTTTTTTAATCATTAAACAGATGACATATCAAAAATTAATTTTCCTTTTTGTATCTCTCCATTGTCCATTAATATTATCTGTTTCCACAACCATGAGGGTATATGTTGTTTCCTCTTAAATGATGAGACAGGATAACACGCAGAGGACTATTTAATCTTCTTTAAGATGGCATAAAATTCCTACTGTCCAGTTCCAGACTCGTATCAATATTTACTTGACACCCTATGCACTCACTTCTATTTTCCCACTGTCTAAGACTGAGCTTCCTACTCATTTTTTAAGGTACTTAGGTTTCATGGTGTTAAAAGTTAATTTGGACATGGATCCATCAAAATTTCATATATCTATCTGCTAACAGATAGTCCCTTCACAGGGCTCTTCTATATCAAATGAAATAATTTAAACTTTGAATAGTGTTCCTGTGAGTCAGTTGCCTCAATCTGGATTTTCCTCATTCGGAAATACAGCTGTGGAAACCCTATCAATCAAAACAAAGCATGTTTGCTGTGTAAGTATAGGTAATTTATATAGAACACCTACCTTTATGTTTAAAACAGAAGGGAAAAGAGACCACAAGCACACATTTTTCAGCTAGTCATTTTAATTTAATTTACAGCATGTATTATTGTGCAAGGCTGCTACTAAAGCAGATTTACTTAGTGAGCCTAAGATGTTAGTTTTATCACTGGACAGAAATGCTTTTATGTTTTTCTTCTTGTTTCAGTGAGGTTATGATCTTGGAACGTAACACTTCCAGTAATATATACGTATGTATATTATATATGTTCAATTTTCAGACAAATGTTTCTAGATTTAAAGTTAATTTTACAGAAACTTCTGTTTAACAAGGTCCTAGAAAACATTTGTCATGTAAATGTACTTGTTTGGAATCCTAAAACAGAATAAATGAAGATACTTTTGGTGAAGGTTAGTCATTGTAAAGGTCATTATGCTGCAGCAGTGGCAGCTAGAATAGCTGCTATGGAACATTTAAATCTGAGAAAAGAAGTTTATTTGTTGGGGGAAAAAAAAAACCACATTTAGTTCTTGAGCTGTCTGCAAACAACTGATTTATCACCTTGGCAAGAACTTGGTAGAAGAGTCAGTCCTTAAATATCTGATATTTTATCTGTGCTAAGAGATTTATGGGGAAATCAGGTTTGAAAGGAACCTGACTTCACTACAATTGCAGTCTTTTTCCGCAGAGAGTTTTACATTTCCTGTTTCCCATGAACCTGTTTTATTGCTATCCAGTGACCATTTGTCATATTAAAGGTGTGATTATGATCTTCTTGGCAACTTTGGATAGACATAACCCTTCCTTTGTTGCACTGCTACAGAAAGCACTCACAAAGCTGCAGTTGCTGAGGGAGCATTCTTCAAAGTCCTGCTAGTCTTAGATGTGCTAGCATCAGATTCTAGAATTTTATTTGTCAAGCTATCCAGCCTGACAAAATATGTGGCCTTGAAACATGAGGAATGTTTAATATGAAGCTCCTGGTGGTACCACACCCTAGAGATAATCAGAATTTAAAGAATAACATTTTTCAAGGCCTATGGTCAAATCCCTAATGAAGATCTTATCTATTTCAGTAAGGTGTTAGAATACAAACACAAATTTTAGCAGAACTGTTATGAGGAAGATGGGGAAAGTGTTCTTGTGATAAAAGAACAAACTACTGAATCAGTTTGAAACGTGATAAATGCAGCCAGGCTGAATTAGATTTTGGCCTTGTTTTAAGACTGTTTATATCTATGTTTTTCTGAAACCCTATGATCTTACTCATATGCTCAAGATGAATTTCCTTGTTCCCATTTTCTCAAGAACTACATGTCTGATGTGACACAAGCCTAGTTCAAACTCATGCTCTGTCAGCAAAGCTGAGACGGTGAGAAAATAAACAGGCATTTTCCCACAGGTCCTTTATAATTTCAAGTTGCAAGGTATAAGATCCTCTTGGCTGGAAAAGTAAGTGGGAAACAATTCCACACATAAGAAAAGAAAGATTTCCTATTTTTCACTTTGAAACCCAGAATGTTATAGGACAAATCTTTCAAAGGTTTAACAATATTGATGTTCGGTTTTTTTTACAAAATTAATCTTATATCTTTTTACTTTTTATTGATGCTAAAATTTTGGGGTTTGTATTTTTTGAAATATACAGACATAACAGAAAGGCCTTATGAAGCAGCAGACCACCTGTATGACTGCATAGCTTTCTAAAAAAGAAAAGGAATACATATGGGTTGAATTGCTTGATTCCTTTTTTTTTTTTTGCTGTTTTGATATTTTTACAAAGTTGAAAAAACTATGCTTTTTGTTAAAGCCTACTAATCCTTCTGTACTAAAAAGAAATTCCAAGAGATCTGTGGAAGATAACTAGATAACATTATTTACAAACAAGTAAAAAAGTGTATAATTTTTATGTTTCAATCCTGGCTTATTAGTACATTATTTCCTAATTTTCTTTTGTTAAACTTGTTCATTAGAGGATATCTTTTTCTATAGCTTATTTCAAATTAATCTGATTAAACGACAAAAGATGATTCAAAAAGTGTTAGAAATACTGTAGATGAGAGTATAATGGACACCTTGTTTTCTCATCTTGGAAGGTTAGATTATCTGTCTTTTGTCCTTCAGTACACACATTCAAGTCCCACTAAAGTCAACAGCACAGCAATCAATGGAAACTCTGTGTGTATATAGCAGAGAAGATATTTTGTTCAATCAAATGCTTTGTACTTAATATAGGAAGATCTATATCTTATAAGAAATCTGAAATGTTCAGAGTAGTGATATCACCTATAAATCCAGCTAATCTTGCTCTGTATATATGACTGTACTAGGGCATCCTTAACAGTACACATCAGAACAGATTTAAAATAGGCATAACAATAAATACACACTGCATATTTTACCTATATTATACAGGTTATACTTTTTAGCAGAAAACAGAGAATGAGTTATTAGTATTTATTTCAGTTATAATTATTTTTCATATTTTTGAATTCTTGTACTTAGAGTAATTATTCCTCTCACTTCAACTGTATTCTTAGCATGCTTGCACAGTGACATAAGATTCAGACTTAGATATATTAGAATGTCTGAAAATATACTCTTAAGAATTAATGAAGAAAAGATATTTAAAAATGTTTACTATTTTTGTGCCAACTTTCTTCAACTCAATCGTCTGAAGACAGAGAGTTGCTCATTTTGGCAAAGAATGAGTTCATGGAATCTAGAATCATTAAGGTTGGAAAAGACCTCAAAGATCATTGAGTCCAACTGTTAACCCAGCACTGCCTTGTTCACCACTAAACAATATCCTCAAGCACTATATCCAAACACCTTTTGAAAACTTCCTATTCCACCTCTTCCTTGGTCAGCCCGTTCTAATGCCTGACCATTCCTTTGAAGAAGAAATTTTTCCTGATATTCAATCTAAACCTGCCCTGCTGTAACATGAGGCCATTTCCTCTTATCCTGTCTCTTATTGCCTGGGAGAAGAGACAGACCCCCACCTGTCTTCAGCTTCCTTTCAGATAGTCATGGAGAGCATCAAGGTCTTTGCTGACCCTCCTTTTCGTCAGACTAAACAACGCTAGCTCCCTAAGATGCTCCTCATACTACTTACTCTTTAGACCCTTCTCCAGTTCTGTTGCCCTTCTCCAGACTTTCTCCAGCACTTCAATGTCTGAAGTGAGGGACCCAAAACTGAACACAGGACTCGAGGTGCAATCTCACCAGTACAGAGTACAGGGAGCAATCACTGCCCTGGTCCTGCTGGCCACACTGTTGCTGATACAGGATGACATTGGTCTTCTTGGCCACTTGGGCACACTGCTGGTTCATGTTCAGCTGCTGTTGATCAGGACCACAGGACCTTTTCTATTGGGCAGCTCTCTAGCCACTCTTCCCCCAGTCTGTAGCACTGCATGGAGTTGTTTTGACTCAAACGCAAGACTCAGCACTTCACCTTGTTGAACCTCATCCCATTAATCCAGCCTGTCCAGATGCCTCTATATAACCTTCCTGTTCTCCAGCATATCAACATTCCAGCCCAGCTTGGGGCTGTCCGCAAACCAATTCAAAATCACTCAATCCCCTTATCCAGATCATGGATAAAGATATTAAATGGTACTGAATCCTGGGGAACACCATTTGTGTTTGGCCAGCAACTGGATACAGCATAATTCATCACCACTCTCTGGGCCCAGCCATGCAGACAGTTTTTTATCCAGTCAACTGTGCACCTGTCCCAGCCATGGGAATCCAGTTTCTCCAGGAGAATCATATGGGAAACAGTGCCAAAGACTTTACTAAAGTCTAAGGAAACAACTACCACAGTCTTTCTCTCGTCCACGAAGGGGGTCATCCCGTCATAGTGGGAGATCAGGTTGGTCAAGCAGGCCCTGCCTTTCCTCAACCTTTGCTGTCTAGGCCTGATCCTCTATCCTCCATATGCTATGTAGTGGCATTCTGGGTGATCTGCTCCATGACCTTCCTTGGCACTGAGGTCAGGCTGACAAGCGTAGCTCCCCAGATCCTCCTTCCAGCTCTTCTTGTAGGTGGGCATCACATTTGCTAATTATCAGTCAACGGGGACCTCTCGAGTTAGCCAGGACTGCTGGTAAATGATGAAAAGTGGCTTGGTGAGCTCTTCCATCAGCTCCATCTGTACTCTAGGGTGAATTCCATCTGGCCCCATAGACTTGTGTGTGTTTACATAGTGTAGCAGGTCACTGACCTAATGACCCTTGGATTATGAGGGCTTCATTCTGCTCCCTTTCCCTGTTTTCCAGTTTAGAGGGCTGGGTGCCAGGAGTAGAACTGGTCTTGCTATTCAAGACTGAGGCAAAGGTATTAAATACCTCAGCCCCATCATTTGTAACTATGTTTCCCTCTGCATCCACTAAAGGATGGAGTTTTGTCTCAGCCCTTGCTTTGTTGATAAGTATTTATAAACATTTGTTGGTGCCTTTTATGGCATTAGCCAGATTAAATTCTGGTTGGGCTTTAGTATTTCCAGTCTTCTCCTTGCAAGAGAGAAAGCAGTTGTACCAGAATAAACTGGTGCCGAAAGAGTAGATTTTGAATGAGCAGATAATTAAAATTGGAATAAATCAGTAGGTAATTTGGGAACCTCTGTATTTCCCCTTATGGAATTTGTTTGTAATTATAAATACTGTGTGTGACTATACTCCTGAATCTATTTAGTGCTAAAGCAAGAAACTTCTTTTTTGCCTTCATTTTATATTTTCACCCTATTGTACCCCATGACAGAGGGCACTGCTGGCCAGACTACCAGTAAACTCTTATACAGAGGTAGCTCTCTCTCCAGATGCAAAGGCGTATCCAAACTGGAAGCTGTCTCCCACTATAAAAGGTTGGTTTCTCCGGAGAGAAGCCTGCAATGTCCTATAAAAAGGGTATATCAAAAAGGAGGAGGAGAAAGATAGGCATTTCTCAGTATCTTAGGGTGATGGGAAAGTTTCACAGCTGGATTTAGCAGGGGAAAGGAAAAGATAGAAGAATCTTTATAGTCAGAAGAGTACAGATTAACAGAACCCCTGAGCAAGGCCTGTGAAGATAAAGCTTCCCACTCCACAGACTTCCACAGGAATTAGGAAGCTCTGTGGTTGAGGAAGAATTCTGCTTCTCCGTGTCTTTATAAAAGGCACTGGTAACACCCACCAGTGTACTCAACAGCTACCTGTTCTCTTGTTCCTCCCCTTCAGTCTCAAGCACTTTTGTTGAAATTTTGAGGGAGGAAGTGTGTTTCTAGCACAAGAAGAGTCTTAAAAATCAAGGCTATTTGGAATCAAATAGGCAGCCTGAATTCAGGAATGAAATTTAGGAGAGTTCTTCGGTAGAAAATGCACCATTCAAAATCAAAACACAGGAAAATAATTGCTACTGTTAAATCTCCAGAAATATCAAATATTGAGTACTTTGTTAGCTGAGTCCTCCTACAAATATCTTGTGACAGGCCAAACAATGTCCCTGGAACAGCAGTAGGTAAATATTCTGCAAAGGTGCCTGGGCTTGGAAAGGAAAGTGGCTGTTGTTAAAATAATGGTTTGAGAATTTTTCTGTCTCAGTGCTTCTTGGTCTATACAAAAATGAGTGGAAGTAATAAATTAGGGGTAAACATTCAATAAAAATCCAGATTAAAAACATAAGAATGGTGAGCCTAACCCCTGCAGCTAGAAAGGCTGGTAAAGGAGAATGAAGGGAGGCTTCTTGTGATGAGGGAAAGATTTCTGTGGTGGCTTCCACTTTTGCAGACCATTGGACAAGGTGAAAATTCACCCAGGAAACTTTCTAAAGCAGAAATCCATCCCTGTCTTACTCTGCAAAGAAAATTATAATCAATCCTTTTAAAGTCCACCTCAATTATGTTCAAGGTTCATAAAGAAATACCATAATGGCGAAGTTTATTGGGGCAGGGACAGTCATCTGCTGATAGTTGGGAGTAACAGTTCATAGGTTTTTGTGCCAAAATCTTTTACTCTTTTTTTCCAGCTTTATTGGTGAAAATTAAATATTTTACATTTCCTCACATGTATGACAGGTAAAATATTACAGCAAACAGTAATACTACAAATGCCAACCATAACCAATCTAATTCCTTTGGTTTGGACTGAAGAACCTGTCTTTTTTTCAGGCAACAGTCATGTCTTTAAGACACTGCCAGCTGAGAATCTCTCCGGGGTTGTAATACCAGGACATTTGTGTATATGAGATGCTACTTTGAAATGGTGCACAGAGCAGTGAAGAATTTAGCACTAATATTTAGCTTGATAGAGAACAGAATGTATTTATTCCTTTCTTCAGAGCCTTATTTACGGTACACTGGCACTTCTGAGTGAAAGAATGGCAAACAGTTAATGAAACATTTGATTGCTATTAATTACTTTCCACTTAATTACCTGCCATGTGAATCTTGTTGAGCTATTGATTACTGGGAAACATACATCCCACTGGGGATAGTGTGATTTAACTTCATCCAGTGAGTCAATTAGCCCAAGTAACACTGGAAAAGCTTGTGCTCTGCCTCAGTGGCTGGGGTTTCTTGCCAAGAATGGTACATAAGCCATTTATTTGTTCATTAAAACACAGTACTACTGTCAACAGGAGGCACTTACCAGGTGTTATTGAGATTGGTAAAATGTCACTGTTTCATCAAAAGATTAGCAGCAGTTCATAGCTGCAAAGTGGGTGAAAGACCCTCTCTGGTTTGAGAGCACAGATTGAATACATGAGGTCAAGATGTTAACCCCTATTTGCTTCTCATTTGTGAGAATTTTGGTTATAAATTTGCATCAGCTCTCCCACGTGCAAAACATCCTCACTGTCATTAATTCAGAAGCTGTGTGACAACAGCCCCTGAACTGTGGTATGTGACATTCAATTAATTTCACCAAGAATGAAACACATGGGATGTCCCCTAACTCAGCAAAACTAAACAATTCTCTGTTCTTTAGCAAGGATGATCTTTCTAACTGACAAGAACAGCCTGCTGTCTTCTCATGAATCAATCTGACAACGAAAAGACATTTTTTACTTTCTTTCTTTCCTTCCTTGTGATTTACGTTTCAGACACAACAAACTATTATTCCTATTGGTAGCTCTCCTAATATGTAACTGAATCTATTAAAAAAAAAAACCTCTTGGCTGGAAATAAATTTAAAAAAACCCAAACAACAACCCCACAACTACCTAACCAAACAATAATAACAAAAAAAAATCCCAAACAAACCACAACAAAACAAGAGAATGGAGGTGGAGAATTAAATTTGTTCAAAGAAGTCTTAAAGTAGACCTTACATGGAATGGTTAAAGAAAAAAATATTGAATATTGTAAGCAGAAGATTTCCAGAGAAATTACTTTTAAATGTGAAGTTTGGATTGAAATATAATTTGGAGATCATATTTGAAAGATAGGTTAGATTATCTCAGTGGTGGGTAAAAAAAGTCATTCTAAAATGAGAATCCTCTAGGTAAACTAAACAAATAACTGACCACAAGTGCTTGATTACATTACGTTAGATATATACGTATGTATAACTGAAAAAAAATTAACATGGAGACAGTTTTTTTCTGTTAGAAAAGTCATACAGCTGTCTCATGAGAAGATTTATTTCACAGTGACTGTGTAAGGATTTGTAAATATTGAGGAAAGGATTCAAGTTCTGTTATCTGCCATAAATGAATGATGTGGGTTTTTTTCCTATACTGTATTTTCTTTCTTAATAGAATGCATTAATTTCCATTTTACAGTTTTAAGTCCATAAGAGCAGCAACTAACTTTAGATAATATTTTGCATAATACTGAGAAATGTTACACATTTGTCCTAACTTCATTTTTGGAAATTAAGTTATTTATGGGCTCTGTAAGAGAGGGTCATTGGATTTGACGGGTGTGACAATACTATTCTTGCAAAATAAGAAAATCAAATAAATCCAACAGATATTCATCTTGCTATAAGACAAATATTTTTTAAGGATAGATCAAGTATAAAATTGAAAAATAGAAACAGAAATATTTAATTTAATGGTATTTTCAAAGGTTTTGGTTCCTTTAAAGTTGAGTATATGAAGACATTGCACACTGCTAAAGCAAAGTGTTTCATTAAAACTGTATTTATATTTGCAACTGAGAAAATAGCTAAGAATGGAAACAACAAGGGAACTTTCTGAATGCATTTTAAATGTGAATTTCCACTTCACAGACTTGTGAATCAAATAAAAAAAAAAACAAAACAGGTTTTTTTAAGTTTGTTTCCCATGTTTCTAGAACTTTGCAAGGTTGTAGTAGGCTTTTATAAAACTAGCTACGTAAGCTGCACTGGTTTTAAAAATTACCTTAGTTGTACATGCCCGTATATAATCTCATTTAGCTAGTAGAATAATTTTGGATTGTTACAAGCAGGCGGAAAAGATCAGGCTTCAAACTGTTGCTAAAATGAAACATACTTTATGCTACTGTTCAATAGGTCTGGTTGCAGCACAGTTAATTTTCCTCATAGGGGCTCAGACAGTGCTGTGTTTTGCACTGGTGCCTAGAACAGTTTTGGTAACACACCCATATTTTGGCTGTTGCTACACAGTGCTCACACATCAAGGTGGGATCACCAAACACTCCTTCTCCTCGACAAGGTTAGGAGCCTTGGGGCTGGGCAGAACCCTGGGAGGAACCCTGACCAAAGGTAATCCCATGCCATGTGACATCATGCTCAGTAATAAAAACTGAGAGGAAGGAAGGAAGAAGCAGCAGCATCAGGAGTTAATGATGTTTGCCATCCCAAACAACTCCTGTGTATGATGAGGCCCTGCTTCCCAGGAAGTGTCTGGACATCTGCCTGATGATGATAAGTAGAAACTAAATACCCTCTTTTTGCCTTTTTTTTTTTTGTTATTAAATTGCCTTTATCTCAATCAATGAGCTTTTCCATCTTAGTGTCTCTTAATGTTGAGGAGATGGAGTGAGCGAGTACCTGGGTGGTGGTCTGACAGCCACCCAAGATCAACTCATCACAAAGAGTTACAGTTTTACTTGGCTTTTGTAGAGCTTACACACTTGGTGCAAGTGCACAGTGCATATATTTATGTATGCAACTCTCATTTTCTGTTTAAACTATTGGAACATATTAGGGTATGCTGCTTAATCAATCCATAGCATTCACAGCAATAAAACAAAGAAAGTACAACTTAAACAAAAGACATTATCAATAAAAGGCTACGTTAATTGCTATAAATCTCTTTGAGATGTTCAAGGCATGAGAGCAAGGGGGAAACTTCTTAAAATTTCTATTTTGATGTAATTTTTTAATGCAATATAGGTCTTACTGTATCTTACCATAAGGCTCTGAGAAGTTGTGAAATAACATAAGTGAGAAGCAGGGGATGGGGCAGAAATTACACATTCTTGTCTCTCCAGTATCAGTGGGTTCTGTGGTGGTAAATTAACATGCAAAAATGAAAGCAATTGACCAATTTTAGATGTCGTGACACACAGGATTATTAAATTTATTGACTCAGACCAACTCAAGTGTATGTGTGTGGGGGGAAGGGACAAGTCAAATTTTACAAAGGTGAGGTAATGCCCTGTCCCACAGCCCAAATCCCTGGGGTTTCTTTGGGCAGCCCAGGGGTAGCTCTCAGTGAAAAGCAGCCTGGGAGCACTGCCCCACACCACACCCTATGGAGCCCCTAACCCAGCTTCAGACTGGCTGGCACACCAGGAGCACTGCCCCTCACCCTGACCTGCTGGGGTGTGTGGGGCGGGGGCGAGCACAGTGGGGACAAAGTTAATAAAAACAGCAATGTGTGCTCTCCGTGTCGTTCAGACTCACGCCATTTTCTGGACTCCTGTAGCTGGATATATGCTGGATCTAGGGGTGGTAGCTGTAATTCTCTCTTTTTCTCTCTCTTTACTTCTTCTCCTAATCTCTTTTCTTAATATTTTGGGTAGCTTGAGACTGAATGGGTTGGCTTTTGCTAAGTTGCTAATATGGGTTAGTATACGCTAAGTCAATACTTTGTGGAATGCTTTAATTTGGTTGAATGTTGCCCTTTAAACTTTTGCCAAGTTCCCTTATTTTCTAAAGTTTACCAGTAAAAGTACTTCCTGAGAAAATGTGTGCAGTGTTTCTCCTTTGCACTTTCTCTTAAGGTTTTAAAAGAACTGAAGGCTCTTCTAATAAATTTGACGGGTGAATTTTTGGAGCCTTGTATATTTTTAAAGTAAAACCCCTTCAATGAGCTCTTAGCTCAGAGCCTGGGGTCTTACAGATGGTTGTGGAGTCTGTCTGTATGTTGTGGAAGAATTATTTAGTGGAGTGTGGTGCTTTAATGTGTTTAATGGTAGTAAAAAAGGGGAAAGGGACTTTGTTTTTCTGCTTATGCTGTAAACAAGGTTTCGGGGGAAATTCTTTGAAGTACAGAGATCTAAGCTGGCCAATTTTGAATCCTGCCTGAGGTACTACAGAGGAACAGTAGGTATCTGATAGCGTTTGCACTCTGAGTAAATCTTTTTGGGCATCAAACACAATGTTGACAAACCAGATAAAAAGTGAATTATTAAAAGTCCTGCTTAAGATAAATAGGATGCTCGTATGACTTATGGTGTTGAAGTTTTAGTCTCTCTCCAGAATTACAAAAGAGCACATAAAGCAGTAAAGGACTAGATTTTCAAAAGATCATTGCTCAACACACATTCTTAAGTCAATATTCACAGCTGGGTTTTCACAGTTACAAGGACCCAGGCCACAGTGAAGTTTATGGGTGCACTGATGACATCACCATAGGGATTTAATTCTTTGTATCTTGACTATTTCCAAATATCTACTCTATATGCCAGATTTTCTTCCAACAATTCTGACACTCATCTCTGTTGGATTGGGTCTGTCTGTTTATTTAAATGGACAATGAAATATGTTAGTTGCAGCACTGTGGTTTTGAGTCAAAATACAGCATCTCAGGACTTCAGAAGGGGTTACAAATTTTGCCACAAACATGGATAACTTGCACCATGTTATCATAAGCATTACCTTTCTGTATGATTTTTTTTTCCTTCCCTTTTGCGTTGAAAAAAAAAAATAAGAAAACATTACCATGTACAGTTTCAAAGTATTAGGTTTGGTTATAGTTATTATTATATGGTTTATAAAGTATTTTTATGAATGTATTTGCATTCAGTCTATCTGGAGGATCACACTGGTAACCATATAAAGCAGGAATAAGGTTCTGTTTCTGTAGTGTTAAAAACTGATCTCCAAAGTTGGCCTGTTTACTGACAGGACTATGAAATTCTCATTACATCTTCTGTTAAACTTTGTTGAGATAGACTCTGGTTATTATAACTAAAATGATATATTTGACCTGTTATTCCAGTAGCATTGCTGGAAACCTGAGAAGCTGAAAATTATGGCAGCTGAAACTATGGAAAAATTTAAAACCCGATTGCTCCAAACAGTAACTACTGGCTTAGTCATAGCAAATGATAGAGACCAACAGTGTGCCCAGCAGAGTATACAGTTTCAGCAATACAAAATCTTTCTGGTTTTGCTTGGGTTTGTTTTTTGTTTTGTTTTGGTTTTGTTTTGGTTTGGTTTTTTGTTTGTTTGTTTTTGTTTGTTTGTTTGTTGGTTGGTTGGTTTGGTTTGGTTTGGTTTTTTTTTTTAAATATCAGTGGTGTCACTTGATTCACAAAATAATGCTGTGAAACATAAGAATTTATTCTCAACTTTCTTTGATAGCAGCAAGACACAGGGCCCTGTGTGCAAGGACACAAGTGCTGGGTGTGCTAGGACCAAATTTTCACCATGTTAAAACAAGTAGGTAACAGCCTGTTAAAGTGTACAGGAACTGGAAGGGGCTGGATTGAAGCCTTGCCCTTTCTTGCAAGCAGCAGTGTGACAGAGAAGCTCAGAAATGGAGGGGGCAGTGTCAAGCTAGGTTGGCCACAGCTGTGGAGGGTTGGTTGAGATGGGGATAACTCTCAGCTTTCAAGGATTGCTGCAAGCTTCCTGAGAAGCAGGAGGATTTCTTAAGAAGATATTTTAATTCAGGTGCATGACCAATCTCTTATGTACCAGGCCTGACTATTCCTTGCAAAGAAATTCCCCTAATGCTATGAGCAAAGTCTCAGTTACACATCTATTGGCCATCTGGGAGTGAAGACAGAAGAGTCATCATGAAATGGTTAGAACACTGCAGAGTTATTAAGGGCTCACTGTCTTCAGCAGTTCCTGTTCTTCTGACCCTTCAACAAACATGGAGATAATAAGTTACTTTCCAAATGCAACGGACACCTCAATGACAGTGATTTATAACTCCCAATGGGATTTACAGCCCTATGTGAACTACATATTCTATCTAGTCCTTTGGAAACACAGTCTTGCAGCACAGTGAGCTCAGTAAGGTTTTCCCTCCCTTCATTGGTGTTGGGGAAGAAAACCCACAGATACAAGCATTACCAGTGCAGTCCTGGCCTTAGTAATCTGTACTTTCACACCAGAAAAAGGAAGAAAATCTCCTGGACTGGTGATGTAAGCTGTCTGTAATGGTTTGGATTGAACTGTTGCTACAACCTTCCCCAGAGAGTCAACTGAAAGAATTACAGTTGCATTCCTTCTACATGGCCCAGATATACTGAAACCGTACATTTTCAAATTGTGTATGACTATCTACAGCCCGGTTATCTCTACCCTTGGCTTTTATCAGACCAGGAAGACTCTCAGGAAAAAGTGTTTGTAACCTTCAACTCTGTTCAGCTTGGTGTCTGGAAGCATCAGATCACAGAATCTGAGCTAGGCTGTAGCTTGTTCATGGTCCCAAAAGGAAGAACTGGCATGCAGTGTATCTGAGACTGCTTCATTACTTATTTTCTCTTAATTTTTTCTTTTCTCTTTCTCTTCTACTTTTTTCTTTTAGAGATTTTTCTGCTTGGGCCAGTTTATGCTGTGAAGATGTGAACTGGATATGTAAATACCCTTCATCAAATACCATGTCTTTGATGAAAAAGCAAAGTCCTTAGAAGGGTCTTTTAATAAATACTAACAGTAACATTTGAGTATATTTGTAAGTTACCCAAAATAAGATGAATACATTTTGAAATGCATCAGAAGTGGTAAGATATAGTTGTTTTAAAAAATGGAGAAAAAAAATCACCCTAATACTTTCATTGTTGAAAAGGACCATAACCATTTTGGTCTTGTCACCTTTTGCAGAATTCTAAGAAAACTGCTGTGGCACTGGTATTTTGACTATTTTATTTACAAACACTCAGACCACATGTACCACACGTCGTAGTTCAGTCATGTACCATGCCAGAATAGGGTAGAGATGTGGCCTTTTTGCAGTGACAACCATTCTATTGCCCATATTTCATCCTGGTAGAGTTATGCTTACGTATACATCTGAAGACTTGTCGCATAGTATATAAATCATACCCATCCAGACAGATACAGTTACAGAAATTAAAAATATCATATCTTGGAAGACAGCCTGTGTAAAATGAATCCTTTGAGAAAAAAAACAAACCTGCTTCTTAAAATAAAGACAAGTGCTACTAACAGACAGAAGTTATTTGCTCTAAATAGTGGGTCAACAGGACACAGTGTACTTGCAAGATGTATACAATTCCCATTTGTGACTGTAAACACTGTGGGGTCCACATCCCTATGGCTGAAAACCAAAGTCTGTTAGCATAGAGATGGGTGATACCTTTTAAAATCCCTGCAGTGTCTTCCTACCTGCTGGGCTTAATTTCTGATTCAAGTACTGTCATTAAAGAAAAAAAAATCACAAAACTCTTTCTGCCTTTATTTGTGGCACACATTGCACTGGCTTTTCCTCAAATATTTTCCTGGTGCTACAACTCTCCAAATATTTTCTGAATACTTTTGAATACTCTCATTTTCCTTTTTTGAAGTCTCTCAGTCTGAATGACATGTACAATCACAACTTCTTGTTTTCTTATAAAAAAAGGTTCTTGCAAGCCTATCTGTGCAACATTAAATAAGAAAAACACCTCTACTGTAAAAATTTTATTTAGAATTATAAAAACTGTTATGATCTGGAAGACATAAACTCCCTTCAAAGATCAGTTGCATTAAGCCTGATTCTCATTCTGATTTATTTGACTTCAGATATAATGGTATTAAATTAACAAAGACAAGCAATGAACAAAACTCTGGAGATGAATTAGCCGTTTTATCCAGTCCATTAATCTCTTCCTCAATTCCTGAGAATTGTGGCTCACCTAGACCCAGAGATCAAATAAAATGCCTAATTGGGAAAATCCTAAACAAGAGTATCCTGGGGAGCTTAAATTTGTTTGTCAACTGTTCAAACAACTATGTTGTTTATAAGTCTTTAAAACCCCAATACTTTTCCATCCCTATAACTTAATCCAGATACTTTAAACCCAGGAGAGTGATTGAAAATTGGTTTCAATTAACTGGAATAGGGAGAAACGCTTACTCTAAAAACAGATAGTTGTGTTGTGAACCTTCTGCCAAACATGCTGAGAATTTTAGATCTAAACATCAGCTTTGAGGGATGCTCTGAAAACTCTTTGAGAGTCGTAGTAAACACAGCTAATGGTTATTCTCTTCTTGTGATAACCTTTGTATTAAGCACTGTGCTTCACTAAGAGGAAGAAATATAGTATAAATAAATGATACTTTCTAAAAAAGAAGTTCAATAACTAAATTTTTAAAGATGTGGAAGGCGACAAATATGGGAGACTTTTCTGCTTGTGATTACTCTGAATTACCTGTTGATTTTCCTGGAGATTGAGGAACACAATCCTCAAGATTGATCTCCACTTTCTACTGCCACAGAAATGCAGAGAACAGTTAAAAGTCTATACCTGGTTTTGACTCTGATAACATCTCATATTCCCATCTGTACTAAAAGAACAGATAAAAATTAGTGATGTAACATTAAATAAATTTTCTGACAGCACCGTGTCTCATCAATAATTTAACTCTCTCTTTTGGGAAAAAAAACCCAAAAGTTTTATGGAAAAATCTGTGTCCAGGAAACAGAGGCTGAGGTGATTCAGTGGTTTGGGGTTTGGGTTTGTTGTTTGGTTTTTTTTTTCCTGATTTACCTTTTGCTGTCCTAATCCCTACTTTAGATTTGATATGACATAGAGATTTGACATGTGTCATAGGTTTACTTGTTCTAAAAAACCAAGCTTGGAATTGTTTTTCCTCTTCACCACTGTGAAACAAAGGTGGGAGGGGGATTCACACATACAAAAGAACTAGCCAGCAGCCCCACATTCCAAGCTAATGGACCTCAGAAGATTATGGAGGAGGAGGTAATTTTTTTCTCCTCGGGAAAGGGCATCCTTACTTTACTTTCGCCCTGACTCGGGGAAGATATGTGTGGAGGGGGGTGCTCTGAAATTAATTTTTGTTTTCAGCCAGGTCATCTGGCTGCCTTTGTCCTCCGTCTGCCTCTGTTCTCCAGTGCCCTGTTCTGCCCACGGCCCAGACCTGCCTTGGATTTCATCAGGGCCATCTGTGGAGGAACCTTTGAGGGAAGAGGACACTCCTCCCATCCTCCATTCCCGTGTTGGCAGCAGCTTGTACCCATCGACGAAGGGGGAGGGAATCCCAGCCAGAGCCAACCATCGACAGCAGGAGTCCATAGGAAGAACCTCCCTTTCCCTTTTCTCCTTCCCGTTTTGGTGTGTGTGTGGGGGGGGGAATCTCCATTTTTGGCTTCTCCCACGCACGGGCCCCCCCACAGAGCAACTGCAGGCTCTGCTCCTCCAGTGATCCAACAGCGCCCCTACTGACTGTGGTTAGAATTGCACAGGAAGGCAAAAAGTACTGAACTGTTTTGGTGGGAACCTTGGGTGTAGGACTGTTATTTGGGAGGTTTTTTTGTGTTCTTTTGTTGTGCTACCTATACACATATATCCCTTAATAAAGGGTTGTTATCTTTTCTTTCTCCATATTTCCTCAATTGGAGCCTCTTAATTTCTGATTTACAACTGCTTAGAGGGAGGAGCTTGGTCTTCCTCATAACTCATCCTCCTTAGCAAACACTTCAGTCTCATTAAACTGAGACAACGTGCTACATACCTCTTTCTTGCTACAGAGGATTTCGTGTTCTCAGTTGCAGTAACACCAAGTGATCATAAGATTACATTAAGTTGCTTACAGGATGAACAAATTAGCTCCAGCATGACCACATTACATATTTTTTGGTATCCAGAGAGCTGTCATTGGCAATTGTTTCTCTAATGCAAAGGTGCCTTTATGTATGTTGTCACAGAGATCTGTGTTTGACAACCCTCTTGTTCAAGTCTATAAAATTTCCAGAGATGTTACTTTGAAACAATCACATTAGTGACAATCTGTACTACAGAGTAAAAGAAATCTGTCAGGGATGACATAAGTACAGTTTGGAACAGATCAGATAACTTCTTGAAGCCTCTGCTGTGCCTATTCCTTAGCGATTTTGTCTTTGTCTCCAACAAGCATTGGTCTAACAATGAAATAATAAAACTAGCAGGAACTTCTCAGAATGGAAAAGGGACAACTGGAACACATAAGACTGGTAAAATACATTTGTCTACAAATTTATCCTCTTCTCCTTTCACAGGACTAAGAAATAACAGTTTCTTGATGAAAGAGTACTAGAGGAAGAAACCAGATAGATTAGGGTTATAAAACTCTTGCCCTGAAAAGACTATAGTGTATAAATTTTAGTTTTTAAATGTAATATGAATTTGTTAATGTTTCTGAAGGTTTTCTTCCATATGCTAAGAAGAAACTAAAATCTTTCTTCAACAAAAAAAGAAGAAAAAAGATAGAGATCTATTTCAATTCATTTCAAATTAGGTTTATTTTCATCCTCAAAAAAAAAAAATTGAGTCAAATAAACATATGTACACATGACTTGCTGCTCTTCAAAATATGCCATAAATGTTGCTCCCTCTAGTCTGACTTGAAGTGCTAAAATACCCTCTTTCATACTGTGAAAGAGAATATATTTTGACTCTAATGACAACAGGGTTTTATTTATACTAACATTTGCGCATTAAGGGACAGGAAATAGAATTCAGAAGTTGCTTGCTAAGAGGAAAAGAATTAAAGTTGTAAATGTCAAGCACTGTTCAATTTTTGCAGATGTACAAGTGATGCTCTCTTGTTTCACACAGTAGTGGATTTTTCTTTGTTAGTACGTGACATTTTGTATTTGCAATTGCTTTCATTTCCTCACTTATGAGAAAAAATATAAATCTTCCCATCTTGTCTTCATAATCAGATGGACACAGACACCTTTAACGACTTTCATATCTTCTACCGAATCACTGACAGAAAGATTTACTTGATGCCACTTTTAATGACTAGCCATTATTTACCTTTGTTGACAGAGATCTCTAGTATTTGTTTGAATTTAGAGGATTTATTTTCCATTTCAAAATATTTACATCCTCAAATCGCTCATTGATGTTTCATATTGTCCTAGTTAGGACAACTGAGACCAGTTCATCAGGGTATGGGTGTAACCCAAAACTGTGTATTCTATAGCCTTCCATGCCATTTCCCAGAAACTGTTATCAATGAACCATTTACACCATCTGCCCATAGAGCCTGACTCCTCAGGCTATAAACTAGGTGTTAAGAGGCCTGTGAGATAGGAGGATGCTCCTGTCCTCACACCCTTTGTGGAACTCCCCGCCCTGAGGGAAGTGCTGAGCATTCCTGCCTGAACTGCAGGATATATAATCTTGGAGTCTTGGAACATTTGGAACCACTCTGTGGGATCCAGAGAAGGACTGCGGCTCATCGCTCTCAAACAGACTTGGATCACCACCCTATACTGGACTCCAATCACCACTTTGACTAGACTGCAACAGCTCTCCCACCAGCAGGTTCTTCCCCTCTCCCTTTACTTGGGACTCAAGCGGGGCCCAAGGAACACCACGTTGTTCATGCCCCAGGGTACTGGGTTATACATTTGAGTTTTGTGGGTTATGACCAATTGTTTGTTTGTATGATTGTACTTTCTGTATTATTTTAGTAAATTGTTATTCTGACTTATAATCTCTCCTTTGAGTTGAGTTCATTTCCCCTGCTGGTTAACTCTTAAACCAGCACATTTTTGGCTGCCCAACGTGGGGCAGACAGAGAGAAGTCAGAATCACAATTTCACTTTAAGCATTTGTCTATTTGGATATAGAAACTCCCTGATCACCATGTTGTTTGATGCATTCACATGGATGTTGTATTTGAGCCTGTTCATATTTCCACAGATGGGGCATTATTTGCCTGTTTTGATGCTCTCTTTAAGACCAGGGAGAGGGATCCAAATTGCTTTATTAGTATATTATGTTTATGTCATTCTAACATCAGAAGCAATGAGTTTCATTGTAAATGTGTATTCAGTCCTGTTTGCCTGTCCTGGTTTGGGTTGCTACCTCTGGGGCTTCATTAAAAATCGTACCCAGCCCTTTGGGGGAACAGGGGGGATGGTTGTTTCCAGCCTCTCACCTCCTTCTTCCCCTTCAGACCTGCTACAACAGTTTTTGAAAATATTGAGTTCCCTTTTGATGTTAAGGACAGTATAATGTTATTGTTAGTGTTGCTCTGTCTGCTCTGTACTGTGTACACCATGTTTAGGGTCAGAACAGGGCCTTCTAGGGAGGTTGTCTGGACACCTGCCCTGGGAGCAGATAATGCTGAGTGGCACGGGAAGTGGGAGGACATCAGCCAGTATTTGGAGAAGTTTTCTCCTCCAATGATCTGGAAATTCACCCCTGAACAACTGCAGGATCCTGTTAGCATGATAAGACTGGTGAAGGAAAAATGTTCTGGCAGCTCCAGAGATGGCCAGCTCACAGCAACCTGCTGGGCCCTGGCCACTGCCTACCGGACACTACTTGACATGGTACAGCACTGTCAGGGGGAGGAGAGAAGGACCAAATCCGCAGGCACCACGTCCATCCAAACCACAGCTGAGTCAGAGGGAGAAAGAAATAAACCAACCGGCACCGTGTCCACACAAACCATCGAGGAGCCAGAAGAACAACCAAAACCAATAGCAGTCGCCCCTGTCCAGAAAAGGAAATCAAAGACTAAATCAGTCCGTATAGCAAATGATGACGGAGAGGCAGGACCTTCACATCCACTGGAGGAGACAGAGCCAGAAATAATCACTCGGTCCCTATCCCTGGGTGAGCTACGCGAGCTCCGGAGAGAGTTCACACGACAGGCGAACGAGTCCATTCTGACCTGGCTGCTCCGAATCTGGGATGCCGCAGCTAACGATACAATCCTAGATGGGAGTGAAGCCAGACAGCTGGGGTCCCTGTCTCGAGATGTAGTCATTGATCAGGGGATTGGAAGGAGGCAGGAAACTCTCAGCCTCTGGCGGCGACTGTTGTGCAGTGTGAGGGAGAGATACCTTTGCAAGGAGGACCTCCACGTACAGCAAGGACAGTGGAACACGATGGAACAAGGTATCCGGTGCTTAAGGGAGTTAGCTGTACTGGAGATAATCTTTTCAGACGATGAAAGATTCCCTAAAAGTCCAGATGGCGTACAGTGCACCTCCCAGATGTGGTTAAAGTTTGCACGACTCGGGCCAGAAATGTATTCCCGCTACTTAGCAACGCTGCAATGGAGGGAGGGAGAGGACAAGGTGGGAGCATTGGTTAGTAAACTCAGGATGTATGAAGACACTGTCACCGCCCCATTACGAGCCCACGTCTCATCTGTGGAAACCAAACTGGCTGAACACGTCAGAAGCCTGGAAGAGAAAATTGAAGAGGGACACCAGAAGCTAAGAGAGGAAATTAAGGAAGGGATCTTCCATATCTCACCAGGACAAACAAGAGTCTCTGCTATTAGGAGCCAGCGTCCCCCAGCTAAGGAGAGAAGGTACACTCCACATGGCGATCTATGGTTTTACCTCCGTGAGCACGGAGAAGATATGAGGAAGTGGGATGGGAAACCCACCCCTTCCTTAGCAGCCCGGGTACGTGAACTGAAAAGAGGAACAAGTACCACAAGGAACTCTTCAAGGGTAAACGCTGCTCCAGTCTCTCGTGGGCAAGACTCCAGACGGTACAGGAATGATGATACGTCTGATCCTCTTGAAGGGACCTCCAGGTCATACCCACAAGAAGAGCACAATGAGTACCATGACCAGGACTAGGGGTGCCCTGCCTCTAGCCAGGTAGAGGAGAGGGACAATCGAGTCTATTGGACAGTGTGGATTCGGTGGCCTGGCACATCAGAGCCACAAAGGTATAAGGCCTTAGTGGACACCGGCGCACAATGTACTTTAATGCCATCAAGATACGTAGGGGCAGAATCCATCTCCATTTCTGGGGTGACAGGGGGATCCCAACAGCTGACTGTACTGGAAGCTGAAGTGAGCCTGACTGGGAAGGAATGGCACAGACACCCCATCGTGACTGGCCCAGAGGCCCCGTGCATCCTTGGCATAGATTACCTGAGGAGTGGGTATTTCAAAGACCCAAAAGGACTTCGTTGGGCTTTTGGCATAGCTGCTGTGGAGACGGAGGAAATTAGACAGTTGAACACCTTGCCTGGTCTCTCAGAGGACCCCTCTGCTGTGGGACTGCTGAAGGTTGAAGAACAATTGGTACCGATAGCCACAGCAACAGTGCACCGTCGGCAATACCGCACCGACCGAGACTCTGTGACCCCTATACATAAGATGATCCGTGAACTGGAGACCCAGGGGGTGGTCAGCAAGACTCGCTCACCCTTTAATAGCCCTATATGGCCAGTGCGTAAGTCCAGCGGAGAGTGGAGGCTGACGGTGGATTACCGTGGACTCAATGAAGTCACACCACCCCTGAGTGCTGCTGTGCCGGACATGCTGGAGCTCCAGTACGAGCTGGAGTCCAAGGAAGCCAAGTGGTATGCCACCATTGACATTGCCAATGCCTTTTTCTCCATTCCTTTGGCAGCTGAGTGCAGGCCACAATTTGCTTTCACTTGGAGAGGTGTGCAGTACACCTGGAATCGACTGCCTCAGGGGTGGAAACACAGTCCCAGCATTTGCCATGGACTGATCCAGACTGCACTGGAAAAGGGTGAGGCTCCAGAGCACCTACAGTACATTGACGACATCATTGTATGGGGGAACACGGCGGGCGAAGTCTTCGAGAAAGGAGAGAAGATAATCCAGATTCTCCTAAGAGCCGGTTTTGCCATTAAACGGAGTAAGGTCAAGGGACCTGCTCAGGAAATTCAGTTCCTAGGAGTGAAGTGGCAAGATGGACGCCGCCTAATTCCCATGGAGGTGATTAACAAAATAGCAGCCATGTCCCCACCAACCAGCAAGAAGGAAACACAGGCTTTCCTAGGCGCTGTGGGCTTTTGGAGGATGCATATCCCCGAGTATAGTCAGATTGTAAGCCCTCTCTACCTTGTGACACGGAAGAAAAATGATTTCCAGTGGGGCCCCGAACAACAACAAGCCTTTGAACAAATTAAACAGGAGATTGCCCATGCGGTAGCCCTTGGGCCAGTAAGGACAGGACAGGACGTGAAGAACGTGCTCTACACCGCAGCCGGGGAGAATGGCCCTTCTTGGAGCCTCTGGCAGAAAGTGCCTGGGGAGACCCGAGGACGACCGCTGGGATTCTGGAGTCGGGGATACAAAGGATCTGAAGCCAGCTATACACCAACTGAGAAAGAGATCCTGGCTGCCTATGAAGGAGTTCGAGCTGCCTCAGAAGTAATCGGCACCGAAGCGCAGCTCCTCCTGGCACCCCGACTACCAGTGCTGGGCTGGATGTTCAAGGGAAGAGTTCCTTCCACACATCACGCCACCGATGCCACGTGGAGTAAGTGGATCGCTCTGATCACGCAGCGAACCCGGATAGGGAACCCTAATCGCCCTGGGATTCTGGAAATTATCACCAATTGGCCCGAAGGTGAGAGTTTTGGACTATCCTCTGAAGAAGAGGAGGAGAAGGTGACACGGGCTGAGGAGGCCCCACCATATGACAAGCTACCAGCAGATGAAAGGCGATATGTGCTCTTCACGGATGGCTCCTGCCGCATTGTAGGGACAAACCGAAAATGGAAGGCAGCTGTATGGAGTCCCACACGGCGAGTTGCAGAAGCGACCGAAGGACAAGGTGGGTCAAGTCAGTTTGCAGAGCTTAAAGCCGTTCAGTTGGCTTTGGATATAGCTGAACGAGAGAAGTGGCCAAGACTCTATCTCTACACCGACTCATGGATGGTGGCCAATGCTCTGTGGGGATGGCTGGAGCGATGGAAAAAGGCCAACTGGCAGCGCCAAGGGAAACCCATCTGGGCGGCGGAGATGTGGCAGGACATCGCTGGCCGGGTAGAGAAGCTGAGTGTGAAGGTCCGTCACGTAGACGCTCATGTAGGCAAGAAACGGGCTAATGAGGAGCATCGTAACAACGAGCAGGCGGACCGAGCTGCCAGGATTAAAGTCTCTCAGGTAGATCTGGATTGGCAGCACAAAGGAGAATTATTTCTGGCTCGATGGGCCCATGACGCCTCTGGTCACCAGGGGAGAGATGCAACATACAGATGGGCTCGTGACCGAGGGGTGGACTTACCCAAGGACATTGTCTCACAGGTCATCCATGACTGCGAGACGTGTGCTGCCATCAAGCAGGCCAAGCGGGTGAAGCCTCTATGGTATGGTGGACGGTGGTCAAAGTACAGGTATGGGGAAGCCTGGCAAGTTGACTACATCACGCTCCCCAAAACCCGCCAAGGCAAGCACTACGTACTGACCATGGTAGAAGGGAGTACTGGATGGTTGGAGACATACCCCGTGCCTCATGCCACTGCCCGGAATACCATCCTGGGCCTTGAAAAACAAGTCCTGTGGCGACACGGCACCCCGGAGAGAATTGAGTCTGATAATGGGACCCATTTCAAGAATGGCCTCGTAGACACCTGGGCCAAAGAGCACGGCATTGAGTGGGTGTATCATATCCCCTACCATGCACCAGCTGCTGGAAAAGTTGAGCGGTGCAACGGACTGCTGAAAACCACCCTGAAGGCACTGTGTGGGGAGACTCTCAAACACTGGGAGCTGCATTTAGCAAAGGCCACCTGGTTGGTCAACACCCGAGGCTCCATCAATCGAGCTGGCCCTGCCCAATCAGAACTTTTGCATACTGTAGATGGAGATAAAGTCCCCGTGGTACATATGAGAGGAATGTTAGGGAAGACTGTATGGATTAGTCCCACCTCAAGCAAAGGCAAACCCATCCGAGGGATTGTTTTTGCTCAAGGACCTGGTTCCACCTGGTGGGTAATGCAAAAAGATGGGGAGACACGTTGTGTACCACAAGGGAACCTAATTTTGAGTGAGAATGGTCTGTAATGTTTCATTGTATATATATATATATAGATAGATGTATATAGTTTTAAAGGGATATAGTTTTTTTAAAGGGGGTTAATTTGGGCATGACATGGATGGCATAGAATAAGGGGTGGATAATGTCCTAGTTAGGACAACTGAGACCAGTTCATCAGGGTATGGGTGTAACCCAAAACTGTGTATTCTATAGCCTTCCATGCCATTTCCCAGAAACTGTTATCAATGAACCATTTACACCATCTGCCCATAGAGCCTGACTCCTCAGGCTATAAACTAGGTGTTAAGAGGCCTGTGAGATAGGAGGATGCTCCTGTCCTCACACCCTTTGTGGAACTCCCCGCCCTGAGGGAAGTGCTGAGCATTCCTGCCTGAACTGCAGGATATATAATCTTGGAGTCTTGGAACATTTTTAACCACTCTGTGGGATCCAGAGAAGGACTGCGGCTCATCGCTCTCAAACAGACTTGGATCACCACCCTATACTGGACTCCAATCACCACTTTTGACTAGACTGCAACAGCTCTCCCACCAGCAGGTTCTTCCCCTCTCCCTTTACTTGGGACTCAAGCGGGGCCCAAGGAACACCACGTTGTTCATGCCCCAGGGTACTGGGTTATACATTTGGGTTTTGTGGGTTATGACCAATTGTTTGTTTGTATGATTGTACTTTCTGTATTATTTTAGTAAATTGTTATTCTGACTTATAATCTCTCCTTTGAGTTGAGTTCATTTCCCCTGCTGGTTAACTCTTAAACCAGCACACATATCTTACTAGTACTAATTGTTTCTTTCTTTACATTCCTTGGTTTTTAATTTTTCAACTCTAATTTCTCTTCTAGCCCTTCTCATCATTCCAGAAATTATTACTGATCTCACAAAAACAATTTTTGGCAAAGATTTTCTGAGCTGTGGTTTTGGAAGAAGAATGACCAACCTGATCTCCTTTTATGATGAGGGGAAGGCTGTGGATGTGGTTTATTTGGACTTCAGCAAAGCCTTTGACACTGTCTCCTATAGCATTCTCCTGAAAAAGCTGGCAGCCCACGGCTTGGACAGGGGCACTCTGTGCTGGGTTAGGAACTGGCTGGAGGGCCGGGCCCAGAGAGTGGTGGTGAATGGTGCAGTGTCCAGTTGGAGGCCGGGCACCAGTGGTGTCCCCCAGGGATGAATGTTGGGCCCAGTTCTGTTTAATATCTTTACTGATGATCTGGATGAGGGGATTGAGTCCATCATTAGCAAATTTGTAGATGACACTAAATTGTGAGGGAGTGTTGCTCAGCTGGAAGGCAGGAGGGCTCTGCAGAGGGACTTAGTCAAGCTGGATAGATGGGCTGATTCCAACAGGATGAGGTTCAACAAGGCCAAGTGCCGGGTCCTGCACTTTGGCCACAACAATCCCCTGCAGCACTACAGGCTCAGGACAGAGTGGCTGGAGAGCAGCCAGGCAGAAAGGGACCTGGGAGTTTGGATTGACAGGAAGCTGAACATAAGCCCACAGTGTGCCCAGGTGGCCCCTTTCATTCCCACCTGTAGTCATAGGAGCCATTCAACCACATCTCCGTGATACCAGTAAGATCATAGCCCTGCAGGCATGTGCAGGTCTTTTACTACTATTGTTTATTCCCCTTGCTCCATGGATTTGCACAGAGGCATTTAAATTTGGCTTCCTGTGAAGCTGACTTACTGGCTGGAATTTCTTTGTGCTGTTCTTCAGGTGTTCTCCTATTGATCTGTGATCCCTCTGCATGATGTAGGCATCTATTGCTGGCCCTGGCATGAGACTGGTAGAAGTGGGACGGATTGATGTTTTCCAAGAAGAGAGTTTAAAGCCTTCTTCACCATCCTGGCAACTCTGTAACCAAAGATGTTCGTCTCCTTTTCCGACAGATGGATCCCATCAGTCTGTGATAGACCAGGTTTTTCAAAGAGGCAAAAGTTTATCTTCCTCCATCTTGTGAACACTTACCTCCTTTGTGTCAAGACACTTCTACAAAGTCTTAGTGAATGGATTACCTCAATCCAGTCTACAGAATCTTACTTTTCAAATGCCTTACACTAGAGTTCCTGGTGCTCAGGAGCCCTCCAAGTGGAGGGCAAACAAGTCTGCTTCTCTCACAAATTGCAATCCGTTTTTGTTTTGAAATTTCAGTTTAACCACAATGTGGGAAGATTATTTGGAATGGTTTAGTGCTTCTGCCTGAAACGTTGCTACCTACTGGCTGCTTGCCTCTGTTTGCCATCATCAGTCTCCTTCACAGAGGCTTCTTAAGGTGATTTCTATGTTTTACTCACTTCAGATAATCAAAAGCTGAATAAGCATTGGACCAAAGAACTCTATTCCTCTACAGCAGTCCGTCTTTGAGCATTATAGAGCTCAAAGTAGGCAACATGGAGAAGACACTTAGACTTCCATGCTGTACATACATTATGGATAATTAGCTGAATTCAGTCATTTCCATTGTCAGTCTGGAACCCTTTATGATCAGTAAAATTCCCATTAAAATATTCTTTTTGCTGATGAAACTGGCACTGGCAGACTTCATTAAACCATTAACTCATATAACAAACAACAAGCCATAACCTTGGGCATAATTAACAGATCAGGTTATTTGTCAGAGACAGATAATTTTCTTTTGCCCTTGGGATACATTCAGCAGAAGGGTTTGCAAAACTTGCATATCTCCAAATATAGCATGGCACAACCATAACTTGCACTGAGGAGAGCCATTTTGTGCTGTGTGATGGTGTAGTGAGTTGGTTTCTTGGATTTTTTAGGCCTTCCTTAGCAACGGGGTCAGGAATCTAAGGAAGTATTCCATGTCATTCCTTTCCGTAACACAACATTTAAAAAGGCACAGATAAGACGGTTTGCTCTCTTCTCTCTTCCAGTGGCTGAAGGCGACAAGTCTCTCCGTAGACGGGCTTTGCTTATATAGGCCAGGGCCTGCTACTCAGGCCTGCCGTTATCTCCGGTCTCTCTGGGAGGCGTGGGGGAATTGGCTGCTGCCTCGCACAGTTCTGCTGTCCCGTTCAAGGAAGTATTTAATTCGTTTTTGTATTTAGTCACTAGCTCTACAGTAATGGGTATATTTGGAGGATATTTGTTTTTAGTTCTTTTATCCCTGCTTCCCCCTCCCTTTTCTCTTTTTCCCCTCTCAGGAGCTCCCTGTTGTATATAATATATTCAAATTGTATATATATTGTAAATATATGTAATATATATATATTTGATATAATCCCATTTCATTTGAACTCCTTTCAGTTTTTTTCCCGTTGTTCGTTTTTTTTTTCCTCGCTTGGGGAGAGTGGGGTGGGGGAGGAGACAGCTTGGACTTGGCGGAAGAGCCAGGCCAAACTGATACAGATGGGAACGCCTATTACACAGGAGTGCAGTAGAATTTCATGACTTTCCTGAAAAAAGAGTATTAAATACTAGTGGTATATATGGAAAATTTTTTCTTCCATGAAGATGAATCACAACATTAACATTCTCCTGCAGGAAGACTACACTACACAAGAGGGTAACACAATCAAATTAAGACTGAATTTCAATAAATAACCTCAGTTGAATATGGAAGTATTAAAAACAAATATTTTTTGACACAATGTTTAATTTTTCTCCAATTTCTGCAGGTTGCATATTGTCTGAATTATGATTAATAAAATATGCAGACAGGAAGCTGTGTGGAATTTTGTATGATCTGGGTCATCCTTTCAAAGAGTGGAAATCAATACAAGGTTTTTCACTAACACCAGTAGGTACTCAAGTAGGAATTTTGTCATGGGTGGCCCAGCCTTAAGATTTTGCCATGCCTGTTAACCTTGTATCAATTCTAGTTTACATGTAAGATAACTTACTTTGTTCATGTTTGGGGGTGGAGTACTATAGGGTAGGTGTATTTATTTGGTGGTTTTGCGTATGTTTGTTTGTTTTCTTTTGGGGTTTTTTTGTTGTTGTTGTTTGTTTGGTTTTTTTACCAAGAAAGCATGAACTCTGTATATTAAGACCTCAAGATATTATTTGCAAAACAAAATTCTGATTTTGTTCTCACTGCCTTATCTCAACAACAGCAAACTGGCAACTATAAGCACAAGTTATTAAATATAATGGAAGAACAGAGATAAGAAGCTGAACAGCCTTCCTGTAGTTCAGGAGGAAACAGTTTGTGACCTGCCGAGCCACTTAGATCGTCACAAGTCTATGGGACCAGATGGGATCCATCCTAGGGTGATGAGAGAACTGGTAGAAGAGCTTGCCAAGCTACTCTCCATCATCTACCAACAGTCCTGGCTCACTGGGGAAGTTCCAAATGATAGGAAGTTGGCAAATGTCACACCAATCCACAAAAAGGGCCAGAAGGAGGACCCAGGAAACTACAGGCCCATCAGCCTGATCTCAGTGCTTGGCAAGGTTATGGAGTAGATCATCCTCAGTGCAATCACACAGCACCTACAGGATGGACAAGGGATCAGACCCAGCCAGCACCGGTTTAGGAAGGGCAGGTCCTGTCTGATCAATCTGATCTCCTTTTATGATCAGGTGACCTGCCTGGTGGATGAGGGGAAGGCTGTGGATGTGGTCTGTCTGGACTTCAGCAAAGCCTTTGACACCGTCTCCCACAGCATACTCCTGGAAAAGCTGGCAGCCCAGTGCTTGGACAGGGGCACTTTGTGCCAGGTTAGGAACTGGCTGGAGGGCCGGGCCCAGAGAGTGGTGGTGAACGGGGCTGCATCCAGTTGGTGGCCAGTCACCCCAGGGATGAGTGTTGGGCCCAGTTCTTTTTCATATCTTTATCAATGACTTAGATGAGGGGATTGAGTTCACCATTAGCAAATTTGCAGATGACACCAAGCTGGGGGGAAGTGTTGATCAGTGGAAGGCAGAAGGGCTCTGCAGAGGGACTAAAACAGACTGGAGAGATGGTCTGATTCCAATGGGATGAGGTTCAACAAGGCCAAGTGCCGGATCCTGCACTTTGGCCACAACAACCCCCTGCAGCGCTACAGGCTGGGGACTGAGTGGCTGGAGAGCAGCCAGGCAAAAAGGCACCTGGGAGTTTGGATTGACAGGAAGCTGAACATGAGCCAGCAGTGTGCCCAGGTGGCCAAGAAGGCCAAGGGCATCCTGGCCTGGATCAGGAACAGTGTGGCAGCAGGACCAGGGAAGTGATTCTGCCCCTGTACTCAGCGCTGGTGAGGCCACACCTGGAGTACTGGGTCCAGTTCTGGGCCCCTCAGTTCAGGAAGAATATTGAGGTGCTGGAGCAGGTCCAGAGAAGAGCAACTAGGCTGATGACAGGACTCAAGCACAAGTCCTATGAGGAGAGGCTGAGGGAGCTGGGGTTGTTCAGCCTGGAGAAGAGGAGCCTCAGGGGAGACCTCATCACTCTCTACAACTCCCTGAAAGGAGGTTGTAGCCAGGTGGGGTTGGTCTCTTCTCCCAGGCAACCAGCAGTAGTACAAGAGGGCATGGTCTTAAGCTCTGCCAAGGGAGGTTTAGGTTGGATATTAGGAAGAAATTCTTTACAGAGAGGGTAACCAGACATTGAAATGGGCTGCCCAGGGAAGTGATGGTTTCACATTGCCTAGATGTGTGCAAAGTTTGTACTAGTTATATCTTTTCCTGAGCAAATCATATGGAGGAGGGTCATAGGATGATTATCTATGAAGACAAACCCAAGTTTTAAAGATCTCTTGTTGCCTAGCTTTTCCTCATTTAAAATTGTATGGGAAATCAGAATTAAATATTAAATTAAATAATCCGTCTATTAATCTTGTGTTCACAGTACAGATGCCCTCTGTGAATGACAAGCATGAGGAGCACAGGAATACAGAAGCCTGGTTTAAGATCCCTTGTATGGCATGAATGCAGTTCCATCTGGCATGACATCTCACAGTCCCTGTAATTCTAATACATGTTATGAGTGCAACAACATGAGCAAACACGAATTATTTCATATGTCAATAAAAGGTGTCACTCTGAGTGTTGTTATTGTTTCCCACTGTTCTTGTCTCGGTGGCTATTTCTAGGAAGAATAAATTTCATTGCACGTGGAAACCTGACAGCATTAGCAATCAAACTTTTTCAGTTATTGAACTATATTTTGTATTGTTCTGCCCAATAAGGATTGCTGGTTATGTTACTCTTTATCTCCTGACAAAAACTGCAACATGCTCCAAGTCTCTCATGGTCCGCTTGGGAAAATAAACAGAAGTGTTTCCCAATACAAAGAAATTGTCATCCTAAAAGCGTTTTGGCCGCCATGTTACAGTTGCTACATCAATACTTGATACAAATCTGTATAAGTACTGTTATCTCACATCCCACAAACATTGCTGAGGCACTTCACCTCGTAGAAACTGAATAATATTACTGATGTTTCATGATCTTTCTTCACAACCATTTGTCCCATGTATCTGCTTCACAGACTACAAAAAGTCAAATAAAAAAATCACTTATGCCATGCATAAGCAGATGCCTAAAAGTCACAAATCTTTAATCTAATAATTAATAAATAAATAAGAATCCTTTTCAGGACACACATATTTTAATGAGGCAAATTACACCAAGCAGGTCACATTGTAGTGAAGGAAATTGTACCATTAACTATTCTAGGAGATCTCTGTATTTTCTTTCTTTACAAAAAGAGAGACCTGGGTTTCACTAACAGCAATTGCTTCAGTCTAAATCTTTGATCTTGCTTGGAGGATAAGTACTATGTAAGTACTTTGACAACTTCTGCATCGCATATAAGTTATTTGAACTTGTACATTGTCAATCAGAACTTAAATCAACTTTGAAACAAGGCAGGCCCAGTAATTACAACTATACTTATTTTACATAAGGAAAGCAAACTTTAAAATCACATCCTTAGCTTGCCAAGCCTATTGCTTTCCTAGGAAAGCTGTCTGTGCTTGTTATAAGGTCTCAGCGAAATACGACAGGGCACCATGGGGGGTCTGGGACAGCAGTGCAGCGTAGGAGGGCAAAGAGCAGGACTCTCACTGTAAAAACAGGAGAAGGAAGTCCTTGACCTCTTGTGTGGTCTATCCCAGCCCCTCCATCTCTGATGCTTTCACCAGATGTTGTTGAGGTGTCTGGAGAGGTCCATAGCCTCAAGATCCAAATGCCTATGCCCCAGGAAACACGTGTTTGGGGCACATCATATTATAGAAAGAGAAGTCCAATTTAAAATAAAATATTTTAAATAAAATTAAAATGTGTTTACTTATATTTCATAAGTACTGAAGTAGTTTTCAAGAAGCGTTTTGTGTCAGAATTTCACACCCATTTTTTGGAACAGAGACATACCATACAGAACTCTTCCTAAGGCGGGCTCACAGCGCTTCACCATAATAACACTGTGCAATCCGCTTAACTGTTCCCTTGGCAAGAATCATATTGTTTTAATTGGAAACAGCAGCCCAAACAGATTCAGAGCAATGTTTTTCAGTGTCTCTAAACAACGGTTAAATGGCTCAACTAATCTGCTTAGATGACACACCTGTATTGCCTTACAGCTCTCTACAGTACTTTTCAAATTGTATTTTTTAAAATGCACTCCCTACCACATGCTCTTAGCTTGCTTCATGCTGTGTACTCTTTATAATTGCTAAATGAGATTTTTCCTTAATATAGTTTAATGTAACTCCTTCATTCAACCCCTGCTTCTTCCATGACTTGCCCAAACAACAAAATTCAGTGTTTCACTGTTTTCAATACTGTTTACACTCAATAATTACTTTTTAAATCAAGAACTAAAAAACCTATGTGTTTATTGCCTGGACATATTTCTTTTTAGCACATTGTATTAAGCAGAGTTAATATGATGATTACAGACCCAGATAAATCTCAAAGCTATGGCAAAGGAAGCACTGCCTATCTGATATTCATCTGAGAATCCTCAAAGAGCTGGCTGATGTCATCACAAAGCCTCTCTTAATGATTTTTCAGCAGTCTTGGGAATCCAGAGAGGTCCCAGCTGACTGGGAGGTGGCTAATATTGCCCCAGTTTTCAAGAAAGGCAAGAAGGAGGACACCAGACACTACAGGCCTGTCAGTCTAACTTCAGTGCCCACTACGATAAAATGGAAAAGATTATTCTCCGAGGTATTGAAAAACACCTGGTGAACAATGCAGTCATTGGTCACAGCCAGCACAGCTTCATGAGAGTGAAGTCCTGCTTATCCAACCTGAATTGCTTTTACAGGGTAACCCACCTAGCTGATCCAGGGAAGCCAGTTGATGTAATCTCTTTGAACTTAAGCAAAGACTTTGATACTGTCGCCCACAGGACCCTTCTGGACAAAATGTCCACCAGACAGCTGGATAACCATATTAGGCAATGGGTGAACAACTGGGTCTCAGGTTGGGCACAAAGAGTTAAAGTGAATGGGGTGACATCGGGCTGGTGTACAGTCGCTAGTGGGGTTCCACAGTGACTCCACAGTGGGCCATCCTTGGCCCAGTGCTCTTCGACATCTTCATTAGCGGCTTGGACTCAGGACTTGAAGGAATGCTTGGCAAGTTTGAAGATGATGCAAAATTGGGAGGAACTGTCAACTCCCTCAGGGGCAGAGAGATCTCAGTTGATTAGGGGACTAGGCAATCACCAACCATATGAAGTTTAATAAGGGAGTGTGCTAGATTCTGCACACTGGGGTTGGACAACCCTGGGTGTAATGAGATGGTGGAATGCAGAGCCATGGAAAGGAACCTGGGGGTCTTGGTTAATGGTAAGCAGAATATGAGTGTGCCCTGACAGTCATGAGGGCCAAGTGTGTCCTCGGAGGCATCAGACAAAGCATCACCAGCTGGTCAAAGGAGATGATTGTCCCTTTCTAGTCTCCACCAGAGTAGCCTCACCTTAAATACTGTGTACAGTTTTGGGCACCACAATATAAAAAGGTTATTAAGCTATTAAAGACCATCTGAAGGAAGGCCATGAAAATAATGGAGGATTTGAAAGGGAAGCCATATGAGAATCAGCTAAGGTCGCTTGGTTTGTTCAGCTGGAGAAGAGGAGACTGAGGGGAGACCTCATCGTGGTCTTCAACATTATCATGAGGGGAAGCAGAGGGGCAGGCATTGATCTCTTCACTATCATGACTAGTGACAGGACTCAAGGAAATGGCATGAAACTGAGTTAGAGGAGGTTTAGGTTAGATATTGGGAAAAGGGTTTTTTTTTTCCCAAAAGTGTGGTTGAGCACTGGCACGGTCCCCAGGGAAGTGATCACAGCCTGCCAGAATTCAAGAAGTGTTTGAACAAAGCTCTTAGGCTCATGGTGTAATTCTTGGGCTCTCCTGTGCAGTGCCTCAGGATCATTGTGCAGACTCAATGATCTTGATGGTCCCTTCCAACTCAGCATGTTCTATGATTCCATGAGCTTACATGCATGACAAGGAGTTTCAATGAGAATGGTGCCCTGCTGAAAATCATGTTGGTGTTTTGAACTTCCACTTCCTGAGGTGAGTTCTTCATCTTAAGTACAGAAAAGTATGTGTACTTGTGCCCTACTATCTCTTTTAACAATTGTTTTCCATTAAGAACTGATCCATCTTTTACTTTCTGTTTCTCTTTCTAAGTTAAGAAAGGGAACAAAACATTCCCAAACCTTTTAAAATACATCTGCTTTTAGCAGTACTACTCTGTTCAGAATGTACATCCTTTTAATTTGTGATAAGAAAAGAATAATCTTGGCGTTTTTAGAAATTATGCCTACACTTGTTAATATAGCCTTTCTAATCATCACAGCTTGTTCCTAAAACAAAATGAATCAGCATCAAAGAGCTGTTTTAATTATTTGCCTTTAACATCTTTCATAATAATGTGCTTTATAACATTAACATTACCTCCTTTCTCCTTCTTAAAATAAAAAGAGAGAAAAAAATAAGTGTTCTAATGTATGGAGGTCTTTGGATTTAAATGCAAGTATTTTGGAAACTGAAATTACACAGTAAAACATACTGAATAAAATGTTTTGATGATACTTTCAGATTATCTAAAAAAATGCTGTGTTTAAGTTTGAGTAGAGTAGAAAACAGGTCATACTCTCTGCAGATTCACAATTCTTCTCTGAGGCTTCCTAAAGAATACATGACTGATCTGGAATGGACAGAGTACCCCTGTGAGCAACTGAACATCCTGTTCCAAAGTAGTAATGCAGACAAGAGCAGTGATAAGCTCTTACTAGAGTCAGCAACTCAAAATTCTGAGAACCTTGAAGGTCTGAAAAGTGCTTGTTGACCTTTGCAGTATCAGAAGTTTCTGAACCAGCTGCTCTCCAGAGTGAGGTGGAGACATCAAAACCAGTATCCTGTCTCTAAATACATTTGTAGTTTCAGACTTTCATAAGTCGTCTTTCACCAAAGCCATTTGTCCAAGCCTGTGAGAATGGGCAGCCTTTCATAATAATTTCATCACTCATCAATATAACCCAAGTGAGATAGTTCGAATGTGCAGAGGTTTGGAAAGGTGCTAGAAATGCAGCTCCTTATCCAAAATAATCTTAGACGTCTTGTCAGATGTACCTATTTTCAAGTTTCTATGTATTTCTCACGTAATATTTCTCACTTAAATTATAGAGAGGGAATACTCTTCTGACTGAGAAATCCAAGTAAGACATGCAGCAAGCTAATTAGAAAGCAAATTCTCTTACTTCCACATGCATCACCTTAATTATTTTACTTGAAAATTTTTCTCTTCTTTTCCTCTTCTTGATATTAATCAATCTCTTTAGCTATAGCTCTATCAAAAGAAGTAATGCCAGGATAGCATATTGCTCAGTAATTTTCACAAAAAGGAAACATGCACTTTAATGAGTCTTTCAAGCCCTTAATGCACAATCTCAGGGTTACTTACCTGCCTCAGCTACTCAGAAGACTGGGAAGTCAATCTGGTGATCATGGCATGCTATTTTGGTCTC
The DNA here is from genome assembly GCF_003945595.2 of Pipra filicauda. Taxonomy (NCBI): domain Eukaryota; kingdom Metazoa; phylum Chordata; class Aves; order Passeriformes; family Pipridae; genus Pipra; species Pipra filicauda. Next base: position 1,733,202 of record NW_024104509.1, on the reverse strand, counting down.
CTTTGTGGTCATTGTACCTTTATGACTCCTCTCTGGGTTTTCCACCTTTTTTTTTCTATGCTATACTGCCAAAACACAGTTAGTAAAAATCTTTCTCTGTCTTTCTTGCTACACTCTGGCAATGTTGCCTGCTCTTGGAATCCTTTTACCACCTAGCCATAACAAATAAAACTCACTTTTATGAGTTTTTAACACTCTTACACTCAAGTTTTCCATATTTTTTGTTTTCTTCTCTGCTATATTTTATCCCTTCTCCTTTTTTCTCCTCATAATCTTGTTTTTCTTTTGTCAGTCTTCCTATCTACTCTGTTTTAAACAATTTCTTCATATCTCCATTCAGACTCTTAAGACATTGGATCTCTTCTACCTTTTCATTCTCTAAATTCTTTTTTCAACAATTGTGTCAGCTTTGAATTCACAACATGCAAGCAGAAACTGCATTTCTAAGGCAGAGGTACTGAAAGAATTCTAGGGACCGTCGCTGTTGAGAAACTTGCTCTGTTCATTTAGTTTTATTTTTATTTTACCTTCCAGAACTATGAATTTTTTTTATAAATTAATTGTTCAAGAGAAGAGGTGAGATTGCTGGCTTTGCTTACTGCTTTGTGTAAAAATACCATATGCCTGACAAAATTCCTACAGAGCCATTCTCATTCTGTAGGTGGAGAGCTGGTGTAGATCTCACCTACTCCCTTTTGCAAGCACAAAAGGGTGGGTGGCTGAAGACAAATTTATCAAGGGATGCTGAACTGTTCTTGTTTCTCTGGGAGGTGTGAAATGAAAGATCTGGAAGATGGAAGTGGTGTCCACTGTGTTCATAAGCACACGTGAGAACTAAGACCCATGTTCATGTGTGTAATAGGAAATTATTGGTATACAGGTTTTGTTATGTGTGTTTAAGGACCAGGCTAATGTATGCAGAGACTGAACTTCTACCCTCTGATGGATAAACAAGGGAGTGGTTTCTCTGTCTCACAGGACTGAATTGGGAGCTCCTATTTTCTTCTGGGAAATCTATGTTACGACAGACAGGTTTTTCCATTCTATTAATTATTCTAGAAATGAATTATGTTGTGACCAGAAAAACAATCAGAAGCTATGCACTCAGAAGAGAGGGTAAAAAGTAATCTCAGGGAACTATAAGAAAAGAGAGAAACGAAGAGAGTAGAGGACATAGGTTAGCAAGAAAAAGATTAAAAGATCAAAGCAAAAATCAGGCAATTGTTTCATATGCATTAATGTAAGTATAATAGTAGCATTTATGCGTCTGCAACCAAAATAGATAGTTGAATGAAAAGATGTCCTGCTTTAAGAAAAGTGGCAAGGCAAAAATTGCAGTATACAGCAAAGTGAAGATTCGTATAGAGAGCAGGAGAAAGTTCTCTGTATAATGCATCCAAGAGCTATAGTTCTGGTGCTAGGAAAAAGCAAGAGGGAGTAAAAATCTCACTCAAATTACGTGTAATTTAACAATATGATGTTGTTTCACAAAATCATAGAATATCCTGAGCTGAAAGGGACATACAAGGATCATTGAGTCCAATTTCTGTCCCTCCACCAGACAACTCCAAGAAAAACACCATGTGCATGAGAGCATTGTCTGAACACTTCTTGAACTGTATTAGGCTTGGTGCTGCGACCACTTCCCTGGGGAGCCTGTTCCAGTGTCCAACTGCCCTCTGGGTGAAGTGCCTTTTCCTAAAGTCTAACCTAAACGTCCCCTGGCACAGCTTCATGCCATTCCTTTGGGTCGCGTCACTGGCCCAATGAGAAGAGATCAGTGCCTGCCCCTCCACTTCCCCTCATGAGAAAGTTGTAGACCGCAATGAGTTTCCTCTTCTCTAGGCTGAACAAACCAAGTGACCTTAGCTGATCCTCATATGGCTTCCTTTCCAGACCCTCCACCATCTTCAAGGTCCTCCTTCTGAGGCTATCTAATAATTTTATATCTTTCTTACATTTTGGTGGCCAAAACTTCACAGAGTAGTCAAGGTGAGGCCACACCAGTGCAGAGCAGAGCGGGACAATCACCTCCCCTGACAGGCTTGTGATGATTTGCCTGATGTCCCCCAGGACACGGCTGGCCCTCCTGGCTGCCAGAGCACTGCTAATTCATATTCAGCTTGCTGTTGGGCAGGACCCCCAGGTCTCTTTCCATGGAGCTGCTCTCCAGCCTCTCCTTCCCCATTGTGTACCTATATTCAGGGTTGCCCCATCCCTGCTGCAGAATCCCGCACTTGCCCTTCTTAAACTCCATATGGTTGGTGATCGCCTATCACTCTAATTTGTCAAGATCTCTCTGCAGGTCCTCTCTGCCTTCAAGGGTGTCAACAGCTCCTCACAATCTAGTCCTGCATCCAAGTCATTAATGAAGATGTTGAAGGGAACTGTGCTAATATGGAGCCCTGTGGAACCCCACTAGTGACAGGTCTCCAGTCTGATGTCACCCCATTCATTACAACTCTTTTTGCCTGGCCCATGAGCCAGCTGCTCATCTGTTGTGTGATGTATTTATTCAGCTGTGTGCTGCACATTTTGTCCAGAAGGATACTGTGAGAGAGAGTATCAAAAGTGCTACTGAAATCCAAAGAGATTGCATGAACTAGCTTCCCTTGATCAGCTAGGTGGGTTACCTTGTTGTAAAAGAAAATTACGTTTGTCAAGCAGGAATAACCCCTCATGAACATAAAATAAATTTAGAACTACATTTTACTGTCTCTGTTGTATGTGGTTCAAGGAGAGCTGCTCCAGAGATTTGTTTTAGTGCTAGCTAATCCTGCTAACTGATTCCAAAGAACCTTTCAATCAGGGGAAGGAAAAGCTCTCTTTGATCATCTCCAAAATAAAAACATGTAGCTAGATTTTTCTGTGTTGCCTTTTCCCTCTACAGTTGCAGCAGTAATTGCTGAACATCTGGCTTTACTTACAACAATGAACATGCTCAATGACTTAGTTTATCATGTATTCAGCTTATGTTTTACTCTGCTCTAAAAAGAATATTAAAACACAATTTCAGGGCTAGATTAAACAACAACAACAAAACAACAGAGTGGAGAATTATGTTTCATCCTTAGCCTGTCCTACCATAATTGAATATTTACATTGCATGTTTCTGTGCTGTCTACTATTGGCAACACAACAATTTTACTTAGAGACAAACACTTTTTATGTTTGTGTTTACATCATGTTTTTGGACTGTCTTCATTATTCAGTGCATGCTCTAAATATTGCATCTGGGAGGGGTTTTGGAGGCAGGGGGAAATCTATGCACTAGAGATTTATAATATTGTTAAACCCCGGTCCAGAAGCTCCACACTTTTACTGGGTGTTACACTTTAATTTCAGGCTTTAAGAGATTTTGCCTACAAAGTCTTGCAAAGACAATTGATTCTTGGATACCTTGAGTTCATATCTGGAAAAAAGACTACAAACCTTTTCTCTAAGAGACTTCTTTTAATTTGGTGAGAAAATAGGCATTTTGGCAAAAAGAGTTTTACAGAAATAACATGCAAACTATAACAGGTAAACCAAGGAAGAGGAATTTACTGTAACACATAGTACAAAAAACTCAATTCACAGAAGCATTACACTTAATAGCAAATTACTAGACAAACACCAACTCAAACTTAAGTTAAATATCCACAGTTTAAGTGTACAGACAATAGGTGCTTAAGTTGCCCACAAGAGGAAGGAAAGAGAGATTAAGACAAGAAAGAATAAAGACAGAAAGAGAGGAGAGAAAAATATAGTTACCACTCTGGAGGTCACATGTGGACAGGTCAGCAGGGCAGAGGCCAAGGCAAGATGGAGACCACATGTGTGTCTGTTTATAGACTCTGGCTATTGTGGCCACCCCCTCTAGGCAGGACCTTTGGCTCGCTGCCACTCCCTGTCCCCCTAACCAAAGTGAGGGGTGCCACACCGCTCCAGGGGGTGTGGTGTGATTGACAGCTCAGCCACATGGCCTTCCCTGCCCTGTGCTCTGCATGGGCACAGCCGTGTTGGCTGCAGGCCTAGGCTTAGCCCTTCCCCCACCTCCACACAAACAGACAGCATGGTTTATTCAACCTATCAATCAAACAATCTGGTGAGATATGAATCTCGTCTCTGACAAATATCTCCTTGGTACCTTTCATCTTGTTGAATATATTTTGTTTATTTTGTTTACTTCACCTCTTCTTCCACTATGTATCTTGAGAAAGAGAAGGGGAGTCTACAGAGACAGAACAGATCAGACAGTACTGGAGCAGTGATGCAATCCTCTTGTATTTTGAATATCTACACTTCCTTTCCACCTTGCCCCTCGCAGGCAAAGAATACAGAGCAGATTGAAAGAGAAAATCAGGGTTATATTATGGTAGAACCATAGAATCATGGAATACTCTGAGTTAAGGTAACCACAAGGGTCATCAAGTCCAACTCCTGGCCGTGCACAGGACAGCCCTATGTACCCAATTGTGTTGTCCAAATGCTTCTGGAACTCTGGCAGACTTTATGCTGTCTCCATTTCCCTAGGGATCCTGTTTCATTGCCCAATCATGCCCAGGGTGAAGAACCTTTTCCTAATATCCAACCTAAACTTCGCCTGACATAGATTCATGCCATTACCTCGGGTCCTCTCGCTGGTCACCACAGAGATCAACATCTGCCCCTCCTCTCCCTCTCAGGAGGAAATTGGAGACTGATGAGGTCTCTCCTCAGTCTCCTTTTTACTATTATGAGATCAAATTACTTTACAGGAGCAAAAGCCAAGGATTCTAGTTCAGAGAGAATCCGAGAGAATACAATCTGAGGAGTAAAAATAAATACTGAGATTCCATGGTTGGTAATTTTGCCACTGCACTGTATTTGCACTCAAAAAAAAAAAAAAAAGTCAAAAGTACAGAGGGAACACAAGCTTTTATTTAAGGTAAAGCTTCTGAAATATTTGTTAACCAAGGAAGAGTGGCAGAAAATTGGAAAGTCACTGGTGGAGGTTGCTACCCAACCTGGTAGGTTTTTAAAAGCTGTGTGCACTAAGAGGAACAAACACAATAAGTCAAATTATTAAGATTCAAAATATCTTCTTAAAGGAAACTAGTTAAAACACATTATGTCATATAATAAAGTAATAAAAAGCCTACCCACCTATAAAACCAGGAAAACTTTCATGTTCCTGGGACACCACAATCTAATTTTGTTTCACATGTTCTGTGAAACTATAACTAAAACAAAAACTACAGTAAATACAGTGAACTCTGATTGAAGCAGCACTGAGAGAAGAAAGGAACATAGGTACATAGATATTATGTTGTTTGTGCCTAAACTGTAAAGCTGAATGAATGAACTTCCAGGAACCCTGCCTAATATTGGATCAATTATACTTAGAGCAATTCTGAAAGATATCTGTATGATAGTCCCTATGCCAGAGTTTCTGATTAAATCCTAAAATTTCCTTAGGTGTTCTACTTCCAGTTAAGTTTGTCCTCAAATACAATGTGGTCATTGTTACCACAAGGATTTTTTTTTTTTATCTAGTCCACCATATCTACAGAGAGATTACTCTCATTCTGATTTGGTATTTTTACTTGTCTGTTGATGCTTCCTCAGATGACTCTGAACATCCTCAGAGCTTTAGGAAGTAAAGGTTAACATTGGACTAGAAATATATCCTGTATCTCTTCCTTGTCCACTGTATTGAGGACTGGGAACTGGGCCATTGACTCAGTTTGCTTTGCAAGTCAGTTCATTTAGGCACAACCTGTTATTGAAACTACATCTAATTGCTTATAGGGTTGCTCGAAATAGCTTTCAGCAAGCTTTACCCTAAGCTGGTCCCAGTCTTCTGCATAGCTCTTTCGTCTATTGTCCTAGTTACAGGGGCCAGGATCGGTTTATCACTATGTGGGTATAACCAAAACTGTGTATTCTACACCCTCTGTGTCATTTCTGATGGACTGTTAATAATGGATCATTTGTAGCAACTGCCCAGGCTACACCTGACACCTCAGGCTACAAGCTGGGTGTTAAAGAAAGTTGCGAGGCAGGAGAGTGTTTCTCTGTCTTCACACAAATGACTCAGCTGTGATAACTCCCCTCCTGGGAGGCATTGCACCTTCACACCCAGCCTGAGGGGTCATCTCTGCTAATGGGTCATACTGGACTGGCATAATATCTAGCTGCAACACCTAGACCATCAAAGACTCCAGAAATATCCCATGACTCACAGAGTTAAATCACCCATTGTGAAACTCCGTGCCCTGGGGGAGGTACTGGGCATCCCCACCTAAACCTGAGCATATATAATCGTCAGATCCAGAGGAGGATCAGAACTCCAACAGGACTGCCACTACCACTCTTGCAAAGACTGCAATCATTACTTTGACAGAACTGAGACCATCATCTGGACCAACAGGTTTCCCTTCCTTTTACTTTGCACCCACAGGGGCCATGTGGTGCTCAGCATAGGGGCTAATGAACACTGTCCTGTTCTTATCCCAGGATGCTGGGTTATACACCTGTCATTGTGGGTTAAAACCAGTTTTCTCTGTATCATTGTATTTATTGTAGTTTTTTTAGTAAATTATAACTCTGACTTGTAGCCTCTCTTGAGTCAGGTTCATTTCTTTTGCTGGTTTACTTTTAAACCAGCACATCTGTGCACAGGTTAACAGACCTCGGCCTCTTTCCGTCCTGTTTTAAAAACCTTTGCTTCTGTTCTGTCCAAATATATTTCCTAAGGTTGCTGTTATTAAGGAACTTTTCTCTGTTTTCACCCATGTCACACTGTACAAAGATACAGGAGTTTTCACAGTGCCATAGATAGTGGATACAGAGCCAATGAATGACATGATGGGCAAAAGAGGAAGAGTCCGAGAAGGACAGACTTGCTGTGGCAGTCAGAGAGAGACTTCTAGAGAGAAATTCCAACACAAGATAAGAGAGAAGCCCAGTGTTTTTAACTTTTCAATGGTTTCACCTTTTTTAAACCTGAAGGAAGTATCATGTCAACAGTCTTGTGTAACACATTTTTATTAAAACAGTTTTCCTTTCTTCTTAATTTTTTTCACTACTTTTATTTTCCTTCTAGTTTTTCTCTCATTTTGCTATCCTTTCATATTTTTTTCTTTTACATTTCTTTCCCCATTTATCTCCAGGCATATCTTCACTTCTTTATTTTCCTACTGACCTTTACATGTTATTCATGGTGTTTGCCTGACCTCTTCCGTGTTCTTCTTACTTGGATGTTATCTCCCTTTTTCTCCTGATAGCTCCCCTTGGACAATTCTTCCTCCAGCCTCTTCTGTTGAACTTGGGGATAAAGGCTATGTTTTTCCAGTGCTATCTCTATCTTTGCAGAAGTTTAAAGCAGACAGCAGTTTACGAGCAGCAGTGAAGAAGAATGTATTTTAAATGGAGCATATGGTTAATTTATTGTTTAACTTCAGCTCATTAGGAATGCTTGTACAATTAGCGATGGAGAAAAGGTTGGTTTTCCTACTATTAATCTCACATCCTAGACTCACTTTATGTCTTATACCAAGATAAAGCAAAGGAGACCAAGGGAGAATGGAGACAAAAAAAAGTCAGTGAAATCCATTAATTTCATTTATTTTGAGCAGGTAAAATGGGGCAATAACCCCTCTGAAAAGAGTTTTTCTGATTTGACTTGGACTTCTTCCCATCACATAAACACTTATGGAATTCTGACACCTCTATAGCCATGTAAGCACATATAAGAAACAGAGACACACATCCTTATTTAAGAACTATGTAGAAAATAGAACTTGTGCTCTAGATTCTTCCTCTCTCATTCCACAAGTATTTCCTCTTTTTTTTTCTTTCTCTTATTTTCTTCTGTAGTTCTTGAATCAAAAAGTGATATGACTCTTAGAGCCTAGAAGTTCAATGTGTTTAGTTGATTATAATTAATATTTAAGTCTGGATTTAACTACCCACATGTGCCATAGAGGTGACTTAATAAATTAATTAATCAATTATTATATTAATAAATACTTTTTTCTTTTGGCTTTCTCATGAAATTATGCCAGTTATTATTGATTCTGGTTGTTCTGAGTTTTCATTTAAATGTCCCTGTCTTAGAGCCAATAATTATGCTGTTTGATGTAAACTGATACAAGTAAATTGGAAGGCTCCAAGTAAGGGAGTTTAAAATACCCCACTATTATATAACAAACCCTTGTTATTTTATTTTCCTAGTGCCACACTCAGCCAGCATTTTAGTTTACTGAAAGAAATCTGAAATTAAATATTGATCTTTGATAGATTTGGAAGCAGAAGTGGTTTTATGGTAATCTGGTCTGGAAAGTCATTGATTCTTTTGTACATGGCAAAGTGATTTAATGTAACAACTTGATAAGACACAGCTTGGTGCAAAGTGACGGATGGAACATGAGTGTTACTTGAATGTGATGTGAAGAGAGGAATAAATAACTAAAGGGAAAGAAACAACAAGAAAAAGAAAAGAGCCAAAAGACTGGTGAGAAGAGGTAAAATCAAGGTCTATTAATGTGCTTCAAATAATTAAATGAAGTATACAACTAATTACATAATAGTTTATATTATTGCATTATATAAAGTAACTAATTGTATTATATAAAATAAAATATTGTTATTTTAAAATAATCAGCCATATATTAAATATATTTTTTTTTCAGATGGATATGACATGAATTTCCAGATTTATGAAAGTTTAGGAGATTTCAGCAGGATCAGTATTTTCTTGCTGGTTTTGATGGATGGGAGATCAGCGACATATAAAGGTGAAGATTTTGTGCATTTATTTAGAAGCCTCTTGGATTCTCTGTAGCAGATACAGCCACAGAATAGACCAACATTTACCTGAGGGATGCTTTGCTTCTGAGTTGGATTAACCATCCAAGCGTATTCTTCACTGTCTCTAGTGTCACAGTTGCTCACTGTAGACATACTCTAACAAATATTAATGAGAGTGAAAGTAAGCACTGGAATAAATCTTCTGGAGCAGACAAACCTATTCACGTGGACAGGAAAAAACCAGTGCAGTCTTTCCGCAGTGTAATGCAGCATTGCATGACCTATATCCAGTACTGGAAGCACCTAGACTGCAGGAGCCCTGAGCTATATCCCCTAGAAAGCCAACTATCACTTTCAGCATAGTATCTCATTCAATGCTAAATTTGGGATAATTATTTTACGCTGTTGTCTTATTTTAACAAGATTGCAACTTAGAAATTAAGAAACTTCAGGTGGAAGTGTGGAAAAGAAAAAGAACAGCTTTTTATTAAAAAAAATCTGAATAAACAACAAATGGTGCAATCAAAAACTTTCAGAAGAAACAAAGAAGTCCCAATTCCCCAGGTGGGGGGGAAGAAACCCGTGCCAACCTGGCGTGATGGCGGGGGCGGGGGGGAGGCAGGACTGTCCCGGCAGTTCAGCAGCTGCTCGCAGCCACGTGTGCCCGTAGCCAGCAGCCGATGGCTTCACAGCCAGCGATGAAGGAGTCCTTTCTCCCACAGGCAGTCCCGAAAGCAGAATACCTCACTCTGAGATGGGTCGGTATCTTTCTCTCAGTCCTTCTCCGTGAGGTGTCCCGTGGGGAAAAAAAACACCTTCCTCTCATTAAAAAAAAAAAAAAAAAAAAAAAAAAAAAAGAGGCGGCCAAATCCGGACTCCGGCTCTGTCCGGTTCGCCGACCAAACCCAAAAGCCCCAGAACCAAAGACTTCCCAGTCGTCCCCGTGGCAACCGCGTTTCCCGAGAGAGCTCGTCCTGCCCCTGCTCCTGCGCTGCTCAGCACGTGCGACTTCACTCCGCCCCCCCATCCCGGAAGAAACAGATGGTGGAGGAGCGGCGGTTGTTGGGGAAAAAATTCCAACATCTCTTTTAAAACCTGTGACAGCTGTGTTTTATAAGTAAATATGTCAGCCTAAAGTTTGACATTTCCATTTAGCCATGACAGGTCAGAAAGAGACTCCAGACTGTACAAATCAAACCAAACACCCTCTCAGTATCTCAGCTGGTTATTCCAAACCCACAATAGCAATCTTGCCCAGTGCTGGACAATCTGGGAATACTGCAGTTGTGCTGAAGTTACTCTGAGTCCAATCAGACTTCCGTTACTGTGCCAGCAATGAAAAGCACAATACTGGCAGCAACTTCAGAAATTTGGAAAAGCTGAAAGTCACATCCTTAGACATCTAGTTGTCTAATATAGTGTTAGAAACTTTTTATAGTTGTTTTTTGTGGTTCTTTGGTGTTTTGTTGATGTTGTTGTTTGAGGGTTTTTTTCCAGCATTACCAGTCTTCAGTCTTAAATTTAAACTGAGAACTATGTGAGATTGTAGGAAGCTGTCCAAGTTGTCAGTGTTTCCACGGATGATTTGTAATTTTTAGTTTGCAGACTGATTCTGGTTTTAGTAAAGTGCCACCAAACAATGATTAATTCATGTTTTGAGAGTTCTTTATGTCAGTGTTAAGCATGTTTGAAATCAGAGGCATATATTAAATGGACTGTTAAAAAGTTACATTTGTGCTAACCTTTTCACAAAGACACTAAAAAATGCTGAATTGTTTTTCTGCTGATTTAAGAATTAGTTTACTGACTCCAGTCGTACCTTTTTGCAGATTTAACAGTACTTATTTATTGAAACTACTAAACCAGTTATGATGAATAATCACATGCTTGGGAGAGATCACAGTGGGTCACCTGGTCCGATCTCCCTGCTCAAGTAGAGTCATCCTAGAGCACATGGCACAGGACAGCATCCAACCAGTTCTTGAATATCCCCAGGAGGGAGAATCCACAACCAGGCTGGGCAACCTGATCCAGTGTGCAGTCATTGTTGTGGTTTAGACTTTCCTGTTGAATTTTCCCATGCCACCATGCTGCTTTTTTGGGGGAACGAGCCCCAAGGGAGGCGCCTGCTTTGTGGCGCCAACCCATGACTTTTCAGATACAACGGAAGGTGTAGGGACATCATCAGCCAATTCCCTCAGGACAATGGTATGCATATCAGTGGATCACATCAGGTTACTTGAACCTGATTTTCTCTTATGATGAGAAAGGCTGGACTTTGCCCCAGTCCCTGCCCTGAGATTCAGGGTCTCAAGGGATACAGGGAGACAAATTTCCAGAGAAAACATTTCCAGAAATGTTGTTGAGTACTTCAGCCTTCCCCATGCCAGCTGTCACCAGATCCCCTGTCTCATTTATGAATGGGGATACAATTTCTTTCATCTTCCTTTTCTGACTGATGTACCTAATGTACGAAGCCCTTGTTTCTCTTCACATTCCTTGCCAAACTTAGTTACAGCTAAATTTGTTCCCTAGCTTTCCTGATCTCATACCTACAATCCCAACCCATATCCCTATATTCTTCCCAGGATGTATGTCCCTACGTTCACTGCCTATCCATTTTTGGTTTGTGTTTTGGCTTGACCAAAAAGTCCTTACTTATCCATGCTGGTCTCCAACTGTCCTTGCCTGATTTCTTGCACATGTGAATTGATAATACTTGTGTTCTAAGAAAAATGCCATCTGACATCTCTCTTCTGCTCCTTTACCCTGAGGGCAGTTTTACAGATCTGTCCCATCCACCAGTTCCTTAAGCAACTGAAAGTCCACTTTCGCAAGGTTTAGGGTCTTGACTATATTTTTTGTTTGGCCTATATCCCTTGAGATAGTGAATTTCACCAAGGCATCATCACTGTAGCCCATGCTTCTGCCAGTATTGACCTCTCCAACAAATGCGTGTCAGCAAGCTCTGAGAATAGCTACAGGTATAAAAATCTTCCTTCCAGAAGACTTTTGTTTGCATCAAATTACAGTTACAGAACAATAAAATGAAGTTGAACCTGACCAATATCTAAAACTTTTAAATTAATTTCTTTTCAGTCTTTGGAGTTTCAACATCTTAATGCTACATGATACAAATGAAAAATACCTTTAATGCAAAGGCTGCCAACTAATTACTAATGCTTAAATTACGGTGGTAGTCAAGGCAGAACAGTGTGCTGCATGGAGCTGAACAACTGACTGCTTCTGAGCAGTCTTCCTTCAGTTACTTGCTTTAAGGATCTCTGTTAACAGATTGTGAGTGTATGATGTTCTCATTATCTTGATGAAATGGTGGAATAATTGTACCCAACAATTTATTGTGCAGAAGTGTAATGTAAAACATGAGGAACATCAAGGCCTAATGCACTGCAGCTCTCATCAATATCTATGCAGTGTGTGTAGGACTCCTGTAAACCAAAGAACCTTCATACATCCAGTCAGAATAGGTACAACCAGCCTTAGGACTATTTGCAGAGGTCAGTTCCAAAACCCCTTGATTTGATTAACCAAACATCAGTGTTTTCAAATGTTGGATGCCATTTCAGGAGCAGTAAGTGGGAGCAGTGTCTTTTACAAAAAACCTGTGTTTTTTTCACAACAGGAAGGGGAGCCAACCTTTTGTTTTCAAATCATACTGTCAAAGGGAGAAGGCAAGGTGAATAATAGATGAGGCTATTTTAAGATCTAACAACTGTAGGGTTTCAAGTAACTACCTTTTTCACTTTTGCTTGAAATCAACTTATGAGAAGGAATTTATTCCCTTTGCAGTCCAGTATGGCTCCTGAGCATTCCTCATGAGTTTCAGAAGTCAGTAAGAGATGATGTGTAATTTCCTACTTTGTGCTGTGCATGCATTTCATGATGGAATTGGAAATAATATTTGGGAAGGCCATTCTTGTTGTAATCTGGAAGTGAAGCAGTCTCAAATGGAGATCACATTTTTAGTTCTGAGATGATCTCAGAAGTTTCAAAACAGTATTTGCTGCATTAGAGGTTGGAGAAAGGCAATAACAACTTACTTCAACATACTTTTCAGTAAAATGGCTTGAACTGATGGGTAACTGTATGGATTAGTGCTGTATATTGCAATTCTTTTTTAGAGGAAGGCACAAAGCACTGTCTATATCCAGACTTTTTCCTACTCCCACAATACAAGCACTTTTTACTTTACACTAAAGATTTTTATATGACTAATAAATCTCCTCTGGAGGGTGTGGTTATCATAGGATAATCACACCCTTGGGGGATTAAAAACACTTATCTCTGGATCATGACTTGTAATACCCCAGGGGTGTGATTATCTCGGGAAACTCACACTCTCTGTCATGCCTAATTGCTTAATTATTATGGTGGCAAGTTCAAACTACTATATAGGCGTGAAGGTTGTGTCAGCAGTTCTCTTAGAAATTTCTGTTTTCAGAAATCTACCAAGAAAATCTGCCTCAGGCTGAAACCTGTGAAAAACATTCTGCCTGGGAGCAAATATCTCTACTAGATTTCTAAAAATTAACTTGATTATATTTTAGCAATATCAGTAAGAAATAAAAGTTAACTTTATGTGTTTATGTAACAACTGACATTCAGCCAAGGTTCTGACATTGAATTAAATGAGTCAAAGATAATGACATTTATTTAAAAATATCTATAATTATGTAATGATACAAATTCACGAAGTCCTTTGGGCAAAGGTGCAGAGAGTTCAAATACCTCTCTGAAAGTTTATTACTGCTTCAATAAAAATCAGGAAGGAATCTTACTGAATTATAGTACTAATGAATCCAACCCAGCTGGATCGTACTGAGTGAGCACAGTACTAACCATAAGTACAAACTGAATTTCTTAATCAAGTTCCAAGAATCATGGATAACATAGATTTACTGAGGGAAATAATTGTTTGTACAGATTTAAAAATTTAAACATATCTGGTAATTGTAGTTAAATACGTTCCCAATTTATATTTGCAGAATTGGAATTGCTTTTATTTTTATTATTTAATCCAAGTGAAAATTGAAGCCTAGCACTCAACATATTGGTGTTCTCATGCTGTAGCTTAAGCATAACTAAAGTAAAGTTATAATGGCAACTCTGCAATATATTTCATACTTTCAGTATTTGAAAATATTCTTCCTATTTTGGATGAATTTTCAATGCATTGATCCAAAGTGCTATTTTGCATCAATTTTCAAATGTCTGTTTAATAGTCTTGTGTGAATTTATGGCCAAAAATTTTTTTTTCCAATTGAAGCATAACAAAGACACAATATGTATTATTACCTTATTTTTTACTTTAAGAAAATACAAAAAACCATGAAAATATCTACATTTTAAAGAGTTTTATAAAGTCTACAGAGAATTCAGAAACAATTCTATCATTTTTTTCCTTATAATATAAAAAATAAAATTAATCACTGGTATTTTATGCAGGAAACTCACTACCTTTCTGTTTATATATTTGCTGACAGGACAGGACCTGAACTGATTGGAATGGCAAGACAAAACTGCAACCTAGAGGATTTTTAAATAATATTGGTACATGTGTTTTTCTCTGTTTTTCTTAAAAACAAAAGGAAAAAGTATTGGGTTTTTTTCTCTGAACTGGATAGGGTTGGAATGACCATACCATCTACATATATGAATCACGTGAGCAACATACAATTTTATAATACATATTTCTGTGTTATAAGATGTTACTCACAGAACCTGGCACAAACAAGGAAAAATAAAAAAACTTGAGAGCAGGTTGTGCATAACTATAGTAGCTTATCTGCCCAACAAGCCTCAGAAAAGAAAATTTTTCCCTAGACTGTAATTTGAACAAGAGGTAGGTGGGTTATATTGATGGACTACAGATTGCCCAGGTCTGCTGTAAGTCATCAGTTCACAGTGGATAGTTAGCAGCTGTTAAATAACAAACTCTAAAAAACCTAAAAAATACTCTGAGAAGCATGAAGCAGTAGAAATCCAAAGAACATTGCTAAAGTTGAATAAAGTTGAATAAAGTTAAAAAGTTGATATATTTCCTTTTTCTTAAGATTATTTAAAACATTAATTTCATGATGACACTTAAAAAACTTTAAAGAAAGCATTTGTGTGCCATTAAAATAGGAATGTTTAGCTCAGTGGAAGAACTTCCTGATGTCACAAGATCTCTCACTGCAATAAGGCTGGTCCATCACTCTATGCTGAATTTTCTACTTCAGTAGAAGTAGAAAATGGATGTTGAACAGTGGGTAAAATCAGTTGGCATTTTTTGATTATGGAGTCTAAGATGATTTATAGGGGGGAAAAATGAACATGACGAGTTACTAAGTGAAATGATAGAAGGTGTAAGACCAGGATATAATTTTGTTACCATGAGGGCTTTTTGTTATATACCACTAGAAAAATGAGAGAGAGAATGGGACATATTATGTAGAGGATAAAATATATATCTCATATAAATTTAAACAGAGTTCATATAAAGATTAGTGACTTATATAATTAGACGGGAATAAAGGAGCTCGATATTTCATACTAGGTACATTAGTTAATGGAAGAGAGATACTATATGGTACCACTGTAGAATAAAAGACAAAGATTTTTTGACTACTGCCTCACAGTTATGGTCAAAATGTTTCTGGATTATGTCCTTTCAATAAGAAATTCCATTTAAAATTACTTACCATGAGTGCTTGCTCTCTGGATATGAGAAGAGATAACCTGACAACTTCTGACATCAATCTTGAAATGTTTTTGTGGTTATTTGTGTGTGAAAAAAAAGTGTTGAAGTGCGGGCAAATGTCAGAAATTTGAAACAAGAGGCGTGCAAAAAGTGAGAGAACCAGAGTAGAGAAGAAAGGTACAGAAAACGAGAAAGAGGAGAATTCTATTCTTGTGAGTAGAGAGAGTAAAGAAAAGGGACAAAATCCAGTGAAACTCTGCATGCATATAGGACTTTTTAATCAACTTTTTCAACTGAACTTTTTAATCTACTTTGGCAACACATGGGGATAAGATAAGAGGTCAAGGGAAATAAGAGTGACAAAGCAGGAATGAACGAAAGGAAGAGAAATAAAGGACAGTTGATGATGGTTGACAATTGCATTTCTGATACAAGTGAAGAAATTTTAGATTATAGCCATGCAATGTTGTGGTTTTACTGACTGGTGTATTTAGCTGGAGCATTTTGTAAATACCTATTCAAACAGAAACACTCTGATACTTCTAGCTACAAATAAAAATTAAATAATTTTTCTTACATATTTTATTTTACAGCTACAACAAACAGTATAAAAATGTTTAACAATAATAAAAAAAGATTGAAATTTGATTCTTGGTGCAATAGTTAGATAGCCTTATTTGCATAAACAATAACCTTCAGAGACTAAATTTGTGACAGCAGAGATAATTTGGTGGCTGTGCAATGTCAAAGGCAAACATGAATTTTAACTACATTATTTTGTCTAAAATCTTTCTGTTTCAGTCATTGGAAAAGGTTGAGCTTTGCTGTTCCTTTTAATAACTGAAGACAACTGCACATGCCTCCCTCATATTACTTGTAGTAAGCCAAAAAGAAAAAGCTTTAAACCTTCCAGTTAAAATTAGAATATCTTACTAATTTCTGAATCTTTACCAATTCAAGTTGAATTTTTCTAGTTAGTTACAAAAGATTATAGTTATAATCCAAAAGCAACTGCCCAGGAAACTGAAGAACATATGTCAGTAATTGATATTTTCTTTTCTCTTGTCAATAAAACACACTGTAAAACAAAAGTAATTATGGATAGCAATGATCATTGAAGAGTGATTCTGACTATTATTTTTAGAATAGCTTACCTTTCCCTAAGTACAGGAAACTTAGTTGCTTACTTTATCAAAATTATTTGTCCCTAGTACAGGGCAAATCTCACTCTCCAAATCTAGTTCTCAGAGAGTTTGCAGGTTTGATGTGTTGTTTATTTTTTGTGGTACATATATACAAATTTCAGCTATGTGTGCATGATCAGATTAATTAAATTACTGGAAAACCTATACAATTCTTCTGCTGCTTAAAGAGCTTTGGAGGAGAAAGCATCTTACATGGTCTAGGAACTGCAGTGGTAATGGATCAAGGGTTGGACTTGATGATCTCAGAGGTCTTTTCCAACCCAGCTGATTCTGTGATTCTATGATTCCATGATTTAAAGAATATTTATCTACACTGTCAATGTAATTTTTTGAAACGAACAATAGGTAAATCATATTTTATTGAATGCCGA
The DNA here is from genome assembly GCF_003945595.2 of Pipra filicauda. NCBI lineage: Eukaryota > Metazoa > Chordata > Aves > Passeriformes > Pipridae > Pipra > Pipra filicauda. Next base: position 1,716,148 of record NW_024104509.1, on the reverse strand, counting down.
TAAGCCATTATAAACTTCATTGCTTCATTCCAATTTGACAAGTCGGACTTTTTGTCAGACATCAGCTTTGCAGTATCCTATTCGTAATGAATTTGGAAAAATACATTACAGAAAGAATGACTGTAATGAATGGTCTGTTACTGTGATGTGAGCATATGTAACTAGGAGTTGCAATAAGAGTGCTGTGGTCAGGTTGGAATTTTCATTTCAGTACAAATTCTAAGAAATCTTACATATGTATCAAGTAGGCAATTCCTTGTTCTTTCTGTAATTAAGATAATATTTAACTGAGAAAATATTAAAGAGTGATTAAATATTTGTCTGAGTTGTAGCCTTCCTGTTAAATTAGGATGGGATGGGATTGATGGTGGTATAGGAGGGAAGACTGGGAATGAGTAAGCTGAAATGTTGATGAATGTAGCCTCTGAGATTTGTTGATTCCTGTAGACTGTGTTAGAAATTATATGATAAATATGTTGACATTTTTAAAATGTTGCTGAATTCAAGGAGTTGTCATCTAGATTACACCATTCCATTAACTTTTTTCAATTATGAGAAATTAACCAAAATCATGGTGTTAACCCAGTCCTCCTTCTACTACCTTTTAGTAAGTAGAATGAAGCAAATCTTGCCAAGAATATTTACTTTTCCGCTTAACTGTGGAATGGTTTTTCTTTCATGGTTTTTGGTGTCCAATGAACAATCTCATCACCAAAGGCAAATATGACAAAGACAATGGTACTTGTAGAGAGCCTCAGAATGAAATTGTATTATGCCAAATAGCCTCATTTTTATTTGTGTGTGTGTATATTTTTGGGGATTTTTTTTCTTTTTTTTTTTTTTTTTTGGGGGGGGGGGGCAGGGTGATTCTTTTGTTGTTGTTGCTGGAGGTTTTTTTGTTGGTTTTTTTTTCCAAATGGCAGCTACAATAAGAACTCAAAAAATTTGTAGATGATGTATTGCGTGTGACAGCCTTTATATAATAATTTATCTGTCATGGCAGGACGGAATTCCACAAGTGCCAGCACTTACTACAATTTTCACAGTTCATAGAGCTTATAGTTGGAAGGAGCTTCAGGGTCATTTGGTGCGAGACTCAACCTATGTACTAATTTTCTTCACGTAACCTCTACCATCTCTTTTACCACATCTGATGGAGCTTGTGACTTCCTTAGTGACTTCCTTGTTGGTAACTGCATTAACCCACTCATACCTAATTTGAATTTCTTCTGTCAAGCTAATATTTTTTGGTATGATTCCAAATATAAGCTTCCAACATCCTGAGAGCACACACACCCACACCCACACCCCTTGTTTGTTTGTTTGTTTGTTTTAATTAACACTTATGGTGTAATCATTGAGCACCAATCTAAGCTTCCTAAGTCAGAAATATTAAGGCTAGCTGAACACAATCAAATAACTTCATAGTAAATGGGATTGTAGAGCAATTTGATACTGTAGTTTCTTGAAACTCAGTGTGTTGTCTATTACTTTCATTGGCAGTATCTGTAAAGAAAATGTCAGTTGGCAACAAGCCCAAGTTTCACAAAGTTCTTCTAAAACATGCATAAGATAAAAGAGTCCAGAAAGTCTTGCCTAGTAACCTGGAATTCACAGTGAGAATTACTTCTACCTTGGAGAATTGGTGCTCAGAAAAGATTTAAGAATTTTGTTTGAAAGACCCTTTGTTTGATGATAGATTAAAAAGAGTCTGGATGTGTGACAACACCTCAGGATTTAAAATCCATTGTGTCAAGATCCTGTGAGGCGAACAGCTGCTAAATTGAGCAGTTTGCAATCATATTTCTTTGGTGCTTAACTTTGATATCTTTTCCTCCTGGCTTTTTACAAGCTTATTCTCCAGTTAGGAAGTGGACCATGTTAATCTCTCCTCATTTTTACTTGCTTTCTAACTCATTGCCGTCCTTTTGTAGAATAAAGTTCATTGTGAATATATTACAGTGTTAATGCTGCACGAAAGAATATTGCATCCCTTGTTTTACTAAGTTTAAGACTGAAGGGTTTTCATTGCACGTTTTGAATCTTCTGCAGACTGAAGGAAGAATCCGTGCTTCTTCAATCTACTCCCTCTTACCCGTAGTCTGATTTGTCTTTTATCAGTTTAATGTAGCAGTAGTTATTTTGTCAAGCTCTTGATGGCTTCAACAATTGCCATATGGAGAATTTTGAGCTGCTGAGTTCCTTCCTTGCTTTTTACATATTTGTTTATTTATAACAGAATTTTCTGTTGTATCAATTGCCAGGTGTTTCAACATTTTGTGATTTACCTTTACTTAATGTAAAACACACTTGTACCTTGAGAAAGGCAAAAGATTTCTAAAGAAGGATCTCTGCAAATTTCCTCACTTCATGGAACATATTTTTGAAAAAAAAATACAAGAAATTTTCAATGTTTCTGGAGATTCTTAAGAATATTATTTGTCAATGTAAAATTCTATTTTTGTATTTTTAACTGTTTAATAGAGATAAAAATTGGTATGTGCCAGAGTTATGCTCCTGTGACCCTCTGAAGGATAGCTGAGTCCTTTCCAAAGAGTATGTCTATTATGTTTCAAAACAAACCTAAACCTGTCTAAACTGGAGGAATAGTTTCCTAATTTTGTTTTGAGACATCAGTGATTTGGTTTTGCTGACAGTGAAAAAAAGGTCAACCTGAGGCAGACAGTCAACATGGACAATTTTAACCTGAGAAGCTGACCAAGATACATAAACCAGGATGTTTCAATGCAAAGCAATTAGAAAGCCCTATTATGCTTCCAATGATCCTGAATGAATTCACTGGTCAATGCTGGCTATGCTTCGACATCTATGCTATCAGTATAAACATTTGCTCTTCCAGAACCTCCTTAAAGATCCATCAGTAAATCAATAACAGAATGTCCCTGTAAGTGAAATATTTTAAACATGATTTCAAAGTAGATGACAAACTCTTTAGAAATGTTGCAAGAACTTATATGAGAAAATGATATGTTGACATAAGGAAAACCAAATGGCTTTTGATTGATTCTTAACATTTCTGTCAGAAAAAGAGCTGATTTAATTCATGTACTTTGTTAAACAAAGTGAAATACAGCTGGTTTAGTGTATTGAGACAGCACTAGGAAGATGTGCACAGTGTAAGCACAAAATTTTAAGGATTGAGGTTAGATTATCTCTCTGCCAAGATAATATATTAGTGATCAAAGTTGACATTGACAGCTATGGGAAAGAGATAACATATTACAGTGAAAGATGTGAGCAAAAGGATCCTCTGTCTCCCATACCTGTCAGTTTCCGCTGAAGGGCATTTAAAATCTATTCCCCTGTTGCTATACTTTCTGGTGAAAAAGGAATTCCAAACAGAGGCTATGTGGTCTTTACTCCCCCTTCCCTTCATTGTTCCTCCCCCCCCCCTTCCCAGAACTGTAAAGGAAAGTTTCATTCAGTCTTCTCATTCATTGTACATTTGTTTGAAAATCAGCTAAAGTACTAATCTGCTTTCAGGAGTAAAACACACAGGATATTTTTTTGTTAGGCTGGTCATATACTGAATTTGAAAGTAGGACATTAGGCTGGAGAAAAATCAAGCATGTAAATACATATTAGTCTCCCTGAAACACCTTTCTGCAATGTCAGAGTAGAAAGTGATAGCAGCAGACAGTTGCAATTGTGGTTACCACTCAGCTTCCTCTTCTTTTTCCTCAGAAAAAGTTGTATGACACATACATGTCATATGCATATTATGTATATGTATATCTGTTGGACAGCTTAAAAGCTATATACCATTTTTACAACAAAATAAAAAAAAAGGTAAATACTGAGATTACCTTTTCCCTCTTGGTGAAATGCATTTTACCCCACTGTGAAAACAATTTAAATGTCATCTATTCAAGTGCTTAATTTGGGGACATTTTTAGGCATGTGTTATTTAAGACGCAGCCATAAAAAAATCAATTGCAAAAATGAATTTCTCTTTGTGTCGTTTTATGTCTGTAAATGTGTGTGTATTTTGGTTCAAATAAATAAATAGCATATTTTGGGGTTTATTTTGACCGCACACATTTGAACCTCAAGTAAGAAGTGAAGTTCTACAGGACAAGATTAATATCATACTACACAGTGTAAGGATTTGTTTGCTGATGGAAATGTAGTTAAGGGCATATTTCCTGTATAGAGGGGAATGAAGTGTGGAAAGATTACAAAAAGACAAATACCATGTATATCCATGGAAATGAAGTCTTCTACTTAAGCAGTACCCAGAAAAGGTTCAAGGAAGTAGAGATGAGGTGGGAAGCCAAAGAGCAAATTTACAGTAATTCAGAGCAGGGTTTCAGACCAAGTTTCTCTTTACTTGGGCATTTCCAGGAAATTCCCTTTCCTCTGGATTGTTGAATATCCTCAGAGAGAAATTCTTTAACCTTTGCTATCAAGTGAAACACATTTGAGCAAGAGACAGAGGTCTAGCAGATTTTTAGCTTAATTGTTGTGATGGCAATTTAGGAGTGGAAATCACTATAGCCAAAGATTCTGATCAAGTTTGTCATGGTATTTTACATAGAACAGTGCAATTCTGAGAGTACACACTAGATGCATCCATGACAGAATAGCTAATGTGTGGTGGATAGCATACTCTTGGGAGATAATGTTCTAAATAATTTATCAGTTAGAAGATATCAAACACCAGTTGTATTTCATATCTCTGTGCATTCAAAGTACCATATTGCAGCTGAAGCTGCAGTCAAATTCAGATGACATTTGTTAATAGGAAACCAGAGAATTGTTTTTCAAATAAAAATATGATACGATGTTGTGTTCCAGAGGAATAACAAACAAATGAACCAACCCCCAAAACAAACAGAAAAAACAACCCCAAAAAAACCAAAACTAAACCCCATCACATGGGGTTTAGTTCATCACCTCATTTTCAAGAAGACTGAATGCCACTGTCCTCTGGTCACACATTTAGTTAGGCCTGTGGAGAGAGTCAGAGCTGTCATGTGGGACCTTCAGAGTAGTCCCTGGTTTGATAAATAAATAATCAGATTATTTTTTTCATCAGAGAATGGGATCTGAAAGAGGATTTAACAATGGTAATGAGGAACTTTCCAAGTGAAGCTAGCTCTGAAGCGTGTAGTTACCAAAAGTAACATTTTCCATGGGGTCCTAAGTAGTTGCTTTTTAATGTTTGCTTGTTTGAATATACTTTTGTCTCCTGGTACATAGGCAGGAGACAATTCCCTTGCAGATGTGCAGATGGAAAGCCTAAGAAAGCAATCCAACGATACCCTCCCTTTACTTATTGAGCCAGTTGCTGTGTCTGAGTGAAGAAATTCTCCATCACAGAGGAGCTTTTCTTTCCTTATGGTTTTAACTGCATGGTCTGAGGTGCAGGGCTGCCAGTAAGTCTGCAGATCCAGTAAGACAGGGATTCAGTCCTAGATGTTTCTGCAGGGAAGGAAAAACATTCCTGTCAAAGGTCTTTGCTTCTTTATGCATCTTTCTTAAATAGAGAAGATCCGGGCTTTTGGCAGTGCTAGAAAAGGAGCAAAATGTGCTTAGTTTCAATCAGATTTGCTTTGCTCCACGAGAGTCCTTGTGCCAGCTCATATGTGACATATAATCTGTATGATGGGACTCTGCAAAGCTTGACCCCTAGAGCCCCTTCCATTCAAGGCTATCTGCTCCTTTTGTGTTCCTCTGCCCTCAAAGGCAGCACTATCAGAAATGTATTCATGAGCGCTTTCTCACATCAGTGGTAGAGGTATTAATATTCGGTTAGAAGCCCTGGGGAGGTTGGTTTCAGTGCTCAGCAGCATGCTACTGTTGTCTCAGTTAAGTTTTGGCATTCACTCAATGTTCTACTCAATGTTCTACTGCCACTGGCATAGTGTGGAAAAGATGGTAAACCAGTGAAGAAAGCCTTAACATCTTTGTATGACTTACCATATCTTGATCACTGCCAATACTTTTTGCAATGAGATTGGAGAGCAATTGTGAGCATGTGAATTATTTTGTTTCAGATTTTTATGAGGACATGAAAACATAAAAAATGTATCTGCAGGCCATGATGTCAATGCTAGACGTTATCCCCATATTTTTAATTGATAAAGTTGTCCAAGAAATACACCTATTTTAATGTAAATCTTTATATTCATACTAAACCATGACCATCCGCTTTAGAGAGCAGACAACTGCAAAGAGAGATTGTCTTACTTAACAAGATTACAACTTAGAAATTAAGAAACTTCAGGTGGAAGTGTGGAAAAGAAAAAGAACAGCTTTTTATAAAAAAAAAATCTGAATAAACAACAAATGGTGCAATCAAAAACTTTCAGAAGAAACAAAACAAAGTCCCAACTCTCCAGGTGGTGGGGGAAGAAAACCGCAGTAACCAGAGTCGGACGGGAGAAAGGAGAGGGGAAGGCAGGACTGTCCCGGCAGTTCAGCAGCTGCTCGCAGCCACGTGTGCCCGTAGCCAGCAGCCGATGGCTTCACAGCCAGCGATGAAGGAGTCCTTTCTCCCACAGGCAGTCCCGAAAGCAGAATACCTCACTCTGAGATGGGTCGGTGTCTCTCTCTCAGTCCTTCTCCGTGAGGTGTCCCGTGGGGAAAAAAAACACCTTCCTCTCAGGAAAAGAAAAGGAGGCAGCCGAAACCACCGCCCCCCACACCTCCTTCCCCCGCCCTTGCTCCAGTCGGCCGATAAAACCAGAAATCTCCGGACAAAAGGCAGCAACTGCGCTTCCAGGGAACTTCCCCTTCCCCCGCTCCCGCGGTGCCCAGCACGCGCGGCTTCGCTCCGTCCCCCCGACTCCCCTCATCCCGGGAGAAACAGATGGGGGGGGGGGGGAGGAGTGTTGGAGAAACGGGACCCTGGGGAAAAAATTCCAACGCCTCTTTTCAAACCTATGACAGAGATATTTAATATAACCTCCATAAAAAGCAGAGGTAAAGACAGTAAGGGAACTGTGTTTTCAGAGCATGTCAGTAGCATCTGGGAAGTCTTTCCTCACATTTAATTAATCATGTAGAAACTGGTTACTGTACTGTCAGGTGGCCTATATGCAAGAGAGAAACAGGATGCTGTAAGAAGAGTTCTAACATCATTGTACTTCTGAAACTACTGAGACCACTGCAGCATTTAGTCAACTTACCAAGACTGAAGTTAGCATTATTAAGACCTTTTATAAATACTAGTTTAGCAATTGCTTTATGGAGTTGAAGTTCAGTGTCAATATGCACTATTATCTGTAAATAACCTCTTTAAAAAAATGTTCAGGAACTTTCAGTATAAGGGTAGATTGGCATTTTTAGTCAGAAGTGTATGGAACATTGAGATTTACAGTATCAGTCTTCACATATATTTAAAAATTTCTGGTTGGTTTTGTTCCAGGTGATTGATTTTTTTTCAATTTAAAAATCTGAGGGAGGGGGAAGTATATTCTAATTTGTTAGACAGAAATATACAGGTATATTGAATGGAGTGATGATGTAAAGTTTTGTTTTATTATTACAAGAAGAAATTAAAAAATGCCACTGTGTCAAAAAGTCAGTTTGAATTTGTTGGTCTTAATTTTACAGAGGTCATGTTATTTGTCTATGCTTTTAATTTTTTTAAAGTTGTTTCGCATTGGCCTTGGTTACAGATATTAACTGAAATAATTTTGAGTTGTACTATTTTCTGTCACTTTTTTGTAGAACTTTTGAGTCACTATGAACTTACAATCATTTGATTGACACTTGCTAAGTTCATCTGTGGTATGAAGCAAGAAGACAAACATTTTCATTCATCTGTACTATAAAATTTATATTTCTTGAGGTTCGCAGCTCATAGAAGCATTTTATGTTAAAAATCATTATTTCATGTAATAATTTTCACAAAAAGAATTTTTTTTTAATTACATGTATAAAGGAGATAAAATATACTTCTTTAGTATCCAAATTTAGCTCTAGAATCTTGCAACGACTTCATTAAGAGATACCAATTTAGCCATTCACTCATGAATATAAAATATTCTACAACCATGAACCTTACATGTCAAAACTGTCTTACCAATTTATCTGTATATATTGTTAATCCCCTCTATACTTTCAGAATATGAGCCTATTACAGTAAGGTATACATTATATGTATAATGTCCTTTGCAGTTTCACATTCAAATATCTCAACCCTAAAATCTGGCTGGTAGAAGTGCAGCTCCTCAGTCTATGTGTATGCAATCTGCATTTACAGAACTCAGTTTATGCAGGTACAAATTGAAAATGTTGCCTCTCAGCTGTGCCACCAACATCAAACTGCAGCATTAATTGTGGGAGTATTTGAAACTGTATCCTTGCTGTACTGCGTGCAAATAGGAGTGTCATGCTCCTGAATTACTTACGACGGCTTCAGGGGTAGCATACGCTGTAACGGGCTTTTTTGATAGATGAGAGATTTGGTATGAGCACACAGCCTGGGAAAAGCAGTCTTTGTCGAGGGCCAGAAGGGGCCACTAGGTGACACTACCACACCACAGATGAGCAAGTTGAACGTTATTTATACAACAGGTAAAAAAACGTGCCAGTAGAAGCTTTTCCTATAGTTCATAACATTTATCAGTTATTTTAAACCATAAAGATTGTGCATTTTTCCTTTATTCAAACCATGTAAACTATGTGGGGAATATTCAGATTTTTTTAAAAAAAAACAAAAACAAAAACAAAAACAAACAAAAAACAACCAAAACTCCAAAATACGGCTGGTCTTACTTTGTTGCTCAGTTATTATCTCAGTTCACCATCATTAAATAAATCGGTAGATAGGAATAATAAAGTTTGAACTCAGTGTTATAAACTCATTCTAAGTTATTTTTGCTGCTTTTTTGGAGCATTAAGCCAAGGTGTTTTTATGAAGGCACTATAGACAGACTAAAATTTAAAAAAAGTAAAATTTTCAGAGTAACATACATCACATTTTTTTTTTTACTATTACCACTATTACTATTGAAAATTTCAAGGTAATGAAAATTTCAAGGTAATAAAAAGTGTTTTTCATTTTTCTTCACATTTTTTTAAAATACTATTTTACAAATGGACATAACACTACATATGAATACATCCTGTCTGTAAAATATATCCTCAGTAATCTTGGACCTTATATACATATCTATGTGTGTGTATATGTATATATATATATATACATATATATATAAATAAACCCATAATCTAGTTAAACCAAAATAATTTAAAAACATTACATATCATGCTAATGAATTCCAAGGATGTTTTCCATTGTTTTTCTTTTATTTAAAAATGTGCTTTGAAAGCTAACGAGTCAAATACTATGACAAGAAGTGATAACTAAGCTCAGGTTTACATGAAAGGCACCACAGAACATATACAATTATAAATGATAAAATAACCTTGGCAGTGGTTCAGTCCAATTTGTACCACAACAGTTATTACTGTTAGCAGGTGGGGTTCTTTTCCCTTCTTCTGTGCTCTGTAGTTTGGTTTGGTTTGGTTTGGTTTTTTAACGCCTTTGATTTCCTCATTGAGCTTTCCCCAGAAGAATTTGAGGCTAATATTCCTTGATGGATGATAGTAACTTCATTTTTCAATAGCCACATTCCTCGTGTAGCAACAACATGCTTTGTTTGAGGAGGTTAAAGCACAAATGAAAAACTGCTATTCCCAGGCAATGCCTAGCCTGCAATTCTAAACTGTAATATTGAACTATCGTCAGAGCAGTGTAGACAGAAATTCTATTTTGTTTTTAAACTACAAGTTTTGCATCCATTAGCTGCATGGTTAGTAATTAGTGTTTGGGCCAAACAAAGAGTCAATATGATGTCATGTCTAGACAACATGTAAATTAATATGAAAGCAATTGAGTTACAAATTCTATACTAATACAAATTAATCTGAATTAAGCTTAATCCACAGTTATTAACTGATTAAATGTGGCTGTTGGTAGCTACAGGGTGCTGACTTCCATCTGTGATTATTAGGGGCACAGTTTAATCACTGATTCTGCACAGAGAAATATTTAAAGCAAATGTCATATACAGTGACTCTTAATGTTTGTTAATTGAATGGAACATCTAGGAATGGAAATAATAAATCTACATTTTTAAAATATGTAGAAGGTCTATCTTGATTTTCATAATTACCTTCTGGTTAGAGACAGCTTAGTTCTTGTTCTGTTGATTCTGAGTTGATTTCTCCTTTGAGAAACATTTCTGTAGGGGAAACTATGGGACACTTTGAAAATCAATACATATTTGTAGTATTTCCATTATTACTCAAAATATGTGAAACCTGTTGCCAGAAATAAGCAGGTATATGTCTGACATTATCCCACACCGCCAAAGCTGATTACATTTCAGAGCTGGATATTCACTAATGTAAACAACACAGTGACAGACATGTCCACTAAAATTGCAAAAATATTGATGGGAGCTGAGCAGAGTAAATTCTGTGTAGATTTACATAATATTTTTTTTAGAAAAAAAAAACCAAAATGTTTTCCTTTTAGGCTATGCATATGTCATTTAATAGTTTTGCATTTTCAGTCCTGGCAATAGGTAAAATTAACATTTAGAAAAATAGAATTGAAATGGAAATTACCTCACTACAGAAAGCTGCAATATCTGTGGTTTACAGACACTTACTGGCTGATATTTTCTGAGATTTTGTTTGGTTTGGCTTGGTTGTTTTTGGGGGTTTGGTTTGGGTTTTCGTTTTGGTTTTTTTTGGTGGTTTTTTGGTGAGTTTTGTTTTCTGTTTTTACAAAAAAGCAATTAAAAAGATTAGGAAAAGTATTTTATATCTTCTTTCTTTGTGACTGAAGAACTAGTTCATCAGTAAATTGTCTCAGAGCTTTGGAATCTATTATGAATCTATCATATAGTGTATCATAACTGATATTTGGAAACTATGGGATATCAAAACCAGGGTCATTCTCTTCTATAGACTCTTTTATAGACATTCTACTCATTGCCATAATAACTGAAGCTGTCATGACAGTAGTCTTTGCCTAGCATGAAGCCCTAAACAATTCTGACAAGCTGGAGCTCATTAAGAGACAGTCGTTTTGTTGACATGTCTATCAGCTCTCAGGGATGTACCAAGATGAATAGACCCAAAACAATAGCTCCATTTGTTAGAGCAGTAGCTTCTCTAATACATGATGAGACAATCAAGCCAAGCCGCCTTCAGCACAAAGACATAATTAATCAAATGGACAAATGGTTCAAATATTGCTCTAGTATATTCTGTAGTGGACAGAGGTTTCCATGGAAACACTGGCATTTCCATCACAGCTAATGACCATTCTGTACAAATAAGTGCAGAAAAAGATAGCTATGCAGAAAAAAAACCCCAACCAATCAAATAAATAAATAAGGAAGGAACAACTGACAGGTAAAAGGACATGTTTGAGAGTAGAACTCTGGTGTGACAGAGAAATTAATGACTGTATTTTCATATATTTGCAGAATGCAAGGCTCAAATAGGCCATCATGGTCATCTTGTTTGACCTCCATAACATGTGCCAAGGAACTTCACCTAGTAAACTTCACATTGAGCCTATAGTTCTGTCTGGAATTAGAGCATAAGATTAAGAAAAGACATGTAGCTTTATATAAAGTATTGCAGTTGAAGAGCCTATCATGTTCCTTTTTAATTTATTCCTATATTTAAATATGCTAACTGTGAAGAATTTGCACCTTATTTTGTATTTTGCTTCTGTCCATCCAACTTTGTCTTCCAAGCAGTGCCCCTTGTAATGCTTTTCTGAGAGATTGTGCCATATAAACGTGTTTCTTCTTCATTCGTTTCTGTTACAATCGACTCTGCCTTAGCTCTATCAGCACAAGATATATTTTCTAGGCCATCACAACATTTTGTTAGCTACTTCTAATAATTTGGAGCCATTATTTGCAGACTTCATTCTTTCAGTCTGACTAATGCTTCCTACGTTGCTTTCTCTATAATACTCAATGTTTGCTAATGTGATAGAGCAAAAAAAATTTTTGTCTCCTATGGGGAAGATTAATGATCAAGTATAGGATCCCTTCCCTTCCCAAACCTTCCCAAACCTTCCCTTCCCAAACCTTCCCAAACCTTCCCTTCCCAAACCTTCCCAAACCTTCCCTCCATAAAGCCGAACATTAATACACAGTTATTTAGGAAAAATAAATGTTTTAAGGGGAAGCAGAAAGAGGTTACAACAACAAGAACTCTTTTTCTGGTTAAGGATTTCAGAGCTACTTTGTGTCATTCATGAAGAAAGCGTTTGCTCTACTTGTTGAGTCATATTCTGACTCACAGAGTACATCTTGGTCTATGGCTGTCCTGAACCACACAGGTGTCTCCTGTTTCTTTCTGAAATTGCAGACAATGTAAATAATCTTCAATATCCTAAATGATTTTTATATTCTGAAGCCTAAGAATGGACACACAGTGTGCAGAGAGCCATCTTATAACAAGGTCTGGTGATTTATGTGCATGCACCAGACTGCTGATGGAGGGCTCTCACTCTGTCCAAGGAGAAACATTTGGAAAACTCTGTGACAACACTGGAAGAGAGTTCTAAAATTATGGAATTGTGATGGCAATCTTCTTCAGGAGTTTTTAAGGAAATTCCTGTGAAACAGTGCTCAAACTCACAAAAAGTGAATTTTGCTATGTCTGTGGATGCTGCAGTATTCTCTCCCCAGAATTTCTCTGGCATCTTTGTCCAGCAAAATTGAGATCTGTAAAATGTCCCTTGGATGTCATTCACATGATCTCTCTGTCGCTGCAGGTTGCTGTATAAGTTCAGATCAGTGAAGACCTGCAGATCTGTTATCTACTCAGTATCTACTCAGTACTGACCCCAGCAGCAGCAGCATCTGCCAGGCAGAAGTGCAACCACCACTGCTCCAGAAAAAAGAAATTCTACAGAACTAGACAGCTTTGCACTTTTTCAGCTTTAGGGTTTAAAAAAATATAACAGTTAATTAGAACAGCTTTCTAAAAAAATTTAAAAAAATAGCTTTTTAGGAAAATAATATAGAGGTTGAGTTCCTAGTGATTAAAAAGGATTGTTAATGACCAACTGCAGTCCTGGTAAGAAACCTCATGGCTCTTCAGAATAAGTTTTGGATTAAACATTTGAATTTAGTGAATAAAGATAAATGAAGGAAAACATCACTCTACAGTTGCCTGGACAAATCCCAAAGACTTTTACAAATAAAGAATCCCACTCTCATTCTATGCCCCTTATGTGCAAGTATAGCTAAGTATCTAATTGACAGTGTTTGGGCTTTTTCTCACCCAGTGCCTTCAACAGTTATATATTTAATTTAGCAATTCTTAGTCTTTCTAACTGCATTCTTTACAGTGCTTAATGCACTTTAGTGATTTCATCTTACTACTAGAGTGCCATAAGGGAAATTATAAGAGTAAATCTTTCTGTGATGACAAAAACCTAACTTATCAAGATCTTCTGTAACACAGAAAAAATTTAGCGATTTTTTGTCTCATCATGCTTTACAAAACCTCCCGTAAGACCTGATTCCACTTGCATTTTGTAGTAATTAAAAAAAAACAAACAAACCAAACCAACCAAACAAACAAACACAACCCCACACCCTCCAAACCACTAACACCTGTTCAGGAGCTTTCTTTGAAGAAAGTTACTGAAAGTAAATTATGTGGAGCTCTATGCATTGCTATATTTTTACAATAATGCTCTAAAAGGTTTTTATTTAATTATATTTACATTCTACTCTTAACTAAATGATATTTTTATCTGTTTTTTCTTTTTCTTTCATTTGGTGCAAATACCATATTGCTCTAACTACTTGGGATCAGCAAACTCTGCCTATACATTTGGCTTATAGATACTTTTCACATTGCCACCTTGGAATTCTGTATTTAATATATTTTATCATGTCCCATGTCAGCTATTATAATTTCAATGTTCATTATGTTTGTACTTCTGAACTTCATATGTAACCAGGCCACTCTTAAGCTTTATGAGATATGAATCTTTCATCTTCATCCATTATCCCTTTCACTGGATTTGTATTTACCTCAGAAGCTAATTTAAGAATGCTGTCATACTTCAAAATATTGAATTTACTGCAATCTTCTGTATTTTTCTGATTTACTCTTTTTCCCTCTCTCTCCATTCTTTGCCTTGGTTCTCTGTTTTGTATTTTCCCTGTCACTCTCCACAGCTAATTGCCACCTCTTACATTTCCCACACCATTCAGAATAATCTTTTTTTCATCCTTTCTGTATAAAAGTTGTGTTCTGATAGCACATTGCTACTTACTTTTTTTTTTTTATCAAAAAAACTGAAGTCAAAACTAACATAGGATAAATCATTAGTCACTGCTAAAGTAAAGTCACTGTTAATGGCTAATCCTACTAACGACTGTGAAGCACAGTCATGATTGTGTTACTCATGGGCAACTGTAAGGATTAATACTTCTAATAATCCTGATCTCAAAAATGATACTTTCATTGTAGGGCAGATGAGTAGCAGGGGTAAGAGGGGAAAAAAATAGGATTGAGGAATGGGAGAAGACAGAGAGAGAAAAAGGAAAAAAAAATCACATAAAACATGTTATTTATTTTAACATTTAATTGACATGAAACCACTTAGGCATCTTATATTTACTTTGTTGAAGTGACACCTCAGAATGACAGTTTACTATTCATCTTAGCACATTACTACTTGTTGCTACTCTCGTCTCACTATTTCATTGAGGTTCTCAGTTCAAAAATAAAGTTTTTCCCTGGTGTGTTTTCAATAACCACTATTTAAACATTTTCAGAAAAAATAGGTAATAAATTTTGTCTGATATGGAAACAAAAGCAAACAAAATTCTATATTTTTCATAGTTTCCTATTTCTTCTACTCATATATGTGAACAGACACACACTTACATGTGTTTGTACCATGCAGAGATTCAAAGAGTTTCCACAAACTAATGAGCAATTTATGTACTACGAAAGACAATATTAACTGCACTTGCACTTTCAGTTTTTTCACTGTAGTTCTATCAACATAAGCATATAATTGGACTATACTTTTAGTGGAGACAGGGTCATAATATAAAAACAGTCAACTAACTTCATTTGCATATTGGTGCTGATGACACTCAAATCTCTTAAGCAGAGGATAAACCTGCTTAAGACCAATGTGCACTGGGTACTGCTGAATAAAGCAATGCATTTGCTCACATAATTTGCTTGTTAGGACTAAAGCGAATGGGAGTGCTTTAATCCTTACCTTTTTCTGTCCAAGTAAAGTGTTAAGCTTTCTAAAAGCTCAGAAGTATAACACACTTGATAATAGATATTACTTTTTTCATAGTTAATTTTTTTTTACATGACGTATGGGTAAAATTAATGTTTCTTAAAAAACAGCAATTATTTTTTTAAAAAAACCTCTTCATAAATGAGAAAATGTGTTTCATTTTCATGACCACCATATACAGAATTTTTTAAAGGATTCATGTGGAAATAATAATTTATGGTCTGTGTTTCTTCTGATATTTTCCCCCCAAAACCATCTTTAGCTAATGTTAAAATGCAAATTGTAGTATTAACTTCCAATGAACCTCAGCTGAATGTTTTTCGTGTGACTGACTTTCCTAACATTCTCATTGCTTTAGAATCATTGTAATGCAGGGAATAGTTGAGACACCTTGCTGGGAAGGTGGGATTCAGATGTTATCTAGGTGACCAGTGTCTTCTCCATTTGATGACAAAAAGTAAACAAAATAAAAAAAAAAAAAAAAAAGAAATAAAAAAGCTCTCTCTGTGGGACTGCATGCTGTCTATTCTACACTAGAAAAGAGAACCTGACATCTGAAGCAATGGAAGTCAGTTACACAGCATTAAAAATGTTAAAGAGGGGCTGGAAAATCCAGAGCTCCTAAAGCAGTGTTATTCAGCCTGCGGCCAGTTAGCCAGTCACAGGCAAGCCAACATCAAGAGATGCTCAGAGAGTCGCTATTAAGAGACTGCAAGATGTCTTAAGAACCAGATGTCTTCCTTCATCTTTCAAAGGCTGACAAATACTGGTCAGAAAAATACCAGCAGGAGAAAACCCAAAATCCACTAAACTCTAACCTTGCAAAGACTCTCATTAACATTACGGATTGCACTCAGACTTTTTTCACTTGAATTTAGATAAGGCCATATTTATAAATTAATGCTGGACTAAAGAAATTAATTGAATGGTATAATGCCTACATTTTTTAATAAAGTATTTAATGCAGAGTCATATAAAGAAAAATTAAATTAAAATTGCTGTGAAAACAATCACAGACTGGACAAGATACAGCCCATGAGAAGACAACTGCAAGTCAGAGACAGGCGTTGTTTTATATTTTAGAGACAATACTCATGTCACAGAACTTTGGGCTCAAAGTGAATGTAAAACTAACTGAGTATGCATGACTTTGCTTATAAATGGATAAAATATTTTCAATGAAAATTTACAATCAGGACATTGAGGAGCTGATCAAAATCAGACAAAAACAGACTGGAAGGACTCCTATTATGTGGCTGACTGAAATAGAGAATGCAGTGGTTTCAGAAGACCAAAGGAGGTCAAGAACACTCCCACACAATGCCTTTGTGTTTGAGGTACAAGTGCATATTCACTGCAGCTGCAAGGTTTGGTTAATTATCCCTGGATGCCAGTTTCAAGCTATGGTCTGTAAACTTTTAAAAGCTCTATACTCTTATATGCTTTTTAGAAGAGAGAGTATGGAAAAGACTGTAGTGATGCCCTAAGTGGAGTAAAATATCTGAATGCATTCAGAACTATAACAATTAAAAATATTTTTTTCTCATCACAAGAAGACACGGGGCTGTATATACCTTCTCCATTCATTGTTTAAATTACTTCTGATACAGTGCAGTGACTCACCCGCATGCTTATTACTGTCCTTTAAGAAAAGCACCAGCTCCAGATCTCTTGAAGGAAGTTATATTATGTAAGAATCAGAGTTAGATTGTAAAGAACCTCAACTGTCAGAGAAATTATTTAGCATATGATGGATGCCAAGCTTGTGAGGTATTGTTAAACGCTTAACACTTTTGGAAGCTATAGTACAAAATGAAGGCTAACTTTGTCCATTAACCATATGATAAGACTTATTTATTCACATATTCCTATGACATATGTAGTGAGTGTTAAATGAGCCTTTAAGTCACTGCTTTGGGCAGCTCAGTCCAAAAACTGAGACACAAACTTGAAGTTATTACGCTTTTATTAGTGCCTAAATACAGGAATTTGTATGCTGGGATTTAAAAAAAATATAGTCTGCATGTTCTTTTGAAGAATTTTACTTCATTTCCCTAGAAAATATTCCCTACATTGTTATATTAATGATCTGAGCTTGAGGGCCACATGAATAAGTGAGTGTATTTAACACCCATCTCTAAATTACTTCCAAGTAGTTCTTTTACCTTTCACAGCAATAAAATTCATGTGCTTTATTTGTTCTGAATGCATACCATTGGCTTTGGTGTTTCATCATTTATCTTGTCTTTCTGTGAAGACAAGAAATACCCACAAGTGGGTGCTTTCCACTTGTATGAATGCCAACTACTCTTCACTGACATTTGAAGGCTGTAATTTGAATTTCTCAGTACTTTATAACCAACCAACAGAAAAAGTTTATGTGAATGCAAAGCAGTTCCTATATGACTGCTGTATGTAATAAACATGCTATTTGATTTTGCTACTATATTAATCTGCCATGACCTAATGTTTTCGTGGCATGGCTCTTCTAGTACCGAAGACGGCCAAGCTTTCACCAGGGCTACAGAGATGCCAGGTTTTGCGAGTGGACCAAGAATAATTTTGAGCTTCTAAACAGATTCAAATTCCTCAGCAGAGTACATTTGTATTTGTTGCTTTGCATCCTCCTTGACCACTCTTCCTTCTTTTCCCCCTGCATGTGAAAGAGTTGGAAATGAGAACTGCAACAGACTGATGTGGTCTTCAATCAGCTCTGTGACCTGTACAATACATTCAACTACTGTGCAATCTAGAAGTGGTCTAGGGACATTTTGATGTCTGAATGCAGACATCCAAGTTCAGACATCAATCATGAGCTTCCAAAGCTAATTATGACTACAGGTTTCTCATTTTGAATCTCTACATGACATCGCTCCTCCAGAAGTTAAATGCCAAGGAAAAAATAAAAATCAACAGGTTTTAACGTTGTACAGACGATAATAACTTGTGAGCAGCAAAGATCCAACTAGAAGGGCATGGAAGCTCACTGATGCCCTCCCATTAGGATTGGTACACTAATGTGGGAGCCATACTAACTAGGAAAAAAAGAACAAACATACCCACTTATCCTGTCCCAACCCACATATGATGACATATATCACTGGAGTTGTTCGAGCTAACAAGGAGCACATTTTTTAAAAAGCCTTTTTGCAAGACCATGAAGAATCATAAAAAATATCTGCACTGTAATTCAGATATTTTTAGCAATATCAAAGTAATTACCAGACAGTTCTGCTAGTTTTATATTAGCACATTTTTCAATTCTAAGTAAAAATTATAAAGCTAGATAATCAATATTGGAAGATATCAACAGTGGACCTACATCAAAATATATTTTTTTATAATTACTTCTTATTTCATTGTATCAGCTCTTGTAAATTTCCCTCCATAGTTGTTCATATAGGAAAATTGGAAGCCTGGTCAAGTAAGTTAACAGAAAAGAAACATGTGATGATAGAAAGGCAACAATACAGATGAAATATTTAAGCCATGCTGTTCTTTTTGATGTGATCACTCTAGATTATTGAGCCTCAAGTAACTAAACAAAGAATTAAATGTCTGTGTTGTTACTTAGAGGTTGTCTGTGCTTGAGTTTTGACTTCACATACCCATCTGAACAGCTATGTTCATGTCAGAGCCTTTTCTGAGTTCACCTTCAAGTGTCCTCATTCCCAGCCTTATCTGCTAGGTAGAAAACTATGATATTTATAGTAATAGCTACCTTTTTTTTTTTAACTTTGTATTTCTCACTGACATCATCTATTTCTGTATTGAACTTGTAGCATAGAGGCCATCACAGAACACTTCAAAAGCAGTAGCAGTGAGGTCCTCTAACTTTTGAAAAGCTACCTAAATGCTTATGAAAACTTTTAAAGCAATACCAAAGTTTCTGTATTTCTCTCTGGTGGATATTTATAGCATTCTCCGAAGGGAAAGTGTGTAGCAACTGCAGTCTTTGTCATCCTCTGTGCTTTTCAGAAATGGAGAATAACTTTACAGTGAAATTATAGTAGAAAACCTTCCCTCCCCACCTGAATTAATAATTTGTCTTATATAGAAATACCAGCCTTGATAGTCAGATTCTAAAGAATATATTTGGAGATTGGAAGCATGTGAGTTTCAGACTATTTTTTTATTCTCCATACTTACTTACAAACATGAAATTTCATCATAAAAATGCTAAAAAAATAATTTAAAAAAATAATAGATTGACAGTCATTGTAAATGCATAAGATGTGAATGTGGAATGAGTAGTTAAAAGGTCAGGAAAATGGAGCAGAAGTCTGAAATAATATTGGAAGATACATTTACTGTGTTGGCTTTCATTAAGTCCGAGGCAGAAAGTGGGCAGGCAGGCTAGGTTGGCTCACTGACAAATGTCAGCTCTCACATGGATCTTCATATCTACAATTTTTGTGTGGATAATGTCAATTAAACACCAAGAAGTGACAGTAAGCTAAGGGAGGGAGTAGAGGTTACTAATGGCTGTTTTTCAAATACTTTGACTTGCTAAGAAGTCATGAGTTTTTTAGCAATGAGGTTGTCTATTTAAGTTTGATAAGGCCTCTTACTAAACTTCTCTTTGCAAGTGCATCTATTTTTAACAGTTAGGCTTCTGTGTAAGTGCACAAAACAGATGAAAATGAGATAACTATGAGGATAACTTGAGAAATAGTGAGCTCTGTGGAAGAGTTCATGCACAAAAGACTAGTACAAAATTGAAATAATAATACAGTCTGACTAAGGTAAATAAAAATTTAATAAAACAAATTCTGTTTTCTGTCACCTGTTCAGACTTAAATAAGAAATTGTGATGTGTTTGATATACTGCATGTTTTCAATGACGAGAAAAATTGATTAACATGCAGGGAGAGAATTTGGCAGAAGTTAACTAGATGAATTTTATAAATAATGTAAAAGCAGCACTTATTTCATTAAATCATATTGTCTAAAACTTAATATTTAACTTAGGTTAATTGTTTATCTGCTTTCATTTCTCAAC
This sequence comes from Pipra filicauda, assembly GCF_003945595.2. Taxonomy (NCBI): domain Eukaryota; kingdom Metazoa; phylum Chordata; class Aves; order Passeriformes; family Pipridae; genus Pipra; species Pipra filicauda. The sequence continues at coordinate 1,695,851 of NW_024104509.1, read as the reverse complement.
TTAAATAAGCTATATTCTTGTCAGATGAAACATAACTCTCTGTAGCTCTTTCTGCATTAATGGTGCTTTGACACTCAACAGCAAGGGTTTTTGGCTTCTGCAAGACTGATATCAAGAAGGACCAAAAAAGGTATTTCTGCTAGAAGCTGGTTAGCTAGGACCTATGCTATAAACAAAGGAAAAAAAGCTAGCCTGTTTCAGCAGTTGTCCTAGTTAGGACAGCTGAGACCAGTTCTATGGTATGGGTGTAACCCAAGACTGTGTATTCTATAGCCTTCCATGCCATTTCCCAGAAATTGTTAGCAGTAGAGGCCTGTAGATGTTCCTGTCTTCATACCCTTTTATGGAATTCCCTGCTCTGAGGGAAGGACTGAGCATCCTCATACCCTTTTATGGAATTCCCCACTCTGAGGGAAGGACTGAGCATCCTCATACCCTTTTATGGAATTCCCTGCTCTGAGGGAAGGACTGAGCATTCCTGCCTGAACTGGAGAATATATAAACTTGGAGTTTTGGAACCTTTTACCACTCGTGGGATCCAGAGGAAGACTGCAGCTCACCACTCTCGGCCAGACTGAGACCACCACCCTCGACTGGACTGCAATCACCACTTTTGACCAGACTGCAACAGCTCTCCCACCAGCAGGTTTTTCCGCTCTCCCTTTACTTTGGACTCAGGGGGGGCCCAGGGAACACCGTTTTGCTCATGTCCCAGGGTGCTGGCTTGTACATTTGGGTTTTTGTGGATTGAAGCCGGTTGTTTGTCTGTATAATCATACTTGTTGTGTTGTTTTATTAAATTGTTATTCTGACTTGTGGTCTCTCTTTTGAGTTGAGTTCATTTCCCCTGCTGGTTTACCTTTAAACCAGCACAGCAGTGAATAATAGGAATACAGTGATGAGATAAAATCACACTGGTCTAAAATTAAGGATTCCAGTGAAAAAGCTCTGTATCTTATTACTAATTTCTAACGTAACTTTAAATATGTGTGTCTTGAATTTACTGAAAGAACAATAAACCATGATTTGTCCCTTAGTTCAACTGGTTCATACTCTTATTATATTCTGTTTCTACACACTTGTGTAAATTGGTCTTTTTTGTATGACAGTTAGGGAAATGCCTTTGTTTGCACAAGTATGTCCAATCAGCAATGAGAGAACAGCACAGGACTTATCAGCTCAGCATGTAACCTCAATTCTCCTGCAGAAGGAGCAGAGAAATAATTTGGACTCTGGTTGTATGCATGCAATCATTTTTCTAATATACGAAAAGAGCATAGATGTTAGATCATAATTCAGGAATGTTTTGTGAACATGGAATAAAAGTGGCAATATAAGAAAGATATTAAGGTCTTAGAGAGTGTCCAAAGGAGAGCAATGAAGATGGTGAAGAGCCTTGAGGGGAAGCCATATGAGAAGTGGCTGAGGGCATTTGGTCTGTTCAGTCTGGAAAAGAGGAGACTGAGGGGAGACCTCATTGCAGTCTACAACTTCCTTGTGAGGGGAAGAGGAGGGGCAGGCCTTCTCTCTGGTGACCAGCAACAGGACCCAAGGGAGTGGCCTGAAGTTTTGTCAGGGGAGGTTTAGGTTGGATATTAGAAAGAGGTTCTTCACCCGGGAGGGGTTGGGCGCTAGAACAGGGTCCCCAAGGAAGTGGTCACAGCACCAAGCTTGGCTGAACTCAAGAGGTTCATGATGTGCTTCATCATGAAGCACATGATGTGACTCTTAGGGATGGTCAGGGCATCTGATGTGCAGGGCTTAGGGTTGGACTTGATGGGACTTGGACCCCCATGGGTCCCTTCCAACTCAGCATATTCTGTGATTCTGCAATCTCATTCCCTAGTCTATACAAATATCTGGTTGGTGATTGCCCAGTCTTCTAATTTGTCAAGGTCTCTCTGCAGGGCCTCCCTGTCCTCAAGGGAGTCAACAGCTCCTCCCAGTTTTGTAAATTTGTTCTGCATCCCTTCCAATCCTGTGTCCAAGTCATTTATGAAGATGTTGAAGAGCACAGGGCCTAAGATGGAGCCCTGCAGAACCCCACTAGTGACAGGTCACCAGTCTGATATTACCCCAGTCACTGTTACCCTCTGTGCTCGACCCATGAGTCAATTGCTCACCCACCATATGATGTGTTTATCCAGCTGTGTGCTGGACATTCTGTCCAGAAGGATCTTGTGAGAGGCAGTATCAAAAGCTTTACTGAAATCCAAAATTATTACATCAACTGACTTCCCTTAATCAACTAGGTGGGTTACCTTTCATAAAAGGAAATCTGGTTTGATAAGCAGGACTTTCCTCTCACGAAGCCATGCTGGCTGTGACCAATGACTGCATTGTCTTTCCAGTGTTTTTCAATAATTCCCAGAATAATCTTCTTCATAACTTTACCAGGCACTGAAGTGAGACTGACAGGCCTGTAGTTTCCAGGCTCCTCCTTCTTGCCCTTCTTGAAAATAGGGACAATGTTTGCCAGCTTCCAGTCAGCTGGGACCTCTCTGGATTCCCAAGACTGCTCAAAAATCATCAAGAGATTGTGTGATGACATCAGGCAGCTCTTTGAGGATTCTGGGATGAATCCCATCAGGCCCCATAGATGTGTAGGGATCCAGCTGAAATAGCAGATCCTGCACAATTTCTGGGTTGACTGGGAGTTGATAATTCTCACAGTCATGGTCCTCCAGCTCAGGGCAATGAGACCCCCTTGGTCTGTCATCTGTGTTAAAGACAGAGGCAAAGAAAGCGTTAAATACCTCTGTCTTGTCTCTGTCCCTTTTTGTGAGGTGACCATCCTCATCTTGTAATGGGCCAATGATATTTCTATACTGCCTATTGCCATTAACACATCTTTGAGAAAACTCTTTTATTGTTCCCAAATTTCTGACCAGCTTTAACTCCAGTTGAGTTTTGGCAACAAAAATTTTCTCCCTTGCAGAGATGCAAGGAGCATCTCTGTATTCTTCCCATGTCACTTGACCTTGCTTCCACTGAGCACCTTCCTTTTTTGCCGTGTTTCCAGGAAAAGATCCCTCTTCAAACAAACCAGCCTTCTACCATGCCTGCTTGACTTCCAACATCTGGGAATTGCCTGCTCTTGTGCCCTTAGCTGCTGATGTTTAAAAAGTGACCAGCACTGATGGACTCCAGTACCTGCAAAAACATTTTCTCAGGGGACCTTCCTTCCTAATTCCCTTAGCAGCCTGAAATCTGCTCTCCTCATGCCCAGAGTTGAGGTTTTGGTGGCACTTTTCATCCTGTCAACAGAGATTTTAAACACTATCAGTTCATGGTTGCTGTGGCCAAGACAGCCACCAGTCTCCACTTTACTCATGAGATCCCCTCTGTTGACAAGCAGCGGATCAAGGAGGGCATCTTTCTCAGCTGGCTTCCTTAGGACCCATTCCATAAAGTTGTCATCCAGGTTTTTTAGGAATTTTCTGGCCTGGGTCGTACCAGCTGTGTGATGTTCCCAGTTGATTTCTGGCAAGTTGAAGTCTCCCATAAAGACAAGCGTGGTTGACTTTGAAGTGTGCCTTACTTCCTCAAAGAATAATTCATCAGCATCATCGTCCTGGCTGGGAGGTCTATAGCAGACTCCCACATTATATCTGCATTACTTGTTTGCCCTTTGATTCTTACTCAACTGTGCCATTGCCACCTGTGAGCTCCATACATTCTAATCGTTCTGTTACATACAGTGCCTCCCCTTTGCTCTTCTGCCCTGCCTATCCCCCCTGTAGAGCCTGTATCTGTCGAACAGGGCACTTCAGTCACGGAACTCGTCCCACCAGGTTTCACTTACACCAATGATGTCAAATCTCTGGGACTGGCCCAAAGCTTTGAGCTCCTCTTATTTATTCGTGGCACTGCATACACTAGTGTAGAAACATTTCAGTTGTGGTACATTGTAGCCAACACCTCATGAAGCAGATTGAGGAATCCTATTAGTGCTCATTTCCTCAAGTTTTGGCACTCCAACCCGTTGCTCATCACTAATGAGCCTGGTTTTGTCCCTTTCCCCCTTCCGAGGTAGTTTAAAGCTCTGTCAATGAGCCTTACTAGTTCCTGTGCTAGAACTCTTTTTCCCCTCTGAAACAGAGGCATCCTGTCAGGTGTCAGTAGACCAGGTGTTGGGAAGGTCATCCCATGGTCAACAAACCCAACATTTTTCTGCTTACACCAACCTCACAGACACTCTAAGACCTGATGGATCTGCCCATTCTTATCAATATTATTCCTTGTTACTGGAAGAATGAAGGAAATCAGTGTGCTCCTGATCCCTCTATCAGTTGTCCCAAGGCCCTGAAGTTTCTTTTGATTGCCCTCAGACTTCTCGTTGTTATTTCATTGCTGCCAGTTTGAACAACCAATAGCAGATAGTAATCAGAGCGCCTTTTATAACTGGAGAGTTTTCCAGTAATGTCCCTTACCTGAGCCCCGGGGAGACAACAGACTTTCCTGTGAGTTGGGTCCAGTCTGCATATCGGGCCCTCCAAACCCCTTAGAAGGGAGTCTCTTATTACAACTCCCCTTCTTTTCCTGTTAGCAGAGAAGGTCGTGATGCCACTACAGGTGGTGCTGTTTTAGGAGTCCCACTATCCCAGAAGGACCTTCACTCACCTCATTACCTCATCAGTTGTCTGGCCTTCTGGTTTCAGAGCCTCGTATCTGTTGTTGAAGGTACCAGCCCTACCTGCCAAATTCTGAGGAGGAACCTTCCTCCTTGTATGTACAGTGGTCTGATTCCAGCCTTCATCTTTAACAGACCTTTGACCAACTGTCCTTTGACTACTTACCCTGCAGGATTCTGAATCCATCTGCTTTTCCACTACCATGGAGGTTCGAGACACCCGAGAGTCTTGAGACGCCTCTGAAAATGATCAGTCTATCTCTTGCTCATTTGCTCAAATACCGTGTAGCCTGTTCAGTTCTTCCTGTACCTCCTTCATCTGGCAACACAGCCCTTCAATCACAGAACACCTTCTGTAAAAGAACTGGGTTTTGGCCCCAGCCTTTTGGAGGCACTCCTGGCAACCTTTGACCCGGAGAGCTGCCTCTCCCATCAGCAGGTCTGGCTGTCTGGAGGCCTCTGACATGGCTGGTTCTGTGACTCCTGCAGCTACAGCGGGTTGAGCTTCACAGCATATCAGCACCATACCTGAGGAAGCTTAAATTAGTATGTTAATAAGATTGTGGCTGAAAGCATCTCTTTGGTCTTCCTTACCAGCTACTGGGTCTGTTTGCTGCCTCTATTGGGTGCCCCCGGAAGGTCAGAGAGGAATCTCTCCTGCTCATCCTGCCTGTGCAAACTGCTGTGCCACGCCCTCGTAGATGTGCCACACCCTTGTTTGCCCGCTCCTGTTTGCTGTGTTCTGGGTCTCTCACACTCCCTGGAGCCATTTAAATCTCCCTTAGTTGCTGCTGGCACCACCCCCTCCTTGCCTGGTTGGCTGTCGAGGGCTTCCGGGTCCTCACGGGGCTGCTGCTTGGGTGTTCCTGGACTCACAAAGCCCCTGCACAGCTCAATCCTCACCCCCAGACCTTCCTCCAGTCACTGCTGCTGCCTCATCGACCAGACCACAAGCCCTAACCCGCCCTAACCCATTCATTCTGTCAATTAAGAGATTCACACATAAACAAACCCGTGCAAACTTGTCTGCTTGCAAACTCATCCCCAAATGAAGCTGTCTGCAAAGCAATTGTATCCATCCAGCTAGCTGCTCCAGAAGTGTTAAGGATGGGTATTTTTTAGCACAATCTGGAGCACAATCTCCTAAAGGAAACTGTTTATTCTTTGTTTCAGGTGAGGAAACAACAAAATATGTTCATGGAGCAGGGTTTCATTACTGCGCACCCTCTCCAAAGATCATTCTCTTTCTGTTGTGCATTAGACAGCAAAAGAAAACTGCAAGATGAGACATGTCTTCTAACCACTGAATGTACACATTCTAAGAGAAAGAGCAACTAGTGTAATTTATGGTAGTGTTTAAATGAGTATTTCTATTATATCTGTATAGTGAACTCGGAAAACTGGGCTAAAATAACTCAAAATACTATCAAAATTCAACCAATTTTTAAAGGACTTTCAAATTTTACCAGATTGCCTGTGCTACAGAATACACTTTTGTTGGATTTCTAATCAGTGCAAATAGCAGAAATCCTCTATGAGCTAGTCATGATGAGGGTAATTAACTGAAGAACTGAACTCCATTTTGCCTCTGCCAAGCAGTCACCTGCCAAGCTGGACAATGAGCAATCACTCAAAATGTCCATGGTTAGCCACCCTGTGTTCCTCATTTTCTTGGCACCAACTGAAATATCTGTAGTCTGAAATCCAGGAATGTTGTAGCACAGAATAGGAACATACTACATACTTTATTCTCACTATACACTCCAAACAACTGACTTATAAATGTCTTATCTGGGCCAACATTTCCAGCTATTTCAAGCTCTGAAACAGAACTGATTCTTATATCTTATTCAACTTTTATTGCCACAGATTTCTCTTTAATGACCAAAATATCTTCATAATATCCATTCAAATTTATTTTAAATTTTACTAAACAAACTGGGAATCAGTAGAATATAAAGCAGAAAACTTTAGCATAACTGTAATGGTGAATATATACAAAATTATCAAATATAATTAAAATAATAAGTAACTGTGCTGGTTTAAAAATAAACCAGTGGGAGAAGTGAACCCAACTTGAGAGAGACTATAAGTCAGAGTTACAATTTGCTAAAAATAAATTACAATAGATACAATGATACAGAGAAAAACTGGTGTTAACCAACAAAAACAGATGTATAACCCAGCACTCTGGGACAAGAACAGGACAGTGTTCATTAGACCCTGTGCTGAGCACAATGTGGCCTCTGTGGGTGCAAAGTAAAAGGAAAGAAAACCTGTTGGTCCAGATGATGGTGGCAGTTGTTGAGGTAATGATTGCGGTCTTGTCAAGAGTAGCAGTGGCAGTCCTGTTGGAGTTCTGGGCCTCCTCTGGATCCCATGAGTGGTACCAGAAGTCCCAAAACCCAAAAATTATATATGCTCAGGTTTAGGTGGGAATGCCCAACACCTCCCCCAGGACAGAGAGTTTCCCAACAGGTGATTTAACTCTGTGAGTCATGAGATATTTTTGGAATCTTTGACAGTCTAGGTGTTGCAGCTGCCTATTATGCCAGTCCGGTATGGCCCATTAGCAGAGATGGCCCCTCAGGCTGGGTGTGAAGGTGCAATGCCTCCCAGGAGGGGAGTTATCACAGCTGAGTCATTGGTGTCTTTAACACCCAGCTTGTCGCCTGAGGTGTCAGGTGTGGCCTGGGCAGTTGCTACAAATGATCCATTATTAACAGTCCATCAGAAATGACACAGGGTGTAGAATACACAGTTTTGGTTATACCCACATAGTGATAAACTAGTCCTGGTCCTGCAATTAGGACAGTAACAGTGTATTTATTTGAAAAATATCTACAAAAACATTAGTTCAACGCTATTTTAAACACAAAGGAAAACTCAATCTATTTTGACTAGGCAAGTTGAATATGAGTCAGCAGTGCCCTGGCAGCCAGAAGGGCCAACTGTGTCCTGAGGGCATCAGGCACAGCATTGCCAGCCAGTCGAGGGAGGGGATTGTCCCGCTCTGCTCTGCACTGGGGCAGCCTCACCTTGAATGTTGAGGCAAATTTGGGCATCACAAAAAAAGGTATTAAGCTGTTAGAGAGTGTCCAAAGGAGGGCAATGAAGATGGTGAAGAGCCTTGAGGGGAAGCCATATGAGGAGTGGCTGAGGGCACTTGGTGTTCAGCCCGGAGGAGGCTGAAGGGAGACCCCATTACAGTCTACAACTTCCTCATCAGGGGTAGGCGAGGGGCAGGCACTGATCTGTTCTCTGTGGTGACCAGTGACATGACCTGAGGAAATGGCCTGAAGTTGTGTCAAGGAAGGTTTGGGCTGGATATTAGAAAGAGGTTCTTCCCCCAGAAGATGGTTGGAACAGGCTTCCCAAGGAAGTGGTCACAGCACCAAGCCTGTCAGAGTTCAAGAAGCATTTGGGTGATATTCTGAAGCACATGGTGTGACTCTTAGGGATGATCCTGTGCAGAGCTTGGAGTTGGACTCGATCCTTGTGGGGCCCTTTCAACTCAGTGTATTCTGTGATTTGGTGACTAGCTGACACTTCAAGCAAACATAGATAAAGTCAGAATACAGTACTTACTTCGTAAGACTCTATTTAGACAGATGCATTTAACTAATTTAATTTAATGGATATTTCTCAGTAGTTTCATTTATGTAGATTAACAATGGAAGTTCTTCTGGAAAAATCACATATTGACGTGTGAATTCAAGTGTCAAATGCAACAAAATTTTAAGTATATTGTTCCCATTGCCATCACCACAACAGTGTTTTACTGTGATCTGTCAGGTAAAATAATACTTTACTCACTTGTCTTAATGTAAATAAGTTCTACATTTAACTACAAAATTGTAATTAGATCTGTAGTAATTGTTAATGACAGTACCTATATTTTATGAGTCGAATAAAACATAAATCTTTATAATAGTATGGTAAAAATTCCTCTTGTCACAACATGTTTCAGAGTAAAACTAGAGATCTCTAAATATTTTTGTAAGATACCATTACTTGAATTTGTAGTTTATCCCTTGTTTTCGGCTATAGGAGTCATGTAAGAAATAAAGTTGTTTCTTCATTCAACCTTACTGATGCTCAGATAGCCAGACTTAGTGAAAGTAAATACTAATAAAAGGCCATAAAAACTTATCAGCAGCAAAATAATTTTACTCCACATCAATTCCAATATTTTAAAAAGAAGACATTGAAACTATTGGCTTTTAGTGGCTTTAGAACTGATATTACCTAAAGCATATGAGCATAATTGGTACTTCTCTAATCTTGACTCCTGCTGAGAGGATTTTACAGAAGAAAGCAAAGATAAAGGAGTTGCATGTTACTGCTTCTCAGAGCTTTATCTATGTCATTGTTAGCATTCACAGAGGCATGACTCTGAATCTCTGTGTTTGTATTTAGTTTCCATATTCAGTCACAATACCTGCTTTCTCTCTCTTTCTCTGTTTCTCTTCTTCTTTACGCTGCTTGTTGGTACTCCAATATTTAGTGGCCTAATTACTTTAGCCTCCTTTGCTTTTCCTGATGTTGTTATCTTCCTGATGAAGATAAAAGCACTTCAGGGAAACAGTTTGATTTTTCTTTGATGTACTGGAGTTTCACTGAGTCAACTATGATTTTATGCATCAAATCACTTTTTCTTGATCAAATGTTTCCTGGATACTGATTTGTTAAAACAGTATTGCTTTCAAACCTTGTACAATCTGAAGTTTATCTCTGTACTGCTAAATTATTTTTTACTTTTTTTGTTCCACAGCTGTCACATAGTTCTGCTATTTTCATATAAGGTCAGTTGGATGCCCAACACTATATGATTTAACTGAAATGTAAAATAGAGGAGAAAGTGCAAGCACAGCGGGACTGTGGCTGCTGAGCAGTGAAGAAAAACTACTCTCAGCTGGTGGTTGGAGCTTTGGAGGTACAGGATAGAAATAGGTGTAAACGTCCAGGAGGAATATGGGAAAGAACTGCAGAGTCATGATATTTTGATTTTTGGGAACATTTATAGCTGCCTTTCACCTTAGAGTAGTAACCTATAAAAAATGCTACCTTGCAGGCAGTTGTTTAGGTCAGACCACTGTGGCTGACTAGATGTGTGGCCTCAAAGAGGCACAATGACGATAAATAACATATTGCAGGGCAAAACTAGGATAGATCACAAGATTAGGATGTTGTAAAGCCTGTTATGCATCTCTCAAATGATATAGGATGGAGATATGTTCTTCTTTAATCAGAATGTGCTATTTGCTTTAAATTACTTGTAAGGTAACACGTTGTTCTACTATCCTAAGTGACTTGGGTTTGCATTCTGTGTCTGTTTAAAGATTATGAAAATTAATGTCAGTGATTTGTAGAGAACATTTGTGTGGTTGGAAGAAATACATTAATTAATCAGGAAATAAGACAGGAAAAAGGCCCAAATTACTCTTGTAACAGCCAGTAAGAGCTGCTGAAGAAAAGATATTATTTTGTATTCAAATTCATTAGACATATGATGTTAAGAAAAAATGCTGAAACTTGAGATGCCAATCACAATCCAAACAAGATCTGAGAAGAAAACAGACAATATGGTTAAGTAAGGAATAGTTCTAACTAAAGAGATGTATATTGATACGATTGGATATAAGGAAACAATATTTTTATTTTTCCAAGGCCTGTGCTATGTTTGTGTGTAGAAAAGGTGCAAGATATAAGAGATCCTTCAGAAAATAATTAGATGGTCTTGTGTAACAAGGGGTAACTAGCTGGAAGCTATTGCTCATGTTCAGCTACTTGTTAGCTTTTACATTGTTTGTCACCTTAAGAAACTCTTTTTTGTCACCATGGTGACAAAGTTGGTGTAAGCAGAAAAGTGTTGGGTTTGTTGACCATGGGATGATCTTCTCTTCACCTGGCCTACTGACACCTGACAGGATGCACCTATTTCAGAGGGGAAAAAGAGTTGTATCATAGGAACTAGCAGGGTTCATTGTGGACAAAAGGAAGGGCCTGGAAATTATTAACATAATCCTGGTGTTTTTTTGGTAATCTGGTGAAGAAAGTTGCTAATCTACCTAGAAATTTATACTCAGTAAAGCTTCCCTGAGTACAGTAACCCTTTTTTTTTGTTTGTTTGTCTGATGGAAACAAAAGGCTTTTATCACTTTATGACAGAATTAAATGTGTACATTTAATAGGGCACAGTAAACATTGGGTTTTGTTTGTGATCTTAGTTTGGTTGATTGGTTGTCTGTTTTGTTTTGTTTTTCTTTGTTTTTCTTTTTTATTTTTTTTTTCTAATTCAGTAAGATGTTAGCTGAAAGCAAGCTAGTTATTGACCGTTAATCATTCTTTTATACCTATACATCCTGCAGTTCCCTGCATCTACAATACTTGTAAAGCTGGATGAAAGCCTCACTTCATTGTACCAACCAGGCACTCTAGTATACCTCCCAGGTGCAGCAGCAGTTGTACAATAGTAAAACAATATCTATGAATTGATCAGGTTTCACATTCTTAGCACCAGATTGTCACCTGGTATAAAATACAGTTACATTAAATGTGGATTTCATATGCAGGATAGAATAGGAATTTCTTTGGGATACTTAGGGCACTAAACCACTGCAATTCAGAATAGAGGTCAATCTAACTCTATAGGGGCTGTTAAATTAACATTAGTTAGTTAGTTGGGTAGTTAATTAGTTAGCTATTTATTCTGCTGTTAGAATTCTATGTTGGAACTTCTTGCCCTTCATGACAATGTATTATTTTAACTAGCAACAATTAAACATTCAATTAACTGAAGTAGGTCCAGTTCAACATTTTTTTCAAGTATACATCCTTCTGCATAGTGAAAAATTAGACTTGACTCTGTTTGACAAAATACAGTCAAAGGAGAAAAGGCTGTTCATGGTTATCTCCTGAAGAGAGGAAGTTTGCTTTATGCTCATTTTCTTCCTTGTAAATGGTGAGGATGTGTAGACAAAGAATAGATAATTGCTGTCCTACATGGGGAAAGAAATAATGACTGAGCAGTAGACAGAATGTATGATTCCTGTCTCTGCTGAAAAAGGTTTCTTGAGAAAGCTCAAAATTTTAAAATTTTAATGTGAAAATATCAAGAATTCCTTCACATTTCCCAAAATTCTTTCTAGTTAACTTCTTCTACCCTTAGTAGAGCTTCCCACTTTGATTCAACTCAACCGTTTTCTCATTTTGCTTTGTTGATTAGTTGCAAAATGCCAACATTGCACTTTGAATGCACAATGCTCATGTCAAAGAAGTCAACTAGAATGCATAAGGTACTATTCTACCTAAGGATGGTGTGATCTCTAGGTCACTGGGAAAAATTAGTGGAACTTGCTTCTTTTTAGTAGGGTTTCTGCTATACCCTCAAAGATAATCCATCAATGTGACCGTTCACTCAGATCCTGCTCAGTTTTTTTGCTAACGCAGCTCATGCCAAGGCCTGATTTATGCTGGGAGGGGCACCATTAGGTTAAAGCAAGAGCAACAGAAATGCAAGACAGGTGTCCAGAAAGAGCTAGAAGGCCATTATACAATCATTATCACCTGCAGATTGGTGTGCCCTGCAGCCATCACCTTTGCATACAGATTGTTTGGCAATCAGTACTGACCGTCTGCCGACTGCTAACTTGTAAAATGGTAAAACCAAGGTTCCTCGCTGGAGGCTATAAAAAGTCAGCTTACCTAAAAACCTTTCCAAGAAGATCCAACAGCAGCTGGAGTGCTGAGACTTTTGTGCTTCCTGGTCTGATATAGTGGACTTCTACACCATAACTTGAGGAAGATGGATGAGCACTCCCATAGTAAACTGTACGCAAGTTAAGATTTATGGATTATAAGTGATGAAACTCTTATGACTGAAGTGGTGAATAAAAAGCTTGTTACAGAAAATGCTCAGCAAAGGGGATTGAGCCCTTGTTTGTTGTGTTTGTTTTATTTTTTTAATGTGTGGGGGAGGCAAATGAGCTGTGGCCCCTGAATTTGAGTGCTTGCAGCTGTGAAGTTGTGAAGGAATGTAAACAATGAAGATGAGAAGGTGGACAGGGAGGACAGAGCTGTGGGGCAGCTGTGATAGCCAGAGAGCCTGGACTGTTTGCTGAGTCACCCTGAGTTGCTTAATCTTAAAATGTGTATGTAGTAAGGGCACCATCGGTGGTGAAACACGCTGGCTAGGGGAGACTATAAATTGGCCATGTTTGTATGAAGTAAAGGCTTTTCTGCGTGAAATCCCAGTGTGGTGCCTGTCCCGACAATGACAAATGTGCTCATAAAATAAAGTTTAATTTACAAAGTACATTGTCCTGTAAATTTTATATGCACTGTGACAATGAATAAAAAGGAAAAGAAATTGAGCAGATAGGTTATCCCCTCAAAACTACTTTTGTGTCTCCTCTAGTTCTTCCACCTGAAAGACTTAAGTTTTATTAAGATTTTAATTTAGGAATTTAGACTTCAGGTATTTTTCTATCTTAAAAAGTTTTAGGGATCTCCACTCAGATTACAGTGTTTTGCCCTCCAGTCATGTACTGCAGTACTGTCACTAAGGGACTTGCATTGGCTTGAGAGCTACATCAGGAGAGTCATAGGAATGGTAGATCAGATGTCTTGATATAGTTTTTTTAACCTAGCCTAGGAGAAACTGGAAAGCTGAGTCTTTGAAACTTTGTCCAGTCTCCAGATGCTTTAGACCTGAATAAAGTGCCTACTTTTATCTGAGTTGCTGGTTTAATGGGTGAAAGGAAAGAAATATAGACAGAAACAGCTATGTTTGTAAACAAGAAAACCAACAGTGACTATAGGCTGCCAAAGCTCTGGTAAAAAGAAAAAAAAACTTGCTTGTAAACATAAGGTCTCATTTGATTTTTAAAAGCTGTGTATTTTTAAAAGCTGTGCAGGGAAGTACTACTATACTTGAGACAAGTCAGGAAAAAATTTGTACAGATTGATGGTAAGAGACATGAACTTTCACAAATAATTGTATTTTCTTCCAAACTGTAGTCCCTTATATCATCTAAAGGGTTTTGTCAGGTTATTAGTTAAATATTAAACAACTATAGGAAGTGGATTGATCAACATAACTGGTCTACTCTGGCCTCCAATCGGGAGGTCTGGAGATACACTGTCTATAACGCTGCTGATGCCTTTGAGAAAGCACGCAAGATCACCCTTGAGGAGAAAAGGCAACGCAGAAAGAATCGTGCCTTGCAGAATTTACCACCTAAGGAGTCTTTCTGCTGTGCCTTTTGCAATCGGACATGCCTGTCTCGTATTGGCCTTTTTAGCCACCAGCGTGCTTGTGACAAACGTGGGTAGCGCCCTTCCTAAATCTTTGTTCGCAAAGCCTAGCCATGAGATAGGAAGTGGAACAGAAAAAATCAGAATGCTAAAATCATTTGACTGCTTTTGTGAGAAACTTGGAAGGTAGACTGACAATTGTTTAACAGTTGATGGTGGAAAGAACAAAAATGTATATAAGGGCTAGAAAAGTCTGTTCCTTTGCATGAAAAAGAGCAAAAACTTTCTGTTAGACTCATCTGAACTTACTTGGGACAGCTGAATCGCAAACATTACTCCCCTAAGTTGTTTCTGTTTCTTTTTCTTTTTTTTTGCAATATTTCTAGAAAGCTCAGAATCTAAGGAATAATCCATATTGGGTAATCACTGTTCATAGAGAACAGTGCGTAATGATACGTTTCACACAGCACACACTGAAATGTAAAGGCTGTTAAAACTGTTTTAATACAGTGTTTCTGAAATTTCCATTTCAAAGCATTTAAATACAGCAAACAATAGAAAACCTTTTCAACTACTTCTGGAAACAGTTGAGTTTTAAAAAATCCAGAGCTGTAGCTTTATTTTTTGTATAGTGGTACGAAAGGATAGCTAGGAAGTACTTCTCCATTTTCACAAGTTTCTTGCTTCCTAGAAATTATGGTGAGGAAGAAAATTTTAAACACTATTCTTTGGCTTGAATGCATTTAACACAGCACCCATAAACATTAATTTTAAAAAGGTTTTGTCCTGACCTCTTTTGATTAAAGTATGCATCATCTTATAAAGTACAAATGGCTGTTAGGATATGGGATAAAAATTTTAAAGATATTTTTGTTAATTTTTTTTTTTTTTCCCCCAAGTTAATATAGACTGTGTTGCTACTGGTTTGTGAATCCTTTATACATTTAATATTCTGCATGAGTGGTTACGAGCTATGCTGGCGATGGTACATGCCTTCGGTAGGGTCGCCCATGCCAGACAGGTCAAAACAGCAGGGTCAGATACAATACATCCGTAGGCAGGATGAGCTCAATAGCCTTCTGGCAGTCATCCTAGGAGAAGGGCAACTCTAATCTCAAACCCGGGCAGATGGAGCTCATTTGGCCCTGTAAGGCCATTCATCTAAGAGAAGGTCACTCTAATCAAACCTACGTCCTGAGGACCTCACTGCCACCGTCCAAGCTCGCTCAGCCCTGGCAGATGAACCTCAGGATTAAAGGGTGGGTCCAGTCCCACGCATACTGCATCTCACCTAAAAAATCCATTGCGCAGGCTTGAAGGCTTTACCCACATGCAAAAAGTCCTGTAGCGACGGGCGAGGGTTGAAACGGCAGGTGAAAGATGCACTGGGGGCCGCAGACTCAACCCTACATGCAGGAGGTTCAGGATATTGGTTGCTAGAGACTGACCGGAGATGACAGTCTCTTGGGGCAGCACCCTGAACGACCAAGCAGCCTTTCCAAAGAGAGCACTACTTGCTCCACTCGGAGAGGGGCCTAGAAAAGGTGGCCTAAACAAAGCTCATCTCCCCCTTCACCCAGCTGGTTAACCGCAGACCAACGGGCATCTTCCTCCAATGCGGTCACACAAAGATCAAAAGACAAAGGCATACACCGGCCTCCAAAGGTGTACCTAAATTAACTCTAGCATGTTGGAACATCAGAACCATGCTCGATTCTGCGGATAGTGGACGTCCTGAGCGTCGTTCTGCCCTAATTGCCCATGAGCTGGCTCGTCTCAACATCGACATTGCCGCTCTCAGTGAAGTTCGCCTTCATGAAGAAGGCAGCCTCAGAGAACATGGTGCCAGTTACACACTCTTTTGGTCAGGCAAGCCCAGAACCAAAAAACACTTCTCAGGAGTCGGCTTCATGATCAAAAACTCCATTGTTCCTAAACTCGAAAATCTGCCGACAGGTCACTCTGACCGCATTATCTCCCTACGCCTTCCACTAAACAACAAGCAACATGTTGTCATGTTTAGTATATATACCCCAACTCTCCAAGCTGACCCTGCTGAAAGAGATAAGTTTTACACTGACTTGCGCCTCCTTACCCAAAAGGTGCCTGCAGAGGATAAGATCATTATCCTTGGTGATTTCAACGCCAGAGTAGGAAAGAATTTTGATGCCTGGAAAGGAATATTAGGCAAACATGGTGTTGGAAACGGCAACGATAATGGTCGACTTCTGCTAGAATTCTGTGCAGAGCAACAGCTCACCGTCACTAATACTATCTTTCAGCATAAAAATAGTCTGAAGACAACCTGGATGCACCCCAGATCTAAGCATTGGCACTTCATCGATTATGTCTTGGTGCTACAGAGAGATGTCCGCGATGTCCACCATACCCGTGTGATGCCCAGTGCAGAATGCCAAACAGACCATCGACTTGTGCGCTGTAAACTCAATTTCAAGCTCAAATTCAAACCAAAAAGGATTCCTTCTGCTATGGTGGGTATTAGTCTGTTCAAGAGTATTCTTGCCAGGATTTTACCAGCAATGGAGAGCAGAGTAATACCACGATAGTTTGAGCAATCTGATCTGATACCTTTCTTCTTATACAAAGCGATGATGACTGCATCACAAAGGTCTGATGGTAGTTCACCGAACAACCCAAGGTAAAGGACACAGAACATACCCCAGGTCCTTGGGGACTGTAAAAAGCAGATTTATGTCCTTGGTGCCTTCATGCAAATTTACTAGTGGCTGACATCAAGGTGAACAAGAAAATTTTAGTTTCTTTGGTTTTGATTTAAGAAATGGCCTGGTTTTTTCATGACCTCGGTTTGGAATTCTTACTGCCCAAAAACACTTATAAAATACCAAATGTCCTCAGTGGTTTTCTGAAACATAATTGATGCAATGAGGAGGACATTATGCTGTTCTCAGTAGTCTATTTCCTCTCCATTTGCTGATGTCACACTGAGGTGTCAATTAAAGATGATATGTGCAAATCATTTAGGGTTATAACAAGATAAAAGAAAAGGTTGCAAAACATGAGGTCGTAGCTTCACAATTAAGGATGCAATAAATGAAGATGATTTATGTAGGGAAATCAGAGCAGATAGAAATGGAATGCCCTGATTAGTTCATTCATTTTAACACATCCTGCTTAGATGCAACAGAGCAACCCCTCTATAGAGTTGTACAGTACTTTTATGCACATTACCTGACATATGAAAAATTGTTTCGCTGAAAAAAGATGGAATTCATTCTGACTTTGAGGCATACACTTAACAACAGATAACTGTTGAAGATTCACTCCTGAGTTAGCTAAGGTCTTCGTGTAAGTAAAAGGTAGAGATAACACAATACCCTCACTGCAAAACATATTGTCAAAGACATCAGTTACCAAACACCTGTTCCCATACTTCCCCCCCCAAAAAATGTGGAAGAGAAATGTGGCTGAGAAATACCACCCAGTGGTCAGAAACTGAAGAAAACAAGTAGAATCAAGAAAAGGAGACAAATTTCTTTCTTTTACAAACCAAGAGGACTTAGCTAAATAAGGCAGTCTCATTTTGACTCCTGTTTACTTTCAGGTAGGTTGACTAGCGGACATGGTCTACTCCTAACACCCACTCATTCTTATCCTAGGCAAAGGTTTGT
This sequence comes from Pipra filicauda, assembly GCF_003945595.2. Classification (NCBI taxonomy): domain Eukaryota; kingdom Metazoa; phylum Chordata; class Aves; order Passeriformes; family Pipridae; genus Pipra; species Pipra filicauda. The sequence continues at coordinate 1,678,310 of NW_024104509.1, read as the reverse complement.
CTACAAGAAAGAAAATTGGCTCACATTTAGCTTGTCAGAGCATTCTCCCAGGTAGAAACATAGAATAGTTTGAGTTGAAAGGGACATTTTAGGGTCACCTAGTTCAATACCCTTCAATGAGCAGGAACATCTTCAAATAGATAAGGCTGCTCAGAGCCCTGTCCTCGAATATTTCCAGGGATAGAGCATCCACCTCCTCTTTAAGCAACCTGTTTCAGTGTCTTACCATCACGGCTAGGCTTCATGAACAAAGATTTGGGAAGGGCTCTACCCACGTTTGTTACAAGCACACTGGTGGCTAAAAAGGCCAATACGAGACAGGCATGTCTGATTGCAAAAGGCACAGCAGACAGACTCCTTAGGTAGTATATTCTGCAAGACATGATTCTTTCTGCTTTGTTTTTTCTCCTCAAGAGTGATCCTGCATGTGTTCTCAAAGGAAGCAGCAGAGTTATAGGTGGTGTGTCTCCAGACCTCCTGATTGGAGGCCAGAGTAGGCCAGTTATGTTGATCAATATGACCAGAGCTGAGATGTTGTTTCAGGGAGCCCTTGTATCTTCTCTTTGGGGCTCCTCTCTTGCGGCAGCTGGTGGCAAGTTTACCATAAAGCAAGATCTTAGGGAGGCGGTGGTCCTTCATCCTTGAGACGTGCCCTGCCCAATGTAGCTGTGTTCTCATCAACATGGCCTCAATGCCTGTGACTGCTGCTTGTTCTAGAACAGACCTATTATTCACATAATCTGACCAGTGGATGTTTAGGATTGTACTAAGACAACATTGATGGAAGCGTTCTAAGAGTCGCAGGTGGTGGTGGTAGATGCCCCATGATTCGTAACCATATAAAAGAGTAGACAGCACAATGGCTCTGTAAACACGGATCTTGGTACTTTTCTTCAAGTGTTTATTTTGCCAAACTCTTTTATGGAGTTTTCCGAAAGCACTGTATGCCTTTGCTAACCTGTTGTCTATCTCTCCGTCAGTCTTACCATCTGAGGAGATGAGGCTACCGAGGTAATTAAACTGTTGGACTGATTTGAGCTCTGATTGGCCAATGGTGATGTGGGGATGATGGAAGACTTCCTGAGGTGCTGGTTGATAGACAACTTCTGTCTTCTTTAAGCTGACTTCCAGTCCAAAGAGCTCAGCAGCATCCGCAAAGCAGGATGTTAAACACTGCAGGGCTACTTCTGTGTGGGCAGCAAGGGCGGCGTCATCAGCATAAAGCAGCTCCCGGACAAGGCGATTTAAATTCTTAGTGTGGGCCTTCAGTCACCTTAGGTTGAAAAGGCTTCCATCAGTACAGTACTGAATGTAGATACCGTCCTGTTCATCGAGGTCGAGGTCTGCCATGGCCCTTTGGAGCATCATGCTGAAAAAGACTGTGAACAGGGTTGGTGCAAGAATACAACCTTATTTCACACCACTGACTATTAGAAAGGGCTCAGAAAGTGCGTCACCATATCTGACTTGGCCGTGCTGATCCTCATGAAGTGAGATGATCATTTTAAGGAACTTGGGAGGACATCCTAAACGTTCCAAAAATCTACCATAGACCTTTTCTGCTCACAGTATCGAAAGCCTTGGTGAGGTCAACAAAGGTTACATAGAGACCTTTATTCTGTTCCCTACACTTCTCTTGCAGTTGTCTGAGAACAAATACCATGTCTGTGGTCCTCCTGTTGGCTCTGAAAGCACATTGGCTTTCAGGTAGAATTCCTTCTGCTATAGTGGGTATTAGTCTGTTCAAAAGTATTCTTGCCAAGATTTTGTCAGCAATGGAGAGCAGAGTAATACCTCAATAATTTGAACAGTCTGATTTATCTCCTTTTTTCTTATACAAGGTGATGATGACTGCATCACGTAGGTCTGATGGTAGTTTGCCTAGTTCCCAACAGCACACCACAAACTCATGAAATTTAGCATGGAGTGCTTGGCCCCCATGTTTCCAGATTTCGGGTGGAATTCCATCAACCCCAGCTGCTTTGCCAGTTTTCACCTGCTGTATGGCCTTAAGAGTTTCTCCCAAAGTGGGGACAGTATCCAATTCATTCTTCGCCGATTGTTGTGTGATGGACTGAATTGCTGAGTCTTGAACTACACGGTTGGTACTGAAAAGAGTCTGAAAGTGTTCAGACCATCAATTCAGAATGGAGGTTTTATCTGTTAGAAGCATTTGCCCATCAGCGCTGAGTAGAGGGCTCTGGACCTGGTATGTAGGCCCATATGCTGTTTTCAGGGCCTCATAGAATCCTCTGTGATCACCCGTATCTGCACATAATTGAGTTTTTTCAGCTAGATTGATCCACCACCTGTTCTGGATGTCAGGAAGTTTCTGTTGGAGCTTGCTGCATGTAAGACAAAAGTCTGTTTTTCTTACATGACAGGATGGCAGTGCAAGGTGTGCTTGGTGAGCAAATCTCTTCTTCCTCAACAATTCCTGGATCTCTTGATTGTTTTCATCAAACCAGTCCTTGTTCTTCTTGAAGGAGAACCCTAAGGATTCTACAGAGGACTGTAGGATGCTGTTTTTAGTATGATGCCATAGTGTTTCAGGAGAGGGATCTATAGAATCTATAGAATGATTTTTGAGCCTCATCTGAAGATTTGCATGGAATTTGTCTCTCACTGTGGCTGATTGCAGATTGTTAACTTGGAGTTTCCTCCTTGGGATACTGCTCCTTTTAGGTTTGAATTTAAGACTGAAGTTGAGTTTACAGCACACAAGCTGATGGTCTGTTTGGCATTCTGCACTGGGCATCACGCGGGTATGGTGGACATCGCGGACATCTCTCCATTGCACCAAGACATAATCAATGAGGTGCCAATGCTTAGATCTGGGGTGCATCCAGGTTGTCTTCAGACTATTTTTATGCTGAAAGATAGTATTAGTGACGGTGAGCTGTTGCTCTGCACAGAATTCTAGCAGAAGTCGACCATTATCGTTGCCATTTCCAACACCATGTTTGCCTAATTCTCCTTTCCAGGCTTCAAAGTTCTTTCCTACTCTGGCATTGAAATCACCAAGGATAATGATCTTATCCTCTGCAGGCACCTTTTGGGTAAGGCAGCGCAGGTTGGTGTAAAATTTATCTGTTTCGACAGGGTCAGCTTGGAGAGTTGGGGCATATATACTAAAGAGGACAACATGTTGCTTGTTGTGTAGTGGAAGGCACAGGGACATAATGCGATCAGAATAAACCTGTCGGCAGATTTTCGAGTTTAGGAACAATGGAGTTTTTGATCATGAAGCCAACTCCTGAGAGATGCCTTTCAGTTCTGGGTTTACCTGACCAAAAGAGTGTGTAACCGGCACTGTGTTCTCTAAGGCTGCCTTCCTCATGGAGACAAACTTCACTGACAGCAGCAATATTGATGTTGAGACGTGACAGTTCATGGGCAATTAGGGCAGAACGATGCTCAGGGCATCCACTATCTGCAGAATCAAGCATGGTTCTGATGTTCCAGCATGCGAGAGTCAATTTGGGTACACCTTTGAAGGCAGGTGCATGCCTTTGTCTCTTAATCTTTGTGTGACCGCATTGGAAGAAGATGCCCGTTGGTCTGCGGTTAACCAGCTGGGTGAAGGGGGGGATGAGCTTTGTTTAGGCCACCTTTTCTAGGCCCCTCTCCATGTGGAGCAAGTAGTGCTCTCCTTGAAAAAGGCTGCTTGGTCATTCAAGGTGCTGCCCCAAGAGACTGTCATCTCCGGTCAGTCTCTAGCAACCAATATCCTGGACCGCCTGCATGTAGGGTTGGGTCTGCGGCTTCCAGTGCATCTTTCACCTGCCATTTCGACCCTCGCCAGTCGCTACAGGGCTTTGAAAATATGGGTAAAACCTTCGAGCCTGCACAGTGGATTTTTTAGGTGAGACACAGTATGCGTGGGACTGGACCCACCCTTTAATCCTAAGGTTCATCTGCCAGGGCTGAGAAAGCTTGGACGGTGGCAGTGAGGTCCTCAGGACGTAGGTCTAATTAGAATATCCTCTTAGATGAATGGCCTTACAGGGCCAAATGAGTTCCATCTGCCTGGGTCTGGAATTAGAGTTGTCCTTCTCTTAGGATGACTGCCAGAAGGCTAGCAAGCTCATCCTGCCCATGGACATATTATATCTGACCCTGCGGTTTTGACCTGTCTGGCATGGGAGATCCTACCGAAGGCATGTACCATCGCCAGCATAGCTTGCAACAGCGTAGGGGTACACAGGCTTCTTTCCCATTAAGTGGGTTGGGCAAGCCTTTCACTCCCTACTTTTCTGCTGCCCATCTATACTCAATCCCAGGGAAATACCCAGGAACATCCCTTTGTCCTGGCCAACCTTTCAGGCCACAATAAATATATCCAAAACATACTGAACCTGGGCAGTAGCTGCAGGTGAGCCAAAAACAAACCATTCCGGTCCCCGCACTCACCCGGGGCTCAGGTACTTCCCATGACCCCCGCCCGGCTAAAACTCCCCAACTTCCCAGAAGAACCCACTATCTACCCTGGCCTTATCCTCCCCCCACCACGTCACCACAGATCCTCCCCTGTGCTGCTCACCTGCAACACTCCACAGAGGACTGCCCCGCCTGCCCTTCCGCCAGTCTGAGGACCCCCATGGTCTGCCCAACACCCCTCCCCTCCCCCAAATGGGGCTGGCAAACCTCCGTGCCTTCTGCAGTTCCTCCTTTCCTCCTCCACGAGGGCATGATCCCCAGCACCCACTGGTCATGCTGTGTGCCCAGTGGAACCAGCACGTGGCCCCCTGCAGCACAGCCCCGGCAGACCAGTGTCTTACCACTCTCATTGCAAAATGCTTATTCTTTATATCTAGTCTGAATCTACCTTCTTTTGGTTTAAAACCAGTAAAACTTGTCCTATTTCTTTAGGGCCTGCTTAAAAATCTACCCCCATCTTTCTTATACATCTCCTTTAAATATTGAAGGGCTGCAATACAGTCTCCTCCAACCTTCTCTTCTCCAGGCTGAACAGCCCCAACTCTTTCAGCCTTTTCTTGTAGGAGAGGTGTTACAACCCTTTGATCATTTTTGTGTCCCTCTCCAGACATGCTCTAACAGGTCCATGTCATTCCAATGCTAAGAACTCTAGACCTTTTTCTCCCTCACCCTCTCAAGCATGTTTTATGGGATATATCCTTATTTTTTTGTATAAGTAAACCTTGGGCTCCAAGATATCTTTGACTGCCAGTTGGACACTTTACCATCCCACAAATAAACATATCAATCAACTTTTAGTTTAAATTTGACATGAAATCATAATAATACATTAATCTTAGAACTTTCCAGTCAGTTTAATAACTCCTTAATGGAGATTGGTGAAAGTATGGATGCTTGCCAGAGGTGGGATCCCCAGAAGACATGCACAGAAACCATCCTAGCACCTATAAGGTAAATTCCAGGTGATATGATTCACGAAAATAAAATGCATATTCACTTACATTAAAACATCTGCATAAACATATATATATATGTATATATACCTTTCTCTCTTTATATATACATATATTATGTGTATACATCCTGATATAGGCTGAATATTTCTGCTTTTCCTCATAAAACCCAGTTCTTCTGTTCCATAGTAGTGAAGGAGGGAAAGACTTTCAGAGAAATTTTTAACCCTGAAGCTTGAGCCTTTTTTTTTCCTCCCTCCAGCTCTTCTGCCACAGATAACAAGCCATGAACATGTCCTTAAGAACTCTCCAGGTAGCTGACAGTCAGAGCTTTTTCAAGCTTTTCAATCTGTTCATGTCCTAGAGTTGGTGGTGCCTTTTCCTGTCTCTCTTGTCACCTGAACACCAATTTTGCTTTTTCGTTCTGATGAATTTCAACCACTTGCGAATAGGATTTTGCCCTTTGGGGATCTTCCCAATTACTCCTCCCTCCCTCTGCCCCTCCCATTTTATAGCAAACCTCACTACAGTATTTGAAGCCATTGACACACTGTTGCAGCATATATTCACTTCTCTGCACAGAAAATCCCTATGGGTCAGGAGTAAAACCCACTGCTTCCTTTTTATAGCAAAGAGAATTCTTAAACTCTGCAGAAACTCTGCAATTTCTAAAGTCAGGGCATAAAAAAAGTGTTCACGGCTTTCTGTGAAAAGTCAAAATGTAAAAGAATAGGACTCTTGGATGTTCTGAATGTAGTTCTCCTACATGTTTTAAAACTGTTCATACTTAATAAAGCAGAATACAAGATGCGTGTATTCTCCATTATTCCAAAGGAACTTCTATTTTTACAAGGTAGTATGAAACACATTAAGGAACTTGGAGCCTGCAGTAGATGACCATGTAAAGTTATGTCACCATTTCAATTTGTGTAGTTATTGTTTTGCTTTCTATGATAGTTGAGAGTGACTCTAGGCATAAAATTTCTATCTGTATTGTGCTCACAATTTATAATTTACATATACATGTCAGAAAGAGAATAGCAACAGAATGTTTGTTGGTAGTAATAATGAACTGGAGCATCAGGATTATAAGAAACATACATGTTAAGTGCATCACTATGTGAAATATAAAATGACAAGAATAACGTTTATTGGATTGCCCTTTCTTCATATTAAGTAGATGGTTAGCTATGCATCAAGCTGTGAACTCTTTACTTGTAATTACTGAAACAAGTAGCACTGTCAAAGCCAGTTCAATTACTCTCATGATTAATGACTCACTGAATCTAGTTCATAAATAATTGACATCTACTACCTTGAAGCTTCCCTCTATACTTGGTAAAAACTGTCATCATTCAGGCAAAATAAATGGCAATAGGAATGTTTTCAGCAAAGATGATGAAGCCCTTCACAAGTCAGGATAGCTACAATTTGCATGTACTGTGGAATTCTGAAGAAGGACAGGCAATAATTAGTTTTTTGTATTTTGATCTATTTCTACATTATATTAAAAAAAATAACATTTCTTTCTGATTCCGCCTTTACTTTCAAAGGCGCTGGCTAACAAGTTCAATCTGATATTCTTAGCACACCTTGAACTCCTGTCAATTCGTTTGACAAAGGCATAAAGGCATCATGTCACTGTAGTGGTTAGCCTACCTTCTATTACATAGGAGAAAACCTTCAGTTAACTGAAGCTTTCCAGGATATTCATATGATCTATCAGTTATGGATCCAGACAGATTGGGCTTCTTGAGATACAAAACAGCACGCAAGTGAATAAGAACCAAAATTGCTCACCAAATAAAAGGAATTTCGACTGATTTTTCTGATCTTGCAATTCATAAGCGATATGAGATTAGGAACTGCAAATTCTGGATGAGTTCCTAGTCTATTCTGTGATCTCTGGATCATCAATAGCATTTCCAGTCTTCTGCTTGCAAGTATAGGTAAAGGGCCCTTCTCCAAGTTCTATGACTAGGCCTGTTGGAAATCTTATCAGTGAAATAAAAACATTTACATAATTTACTTCAAAAAGTAAATGTATCTTTCATTTCTCTTAGTTTTGTAACCTAAACTGATTTTGCAGATGAATAAATAGCTTCCCATCACAATCAATATTTTCAATATCAATATTAAGGCACATTTAAATCTTTTGCATTAGACTACTCATCAAAGGAATACTTGCCAGAATTTGTGAAACATAGATTTATAGAATGCAAAATGTATACCATGAATTAAATAGGTGGGAAAGAAAAGGACCAAATGTTCTACTGAAATTCATGAGTCATTCTCTATTGAGCTAGAAATGCTGAGCATTTAAATTAAAACACATGATGTTAATTTTGTTTTTACTAGAGGTGATCTTGATCTTTCCTTCAGTTTGTCCACATCTCTGATAAGAGAGCCAGCAGGAGTTTTACTGTTTCTAGGCTAACCGAAGAGGAAATAGAAATATTATAACTGCTGCTCTGCGTGTGGTACTCAGTTTGAGATACTGCATTCCAGATCCCAACAATGAGCTTTAAATTGCTATCCCTACTGCATCGGACAATAAGAATATTCACAGGGCTATATTAACTTTACAAAAAGAAAGGAAAGAAAGAAAAGAAAGGAGAGAAAGAGAGAAAGAAAGAGAGAAAGAAAGAGAGAAAGAGAGAAAATAACAGACTACTGAACTACTACATAAACAAAGAGGAAATTCTTTTTTGTTTGGTAGTGGGGTTTTCTGTGGTTTTTTTGTTGTTGCTGTTTTGTGTTGTTGTTTTGTTGTGTTTTGTTTGTTTTTTTGTGGTGATGGTATGTTTTTCCTACAGGAGATGGATTTTTTTTTGAAGAAAGCATTGTTATTTCCATATTCAGAATTTTAGGGAGTGGATCTAAGATTTTTATCTCTACCTCCACCTTTCCAAAAAAAGTGTTTGGAAGCAGATTGACCAACTTCATCTATGCACACAAAAGCATACCTATGTTTGTGGCAAGATTTGAAACAATATTTAAGTATTTTAAATATTTTAAAAAATTAAATTTTCAGGATGTTATGGGCTTCGTGTGTAAGAGGTGATGGGGTTTCATGGCTCTGTAAAGGAAAGGAATGTTGATACCATCACCTGTAGAGATAGTTATCGATTGCAATGGAGAAGTTGAGATGAATTTAGTGTTGTTCTCTCTGAGGAATTTGAGGAAATCATATTCCAAAGTAATATGGTAACTGATGGATAATTGTCCAAGTAAATTTCTGCACAGGCTAAATGTTCAATATTAAGTGACATATTTATCTGCAGCAAATTTATTTTTACAAATAATTTTAAAGATTTCTAAAAAATAACAAAACATCATGCATGAACGCGTCTTAGAGTAAACTGTATGGTTTCTGTAGTCAGTATCTTTTGACATTAAAGGCTCTACTGGATATGGCTAATGCAAATTATTTGATGTGATACGGGTTCTTTTCCTGTGTGTGCTTTGTTTCCTCAGTTTGGTGAATATATTTGAATAATATGTTTCTGAGATAGTTTGGAAGAATCTAAATTTATTTCGTGAAAGAAAGATATCTCCAGATGCTTAGATCACCTAAGCATCAAAGTACAGTGAAACAATAGGATTAAGATGAAAGTATAATTTTTTGTTCATTTCAAGATGTATAACAGGACCACCTGTGATTCAAATCAAAGTTAATTAGGGATTTGCCTTTCTTTTGAATGAGATCAGAATTCAGTTGTGTGGTTTTTATACATTTAAATGTTGTACAAGAGAGCAATATTGCATCTATAGAGACAGTTCTTCAATACCTGCTTTTTTCAAAGTGTCAGACATATTTTTAAAAAAGCAACAACAAATAGCAAGTTGACTTTTAAAGGCCAGCAGAACAATTTAAACTATTTTTCTTGATAACAGTGTACAAAATAGAATATCAGTATTGGAATACCAAAGCCATGTGATAACAAAAGATATAATTATATGCAAGTGTTTATTTCTCTTAAAGCTCCAACTGCTCTATAACTTTTCAAGATATTAACTGAATGGAAACACCATTTTAAGATTGTCTATAAAATCAGTATTCTATTTTGTACACAGTAGACTCTATAAAAGATTTTCTTCTTGAAACAGCAGTTAATGGTTTATAAAGTTTACTATTGATTTCAGTCAGAGTTATCAAATGTTAATCAAGAGGTTTAGGTTATCGTCTGTGACCTCTTTTTTCTTCTTTGATGTACTGTCTTTGAAAGGATGACATGAACTTCAGAATACACACTTATTAACGATCATTATTTTAAGTGTACAGTGGTTTAACAGTACACGCTTGTATCCAACTTATTTTGCAAAGAATTTCATGCTCACTTTTTTGGTATTCTGATGAAAATGACTGGGGCAAGCTATTTCAACTGCCTACATACTACATGGTTCAAAAAAGCACATGTGTAAATATTTTCATAATTTCCAGGTCAAGAATAAAGTGTGACTTCAAGACTGGAGATTCAGATGTGAGTTCTTTGAGCATGATTTTTGGGACTTAGATTCAAAATTTGCAGCACCAATTATTGGGGTAGCGTATAACTTAATGGAGTTGATGAAGAATAAGGCAAGGGGATTCTTTAATAAGTTTAAAACTTTATGGCATTGTGTTAGATGCCATAAAGTTGACAGGAAAGTGTTTCTCTGAGAGCCCTGATAATGAAGTTTCTTTCAACACTGATGTTTACAGTCCCTGTTTTATTAATGTGATAACTTGCAAGAACTCCACACGGAAAATACTGTTAAGTGTAATAATTATTCATCATGAAATCTCTATTAATTCTTAACACTTGGTGCTATGGGTACAATAAGCATGGTGTATCTATTAGGGTGATTTTAAATCCATGCTAGACTAATGAAGAGAGCATTTAATAACAACAAGTAGATTAGCAATAGCATTTGCTCATCAGAAGGACTTCCATCGTCTCAAGTTGTTATAAGCTGTGAAAAAGGAGAGGTCGAACTGGATGTAGAATTTCAAGTCTGGGGTAATTCCATTGACTTTAACGGTCCCTTGTGCCAAACGAATAGTGAGATAAGAGCAAATAAAAAATGTCCAGAGCACTATAAAAGTTGCCGCAGTTGAGAGTAAATATTAGCTATTATTCACCTGCAGGTGATTATGCTGTAGAGACAAGCAAGGAGTTTTGCACACCTGCTTTCTCTTCCCTTTCTTATGAGCGTTTTGTGACAAAATACTTTTGCTTTGCTTCTGCTGACAGACTGCTTTGATTTGCTTTTGTTGAGCACAATAATTTTATTTAGTTTCATTAGTCCAAGTTGGGCCCTTGAATGGTGTTGCATCCAGTTGGCGGCTGGTCACTAATGGTGTCCCCCAGAGATCAGTGTTGGGCCTAGTCCTGTTTAATATTTTTATTAATGATCTGGATGAGGGGATTGAGTCCACTATCAGCAAATTTGCAGATGACACCAAGTTGGAGGGGAGTGTTGATCTGCTGGAGAGTAGAAGAGCTCTGCAGAGGGGCCTGGACAGGCTGGATAGATGGGCTGAATCCAGCAGTATGAGGTTCAACAAGACCAAATGCCAGATCCTGCACTTTGGCCACAACAACCCCATGCAGGCCTACAGGATGCGGACAGAGTGGCTGGAGAGCAACCAGGCAGAAAGGGACCTGGGGGTACTGATTTACAGAAGGCTGAACATGAGCCAGCAGTGTGCCCAGGTGGCCAAGAAGGCCAATGGCATCCTGGCCTGTATCAGGAATAACAAGAAAGTGATTCTTCCTCTGTACTCGACACTGGTGAGGCCACACCTTAAGTATTGTGTCCAGTTCTGGGCACCCCAGTTTAGGAGGCTGGGATATTAAGGTAGTGGAGCATATCCAGAGAAGGGCAACGATGCTGGGTGAAGGGTCTGGACCACAAGTCCTATGAGGAGAGGCTGAGGGAGCTGGGGTTGTTTATCCTGGAGAGGAGAAGTCTCAGGGGAGACCTCATCACTCTCTGCAACTACTTGAAAGGAGGTTGTAGCCAGGTGGGGGGCAGCCTCTTCTCCCAGGCAACTGGTAACAGGATGAGAGGGCACAGTCTTAAGTTGTGCCAGGGGAGGTTTAGTTTGGACATTAGGAAGTTCTTCACAGAAAGGGTGATTGGGCATTGAAATGGGCTGCCCAAGGAGGTGGTGGATTCACCATCCCTGGAGGTGTTTGAGAAAAGACTGGATGTGGCACTTAGTGCCATGGTCTGGTTGACAAGGTACTGTTGACTCATAGGTTGGACTTGATGATCTCAGAGGTCTTTTACAACTTAGTTTATTCTGTGATTCTGTGATTAAAAATACACAGCTTTGTGTGTGTATGCACATACATATCCTGCAAGAATGGTACACACACACATATCTCTACCTCAGAACCTCTTTTTCAAGTTGTCATTCTGCTCTTCTCTGATGTAGATCAGAAAACCCATTCTGAAACTTTTGAAAAGTCATTTGGAACTGGATGCTGTTCATATGGAATATGACCATCATTCACTCTAAAAAGGGATGACAACTGCTAGCTTACTATGGAATAAACAAGCCTATGGACCAAACAAGCATATGGACCATAACATTCTATGAACAATATTTAGTGGTTTATGGGTTACAATGATTGATGGTTGCACTGGATGATCTTAAAGATCTCTTCCAACCTTGATGATTCTATGATTCTGTGATTCCATTATCTCAACACGCACATCTGTCCTACCAAGGTGTTTCTCTGTTCTTTGCAAGACACTCACATCTCTTCTCATACTTAATTGCTTAATATTCTACCAGAATCGTTTTCTAACCATACTAGATACACATATGGATGATTATTTAAATTAATTTATATTTTTTTAAATATGCTGCTATAGGGCTAGAAGACTGATTTTTTTTATTTCTTTTTTTAATAGCAATCCCTTGTTTATTTTTTTTCTCAGGAGGTGGAGCAGTTTAGTTATGGGTTGCAACATTCCTGTCAAAAATTACTGTTTAGCTTTTCTTGCCCTGTTGCCCTCACAAACCAGGAAGTGCAAGACTATAGGATATCAGTGGTACCCAAATTATATTAAATAAGTCAAAACAAACAAAAAAACCTCAATGAATACACCATTTCTTCTGAGTGTAAGTATGAAAATTTTTCATTAACACAACTGTCTAGAGTAGAATTCTACTATAGCTTGTAGCCTAGTGAGCTTGGATTGTATCTACTGTGTCATCCCAGACTAAAAATCTTTCTCTGAAGCTCTAAATCACAAGCTGGCCACTAACTCCTGCATCCTGTATGGTACCTATCGTTCGACACTGGCATCAAAATACACTTACAGTCCCAAAGAAAACACATGCTATAACCTCTTCATCTACTTTGTGCTCGTGAAGCAGATAGTTCAACAGGTCAGGGCGGCAGGAGGAAACTGTTACTCTTCCCTTATCCCACTACTTTTCTGACCCACGTGGCCTCTGGAGAAATATATGCTGAAATTTTCACAATGATGATTAAAAGCTTAGAGAGCTCCACTCACTGCAGGGAATACAAATGTCCTTTTTTGTGTACCTTCTCTGGGCTACATGCAACTTTAACTGCTATGCTGCCTTCTGCTTCTTCCCAGTGCTGGTCCAGTGAAATGTGGACTAGTCTTTCAGGACACATAAGAGAAACATAAAATTTGTCCCTGTTTAGGCTCCAGTATGTCATCTTCTCAGAACTGTTTTCTTCTGTCAGAAGTTTGAGTCTGTCAGTTCTGTTTGTTCAGTATTAAAAACCTGTTTGGCATCCTTATGGTACAAAAGCTCCTTTGTGTAAATGTGTTTATTCTCTTGATGCTTACTTTCTTCACAATATAGATGTGTTATATAAGGAAATATAGTGATTTGTGTACTTATCAATGGAGTTTTCAGTATTTTTTTAAAATCATTTTTATTTTAAGACAAATATTTGCTATCTGCTGAAATGTCCTGCCTTCAGAAATGAATGGATTGCCATACTTGGTCCTGTTGACTATGGAAAACAAAAACGCTAAAGCACCAACTTTCTCAGACCTGTTATTTTTTAAGTTTCCCAAATGGTCTTTTGATCTCACTTACATCTTAGCCCTGGGGGAAAAAAAAAAAAAGCCAGTTCTCAGGTGATTGCAAATTTTCATTTGCATTTTAATGGTCTCTTTTCTAGTGGGTCTGCTTATGTATCCCTGAAGCAGTACAAAATAGAGCAATTGTTATTCAAATGTGACCATTTAAAAAAAATAATTTCAATGTAACAATAATTAAGTTTGGTTATATGATTTTTTACATGCAGATTTCAGGCCTTCTTCCTGCCCTTATAAATAAGTCTATCCTTATTTTATGGCGGCTTGTGAATTATATATACCAAGAATAAGATTTTTTGTTAATACTTCTTTTCTTCCTGCGATGATTTGATGACTTTGTGGAAGCATGTTTCATTTTGTGATTTTTTTACAAACAAATTTAAAGTGATTGTTCTTGGTTATTGAAAATCTTTTTGTTTGTAGTATCTTGATCAGTCAAGTAGAATAGAAGTCTTTCCACCTCTTCATGTGTTGACAAAATATTTTACAAACAGGAAATAAGCATTTCTGGAATCAATTAGAAAACTGCATTATTTTTTTTTTTCTTGTAGATGCCAGGTTTTTTGCATGTGATCATTTAGATCTTGAGAGGAATAACCATATGACAAATCCACAACTGTAACTCATCCTACACAAAAAGCTGCAAATAGAGGCAGGTGAAAAAAAGGGAATGGAAAACTTCAGAACCTGAATAGTTTTTAATACTAATTACTGAGCCTTAGCTGTTGATTTCCCTATACATGTTGTATCAAGAGTTATCTACTGAGGGAAGTTATTTCGTGGTAAACTGGGGTGCAAATTTACAGTACATTGGTTACTCTGCATTAACTCCCTGTGAGGAAACAGCATGAGGCAACTTGTTCTACCTTAAAAGTACCTCGCTTAAAGGTGCTTTTTGTATGGAGGAGTTAGTGGACTGTAAATTCTAACCCAAACTTATTAACATTAAGCTGTCTGAATAGATAAGGCCTTATTTGTCTGTCATTAATTTTCAAGCATCTCTGTGCTAAAAACTTGTCATTGTTGGTCTTCTACAGTCAGAGTTACAAACTTCTTGAATTCAGGCCTGTGTTTATACAGCAACTGATATATAATATTCATTGACTATCAATTGGAATCCTTATCTTCATAATGATCCCCACATGTTATGAAGTACCAACAGCAGGTCTCATATATACAATAAATATAATAATAAGATCTGTCCTTTTAGATGTGCTCTTACAGACCCAGCAAAAATTTGATACTAAACACTTGTGATGTTCTCTATCTGGCAGTTTGAGAGCTATCTCCATTAAAAATTAAGTACCCAAACTCCTTCAAGTTGAGAAAATTGACATTGCTACTTCTACCTGTCTCAAAATGTAGATCATGCAGAGCACCCATAGGCTTCTAAAGAAGGGGCATGGTTGTGATAAAAGTCACTGATTATCTTTCTTATATTATTTCCAAAAGATATTTGGAGTCTTAGTAGACAGGAAGTCCACTGAGAATGATTGGGAGACATTTGTCACTGACTACCTTAACTATTTTTTAAGCAAATAATGAAATATATGAATGATAAACATTTGTTCAGGAGGTATAGTTGCCAGGACTGACATTTTGAACACTTGATACTTTTTGCTCTTCAGAGTTCAATAGATTATAAATTCTCTACAAGGTTGTCAGTACATGGAAATAAAGAAAAAGAAGCTAGAGACTGTCTAGAAATTATTTTGCTGTGAATGTCTTTTGACAAAGAACTAACTAAAAATGAAAGGAAAAATTTTCCCTTTTTCCTTAAAGGAATGGAAATGGGGTTTTCTGCAAAACAGAATTTATTTTGTTTTTGCCAGAAGTTCCATGTTCAGTGAAAATAGTTTGGATGAGTGGAAGAAAATAGAACTGGGTGGTGCTTCATGGTGGAAACTGAATTTAAAGGATATTGATGTTTCACAGGAAATAATAGAACAAAATTTTTTCTTGCTCAAAGATTTGTATTTTTTTCTTGAGGTGTAAAGCTAAAGGTCAGTTGTCAAAAGCTATTCAAATATTAATTGACTAACCAGCATATTTTTGCTTTCCATCTGATAAAGTGTTCCATAAAATTTCATACATAAAATAGGAAGTGTTCCAAAAAAAAAAAAAAAATCTATTCCAGGCCATTGCATTGAAATCCAAGAATGACACATGCTTCAAGCCAGCATGGATCCTGACTCATTGTTTGTAGCTGAAAAGAATCATATAGGCTTTGTGTCTTAGCAATATCCTAAGGAGATAACTAATAAGAAATAACATATATTGGTAACCTCTCTAGAATCACTTTCATTTGCAGAGAATGCTCTGGGCTTTACAGCTCCAGGAAAGGGCAGGAGCAGACAAAGGGTGTAATATAAGTCTGAACACTGCTTTGCTGGCTGTATTTTTTTTTCCTTCTCAGTATCTGTTATAAGTAAAAATAGATTACCATAGATCTTTTAAAACCAGACCAGACATTTGAACTGTCATTTTCACCTCTGATTTCCATCAAGGTTCATAAATCTTTTTACAGGCACTCAGTAATGTATCCTGTATATCTAGATCCAAAAAAAAAAAAAAAAAAGACAGCGCTCAGTGCTTCTGTTCTGTGGTGGTGAGAGGCAGTGCACTGGACTCTTTGTAGTCCAAAACTAGAGAGTTCAAAAGCACTAACAAAGGACTTCTATGCAGTCCATGCTTTTTTCTGTTACTTTTATTCTGAGCAAAATGTATTCAGCTAAAAAAGAATGGGAAATAGTGGTCTTAAAACAATTTTAATGCCAGAAACTGGATTTTTGGTGCTATAATGAACTGATGTCCTGTAAAAGGTCAAAAAAAATTAGATCAATGAAAGCATTTGATAGTCAGGAGAAATGTAATAGATCTGTATTTATATATGCTTTTTCTCTAATAGGACTGCCCAGTTACTTTATTATAATCAATAGGACAAGTCAGACACATGATGAAAACTTTTTTGCAATTCTATCCATGTGTATGACATGAAAATGGAGAATTACAGTTAGAAAACTGAAACCATCTATTGAATGAACAAGGACATGAAAATGCTCAAGTTCTTAATTTAGTATTTGCACAAAAGCTTCCCAGGAGAGGTTTGAAGATAGGCTTCAGAACTAGCAGATCTCCTGATGATTTATTCTCCAATTTAAGTCCAAGACTGGGTGGACAGTGAAAGATAATAGCAGTAGAGAATTGATAATAAAAATTGAAAATCACCTGCATGTGAAATACATACAATTTATTATTAGCAAGTCCGTCAGTCCATAGAGATTCTAAGCTGTGTTCTCCACATAAGAACAGGGACATGGAGTTATGGAAATGTTCTGCACTCTGTTCTATTCCTACCTAGGTCATTTTTTGATGAAAGGCAGTGGTCATTTCCTCGGATTTTTAACTAAAAGCCTTAATACTCTGGCCCTATGTTTCTCTGTACTTTCTCTCTTATTTCATAAGACATGGTAGATATATTCAATAAACAGTTTGAAAATTGGGATCTTTGCATTATCGCCCTTGAGAGCTAACTGTATCTTTTTGCTACTTGGTTATGAATTTGCTAGAGTCCCTTAGAGTATCATCATCATACTAAAACATAAAATAAATTTTATTACTGGAAAGTTCAGTTTCAAGGATTTGTGGATTGCTATTTCTAGGGAAAAAAGAAAAAAAAAAAGAGAGAGGAAGATTAAAAATTGTGTGAAAGAGGAACACTGAAAGGAGAAAAAGTAAATGGGACTGAAACAACAATCATAGTTGAACTTGGATATTCTTTGTTATTACTAATGGTTATTGCCATATGAGAAGAAAATGTATATTGGTTAGAGAGCCAGTTCATATACTTATATTGAAAATAATTAATGTTTTTTATTTTCACTGAAGTTTTTCATTCAATATTAACCTATCCATGAAGACCTGTAATTGGAAATGCAATTCTTGAGTATTTGATTCCAAAATCACAACCAGTAGAGGACAGTGTTTTCAAAAATATCAGAAGACTGACCATAAATTGTTGACCAGCTGATGATACCATTATGGATGATATTGCTTTCTGAAAATGGTAAGATTTTTCAGGGAGTCCTCACTGCTCACAGACAGTACAAGTATGCACCGTTGGCATAATGTAGTATTTTGGAAAGTCTACAAAGTCTGCCTTGCTAAAATGCTTCCTCTTCTTACCTTTAGACAAACAAAAATATGTAAAGGAAGTGATCTAGTTGCTGTTAAGAACATTCCAGTTATAGTTCTGTACTATCAATCTATTTTTTTTTTTACATTGTGAATTTACTTTTACTTCAGAACATCCTTTGGAAAGTCACAGTGTGAACTTTTTAAACAGTATTTTTCTCCTTTTTGTATTATTTCTATGGTTTTGCCTAGTTTTACAAGAAAATGAGTACATACAATGAGTGTTGTGTGCGTTTTTTTCAGAAGAAAAATAACACATAAAAAAAGTACCCATTATGCTCACATACAATAAAATGTACTGGCATTGACAATAGAAACAAATGATGAAATCTGATAATGAAAAGAAGTTAGTAAAATTGAGATAAAGGTCTTCCATACTTTTTAGTAAATATACTACAGTTAGCAGATAAGAATTAAAATTTACATGAAAGATCAAAGCTTTCACTGTTATGCACCACTGCCTTGTTAAAAATAAAACTAAAGTAAACAGAGACCTAGTAACATACTATTAAAATATCTGCAGTAGGATTTCTACTACATTAACGATGCTACTAACAATGTATGTAATAAGTTGTATCCCAGACTTCTATAGAAAAAAAAAGGAAATTACTTCTAGGAAATTACTAAGAACTTATTGGGATTTGATGCTATCACTTCATCAGAGCATAAAAAGGATATTTGAACCACATGAAATTTGATTTTTCTTTCATGTTTGAAATTTAATGTTATTAATTTGTTTTGTTAGTTGGAAAATTAATGGAAAGAACACGGGGTGATCATCTTTAATGGTTTTCACTAGTTAGAGACATTAGAATAATTTGCAAAAAAGATTTTTTCATCAGTATTTCAGAATTAAATTGAGAGATGTTATGCAAACAAGACAGCTATTCCTATCTGCAGACTATCTTATTCCTCAAATTAAGGCTGACAACTTCAGGCATGTAAATTGAGGATCTTTAGAATTCATTTCCTAAAACATTAGAGTAACAGCATATTGTCTCCTCAATTCAGTGTGCCCGTTGCAAGCAAGCTCAAATAGTTAGAACTGTCTTTTCAATCACAGTATGTGGGATCTAAAAATTATTCCAGTTCTTTCTGGTCCTTGAAGGGAAACTCAGTTCATTTTGACAAGTTGTCATAAAGGCCCACTTTTGTTTTCAGGTAAAGCAGTGGAAAGATGCAAGGTTCGTTAGGAAATAGAATTAGTCCTCCCATAATTTTACAAACAATCCTGAAACTGACATCACAAGTCCTATGCAGTGTAACACTACTGTCATCATCATAAGAGAAATTCTATAAATTTTTATTTCCTTAAGAACAGAATGACATAAGGAAAAGATGGGCCATGAGAGAGAAAAACATACAGGAGTGCTACATGTTAAGTCTAGTCAGTAATATCTTTCTTAAAAAGAGCCTCAATTGATTTTATTTTTCTTTTTACTTCTGTTTCTCATCTATATTTGTCATTTATTATGCAGGTACAAGAAACATAACTCTTACTAGGTCTCAGATGCCGGTTTGATTTAGGAACAGAAAGTTAGTATACAGCAAATAAATCACAAGTTACACTCTCTCCTGTGACTGGAAGAAAACTTTCTTCCCCAATTATTTTTTTGTTGGATTCTTTTTCAGATTTTATAATGAGAGTGAATTATAAGGAAAACTACTGGATTCATACCAAATAATTTGCAAAATGTTTTGTAGTGGTAGTTTACTATATTTTTTAATAAATATGTTCAGAATTTCTGCCATTTCATATGTATTCTGAAGTACATTTATGATGTGATTTATAACATCTGGCACTTCCACAAGTAGCGCCATGGATTTAAGGGGGATTACTTCTATAAACAAATGCTGCCTAAAGTACACTCTTATTCTGTTGGTTGTATAGTGTTCCATAACAATCGTATATGCAGATCTACACCTAGTTTAGTGCATCATTCAGTTTTTTGATTTCTTTCATGATAGTAACTCTTTTATTCATCACATAGTCCTCTTGTTGCTAAACACTTCAAAAATCACCATGGTTGTAGCCTTAGAACATGGAACTGCACAGCATTTAATAGTTTGTAATTTCATGTGATTAGGGTAATGTTATATACAATTTGCATTGGCATTTTGCACAGCAAGCTGACAATTATTAACAATATATTTTTCCCTGTCCTGTTTGTGCAACTATGTTATTCATAGAGGATTACAACTGAGTTAATTTTCAGAAAGAGTGGTTTGAAAGAGGTCTCGAGCGGGGCTGTTTACGAACACAGCCTTTTTCTCTTATTTCTAATTAGTGTGAAATGGTTCCAAACAGGAGTCAGCACTGTAGAAGTCTGTGCTGCACAAAGCCAGCCTTGTTAACGGACACAGAGAACAGTTTGTTTTGCTGAATAAACAACTTTGTCATAGTGCTTTTCAAAAACAGTATAATCCAGTTTACCAGCTGCCCTCTGAAGGTTGAATGCTGTTGATGTGCATCTGGATGTCTTTCTTGGGGATTAAAAATCTTTATACCCATTTTGAATCCCAGGCCTACTTAGTGAGAGATTCAAAATAGAATAAGTCATAAAAGCAATTTATTTTTTTTAAGCTGGTATAAATTTTTTTCATTTTTAGAGTTGAACTGAAACTGAATCATTGCATATTTGTTCTTAAACTTTCTGTTGTGTCTTGTACAGTTAGAAAGTACTGCATGCTGGCATATACATTAGCATAGGCCTTGGTATAAGTTTTACAGCATGAAATGTTGCTCTATTCAGTCTCAGAGTAGGTAGTGGAGATGTTCTTTTGGACCTTCTACTGTAAAGCAGATTCTATGAATTTTAATTGTCCAAGAATACCAGACCTGATCTTACTGTCAATACTAATGTTGCATATAGGAATGGATGTTTTCATATAGGAATGGATATTTTTATCAGGCAAGGAAAAAATCTGAACTTATGCATAAAACTCCTTTTGGTGTTAGCAACAGCATTGCTATTAAAAGGTAAAAGAGGCCACTTCTGTGTATGGTTTCTTTTCTCAAAAATTTGTAGGGGTGGTAGCCTCAGACTACTCTGTATGATTTTAGTTATTTAACCTTGATCATTAGCTTGTAACCATCATGTAGTATAAAACAAGGACTAGCTTGAAGGCTAGCTAATGATCTGAGCACTTTACTGATAATTTCTCATTAAAGAAGCACTGAGTCAAGAGGAGCAGAAGAGCAAAGGATATGTGAATGGGAACACTGTTAGTAGTAAAGATTTGTGTGGACTCATTAGACTTTCAACTGTACTTTGCATGGAGTTAACAGGAAGTTTCCTATTCTCTAAATGGAAGGAGAAGTTGACCCTTTAAAATCTAAAATTATTATGTATAGAATTCTGAGGTTCAGAGGTGTAGCTGACAGGAAGAAAAAGAAGGGTAAGATTGTGTTATGAGAATATTGTATCTTGTGCACATCTTCATGAGAAATATTTGTCAGAGTAGAAGGACAAAACAATAGCAATGTGTTCAACCTGATTTTCTCTCCCATGCACTGTCAGTTCCATCACGTACTTTACCTTTTTTAGTGTACACTACCTACCCACACGTGTGTTAACAGTGAAGAATACTCCTGAGCCTGTAAGAATTTATGCAGCCTCCACTGTTTGAGAGGACATTTAGAAGGTCATGGGATGTTCTGGCTGTAAAAACTGTGGAAAGTATAGAAAGAGAAAATATAAAATATTGCATAAAAAAAAAATTCTTTGGTGCTCCTGCACTGAACTGAAGCGAAAGGCTCTTTGCTTCACCTGTAAACAATGCTTTCCTTTCTCAGAATAAGTAGATAAAAAAATCTGAGGCTGTCAAGTATGATAATAAAATGGAGAAAACATTGAGAAAAGGTTGTCTAACAGTTCAAAGGAGACCATTATTTCTTAACTCTGGTATGATATCAATGGTCTCTCCTTCCTCTCCTCTTTTTTTTTTTTTTTATTATTCTTCATGTTTCTATTAATGAATGTTTATGTATCCTTTTTCTAACTTATCTGTCTGCCTCCCCACATCTCTGCCTATCAGCAGACCAGCAAAGTGGAAGGACATAGATTCAAAGTTCTACAATAGGAAGAGTGATCACTGGAGTTATGATACCACTAGGTAACTCATAGTTTGATTGACACCTTTGAAAAGGAAATATTATCTCAGCTCTGTATCTCTTTCAGCTTTGGAAATTACAGCTTTGACTGTACTTTCTAATTTGGCATTAAGATGCAGTTGAGAGTACAAAATAAGCACTTATTTCATTTCTAGTCAATTTACAAAAGAGCTTATCGAACATGTAAGCATATGAGGAAGCTGAAATTAAGAGTTATACATAACACAGAAGTGTCATTGATTCGAAAGAATTAATATACCACCTGCCTTTCTTCCTTCCCCTTCCCCTTCCCCTCAGCATCAGGTAGAGTGCCTTGGACTTTCGATTTCAAAGTCACGATAATATAAAACGTGATTCATTTACTTACTAGCATTAAAAGGTTAAAAGTCAAGCACTAGATATCTTTAGCTCTGTCACAGTGGAGGAGACATAACATAAAAGAGTCTCTCTACTGAATGCTCCTCCCTTTCCTATATGACTCCCTCACCTGTAGTTAGCCTAATTAAAATGAATAGGGGACTGCTCTTAATTGCCTCCCTGCTCTATTAAGTAATGCAGATTACACAATTGAAGAAATTTGAATTTCTTGGAATCGAATCCATCGTCTCAATGATGGGCTTTGAATTTTTTTCCTTGGTTTTAAGTGTTTGTGTGAGTGGCCAAAGACCCTAAAAGATGTCACACAGACAGATTAGAAAATAAAGATTTTCCAGTAATTTCTTTCATTAACTCCTTTTTTTTTCTCTGTGCAAAGTGTGTTACAATGTGAATCAAGAAGTCAAATGTCCCTAGATTTCTCCAGAATTGAATTTACAGGCCAGATCTGAAAAAGACAACTCAAAGCCTTTGTTATAACCATTTTGACTTAAAGACAGAAAAATCTTTAGCCAACCAGAATATTGAATTTTTTTGGAGTTTTGTGCCCTGCAGTATGGACTGATTGCAGGTTGCAATATGAACTGGTATCTTTACAGTAAGGCCTTCAAAGAATTTTTGGACACTGTTATTTTCCAATTAACTTATCCTAGTTATAGGGGCCAGGACCAGTTTATCACTATGTGGGTATAACCAAAACTGTGTATTCTACACCCTCTGTGTCATTTCTGATGGACTGTTAATAATGGATCATTTGTAGCAGCTGCCCAGGCCACACCTGACACCTCAGGCGACAAGCTGGGTGTTAAAGACACCAATGACTCAGCTGTGATAACTCCCCTCCTGGGAGGCATTGCACCTTCACACCCAGCCTGAGGGGCCATCTCTGCTAATGGGCCATACCGGACTGGCATAATAGGCAGCTGCAATGACCTAGATCATCAAAGAGTCCAGAAATATCCCATGACTCACAGAGTTAAATCACCTGTTGGGATTTAACACCTCTGTCCTGGGGGAGGTGCTGGGCATTCCCACCTAAACCTGAGCATAAATAATTTTTGGGTTTTGGGACTTCTGCTACCAAGAATATTGGGCAGTGCTAACACTCGTTGAATCCAGAGGAGGCCCAGAATTCCAACAGGACTGCCACTCTCAACAAGACTGCAATCATTACTTCGACAGAACTGAGATCATCATCTGGACCAACAAGTTTCCTTTCCTTTTACTTTGCCCCCACAGGGACCATGGGGTGCTCAGCACAGGGGTGGACAAACATCATACTGTACTTGTCCCAGGGTGCTGGGTTATACATCTGTCTTTGTGGGTTAAAACCATATTTCCCTGTATCGTTGCATTTCTTGTAACCTTTTTTCAGTAAATTGTAACTCTTACTTGAGATGGGTTCATTTCTTTTGCTGGTTTACCTTCCAACCAGCACACAACTATTCTAATCAGCAATGATCATAGAATTTTAAAACTGAAATTACTTGTCTTCATAAGGCCACTTGCTTTAACAGCTACCGATACAGTGATTTTCCCCTGGTCATGGGACATTTTCCAGGGCATAAGTGAGTCTGCATATTCGTCCATTTCCCTATTTATCTATACGTCTAAGAAAATTTGTGTTAAATTCCACTGAGTAATGTGGCAGTAAATCTGCAGTATATGAGAAAACTGTGGTTTAAACATGTTTCAAAATGGCTTTTTGTAGTCTCTTTGCTAACTCATGCTTTCTTCTTGCCAAGACCCCCCACGACAAGTGTTATCCCATGCAGGAATGTCCTGGGAAGATGTCCTAAAGTGTTCTCATTGGACCTTGTTAACCCCTTCCTGTGATTGGGTGTTCCTGTAAGCCCCTTGAGACTTCTAATTGGTTACTCTGTGAGTCCTTCTAACCCTATAAATGTAACCCCCCCAACAATAAACTCGCCCTTGCCTCCTCTCCACACCGGTGTGCTGTCTCTGTGTCTGCCATGGGACCACGTGGGTGGGGGAAGGAGGGGAGAGCACCTCTCCCCTCCAGCCTCAGGACCTGAAGAAACCCCTGGTGCTGGAGTTCCCTTTCCCTATCCACCTCAAGCTGTCGGAAATGGTTCCTCAGATGGAAATGGAACTAGAACTGGGCCACCCCACACCATGGGGGGAAAGGGATCCAGAGAGTAATTTGGGAAAAAATAAGAGATTCCCATTTTAAAGTTTCATAGGTAATTTCTGTAGTTTGCCTCTGTGATTGAGTTCAGATTCTATGCTTTCGTGAGGACTTTATTAACATACGTTATATTTTCCAAAGCAACCTTTAGGAGTGTCTAGCTGGAGATATTTTGATGTCCGATGCCAGCTATTAAATTAATTTCCTCTTCCCAGTACCTATAATTGTGACCTTCAATCTTTCTGCAATCTAAGGACAGTATTTTCCTTCCGTATTCTTTTTAAATGCACTCTAGTCTTTCAGTAATATAATTTCTGTCATTTTTTTCTAAGGTTCAAGAATTACCCTGCTGTTACTGTCCTCAAGGCTATGCAAAGACAGAATAATGACAATAAGAGTTACTTCCACAGACACCTCAGAAGTGCTCAGGACATGGAAGAGGAAGAAATACCTAGAACAGATGACTGGAGCAAATGTTGCAAGGAAAGAGAAAAGGTGAAACTGGTCTTTCAAGAAAAGGAAGAGGTACACTCTGAGAATAAATGAAGGATTCTGGGATAGAGAAATAAAAAAGAGAAGTTACATAGATAGGACAAGGAGAATTACTGGAAAAGGAGGAAAACACTAAAACACTATGATTTTAAAAGCTGTAATGCATACTATTGTTTATCAGGATCCTTAGTAATCTGCTGACTAAGTAGGCATCATATATGCTCTTAGCCAATTGTTTGCATATTGTGTATTTGCATATGAACATGCAGAATTTTAATTACATTATTGGCACTTACAATCTGTTTCCAGTGTTTCAGAAATAAGGACCACAAAATGTCATAAACCTGCACTGTTTCACATATGTAATATCTTCCTTTTATAACTGAGATACTTTCAGAATCATCTACGTATATAGGACCTTAGAATGAAGCAATCTGTGAAAGACTGTATTCCTTGTCTTTGCCCTGGTTGGCGATTTGAGTTTTTGCCACTGTCTGAATGAGGAAATGTCTTTGAAAAAAACCCCCAGTGATTGGGATTACTTTCTGAGTTTTGTCACTGAGTTAACAAACTTTGAAGACATTTCTGAAAGAAAAGCTTTTTGATTTGATAACATCATTACTATACAATGGTTTTCATTTCATCTACTCTTACAAAATTCCTAATTATATAAATCTGAATAGGTAGAGTATCTTAACTTTTTCAGTGGAAGGTGAGTAACAAAACACAGATCTTCATGCATTTTTAAGAAATAGTACTGTGATTGGCAAAAAGAAGACATTTGTTTTTGATACAGTCAAAAAGGTTCTCTTTGGCTAATAAAATCGCCTATTAAATCTACACTTGTATTGTATTCCTGCAAAAATTGTGTAGAGTCAATTCAATAATATTGCTCTCACAAAATAGTTTGACAGTATTGAAGCTGCTAGGAGCTAATCTGACTTTTATGCCAGACGTAATACACCCTCATGTTAAAGAATAACTTAATAATGCTTGCATTTAAATAGCTTTTTCAGGGATTATTAGTAAGCTTTAAATATTCTATATCTTCATCGAAATTCATGTGGAACAAAAGGTGTTTCTGGGCAGAGGAAAGAATATTAACGAATAGGAAAATCTATCACCAAATGGGTTGTTTATATGTATAATTACTGACTAAAATTTGCAAATATTGTGTGTAACTTCAAATTAACTATTAATACTTTTTACTAAATTGCCTCTTTTTTTGAGTTACCCTTGTACTGTCCTTCCAATATTCAAGTTAACTTTGGTGCTGTCTTTTTCCCTTCTTTCTTCTCTCAAATCCCATCAGTCCTTTTCAGAAAACAAGAAAACATAATCCCTTTCTCTAAACAATGAGTGGGAAGGCATTTCTCTGTGCTTCTATAGACTACCTCTTCTCATTTATTCAAACTTCTTCTGTTTCTCTAACCCAGTTTTATCAATCTGCACAACTCCTTGGTAGTACAAAAGGCTGTTACTTTTAGTAACATCTTTACCAATTCTTTGATAATTTTTTTTTTGGTTCAAATTGCTCCACTTCATGCGGCTATATATAAAGATGAAAAGCTGGCTTGGGGAGAAAGATATTTGTACTGATATTAGTTTCAGTTTTGTGAAATAGTACTTGCAAAAATAATAAGTAAATACTTTGAAATTCAGAATTTAGAATGATCTGCATTCACTCTTTGTATGGCAAATCTGAAAGAATCAATTGTATGCTTATGTCCCACCCTCTTAAAAGAAATCATGCTATGTTCACTATTTAGCTTCTACTATCATGTCTTCAAAGTAATCAAGATTGAAAACACTAGTTATGTGACAAATTTATAACAATGCTTTCCAGCTAGCACATATATAGCCCAGTTCTTGTTTGATGTCGAGTTATAGCCTATGAATGGAGCAGGAAAAAATGCATTGAAAAGATATAGATATTATAATGGACAGGTAAAAGAACCTAACAGCTAAACAGGTGCAGGACTAGTATAAATGCCAAGTGAAAAATCAGGCCCCCAGAGGACTGTCAAAAAAATCTGTTTTGAATCACTGATTTTTTTAGCCATTGTACCATATGAATATATATCATGGTATGCACCTATACCATGCCAAATGATCTTAAATACTTATTACATAAATTATTATATTCACAACACAATGAAGTGTACTTTGGAGTTTTCACTGTTGTTAAATGATAGAAATTCTACTATTTTTTGTGCAGAAGAATAAGTGAGATGCACATTCATTGAAAACTAACTTGGCCACAAGTGACCTGGAATATAGAGAAGTACCTGATCCTGTAACCAAACTTTTTTAATATGTTATCTATTGAAGAAGTAAAAGAGGATTTCTCATTGACTTTGTTTGTTTATTTGTTTTCCTAGTACCACTTCATTTCAGAATGAACTATATTCCCTTTGTCAGTAGAAAGCATGGGAAAGATGAAGCCCAAGTGTCTATAGGATGGAGTGGAAAAGAGTTTGCAAGTCTCCTTTTCGCTGTTCTGTAGGAGCTTCTGAGAAGAAAGAACATCTAGTTCACTCAGACACACTTAGTGGCCCTATGCATGTGAGCTGCTCCTAGGATCATCAGCAATCTTCATGGGGTCATTGATGATTTCTACTGCATAGAAGGGGAAAAATATTTTCCAACCTTTTTCAGTGCCATTTATATCTAACCTGTAGTATTTTCTCTCCCTCTCATTGTAAACGCATGTAATATGTTTTTCTGCCAAGCTTTCAGTGTTATTGCCTACAGTTCTCGTTATTTGATGATTGTGTGAAGTGGGGAAGGATTAGGAGCAGATATTAGAGGGGCTTTTCTGTTTATTTAAAGGCCATAAAAGATTAAGGTGGTGCTACTTTTCCCTGTGTGGCTTCACAGCTATGGAATGTAGGAAGCTAGGAAGTCCCTATTGATTATTCTGATTCATGTATGTCACAGGCACTATAACTCATTACAGAATTTATATCTATGATCCATGTTTCCATTTTGATTTTTCCTGAAGATACTAGGTCCAACACCAGCAGCTTTTCATCTTCAGTCAAGATCCTCACATGCATGTGTACCTTCCTTGTGCGAGGCATGAATGCCTTTGGAAGAATGGCACATCAAGCCCTAAGTGATCAGAGGTATCTCCCCTATTTGCTCCTTAATTTCTTTTTCATTTACCATATAATAACCTGTCATCACCTCCTGCAGTTTCTTCTGTGCTTTCCCACCCTAATCATGGTACTTATTCATCTGATGTAACCAGGAAGGACCAATCACCCATTAACTTCCTTTCTGGGCCCTTTTTGTAAGGCCCGTCATCAGGCATTTTAGTATATTTGCTTTTGTCAAGGTCTTTTGTTCCCTCAGGACCTCTAGTCTCAAATTTGATCATATATTTCTGTGTGAAATTATGCTCTTTGTGGTCTCACCAATACATCCATTCATCTCTCCTCTTTCCCAAGTAGTTCTTATGTAGAAATCTGATCTCCCCTCACTCCCTCCCAATGCCTTTGGCTCTCTTCTCTCTTTCCTTGACTTACATTTTGTATGGTTTTGTTTACTTAAGTACCTCAAACTATTGTCTATATGATGTTAACACAACAATTCAGACAGCAAAGGCCAGGATGTATAAGGGATGAAAATCTCCACCAATAATTGCTATCATCCCATAATGTGCAGATCTTGTTAAAAAAATCCAACAAAACCCCATAATCTAACCAACCAACCAAAGAAGTAAATTTAATGTCACATATCCTGAATATTTTCTTAATTTAGAAAGTTCTAGGAAAATAGTGAAAAATAGGTAGTTCTCAAAAGACAGTACAAAGCAAATTAGTGAACATTATCAGATTTCTTGGCAAAAAGTTGAGGAAAGAGAGAGTCTAAACCCAGAATCTTGAATTATTAAAACATTTTGCTTTAAGGAATATTGAGAAGTGCTAATGTTTCTTTCAGATATCATCTTGTTTATAGAAACAGTATTATTGTAAAACTAAAAGGAAAGAATTTTTACAAAATTAGAATAATCCAGATAGCTGTGATTACTTCATCCTTTTTGTTGCTTGGCTTGTTTTGTGTTTTGATTTGATTTTGATAATTAGTACATTTTGGTTATTCTTGCAGTATGCAAAATACAAATCAAAGTCTCAGGTGATATCAGAACAAAACATCTGAGGGAAACGGGACTTTCAGATGCTCAGCACTTTCACAAATTGGGCAGGTGCCCTAGGCTTGTAATCTTGAAATCTCATCTCTACAAAAAGAACATTCAGTTTTCCAGCTTTTATGTTCAAAATCAAGAAGCAGACAGGCAGTAAAAGGAGTCTTATGTTCTCTATGACAATCCTTTCCATCTAGATTTTTCTTCAGCATGTATAAATAGACTGTTTTTCTTTGCCGTTACTATTATTCTACATACCAAGAACTGCACTGCTGGAAAACTGTTACTCAATCGAGCAGAGAACTAACTGAAGGAAAACACTTATTTCTACATATATCATAGTAGATTCTCTAACTTTCTGCCCTGTTGCGTGTTAGAAACAGAAAACAAAATCAATAGTTTTTCACAGTTGTTGAAATTCCATCATTTAAACCTTTTCCAGGAAGTAATTCTAAAAACCATTGCAGTCTTTTAGCAGATGTCTGAAGAAGTTAGCCAGTAACAAGGAAATACAAAGACAACAAAACACATTTCCAAGTATTTTAAGAGAAGACTTCTAGTAAACTATCTTTCTTGTTTTGTAAGGTTAATGACTTTTTTTTTTTTGTTATGGCAAATGGAAGCAGCATTTTCTTCACATATTTGACCTGATTCTGTTTCCATTACTTAAAGCTGTGACAACAAAATTTCCATGTTTCTGGATGACATACTACAACTCTGCACCCCACCATGTTTGTCAATGAAATGTGGTTGGGCAAAATAAAAAAAAAGTACACCATCTTCATCTTTCCTCACGTTCACATTTCTGAGACTGCTAAGGACCAACCAAATCTCAGTTTTTAATTTATGTTCTCTACAGAATTTTTTCTAAGTGGAAATTGCAAGAGCTGCCTCTTTTTATACCATAACATAGGAAGACAGGAAATTGTTGTCTTTCATTAACTCTTTATTTCATAATTGACACAAATGAAAAACACTGTTTGATAACCAGGCTCCTTATTTGTCTGAGTAATCTGGAAAATGAATGGGCAAATAATGAAGAATAATCTGACAGATGATGGCAGGAGGTAAGACTAGGGAAGCTGATTCTTAGCATTAAAACCCTGTACAATCCTGCCTCAATAACAGAGTAATTAATCAACTGGGCCCAACATATAATCTGATTAAACCCTTCTTTGCTAAAATGGTGTAAAGCAAGCACCCAAATTGAGTCTGAGTGAGCAGAGAAAGATGTAGAAAGTCTAAGCATTTGAGAAGCTGCCTCCCAAATCTGGCATCTGGAAAATGAATAATTTTTTTTAATGGTTTTGGAAAATAGAACTGCTTCATACCTCATAGATTTCAGAAAGTTTGCCTTGAATTTGCAGAGGTGAAGAAACCAGAGTTAGGATTCTGAGATCAGTGTTTGTTTCCGGTGGTAAAACACTTGCAGCTTAGATAAATGTCTGAATTCTAAATGTTGACTTATCATCAGAGGCTGAAGCTCTGTAATAATAAGAGTACGGTTCAGAAAAGGGAAGTGTAGTTGTGAACGGCTTGATATTGTTCCCTGAAATCACATCACATCTCAGAGCACAGAGACGTTTTATTGTCCCATCTCAGCCCAGTTACAGATACTGTCACACTGCTGAGTACAGCAAAATATGTGGGCCTGCATAATATGAACTCCATGACAAAATGAGTTGGGATAACCAATTTCCATTACTGATTAACATTGGAAAATCTCAGCTACCAGTGCCCAAGATATAATTCCACTTCATAACGTCAACACATAATGCTTAAATTAATCATTAACTCACAACAGGACAGGTACTTCTGACTAAGGTAAGATGAATATTAGTCTGTTGCAATTTGGGTTCACACGTAAATCCTGGTGAACCTTGTTATTCTGTAAAACCATTTTAGACACTTTCTTTTTTCTTTTTTTTTTTTTTTTTAAATAAAACTTTCTTTTTATGTTTCTAGCAAAGGAATGCAACAATATGATGAAGGAGAAACTTTTATGAACTTCCAAAATTTGCTCTTCTGTAGAGCTTGTATGAAGTCTTGGGGAGTCATTATTTACACACTGTTTCAGCCATTTCTTTTAGCAGATGGCTTAATGGGGCAAACAATGGGAGACAAATTCTGGTTCTACATCCAGATAATGTCATTAATACCCAAGGAGATAGAACTGACCCAGCCTGTAGAACTTGACAACAACCGTGCTCTCATATTGAGCATGCACTAGCTATATCTCCCTGGATGTAGGATACTCCTAGGCTCTGGATCAGCTTAGCCTTGATGTTTAGTTGTCCTAAACTCAGTGCAAACATTAGATAGTTTTAGTGCCACTACTTTGTCCGCGTGCCATAGTACAGGTTAAAACTCATTCTACTTAGGTCCAAGCTGACTGGGCAAAAGAAAAGGTGAGGGTGAGAGGGCAAGAGTGAAAAAGAGGGACTAGATGTGATGCCTGGGAGATGTAGCAACCAAACAATTATCTAGATTGCTCTGTAGTTGATTGCATCCAGGATAATTGGGAACATAAGGTCTTAAACAAGTTGTTTTCAAAGCAAGCAATGGGAAAGGCTGGTAAGAAACAGATCTTCCAGAGGTTGAGCAATGCTTTTTCAACGCCAGCTTCCCACTTTTCATCATAAGACACATCTGTGCAGTCACAAAAGACATATCCCTAGAGGAGGCTATGTACCACCAAGGACCCCAAGGCACCGCCCCATGGCGTTCCATCAGACATGAAGAATTCTCTTTCTAGAGAGGGATCTTGAATGTATATAACCAGATGAATTCTTTGTTCCATGGGCTTCCACCTGCAATGGATTAAGGCTGCAACCATTACTCTGATCCCAGATATTTAAGCTACAACAATCAAGTCACTGAATCTACGGGTGGTGACACTTTTTCTCTCTATTATCTACTCTTATCCTTTCTTTCTCTTTCTTTCTCTTCCTTACATATTTTCTACATGAGAATTTATACCATTATAGAAAAGAAACTAAATTGTTTTAAAATAAATCTGTCTCATACACATACGCCAGTCATTCAGTGCTATCACTCTAATTCACCCCAAGGGATATATTAACAGGAACCTGAGTTACCCTGCCTCAGAGGCGGGTCATAACAGAAGGGAAAAGTAACACCGCACAGAAATATGAAGGAGCCTCAGAAGACAGTTGCAGAGGGAAAATTAGCCCTTTTGATTTCATTTAGGTCTCCAGTTCTCAGAGGACAAGCAGAATATCATGACAGTAAATGCTGAAGTCCAATTGCAAGAGATGGCACTCCTGGGGTCCATATTTTGATTTTCAGTGTGACAGTAAATTCTTGTTGCCTCATTCTAACTTCTTCTGATACAGATTTGCCAACAATCTGAGCATAAATTTATGATTCCCTTTCTTTGTGCCATTCTCCTGTTCAGCAGGGATACTTCTGCAAATTGTGATGATTCTTTCCTTCAACTTTGAACCTGCCTAATTCAAATCCGGAAACATCTGTAGAGTAAGAGTGTTTCTCATGATTTTTAATGAAGTGACTGTATAAATATCAAAGATTTATATTCTACCATCACTTCACATGATGGTGTTAGCTCCGAAAGGCCAGTCAGCAAACTAGCAGTGATAAAATACAATCTTAACATTAAAATCAGTGTGATTTTTATTTACCACAGCAACACAGAGACATTATCATGTCATGTCTCTTTTTCCTGTCTGAATTCCCTTTTCCCTGCTGTACTGGAGCCATTGTGAGGCCCAGGCTATTGATAATTATTTTAGTCTAATCCTCAATAGGTTGGTAAAGTGCACTTTAAAAGCACTTTAAACACACATTGCATTGAACTGCTTTGTAAGGCAACCACTTTTATGAAAGAATCTCACCCATGAAGAAGACACTCAGATGAGAGCATCTTGGATTTATGCCACGCATCAATCAAGTAGAAGTGGTGCTTGAAGATTAATATTGCAGGATTTATTTCTAGTGGTCAGCAAGAAGCATTGTTCAACAGAAATAGACAAGCAATTAATTTAACATGCCCAGGAGTACAACATTTTTTAAAGTTAGGATGGACGTGACAGAAATTGTTTCCTGTGATTTCAATTATGTTATACTAAAGCTCATAGCCATAGCTAAATTTTATAAAAAATTCTATACACAAAACATACAATTACCTGCAAAAAGTTACATTTGTTCTCAATCTTACTTTTCTTTCCAAATTCTGGTATCACAACAGATAGTGCACATATATTTAGAAAACTGGTGATTGGAGAGCAGTGTTCATGGGTCATGGACTTCACACTTTAATCTCTGTCTCCTATTTTCTCAAATGAGTGAGAAGGAAAAAGTTGTTTACTCAGTAGGGGATCCATTGCCTGTTTCTGAGGTCTCTGAGTCTTCAGTGTAGGAAAAAATCTTAACTGAAGTATTTTATACCAGCACTAACTATACATATAAATGTGTGTGTGTATACATATATATAGTGTCTCCCTACATTATATAGAAGTTGAATTGTGCCAAGAAGTTTTGCCTGGATTTCAGAATTTATGAATCTAATGTTTGTGTTCTAGTTAACATGATATGGAGGGCTACTAATCAGATTTGACCTCATACAATGGGTTTCTGAACATTATTTGTTACCCTTTTTCACTGTATATATACCCATGTAACAGATGTCATAATGGTATGCATCTAGGGGACAAGTGTATTAATTGTCCTTAGTGCACAGGACTATTTTTGTGTCACTGCATATTGGTTTCTCTTAAATAGAACAGCTCAGATCCAAAGCTGATGTTATCAGGTACCTTATAAGGTTCTCCCTTCCTGTTTTTTTGTTACCTGCTGTAAATTTTGATAAAATCACAGAAACTAATTTTTGGTAACAATTGATAGACAGATGCTACTTACGCAGATTTTCCATTACAGAGCAGGTAATGACAAAGCCAAAAGGCTGAGTGAGGACTCAGTTTAGAAATACAACCACGAAATATTACGTAGTAAAAAGCTGTGTATTTTATTTTTTAACTAAGGTTGTCTTGCTTCTTCTACCTTTTTACTTGCCCTAAAAAGTTTCATTTGGTAATTTAAATAATGTTATCCATTAAGAAAAAAATCCACTACTAAATAAAAATAATTATTTAAACTCATCAATTTGTTTTAAATTTTTTTGTTATTTCCCACTTGTGACATTGGTAGGCAGGGATACAAACTGGTGTGTTACATAGCTTACAGAATTAATCAGCAGATCCTATAATACCTGCACACAAATATGTAGTATAAAAGAAAAATACCATCTCCTTTCAGGGTGAAAAGGTTTAGTGTTAAAAGAAAGAATATTTTGCTACCTTCACAATACCCACTCTTTACTAACTGTAAATTGTAATGGGTCATCTCTAATATAGCCTTTGAACACTATTTCTTTTTGGGGGGGACAGTCACGAAGTCACTGTGAGAAGGAAATATTTATAAATATCTCTGTCCACATATTCTGTCACACACACACACTCTCACATGCAAGAGACACAAGGGTTATACGTACATATGTACACATCTTTCTCCCAATGACTGCGAGGAAAGTTTTAATTCCCGCTACATAATGGTCCATTTGCCTGGAGTGTTTCAGAATGGTTCAATAATCACTAGCCATGTGTGCAGTTTGTTGAATTATTTAAGCTTATTTCCAGGGGGAAAAAGACAGGGAGGAAGGCAACTGATTCAATGCAAATGAAAAGCTTTTGAAGCTCCCTATGGTGAAGATGTGATTACAGTCAGACAGTTAATAACGTAGACTTAGAAAAATCTGAAGGTTTTAAAACTGTCTGGCCAGTCAGTAAATTAGGTTTTTCCACACTGTTGATCAACCTCCATGCATTGTAATGGTTTCAGATTTGTTTGGAGTGTGAGTGGACCCACAAATGAGGAAAGGACTCCCTGCTTCATGATTAAGAAGAGTAGTTGGTAAATC
Source organism: Pipra filicauda (assembly GCF_003945595.2). Taxonomy (NCBI): domain Eukaryota; kingdom Metazoa; phylum Chordata; class Aves; order Passeriformes; family Pipridae; genus Pipra; species Pipra filicauda. The sequence continues at coordinate 1,643,405 of NW_024104509.1, read as the reverse complement.
TCAAAGGTTTTCTTCTGGATTTGTGCTTCAGCCTTCAGCCTTAAATTGCATACTTTCTACTAAGGTCTTCAGAGATTATACCAGGCTGTCCAGCTTTTGTAGGAAAAAGTTGGTTTATGTCATGCTTTCTCTCCAGAGCTGAGAGGATCCTTTCCCCTCCCATCACTGTCCTCAGTGCTCCTGCTGTCCTGTTCCTTGGCAGAGGCAAGCCCTGATGCCTAATACATTATACATTTGATATCTGTGGACAACTGACAGTGGAGGAAAAAGTATAAAAAACAGTCACCCACACACAATTCTAACTCTAAACATGTATAAACAGCTCTGAAATGTTCACAGTCCCTTAACAAAATAGTCTATGATCTATGTATGCTGAACGGTGGCTGGATCAAAGCTCTTTCAAAGGTATGCTGTTGGTCAGCCACAAAGAATAGCCCCTATTTATGGGCATCCCAGTGAAATTAAGCCACTGTAGACTGAATCTCATCTCCAATGAGCTCCATTATAAATCATCTGTCTTGATCATCTTGTCCAGTGTGCAGCCACACGGAAAGGCATAAACACTTGCCATCTGTCCAAAATGGTAGGAAGAAGTGCAAAATACTGTCCATCCTTATGCATCCTCCCATATAAATCAGCACCATATAGTGCGTGCTGCAGAGGACATGGAGGATATCCTATCATGGAAAAGGGGGGTGCAATTCCTTTGACAAAGGTAGTGCACCCACAGGAGCCTGGCCAATGCATGCTCATCTGCCATGCATGTAGCCCAGGGCTAAAGCGGCCATAGGCATTTTTAAATTATCTGCCAGGCAGTTGGCAGCTAAGAAAACATGAGCAATATCAACTGACGGGTGCACCTGCAGGGAATGTTTCTCACGTCCCGCCCTCTAGAACTGACCTGCAGGGACATCGACCTTTGTAGTACTCCCTCCATGACAAATTGGATGCTGATATGCTTACATTCCTTCTGTTTTCCCCAAAAACCAGCTGAGAGGCCTCTAGTGCCCTGAGAGGGGACTTCAGGTCTGGCACTGTGGTGCTGTCTCCCAGACAAGGAGGTGTGCTGTTTCCCTAAAGCCATGGATGACAAAGAACCTGCAATTTTCTTTCAATCATTTTCTCTTTTTCTTTGCCCAGTTTTGATCAAATTTCCTAGCCATGTTCAGTGCCTTAAAGCCCAGTTAGCCATTGTTACTGTTCATGTTGATTGAGGAGGGATAAATTGTTGTCATTAATGTTCAAAAGTAACATTTTTTCCTCCATGAAAGGAGACAAGCTTCTCCTTTATCCTTTGCTCACCCTTTCTCCAAATGGAGATGTAGCCTAAATGGAGAAATACAGTGTTGAAATCAAGAACCTGGAAGGATACCCTCATTACGCCTTGTTCTTTCCAAATATTTTATTTTCACCTTTTTTTTTTTTGTTTTGTTTTACCTTCTGTGCAAAGTTTAACCCTCTTTTGGTTCCTCTGATTTCCTTACCCTTTTGCTGTTAGGCAAATGATCCTTGCATTTTTCTCATGACACAAGACAAGCATCATACAAAGTCTGAGCTCTTATCAATTTCCTGTGACCATTGGTTCATTTCTCAAGTGAATTTCAACCTAGTTCTCAAATATGCAGGGAATATTTCTTCATGGTCAGGTTTTCTAATACCAACAGCCTGTCTTTTGCTATCTGTTTGAAATGGGCCACCCAGGATGTCATTCATCTATTCATTTAACTTTAATTTAGGGGGAAAGGTTGTATCTATTGATAAAATTAGTATCAGGTTTGAATCTTCTCAGGGAATATTTTCAGATGCAGAAAGATTTGGGAGATCACTCCACAACACCAACCATTTATGCTAAATATTTGTTATCAATTGACAGTATGTGTATGGATCACTCTCTGTGTCACTCTTCAGGGTGCACACAGCAAGATATCAGACCACCCCAACAATTCCTGAGGTTTAAAAACAAACTGACAATAATGGATAGAAACTTTCTACTTCTGAAAATTATAGAATGAAGGAGAAATATGGATCTTGAAGTGAACAAATGATGGTTAGAAAACATTATATAACAAAGCATTCATGTGATTAGTTCATACAGCTGTTTCTGTAAATTCGATTTGAAAAAGTAAAATGTGTTTGTGTTAAAAAATGCATAATAAAATGCATGACTGGAAGATCTGATGCATTGTAACTCCAGGAAGAGACCCATAATATTTAATTTCCATTGAGTTTTAGAGGTTTTTTACATGCCAGATACCCTGTCAGCTTAAAGTGGGCTAATAAAATTAGTTTTTTAATTCTTTAATTTAAATAAAATGCAACTTCTATTTAAAATAATTGAGTCCAAAATAAAAATCATTGAGTCCATAAACCTGTGATGAATATTGCATGCATTATGTAGTACTATATCTGAAAAATTGTGCAAACAATAATTATCTGTGGTATGGCATTGTTATTTTCATAGATTGTACTCAGTGTGGGAATCTGACCACTTGTATTGAGACAGTTAATAAATTCCAACATGTAAATTTTCCTGTGCAGCAGCTCATGAAAAAAAAGGACCGCTTTTACAGGAAGAGTGAAATTTTATTTTCATTGCTTGTGTTCTTTTGTGTTCCATAAAAGATTTATTCCTTTATTTCTGATGTCTTATGGTAAGTCTTGTAAAATCTTACATGTAGGATAAATCTTAGGGTTATGCTATTTCAGTATCATTTTAATACTTGTGTGTTAATCCTAGCTTTAGTGAAATACTTCCAGTTGTCCTTGCACTAGTTAAAGGCAAAATAAAACATATCACTAAAAAGATCTAAACCCAACAATGCACAGGAATGTGTATCTTTTACTGAAAAGAGTTTGGCTAATAGGGATCCAAACTTAGACTACACTACATTTACTGAGGGTAGTATCGAGTTAGGACTGGGGGGATGTTGCATTTTTCTTGAAGTTTTTAGGGTGTTTTTCTTTGGGGTTTTTAAAGTTTTTTTTTCATTTATGAAATCTTAATTGTAGTTCCCATTTAATTATGAGTGTTAAATCTTAATCGTATTTGCAATGTTTAAGTCTGAAAATCAGTTTTGACACTGCTGTCTTTAACTACCCAGATATGTGTGAAGCTTGCGATGAAGATAAAGCAAATGATCACAAGCCTATTTTTTCCAGAGCAACCATAACAAATAAGAGATTTTTTTCTCTAGATAAGAGAAAAAACCTGTTTCACAAAGAACTGGGCCAGATGTTTTGTGCTGAATCAACACAATGTGAGGGGATTCAGTGAGAGAAGCAATCAAGTCTTCCTGATAAATAAAGCAAGCAACCTCCAGATCTCAAAGTTGCTATCTAATGTGGAATTGTCATTTCAAGGTGTGCGTTAAGAAAACAATCTTTTAATCACGATAAAAATGTGATTTCTAGATTTCAAGAATCGATAGTATAGATAAGCTGACTTCTGTGCTTAAAAATAGAAAGGAATGAGCATATTATATCTTTTAGAAGCTATTTTCCTAACTTGCATAGTTGTCTGTGCTGCATTAAAAGCCCTGATTGTTGCCTTGTAGAGAAAGGAAGAGACAAGTCTGGAAACCAACAAGGGATTACAAGGGATTTTTATATTAGCCCGTAATTAAATAATAGTTCTCGTTGCCTTCTTCCACTGGGAATTACATCCTTTTCACCTCTCCTCTGCTAAAGCACAGACATCCATTACGATGAGTAGCTACAACACTTGTCAGATGCAATCAGCTCCAAACGACTGAAGAGCAACTGACGTGTGCTCTCTTAAAGCATGGTTTCTTCTCCCCCAAAAGCCCACTGTCCTTTCACGTGCATGTAACAGTCAGAAGAGATCACATCACACAATGAAGAAAAACAGAAGCATATGGTACTAAGGGGCCTCTGCAGGAGAGGGCTAAAATGCCAAGGCTCACACATAAACAATATACACGCTAAAATATGTGTTCGTATAGAATGCCAGATAGAAACAGATGACAAAAACAGCACAGAAAGGCAAAATTTTGCCATCAGTACAGTTAACTCAGATTATTTTTTCTTCTTTTTTTAGTGTTGTCTAAATTTCTGCACAGAAAATAGCAATTGCAAGCACTTTATGCATAAGCAGCTACAAAGTTCAATTTTCCAATAAAAGACATGTATTCTTCCCACCACATTTTGCTCATGCTCTATAGTAAGTTTCAACATGTCAACTGACTTGAAAACTCTCAAATGACTACACTGGCAGATTTATCTTCCTCGTCTCATTGGTATTAAATAGTGTGTGTAAAAGCAGAGGCATAGATTCACCGTATATTCTTAACCAGCATGTAATTCTCCCTCTCTCTCTGTCTCTCTGTCTCTCTCTCTCTCTCTCTCTCTCTCACTGGAGACATATCACCTACTAGTCCTTCTAACCCAGATAACAGCATTTTCTAAATTAAGCAGCCTATTAGGTGCTTTGCAAGAAAAATTAGTGTACTGAGGATTTTTCCCTCGGCATTCTCTCTAAATTTTGTATCTGTAAGGTACATTTCTTGCAATAACTATGCATTAAAGAACAACACATACCAAAAGATGCTTCTTTCATCATGTTGCAATAAATTGAGGCAGCAGCTGTTTCAGGAAGGCTGTGAAGTGCATAAACTGATAGTTACAGAGCTTGTTCTGTAAGTCATAAATTGACTAGAAGCTTTAAATGTTATTTGTTAAAGAAGAAAATGTTTATTTCAATGTGTAATTCCTTCACAAAGCATGTTTAATGGAAATAGGGAATTTATGAAAACAAGATTCACCAACAGAAATGCTCCTTGATCCATAAAATGTGTCTGAAAGCATTTTGAATGCCAATGTTAGATGATGCCATTGTTTAATTCCTGTAGGAAGCCACAGAAATGACTAAATGGATTATACAGGAGAAGTTTAATTTCAGCAGAATCTGTGGTTTTCTTCATCCAAATTTATGAATCTTCATATCTTAAATTAATACTCCTTTGAAAGCAAACAAAAATCCCTTCAAAACAAACACCAGAAAGGACTTTGCTTCACTTTCTACACCTCAAAGTTTTATGAGAAAATTCTCTCTTATAATCAAAATATGCATTCAGAATTTTGTAGCAATGATCCCTTCTCTAATTCAGGATATTAAAAAATGACTGCATTTTTAACAACCATCTGTGTTGATTTGCACAGATTAAATTTCTTCCATTTAAAAAATAGTGTAGAATATTGCTAAAATAGATTGAGAGATCAATTGATTTTAATTTTACTAAGATTTCCTGCCTTGAAAAGATATGATGGATAAAATTAGATTATTTTCTAACCTGGACTTTTATCAAAATATTCCAAGAGAACCAGGCTGCTAAAATGCAGCTGTCCCAATGTCAGAAGTTATGCTGTGAAAATATTATTAAAAAAAAAATTAATGAAATGAATTCAGAATGTTCTGCATGCATTTATCAGTTTGCTAAATTCATTTTGCTATAATATAAATTAGAAGAGAAGGAATTTTTTAAGGAAAAAGTAAACCTGTAGCCATATAATGAAAAAACATGAGATTTTGATGATTTCTTAATTCAAGTGGTCATTTAGCTCTGAAAGTCTGTCATTTATGTAAGAGATGGATTTCAAATAAGGAAAGTATTTTTTCCTTCATCTGACAGGTGGTGATATACTCAGGTTAGACTGTTCTTGATACAGAGGTTTATTTCCTATTTTCTGTAAGTACAGCATTGTGATAGAAATTGTAATTATATTCCATAGTTTTCCTGTGGGGTTTTTGTTTGTTTTATTTTGGGTTTTATTTTGTTTTATTTTTATTTGAATGTAATTACTAAGTAAGCTTGGAAATGTCATCCATACTATGGTGGTGATAACGTTAAATATAGAAAGACAGTAGAACATCCTTTCTGAGAAGTATTTCCAATCAAATACCACAAAGTATAACTGAGAGAGAAACCTGAATAAAAATAATTCAGTAGTTTCTAACAGGAAACTGTAATATTAATCTCGTGGAAATAGCTGCAAAGGACCACAGAGTTAGTTCCATTTTTTTCCTTAATATTGTAGATAAAACTTGACTTCTTACACTGAAGTGCTTTCATTGTTTATTAACATTTGAAAAAAACCAAGAAACATTCTATTTTACTGACAAAGTTTCTGCTAATCCTATGACTACAACAGAAATATCAATGGAAGGTGAAAAAACAGCTTATATTTTACATTCGATAAGGAAAAAATAATTCTAATCTAAAATCCTTGAAGAAACTCCAAAATTTCTGTGAATTAACCCATATTTCATTTAAACTGGCCATGCTTTTTACCCGATGGGTAGGTTAGTCAGCAGTATAAAAAGTACTTCTTGCTAGTGGCACAACCTGATATTATTACTGCCTCTATCTTCTGCTCCAAATTATCCTGTGTGTTCTTTTCTGAGGTTCGGACCACTCCCACAGGAAATAAACTACTTTTTTAGTGGTTATGTAAATCTGTGCAGCAAAATTAGAAGTTGCATATGTAAAATGAAAACTGACACTTTGTATGAAAAAAGTATTTTTATCACACTGTTGATGTCAAGCACTTATGATATAAACCACAGTTGATTCACACTAGAACTTCTCTGTGGTGAAACTTTCCATTTTTAAAATGACTCTTTTTAAGGATTACTATGACGGAGTTTTTTCAGTACAAGAGGCATCTGTACTTCTTAGGAATGGAGGATCTCATTAATATAAAAATAATAAACCCCAATAAACAATCTTTTCTGGCAACATCAAGCTTATGGCACCACCACTGGATTTTTTTTTTATCTTGAACTCATCCTGTTCTTGCAACCTGAGGAACTGGAATGGATTGTAATTATTTTTTCAAATCTTATTAGTTGGATCTGTGACAAGTGACAAAGATTCTAGGATCAAGCTAAATACAAGTAATGGAAATTTTTTATATACATGATTATATTATAGCTATTCTATCATGAAACCATAAGCTCACAGTTGTAACTGTTATCACCTTTATATTTTTTTCCAATTATTTTACATTATGGAGAATGAAATTGAGACTGTCTTCTCTTTATTCACAAAATCCTATTTAACAAAATAAAATGTGCATAGCAAAAACATTGAAAATATTACAGTTACAAATAAGGATTGAAGCTTCTTTAACATTCATAATCCCCCAAAACAAAACTATATTTGTTGGATGGTCAGAGGTTAAGGAAATACAATAAATTTATGCCAAGTATTATTTGCATTTATGTTTCCTAAACGTTCAACAGAGAGGAACACATAAAGGTGTTACTGTCAGGTAACAGATATGGTGCTGCAAGGACTCAGTAATACTAAAGGGAAACTAAAATAAAGCCATGATTTGAGTTTAGGCTTTGACAAAACAACAACATATGGGGTCCTCCAAAATCAAAGAATCTCATGAGCATCTTAATTTCTAGTATGTAAATGACTTTTTTACCTTTCCAGCATGTGTAAGTATTCTAAGTTTGCTGTTTCCAAAATATATACACATTTTCAAATGAAATGTATGTGCTCAGTAGAGTTTGTCTTATTCTAGATCCAACACTAGCTCATAAATCTGTCAGAATCCAGAAACTGATTTGGAAATCAGCAGCTCTATGACATTTCAAGGTGTGTGTCTCACTGAGTCAGACTGATTAAATAAAGGACTCTGACCTTACTGCAAATCACAAGATACTAAGAAATAAAATAAGTATTGCAAAGAATATCATAGATCTTGAGGGTTTTGAAGTCAGTGCAGTGTGACTAGCTGTACTTTCTTGTGACTACTAAATTGATGTACACATTTCCCGAAAATGAAGGATGGTTTTATAACTTTCAGACTACAGAATTAGAAAAGAAACAACTTAAGCTTTAAAATAATAGAACATAAATACATATTGGCTTATTCTACTATAGTAGTCTAATATTCAGTCTGAAATAAGTTGACAAAATATTGATGTTTTGAGGTGCAAAAATCAATTTTTTATCTTACTTCTGTGAGATATGAGTTAGCAGCTGCTAAAATGGATGCAGACTTAGAGTAAAAATAATTTCAGTGAGAATTCTTTGTCTCACTACTTTTCTGGTAACAAACTAATAAATTATCATATAACATTATATTCTATTGTATAAATCATATGTGATATATATCTGAAAATTGCCTAGTATGAAGACAATTACATTTAAATAACAAACAGTCTAAACTCACATAATCTATTTATATAGCTATAGGGTCTTCTCTGTATAAGAAAGAACTTGAAAAGAGAATAAAAAATAGCTTTCTCAGTAGATATTCAATCCAATTGTTTGTACAGGGTCTTTTATACTTAAATGAGTGTGCCCTTTCTTGTCCATTTGATAGTGGATTAAGCTGACCATGCAAAGACTTTTCGTTTAGTACTGTAGCTGGAGTTCAGACAGAACAATTAGAGTCATAGCCTACCATACTTCACAAGAGTTTCTTCCTAAAGATAGACTTCATTGTTAAGACACAGAGCTAGAGGTGTGCACCTCCTTAGCAGTTTGTTTAGCCTAGGTCAACCTGGTTGTTCTCTGATGGCAACTACACTATGCCATCAGTGATACCTGTCTGAACAGAGTTGACTGCTTTCACCCCAGACCCACAAAGTACTTTAGATGTGTGCTGTTTCACTTCACATTTGGATCCACGGTCCAAGTCTGGAAAAGATTTCGGATCTCGGAGGGCCAAGTTCTGAGACACGCTTTTCATCAACACACATCACGTCCACTGCATGCAAAGACAGTGATATTTCATATCTAAAGACTTGTAGATGCACTTTAAAAACAGAGAAAAAAATTGCAATTGGGTTAAAAAATGATTGGAACTATGATGATTTTTTTAAAGAATGTACTAAACAAAGAATGATTTATTCTAATTAATTATATACGGATACTGTAGTTTCACACTCTCGCTTGACAGGTAAATGGTTGAATTCAGAAGACTTATTATAGGTTTTACATCCAACCTGTGAGGATTTGGACTGATTCCATGGAACAGGTTCAGGTCAGCTAAGTCCTTTCCTTCAAAGCATCATGGGTGTCTCTGAGCATCTTTGCAAGCTTGTTCTGGCAGTAAGCCAGGCTTCTAAAGCCTTTCACTGTGCAGTCACTGACTCACTAATGGGCAACTGCAGGCTTTCTGATTTTCCTTTCATTTCATGTGTTCATTTGACATAAATTTAATTAAACCAAATCTGGTGCTAAAGGAAGAAGAGATAAAAGTGATATGTCACAAATTAAAGAACCGAGAGTGATACAGGAAACATGACTTTTTTTCCGTTTCTGTAAAATATTGTCAATTTTAGTAAGCTCACTCCTTAGAGTCTGCAAAAAATGTACGGATATGCATTATTAAGAATAATGTGCATCCAGGGTTAGATGAAGGTCTCAGCCCTATATTCTCTGTAGTAAAACCTTTCAGAGAATTCTTATACTTTCTTTCATACCCACACTTCAGGTAGTCACCTCTTCACAGGATATGAGACAAGTTTGCCCTTCTGCCAGCTACATATCCATAGTTGTTAGATAGCTCAAAAGCATACAACAGCAGAAACATGAAAAGATCATATATTAAATATAAAAAATCATCATTTTTCAAAGGTATCTTTTGGGTTTTACTTAAGGCTAAGGAGCTGATAGTGAAAATGAAAAAGATCATGCTGTTAAAAAGGTTTCATTTAATTGCTTTGAATGTTGCTTTAGGAAACACCGAACTTTATTCTCGTTCTTTCTAAAAGTCTTTTTTTTAAAATTAAAAGAAAATTCAGACTGGAAATATACTAATGTGAACAGAAAAGGTATTTGCCAGCTGCCCAGAGATGTTCTGAACCAATCATATTCAATGAGGTTCCAATACTGTAATTTCATCAGAACTATATATAAGTTCCTGGCACTGAAAACATTAGCGCTGTAGGAAAAAACATGAACAGTGGAAGGAGGATCTAACGATCAGTGAGCAATTTTTGCAAAGTCTCATATTTGCCTGTGTGACCTATAGGTTATGAGTAGATGATTCATGTATGGGAAAAATTCTTGTGGTCAAGCCAGTGCAAATGGGTGTTTAGTTATCATAGCACCAGCTCTCTGTCCTCCTTTCCTTTATAGATGTCCATGTGAATCTTTTTTTTTTTTTTTCAGGGTGGGTGGGTTGGTTGGTGTTCAATGATAATTCCTGCAGCTTCTGGTGCCTATTCACACTGGATTGTTAACATAAAGGAGACCACATCACAACCGACTGAATGAAAGGTCTCCGTGGATGGCCTGTACTCGGGGTGAAGGTGTTTTTGTGGTGTTTTCCACAGCTGTCATCCCCAGCTGCACTCTGACTTCTGCTTACGGCGAGATGAGGGTATGCATCACCCCTTGGCAGTCCTTGACGCTTGTGGGGGAAAAGCCTCTGTGCAGTCCATGGCCTGGGCAATCAGAGCTAATTAGAAAGAAACCTCTGCAGAGTATAGACAAAGGGTCCTTTAACATCCTGCAGTCCCCCCATCTCTCTTCCAAAGCTTTTTCCACATGAAACTTTTTCAGAATGAAAATGAAAGTATCTTTGAAGAAAACAATCAGAAATGCTTACTTCATAGAAAATAGTCCAATCCAAGAAATAATAAAAATGATGAAAATAAAGTACATAGAACTGAATGTTATCTCACTAATACAAAGTCTTTATCTGTTGAAGGATTTCCTTTTCCTCTTGCTAATGAGCCAGAATAAGATTGCAGTTATCATAATCAAAGATTTTACTCTGAAGCACGAGCTTGCTTTATTTTTAAAATCCCATTTATCAACTAGCTTGTCTAATAGTTTGAGTAGTTCAAGCTTAAGACAGTTATTTTAAGAAGCAAAAATTTGATTCCATTGAATTTTTGTGGAAACCAAACTGTATACATGAAAATTAGGGCATGCTTATTCTTTACCTATTCAAAGAAAAAAAAAAAAAAAGCTGTTTCATTTAAACAGACAACTTCCCATCAACCTAGTTCTCAATGAAGATAAATTTAGCATTTAACATAAGCGAAGACATTTAAGGTACACTTTCCTAAAGCAACTACTGTTGTTTATGTGCCCAGTTCATTTTTGCTTGCTATGCTTAATTTCCTTGAGACCTGAGAAAATCCTAATCTGTTTTTCACAGTAAAACACTACAGAGTGATTGAAAATGGAGACTATGAAAGAAAAATTGATTACAATGCAGTGCTATCTTTGCTACAGGCTGTAAATGCTACAATCATATAGTGTGGTAGAGCTGATGATCTACTTAAGGAAAGTGCTATTTTTTATGAGTATTCTAACAACTAACACTGTAGCAAGGTAGGCCCTGATAAAAAGCATACTGGGCAGGCAAACAGCTACACATGTTCCTCTTAGTTCAGAACTCATATGATGAGTGTACATGAGTAAATCTCATAGTATATAGAAGTTATACTCTTAGTTTTATCTGTTCTTATTGTAAAATCTTGGAGATTTGTCCAAGTGAAGCACTTTTCACTATAAGGCCTTCAGCTATAATTATTTTTTAATATTAAACCAATAATGAAACACAGGAAAAAAAAACATATGACGATCTACATATTGGTTTATATTCTTTCACAATGTGTTTTTAGACAGGCTTAGCAGAGTTAGGCGGAGGTATTCCGGCATTTACAAACCTTATGTTAATCCAGAAATGCTACACCTCCTTATAAACACTGGAAAGTGGAGGGCACCATTATGAGACTGCTTTGCTTGCTGTATTTTCTCCATAGAGAACATCAACGCCAACCGGGAAGGCCTTTGCTGGAGCTGCCTCAATGTTTTTGTCTAGACCTCCTCTATCTCAGAATGCTCCCTCACAGTAGTAAGTTCCTTAGAAGCTAAAATTCTGGTAGACCTTAGAATGAAATATACAAGGTAAGAAATAAGGATATCAATTTAGTTTCCTGGAATCTGTCATGGAGAGCTAGTGTATAAACCTTATCACCTTCAAATAGAAAAGCAAAAATAAAATCTGTGATTGCTAAGGATGAGAGAGCAAGGGAAGACTGGTTTGTAGAAGAAAAAAAAGAGAAAGACACAAAGCAGAAGGAATAGTAGCAGACAGATGAGCTGAGATTAGGCTAATATAACTAAGACACACTAGAATTCTGAAAATATTACCAAAAATACAGAAAGCTAAATAAATTACTAATTTATCTGTACTCTATCACTCAAAGTATGGTGTTGAGTTTAGACACAATAATTGGATCTGAATTTATTATTCACATATTTTGCCTCATCTCTCAAAACTGAAAGTTACCCTTTTATTCAGTAGGCATCCTCTAGGGCTGCTTCTGCTTTTCTGAACATTTAAGGTCTCAGGATACTTTCTGTGAGGTAGAAATGCATACACTACTTTTTTTTTCTTTACCATAAGTGTCTTCTAAATACAAAATATATACAATTTTGTACATATCTATTTCATATTTAGGTATTCTATCTTTCCTTCCTGATGCGTTAGTGGTTCATACAGTTAAAAAGGCCTTTAAGAGATACAGTAAAACACTATAATTGCTCTGTCCACTTCTGAAAAAAGCTATGCTAGTGTATGCCAAGTGTTTGGGGATTATTTTTTTTTTATGAAAGACACTGTTTACTGCATAACAAGTGCAAAATATTATTATTTCCAGACAAAAAGCCTTTTTTTCCCCTCTAATATTTCCATTATCACTACTTTCAAATGTGAACACGTTTCATATTTTCCTATTTTCTCCTCCAGTTGAACAGCCCAGTCATTTTGTCTCTCTTCTGCATTTCTAATTTGAAGTGGAAGTCAATAATAGAGATAAGAGTAAGGAAGGGGAGTCTTCTGTGAACACAGCATATCCTGTTCCTTCAAGCAAAACACAGAAACTATTTAGATCAAACTCGCTGTCCCTGATCTTCAATATGTTCATGACATTCTCACCTCCCCTTCAGCAGTGACAGTGCAGCAGGTCTTCACCCATTGTGCTTAAACACAGTCTTTTAGTAAAACTCTTGCTCCTGTCCCTTGACAGAAGGCATGGTCTATTTTAAGGTTAGGTGGAGGTAGGCACTAGAGAACTGTTACAGAACTGTGACATCAGGAGTGGGAAGCTAATGACTTATGGTAAAAACCAGACAAGTGGTGCAGAGGAGCTTCAGAAAGTCTTGAGAGTTCATCCAAAAGCACACATCCTACCATTTGTCTTAAAGCCTAATTTAAAGTCAAAATAACTTTTGTACCTAAGGGTTAACAAAGCTTCATACAACATCCTCTCAGGAGGATATACTTTCTCTAAAAGTTGAATATGGCTTAAAAATGTGTCCCTCAGAATTTTTACAGAACCTAGGATCTTGTACAAAACAAGAAAAGTAATTGGTTTCAAAGGATTTGGAGTCATGGTTTTGTTACCTCTGGTCTAAAGTAGATGACTTGCTTCCCACAGGCATGCTACTTTACCAGGTGGAAATACATGGTGAAAGGAATTTCAGGGAAAAGGAGTGAAAAATTTTGTAAGATTGTATGTGATTCAAATATCAAATTCTCCAGCTGAAAACATATAACATGATACTTTCAAGAAGTCAGACAGACAAGAGAGAAACCAATAGTTACATAAATGTGAAAGGAAAGAAAACTCATAATTTAAAATACCCCTAATTCAGAATAAATAGACCACACATGAAGCAGTACTCTGAAGTTTCACAAGTTACACTATTATCACTTCTTCTCTCATATTGTATGGTTTAATCACTTATCTTTAATTGGACTATAAAGATATTATGTCAAAGACTATGTTTTCCTGTATATGTTTGTATAGAACCTAGCACAGTATAGTCCTCGACAGAATAGTCTGCACAGTAGTTTCAGAATATTATATAGCCACCTGCTAAACTGATCAAGATAATGAAAATACATCAATAATTTATTTTGAGAAAAAGGTTCTAATTAATCAGATAAATTACCAAAAATTAATAATTTAAGAAATTTAACTATAGGGAGCAATCTTTCACTTACAGGGGAATGAACCAGATGACCCAAGATCTTTTCAATTTCTGATTCTCATCTCCTAGGAAATAAAAATTTTAGAAAGTCAGTAACAATTGAGAATTTTTATGTAACCTCATCTAAACCCACAGTTTTCCTCAAGGCAGAATGAAACATATGAGAAAGGGCACCATAGAGATTCCCAAGAGACTCAGAAAGTGGAAGCTGTGTGTCAGTACCTCTAGGGGCAAAATTTTTCCTTGATACATTGGAAAGAAGCAGAAAAAATCAGATTCTGTTCGTTCCCTCTCACCTCACACTGTGGATACATCCATGTGTAAGATGCTCTTTCCTCCAAAGTGCCACATATAACAGTTAAACTTGAAATTGTTACATATCTGCATACATGGTAAACCTGTCCCATACACATGCAAAATGCTTGCATTTTGGAGACCACAATGTCACCACCCACTTCCTCTGATTTGACAAATAAAAAGTGAAACATTATAATTCTGCATATTTGATTACTTCACTTAATAACGTATTTCCAAAGGCAGCTTTTAAATACGTTTGTTCAATGAAATGAGAAAAAGTACGATCACTCAGAGATATTCTCTGAGCAGAAGGATAAATTTTCTTGAGTGTAGTATTGACTACGAATTACTCATTTAGCACTAGTTAGTCTCAAAATACTGAGCTTCTCTCTATCTGGACTGGGGGCTCAACTGATCTGACAGATAAAGCAGTTGAACTGTCCTGATGAGCTCCAAAGAGAGCCAAACATCTGTCCTCACTTTGCTGTTGCATGCTCCCAACAGACATTTATGCATTAAGTCTATTTATTAGAAAACACTTTATCTAAGCCAAGATACAGTCAGTCGTCATAATAGGATATATCACTAATATGGGAAAATGAATGACTGCTACTTTGATAAGATATTCATATCAGAACACAAGCACTACCATTTGGCTTATCTTCAATCCTGCCAGACATTTTTCACCTTTTATAAACAGGGTGCCTCATAAGAATGATATATTCACAGGTATGTAGAATATCTCCTTCATTTCATATTACAAAAATGTTCCCTCCATTTAAGGTTACAAAAATGAGATAGTTCTGTCCCCTGCTCTAGTCCCAGACTCACTTTCATTCTGAGAGATATATGAGCTGTTTCTCTGCAAACATGGAGCACTGACTCCTCCTTGCAATTGTGCATTCAGTGAGTACATTGTATAAAACAAAGAACTTTTAAACATTCTACTATAGGGAGGTACAAAAAAAGATTGCAGCAGTGTCCCCACCCCCAGTTCCATTATGTATATGTTTTTATTTAAGGTGTTGAGGAAAAGAGCGGTGCCTCTATGGAAGAGGATATCCTTTTGTATATTTTTCTTTTTTTTTCAGCAAAGGCATGACAATATTCACTGGGTGTTTGGTGATGTTAGAGTTACTCAGCCTTGAAATAAAGTTCTGTTTCCAAGTCACAGAGGTACTTTGATGTTAGAAGTATGTTAAAATGGCAAACCACCATTACAGCATAGTTACAAGTTCACTGACTGTAGATGAGAGAGTAGATTGACAGCAAGTCTTTTCCAGGACTGGGACCTCCAGAAAGTTTAACATGAAAAGGACTTTCTCTGAAAATCCTGTAGTTCTATTGGCAATATTTCTGAGGACGAGGTTTAGATCAGGCTCTGATGTGGGGACATTAGTTCAAATTTGATTTCTTCTATTCTACCCTTACTGCAGAGAGTTTATTTTCCAGAGGACTGAAATACTTGAATCTAGCTAAAGCACTTGGGCTTTATGTGGGCTAGAAATGGCCTATGCGAAGCAGGAATTGTTGATGATTGTCTCATCCATGGAATCTTATCATATATTGATATATTATATTAAGCATATTGATTTCATTTGTCATTTATTTTACTATTATCTTTTCTGTGTTAAACCCTGATATAAATGTTGGGAAATATATGTAAGTAAGTGTCAAGTAAAAAATATTGGTATAACAGCAATCAGCAAACCAAGACCTGAAGGAAATTTCCACTTAGAAGTCGCTATTATGACAATTAGTTTTGTAAAAAAGGTATAGTGAAATGAAATGCAAAGAATTCAAAAGAAATACCTCTAAGGAAAATCACAATTCTGCAGCATTATAATCAGATATTAAGATGTGGGAAGTCAGTAGTTTAGATAAGAAATCAATCCTATTTAAAATGTTTTGCAAGCAAAGAAAAGAACATTTTGTTTTTAATATTGTCCTACCAGCTAGGTCTGAATTCAGAACAAATAAGTGAACTGTCTAGACTAACAACTCAGAAATATATTTTGTTATCAAAATATATAGAAAGAAAAAGAAATTGCAAGACAATAAAATAAAAGAAAAAAGAAAGAAGTGATTCTTTTTCTGTATTTTATGTTGACTACTCTAGAAAAAAAAGGTACCTAGTTTCATAGTTACTATTCAGAAAACTCTAAGTTATCTGTTGCAAAAATTAATAATTTTGAGAAAGTTGTACAACAGAGTATTTTGAGATTACCATAAATAACACTCAGAATAATTTTTAGAATTATTTAGATTAGAGACATCAATTTGCTGACCTTTTACAGTTGTTACAGTTTTAAGTTCTGTGAGCAAATAAGTGTAAGACAAACAATCTTGTGACCAAGGATGCAAAAGTGTGGGCACTTCAAAATTTCATTTGGTTAGCAACTCCTCCATTTTACTCAGTGTAGAAAAGCTTGGAAAAATGTATATACTAAGATATTAAGATAAAAGACCAGAATATCTTGCACATAAAAATTGAAGGCAAGGCATTAAAACACATAGAAAAAAAAATTCTCTTTATATTCTGAAATGTAGTTTAAATTTCATATTCATTTTATAGGTCTGTCCAATCACTGTGCAAAAGAGTTTCATAGAACTGCTGGTGGCATAGTCTCTGGATCTAACTGCAGAGGAAAAAAATTTAGAGAAAAAAAGGACCAGGAATACAGTATTTCTTCACAAATTGTAGCTGAACATCAGGCATTACACCTTCAGGGCAATCTATGCATCTTTTTAGCAAAAACTCTCTCAGATGAGCATGTCTGGAAACACTAAAAGCACTTGGGCTAAGAATGTCAGCATTAAAAATACAGAAGTGGCTGGAAATACTGTTGTGTGTCAACCTTTATTTGTCCTTTAAACCAAGAAAAAAGAACAAATGTATGCCTGTAGGCCAAATGCAGAAGCTTGGGATTTTTTTTTCTCCTCTCCCTCCAACTTATATGAGTTTTTTACAATGAATTGTAATAGAAGGTTTAGATGACAAAAATTAAAGTGGTGTAGCCAAGAAAAATACCCATGGGGCTTTCTGCTTCCCTTGTGCCTGGCCTGAACTATCAGATCAGCCTTCTGGACTCAAATGCAACACTGTCAATAGGAATACATCATCTTTTTTGTGGTGTAGAAGAGCTGTCGGTTGCAATTCCCATTATTCCAAGGCCAGGATTTTCCATTAGTGTAGCCACCTGCTGGGTTTCTCTACTCAGGTTTAATGGAGTCTGAATTTGAATTTATCACCATCTGTGGGAAGACAGGAAATGAGAGGAGCATCACTAATTCCTTTCTTCATTTACTAAGCATAAGCATAATCTTTATAAGGAGATAGGCAGAAGCAGCAGTGATCAGGGAAATGGAAAGAATATTTTAACTCATATTGACATCAGAGTTCCAGACCAAGCAAAATGCTGTTTGTTCATCAGCCAATTCCAGCAACAAAAAGAATGTTTTAATTTCCTATGTAATGTTGTACCAAAACATGCAGATATGGGATACTATTTCATTTTTGCTTCCAAGGAAGTCTCTGAAGACTTAATAATTTAGACTATTTAAAAAAAAAGTAAAGGCTAGGAATGTGAATACATTCTCAGTAAGAGTTAAGGACACTAAATGATAACGTTTGTTTTTTAAAATAAAGATCTAAAATAATCAGTTTACACATTTTGTCTTGTTTTCCTGTCACAAAAGAGAAATCTGAAACAAAAGCACTAGGAAGAGAAAATGGATACGTTTGATTGAAAGAACTATTTAAAGGCAACGTGAAAAACTCAAAAAATACAACAACAAGCAGAACTTCTGTATTAATATGAAAAAGGATATGTTTTTATTACAGAATACCTAAACCAGATAATATTGATGTAATTTCCTGTAATTACATATAACAATGAAGAATCTTGATAATGCTTCCATATGGCACTGCAGCTCAATTTGGAGTCACTAGTGGTCTAGAAACCATGATTCCAATCCACCTAAGTATATGATTTGCTGTTGCTACTCACAGTGGTTGAGAACTGCGTGCTTCTTTGGTCTGAACATATTAATTGGTGCTTTTGAATGGGCAGAAGTGAAGGACGAAGTTTAAAAATGTATATTTTAAAAATTCTTATGTGATATCCATTTGCACTTATTAAAGGGGTACTGACATCTAATCTTCATTCAAAAACGAGTTCCATGAGTTTCAAGCCTTTCTCATGAATTTTGTTTCATGTTTGTAATGTTTGGATTTATGATTTTGAACTTGTGAGGCTGCTCCCTTGCCTTGTGGGTCAACAAACATTTTGAGATACTTAGATAATTTAAATGAACATTATTTATTACAGTGAAGAAACAATTCCAAGGGGAAAACAATGCACACACACACAAAAAAAAACCCGCAAACCCAAGCCCAAAACAAAAAACTAATCATGAAACTTTTTTTCCCTGTCTTTTCTTTTTACTTTTGAACTCCCTACATTCCTCTTCTATCAAAGGAGTTTTGTGCATTATGCTGTGACAGAGCAAAAAACCTTCAAATGTTTCTGGTGAAAATCATATGACATTGGGTCCATAATGAGTCAGAGGAAAAAACAATCTCTCTGATTGCTTGATGGCTTAATGAACAATCAGATAGTTGACTTGACCTTGTTTCATTACTGTATTGACAGTTACTAATTTGTGATTTTTTGGAGACCACTTGGTCTTGTCATACTACCAAATGATGTAACATGGCTGATAATACTACTACAATTTGTTTTGCAGACTAAGAAATAACTCTTGATAATTCTTATATAGTTTGATTTAATTCTATTTGTCTCCCATTTTTTTCTTAGAGCTACTGTGGAATTTGTCAAGGCTTAAAAATCACTAGTGAAACAATAGGATGTGCATGTTGCTGAAAATACAGCTTTTTGTTAAATTTTATGGATTGCTTTTGACCATAAGCATCTTGCGATTTGGTGACTATTTGTCATTTATTTATCAGGGCTACAGTATTGTGCGACAATAAAGAACCCTAGAGGTGGTGTCATAGTTTGAGAGCTCCAAAATCCAATTCCATAGTCCAAGCCCCCTCCCACATCTCAACCTAGTGTGAAATGGATTTCCAGACACCACACGAGACTCAAAATGGGGAAAAGGGAATATATTACAATGACTGTACAAAATAAATACTACAATACATTATATACAATCTCACCTATTTCTACCATGACAGAATAGTATTTACAATGGATCAAATCTCTTCTCCCCTCCAAATAAAGGTCCAGGAGGGAAGAAGGAAAGATCCCTTTCCACTTTCAGAGCAGCAATGTCTCTAAGGCAGCAGGCTCTCTTCCTTTTATGCAGCAGCTGTAGTTGGATCTCTGCCAGTACACACGAGGGGTATCCAAGCCCCTCGGCCCGTCGTCTTCAAGCGAGGATCTTCTCTTCCATGGGCTGCGTTTCCCAGGACAAGGGCGCTATCACCACGTCATATCACGAAGCTCAGGGGTCTTCGTGACTGTCCTTATCTTCAGGGGATTCAATTTCTCTATAGAGCTCTGTGCTCTGTCTCAAGCAGCGGGGAGGCCAAGGTCACCCTCTCCGCATTCTTTCTCGGAGCTTTTTAGCTCCTTTCTGCAGTGCTGTAGCACTTTAAGACTCTTTCAAGTAAGAGTCCATCATCCTCCTCTCTGGGAGGGGTCTCCAAGGAGGTTGGGGGTTTCTGGTTCAGTTTCTTACCCCAACTCTGTCTTTGTCTGAGCTAGTTTTGCTCTCTCTCTGCTACTGGCTCTCTCTCTCTGCTCTCTTCAGACAACTCTGTGTCTTCTTTGGCTGCATGCTGTTGCTGCTTCTTCAGTTATCTCTTGGCTCTTAGCCACAATCTCTGGACGCTGCTGCTGCTCTGTCTCTGCTCACTCACAGTGGAGAAAACTTCTTTAGCTTTCAGCCACAGGTACTTAGCCCAGCCTGTCACTGTTCCAAGTCCCTGCAGCCCCCCTAGATGGGGGCTGGGGGGCCAGAGCCCCCCAGAGGGGATTCTGCCCCTTCTGCTCGTGGCTTTACAACATGGCCACTTCTCCAACAACAACTACAACTACCTTCTTTTTTGTTCTGCTTGTGGTATGTTTATATTTTGCAGAAGCGCTCACTGGGTAAAACCTCAAAACGTCAAGGATCACCACCCCCTGGGGTTTTACCATTTTATAACTGCAGGGGGAAAACTGTTTCCCCCCACCACAGAGGCTACATTTAAACTTCCTCACAGCATTTTTTTCTCAAGCATACTGCCAGTTCATCAGGTTCTTGCAACAATGTTTGAGTTCCCGGAAGGTTTTCATTAAAAATATGAAGAACCTAACAGAGACATGTTAACAGAGACATATTTTCCCGAGGGGAAGTTTAATGAAAGTCCTCCATACCAAAGGTTTCCTTGGTTCTCGATTTATTAAAGCTGAGGTTTAGAGGAAGTTTTTCACCTTATTCCACCAAGTAAGCAGTGGGTGGATATTGAAGGGTCAATATAGACCTGGGCCTGAATGGTTCGCTCTTTAACTTCCACATTGTTTTTATTAGTGAATTGTTTTTTTTTACTTATAGAACTAAAGGGGTTATGAGTATAGAAATATTATCTATTAATTGGCTGAAGAAATTATAACACAATTTGGGCATCTTGCTTTTAACTGACAGCATACCAGTGTTTTAATGCAGCACCACTCAAAATCTGAAGACCTAGGAATATTTTAAAGGCTTGTGTTATGTATGAAAGATTCAGAGTTGAAGCATGCATCTGATTTGCATGCCTGAACCTTAGTATCACAAAAGAAAAATAACTAAGGAGAAGACAGCAAACTTAAGGAGTAGTTAACTGTGGCTTGCCTGTTTTGTATGATGTCACACATATGGTTATTGTTATTCATACTGAGGGTGGCAACTTCAGTGATTCAAGACTAACACAAGAAAATCTGTCAGCTCTAGTTAAATGAACATTGTTATTACCTCAGGTCAAGCAGATGGAGGGCAAACTTCTCTGTTGGATTCTGCTGCTCTTTAATTAGTGTCCACATTTGTTATGTCAACATGATGCATCACATTTACTTTAAAGGTTTGTTTTATTCCTTATACAAATGCCTATAAAACTGAATTTTCTACATTCTAAGAGTTGCTCTGGAAACTGGGGACCTGTGATGGATGAAGATACCTTCAGTTACATTTTGGAAGAAAAAAGTCAAAAGAAAACTCTTTAATACTTCCATAGCATTTGCTACATATTCTTCTTCTCCCTCTTCCTGACATAAGTCTTTAATACATTATTAGGAGCTGTTTGCTCATCAACAAGTATTTTCAACAGGGAAGGGAGATGTTTCTTTTCTGTATCTATATTGCTATATTTTTGGTGGCAAAATAAATAGATTGTTATGGTTTTGCATTCAGTAAAACCTTTAGTTTTGTTTTGTTATGGAGGGATAAAAAAGCAGCTGTATCTTGGAGAATGCTTCTTTGGAACATACTTTCTCCATGCAGAAATCATGAAAATAAGAACGGGAAAAGGAAAAAATAGTTATAATTGCATAGGCTCTTTCATGCTAGATAAATTAAAAAAATATAATAAATCAATAGACTGAACCAACATCTCATGTTTGTCATTTAAGTTCTAAGAAGCAAAAGAAATCTTTTGGCAGTTGCCAAAATAACAGATGAAGAAGACTGATAGTTCATAGAATCAGAAAATAAACACAAAAAAATCTTCATAGTGCAGTGTTCCTAAACAGAACAATTTGCAGACCCGTGTTTGGTCCCCTGAAATCAGTATTTTACAATGTTTGTAAACATTTAATATTGTAAGTTTGTTGGATTTATAAGGAAGAGGTTTTCTGGCAACTCTTCAGTCATCATTAAGGAATTAACTGTCTCTTTTTCTTTCTTCATTACTTCAGTGAGGCTTAGTCCTTATTGGATGGTTGTAAAACCTTCTTTCAGAAGGGTTGTTGTATTGATTACCTATGGAAAGGGACTGTAGACAGGCTATGCAAGGCAATTGTTTCATCTAGTCTGTAGTCTTAAGAGAGATTTCTCCAAATGAAGTGAGTATTCTGAAGTGAATCAATGAGAATTCATGTGGCTCTTCGCATGTGGTCAGTGTCTCCTACAAAAGAAAAGAAGTTTTATACCATGTAGGGACATAGTCTTGTCAGAATAATGACTTCATTTTATTCCTTCTTCTGTATTCTTTCCACCCTCTATGCTCCTCCTCAAATTTAAAAAAAAAAAAAAAGAATTTTAGAGAATCAGACATAACTATCACAAAACCAATAATTTGTACACATTATATTAACAAATTTATATCTATATATAGAACAAAATTTAATACACAGACATATCTTTCAAAATATTTTTGAAATAACACAAATGTTCTTTACGGCTGTACTCTAATATTCTTTAGCTTGTTTGCATATTGTCTTTTATTATTATATTCTTATCTGAATTATTCTGCTTTGGAAATGTAGAATCTTTTCTGGTAAGAGTTTTTGTTGGGAAACAAGAAAAAAATAATTTCAAGTTTAGAGTGGAGTAACAGGAAAGTTAAGAGAAATATCCACTTAACAGTTCAAAGATATTTCCTTGATCCATTGCATCTTCTGCTACAGAAATCTGAACAAAAGCATGACAGCTTAGTTATATAAAAAAGATGAAGAATTACCATCTGAAACTTGCCTTTAATAATCCTGCAAGTTAAATGTCTTGAGAAACTCAGATATAGATCTTAAGTCATCAGTAATCTTGACTTGTAGACATGTTTGATCCTTGTCTGTCGGCTTTGTAATAATATTTTGCATTTCATTACGTAGTCTGCAATTCCTGGCCGAGTTGTACCTTTACCGCTGCTGTCAATCATCCTTGCCAGCTCTGTTCAGCCCTACTTATCTGCTGTTTCCTACAACTAAGAAGATGAATGGAGTGAAATGTTTTGCCTCCCTTTCTTTTGCTCTAGTTGTCAAGTGTCTTTTCAAGGTGTGTGTCTTCTGAGATTAGGTTATACTAAGGCACTAAACCCAGGGTGTAATGAAAAATAGAAGATTCCCAGGACCGTATTTTTACTATTAATTCCACCATGAAGTCCTAGTCTTGGGACATAAGAAAAACTAGATGTCAAAAAGGAGTGAATAAGGAGAATGAGTGCCTTCAAACATCATTAATCTTTGTCCTGAAGGTTTAATAATGCCATGATATTTGATGAAACTGGGAAACTTTTTATTGCAGGAGTCATAAAAGCTTTAGGTGTTTTCAATCTTACTAATCTCTACTGTGTGATCATCACAAGCCATACCGTCTCCTCTAGTTAAATGATACTGCAGCTTTGACATCACTGATATTTTGTCTATTTCCAGTGTATAGAAAATGGATGTCCACCACGTTTTCCGGACAAGTGTCATAAAACAAAAAAAAAAAGAAAGCAGGAATAAAAAAAAAAAATCTGTGTAAGATGTCCCCTTCAGTTACAAGAAAGGAATAACATGGCTTTGCAATGTGACACTTAAAAGATGGCTGAGACAAATTAGAGGGCAGTGGTTTTCAGAAGTGAAGCTCCTAACAGAAAAGCTTCCTGTGTTAACCTTCCCAATGAATGTCTCTATTTCAGTTTTTATTTGTACCCATCTCTAAAGTCTTTCATCATCCCTCACTGTTTACTCAGTGAAGAACCTGAATCCCTCTTCTACCATTGCAACATTGCTAAAAACTTGAACAAATATCCACTTATTCATTTCCCTCAGGTTTATTTCAAGTGCACATGCCTCATTGATTTTCCCTGGTTTGCATTCTTCCAATTGCACAGTTAAAAAGGTGTTTGGGAAAAGTTACTTACTGTTACTGGAACAGAATCCCTGAGGAAGTGGTCATGGCACCAAACCTGACAGAGTTCAAGAAGCATTTGGACTATAGTCTCAGGCACATGGTATGACACTCGGGGATGGTCCTGTGCAGTGCTGGGAGCTGGACTAAGTAATCCTTGTAGGTCCCTTCCAACTCAGCATATTCTGTGGTTTTGTGAAACTGTGAGAGCACTTGCACAGAGAGGTTACTTGAGAAATCTGTCAATACAAGGTGAGAAGTCAGCTAGTTTCTCCTTCACTTCTGAAAGTTTGAAGATCAAAAGGAATAATAATTTTTCTATTAAGGTTTCAGATAGTTCTTTAATTCTGATATGGTATATAAAGTATGAACATTTATATGTAGTAACTTAGATGTTTCTACTGACTGAAAATCTACATAGAGATCAGTAGCATATCAAGAATTATTTAAAAGGTATTCGGTTTTGTGTATGGCCTTCAGTAAAGCCTTTTTCACTAGGAAAATGCCATGGAAAATTAACTTGCCTTTGAACATAAAAATATGTGCAACTTCGAAGCTAAATTTGAATATGTAGGTACAAAATAGAAGGATATAAAACATACATTTAGTGAAATATCAGAACACTTTTTGCATGGGAACCATCTTTGTTATATATTCCTCATAACTGCCCATGTGTTCTGTCCAGACCATTTTCTCTTCATATCCTTTTAGGTATATTTTCCTTCTAAGGAATAGAAAATAAATTGATCTTTCTTTAAAAAAAGCATTAAATAACTTAATATATCTCTTTTTATTAAAGAGAAATAGCTTGTCGTTGCTAAGACCATACAACTCCAACGTAGATTCTGTATTGCTAAATTACTATAATTCACAAGACTGTATTTCTGAGATATTTAGAATAGGGACACAACATTACTTGAAATATTTTTAATACAGCTTAATTAACTATCCCTCATTAAAACTTTGCTATTACAATTTTAAAATTCAGTAAATACATCAATAATTCTTTTCTTGGAAACTGAGGCTTCAGATGAGTGCATTAAACAGACTCTAAGGCAGAGCCTCCTGGCTTAAAGAACAAAGAGCCTGTGGAACAAAAATAGTTAGGAGAAGAAATTAGAGCATAAGTACTCAGGCAAGAGCGTATGGAATTAATAATGTGAATAGAGGAAGACATCTGTGCTTAAAGAGAAACATTGAGCAGTAGGAAAGGCAGTATGTTTAGTGTCTGGAGATAGTGGATTCAACGGTATCAAAAAAAACAATGTGCTGGTCTACAAAATTACGTAAACTCATGGTTTTTTTTAACCACTAGAAGTGTTCAAACAATGGACCTGTATTTAAAAGTAATTTTTTTAAAAACAAATGAAAATAAATTATGTCAAAACACCATATACCAAAACTGGGATGTTGAGGAGCTGCTGTACATAAATTTTCTATAAACAAGAATGTATAGCAAGAAATGTAGGAAGAGGGGAGGGGAAAGGAAAAATGCAAAGATATAAAACAGGGAATTAGGAAACAGTAGCAAGTACAGAGGCAAACTGAAAAGTCCAATTCTAAAATCTGGCTAACTCATTAGAACAAGATGTTTGAGGCCATGCTAGCTGGATACAGTGGGAATTTCACTCTCCCTCACTACGTCACAAAAAAGGAATCAACATCTTTAACCTCTTTTTATATTTTAATATACAATATTTTAACTACTTTCTATGGATATTTAAAGGGAATTACTTTACCTAAAGGAGAAATTTTCTTCCTTAAATTCTAAGAGTAGTGACAACACCAAGCTCAGTCGCATGTTAAAAAAACAATAACTGTACTTGCAGCTTAGCAGAATTTACCAGACATACTGTTATTGTATTTCAGTGGGCCATGGGCTGGGAATGGTAAGAGTTTTTCTACCTGCACTGATCATCAGTACTAAAAATTCCTAGTTTTGCAACTGAAACATATAGCTCAGTTTATACTATGTGAACTGCATTGTCAAAAGAAAATATACTTATAATTTTAACTGGAATAATAGAACAAATACATAGTTATGTTGCAGACCTTAAAATCTCAGTCAATTAAGGTCAATCAGTTACAAAAATAAAAGTTTACAGGCCATAACATGTCAATCTTTGCTGGACTCTTTCTTACTATGTCATGTGGAGAAGTAGATAAATGTGTTTAAGGACACAGAGTGCTACAAATAGCTTATTTGTTTATTCTCTCTTCAAATTACAGAAACATTAGTACTTTGGATACCTGAAGCTCTATTAAAAGTTAAAAATTGCAAAAAAACCCCCAAACCAAACCAAACCAAAACACACAAAAAACAAACAAACAAACAAAAAAACAACACCAACCACCCCATAATCATATCATAGCAAGACTGTTCTGTCAAATAACACAAAGCATGAAATCAAAGCAGCAGAGGGAAAGTTTCACAAATTCATTTTAGAGAAATCTTCTCCTGTTGCTATTAACTTGCCCTGATAGATGAGAAAATAAGTTATGTTCACAGATATCACCCTAATGCTGGGATTAAAGCGGCATTATTTACTAAGTATATTCTTTTTAACTCTTTAAGACTTGTTGATTATGACTTTGAATTTTCTTAAAATGTTTGTAGTTTTTTTGTACTATGTTGACTACCGGAAACAAGTCTTTGAATTTTGATAAATATTTACTGTGTCAAATAATATTTAACCTATTTTTGACTCAGTTTCCCCTTGTAGCATTCCTTTCGGCCTCTATTTGTTAAAACAGTGTCTACGTTGTGTTGACTTGCATGATCCCTCTTCATCTGTCTGATGCTATAACTCTTCTGTGTTTCTATGTAACTTTAATCATCAAATACACTGCATGTCTCCTATACAACAGCCAAAACAATAACAGGTCAATTCTTCAGTTCTCTCTTAATTGCAAATAGTCCTTGTGTTTCGCCTCTGTTGGAGTATTCTCATTTTAGGTATGGCCACAGAGCTTGCTGCTGTTGTGACAGAAGTGTTAGCAGGAGTATTTTAGTTTATGCTTTATCATTGTTTGTTTCTATTCTAAACTTTGTTACTGTGCTGCTTTTAGTTTAAGCAAGTAGGAGCTTTAAACACTGTTCCTATTTTGAAAGAAATTTCAGTCTAAGTCTGTGTTTCTGCAAGATGGAAAAGCATCTGCCTCATTTAGAAATGAAATAAATAATAATTAATCAATTCATACAGAAGTGAAGAGAGAAAATTAGAAAATAGAGGTGGTGTGATAAAAACATACACTACAGCCCTCTTCCTCTGCAGTAGAATGTCATGAACTAGAAAGTGTTCAGTCTATAATCTACTTAAGCCAGGGGATGGGTGGTTAGAACTAAATAGCTTTTCAAAGCTTCACAATTGCTTCTAGCTTACAAAACTGTGATCAGTGTTTTGTAACACTCTCCAGTTGGTTAGCAGGCCTTGCAATGCTCAGGCTTAGAATAACCTGATCATATGGCTGTGTGGACAAAGCAATATTATGTACTTTTCCCTGAAACAGCTGAGAAACTCATACGATCCCTTTTTCATCAGAATGCAACACTGAACAAATGCCTTTTGTTCATCTCACCCTGGTAACTTTGTGTCTGCTCTACTCTCCTCATCAGTAATCTATAGAATATTGTGAGACAGTCAGAGATGTCAGTCTGTAATTTCAAAATGCTTGATGTCTCCAGGCCAGAAAGAGCATTTAAAGCTTCATCCTAAAAAGCACAGTCAATAGTTTTATTCCTTAGGCATAACAGACTAGTGGGTATCACAGCTTTACTCTTATAAAGCATATACATACAGAAAAGAAAGAGTTTTCTCAGTAGGAAAATAAATTATATTTTTTTCTCTATAAAAAAAGAGTTCCAAAAAGATTTTTTTATGTACAAGGCTGTACATATGAATGTTCTCATTTATCTATTGTAGTGGAGCAATACGTGTATTATTATATATATTATCAATAAACAATCAACACCCAAGCTTTTCAGAAAACAATAGCTCTGTCAAAAAGAACCCTGTAATTTGATATATATATGAAGCCTTTGTAAAGAGCTTAGAGGTCGAAGGACTTCATGAACTCAGTAATCAGCAGATTATAAGTCACTTGTTCACTGGGGATGGTTAAAGAACCTTTAATAACACTAAATACAAGTAAAAATTTTTCAGAGTTGATGTCTTAATAAATAATAACTAAATTAAAAATCTAAAAGATCAAAAAATGTAACACTGAAGTAAACTTTCAACTATAGAAAGTAAATACAACCTTTACAAAAAGGAATGTTCATATTGCTCAATATAGAGCCAGAGAAGCTTTTCTATAGTCAGTGGAGACACAGAAGCATCTGCAGACAGAAGCCAAAAAGAGAGCATCGGAGATGTCTCATGCTGTGGATGGCTCTCTGGAGAAAACTCTCTTCAGCTTGAGGAGCAGCCTTGTGTATCTAGGCAGCTAATTTACCTTTGTAGATTGTTATCTAAACTTGAGGGATGAAAATACCCCCTTAAATCCTGTATTAAAAATTAGATTAAACTCTGTTATCAGAGTCTGCCATAAAGAGAGTATATACAGAATGCTGTAAGTGTTGGTCCTTTTTTCTTTCCACAAGAGAGGGACCTTTATTAAAAATATTGTAAAAGATGTTTAAAAATGTATCTTCTCTGTCCATTCACTTAGATTTGAATTTATTTATTTTCCACAAAAGAAGTAAGACTAATGGATTTTTATCCCTCAAATTCAGCCTTCCCCTTTGAATATTCCCTTTAAAGTAATTCTGCATTCTTTACTCCAGCTCTCTTCTTCATATATTTTCTTTTTTATTATGGCAGTGGTTTCCATCCCTTAGTTTTCTTCAGACCACCATTCTGTTGAAAGATCTTTGTCAACTAAACGTAGGATATTTCTTGTTCAACTTGTTTTTCACCACAGTGTAGTGGTGAAAACTCTCATCCCCAAAAGTCAGAAACAACTTATTGTTTTTTACATGTTAAATTTATCTATGTTCACTCTTTTCTTGCCAGTGTCTCCTATCCAGTGTGTTCACCATTTTACTAATATAAGACACATTTTTATTATTTGCACCAACTCCATGTTAATCTCTGCTGTGTTATATTGAAGATCCCTTCCTTCCTTCCTTCCTTCCCTCCTTCCTTCCTTCCTTCCCTCCTTTTCTTTCTTTCTTGTCTTTCTTTTCTTTTTTGTCTTTACGGTTGTGTTTTTTTCATGCTGTTCTATTTTTTTTTTCTGCAGTGGTTCTGTGCAATAGCAAAAAGACCCTGAACTCACTGCCTAAAAATAGCCACCAGAGACAACCGAGTCTACTGCGGTACCCACACACATTAGAAACATTTTCACCCTTGGAAAGTTCAAGTGCTACCTCCAACCAACAGCTACATGAAGGTTTCACTCCTCATGGCATTGCTACAGTGTAAATAGCTCCAAGTATGTGTTGAGCTGAATCCTAGAGCTGTAATCTTAGACCCAACCTTAGCATGCTTTTCACAGGGAAATATACTGAAAATCTGCTCCTCCTCCTCCTTCTATTTCTCACAATTTCTGTTCCACTATATCCCAATCAGGGCTTATTTGTTTTTCCCACTCCAGACTTTGATTAGAAATCCTGAGCAACCAGGGTGTTAGAAAAGGTGGAGGGCAACATGAATTTATTCAAGAAAACATTTATAGTTTGTGTTATTTTGGAATCCCAAAGCATACCTAGTTTACTCTACAAGCGTATATACTACTTGTTTTTGTTATAACTGTGTGTATGTGTGAGAAAGGGACAAATGTATTTTCCCTACATTCTTGAACAGACTTTAAATTAGGAAGTTTATCATTAGCCCCACTCAGTCTGTTCTGAGATACACCTGTCCTACCAGCTACAGCTCTTGAAGACTGTGATACAATTTGCTTTTTCAATTTAGAGGATAAAGCATTCAGTAATGGAGCTAGATTGTTCTTCTGTGGGGGAAGACTAGTGCAAGTAAAATAAAAAAAAAATGCTATCGGCAAAATACTATATTCCAAATATTCCACAGTCAAATCTGTTTTTCTTGCTAAAGTTGTATATTAATGAAAACTATGTATATTAGTAAAATGAATGACTGCATTGAGAAGAAACAGACTATTTAGATATCAGATTTTTTTCATATCTTTTTTTAATGTTCTAACTATTCAACTGTGTTTGCAACTGCTTATAAGCAGACAGATATAGGTATAGAAAGATCAATGCTTTCCAAAAGGAACAGAAAAAGTGGCAGCATGCATGTCATGACTAGAATACTGCCAGTGTGACACCATGTATACTAACTCTCTGCAAGAATAGTTCTTTTTGTCATCTAGGTACAGATGTGACATTTCTGTATGTACTTTCTTTGACTTGACAGTGAAGTATTTTACTTGCATTTTGGGACATAATTCACATTATTTACCTATTACCGCTGTTATTATTTAGAGGATCACCTACCTCTAAACATAAAAATATAGTAGTTCCATAATAGCATAATGATTTTTTCTGTATTCAAAATTGATCAAACTGAGTTCAAGAGACAAGGATTCATCAGCTTGTAAATATAAAGTCCAGAAAATTGCTAATTTTTAGCCATTGTTATATGTATTATGTCCTGGGGCTTTATTATAAAGAGCAGTAAATTCTTCAAAATGAAGAAGAATATTAGAGAAGTGGAGTAGATTATTTAGTTAGCTATATATGTCTGAATTATTTGTCATATGAAAAAATATTAAAATTACAAAAATAATTAAATAATTGCTCCTCTATTCAGAGAGGTCATCTAATATCTCAAGTACAAAAGAATACTTTCTGATCAAAAGAAAACTAGCATTACATTTTCCTCTGATAGAGAATCACAGAATCATGGAATATTCCAAGTTGGACGTGATCTACAAAGGTCGTCGAGTCTAACTCTTAACGAAATGTCCTGTGTGGGGATTGAACTCACAACCTTGATGTTATGAACACCATGCTAACCAACTGAGCTAGATACAGTGTAAAAAACTCTTTAAAACTCTCAGATGCACGCTTAATCAAATTGTGTCAAAATGTTACTATATATGCTCTGTCTTTGTTTTTGTCCATCTTCAAATCCACCTTTATTTATGGGATTTACTTATCTATTGATGATAGTGGCTATTTCCTGCATTGATTTCTCTTTTGCATGTTGTTCATCACCACTGAATTTGTAATCCTGCACAATTTAATTTGTGTTTGCAAACACGGGTAACAGGAAGGCAAACGTATATCAAAAAAAACCCCCAAACCAACTAATTATTGCTCAAAATTAACCATATTATCCTTGTAACCCTTTATTTATACTTTTGTACATTTACAATTTGAATTCAACCTCAATATCAGTAATATAGAATTTTCCAGCTTCTTCAGAAGAGTGCACTTGTGTAGTTAAAATAACATGCCACCCAAAACAAAATCCTCCATGCACTAGCATCACACTGTGTTTTTCAGAACATTGCTTGTGTAGCAGGAAAAAGACTCATTTCTGTACCCTTAAAAATCTACATAGACAGGAATATCAGATTTATAAGAATTTTTTTGTCTATCATAATTCAAAACTTTTGTACTCCTTGTATTAAAATTACACTTTCTGACACTTCAAATATGTATCCAAAAAAGGTAGTTAATTTAAGTAATTTTGTCTTTTTCTCTCAATGTACAAGGTCATTAATTGCTATTGGGACCTTCATAAACCCTAGTCTGCTGATGGGGTGAGAACTCTATTGTTAAATGTATTATGGCAGGGCTGCCTTCGGAGATTGCCTGCTTGATTGCTTTGTAAAGGCCCAATGGCACACAGCAATTAAAATCCATAGACCTTTATAACCCTACTGATGTTTTATGGGCCTTTTTGTGTCCTTCGGTGTGGTTTACCATTTGTGTGTCTCCCAGTGGACCTTCTTTTCAGAACTCAAAGTGGAATTTTTTTTCCGGAGTGATAAAGCTAGTTATACATAATGTGAAAGGTTAATGACTATTTTCAAAAAGAGCTTATGTTTAATGTCATAGGGTGAAAGTTATAGTAAAGAACAATTAAGTAAAATCACTTGCCATTTTCTCATTCTCAGAGTATTTAGATACTACTACTACTTACGTAGAGTTCATTGAGTTGGTAAGTTACTGGGCAATTTAAAACTGTTCAATTCATTTTGTTATACAAGTCTAACTTCTTAAACAGAACTAAATCATTGGACAGTTTGTCTGTATATCTATGTCCATATGGAATGAGGAAATGTCAGCCCAAGAGTGTGATCCCCTACATCTGCTCTCAGTGAGTCACAGAGAGTAGCTCACTTATGGAACCATTACGCAGTGGTGGGCTCATGAATGTGTTATGTACTCAGAAGGTGTATGGCTTCATATTGCCTCATTTAAATGTTTTCCTTTGGTCCCTCTTAACAGTGAACTAATCAGTGCAAGTAACAAATCACAGAATCATAGAATAGTTAGGGTTGGAAGGTACCTCTTGAGGTCATCCCGATGCCCAAAGACAACAAGACAACCATCTAGTGAATGAGAATTTTGCTTTTGTCATGCCTGTGGTTTCACAGACAAAATGTCCTTTCAATAGCATTTTGATATCTTTGGAGTCATAGTTAATATACAATCTTTACCACGATTGATTTTAACAATTAAAAAATATATCTGCTTGTGTAATTTCTCATGATACATTTGCATCAAGTTTTCAAGAACAAGAGAACTGACTAGTAAAATTCAGTATAGAATAGCTATTAATTAAACATGAACCTGTGATTTAATGGAATGGAAAATGCCTGATGTTAAAGGGAAATAATTAAAAATTTCTTGGCGATATCCTAAAACTTTTTTTTTTTAATCTAATTCTGTATGTAATAAAATAAATGTCTTCAGAGAACTAAGTTACACAACATTTTAATTCTGAAATGACCTATAGACAAAGATTGATAGAATGGTAGAAAAAGAAGTAAAGATGAAACATGAAACTGAACAGCTATGAACTTATTTTCAGGAGGCCTTTTGAGAATGCAATAATTTGCAACTGCAAAGACAAGTAGGTTTCAGAGCCTAGCAAATGGAAAAAGTCTATTTATATGCTATTCTATATAGAGAAAAGACTGTTTAAATATAAGGTACCTATGACTTGTGGATTTCCATATCACCTTCATAATTCATAAATCTACATGCACTTTTCATTTTGTTCTCAATACCAGTGACTCTACCCACTGTGGACCCCAAAATCTGTAAGTTGGAGAGAATGTGGCAGCCAAAGTAGACCTTCAGAAATTTTCAGAACAATTACTCAAGCCCAGAGTAAGCATAATTAAAGATATTTGGCTTTAAAGATATAGATATATTCCAAAATTATCTTGTAAAATCTCTCTTATTACCAGTGGCAAACAAGGTACTGATTATCAGAGGCTAGGGAATTTGTAAGCCAATGACAAGAAAGGAGGTAATATCCTTTTACTTAAATTAATTGTATTTCACATGGAAATCAGGAGGACACAATGAATAAGGAATTTCATAGTACCAAAGTAACGAAGCCACTTTGTGATTTGGTCATCACAGCTGAAGGTCTCCAGACAACTCAACAGTTAGTCATTTGGACCCAGTTTATCTAAATAAGTATTTGATCTTCGCATGTCATGACCCACAGCATGCAGTCAAGCATTGTGGTCTCCTTGGCTTTTTAGCTGCTATTATTCAGGGTTGTTTGATTATTAAGAGTACCGACTACCATCAAATATGTGTTGTGGTCATGGTTTACTCTCACTCTAGCAAAGAACAGCAGTGTAGTGTCTATCCTCACAGCAGGAAATTTTCCGTTGTAAGATCCAGTTTCAACCCCTTGTTTGACTTATGGTCATTGGGACCACATACGGGAAGAAAATCTGTTGACCCTCAAAATGCAATTTGTTTTGGCCGTAGAAGTTTTCATTATTTAGTCTTTACCTCTGAGGTATGAGACAGAGATTGGAGTCTTTGGTCAAGTTTTTGATAAGGAAGATTAAGCAGGTGATCCAACAGCATGTTTCATCATAGCTAAGATTGTAATATGTGTCTGAAATGAAAGAGCTGAGTGTTATTATGCAGAAAATTAACTGGATCTGAATTTGATTTGTTGTAAATGAAATCTGTTCTGTTAAAAGGAAGGAAGGAAGGTTTTTTTTTTTACTTTCTTCTGATCCTCCCTTCTTTTTTATCAAATTATGCTCACAAGTCTTTCTCCCTTCTATTTGTTCATTTAGAGGAAGGTAGAATTTGTACATTAAAAAAAAAAGCAAGACCTCATAATTGCTGTGATGAGGAACATAAGAAAAATTGATCTTTTTAATGAAATGGAAAACACACAAGCCCTTCTTATAAAATACAACTGCTTTTCTGACAGATTAGTATCTGTCACTTATGGTTCATTTTCTTGAGTCCTTTCTATGTTGCTCTTAAGCTGTTTTGTTTGTTTTTTAATATGTACCCTTCTCTTCACGCAGTGTAAACTACAAAGCAAAGTTGAAAGCAATAGAACTGTAATGATTTATTCTAGGTGAGATCATCGTCCTCAGAAATGCAGTCAACCTTTTCTCTTTTTGTGAATAAAGGACAAAAAGATAAAATTAAAGGAAATATCTATAATATTCAATTGTCTTTCAGGTATAGAGACGTATTCATCATTCAGAATACTTAAATGGGAGTAAAATTTTGCAAGAGAACATAGTGAGAGGAAAGGGCGGAATTGATTCAAACTAAAAGATACTAGCTTTAGATTAGATATTAGGAAGAAGTTCTTTGCTGTGAGGGTGATGAGACACTGGAACAGGTTGTCCAGAGAAGCTGATATGCACCATCCCTGGAAGTGTTTAAGGCCAGGCTGGATGAAGCTCTGAGCAGCTCAGTCTAGCGAAACGTGTCTCTGCCCATGACAGGGGTGTTGGAAACAGATGACCTTTATGGTCCCTTCCAACCTGAACCATTCTATGTTTCTATGACTTTGTAACACTTATTTTCACACATAATGTATGTAATTATGTGCTCCTCCCTCACTTGTTGCAGTTTAAGATACAACTGGTCAGAAGGGTTTTAAGCTAATGTGTTCTAGACAGTATGGATTACATCAGCACAAAGAACAGGTGCCTCTTGAGTCACATGAATCTAGAGAACATTTGTGAAAAGAGATTTCTATTTGTTGGAAGGCAAGACATTAATGGCATTTACGGTGTGCTTGATCCTCAATATACCACAGTGGTTCTCAGATGCAATGGAAACATACCGACTCTAAGCGATAAAGTAGGTTTAGTGCCTAATTTATGGTACTACCACCATTCAAGTGGTAATGTCATGGTAAAGATCAAGGAGTAGTCTCCTCAAAGTGAAGAGGGCACTTTTCCCCACTTTTTTTAGGTAGTTTGTGAAGCTGAACCTTTCCTGAAAACTCCAGTATTATGAAGACTGTTTTTGGAAAGGTGAAACGCCTTGCAGACACATGACCATAGCTCACTGAATTCAGAAATATGTAGCCTAAACTGCAAACTTTGGTTACTCTTGTGTTATGGTGGTGACAGGGTTTAATTGGACCTCTGTGCCTCAATTCTGAAGCAGTCGAAGGAAAGCAACTGAAGCACTTGTGCAGATGTCTCTTCCTGGTAATGAGAGGAACCTGGTAGGGCTAGTTTTAAGTAAAATAGCTAAAATAAAAGCTAAATTAAGGCTTTCTGACATGGATGATCAGTGATTGCAAACCAAAGTCTTGAAATTAGTTGACATTTCATATGGCAATCAAAATGGATTCAATGAAGCGACTGAGATGTCCATTGAGGTCCTCTCCACCATGACATTCATTCAGAAGAAGTAACTCATCAGAGACACTTTGATGAAATCAGTTAAGACACTGTGGGAAAGTATCTTTTTTGGGAAAATGAATACACTTTGAAAGGTTTGAAGGTTTGTGTTGTTGGTAGATTCTGAAGGTATTGGGAAATAGACACAATAGAAAACTGTGTTTGATAGCTGAAATCTAAGACAGGACAATTTTCAGTCTTTATAAACAAAAATCGTTAGGTTTTATAAAACAGCTATGTGAGGCAGACATGAAACATTTCATATAAAATGAAATTACAAGCTAACTACAAGAAGCATGGAGCAAGAATAGAAATTCTTGCAACTGCTTCCAAACAAACATTTTCCAAGTTTTAAAGACTCTAATGATAAAAACTGCAAAGGAATTTTAAACAGGACAATATTTACATTAAATATACACTTCCAAAACTTCAATGAAAATGTGCATTTTACACAACTCAAAAAGTTACTGCATTTGTCCCCTACACATACATCTGTTCACTACAATTACTCAGATATGCAGGGATAGAAAGATGAATTTGCAAATTCAGAATTTAATTTATCATACTTTTCAGTATTGATGATCTGCAATAAGTATGAAATGTAGTGTTAATTATAGTCTGAAATGGGGTCTATTTTATTTATTTTTGGTTTACATGTACTACACAATTGTTTACACAAGTGAACTCTGTCCCTGTGTTGTGAGTGGTCTGCAAGTGTATAACATTTCACAACAAGTTGTGAACAAAGCTTTTAATTTTTGTTTACATTTTTCTTTCCTTATGAAGACTTTAATGGGAAAGAGGGGTCAAAAAATTAAAGTGAGAAAATTCTAAAATAATGTTTAAAAGTTTTATTTTTTTTTCAAATCAATAGTTTGGTTTAAAATATTAAATTTATTTTAAACCACAAGCTAAAATAATGTGACATTCCCATATGGGACATTCAATTAAGACCTGGACTCAATGATTCTTGTGAGTCCCTTCCAAATCAGAATATTCTGTGATTCTGTGATTCTAAGATAACATGTGATGTTATCCTGGGACTGATTTTTTTCTCTTTGAAATGATCTGAAATAGGGTTATTTATCAGAGTAAGTATTTTTACAAACATACATAAACATGCTCAAATACTATTCCACCTTTCCTGAAATAGCAGTTAGCTATATGAAAGTTTTCCATATTAATTATTCTACTCCATGAAATATATAGGTTAGGGAATAGGGGTAAAAACATGCTGCCATATTGAACTCTTCCATTTCCGAGCATATGTGATAATGTTAACTGTGTCTTTTATGTGTTAACACACACCAAAGAATAAAATAGGTTTTTTCCATGCCTTTTTCATTTTTCCCATAGTTCCTTGTTTTTCCTAAGACATTGGATGCTTAATTCATGTTACTTCATTAGTCTCACACTGTCCCTGTAGACCATCACTGTCACACAATGTCTTTTTTTCTCTATGCCATGCATCATCTCTTGAACCATCCCTCAGAGTTTGCTTTTGGCAAGCCACTACCATGGCTGAACAGATGAACAGCAGAGGGCTCTACAGCATGTTTCATTTCCGCAGCAGGAAATATCTACTCCCAGATTTCATCTTACACAATTCTTGTAGTGCTAAAACAGGAGCAATATATTCCTGTTGAATTATGATTAAATAAATTATAATACAGTCAAACACTTTTGGACTTGAATATGTGATTTTTGCTAGCCTAACAAACAGCATTTACATTGCTGTGTTAAGAGAAGGTTGTAAGACTGATTTTTGGATTCAAGGTGATGCAGTTGCATGGAAGAATGGTGTCAAGCTTTTTACTCCTCCCAAGTGTACATCTACAGATGACAGTGTCCAATAGCATTTAACTGGAGACTTGAAAAACAACTTCAGCTAAGTCTTTCCTCTTTCTCCTTATCTTCATTCATCTTTCAAATGCAGTAAAAGCTAAATTAACACACATTCCCAGCACCCAGGTATTAATGTGGGAATTATCTGTTCCTAAAATTGAATACTTAAGAAAGCTAAACACTTTTAGGTTCCTGTACATAGTTGTAGAGTGAAATCAGAAATTTTGTGTCAGTATTTTCTGTCAAAATCCTTTCACATAAGCCTGTGTAATAGACATGAGTCTGTATAACCACCATAGCCAGAGAAAATCTTGGTAAGCCTTCCTATCCAGAAGCAGATGTAAGATAAAGCTAGAAAAGTCTCAGTGTAGTCTCATGTCACCAACAAAACACTCAGAAAACTAACTGAATAAATAGAAACACCTGTCACTGTATGTATTGAGGAGTAACATAATTCACTGCCAACAACAAAGTAAATTTTTTCCTTATAAATGCAATGGTGCCTGAGAGATATCTCTGTTTCATGAGGTACTTTGAGAATAATTCAGGTTTGCAGTTCAGTGGACCAATAGATAGAGAAGCTGAATGCTTCAACTAGGAATACAAAGAGTCAATATGATTTTCTTCCGTATAAACAGAGGTATAAAGTCTCACTGTATATGTATAATAAAGCAGTGTGACATATAACTCCAGCTGTGTTATGAACTCCACTACTGTGGTGATTTATCAGTAAATGCATGTTAGCCACTGCTGACAACACTGTCAGTTTCAGGTACACACTGAATAATAATATTATCAGGAAGGTTAATGTCCTGTCAATCCAAGTGCAGCAAGACACCTGAGTAAACTTCAAGAGACTTAAACATATTTGTAATGGATTTGTATGTGCAGAAGAATCTATAGGTCCTACAAGCACACAGACACCACATGAATGTGTGCTTGTTTTTGCATTACCACATAGACAACAAACATTAATAAAAATTGAAGAGAAATGCTAGAAACAACAGCAGTGACATTTTCAGAGAAAGGTGGAAATCCCTTATTTCATTTTATGTGGGCTGAAGTTTGGATCAGAGAAACATGAGCCTTTGTGAGTAAGCTATGTACAATTGTTACAGAAAAAAAGCTATTGAGATACCACTGCTTATGCGCACAGCATAAGATGCTGTCTCCTGTGCTCTTGCTGCTGGCAATCAAACTAATAAGAGCTCCTCATTTACACAACAGCAAAGCCAAGCTGTGTAACAAACTACTGAATACCATCAAATATTAAATATCTGATCCTCCAGAGTTTCTTTGAAAGAAGACTTACAAACTGCAGGGGAGATGCAACCAATATTAACAACTCAGCTGGCGTAAATAATATCTCTAATTAGCATGATCAATTCTGCAGGGATTGTCTGGATGTGGCCTTAGCTGATACTCCACCTAACACCATTCCAGATGTACTAGCAAGCCTTTACTAGCACTTCCATCAAACTACGATGGTATCAAAACCGCTCACTTTTTAGTCCACAACAGGCCATGAGAATTGGGCATTTAGGACAACAGAATAGTTACTGGCATTGAAGGTGAATAAAGACATTGGGATTTCTGAGTAGGATAGTCTTGGTGATGGCAATAAAAAGCAAAATTTCAAGATGTGAGAATAGTCAGACCAGAAGAAACAGGCAATTTCCAAGAGGATATAATTTGTCTGACAAAAAAGTTTGTGTGTGTTGCACGAAGCAATGCTATTTGCATGCGTGCAAACCAAACCTTATTCGTGTGTCTAATTCACAATTGTCTCCCTCAGGCATTTGTAGAACCTCACTGGGAATGTAAATGAACCACTTCTTTCAACAGAATATATTCTTGTTATTCTCTCTTAAGAGCAGACAAATGTCACTTGTTCATACAAGGGAAAATCAACAACCAAAAAAAAACCACAAAAGAAATAATGTATGGACATTCCCAAATATGTGAAAATCAACAGAAAAGGAAAATATTTTAAACACTTAAGTAGCAAAATGCAATGGTTTCTAATCTTTGTAGTATGCCACATTAGCAAGCCATTCCTTATTTCAAGTACATTCATTGCTGATGGAATTTTCCATCTGCTGTGGTAGGATTTTAAATGGCTGACTGATACCTAGATCTGTAAGCAGCCTTGCAAAACTGGATCTTAGTATTTCAGGGAGTTCCAGCTCATATTTCTATAAAATTTGTTCACGAAAAACTTATACAAAAATAAAGGTAATTTCTTGATCTGTGTTCTGCACTTTCTAAAACAGATTTCAGACCTAATTGTAAGAATGTAAATCCCTTGAACAACTAAATGGAATATTATTGATGGGAAACTTGCAGTTTATTGAGGCTGTACCACCAAATGAATAGCTTTTGGTAAGTGTGAAAAACAAAAAAAAACCAACTTTTTGTGGAACACAAAATTTAGAACTAATTTCTCTTGTGTCATTCAAATAGGCTTTCCCTCCTTGGCTGATTTTCATCACAGTCATCCTCCTGGGAGTCAGAAAATTATTTCAGTGACCACTTTGCAATAAAGGACCTATGCAGTGTTTTAATGTGTCAGGTTCCATTCTACAGGTATATTTCTTTCTGTGGTTAGTTAGCAACAATAATGTCTATAAAGATAAGAATTATGCTTCATTTCTCCATTCTTAACTATGTGCTACCTTCTTTCTCCCGTCTTTTCAGTATTTAAATGCTTGCAAAACAGGTGGTGCAAATATTTCCTCATCCTTACATTAAGGCAACACACCCAGAATCTCTTCTATATCAGGTCAGCCTTCAAGAGGTTGGTGGCAGCTGTGACTAGCGCATGGCAAAAAAGTGTTATATTTTAGATATTATCATACTCATATTTAGTATTAATACTGATTATTTGAGGATAAAAAATACATTCCAGACACAGATGGAAACACACCTCAGCTGCCCTTTTACAGTGGCTCCTTACCATTCATTAAATTCCTTCTGGGTGCAACAAGCTCGAGCCAAACACTTCTGCGGATGACAATGACGCAGATTAAACACAACTGTTTGTTCTGCTCTTTTTTTCAAGTTACTTCATGCTTACTCAGTTTATTCTGCATTCAGAAAGAAGGATCAAGGACAGTCTCTCTGAAGGGATTTGGTTTTGGGTGTAGTGGATGCTATCAGTTCCCTCCTAGAGGGTGTGTGCACGTACTCATGTGCTGTTGTCCTTATGCCCTTCTCTCCCTCTGTATTGGGTCTGGCTAAGCTGGAGCTAATGTTCCCTCTAGTAGGCTCCATAGTGCTGTGTTTTGCACTAGTAGACACAAAGGTATTGGTAACATGCCAACGGTTTGATTACTGCCGTGCAGCATTGGTGCAGCGTCAGTGTTGTCTCTCCAACATTCTTCCCTCACCAGTAGACTGGGGGTAAGCAAGATCTTGGGAAGGAACATAGCCAGGATGGCAGGCCCAAACTGACCAAAGGGATATTCCATATCATACCATATCTGCTCAGCAATAAAAGCTGAGAGAAAAGAGTAAGAGGAAGGGGCTTTCATTATTATGACATTTGTTTTCAGTGCTATGCATACTGAAGCCTTGCTTCCCAGGATGTGGCTGGACATCACCTGCTGATGGGAAGCAGAAAATAAATCTTTTATTTTTCTGTTTCCACATGTGACCTTTGTCTTTGCTGTATTAAATTGCCTTTATCTTCCAGACTGTTATCGTACTGATGGAAGTCTATTCAATCTAAGGCGACTGAAGGCCCACACCAAGACCCTAAACCATCTTGTCTGGGAGCTGCTCTATGCTGATGACGCCGCCCTTGTCGCTCACACAAAAGCAGCTCTGCAGCGTTTAACATCCTGCTTTGCAGACGCTGCTGAGCTCTTTGGACTAGAAGTCAGCTTAAAGAAGACAGAAGTCCTCCATCAACCTGCACCTCAGGAAACCCCCCATCATCCCCACATCACCATTGGCCAATCAGAGCTCAAATCAGTCCAACAGTTTAACTACCTCAGTAGCCTCATCTCCTCAGATGGTAAGATC
Source organism: Pipra filicauda (assembly GCF_003945595.2). NCBI lineage: Eukaryota > Metazoa > Chordata > Aves > Passeriformes > Pipridae > Pipra > Pipra filicauda. The sequence goes on along the minus strand of NW_024104509.1, from coordinate 1,601,586 downwards.
GACGGAGAGATAGACAACAGATTAGCAAAGGCATATAGTGCTTTTGGAAAACTCCATAAAAGAGTCTGGCATAATAAACACTTGAAGAAAAGCACCAAGATCAGTGTCTACAAAGCCATAGTGTTGTTGACTCTCTTATATGGTTCCGAATCATGGGTCATCTACCGCCACCACCTGTGTCTCGTAGAACACTTCCATCAACGCTGCCTCCATACAATCCTAAACATCCACTGGTCAGACTATGTAACCAACACGTCTGTTCTAGAACAAGCAGCAGTCACAAGTATTGAGGTCATGTTGCTGAGAACGCAGCTGCGTTGGGCAGGACACGTCTCCAGGATGAAGGACCACTGCCTCCCTAAGATCCTGCTTTATGGTGAACTTGCCACTGGCTGCCACATGAGAGGAGCCCCGAAGAGAAGATACAAGGACTCCCTGAAACAACATCTCAGCCTTGGCCATATTGATCACCACAACTGGTCTACTCCGGCCTCCAATCGGGAGGCCTGGAGACACACCATCTATAACGCAGTTGTCTCCTTTGAGAACACACGCAGGATCACTCTCAAGGAAAAAAGGCAACGCAGAAAGAACCGTGTATTGCAGAATACACCATCTAAGGAGTCTTTCTGCTGTGCCTTTTGCAATCGGATATGTCTGTCTCGTATTGGCCTCATAAGCCACCAGCGTGCCTGCAACAAATGTGGATAGAGCCTTCCCAAATCTTCATTCGCGAAGCCTAGCCATGATGATGATCTTCCAGACCTCATCCTGCCAAGAAGTGAAGTGGTAGAGCAGTTTGGTGGGCACCTGGCAATCCGTCAAATCAACCCACCTCACCTTTCCAGTTTTAAGTGTACCATTTTAAAGAGCAACTACTCCTGAGTGTACCTAGGGCTCTGCACAGCCATTGCCTCATTGCTCCATTGCTGATATTCTCCAACAGAAATGCAGCAGCTGATGTTTTTGTTGTTAGCTTTTTTGCATTCCTTTGAAATAGCTTATATACCATTATTTTAGAAAACCTTTTTTTTTTTTCTAACAAACAGCGGGTATTTCTGGTTTCCACATCTTTCTGCTCAGTCTGCCTGACCACTTACTGTTCTGCTGTATTGTGACTCATTTTACAGACACAAATCAAAGACAACATGCTTCTCTTGGAGAGCTTGAGGGCAATTTTCAAAGGAAGAGTATTCAGATAGGCAACCAACTTTCACTGCCTTTCTTTGGACTGAGCATCTAATTGCATTTTATGCCTCTCTTTTAGGATGTAATAATCCTGTCTGGCAGTACAACTAGCATCAAAGAATTCCTCAATGATATCTATTCTCAAGCCTGAAGTCATTGATGAAAAGTGGTTGCTCCCTTATACATTAGTTCTTACATTGTGACTATGAGTGTGAGCTAAGGAAGTAAAGGGTTAGCTCTCTGGTTTTTTTCCTGGGTCCTGTCAACCCTGACTAAATTCTTAACCAAAAAAAGTCGAAGTGGGGAGGAAGAGGGCAGACAGAGAAAAGGAGAAACAGAAAAAGTTCTCATGTCAGCAAATTTCCTAGAACATGAAAATTAAAAATGAAGGAAATTAATTTTTCATGAACTGCTTTTAGAATTCAGCTTCTTAAATCTTACAGCCTGTTTATTACACTGAGGACAGCAATTACTTTCCATGGAGGGCTGAAGCAGTAACTGATGTTACCAACCAAGTACTGATTAATACCTTATCCTGTGGGGCAAGTTTCTTGTGAAACTGATGCTCTTAACGTGGCATTTCAGAAATGTTTTTCTTCTCATGTGAATCATGCTTTTCATCCACCCACTGCAATAAAATTTTCCTCTATTCAGAATAGAGAAAATCTGTCAGGCATTCATGCTTTTCTTCTAATGCAATTATACTTTTTAATATAAGTTATGACTCTCTATTTCAGCACTAAAATTCATAAAAATCAAATGCGTTAATAAAATCCAGAAGCAGTGACCAAGAAAGCTATTATAGAAAACATAGTAGAAAAAGAGTGACCATCTCATGATCAAGCAGACCACCAATAGCTTTTAAAGAAGTGGCTTGCAAAAATCTGTGATTTATTTATGCTACTAACTCAAAATATTTATAATAGAAACAGAAATACCTTTTTAACAGGCATGACTTACAAAAACGTATGTCCTGGTACAGCAGAATCATTGCAACATGCAAAAATGAAGTGGTGTACAATAGGGCTCCTACTTGGATGCCAGGAGATCAGGAGTGTATTTGCATTACTGCCTGGTATCTCATAACTGAAGCGTTTTATAGACACGAGCATACAGACAGAGATGTTTCACAAAGCTGAATTAAAATACTGACCAAAAATGCAATTTTCCTAATGATGCCACTGGAAATGTTGTGTGATTTGATGTCTGATATTAAGTATCTGTTTTGTCCATACGTATACAAAAAATATTGTAGCTTACCATGAGCGTAAGGGATGGGAAAGATGGGACTGAAAGAACATGAAGGAAACAAGGGATAGTAAAATGGCAAGGGTGTGCTAGATGAGTGTACATTTGAACTGTAAGATATGAAAGGGACTGCAGTAAGGTATGTGATACTGAGTTCCCATCCACATGTCTGTTTACCTCCAATTTGGAGTTAAACACTATAGATGGGGACAGTGCATCAGCCCATTTCTGTGGACTCCAGGATACAAACATGCTCCTCATGCTTAGTTGATTTGTTGGCAGAAACCTGCATTCAGTTCAAAGTGTATCTTAGTAAGGTATCAAAATTGTGCTTATAAGCACTCAAATGTACAGCCCACCAATCATACAATCCACCAGTGGATCAACTGTACTGTTGATATAAAATTTCACAGCTCAAATCCCACCTGAGTAAATGCATTCTTGCTAAGGATCAGGCCAATGATCTCTGTTGTGCTGATATTCTTGGTTCTGGAAGAAACAGCAAATGTTGGGAGAAAGACACTGATGGAAAGAAAAGTGTGGAGCCCAACGACTTGTGGTGCCAGGGCCCTGATGACACAAACAATACACCTGACCAGGATCTTCTGGAGTCTCCTGCTCAATGGCCCAGTGGTTGCATCTTAGCTCGGTCTAGGGCTGTCTGTCCCTGTTGAAACTCCCTTTCAGGTCTATGGGGTTCATTGAGGCTGCAGGGTCCCTCCATGAGGCAAGTAGATCAGGGTCTCACAGCCAGAATAATTAAAGCATCCTACATAACTGTGCAGCAGTCTGTGGTTTTCAATGTACTGTCCCTTTGATGGATCACGTAATTGTTGTCAAATAAAATGAGGCACAAAAATCACTAGCACGAAGACAGGTGCAATTTCTATAACTTCCATAAAATAGTTTTTCTTTTTTTAAAATTGTGAATTGAATGTGCATAATTTTCTAATGCTCTTCATTTTTTATAATAATAATTCATTTTCATCAAAAATTAGTTCACATAGCTAAAATGCTTTTATCATAAATTCTCATCTATAGAAGCCCATGTAAATTTTTTAAGTGTGCCATATATTTTTAAAGGAGAAGTAGCACTGCACTCCTTAAGGATACTCAGAGAGGAGGTGTAACTAATCACAGCCCTGGTTTACTTTTTCATGCATAGCAGATATTCCCAAAACTGAAACACCATATTAAAGTTCATGCTGAAAGAGAATTGGTGGGAGATCTATTGTTTGACGTCTGTCTTGGTTGTAGGCATTATGCACAGCAGAATTAAACATAAATCTTTTAAAGGCAATCCTTTTCCTACAGCACTGCATTTTCAGCTGTATAAACTGCAGGTTTTCTTTGAACAAAAATGAAAAAAAATTCAACATATATCTGTGACCATCTCCTCCTGTGCAGATTAGAATATTGGTAATAGGAAAGGAAGTCTACTTGAGGAGCTTTCTCTCCCAGAAATCTCTTACCTGTGACACGATACCTGTTCCTCTCTACCCTGAGGTCCTGTTTCCCCTGATAGCCCTCCCTCTGGCCCTGCTGCAGCAAAGATCCCATGCTTTTGATTCTTTCTTTACACTACTGCTGATAAAGCGTGTCAGAATTTTTTTTCCAAAAGCTGTGCACACATGGATTACTCTGAGTGTCAACATTAGTGCTGTAGCAACTTCCCATTTGTGCTCCAAGTACAAGTGCAACAGCAGCGTACAGTGGATGCTCTTCTTCACTGTTTTTATAATTTCAGATTGCTAATCAAAGCCACATCTGGTTGATAGAATAAAAAACCTCTTGTGCTTATCTTGAAAGAGTAGAGAGAGAGGGGATATTCTTTGTCACTGGCCAAAGTTACAGCAGTCTGGCATCTTGCCCCAACTACAGCAGTAAAACTGTATGGTAATGGATCCCATCTGTGCACACTCAGCCAGCTGTACACAGAGCAGAAAGCCATCAGCAAACTGTCAAGCTTGGCCTTACTTCCCGGAGTGGCTAAGACTCCTTTTAAAAATAAGTCTTGCAGTGTCCAGAAGTTATTGCCACAGTTTGTGAGACTCTAGTCTCTTCTAAATAGAAGGAAAAGGACAGCATCTTCAGTACCACTAGCAGGTACCTGTTAGGGAATGCCAGAACTATCATGATGTCTACATATGTCTCTTTTTCTTGTAAGTTTACTTTAGTCTACAGAGAGGTCAGATTTTTTTTTGTTGTTAATTTCTATATCACTGACTGTCTAACCTAACCTTTTATGTCCATTTTACCTTTTGGCTGTTGCAGGACAGATACTCAGTGAAATTAGGGTTTCACCTTAACTAGGATAAATGGAGGAGGCTACAAGGTGCCAAAATTTAACCTTCCTTATGGCCCAAAGTGAAACAGTAGACTCAAGCAGACAGCCTATTGACACCCTGTGAAAGAAATAGAAGTATATAACTTTAGCTTTTTTCCCTGCTCTTTTTCTTTACCCCAACACAAAACAGTCAGGAGGAAGGCAGAGTCCAAATTTGCAACTGCCTCAATATTTCTTCAATTTAAATTTTTCAGGGAGTGCAGCCTTCATGTCATCTGCTCACAAAAACAAAGAACAAGCAGCATGTTTTTTGGTTTTCTCTGAAGATGGAGAGTAAATGTGTATAGTCTGGAATCCTCATATGATGCCCATTATCACAGTATCTGAGTGCTTTACAGGTCATCATATGCACAGCTATTGTGTTTTGGTTTTTTTTGTCTGCAATTCTACCTCAGTATGTCATATATTTTTCAATGATTCTACTGAATCAACCAACTATTTCTAACTTATCCCTTTGATCCCCTTGAAATATACACATAACACACTGTGCATTAATGTCTTTAACTTCTTTAGGCAGCAAACAGGTTGAACTGGAATGAAAACATTATTACGTATGTTTAGCATTTTAGATATGTGTCCATTTCATTAGCATTTAATGGGTAAAATTGTCAAATTTTTTGACTTACAAAATGCAAAAGTAGAAAAGAAATGGTTACTTTGAGATTGTAAATGCCAAGCAGGTTTTACCTGGGAAACTAAAAATACAACAATTTTAACTAGCAAACGAAGAAATAGAGAATAGTAGAAAATTAGGAATTATTGTTATTTTCCACCCTGAAATGGTGGACTCTCTGAACAACAGAACTCTGTATATAACCCAGAGGCAGTCCTGAATCAGAAATGAACATTTCCTCATTTCTAGTGCCAATTACATTCATTTGCCTTTACTTTTGCGGGAAGGGGAGAGCTGGAAGGGGAAAAATAGTATGGGGAAAAGAAAACAGACCAAAAAAAAAGAAGCCTGGCAGCCGTGTTCTCACCATCCTACGATGTTCTTTTTAAGATCTGAATAAGGTTTGTTCAGATCTCCATATTCCTTTGTTAAGGCACAGCTCCTGCAGTTGGGAATTCTAGTACTGAAATGGTTATTACCACTTTGCTACAGGCACCTATTATTCTACTTATCTAAAGACAGGGAAAGACAAGACCCTGCAAAAATGAGATTTTAATCACTCTGTTGTTTTATTTGATACTGATTTTAATAATTTTTCCCCCCTGAGCCTCATTTCTATTAAATTACAAGACATAAAAAGGATACTAAGACCTGCAAGAGGTTTCTGATTTAAACTTCTGAAGGTGGATACTGTAGGAATAGGTGCTTGGAAGAACTTTGCATTGTAAACCCTAAAGCTCCTTTTCTATCTGAAATCTTTCTGTCTTTGTAGAGCTATACATTTATTTATCAAACAGTCTTACAAGGTACATAAACAAAGAGTGCTTAAATGCAAGAAATTCATTTTACCATCTTTAAAATCAAAAGTAAGCAGGAATTTTGACTTGGTATACTGTGTAGCCATGTTTCTATTGTAAACTTATAATGGTTTCAAAGGGACTGTGTTGGCACGTGTATGTGGTCTTTTCAAACCTACACACTTCTCATTGGTTCCTTAATTTTACATTTCTCTCTTTTTTTTCTGACTATTTCTCATAGCTGTATGCTGTCCTTCATTACCACTAGATTAAAAACATGTGGAAATGTCTTTCACCAAATAGCCTTAACGAAATAACATAACAGCACAAGATAAATTAAGAAACATACTAAACAACTATAAAGGAAGTCCAACACTTAGTTCATCTAAAAACTGAATTCTGGTCTACACAGGAGATAAAATTTCTCAGCTTCAGTAAACATAAGTAGGAAGAGATCTCACCTAGAATTTGAGACAATAATTCAGAAGAAATATTTTGTGGAATAAACACTTATTTTTCCCAACCCCCATAATAACAATGTGCAAATCACTGTTTTCACTGCATGATTGATTAACATAAATTTTTATTAAGAATTTTTTAAATATAGATACATATATATACATATATATGTATCTATATGTATATCTATCTCAGCATTGATTGCCTGCTTTCATTACTACACAGCTGTGTCTGGCCACATGATGCACATTACATCCCTAATAAATATTTCTTTTCTCTTCAAGAAATTCCACCCGCCTGATGTGTAGTATAGGGTCTTGCCTAAATCTCTTCCTTGAAATTCTTTTCCGTCTGTGTTTTCGTATTGACAAAAATAGGGAAAATGTAATAAAATGAATCATAATATTCCAGAAATAGAATGTGACAGATTAGTCTGTTATCTTCTTTGTTAAGGTTAGCTTTATTTCTAAAACATGCCACTCATCTAGATTTTTATGAAATAATATGGGAAAATATGAATTAAAATGAAGAAAAGGATTTTCAGCAAAACTGAAGAACATAAAGAACAGTCTGAAGACTGTGCAGAAAGGGTAGATGGCAGGAGTTAGGACTTGAGACAGAATTGGCATTTGTCTAAGCATTCGTTTTATTTAATATAGCCAGTAATGACTAAGGCATGAAGCATTGTAGGACACTATTAAATTGCCTAGACAAAATACATTAGAGAAGCTTTAAAGATGCATTGGAGATCAGAATGCCATGCAGCCTTGAGGACTAGTGGAATAGATACTAGCAGTGGTTGAGGCCTAATATATAGGAGGTTCCATCCAGGTCTTCGTAATGGATGTAAAATATACGGTCATTTTAGAACCAGTGTTGGAATAGGATAGAACATGGCAGTGACTCAGCTGTGTTTGAACTGCAAGTACTAACTCAATGATACCAAAGTAATTTTCTTCCTTCCTTCCTTGTCATCCTTGGGAAGATATCTTCGATGTTGCTTTGTAGAAGAAAATCCACTATTAGTGACAGCAAAAAAATAGAGGTCATCCATACCAATACAATTAACTCCATGCTTTTCAGAGCAGAAAAATCAAGTGTCAGACAGTCTATTAGTGATACTGAATGATATTTAAATCATATTAAAATTAACATCCAGAGTCACTGACTTCAGTGATATCCGGATTTCAACTTCTGTTTTTCATGGAATGAGTGCTCCTGAAAAGGGAAACAGAGTGAGTTCTTTGCAAAATTCTGGCACTAATAACATTGCTCTAGGAAAAAGAAACCAACAATCAATCATCCCAAAAATAAAGAGCTAGCAAAAAGGATGTAATTCTCACACACTTTATTGAGCAGTTCAATTGCTACTGTAATTATCCTGAGTATCGTCCACAGTTTTAAAAACTTCAGTGATTTCAATTCTGAACACAACTGTGATGATAATGAATCACTATACACATTCCCATATGTCTGCTAGACTGTGCAAGATCAAAGCTGAGTAAAACTAGCCTTTCTCACTATTTTGTCATCATCCTTTACCCTTATAGGCATGAAAATGGAAATTTTCCCCTGTTATAGAGAGATAATGTTGCTATGGTTATAATTCTGTAAAGGTAAAGTAGATTTATCAAAATAATTGGAGGCATGATTCTACATTAAGGTCAATGATTGCAGAGACAGACTGAAGTGAAATGAGTGAACTTTTCATTTGCTTTTTTGTCCCCCTTTACTTCTTCCCCTCCTATGAATGGATAATCACCTAGGATATGCTGATAGAAGCCTGCCCAGGGAATGACATATTAAACCTTAAGTCTGAAATGTTAATGCATCAATTAATGGGAATACCTGAAGCTCTGGAGACATGCACAACTCAATTTTACGGGACCCTTCCACAGTTTAGGTGGTGAAGATGGGGAGATACACAGTGCTAAAAGCATGTTAAGAAACTTTCATGGTTGTGTATATTTTTGGTTGTGTATTCTATTGGCACTCAGTGGAGTTCTTGCTGATGGATATCGACATAGCTGGCTATGACCTAAGTTAATTAATTTACTACTTTCCTGTGGACATGTGCTTCAAATGTCTTTGAGTATTAAATAAAAAAATTACATGAAATGTACATGGCCATTAGTAACTGGTTTCTTCTTTATGACTGTTATTGACATCGAAGATATAAAACCACTGCTGTCCTAACTTCTTTCTATTAGTTATATTTGTGTTCTAAAATATTAACCAGGTAAACTGGTTTAGCAAAGTGCCCAATGTTTTCCTATTGTAAGAAATTATCTTCAATATTTATAATTTTGCAAAATTTAAGCATTTTCATCTAGATTGTACAAACAGCTTTCACATCTTTATCCTTCCTTTTTTTTCCCCCCTGTGATAGGTGGTGGTTAGATTTTTCTGAATGTGAGCTAACAAGAATATGTACTGCATGTCCTCTTAGAAACTGCAATGGTTTATCTATTTGGTTCTCCTGAGACATTCTGCAATGCAAGTTATCCTCAGGCATCGAAAAAATGAGTGTACCTTTAATCATATTTCAGGAAATTCAAAAATTAAGGTGATTTGGACTTGAAAAGTTGTCCTTTCCTGGTCAGTAAAGTTCTCATGCTTTGTAAGGATTTAATCTGTGGAACATAAAGAATTGCCATCAAGCACAGTAATGGAGACCAGGAAAGAAATCTCATTTGGATTCATTATAAAAACTGCATTCAAGTACATTTGCATATGTTGTGAAAAAATGGCCAGAGTAATCCTGTTTTCTTAAGAGAAATTTTCAATAGGAATAGTTTCTCATTTCAATTTTTATTAAACCTTCTCTTATGAGGCTGGATGCTTGGGTGGGGATAATTAGTAAATATTTTGGTATCTGGGTGCCAATAACTGAAATAACTTTCATGGATTTTTTCCATGAAGGTAAACAAAAATCATTTCAGGACAAGTAGAGCTGAAAAGTGAAATTCCTCATTTAATCAGAAAAAAAATACTCGAAACAGAATTTTCATTCAACTTTAAAACATAGTCAGTTCTTTCACCTATATATTGGCTGTTTTCGTTTAGTGGCATGTTTATTGTTTCTTTGACATTGTAAGATGTGAATTTCCTCTGTTGTAGGTTTGGTAATGTACAGGATACTGTACATAACTGCAGTTATGTGCTAGAAGACGCATGCCAGATGTCACTTGATCCAAAAGACTTGAAATTTTGTCAGTTATAACTACTGTGTGTCTATGAAGAGATACTGTTTTCTGGATACCTACCACAATACTTTTCCTTTGAGCAGCAAAACAGCAGTGGTAGTTCTGGGAATCTACAAAGGCCATAGTGGTCAGGGGAAAAGCAATAAGACTGTAAAAGGTAGTAAACCGAGTTTTCCCTTTTTCTTTGTTTCTTGGTGCTTTTTATGTGACTTCAGTTAATTATACACAAGCTTTGTACTCAGTGGCTATTCAAAATTAAAATAAGACATGAATTTATATTTAAAAAAAAAACAAATTTAGCCTTATAGCCATTCAGCTATCAAACTTCATGAGAGTTTTGCCGGTATGACAGACAACATAAAATCTATGAATTATTTGGAAATAAGCTCAACCTGGAGAGACAGAGTGCTTATTTTCTGTGATGGTATTAGTTGATTTTCTTGCTACCAGTTCATGTCCTTCCATTGATTCCCAATACTTTGTGATGCGCTTGTTGCATCCACTCAATGCCAAAAGACTGTGAGCTTCTAAGGATTCTTTTTCCCCTCATAGTTTATCACAATTGCTTTATGTTTAATGAATGCCTTACTACTTTTCACACCAGGACTGAATATGACCATGAGACTATCATTTGGAAAAGAACTAATAATTTATTTAGCTCATCTGCCTGTGGATGTAGATTAGTTCCCTCCTTTACAAGGATAACACTACTGTTCAATAGAACATACACATTTATTTTAATATAAATCTACAGTATGCTGTTGAGAAGTTTATCTCTCACCGTGTAGTTCATAATGCATACTGTGTTTCCTATTGCAGCTCAACTTGATATATGTGATGTAAACTCAAGACTTCTGTTTTTTCTGTACCTTGTGAACTTGGTGCTCTTGAAGAACCAAAGGATCATGTCCAAATTCTAGGCCTCAAAACGGTACTTTTAGACTCTTCTGTGCTATTACATTCTGTTCTGCAAACACTCAAAAGTTTTGAAATTATTTAGATTATCAAATTCAATCCCCCTCTTGAAAATCTTAAAACATTTTTATACCAATTTTAGGTGAAAATGTAATAGATACTTAATTTACGTGTTCCTTATTTTTTCCAGTTCCCAGTTGATATGTTTTCCAAATTGATGTCTAATTTATCCATACTTTTACTGTACCATCTCATGTAGGAGCCATGGGCTCTGCAGGTATCTGCTTGTTTAATTTTGTGTTGTACATCTCCTTAAGGTTGGTCAGAATCAAATCACTATTTTAAAATTATAACATGCCGTAATGCTCTTGCTTTCTCAAGAAGATGCTTAGAGTGTTGCCAAGTTTTGTTCTTGTCAATAAATAGCCTGACCAGTCAGATCCAATATTCTAAGTAACATTTTCAGCCTTCATCATTCCTAAGTTAGTGTCACCTAAAATGATATTTCCTATTACATTAACTTGTTCAAGAGATATTTTATTGATTTAAAAGATTTACCAATTGCTGGATAATCAGAGACCACCATCCATTTTACTTATGATCTCTCCTTTATTCAGTATTGACAATTTTTACTCTATCCCTGAAAGCTGAGTGCTTTGTCTTTTAATCACTGCTTATTTTTTTGATGATGTCCAATCATTAAAACTCAAAAAATACCTTCCTCAAGTAAGATTTTTAATCAGCAAAGATAATACAAGCTGATCTGTATTTTTAATTACAGTGTTATCAATTGAGGGGAGTGAGATAACTGATCATAAATTCAACACTAGTTTAAGTTCATAGAAGCATAAAATCATAGAATGATTGGGTTGTAAGGGATCTTAAAGATGATCTAATTTCAAACCCCCTGCCATGGACAAGGACAGCTTTCACTAGAACGAGCTGCTCAGAGCCCCATCCAACTTGACCTTGAACACTTCCAGAGATGGTACATCCACAACTTCTCTGGGCAATATGTGCCAGTGCCTCAATATCCTCACAGTAAAGAATTTCTTCCTAATATCTAGTCTTAACCTATTCTCTTTCAATTTGAAACTATTTCCACTTGCAATGTTCATCCCCCAACCTGCTTTATTAATGAGGTTTGCCCCTGACCCAGGTGCAGCACCTTCTACTTGATCTTGTTAAATCTCATGAGATTCCCATGGGCCCATTTCTTGAGTTTGTCCGGGTGCCTCTGGATGGTATCAAATCCTTCAGGAGTGTCAACTGCACCACTCACCTTGGTGTCATCAGCAAATTTGCTAGGGGTGTACTCAATCTCTTCCTCTGTGTCTATACTAATGAATACAATACACAGGTCCCAGTATAGACCTCTGAGAGAGACCACTTGTCACTGATGTCCAATGGGACAGCAAGCCATTGACCACTACCTGCTGGATGCAACTATTCAACCAATTCCTTATCCATTGAACAGTCCTCCCATAGAGTCCAGTTCTCTCCAATTTAGAGAGAACAATGCTGGGGGGACCAGGCCAAAGTCTTTACAGAAGTCCTGATAAATGATATCTGTAGCTCTTACTTTGTCCACTGATGTAGTCACTCCATATTAGAAGGCCTCTAGACTGGTCAGGCAGGACTTACCCTTGGTGAAGCCATGTTGGTTGTTCCAAATCACCTCCCTGTCCTGCAGGTGCCTCAGCATTGCTTCTAGGAGGACCTGTTCCATGAAGTTCCCAGGCACAGCTGAGGCTGACAGGTTGGTAGTTCCCAGGATCCTCCTTTCTACCCTTTTTAAAGATGGGTACAATGTTTCCCTTTTTCCAGTCTCCTGGGTTTTCACCTCAGTTCCGTGACTTTAAATGTCATGGAGAGTGTCTTGGCAACTGCATCATCCAATTCCCTCAGGACTCTGGGATGCATTTCATTAGGTCCCATAGATTTACGTGTTCAGGTTCCTAAGTAGTCGTGAACCTGATCTTTATACACAGTGGGAGAGACTTTGCAACCCTAATCTCCATCCTGCTGTCCATCCACTCAACAGGTGTGGGAAGAGAGGCTGCCATCAAAGACTGACACAAAAAAAGTTGTTGTGTACCTCAGCCTTCTCTTTATCCATTATCAGTTTTCCAGGATTGTTTATCATGGGATGTACAGCTTCTTTGACTTTCCTTTTCTGGTTAACATACATGTAAGAAACCCTTCTTGTTATTTTTTCATCCCTTACCAAGTTCAGCTTCAGCTCTGCCTTGGTCGTCCTCAACCCATACCTACACAACCAAACTTCATTCCTATACTCTTCCCAGGCTACCTGTCCTTGTTTCCACTACTGATGCATTTTTATTTTTCCCTTTAGTTTGACCAGCACTTAACTACTCAGAGATGCTGGTCTTGTCTGCCTTGCATAATTTCTGGCTCCTGGGGATTGCTAGCTCTTGCGGTCTATGGAAGACTTCCTTAAAGACTGTCAGCTCTCTTCTGCTTCCTTGCCCCTGGGGGAAGTATGCCGGGGGATCCTGTTGACTATCTCCTTAAAGAGGTGGAAGTTTGTTTTCCTAGAGTTTGGGGGACTACCTTGAGTCCTTACCTGACCCATATCCCTCAGGACTGCAAACTCCACCAATGCATAGTCCCTGCAGCCCAGGCTGTCTCCAGTCTTGACAACCTCCTATTAGCTCACTTGCATTGGCATTCAACAGATCCAGCACTGAATCATCTCTGGTAAGGCTTTCTATTACCTGGGTCGGGAATTTATCCTGCACTCACTCTAGGAATCTACTGGATTGCCTACAGCTCACCGTGTTGCTTTCCCAGAAGATGTCAGCAAGATTGAAGTCCCCTAGCAGGACAAGAGCCTGTGAGTAAAACTTCTTGTAGCTGGAGGTGGAAGGTTTCATCAATAAGCTCCGCTTGATCAGGTAACTGGTAGTAGACACCAACCACAAGGTTCCCTTTCTTACCTTGGTCTCTGATTCTTACCCACAGGCTTTCAATCAGTTTGTGGCTGTGCTTCAGAGACAGCTCTTCACACCCAATCTACCTTTTGATGTAGAGGACAACCCCTTCTCGTCTCCTTCCTCCCCTGTCTCTTCTGAACAGCTTGTAGCCATTGATACTCACACTCCACTCATGAGATTCATCCCAGCAAGTTTCAGAAATGGCAACGAGGTCATAACTTTCTAGCAGCGTGGTGGCTTCCAAATCCCAAACTCATTATTATTGTTCTACTTCATAGCATTAGTTCTAATCATAACTAATGAGTCTAATGAGTATACATTTGGATGTAAAATTATAATTTATTTAAATTGACACTGCAAAAATATCTTGCATTTGTTTCCCCAGCAAGAAAACAACAAAGTGTAGGAAAGGAATCTAGATCTCTTCAGAAGATTAATCACTTGATGAAGTGATACCTACAACCTTTTAATACAGAAAAGAGCCAATAAAACAGTGTTGGGGGAAAGAGCAAAAAAGAAGGTCATATGTCAAAATTCAAGAATTGTAGGAAAGAATTGCAAAAGTGGAACTGATACATGTTTTGGAAATCATATTCATACTAAAACAGTGTGTTTTTCAGGCAAATGGTGTTATGTGGGGAAGGTGTGGAAGAGATTAAAAATACATTCTCAAAAATTAAGGAACTATATTAAAAGTGCTCTAGTTAAATATAAAATGCAAATATACATATTTATATTTATATAAAATACATTAAAATTCTCTTAGCTTTTAGTGAACATGACAGAATGGAAAAAAGCAAATAAAGGTAGGCTGGCAAATGAAATTGGTGTTCTGAAAATGGGAGTTACTATGACTGAATTAGAAGAAAATCTCAAGGGATTTAATGCATTCAGGTATAAGCAAGTTTGAAGCTACAACCCTGGATCTTGAATAAGTAATATATGACTGTCAAATAGCAAATTGTTTTGACTAAGCTAAGCAGTCAGAATAATGTACCTGGAAAAGGCCATGAAATGCCTGTAGTTAAGAGAAGAGAAAGAAAAGACCCAGAAAGATAGAAGCCCATTAGCGTGACCTCAAAGGTCTTCAGAACTTTTATGCAAATCTTGAAGGAAAGTTGATTAAAGACTTTGAGGAAGGAGGGAAAGTAAACTGTTACATAAATTATGTAGCCAAATTATGCTATATTAACCTGATACTTTGCTTTGATGTCTTGTCTTGTAGACAAAAGGATTTCAGTCAATATAAGCTACTTAGGTTTAGTTAAGCATTTAAAATAGCAACACAAGCAAAATTGTCAATGAAACTGGAAAAATGGGCTTTAGCAGACAACCCATAAAGAACTTACCTAAGCAATGATGCTGAAATAGCAGATATTTGCTCAAAGAAGCTTCTTAGTGATGATTCTCAAGGTTGAAGCTCAAGACAACCATTTTAATAGAACATGAGAAGGTTTGGATTACCTTGAAGACTGGAGCCAAAAGGATAAACAGAATTAAAATCTATAACAGCGAGTGCAAAGAAATGTTTCAAGTTATCAATATTTTTACAATAAATTTTAATCCAATCAGATGAAAAAAAGCAGCTGTAATGAGTTGCAGAACTACTGTGAACCCTTAGTATGTTGATATGAAGAGTGTAGATGTGATATTAGAATAATTCAAGTGACATTCTGTGTGAAGTTATGAAAGCTCTTAGCGGCACAAGGAACTGGGGAAACCCATCTTGTACTGTTAAATAATAGCTTCACTGAAAATTTGGGGATAGGAAGGAATATCAAGTGAATGGAAAGGTACCAACTGAGAGGAGACTAATAAAGTAGGGCTTAGTTGGCACAAACACAAACATGTATCTGCCTATGAATTTGTTCAGTACAGTAAAAGAAAGTTTACACTGCAAAATGTCAGAGCAATGAGTTTTAGAATACTCTGCAATAGTAGGAGACATAGAAGAATGGCCCAGGAGGATCTTTCCTGTGCGGAGTCCTATACATTAATTACACACTGGCTACCCTTTTCAATAGAACTGAACTAGCCCAAAGCTCCTCAAATAGAGATAATATATTTAGATACCAATTATAATTCCAAGCTTCATCAAACTATTGCAACATTAACTTCAATGAAAACATTCGTAAAACTGGATTTATGGGAGAATATCCATAATAATATCGGCTAAAAGCTTCCCTTCGATAATAAAGTTACATTTTGTATTTATTTTCCTCTTAAAGTTCCTCTTCCCAATATTGAAGACACTAGTGTAGGCACCACTCAGAACTTCTATGGTGAGGTTTGCACTGAAGGAATGTCCTTTCTTTTTTCCTATTTTGGCTATTAAATGATAAAATAGTCTGTAAGAGGTCTTCCTGTCAAAGGAGTTGCTAGAAACTGACTGCTGAGGCTCTGTAACAGGAATAGATGTTGAAGCTAAGAGGTAGCTTTGCCATCTTTCTCTATACAGGTCAGCACAGTGCCACAGAGATTAAATATAATTTCACAGAAAAAACCCAACCCAAACCAAACCAACCAAACAAAAAAAAAACCCAACAAAAAACCAAAACAAACAAACAAAAACTCAAAACAAAAACAAAAAAAAACAAACAAAAAACCAAAACAAAGAAAATCATTTTAATTGAGCCTGGAATTGCAGCATAACATTCTTCTCTTATTATAGAAATTTTCTTAAAGTAGAATGTAAATCATCTTGGAAAGTTTTTTGTTTTTTTTCTAATTTTTCTCTCTTTCGTTCTGTTTAATCTTCATGGTATAAAGCTGTGTCTTAGAAATATTTCCCATATTTTCCTTTCCTTAAGTTTTAAATTTGTTAACTCTTTTCCCTAATTAATATATGAAGATGCATATAGCATTAGAAATACATATAGCATTAGAAAAAAAGAAAGTAGAACAAATGAATAAATTTAACAATTATGACTAAAGAAACAAAGAGAAAACTTTTAGATATTTATTTTAAAATTAATCCTCCTGATTTCCTTTTAAAATGTATTTGGTTTGTACAAATTTATCCTTGCTCACTTTATGCCTATAATCCCATTAAAATCCCTGGGAACTCTAGAGACAGTATAGTCCTAAAGTATAGTCCTAAGTCTTACCTCAATCACCTATATGTAATAAGGTTTGAATTTTCCCCTGAATCTCAACTTTATGTCTAAAATTCTTGTTCAACACTGTGTCAGAGCTGGAATTTGTGTGATAATTTTATAATTGCACGTTTCTCTTTTTTTTCCTTTTCCCCAGTGGATTGAATTTACCTTTAAATCTCAAAATGTTGCTTAGTGACATTTGTGCATTATGGGCAAAAATTAAAACATTTTCATCAAAACAGAATGTGTAGAAGAGAGAAGAAGGTTGACTTGAAGTGAATCTAAAAGTCAGAGCAGACTGTAGCTGGGATGGAATTACACTGGGTAATGGTGTCTGAACATTGCAGCTACTAATTATAAATCAAATTATATCCACGGGGGTCTCTATCTACAAAGCTGAAACAGCATTTCTCCAGCTCTTTCAATGCTAGAGCAAGATACTGTAACACACGAGGTCTCCAGGGATGCTGCTGCAAGTAAAAGGAGAAATGTGTTTTTCTTCAAGGGTTCCCCGCTGACACAGACCCCTCTGGGCCAGAAAAAGAAATTCATAAGCAATCAACTTAGCCACCATTAGTCATGGATGGGGAATACACATGACAGTTAGGGATTTTTGTTACAATAACTCCAGTTTGCCAAAACTTTGCAAAAAATAAATAATTTCCTTTGTAATAAAATTCCCTCTCCTCCACAAAACATGCAAAACAGAGGGGCAGTTTTTGAGTATGATTCATCTTTCAAATCTCCAGATCCAGAAACAGGCTCCAAGTTGTTCAATTGAAACTATCAGTTTCATAAATCTTAACCATTAATTAAAATAAAATGTAACATGTCCTGCAAATAAAGTCAGTGTGCCATGGTAAAACTACACTTAGATGTTGTGCAATTTTGACTTTAAAGGCAAAAACACAATGCAGAGAGAGAGAATAGTTTCCTAACATGTAGTTACTCCATAGTCTAAATAGTCAAGGGTGTGATTTTGATATTGATATAGGTGTCACTATCACATCACTGAGCAAATAAGAATGAACAAGCATATGGGTTCCCTACCACGCTCAACAGTCAGTATAAAACCATGGTTTTAGATTGTGTTAGCAAGGGCAATTAAGATACCTGAATTCCAAAAATAAAGTCTAAAGATCTATAAATGTTATAGCGCAATATTTCCACCAGTTATCACTTCAAGCTACATAAACCTAACAAATCTACAAGTACTTTTCAATGTGCAGAGTATATAAAATTTCAGACCACTTACAAGATGAGGTAAACCATCTCCCCACAAGATTCCTGACTGCTGCTTCTGCCTGAGGAAGGCTCCTGAATAGATTTTGTGTACAGGAAAATATTGTGGTAAGTGGATGATGTTTTCCACAACCCTAGGCAAGAGGCTTACCACCTAGTGAGTTTTTCTGTATTTTGTGTTTGCACAATTATTTTAATTCATTTGGTTAAAAATAAAAATATTATTTTGGTAGAGAAGAGGTTATGTCTCAAAGTTGATAGAATATGTTGAGAAATGCACAAGAACATTTGGTCAAAGAAGGGATGACACTCCCTAAGAAACCAGGACTCCGTGTGATCATTTCTCAGAGCAGTACTTCTTTGAGAGTGCCCTGAACTGTTCTGCACTTTGCTTATGATTTGATGAAAGTTACCTGCAAACTAATGAGATGTAGTTCTTCACTGTGGGTATGGTGCCATGCACCAGCTGTCTCCTCTGTCAGGTCTCATATGTTTTATTTGGGCTTACCATAAACCTAGAAAAATATTTTTTCTAGATAAAAAGCAAGTTGCTTTATATATCTGTAACGGATAAATAATGAATGTAACAGACATGAGGATGAGTGACAGCAAATGTAGCAGGGAATTTGAACTTAACTCATATTACACTTAGATACTCATACTGTGTAAGCATTCATATATCTTACTGTTAAGATATGTGATGGCCTAAAATCACCCACATTTTTCTGAGAAGTAGAAAGAGCATTAACTGTTTAGTTACATCCCTGTAGGACTTCTCCAAAATGCTTCTATTATAGTTATATTCAAATAATATTAGGATCTTCTGACTCACTGAGTAATCGATTGATTGCTGCCGATGTGAGGATGTGGTAGCATTGTACAGCACCTATTTGTTCTTGCACAGCTCATAATTCTCACCACAATCTGTGAAGTGTTTAGGTCTATGCTTAGTTTACATTATACTGTCTCCATTCCTCAGGTGTGTTGATGTCCTTTCTCTTTGCATGCTGGCAAAAGCAGAGCTGTATCCTTATGGTATCTTTCAACTTTGAAATTGTCTCCTACCTGATATCCGTTTGAGTCTCATCAGCAACACCAGACCTCTCTTTTTTCTAGATTTTCACTAATCAAAATTTCTGAAATTTATACAATGATAATCTTTTTTTGCATTTTCTTACTTCCAGAGTCTTTGTAAGCATGTGTGTGTATGTGTATGCGTGGGCACGAGCATGGGGATTGTAACATTAGGTATTTAATTAATCTATTTTCTTAATGGTAGTTTTTTATATTTTCATTGATTTAAAGAACTTTCATTGATGGTTGTGTAAATGACAGCAATAATAATGGAAATAAGGATAATTTCTGCAATTTGGAAGCAAAATTTTCTGAGTTCAGCTATTCCAATAGGATTTTGTTTGCATGCAAAGTAGCTGTAGAAAACAGACTCATTTTGACTTTGAAAATGATCAGAAACTGAAGCAGATAGAGCTTTGAGAATCTGATTTCAGCCCTTACATTTTAAAATAAACTAAGATATGGACAAATATTAGATTCATGAACCCATTACTAATATTTAAGTGCAGAGTCCTCATATATACTTATTTATAGATGAAGAGGAAGCGAGGTAAAAGAAAATAGTACATCTCTGTATAATTAAATGCACACACAGAAATAACTATACATACACATATAAATACACATATGTGTAGACATTTAAAACTTTTTCCCATCCCTCAAATATGTATGCAAGGGTGGGTTTTTTTTTCTTTAGGTTCTAAAAAGTGTGAGTCTTCTAAAACTACCTTTGGAATCTCTCTGTATGAAGACTAATTAGCTTTAGATTGATCCTTACACACTATACATCATTCTTAAATAATTATATTTTAACTGACCTTTGAAATCAGTGACACCATTGGTTGTAAAGCAATAAAAACAAATTTGGGCTTCACATAAATTTGGAGATGAACAGTCTCTATCACAGAATCACAGAATGGTTAATGTTGGTGGAGTAGTAACCCCTATTCAAGCAGAGTCATTCTAGAACACTCTGCATAGGATTGCATCTTGATGGTTCTCGAATATCTCCACTGAGGGAGTCTCCACAGCCTCTCTGGGCAATCTGTTCCAGTTCACAGTTACATGCAAAGGAAAGAATTTCTTCCTCATAGTCATGTGGAACTTCTCGTGCATCAGTTTCTATCCATTGCTTCTTGTCCAATTGCTTGACAACATCGAGAGGAGCCTCACTCCATCGTTTTGACACCTTCCTTTCAGATACTTACAGTCATTGATGAGGTCCCCTCTCAATCTTCTTTTCTCAAGGCTGAACAGGACCAACTCTCAGCCTTTGATCATAAAAGAGATGCTCCAGTCCCCCAGTAACCTTTGTTGCCCTCCATCGGTCCCAGTAGTCCAGGAGCTGCATGTCTCTTGTCCTGAGGAGCTCAGAACTGGACACAGTACTCCTGATGCAGTCTCGACAGATCCCCTTTTTGTTGCCGTCAAAAACAAAAGTACGTTAACTGGAATTTTGAGCATTAATCTTGCTTCATGGCACTTGTCTTCAAATTTTAATGAAGTTAATGAGAGTTGAGGATACTCAGTACTTTATAGGAATTGTTAGGCAGCTCATGGGAATGTGTTCTTTGTTAATTACATTTTCTTTGAACTTCAGAATTCGAAACTCAGGCCTCCCATCTTGTAAACATTTATGCATGAAAATGGTTTCTCACATGTACATAGCATAACTAAAGTCAGTGGAACTATTCCAGTATCAGAAAATTTGAGTATCAGAACCATTGTCTAAAGGTCTGCATCTGTGGCAACCAAAGAATAGTTTACCCTCATCATTTTACCAATGCCAGAGCAATTTCTTGCAATACTTTTGTGAAATGAAAATTAAAACGGTGCATTGAAGGTAGATTAAAAATTCTGGCAATATGCATGCAGATTTTATTTGCATTACTCAATTAAATCCTCTTTTCCCCCTGCACCCTCCTTCCTTTCCCATTTTGGATGAGGATTGTCTTTTAAGAATGTCTGACAAGAATAGTCAGTCTTGTGGAAAAACGGGCTTTCAGAAAGAAGGCTCAAGGGAAGAACTGGGTGGGGCAAATGAGGCCGCCAGAGCCCAAAGCACTTGGGTAAAGTGTTCTGTATCTTTTTTAGACAGCCATTTTCACTTTTAAAGCTTTCAAGTTTTAATTGTTACCTTCTGGGATATAGTTAGAAATTGGTTAAAAAAACCAAACCAAATCAAACAAAAAAACCAGCATACAATAATCAAAAATGAAATGCATTGAGTTTAAAAATGGATTCCTACTACAAACATCCTCTAAGACTTAAGAGAGTTGCAACACTATAATTATTATTTGCTGTTTAAGTTAAGGAACAAAAATGCTACTCTTAAAAGATGCTTTAAAAATTAGTTTTGGGACACAACCTAAGCTCAATAATGGGGTAAATATATGATGGAAATGTTCAAGATGTCCAGTGACACATTTCAGTCTTTAATCAGTGAGACCAGGAAAGTGTATGCACTATTTAAGTCCAAGCTCCTCCCAGCAACCATCCTGTGTGTTTTAAGCTACTCCTGCTATTTACCAGGAAAGGTGTGATTTTGTACCCGTGAAATATTTGAAAACAAGGTAAATCAGGAGTCAACTCACAAATTTATTTACAACCAAAGGCACACCTCCAGAGAATAAAAGGCCTCATGGCAAATTCCAGAACGGCAATAAGAATGATAGGTGTCGAAACACTATTTTGGTGCACTGGGTTTCCTAGATTGCAGTCTAAAAATCCTTGAAGATTTTCTTTACTTTATGTGGGGAAAACTACATGCCCTAAAGTGAGCTCCAAACCAGCCCAAAAAAACAACGATCCAGAGAAATTCACAGCCCTGTTGGAGAAGGCAGCTTCCTGAGGGGAACAAAGAGGTGAGAAAGTGGTTGTCACGCACCTTTGACACGGGCATTAGGTTTCTGACTCCTGGTTCCAGGTGACATGTCCAGGTACTCACTGTCCATCAGGAAGATAATTCTGAAGACAGATTCAAGTCTCTTTTATCTCAAAAAGTGAGAAAGTACTTTCCTTTCTTTTACATTATCACTATCTAGAGTAGTCTTTTTTCTTTAAAATCTTAGGAAGTCTACATACAACATGGAAGACTGATATTTTTGATTCTGTTAAAGATGTCTCAAACTATTTAAGATGACCACAATGAAGAGTTATACCTGGAATACTTTTGTCATGATAGGAGAAAAGAGGGGGTACATATGTATCCTTGTACCTTCTGTTTAAATTAAATGTTTCACACATAGAATGTAAATACAAAGATACTTGGTGAGATACTATCACAAAAAGAAAATATGTCATCCAGAGGGTAAAGCATGATACAAAGTAATTCAAATATAAGCTTGAGGGCTTTTTTTTTTTCTCAGTAATTGATTTATTTAGCACTTTCACATATAATCCTTGGTCATTTCCATGGAATTTTATTTAGATTACACGTTATTAATATTAAATAATTTAATGACAATTAATTGTTATTCATAATGTTAATGTAGAAGTCTAATAAAAACCTGTTAAGTCTTATTTTTTATCTTATATTTATGGAGTGTATTATAGAGTGCATGCATTATTTCAATGCCATTTCACAGAGTTTTAGTGCTGATACACATGAACCTATTAGATTTATAGTGTAATGGGAAGTGACATATCTGAATCAAAAGTAAAATTATAAAGCATGCAAAAGAAAGATCAGATGAAAATAATATTTCTAATGAAAAGTAGTGAGTATTCCCTGAATGTGTCACGGATGCCCAAGACCTTCTCTGTTTCTCCTATTTCAGTTATTTCAAAATACATTATAATACTACATCTTTGAAGTTACTTTTGCAACTGTAAATACATGAATTCACAATCTTTCTTCAGTCATATTCTGTTCTTCTTCAAAATTTTGGTTTTGAATAAACTAGACTTCACCACACTTTAACAATCTTCCCAATGTAGCCCAGAGTTCATGGATAGACTTTGTGGTGGATCTCAGCTGTCTGTATTCCTAATTGTCCAGACTGGGGACTAGCCCATAATGTAGAATATCTTTCTACTAGCTCATTTATCAAGTTTTGGTTTGATTTTTTCCTTGGGTTTTTTTGCTTTCTTTCCTCCCCCGTTTCCCCCCACCCCCACCCCAAGGAAAATCAAGCCTCTCAAGAGAGTTAAGCTGTATAAAACCCAGATTTCATCTCGACACAGTGATAAGATTGACCTGGAGTATAAACTTGGACCAAATATCTGAGAAGCACTGTAAAGTTTAAACAGAGCCTGTGGGAGTCCATAAATGGCCATGTACTCTTTATTGAGGTCACTGAACATGAAGGGGGAGCTAAAATGGGGTGATTGTGTCTGGGTAGCAAAACCAATTTAAATTTCCTGGGAGACACTTCAGATATTCTAATTTAGCAACTATCTACTCCTTCGGAATGATGTGGGTACTTAGACAGAGAAAATAGACCCATGAAAGCTGTTAACTGATTACCTTAATACATATAGATACAAAACTAGCTGTAATAATACGTTCTTTGTGACTAGATGTGGGTGGAAGTGACCCACGACAGACATTTTATATCCTTCTGTTCTATGCCTCAAGTCACACGTTTTATGTAACTCCAATACTAAGCCCAGAGTTCCTGGTCAGAAATGTCAGTTGCTTCAACAAGTGCATGTCTTTACTTTTCACCACCATGAATATAGGGGTGTGTTTTCATCAGCCCAGCTTACAGCAAGAAAGTTTACAAAGCAATAAAAAAAGTCTCTAGTTCTCTGTAATGATCTTTGTACCTAGGCAGCAAATTTAAATGTTG
Organism: Pipra filicauda; assembly: GCF_003945595.2. Classification (NCBI taxonomy): domain Eukaryota; kingdom Metazoa; phylum Chordata; class Aves; order Passeriformes; family Pipridae; genus Pipra; species Pipra filicauda. The sequence goes on along the minus strand of NW_024104509.1, from coordinate 1,577,649 downwards.
TGTGCCATGTTTTGGAGCAAGGTAGTAACATACACAAATCATCTTTCTGACTCTCTTGGTTTCCATTAAAGATTATAAGAGTAGCTGTTGTTGTCTAGCAAGTCAAAGGCTGTTTGGGATTGGAGATAAGAAATCAGAGCCATACAGGGCAGTGTCAGAAATAAATTGTCTGTAGCAGCTTAGGTCCACTAGAATACAACCTTTATCAGCTCCTAGTAATGTTTACAGATTGAATTAATCTAGAAAAAGAATTTCCAGTGACTCAGTTGTTAGGTAGCTTTCTTGATATTCTTGAGGTGACTTGACCTCACAACTCAAAGTTTTCTAGCCAGATTTTCTTGATTTTACTCCCACCTCAAATAAAATAAGGGGAAATGGATTTAACTTTTAATACTACAGCTTAATTAAAATGTTCTAGAAGGAGATTTCAAAATATGAATCTTCACTGTGAACCACACATGGACCAGAATGGTAGATATTGATTAGAGGAGTCAGCTGAGAACTAACATTCTTGTGTCCTGGTTCTGACCAGGACAAGGTTAACTTTTGCAGTAGCCAGAAGGAGCATGGCCAGGATCCTGGTGTTATTCTATAACCTCTCATACCAAGCCTGGAGGGTCTCTTCTTTTTCTGGTTTGCTGGAGTGTGTAGTTAAGTAAGTGCAGATTCAGCATGATAAACAATCATGTGTAAGTCATCTATCTATCTTGTACACTCTGTTATTAATTTGTTAATTAATTAATCTGTTTTCTTATTTCATTGCTGCTTTCAGTAAATTGTTCAGTGGTCTTTACCTTTTGTGCCTCCCATTCTCCTCTCCATCCTGCCACAGGGAGGTGGAGGTGGAGAGTGAGTGAGCAGCGTGTACCTGGGGCATTTTCAGTGGGAGTATTAAACCACTAATAACATATTACTTTGTCTTACCAGTGACCATACAGTGGTCCGTACAACCTGCCCGCTTGAATGAGGTATGGAAAGTGTCAAAGTAACATCACTGTAATTGAAGTACTTGACAGCATTTCTCATCCTAGATCAGAAAGGGAGCCTGGAAGAAGATGCTTTGCCCATTCACTGCTGTCACAGTTCTTTTTATATCTCCTGTACAACTGTACTAGAAGACCAAAAGCTCTATGGCTCTTGCAAATGGTCTCTGCTTTCAGATCGTTCCCACTGATTTTCTCTCTGCAGCTATATGCAGAAGCGTTGCTACCTGTTGCCACTTGTTCACACTGTGCCCCTGTGTCCTAGATCCCTGAAGTCATTCTCTTTCTCATGTTCACTCTACTTTGTATTGTGCTCATTAATCTTGTTACATACCCTTTTCCAAATGGCACATATTACAGGCACATCCATCTTGCAATACAAATTTTGACACTGTTGATTTAGTCATGGTTACACAGTAAGGAGAATACAGCACTTGAGTGGAAGGGTCTCATATAATTAAATTCTGTGTAATTAATACATGTAATGATACCACTATGGTGTTTAAGGTTTGGGAATATCTCCCATGTGAGGAAAGATTGAAGGAACTGGGGCTGTTCATCCTGGAGCAGAGAAAGCTCTATGCAATCTCATGAATATGTACAAATATCTGAAGGAAAAGTTGGAGCCGGTCTCCTTTCAGTGGTTCCCAGTGACAAGACAGAATGAAAAAGGGGGAAACTAAAACACAGGAGTTTCCATCTGAACATCAGAAAACACTTCTTCACTGTGGGGTGACTGAACACTGGCACAAGAAGTTGTAGAAGAACAGAAGTTGTAGAATCTCCATCCCTGGAGCTAGTCAAAAGCCATCTGGACATGATCCTTCACAACTTACTTCAGGTGATCCTTCTTGAGCAGCAGTCAGTAGGCCAAGATGACTTCCAGAGGGCCCCTTCCAGCCTCAACCATTTTATGATTGTGTGATTCTGAGAAAAGCAAAGAACCACTTTTTAATTGCATAAAATTCCTAAAAAAATATTTAGAAAATAATCCAGTTAAAAAGGTTGTACAGAGGATTGTGTTTGAATTAGTTATTGAAAATCTGAAAAGTGAATCAAAACTTGCATAGGATATTGACTACCGACAGGATTAGAAAGGCAAACATTGATATCAGCAGACTGAATATATCTTGAGGCTGTCCCTCTTTATGTGCTCACATCTGAGCCTGTGCACTAACTCTCTGTGACTGCTTTGTGGCAGAGCAAAAGAGTAATTGACATTCTAGTTAACATAGGCTGAAAAATGACCTTGATTCTTCACTTTGTCACTGGCTTAGCAGGGTATGAGGGTTAAAGAAGGTCACCTGATTCAAAATCTGACAATATTGCACCCTAACAAACACCAATAAAATGACTGCACTACCTTAATTGTTCTATTGTTTACTAGTCAATTAATTGAATTAAGTGAATTCATAGTCTAGTGCTAAAAGAATTAGGTCCGGTTTGTGGACTTTAGCACATTCTCTGTGTATTTTCTTTTTAAAGCCTATTTAACATTATGTATTTTCAAATATCTGTTCTGAACAATGTTCTGGCAAAGAAGACACAGTTGTGATGGCAAGATGCCTAGTTTTTATGTTCCTGTGGTGTGACAGACTGGCATTTCTCTGTCAGTCTCATTTATATCTAAAAAAGAGCGTTTTTTGAAACAAACATGAAAATGCAAGATAACATCTGTAGAATAGATTTGGTTTTATTGTTGTTGTTCTTGAATTTGAGTTACTATGCATGTCCCAGACTTTAATAAAAGAACATTTACCACATGTAAACACTAAAAGAGGTAGAAATAAACTATCCATTGTGTAGGTGGCTAGTGTGACTCATGTAAGTGGAAATCCAGGCAGAAGTAAGAAGACAAATTCTTTTGCTAATATAGCCACAATGCAAATAGTCACCAATATTAATCTTTAAATTGTCACAATTAGGAAATCTGTGCACATTCCAGCTTAATTTTTTTCAATATACTGTCTATTTCCTTCCAACACTGAAAGACAGAAATCTCATTGTTTCTAGCAGAGGATGTAATTCTGGTATAAAATTTTGCAACAAGAAATACAATTTCTGGAAGACATCTTCTGGTATGGAACTGTGTTGAAAATGTTAAACAAATTAAGAACCATAAAAGAAAATAACATTAGAATGTATTCTGATATTATTTTTTTCTATACCTTTTAAAATTTGAAGAAATATTTTGTGAAGTGAATTGCAACCTGATTGGCTTCAGAAAAAAGAAGTAGAATTACATAGAGATTGTTACACATGAACTCATGGAAACACATGAAAAGTTTTCTAGATTACTAAGAGGAAAATAAAAGCTACCCGGGAAACAAAAAGAAGGCTGTAGAAAACATCTAAATCTTGAACTCTCATAAGGAAATGCCTTGAAAAGAAGTGATACACAAGCATTATGAGTATTTGTAGATTAAAGTTGAAAAACTAACAAGTCTACATATATCCACAGTAGTTAAAAAAAAATTAGCTTCTTAATATGGTTTGACAGCATTGAATGACTAGAGAAAAGACTTGGAATTTGTCTCTAAATCCTGGCTTTGTGTTAAGTCATGCACACTGGGAAGACACAGAGGTATGAAGTGTAGATGAAAAAGAATAAACAGGAAGAATGCAAGGGGTGGATGTTTTCTGCATTTGCTGCTTAGAGTACATGATAGGCATAATTAATCTATACTTTTTGCACTGACCCAGAGTGAGAGTGATTCCTTGATGCACCTAGTGAATTTAGTAAACTAGAGAAGGGAATTGCTAATACAGCTACATTACAGCCTGAGCGAATACCAAGCAGGTGCTTTCAACTGATCATAGCTGCCTATGTCTCAGAAAAAAAGACAGGAATGTGATTTGACTGCTTATGTCCTGACCCATGTCCTGGAGAGCTCACACCCGGGAAGGCACTGGCTGCAGGAAGTGGAGAGAGACTGGCTGCCTGATGGCAAAACTGGTGGAAATCAGTAGCTGATCAGTGTCTTTCTGCAGAAGCACATTGTATTGCTCCTGGGCATGAAGGAATCTGTCAGTTCAGCCTTTCTCTGTTTCTTATTCTCTTTTTATTTCCCCGCCTCATCTTCTTTCATTTTAAAAGCAAACTTCCTAAAGAGCTGCATGTGACATTGTCTATTAAAAACCTGTGATTAATTTTAAGCACCAATGTCTTAGCAAACACACATGAAAGTGAGTAGCACTGGAAGCTCCTGAAGAGAATGAATTTAAAGGCCATTTCTTTAAAATGTTTTAGAAATCTGCCTTAATACAGGTGAAGAAATAAAAAATTCTTTCTACTGTGCAACTTCAGGAAAACCTCTATTTTATGGTTTTCAAAAGCAAGAAACAAATTACAAAAACCACATGATTCAAAACACTGTATTATTTTACAGAATAAAGTCGTGATGTGTTTTGGTTTGTTTGGGGGGTTTATTTTGAGATATTTTATTGTTGTGAACATGAAAGAATATTTTTAGATTTCCTTTGTAGAACTTTTGAATTCACAAATAACAGTAAGGGCGGGGGGGATGTATAGGTAAAATTCCCAGTGAAATTAGCTATTAGTTTACTCATTCAAACTTCTAAGTTTATGTACATATGGAAGGAAAAGCTGAAGATCAACATTGCCAAGAAAAGAGTGAATAAAAACCCAGACAATCTTTCAAAAGCTTCTTCATTAAAAGATAGTGGTTGAAATACATGTCTAATTTATGAAGAATAAAGTTAGTTATTGAAACATTGTATAATTGCAGTATATTTTTATTGACTGATTTTCATAAGTTGCAGAAGTAGTTTCCTGGTCTTCTTGTGTTACTGCACAGTGTATGGGTTTAGAGAACCAGCCTATAAAACACAAGAAAAGTTTAAGGCAAGATGAATAGTGAGGTGCAGACAAAGGTACTAATTTGGGTATGAAATATTTGTTTTTATGTATGTAATTTCATTCATTTATGCATTTGTTTTCCACAATATCCTCTTGCGCTTTTAGTGGTAGGATAGAAAATGTGTTTAATGTGGGTTGATACGAAGAGAGATTTCAGAAAAATTAGAGTTTTGATCTGGCACTACCAGAGATTACAATAAGACATAAAAACTGAAAAAAGAAAAAAAAAAAAAGAGGATATTAATGGATATTATACTGAAGAATAAAAAAGGCAGAGTACTTCTATAACCTAAAGAAGGACCAGTGACTATCATTTCAGAGGTATAACTTACTACATCTTCACTAATCTTTCTTTTCAATCCTAGTATCTTATATTCCATAGCGAATCTTGCACCTTCTAATAGAAAAAAACATATTATTCATATATTCATCCCATTTCTTCCTTTATTTTAAGGAATTGCATTTCTCAAGAAAGTGAAAGATTGATAAGATTCAAGGAGTTGCATTCTGGTATGAGTAGCTGTCAAACACATAGTAATTGGTGCACCTCTTTTACATTGCAGAAAAATTATGCGCATGTTAATTATACAGTTAAAAGTCAGGGTACAGCTTCCAGCCTACAAATACTGTTGTTATACACCGACAACATTGTGACATAATTAATCAAAATAATGCTTAGGGTCCACTCATTACAGATTTATTTCGCATTCATTTGAGTATCATAATCATTTCATAATGATTTCATTTGGTATTCGGAGATTACGTGTTTCTCTATAGGTGTTCATGGACACTTAAAATTGACTGCTTCTTTTCTCTCTTGACCTCCTTGATGATACATTGATGCAAAATGCATTTGCATTGACTGAGTCCCTCCCAGCCTACCTGGCACCACAACATCTGAATTAGTAATATTTTTTCCTATTTTTCCCTTCCGGAAAAAATAGAAGATTGTACTATTTAAAAAGCAAAGATAGACAATATAAGAGTAATTTTATTTTTCTATTTAAATAATGAAGATGCAAAACAATCTGAAATTTTCAAACATAGAAAATGCTCACTTTTCAGTATTGCCTTTGAGAAATACTCAAATATCAGAGAGGACTTAAGACATGTTAGAAGAAGAGCATTTTAGATTAAGAAAAAACACAAACAGAATCAGAATTTGGGATCTTTTGACTTCAGCAAAAAAGGACTTCTAATTGACACAAAGTGAACTTCAGTACTTACACATACCTTCCTCCTTGCCCCTCTCCTGAGTTTATACAAGTCTAAGATAGAATAAGCAGAGCTTGATTACTGATCATAAGATGGTCTGTTAGAAAACACCAATTTCTGCGTCAGAATGCTGAATATTCCTGTTAAATTATCCTGCCATTGGTGAAACTAAACTTTCATGGCTAGATAGATGACGAAAGGTTGCCTTTTTTATCTTGTTGATTCTGGTTGGAGAAAGTAAATTGAAATTCTGTGTTGCTTCTGATATTTCCTGGGTATGGATGAAAAGGAATTGACTAGATTCAGTATTTTTATCCTCTTATGTTCAGCAAAGTTACCCAGAGTTGCTGAATCTTTAATAGGAAACGTGGAAGCATTTCTGTACTTTAAAAAAGCTTGAGGATTATGTGTCTCTAATAAGTCTCTTGTAGTCATGCTTCTCAGGTCTAAAAGCAGCTGGACGAAGACATTCTTCCTTAAAACAGATTGAGCATTCAACATGATTAAACATCTTCAGGCTCTAAATACTTCAGTATGTAAAAGCTAAATTCGCTTTCATTCTCATAGTTTAACTTCTTAAAAATAAAACAGTACCTTGACTGCCAATGATACACACTGAAACACAAATCTCAGGAGGCAAATGCTTAAACCAAAAGAGAAAAACTGAAAAACTTTGCAAAGCTACAATATTTTCCTTAATCTTTCAAATATCTCTGCCGTTTTTTCAGCCTCCTGTGGCTTCAACACAGATTCAGGCTACATCTTTCTGTTTCTTAAACCACTGAGCATATCTATTGTCATATAGATATTGTTGTAACAGGTTTCTTAGTTGGACATAATCATATTTCCTTTCCTTTACCACTACAAATAAAAAGAAAACTTTAGCATATAGGAAATGTGTTTTCCCTTCCATGAAGAGGAATTTTGCTATTTCTTGCGTGTTTCTGCAGAAATCATTCTTGGATTACAAACTAGATTAGAATTTAATTTCAAATCTGGTTATTAAATGCTGCTGAACTAACAGGTTCCACAGGAAAGAGGAAAGTCCTTTGTGAATCTAAAATATCTTGCCGGATCTTCCTTTTCACCACCATGGCTTCCTGAATAAACCTTCTGCCTGCCTTTTATTTTTTTTTTTCTAAAAGGAAATACCACAAATTAGACCCCTATGTGCATGTTCAAATGATACAGTTGGTTCATTAATAAAAGTACTGAAGGATGAGCACCATTGTTAATATAAATCCATTTAACATATTTTAGTCTTAATCTTTAGAAATTTCATATTCTTTCTAAACAAGCTGTTAGTCTATGAAAGCAGTATCCCTAGTATTAAATTTTGACTTCAACCTGAGTGCTGACTCTTATAAGAGATTTGAATTATTAAGTAGAGTTATGATCCCTGTTTATCAAAATGCAGATGATCTTGGACATTTTAGAGCTAAACTAGATACCAGATAATGGGGGGTTTTTGTTTGGTTGGTTGGGGTTTTTTAATTTTTATTCTCCTAATGATTAGCCTGTTCCCCAGAAGCAGATAGACATAAAGAAATTTAGGTTGGAAGGGACGCCATTAGGTCTTTTTGTATAATCTCCCACTCAGATCAAAGCCAACTGAGATCTAATTGTTCAGGGCCCTACCTAATTGACAATAAAATAACCAGAAAGGCCTTTATGAACTTCATGGGGTTCATTTGTCTACCTCAGGTCTACTGAAAATCAAGCTGAGATGTTTTTGAATTATAAAATACTGTGCAAGAATATAAGTCTTCCAAAAATATTTATGTAGATTAATACTGCTCCTGAAGTAGATAAAAGATTGAAAAAAATACCCAGCACAACTTCAAAGATACCAAATAATGCTGGAAGATGTTCAGAGGCAGGCCATTTCTGACGAATAATTAAACAGGGGATGTTTATTGCTAAATTACCTTCCTCTGTCCCTGCCTTCACACAGACTCACTCTATGTCCCAGTAGAGGCTGGTGGTTGTGCTGCTGGAAAGCACCTCTGTGGAGAAGAACAGGGGATTCCTGGTGGACAATAAGCTGTCTATGAGACAACTTTGTGTCCATGTGGCCAAGAAGGCCAAAGGTATCCTGGGGTGCATTAGGAAGAGCACTGCAAGTAGGTCAGGGGAGGCCCCTCTACTCAGCCCTGGTGAGGTCACATCTGGAGTGCTGTGTCCAGTTCTGGTCTCCTCAGTACAAGAGAGACATCGTGCTCCTGGAGTGGGTCCAGTGGATGGCAACCAAGATGTTTAAGGGACTGGAGCATCTCTCTTATGAGCAAAGGCTGAGAGCTGAGCCTGTTCAGCCTTGAGAAGAGACGACTGAGAAGGGACCACATAAATGTCTGAAAGTATCTGCAAGGAGAGTGTCAAGAGGATGGAGTCAGGCTCTTCTCAGCAGTGCCAAGCAATAGGACAAGAAGCAATGGGCAGAAACAGGAAGTTAGTTCCATATGAATATGAGGAAGAACTTTATTGTGCATGTGACCATGAAATGGAACAGATTGCCCGGAGAGGGTATAGAGTCTCTCTTAGTGGAGATATTCAAGACCTATCTGGATGCGACCTTGTGCCATGTGCTCTACGATGATTCTGCTTGAACAGGGAGGTTGGATCAAATGACACAGTTGTCCCTTCAAAACTTACCCATTCTGTGATTCTATGTGGCATATTTCTACTTTGACAGTAGAGACAGAATCAGGGTATTTTTACAATTCCTTGACGCAACCTCCGAAAATTTGCTCTCCGCTCATGGTCTTTTTTTTCAGAAAGGTTTGGTTTTACATATGTTTTAGAAAGGATCTTTTTGCTAACTAATGTGCAGCAATATTTCATGTAAAATGGACAGTTTTTCTTTCTAGAAATCAAAAAAAAAAGTATTTGAGGTATTTCTGTAATACTGAATATCTGATGACTAAAACCTCTAAAAAAACTGGAACTATTTGCAAGAGACCGGATTCATATTTCATGAGATTGTTTAATTATTGTGTTGGATTAACCACCTTGTCTTTGTGTGTCAGACACCATGGTTGGGTCTGCAGCCTCATGGTAGCATCAGAAGGCACATGGTTTGAAGCCAACAGGGCGGCCAGGAACACACATGGTTCAGTGCACAGGAGCCCTATGGCAAGAGCCTATTGATGAAAAAGGAGTACCTGGTATCTCACCCATACCACACCCCTGAGAGCCTCTGACTGGCTGCATCACCTCTCTGGCCTGGAGGGCATTGAGTGGTCAGTGAGCCAAGGGCCACTTTCCTCCCTCCTTCCCTTCCTTCCTTCCTTCCTTCCTTCCTTCCTTCCTTCCTTCCTTCCTTCTTTCCTTCCTTCTTTCCTTCCTTCTTTCTTTCCTTCCTACCTGCCTGCCTGCCTTCCTCCCTCTCTCCCTCCCTCCCTCCCTTCCTCATTTCCTCCCTTTCTCACTTCCTCCCTTTCTTTCTTCCTTCCTTCCTTCCTTCCTTCCTTCCTGGCAACCGTGTGGCTTAGACCCAGTACTTTACACTATTTCAAATGCTAGTCCATGGTAGCGTTTATTAGTATTTCTCTTATTGTTAAACTTCTTTTTTTTTTTTTTTTACAATGGTTTTCTTACTTTAACATTGCTTTCATATACCAGCTCTATACATCAATATTTTAACTGCACAGGCTATAAGTAAGTTTTTCTCAGAGTTTTTTGGAGTGTTTTTAAATCTTTTTTTTTTCTTATTTCATCTGAGCAAATGCCATACATTTTGAAGCAGTACTTGGCCTGAAGGTGTCTACTGTTGTTAAAACTGAAGATTCTTAAAAGTAATTCTGATGCAGAGAGACCATATTTGTTTACTGGGTTCTGATGTTCCCTGACACCTGGGAAAGAGAATGCAATATATTCTGAGATATCATGTTAAAATTAAAAGAGAATTCTCCTCTGCATGGTGTTTTCTGTACAGATCCAAATTTGACAATATCTAATTAGTGACTAGAATAAAAAAACTAGGAGTAATAAGTGAAAATTAACAATAGAATAAGAATCTGGTTAATGAACTCTAAAAGAAACAAACTACCTGCCTCCTGTATCCAGGTAAATATTGCTTTAAAACCATAGCTGTGAGAGAGAAAGGTTCCCTATGGGATCATTGTTCTCCCTCTGAGGCAGAGCTCCCCTGAATCCTAAATCCCACAAAAAATAATTTCTTTAAATAAGAGAAGGAGAGGGAGAAATAGGGAGGGCCCTATGGTAACGAGTAATATAATATTGCATTTCCTCTTCCCACTGAGGACAGAGAGGGTTGAAAGAGAACATCAAATTGGTAGCCTGATTCAAAGAATGTAGAAAGCCTAAGACTGAACTAGAATCTGAACTACTGTCTATGATGTTATGTCTTCTCTGAGATTTCAGACAACTCATCCTGAGCACACAGAAACCTTTGTTTTACACTCTCTGCTGCCATCTTCACCAAACTTCCTTGGGATAATATCCTGGTTCTGGCCAGAACTGGGTTAATTTTTGTAGTAGCCAGGAGGGGGCATGGTCAGGATCCAGAAGTTATTCTATAACCTCTCATGTCATTGCCATTTTTGCCAGGATCCTCTTCGAGTTGGGGTGGTGTGGCTGCAGTCAGATCAGGTTGGGCTTCATGAGCATTTTGCATGTGAATCATTCTCTCTCTTTTGTATATTTTTGTAATTAATATTGTTGCTATTACTGTTCTTTTGCTTGTCTCATTGCTACTCCAAATAAACTGTTCTCATCTCAACCCACAATCATTACCTTTTGTGCCTCCAATTCTCCTTTCCATCCCTCTGCAGGGGGAAGAGGGGGAAACAAGTGAGCTGCAGTGTGATTTGGAAAGTCTTAGAGGGATCTGGTTTTACCATAAGGCAAAGTGAGGTCGAGAGCTGTCCAGGAAATTCAATCTTTAGGAGTAAAATGTCAAGATGGACATCATCATACTCTAATGGACAAAGTTAACAAAATAGCAGTTTTGTCCCCACACCAACCAGCAAGAAGGAAACACAGGCTTTTCAAAGTGCTGTGGGATTTTGGATGATACATTGTGACCAATAATACGGGTGCAAGTACCCCTGATACCAAGAGGTAGCTAAGGTACTAAGAAAAGGCTTATCAAAACCAATGGTGCAAGTTGACGACAGGCAGACAAATATGGTGCCAGCTGACGACAGGTAGACAAAATACAGGGTACTTATTCTCTTGGTACTTTTGCAGGGGCCTTCGGGCACATCTGTGAGCACTTTATCTTTTCTTGTAATAGAGAGTCAGCCTCCCTGGCAGGCAGGGAGATAAACACACATAAAGCTATTCATAGGAAGAAATCTCTTCTTCCAGGCAGCAAAGTTTCCTTGAGTAAACACTTTTTCTTCCCCTCCTCAAGGAATTCTTCCAAAAGTTTTCTACACTTGCATGTGTATTCCAGATTGAAGTCAGATTGTAAACTCTCTCTATGAGGTGATCTGGAAGAAGAATGGGCTGCTAAAAAAGTTTGCAAGAATGGACAACAATGGTAGATTAAGCTGCCAAGATTAGAGTGTCTCGGGTGGATCTGGACTGGCAACATAAGGGTGAATGATTTCTAGCTCAGTGTGTGCATGACACTTCAGGCCATCACGGAAGAGATGCAACATAAAGACGGGCTCATGATCAAGTGGTTTCCTTATCTCAGCCTTTGATTTTTATCTTTTGTGGCTCCAATTCTCCTCTCCATCCCACTGCAGCAAGAGGGGATGGGAGTGAGCGGCACATGATTTGGAGAGTCTCAGCGAGAGCACTTAGCACTTAGTGGGAGTACCATTCCTGAACCATGGCAGATAATCAGATTTCTAAAATCAAAAGTTGGCATTTACACAAAAGGAATTTGTTAGTTGTGCTGCTTGATGCTTGTATAATGCGCATCAACAATAACTACTGGTTGACCATAGTCTCACCACAAGGTCTATGGGAGAACAAAGTCATATTTGACTAACTCTACCCGTTATTTCTTCCTGTTATGACTCCAAGAACAATTAACAGTTGTGTATGACTCCATACCAGCATAAACACAACCATTCTGATACTTAGAACTAGAAATTTTACTCTCTTTTTTAATCTGTGATATCATGGAACTTCATGCTGCAGAAACTCATAAAAGTCCTGGCACTGATGGTTGTTCATCACCTCCTAAAATTTTTTGTACTCCTACAGAAGTCGTTGCTTGAAGAGAGGTGAACATAGAGGCACAAAACAAGTAAGCACAAAGGGGTTTAACTTTTCATTAGTTGAAGTACTGAGATCATCACTGATACTCAATCTATAATTACCTGTTGGGAAGAAACTAAGAATCTAACTGAAAGTAATTATTGCTAAATATTGAAGACAAAGTTGGCAATTCGGTCTGTGTGAGAAAAGTCAGTCTAAATTTGTGTTTCATTCAGAATACAACTGTTTTTATCTTTCATCTCTCTGAATGGCAATGTGTATATTTATCCACTGAGAAATACTACGGAGGGTGTATGTTGCGGTTATACTTCATCACCTTCATTGTCCATGGGGAACCCACTTGGTATGACACACAAAACAAGTTGCATATATAAATACAGACACCCACACACAGCACTGCCATGTGTCCCCACCACTTCTGAAACACCCACTGAAAGAATAACAATGGTAACTTATCAGTGTAGGCAAACTGTGCTAGCCTCCAGAATATGATGCTTGGCTATGGGAGCATATATTAATGAAAACTAGTAGTTTGCAGGTTTTGTAAAAAATACGATGAGTGTTGCTTATCCTAGAGTTCAAAGATTCTGATAATTATTATCACATAAGCATAACAATACATTCACTGAGGTTAAGACAAGCGTAAGATACCAGCTGAAGGTCTGTTTACCCCAAAGATGAGGTCAGGTACTTATTTGCTGTGTTTTTAGCTTATATGGCTACTTGACTGTCAGAAATGTCTTCATGTGACCCTTTTTTTTTTATTTTTTTTTTATTATTATTTTTTAGTTTTTAATTTTTTTTTAATTTTTGTTGGTTTGGTTTGATTTGGTTTAGGGCAATGAAAATAATTCACTGTAGCAAAATATGGTGAAGGGTTAAAAATATGATCAATCATCTAGACATGAAGAGTCCTTTATGCAAACATCCAGAAGGATTGTGAGTGCTGGAAAACACAAATGCTTCCCTAACAATAAGATCAATTACAGGCTCTGTGGGACTGAGATATCATATTACCGTCTCTTAGTACTAGTTTGCTGGAATTCCCTTTAAAAGGTGATCAAATCTATATCCTTCCTCACCTGCCTTTTCAATCTTGTAATTAACTGAACCATTACAGGCAAAAGAGGAAAGGCAAGGAGTCCAAAGTTGCTACAAGGTCAGGGATCAAGTAAGAAGAAGCAGCTTGTTAACAGCATTCTCAAAGGGAAACAAGTCACCAAGAAATTATTTGTGCACCAATGAATTAGGGACACATGGTTTGTACACATCAGTTTGCCAAAGACATCATAAACTACATCAGTAATGTTGATGTTGTGGTGACTGTAGGAGAACGAACAGTTTAACAAAGATCAACACCAGCTTTGGCATATTCGTTCCTTTGATGTAATTATCTCTCTGAAGATGAGTTGTCACTGTGACCCAAAGCACCAGAAAGTAGTAAACTGAGTGAATAAATGTTGGTGTCATACTTTCAATCATGAATCAGAAACAGATTTTGTTTTCTTTAGTAATGGTGTCATGGTTGGATCCACATACACAGCAGGAGCACTCATACTCTGACTTGTTCTGGGAATAGATCTAGGAACAGATCAAGCTGCAATGCAAAAATCTTTTCCACTGCTTTCTAGTATGTAGGGGTTGTTTTCAAACAGAGAGGATTTTTATTGTTCTGCAACTCTTGTGAGGACATACATGCCATATACCTTTATAAATTATGACTTCATGCAGGAATAGTGTGTATATATTATCTGTTCTTAGCAAACAGCAGTTTTTAGCACTGACTAGAACTCAGAGTACACGAAATTTAACTTTTTTTTCTCCATCTTCCATGGACCTGTAGCCCGATATGGTATTGCATGTTTTTGTCTCGTGCTTTTGATATATATTTACCATCTGAAATATGGCTGAAGGATTAGCTACACTGTTAGCATTCTATTGCAACTGTGGTATTTTAAATCACGGCAGGGCTGGTCAAAAGGATGAAGATATGTGCCTATGCAAAAACATATACATATGCTCTTTTTGGTGGGTGAAACAATAGAGAGAAAGATATGTCCATGCCAGCTTTTATCCTTTGACTCATTACTGCACAAATACAAAATTATCACCATAATAATTTAAACCTCCTCAATGTTTTCAATTTGTGTTTCTTTTGAATTTCTGGTTTGGCTATTTTTCTTGAGTCATTGGTAACTATTCCCACAAATTTTTCTGTATTTCTTTCAGCATATGACAAATTAAATTAAAATATTGAATTAAAATATTCATATTTACTGTCCTTATAAACAAATCACGTCTAGGCTTTGCGAATGAAGATTTAGGAAGGTCCTATCCACATTTGTTACAAGCACGCTGGTGGCTAATGAGGCCAATACGAGATAGACATGTCCGATTGCAAAAGGCACAGCAGAAAGACTCCTTAGGTGGTGTATTATGCAAGAAATGATTCTTTCTGCATTGTCTTTTCTCCTTGAGAGTGATCCTGCTTGCGTTCTCAAAGGAGACAGCTGCGTTATAGATGGTGTGTCTCCAGGCCTCCCGATTGGAGGCCAGAGTAGACCAGTTGTGGTGATCAATATGGCCAAGGCTGAGATGTTGTTTCAGGGAGTCCTTGAATCTTCTCTTCGGGGCTCCTCTCATGCGGCAGCCAGTGGCAAGTTCACCATAAAGCAAGATCTTAGGGAGGCGGTGGTCCTTCATCCTGGAGACGTGCCCTGCCCAACGCAGCTGTGTTCTCAGCAACATGGCCTCAATACTTGTGACTGCTGCTTGTTCTAGAACAGATGCATTGGTCACATAATCTGACCAGTGGATGTTTAGGATTGATGGAAGCGTTCTAGGAGACACAGGTGGTGGCGGTAGATGACCCATGATTCAGATCCATATAAGAGAGTAGACAGCACTATGGCTCTGTAAACACTGATCTTGGTGCTTTTCTTCAAGTGTTTATTATGCCAGACTCTTTTATGGAGTTTTCCAAAAGTTCTATATGCCTTTGCTAACCTGCTGTCTATCTCCCAGTCAATCTTACCATCTGAGGAGATGAGGCTACCGAGGTAATTAAACTGCTGGACTGATTTGAGCTCTGACTGGCTGATGGTGATATGGGGATGATGGAAGACTTCCTGAGGTGCTGGTTGATAGACAACTTCTGTCTTCTTTAAGCTGACTTCCAGCTCAAAGAGCTCAGCAGCATCTGCAAAGCAGGATGTTAAACGCTGCAGAGCTGCTTCTGTGTGGGTAACAAGGGCGGCGTCATCAGCATAAAGCAGCTCCCGGACAAGATGATTTAAGGTCTTAGTGTGGGCCTTCAGTCACCTTAGGTTGAAAAGACTTCCATCAGTACAGTATCAAATGTAGATACCATCCTGATCATCAAGGTCTGCTGTGGCCCTTTGGAGCATCATGCTGAAAAAGACTGTGAATAGGGTTGGAGCAAGAACACAGCCTTGTTTCACACCATTGGTTATTAGAAAGGGCTCAGAAAGTGCATTGCCATATCTGATTTGGCCATGTTGATCCTCATGGAGTGAGATGATCATTTTAAGGAACTTGGGGGGACATCCTAAACGTTCCAAAATCTTCCTTTTCTGCTCACAGTATCGAAAGCCTTGGTAAGGTCAACAAAGGTTACATAGAGATCTTTGTTCTGTTCCCTACACTTCTCTTGCAGTTCTTTGAGAACAAATACCATGTCTGTGGTACTCCCGTTGGCTCTGAAACCACACTGGCTTTCAGGTAGAATTCCTTCTGCTATAGCGGGTATTAGTCTGTTCAAAAGTATTCTTGCCAGGATTTTGCCAGCAATGGAGAGCAGAGTAATACCACGGTAATTTGAGCAGTCTGATTTAATTCCTTTCTTCTTATACAAGGTGATGATGACTGCATCACGTAGGACTGATGGTAGTTCACCTAGTTCCCAACAGCGTACCACAAACTCGTGAAATTTAGCATGGAGTGCAAGACCTCCATGTTTCCAGACTTCGGGTGGAATTCCATCAACCCCAGCTGCCTTGCCAGTTTTCACCTGCTGTATAGCCTTGAGGGTTTCTCCCAAAGTGGGGGCAGTATCCAATTTGTACTTCACTGGTTGTTGTGTGATGGACTGAATTGCTGAGTCTTGGACTACACGGTTGGTACTGAAAAGAGTCTGAAAGTGTTCAGACCATCGATTCAGAATGGAGGTTTTATCTGTCAGAAGCGTTTGACCATCAGCGCTGAGTAGAGGGCTTTGGACTTGGAATGTAGGCCAGTATGCTGTTTTCAGGGCCTCATAGAAACCTTTGTGATCTCCCGAATCTGCTCATAGTTGAGTTTTTTCAGCTAGATCAATCCACCACTTGTTCTGGATGTCATTTAGTTTCTGTTGGAGCTTGCTGCATGCAAGATGAAAGGCCGTTTTTCTTGCATGACAGGATGGCAGTGCAAGGTGTGCTTGGTGGGTGGTTCTCTCCTTCCTCAACAATTCCTGGATCTCTTGATTGTTCTCATCAAACCAGTCCTTGTTCTTCTTGAAGGAGAACCCTAAGGAGGTTCATTCTTCAGAGGATTGCAGGCCACTGTTTTTAATATGGTGCCAAATTGTTTCAGGAGAGGAATCTGTAGAATCTTTGGAATGGTTTTCGAGCCTAGTTTGAAGGTTTGCCTGGAATTTGTCTCTCACTGTGGCTGATTGGAGATTGTTAATTTGGAGTCTTCTCTTTGAGATACTGCCCCTTTTAGGTTTGAATTTAGGATTGAAGTTGAGTTTGCAGCGCACAAGCTGATGGTCTGTTTGGCATTCTGCACTGGGCATCACGCGGGTATGGTGGACATCGCGGACATCTCTCCGTCGCACCAAGACATAATCGATGAAGTGCCAATGCTTAGATCTGGGGTGCATCCAGGTTGTCTTCAGACTATCTTTCTGCTGAAAGATAGTCTTAGTGATGGTGAGCTGTTGCTCTGCACAGAATTCTAGCGGAAGGCGACCATTATCGTTGCAGTTCCCAACACCATGTTTGCCTAATATTCCTTTCCAGGCTTCAAAATTCTTACCTACTCTGGTGTTGAAATCACCAAGGATAATGATCTTATCCTCTGCAGGCACCTTTTGGGTGAGGTGGCACAGGCCAGTGTAAAATTTATCATTTTCAGCAGGGTCAGCTTGGAGAGTTGGGGCATATATACTAAAGAGGACAACGTGTTGCTTGTTGTGGAGTGGAAGGCGTAGGGAGATAATGCGGTCAGAGTGACCTGTCGGCAGATTTTCGAGTTTTGGAACAACAGAGTTTTTGATCATGAAGCCAACTCCTGAGATACGCTTTTCAGTTCTGGACTTACCTGACCAAGGTTCTCTGAGGCTGCCTTTCTCATGAAGGCGAACTTCACTGAGAGCAGCAATGTCGATGTTGAGACGAGCCAGTTCATGGGCGATTAGGGCAGAACGACGCTCAGGACGTCCGTTATCCACAGAATCGAGCATGGTTCTGATATTCCAACATGTTAGAGTTAATTTAGGTACACCTTTGGAGGCAGCTGCATGTCTTTGTCTTTTGATCTTTGTGCGACCGCATTGGAAGAAGATGCCCGTTGGTCTGCGGTTAACCAACCTGGTGACGGTGGAGATGAGCTTTGTTTAGGTCACCTTTTCTCGACCCCTTTCCGAGTGGAGCAAGCAGTGCTGTCTTTGAAAAGGTTGCTTGGTCGTTCAGGGTGCTGCCCCAAGAGACTGTAATCTCTGGTCAGTCTCAAACAACCAATATCCTGAACCGCCTGCATGCACAAATACTACAAAGTTAATTAACTGATATTCAGGCAATACTAAGTGTTTTTTCGGCAAAGTTTCCTTACTGTTCAGTAATAAATTTTAATAAGGGTGTGTGACAGCCTATGACTTCAAAAGAGGGAAATGATTTGTGCAGCAAATAATGCAAAATCCCTTTTGCTTTCATTCTAAAGTGCAAAGCTGACTATGCACAACTTTTCCCAAAGTAATTATTCACTCAGAGACTTTCATCCCAGAAATAGAGATTTTATTTATTCTCTATCATCAGTGAGCACTTTAATATTTTCCTTTAAACATGCATCCTGTCTTTTTTCCAAAAATTCCTTTAAAGAGCTTCTTAACAAGTATTCAATTCTTTTTAGTAGGTAGAAGGCAAATTCTTTTTTAGCAGGTATGTATGTGTGTGAATGTAAGTGCAGTTATTAAATGTTGAGTGCTGTTCACAAATTTCTGAGGAGGAAATTTTAGAAATTACCTTTTACAGAAAAAACTATTTGGACTTTGCTGCTCAGAAAATAGGCAATAAAACCTTGTTATAATTTAGTTTGTTGGATTACAATGTTGCACATCAAGATGTCCATAAACTGACAGAAAATATTTTAAGCAGAGACTTCTGAGGCTGGACTCTTCTGGTATAATATTTTTGAATATTTCTTCTTGAACAGGGCCACTTTTAACTCTGAACTAATGGAATAATAATGATGTTGTCAACATGAAGATGATTTAAATGACCTACTTTTAATACAATGAAACCCAAGTAAACTCACATAACCACATGCAGTTAAATAATTTTGGTACTAAATAAGCATGTTTGAGGAACAGGTTTTTATCTCAAGTAGTAATTTAGGGAAATCTTTATCATAAAATCTAGCTCAGGAAACTTCAACTCATGAATGCAGCTTGAAGTACACCTGTGACAACCTTAGTTGTCATGGTGATTGGTTGGAAATTTTTTGGCAACATTAAACCAGGAGAGATAAGTTGATTATTGATTTAACTGATCTGGTTGATTTGATTTGCAGCAGTCAAATTTAGACCATTATTTCTAAATCTTGATTTACTCCATCGATTTTACCAAGCTGTCTATAAATGGGACTTAGACTAGGTTAAACTAATAAAAGTACAGGAAGATTCAGATCTCTTGTTCACAAAAATTCTTTAAATCCTGAATGGAAATTAATGAGGATGGAAAAAGGTGTTCATTTTAGTGCCATTTGGCTTTAATAGGTTTTGTAGACTTAAACAATAAGCTTTAATAAAATCACATTTTGTCAAATTTTCTCTAAAGGGAAGGTCAATAAAGTTAATTTATCTTGTCATGTTGACTACTTCTAGTCAGAACATTTAAAAAGGATTGTCAAAAAATCCTGGTAGATGTGTTTCTTTCAAGTCATTTTAATTATAAATTTGTATAATTTATGTGGATTAATATTCAGAAAGCACTCTTCAGAGTTGATTTGCAACTCAGTTTTAGTGACAGTAAGCTCAAGAATGTAATAAAATATTATAACATAGCTGTGTTCATAACTAGAACTGTTTTATAAGCATTAAAATGTTCTACATATCATAAATCTTAAAACTGAGCATTAATCTGGAGCTTTTATACTATGAAGTCCCTAATTTTACAGGCTTATCAGGGTAACAGTTATATTTCATCTACGTAGCTTTCTTAATGAGAAATCAGCTTTAAACAAAATAGCAACGAAAGGATGATACACCATGTAATGCTCATAGCTAAAATTTCTATTTAATTGGAAGGCCAAAAAAAAATTAGATGCTTTGGTTTTATTTAATTTTTTACCAGCATGTTGAAGATTACAAAAAGGTCATTAACCTTTTTTCATAGAGTTTACGCCAATTCAGTGCTCTTTTGATCTGAAAATCTTGAAGCAAACGATGTTTTGTACTTGCATCCTCGCATTTGTTATACTCGTTTATTAAGAACTGTTGATTATAAGGGAAGAAGGGAAAAACCAAGCCTGATGTTTCTGTAAGAGGTCAACAAAAGGTGATCAACTGGGCACTTTACAAAAAGCTGTATTACTTTCTACCACGTTGTCCAACATGAGGCCTCCAAATTGGAGAAATTAAGGCAATCTAAGGACACAGATTCAGCATAGGAAGATATTAAATAAAAAAATATTTGAAGCAAAAGGCTGCTTCACAAGCATCAATATTGATAATGTCTATGTCTATATCTATAGGAAGGAAATGAGTACTTTTTTTTATTTAACGCAGTACATCAGTACAAGTTTTAATGTAAAGATTTAGCATATTTCATACTTTATCAAAAATGTTTTTGATATATTTATGCCTTACAGCTAAACTTTTACATTTTAAATATTCATGTTTAAAATTTTATTTCAGCAAAACTATTTTTTAAGTAATATTTTATGGTAATTTGAATTTTAAATTTATGTTATTTTTACCCCATTCTGTGAAAATGCAATAGACTAATCCATGTCATATGTAACATAACTGTGTTCTCTTGATCACTCAAAGGACTATGCAAGACTGAGGACTGATGCATCTATAGTAACTGATAAAATATTTGCAAGCAGGACCAATCTCATCAGAATGAGTATGAGGGAGGTCTCTGACTAAATGTGAAAGAATATTAGTTTTTAAATAGCTACAATTTTACTTTATTTCTCATCAAAAGTACTATGACTTTTTTTTTCTCTTCCCTCCACCAGTAAGTGTAAAATGTACCATCTGCATTAGTCAGCTCTGCATTCTCCTGTATCAGACTCACTACCTAAGAGATTCCCAAGTCAATTCACAGAATCACAGAATCAGAATCACAGAATATGCTGAGTTGGAAGGTACTCACAAGGATCATTGAGTCCAACTCCTGGCCCTGCACAGAACCAACCCCAAGAGTCACACCATATGCCTGAGAGTATTGTTCAAACACTTCTTGAACTCTGTCAGCCTTGGTACTGTGAGCACTTCCCTGGGGAGCCTGTTCCAATGCCCAAACACCTCTGGAGGAAGAACCTCTTTCCAACTTAAACCTTTCCTGACACAGCTTCAGGCCATTCCCTCGGTCCCTGTCACTGGTCGCCACAGAGAGGAGATCAGGACGTGCCCCTCCTCTTCCCCTCACAAGGAGGTTGTAGACTGCAATGAAGTCTCCCCTCACTCTCCTCTTCTTCAGTCTGAACATGCCAAGTGACCTCAGTTGCTCTTCATACAGCTTCTCCTCAAGGCTCTTCACCGTCTTCATTGCCCTCCTCTGGAGACTCTAACAGTTTAATATCTTTCTTATATTGTGGTGTCTAAAACTGCCACAATATTCAAGGTAAGGCTGTCCCAGTGAAGAGCAGAACAGGACAACCCCCTCTCTCAAGCACCTGGTGATGCTTTGTCTGATGTCCCCAGACACGGTTGCCCTC
Source organism: Pipra filicauda (assembly GCF_003945595.2). Lineage (NCBI taxonomy): Eukaryota > Metazoa > Chordata > Aves > Passeriformes > Pipridae > Pipra > Pipra filicauda. Next base: position 1,556,205 of record NW_024104509.1, on the reverse strand, counting down.
CTGGCTGCCAGGGCACTGCTGATTCATATTCAATTTGCCTTTGACTAGGACCCCCAGATCCCTTTCCATGGCACTGCTTTCCAGCATCTCATTCCCCAGTCTATAAAAACACCCACACTTGTCCCATCTCAGGTGCAGAATGTGTCACTTCCCCCTGTTAAACTTCCTATGGTTGGTGATTGTCCAGTCCTCTAATTTGTCAAGGTCTCTCTGAAGGACCTCCCTGTCTTCAAGCGAGTCAGCAGCTCCTCCCAGTTTTATGTCATCTGCAAACTTGCTTAGTATCTCTTCCACTCCTGCGTCCAAGTCATTTATGAAGATGTTAAAGAGCACAGAGCCTGAGATGGAGCCCTGTGGAACCCACTAGTGACGGTCACCAGTCTGATGTTATGCCGTTCACTATTACCCTCGACTCATGAGCCAATTGCTCACCCACCACATGATGTGTTTATCCAGGTGTGTGCTGGACATTTTGTCCAGAAGTATCCTTTCAGCCTTACTGAAATGTGAAAGGATTACGTCAACTGGCTTTCCTTGATCAGCTAGGTGAGTTACCTCGTCATAAAAGGAAATCAGGTTTGATAAGCAGGACTTTCCTCTTATGAAGCCATGCTGGCAGTGAGCAGTGACTGCATTGTCTTTCAGATGATTTTCAAAAATTCACAGAATATTCTTCATAATTTTAGCAAACACTGAAGTGAGACTGACAGGTCTGTAGTTTCTGGGCTCCTCCTTCTTGACCTTCTTGAAAATAGGGACAATATTCGCCAGCTTCCAGTCAGCTGGGACCTCTCTGGATTCCCAAGACCAATCAAAAATCATCCGTCATCATGTGTGGTGACATCAGGCAGATCCTTGAGGATTCTGGAATTAATCCCACCAGACCTCATAGATCTGTAAGCATCCATCTGGAGCAGCAGATCCTGCACAACTGGGAGTTGATCATTCTCACAGACATGATCCTCCAGCCCAGGGCACTGAGACCCCCTTGTTCCGTCATCAAAGCTGAAGACAGAGGCAAAGAAAGCGTTAAACACCTCTGCCTTGTCTCTGCCCCTGTTTGGGAGGTGACCATCCTGTAACAGTGCTGATATTTCTATACTGCCTATTGCCAATAATATATTTGAAAAAAATTTTTGTTGCCCTCCACATTTCTAGCAACCTTCAATTCAGTTGAGCTTTGGCCACATGAATTTTCTGCCTACAGGGGTAAGTAGCATCTCTGAATCCTTTCCATGTCACTTGACCTTGCTTCCACTGGGCATACACCTTAGTATTTTGCTTTATTTCCAAGAGAAGATCCCTGCTCAGCCAAACCAGCCTTTTGTCTTGCCTGCTTGATTTCCAGCATCTGAGATTTGTCTGCTCCTGTGTCCTTAGGAGGTGATGTTTGAAAAGTGACCAGCACTGATCAACCCCAGCACCAGCACAGATATTTTCCAAAGGCACTTTACTTTCTAATTCCCAGAGCAGCCTGACATCTCCTCTACCCACATCCAGATCTGAGGTTTTGTTGGTACTTTTCCTTCTGTCAATAGAGATTTTAAACTTGATCTCTCTGTGGTTGCTGTGGCCAAGACAGTCACCAACCTCCATATTACTGATGAGATTCTCTCTGTTGACAAACGTTACTTGTCAATGTCAAAAGTGATACTCCAAAGCAGTTTCACTTTTCATCTATTGAAATTATTACAGTATGTGTGTGTCTGGGCAAGATAAAAGCTTTTCATCTTACTAATGCAGCAGCATCATATCATTTTGGCAAATCAGGTATGTCCTATTGGGACAAGAGCTCTTTTCCTTTACATATTGTATGCTTCTGTGAAAGAAGCCATGTATGAAGGCATGTGAGAGAATTACACTAAAAGAAGCCACATAATTTGCCACCATCCCCTATTTTAGAAATCTATTCTCTGATCTTTTCTGTCATAATTTTTTTGTACAAAAGTCACAGTCTGAGACATAAATATGAGTCAAATTCTGGGAATCATGGAATCATAGAATGGTTTGGGATGGAAGGGACCTCAGAGATTATATAATTCCAACCCTGCTTCCATGGGCAGGGACCCCTTCCACTAGACCAGGCCACTTAAAGTCACATCCAATCTGACCTTGAACACTTCCAGGGATAGGGCACCCGAAATGTCTCTGGGCAACTTGTGCCATTGCCTGCACACCTTCACAGTGAAGAATTTCTTTCTAATATCTAATCTAAATCTGCCCTCTTTCAGGTTGAAGCCATTACCTCTTGTGCTGTCACTATATGTCCTTACAATATATTCCTGTTCAACTCTCTCATGGCCAACCACTTTTAAGTACTTGAAAACTACTATAAGATCTCCCCAGAACCTTCTCTTCTCCAGGCTGAATAACCCCAACTCACTTGGCCTGTCTTTGTATGAAAGGTGCTCTAGTCCTCTGATGATTTTTATGACCTCCCCTGGACTTGCTCCAATAAGTCTTCTTGTGCTGAGGACCCCAGAGCTGCATGCAGCACTCCAGGTGGGATCTCAGGAGAGCTGAGTAGAGGGGGAGAATCACCTCCCTCGACTTGCTGGCCACATTTCTTTTGAGGCTTTCTGCGCTGCAAGTGCATGCTTCTAGGAGATGAGGGACCCTTAGTGTTCACTAACATCCCTAGTCTTTCTCCCCAGGGGTGCTCTCAATCCATTCTCTGCCCACCATGTATCTGTGCTTGGAATTGCCCTGAACCAGGTGCAGGATGTTGTACTTGGCCTTGTTGAGCTTCATGACATTTGCACAGGCCCACCTCTCAAGCCTGTCCAGGTTCCTTCTTCCTTCCAACATATTAACCACACCACACATTGGTGTCATGGTCAAATTTGCTGAGGGTGCACTCAATCTGATGGTCCATGTTGCTGACAAAGTTGTTAAACAGTACCACACTCAATACTGATGCTCGAGGGACACCACTCGTCACTGATCTCCACTCAGACATCGAGCCCTTGACCTCCTTTGACTGCGACCATACAGCCTATTCCTTACTTGAATGGTTCATCTGAAAAATCCATGTCTCTTCAGTTTAGAGACAAGGATGTTGTATGGAACAGTGTCAAATACTTTGCACAAGTCCAGGTAGACGACATCAGTTGCTCTCCTCTCATCCATCAATGCTGGAACCTTGTCATGGAAGGCCACCAAATTTGCCATGCATCATTTGTCCTTAGTGAAGCCATGTTGAATGTCAGTGCCACTTCCTTATTTTCCACATCTTGGCAGGGTTTCCGGGAGAACCCGCTCCATGATATTGTGGCTCACAGAGAAGAAACTGACTCATCTGTAAGTTGACTTATGATTCATCCCCTTCTGTATGAGAACTATCATTCTATTTGGTGAAAAAAAAGAAATAGGGAAGGGAACATTTATTTTAATGGTGTTTCAGTAACAGAAGCTGACTGATAAGAGCAAGGAAATAACGGAGGGTACCATTCCAGTGTTATAGGGCTATTGCTTTTAGGTTTTTGTGAGCTGTTTTGTGCTCTCTAAGTTTCAACACAAACAAATTTCACAAACTAATTTAAGGAGTGGCCTAAGTGTCTCAACACTTAACAATAAAGAATGTTTGTCACATTAATAAACATATCTTCCTCTGAGGAAAACCCCTTATGACTCACAGCTGAACTGCAACTCAGGACAAGATGGGACTCTGAAAACACGGAGTGTGAAGTCAGAAAAATAAAAGTAAATTTATGTATTGCTTTTTGAGTGATATAGAATTTAAGCAGCAAGTTAAGAAATAGTCAAAAGGAAAATATTAGAATTTATAAAGGATTTGTGAAAAGTCTTAAACCTTCTATAAGTTGCGATGTTGCTTATAGGTGGGGAATGAGGATATGCGATTGTTTCTAACAGATTATTTTCGTTTTATTCCAATGCATAAAATATTGCAAATCATGCAAAGTCATGCTTAAAGTCTCATTAAAAATGTCTGACAGAAAGTTGTAGGTTCTAATTTTAAAAATTCTATTTTTTCTTGTCTATACTTCAGATGTATAGGGACCTCAAAATACCCTGAACATTTATTTGGAAATAGAGGGAAATTTTACAAAGCTTGACATTTCAGTATCTGAGCCAGAGTATGTCTGGTTGTCTTGTATGGGGTAAGACAGCTCTTGCCTGTTTTGTACAGAAGTAGGGTGAATAAGGTGTTACTACCAAAAATTGCTTTCTACTAAACTTTTCAGTTATAACGTTTGGAATTCTTTTTCTAAATCTGCCAAAATTGTGGCTTGTGCTATGCCTGTGTTACACGAAGAGATTTTTCTAATTTCAATGCCATTACTAAAATAGGTTAACATGGAACTTCTGGCCATAAATTCAAATAATTTGGACTTCAGCCAGTTGGATTGTTTGTTGATTTGTTTTTGTTTGCAGAGAAGTGGTGGTGGTGGTGTTTCACTTTGGTTTCCTCTCTCTAATGGGAGAAGAAAGGCAGAGATTTATAGAAAGAAAAAATGTCTTGGAGAAGAGAATATTCAAACAAGTTTAACTCAACATACTTCTTTTTTTAGTGCCTTCCAAGGAGAAAATTGAGGAGAATAATTTAAATTAAATTTATCTTGCTGAGCAAAACGGGCTTGCATCAACAACACAGCTAATACATAGAGCAGAATTATTTCATTTGAATAATTGACTGTCATCTGAGATATACCCGTGTGAGAGCACTGGCTAAATTGTAGTCACAAGGCTCATGAAATAAAAGATCTGACAGATGATTCTGGTAGTCATTTATGTAAGCAGATGTCTTCACTATGTACAGTACACTTACAGAACATTCCATAACTTCAAACAGTGATTATGTTATGGAGTCTACTAAGGTTGCTGACAGACCCATATTGTGGTAATAGCTACTTGAAATCTGAATACATGTGCTGGAGCAGTACTGAACTGTACTATTTTTGGCTCTGTACGCTCATGAAGACAGGAAAGGAAAGAACAGATTTGTAGAGGCAGCCAGGTACCCAGTTTCTGCTTAAGCCAACTCTTAGCACCTTCAAAAGATGACCTTTTCCGCAAAATAATACTAACCACCTCCTTTTCATATTTCTGGAGCATGTGTCAAGTTACTGTTAAAATCAAGTGAGGAGGAAGCAAGAAAGGTCCAATGACCACATTGTTGCTTCTGACTTCCAAGACTCTGATTCTTACTCACTTGGGTTCCTTCCAGCAACTGGAGACAACAGCACTTCTTTATGAATTTAAAGGAAAAATTAAAATAAAATGTTGGGATCAAATTTCAGTAGCTCTTGCTGACTAGAATCAGAAAGCGCACATTCCCAGTTTGGAATCAGGTATGAGAAACAGAGGAACTTGGACTTGGAACAGTCACCTGTTAGAGGAAATGATAGATAAATAATGTATCAGGTGTCAAAATGAGGATGGAGCTATGGATATGCTCACATTTTAATGACTGTAATGAACATGTAGTACAGTGGGGCAGGGTAGGAGAGCAGGAAGCTGGAAGAGAGAGAATATAAGTAGCACTAATGTGAGTACAAGTTTCATCTTCAGATCATTTCCATGAGCTGAGTGATAATTTGCAGCTGAATCCTTGTGTTACTGTCCGAGTGAAACAAGACTATATTTGCTCTAGGTATGTGACAGTGATTCGTCCCCTTAGCTTCTGTGGCCTTTTAAAATATGACTGCACTAGGGGATTTATCATGAGTTTTGATACCCATATTTTTCCCCTCTCTTTTTGTTGTTAATCACAGAAACTCAGGCAATGAAATCTGAAAATTATGCTTTCTGCCATTTGACTATAGCAGATTTTATTTTGTCAGCTTCATGTTTGCCTCTACCTGTGACAAACTGGGATGCTGCTTCTCTTTTACTGCTGGCTTCCCTTTTCTTTGATTCTGTAAAGGTTTTCAGCATATTGGTGGATTCTACATTTTTCAAGGATTGTTATGACCAAAATCGACCCCCTGATTACTTAAGAAATAGCTCTGCTTGTTTTTTAATCTATTCCTCTGAATTTGCATTGATAACAATATTTTTGATTTGTACATATATGTTCCTTAGGAAGTTAGAGATGGGATTTTATTCTTTATGCCATACAAAACTTATATTTGGAAAGTATAACGAACAAGCAAGCAAACAAATGAAATCACAGGTCACAAATTTTGGACCCAGATTAGAATTCAAGACTTCTGTAACTATAGAGTTGTCAAAATCCTGGCTTTGGTTTTAAATCATGTTTGGATCTGAAGTTACAAATCAGTTTCACTGAAATTTTTGACATCTGTTTTCCTCTTCAATATAGTGTAATTCTAAACAAAATCTGATTTTAAAGAAAATTTAAATAATATAATCCTGCTCATGTATTGTACTTTTCCCCTTTACATTTCAGAATCATACAAGGCTTTCACAGAGACCTGTTTTAATGAGAATAATATGTTTACAGGATGTGGATGCATGTGAAAAGGTAATTTCTTACAATATGCTCAAGCAACACATCAGTAGCAGTCACAGACCGGTAATAAAACATCTGTTAGTGAGAAAATAGAGTGCTAGTAGGCTTTATGGTCCAAGACCACTTATATCTACATTGGCTCACAAACTCTGAATACATTTAAGTGTTGTATGGTTATATTAAGTTGCCTAGCCCTATGGCTCATCATTTTGAGCTCATCACACTAATTTTTTGATTTTATTACTGTTTAATAATACTGTTTAATAATACTGTAAATAATACTTATTTTAATTAACTCTAGAGAAATTTTTGGCACACATATTTGGACAAATTTTTCAGAATTACTGATAATGATTCACATGACATTACAATTGATGTCTATTAGTTTTATTAATTCATCAAGATTTCACATTGGCTTATGATGACTGTTTTATTTAAAAGTTAGCATGCATAATAAATGAATAATATTCTCTTCTATAAGAGAAATTTCTCTGCCATTTATTTTTTAATAAGATAATTAGTTGATATAAGTAATGAAATATTTACATTTTTGTATGTATGAGTTTACTACATCACAAATGAAAAAGACTGTGCTTTGGGATTTTACAATGTAGTTATATAATTGAATCACAACTGTATGGGTACCCATAAGTGGAATCATAATATTTAAGAAATTATATATGATGAATCATCCAGTTAATTCAAGCACAGATAAATGGCAATTACCGTAGCTTTTCAAATACCATATATTTTCAAAGCTGGGAAGAGGTTCTCCGTGATCTTAATGGGAGTCGCATAGCACAACTTTGAAAGTGTGCACAGCTTTGAAAGATTTCCTCTCAGACTAATGGGTTGCCATTAAAACTATCAAGAAAAAAACCATGGGATATGAAAGCTTCTCTATCTTTTTGACACACATTTCTCTATGGAAAGAGCAAGGACTGGAAGGGGAAAAAATCCACCACCTTCAGCAAGAAAAACTTTTTTAATTCAAATGTTTTTGCTTTTCTAAAATGAAAGATATATGCTTACTTTTTACTACATACCTTGATAGCTTTTTATGCCTGTCCAGTTATCTGGGGTTATACTAATTGCAATCAGTTTGCAGATTTTGTGATAAGATTTTTTTAAAATGGGTAAGTTCCAACTGTATTCAAAATGTGTGGTGAATCATGGGAAACATCTTTATTAAAACAGAATGCCAGTTGTATTAAAATCTTTCAGTGGATGTTTCCATCAGAAACCAATGTTACAAACAGAAAACACCAAGATACCTTGCATCTTTGAGATTTCATGTCCTGGGACTTCGGCATTGCTCCTAGCAAGCCTTAAATCACTGACTCCTTCCTCAGGAACCTTTAGTTCCTGGTATCTTGGGACAGTTGCTTCATGACCAGTCTGGTCCCAAACCCAATGTTCAAAATCACTGTAAATCAAAATTCTGAGGGTCCTCCAAATTCCTACCTGCCTGCAAACAATGACATTGTTTTGAAGGAGAGAATTTATGCACAGAATTATTACAAGTCATTTTCTGATTAACTGAACTATTTTTGGCTTTTATTTTTCCAACAAAATGCGGTGTCAGATCCCAGAATGCTGTACTTTGGCTTTTATGGTGCTCATGCTTTTAAATAGTTTATGTGACAATGAGAATGTCTCCCAGTCTTGTGTAGCTGCCAGCTGGAATGAATGAGATAACAATGTGTGGAATAAATCACAACTGTGTTAGAGAATGGAATGTAGTTATACATGGGATTAAAGAAGTACGTCCACATCCTGCAGTTGCTGATAAACATTGACAGCAGCTCAGCTGGAGTAAAAATTGAAGGACAAGCACTAACTTGACTCTCCTGTCTTCTCATGGTAACATTGTTCATCAGAAATGGGCTAAAAAGAATAGATTACACAGTTGTGTGATTTAAGAATGATTCTCTGAAGAGAATCTTGCAATCCTTTATCTTCAAGGAATTCCTCATCCTACTATTTTCTTGTGAGTTGTCAGTTTACACCACAATTAAAATCCTAAGTGCTTGCATGTATCTGGCAAGTGGGCGGGTGTGAAGTGGTACAAGAAGCAAACAGAATTCAAGCATCTAAAATGTTAGAAATAATCTGGAAAAATATATTTGAATTATTAAAGCAAAATTCATTCCTCTTACCCAAACTTGTCATTCCACAAAAATAATGATAATAATAACAACAACAACAGTAACAAAATTTGTGAAAGAAAACCAGTCACTGGACAACCATAGGAGCTGATGGCAGAGGTCTCATCAGCTATTACAGGTCACTTCCCTGAAGCCATATAACCTGATAGGAGGCCAGAGAGAGCTGTGTTCTTAGCTCCTCTACCTGAGGAGTCTTTCTGCTAGCAGTGCTGAAAAAGGTATCAAAGATAAGCATCTATTACATGTATCTCACTCTCTTCCAGCCTGTAAGGAAATGCCTGTGGAGTTACTAGAAAAATACTAAGCTATTATTCCATCTAGAACTGTAATGAAAATTGAAAACACCTTGAATTTGCCATTAAGATGAACAGTCTGATTTTGGTAAGGACTTTAAATACGTGTTTGTCTTTGAGTGATGACTTTGGAATAGATAATAATTTTGTGGAAAGGACATACACACATAGGTAGGAAAAGTGTATATTATTTAAGTATATTATTTAAACTCTTCTGAACTCTTATTCACCTTTTTGATGTTTCCCTAAATTCTCATCTCTTGTACACCAAACCTAAGACCTCTAGCTATACATAAAATATTCCATATTTAAATAAATGTTACTAAAAACAATGTATGTCTTTTCCATTATGTACATCTTTTCGTTTAGCTTAAGCTGTAGTTTGAGAAATGAAAATGGGTAATAGTGGTCTTAAAAAATAAGTTAACAGAACCCAGAAAACAGATAAAGTATGTAATATATAAATGCTCCATGCCAGTGCTTTTGTGCTGCATTCTTCTTCCTCCTTTGAGTTCAACTTCCTGGAGTTAGATTGTTGATAGAATATAAGAATGTCTTCCCTACTTCTGTGACACACTTGGCAATTTAAGCAGTCTGTTGCAGTTCCTCTCCCTTCTTTCTCCTGGAATATATTCCAGTCTGACTGTGAGGGCCAGGAGAAAACTTTCCCTGTAGGATCAGTTCTTGCATCTAATGGACTGTATTAGCCCACTGCAAGCTGTATGGGTGGGTGAGTTGACAGAGGTGTAGGACAGGAGAACAAAGAGGAGGACTGAATGGCAAAGATTTTCAGCACAGTTTGTGTCAAACTGCTATCAAACTATAGACTCTTATTTGAATGCTCATATTGTCTAACCTTTCACACACCTGAAGTTCCTCTGTCCCATATTTGGAGACGATTTATACCCTGCCTTACCAAAAAATTCTGGCCGCAGAGGGCCCCGGCCACCCCGCTAGAAGTGCGTGCGGCTGTGGAGGGCCGCCCCCAGGCCCATACGGGGCCACCTCCCCCCCCCAGCAGGGAAAGAAGAGAGGGAGCTTCGCCGGCATGGCTTTGTGCCCTTGTGAAAAAGGAGAGTGGAAGACTCAGAGCACACAGAGGTTTGCCGGTCTGGTTTGGGGGAATGGGGGGGGAGGGGAAGGGTACCGGGTGGGCCATGGGGGTCCTCGGACTGGAGGGTGGGCAGGTATGCGGTGCGTGGGAAGATACAAGGTAACCCTGTGGGCAGAGGATAAGGTCAGGGTGCATAATGGTTCCCTCTGGGGGTTGGGGATCTTGACCAGGCTGGGGCTTGGAGAGGTACTCGAGCCCTAGGTGGGTACGGGGACTGGAATGGTTTTGTTCGTTTGTTTGGTTTTGGCTCACCTGCGGCTACTGCCCAGGTTCAGTATGTTCTGGATATATTCGTTACATCCTGAAAGGGTGGTCAGGACAAAGGGTTGATCCTGGGTGTTTCCCTGGGATTGAATATAGACAGGTGGCAGAAAAGTAGGAAATGTAAGACTTGCCCTAATCGTTTTAATAGTAGGAATGTAGCCTGTGTAATCCTATGTGGTTGTGAGCTATGCTGGCGATGGTACATGCCTTCGGTAGGGTCACTCATGCCAGACAGGTCAAAACCGCAGGGTCAGATACAATACATCCTTGGGCAAGATGAGCTTGTAAGCCTTCTCACAGTTATCCTAGGAGAAGGACAACTCTAATCCCAGACCCAGGCAGATGGAGCTCACTTACCCCTGTAAGACCATCCATCTAAGAAAAGGTACCTCTAATTAAACCTGCATCCTGAGGACCTCACTGCCACCATCCAAGCTCGCTCAGCCCTGGCAGATGAACCTTAGATTAAAGGGTGGGTTCAGTTCTGCGCATACTGCATCTCACCTAAAAAATCCATTGCGCAGGCTCGAAGGCTTTACCCACATTCCCAAAGCCCTGTAGCGACAGGCAAGGGTCAAAATGGCAGGTGAAAGGTGCACTGGAAGCTGCAGACCCAACCCTGCATGCAGGAGGTTCAGGACACTGGTCATTTGAGACGGACCGGAGATGACAGTCTCTTAGGGCAGCACCCTGAATGACCAAAAGACAGCACTGCTTGCTCCGCTCGGAGAGGGGCCTAGAAAAGGTGACCTAAACAAAGCTCATCTCCACCGTCACCAGGTTGGTTAACCGCAGACCAACGGGCATCTTCTTCCAATGAGGTCGCACAAAGATCAAAAGACAAAGACATGCAGCTGCCTCCAAAGGTGTACCTAAATTAACTCTAGCATGTTGGAATATCAGAACCATGCTCGATTCTGCGGATAGTGGACGTCCTGAGCGTCGTTCTGCCCTAATCGCCCATGAACTGGCTCGTCTTAACATTGACATTGCTGCTCTCAGTGAAGTTCGCCTTCACAAGAAAGGTAGCCTTAGAGAACGGGGTGCCGGTCACACACACTATTGGTCAGGTAAGCCCAGAACTGAAAAGCATATCTCAGGAGTTGGCTTCATGATCAAAAACTCTATTGTTCCAAAACTCGAAAATCTACCGACAGGTCACTCTGACCGCATTATCTCCCTATGCCTTCCACTCCACAACAAGCAACACGTTGTCCTCTTTAGTATATATGCCCCAACTCTCCAAGCTGACCCTGCTGAAAATGATAAATTTTACACTGGCCTGTGCCACCTCACCCAAAAGGTGCCTGCAGAGGATAAGATCATTATCCTTGGTGATTTCAACACCAGAGTAGGTAAGAATTTTGAAGCCTGGAAAGGAATATTAGGCAAACATGGTGTTGGGAACTGCAACGATAATGGTCGCCTTCCGCTAGAATTCTGTGCAGAGCAACAGCTCACCATCACTAAGACTATCTTTCAGCAGAAAGATAGTCTGAAGACAACCTGGATGCACCCCAGATCTAAGCATTGGCACTTCATCGATTATGTCTTGGTGCGACGGAGAGATGTCCGCGATGTCCACCATACCCGCGTGATGCCCAGTGCAGAATGCCAAACAGACCATCAGCTTGTGCGCTGCAAACTCAACTTCAATCCTAAATTCAAACCTAAAAGGGGCAGTATCTCAAAGAGAAGACTCCAAATTAACAATCTCCAATCAGCCACAGTGAGAGACAAATTCCAGGCAAACCTTCAAACTAGGCTCGAAAACCATTCCAAAGATTCTACAGATTCCTCTCCTGAAACAATTTGGCACCATATTAAAAACAGTGGCCTGCAATCCTCTGAAGAATGAACCTCCTTAGGGTTCTCCTTCAAGAAGAACAAGGACTGGTTTGATGAGAACAATCAAGAGATCCAGGAATTGTTGAGGAAGGAGAGAACCACCCACCAAGCACACCTTGCACTGCCATCCTGTCATGCAAGAAAAACGGCCTTTCATCTTGCATGCAGCAAGCTCCAACAGAAACTAAATGACATCCAGAACAAGTGGTGGATTGATCTAGCTGAAAAAACTCAACTATGAGCAGATTCGGGAGATCACAAAGGTTTCTATGAGGCCCTGAAAACAGCATACTGGCCTACATTCCAAGTCCAAAGCCCTCTACTCAGCGCTGATGGTCAAACGCTTCTGACAGATAAAACCTCCATTCTGAATCGATGGTCTGAACACTTTCAGACTCTTTTCAGTACCAACCGTGTAGTCCAAGACTCAGCAATTCAGTCCATCACACAACAACCAGTGAAGTACAAATTGGATACTGCCCCCACTTTGGGAGAAACCCTCAAGGCTATACAGCAGGTGAAAACTGGCAAGGCAGCTGGGGTTGATGGAATTCCACCCGAAGTCTGGAAACATGGAGGTCTTGCACTCCATGCTAAATTTCACGAGTTTGTGGTACGCTGTTGGGAACTAGGTGAACTACCATCAGTCCTACGTGATGCAGTCATCATCACCTTGTATAAGAAGAAAGGAATTAAATCAGACTGCTCAAATTACCGTGGTATTACTCTGCTCTCCATTGCTGGCAAAATCCTGGCAAGAATACTTTTGAACAGACTAATACCCGCTATAGCAGAAGGAATTCTACCTGAAAGCCAGTGTGGTTTCAGAGCCAACGGGAGTACCACAGACATGGTATTTGTTCTCAAAGAACTGCAAGAGAAGTGTAGGGAACAGAACAAAGATCTCTATGTAACCTTTGTTGACCTTACCAAGGCTTTCGATACTGTGAGCAGAAAAGGAAGATTTTGGAACGTTTAGGATGTCCCCCCAAGTTCCTTAAAATGATCATCTCACTCCATGAGGATCAACATGGCCAAATCAGATATGGCAATGCACTTTCTGAGCCCTTTCTAATAACCAATGGTGTGAAACAAGGCTGTGTTCTTGCTCCAACCCTATTCACAGTCTTTTTCAGCATGATGCTCCAAAGGGCCACAGCAGACCTTGATGATCAGGATGGTATCTACATTTGATACTCTACTGATGGAAGTCTTTTCAACCTAAGGTGACTGAAGGCCCACACTAAGACCTTAAATCATCTTGTCCGGGAGCTGCTTTATGCTGATGACACCGCCCTTGTTACCCACACAGAAGCAGCTCTGCAGCGTTTAACATCCTGCTTTGCAGATGCTGCTGAGCTCTTTGAGCTGGAAGTCAGCTTAAAGAAGACAGAAGTTGTCTATCAACCAGCACCTCAGGAAGTCTTCCATCATCCCCATCCCATATCACCATCAGCCAGTCAGAGCTCAAATCAGTCCAGCAGTTTAATTACCTAGGTAGCCTCATCTCCTCAGATGGTAAGATTGACTGGGAGACAGACAACAGGTTAGCGAAGGCATATAGCGCTTTTGGAAAACTCCATAAAAGAGTCTGGCATAATAAACACTTGAAGAAAAGTACCAAGATCAGTGTTTACAGAGCCATTGTGCTGTCGACTCTCTTATATGGTTCCGAATCGCGGGTTGTCTACCGCCACCACCTGTGTCTCCTAGAATGCTTCCATCAACACTGCCTCCGTTCAATCCTAAACATCCACTGGTCAGATTATGTGACCAATGAATCTACTCTAGAACAAGCAGCAGTCACAAGTATTGAGACCATGTTGCTGAGAACACAGCTGTGTTGGGCAGGGCACATCTCCAGGATGAAGGACCACCGCCTCCCTAAGATCTTGTTCTATGGTGAACTTGCCACCGGCTGCCACAAGAGAGGAGCCCCGAAGAGGAGATACAAGGACTCTCTGAAACAACATCTCAGCCTTGGTCATATTGATCACCATAACTGGTCTACTCCGGCCTCCAATCGGGAGGCCTGGAGACACACCATCTATAACGCTGCTGATGCCTTTGAGAACACACGCAGGATCACTCTTGAGGAGAAAAGACAATGCAGAAAGAATCATGTCTTGCAGAATACACCATCTAAGGAGTCTTTCTGCTGTGCCTTTTGCAATCAGACATGTCTATCTCATATTGGCCTCATTATCCACGAGCGTGCTTGTGACAAACGTGGATAGGACCTTCCTAAATCTTCGTTCGCAAAGCCTGGCCATGATGAACCAAAAATTCTCTATTATAAAATGTATGCCTCTTTGTGTGTTTTGTACATGTCAGTATGATATTTTCATAATTTTGAGGGAATAAAATCTTTTCACTTCAGTTGTAAGATCGAACATGATCTGGACATAACTTTGGAAGGTCCACCATCTGGTGATGCTGAATAACCACCAGACCCGCAAGATTTTCAACAGGTCTTTGTAGCATGCAGTCACTTGCTTTTAAACAAGCGTTTCATCCTGGTTACCACCTATTCATCAGAGACATAATCCATACAACTCTCAAAAATTATGAAAGAGAAACATCACAATTAGTTTGCTTTTATGAACATTTTATTGCATTATGGCTATCCCCCACAAGGTACAAACCGTCTGAGAAATCACACACCTGCTGTGTGATTAAGAAAGGTAGAGCTTGATTCCACGGTCTCCATAGGTAATAGGTAGGAGTAAGAAGGTGTATGTCTTTACTAAGGCAAGTAGTTACTATTTCTAGGAGCATTTTCTATTAAATTAGTTCTGAGACTGATATTTTTTTCCCCATGAATTTCCCCTACAATATCTTCTTTCATACCCTTTCAAATCTTCTCATTGCAAGTGCTTGAAAAGGGATCTCTTTACAGGCATCTATAAATCAACTTTCAAATAAATGGAACTCTGCAATAGTTAATGATATGGAAGAAATGTAGTATATGGTAATATACTGTAGCAATATAGTATAGTAGGACAGCAGTTTTGTTTCACTCATTTATTACACTGACATAAGAATGCAGATACCTGGATAACCCCATGACAATTTTTAAGCATTCAAATTTTAAATTTGTTTAATTGCCTACATGCAATTCTATTAATGACATCAAAACATAAACAACAAAAAGCCTTACAAAATCATCTATTCCAATAACTAGCCTTTACACTTTCAAATTAAGCAATAAATATATTTTTCTCTCACAACAATAGAACTAAATGCCATGACATTCATTTAGCAGAGGAAAATTACAGAAAAGCAGAGCAATGAAAAGGAAAAATAAAGTTATCTTTGATCCATACTAAAATCTCAGATTTTGATCAGTTCTCTTTGACCTGCAAACTAAAATCATTCTTCCCATGAGAAAAGATTTTGACTTGAGGTTCATATTAGTTTTTTTATAATACTTCTGTGTCTACTCAGACTGGAAATAATGGGTGATTCAGATTTTTCTATGGTGTGTTGACCCTTGACGTTGTTGGACCAATGAGATGGTTGGAAGTAGAGATAGAGTACCTATTTCTGACTAAAAGTACATAACTGAATTTTCTTGAACATCAGAAAGTTTGGGAACCCACCTTTTAGATTTCGGTCTCATTTTCAATTTAATTTGGTGGTACACTTCTGGCTGGTGACTTTATTAAAGTCAAAATATGGAAAATATCATAAGCTTTACAAGTAGAGTGTAAACTCATTTCCTCTTTTACTCAGACTCCTGGAAATGTTGAAAGCAAAACGCATTTGTCATGAGAGAGGAATAAGACAATTTAGGAGATTAGCTCTATTAAGGTCATGTAAGCTGAACGATCGAGAGGTCAGTCTTCAAATTGCTGATAAATTAAGGTGTAGTACATCAGGGCAAAGACATTACCTTGCATCTGTCCTAAGTGTCTACTACTGGTCATTATCAGAGGCAGGATATTTTGCCAGATGAATATTTCATCTGATTCCATAGGGTAACTTTCCTGTAAAGTGAACAGAAGTAAAATACATGGAGCTTTATTACTAATTATAAAGAGTATCTTAATTAAAACCACTGTAATAAAAGAACTAGATCTAAATTTCACCTGCTAATAAGATCGGCTGTACTCTCCTCTCAGATTTTTAAAGCCATACTTTAAAGCAACTGTGACTAGAATACTAGATATAAAAGATTTAACTTAATTTTTATACCTCCATATACTCAATAAGACAGCACATTTGTACCTGTCACCTTAGAGTTTCTGATCTGAAGCCATCATGTCCTGAGAAAATATAACAATTTTCTCTCTAGCACAGTATATTTCTTTCTTTCTTTTTTTATCTGAAATTCAACCAAATGAACCATTAAGTGGAACAGACAGAGCAATGGAGCTGATGAACAATGAACTGAAACATGCCTAAGGCACCAAACAGGTTTTTAATTGCTTGACTTTTATTTCTCTAATGTCTATCTCTATAGGTGATTGTGTGACAAGTTTTCCCTCTGCTCTTTATTTTGAATTGTGTGGAATTCTACCAAGGCATGCAGCCATGATCACACAAGCAACAGCTTTGATCATCTCACTCTACATTCCCATCCTGCTCAAATTTTGATGCAATTTTTCATCATGGGACTGAAACTTATTAGACATCTCCCTCCACCAAGAATTCTGTATACTGTCATCAGAATTGGTGAATTTATCTAACAAAAAGAAATTTGTTCAAACGATAAGCAACGGAACAGACATTTTAAAAAGATTGAAGTTTAGAAAGCTAATGACTCTCTCAATGTCTTCATCTTAGAGGTCAGGAAAAAAAAGAACTTTTGGCAAGGAATAAATGAGTGCAAAAGTTTAGCTCATACTACAGGAAATGCAGGTGACCTCCAGTGACCTCCATCTTATCACTGCTGTCATCTGATAATGTTTGTATCAATACAGAAAAGATGGTGATGTGAAGGACACTACAACTTCCCTTGGCTAAATCACCTGTGGAGAGCTGCTGTCACCACACGCTTTGGGAAACAGCAGAAATGAGTGAAGACAATTGGCAGTTAATTGTTCAGACAGCACCCCGGTGAAAGTTGTGTAGAAGTCCTGTGCAGAGCTCACAGCTGCACAAAAGAGAGTCCTCTTATTCTTTCTGTCTCCCTATTTTCTCTCTTTTATTCACCATGGAGTGTATGACCAAAAGGCAACAGATTGTTTTACAGGGATCACATTTTAAGACTCTGTTCTTGGTACATCTTGTGTGGTTGCTCATCTCATCACTTTAACTATTTCCTTTTCTTGTCTTGATTGATTATCTCAAAAAATGCTAACATTGGAATCAATGACACTTCACTTATATCTGTTGTTTCCCTACTCTGCTTTGGGTAACAAATTGTGTTTATAAACTCACAGAGAGAAGGGGAAGACATTTTCAGTTACTTTAACATGGCAAAAGAATCCAATTTTATAGTGAATTCTTACCAGAACCTAGAAATTATTTAAAAATAATAGAGGTATCAAAATGCTTGAATAACTGAAGACTGATAAGGTTGTATAGTTTCAATTTGTCACAGTCAGTAAAATCCCTTGAGCTATCTTTGTATTTTACATTTTACTGGGAGGAACTCTAACTAAACATTTACAACACTGGTGCTGCTCATACATACTCTTTGTACAGGCTTGCAAGACAAACATTTCTTGTCAGGCTGCTTCCGTTTTCTCAGACTTTACTAACCTATCAACCCTTTGCATGGTGAAAAACAGTAATTGTGGATCAGAACCTAATAAAATTTTAGATACATCAAATACGAACATAAAATTCATATGCCACTATCCTACGACAAGATTCCTTTTAGATCTGATGCCTATCTCACTTCAGATACCTTAAGTTTTATACATCCCTCTGTAACCTTTCATGAAGTTCATATGTTCAAAATTCAACAGTTCCATCTAAGGAACTTTGCTTAATTGAATAAATTAGCTCAGTGAGCCAGCTCCTGCCTCGTGTTAAAACTCAGTTTGCTAGCAATTATTCCTTCTGACAAAGAAAAATTTGTTTATTGATGTCTGCATGTTACACCATTCAAACAAATCTGTTTCTAAGTGAAGTGTCTGAGTTACTGCCTGAGACTTTCTGAAAAACATGACCATTCAATCTAATCTCAGATTTACACCTCAGTTCAAAATACACTCCAGTGGGAGATGTTGCCTCTAGCCCTGACTGATAATGACCTGATATGTGATTTGACATTAAAGTCAGTTACTGGAAAAGGAAAAAAAATGGCACTTTTCACATACACTAGCAAAATTACACTGGATTTTATCTTCTGTTACATCAAAGAGACTTTAGGATTGCTTTTCTCAGGTTTTATTGTTATAACATTTTAATTAAAAAAAAGTCTGCAATTTTCTGAATTGTTGATGAGGACCAGGCGCAAAAGCTTGGATTTGCATATGAAAGCAAAAACTCTATGATACCTAGCTGTCAGCACTTTTTTCAAAAGGGATATAAACCTGTCAAAGACTCTTTAATGTTATAGAACATACTAGGGTCTAACTTCAGACTAAAATGTATAAAAAGAAAACATAGCTTATTCTGCCCTAGTTGCTTCCAAGAATGTAAGATAAAACTTGTTCAGCACAGCTTTTTTTGAGTTGAATACAGTGATACTTCAAGTGTTCAAGGCAAGAAATATAAATGCAATTGGTATGTTTCACCATACTTAAATGTAGGGGGGGTTATTTCATTGTGCACAAAAGAACCTGTGATTATAATGAATTTTCACATCTCTTCCCTTTAGAGACATTCCTCATCCATGGAAGCACATTTGGCCCTGTTCATTCAGACATGCATAACTTGGTGTGGTATAAATATTGCCGTACAGCAGGACAAACTCTCACTGATATGAGCAAGTGACTTCCCTGCTCATTACCATTGACTTATGTGCAAGTATGTGAACTCATGTTGGTTTCATAACCATTTATCAGTGCTCATCTGCACTGTATGTGTATAAGGTTTGTTGCTGTTGGACTACACATTAATCATCCTCCCTTTCTTTGCATAAAATTTTAAATCTGCCTTCTGTTCATTATATCCTATGCAGACGAATGTTGCTGAGAGGAATGTTGGGTTGTGGTGGTTTTTTTCCTGATCCAAGCTGTTGCTAATAACTACTTATATTCCTAAGGACAACAGTCTTGCAGTCAAGTTTCTTCTCCAACTTTGTAATTGAATTAAGGTGTGCATGTTTTTTTCTAGAACTTATGGCTGCAGATACACGTTTTTGCCCTCTCCCTCCTCTAATTGCTTCTGACGTTTTCTGAATGTTGCACACCACTAACGAATCACTGATCCTGTTCTATCTGAGCACCAAAAGAGAGGAGTTGAGTCAGCTGTCTCTTTCTTTCTTCTGTCTGAAGGAAGAAAGATGAAATGGACAACTCTTCCTCATTGAAGTGCTGAATATATAGATAATAATACTTAAATGAGTAAGTAAATAAAAGCATAATGCAAGCATTAAGTGATGTCAGTTTCAAGTGGGTTTGAACGTACTTGTTTAACGGTAATTTTCATTAGAATGTGGATTATCTCCAAGGACTAACAACTTTACCTTTACAGAAACCATATAGGGATCAAGAAGTTTGAGGACATTAAAAACCATATCAGGCAACAGAATAACTTTTATTTAATTATTCTGAGGTCAGAACTTTCACTTACCTTCCCACTATAATAATTTCTTTTGGGTTTTTTTTCCTTGGATGTTTTTCAAGGTCAGCATTGTGTTGACTATTTTTAGTTAACTGCTAATAGATGTCCTCAAATGAATACATCTTACTTCCCGTCCTGAAATTTAAAAACTCAAACCAGCTTTAACACTTCTAGATATAATAACCATTTTATAGCTCTAATCTGCTGAGTTTCACAACAGGGTAGTTTTTTCATTAATTCTTTGCCTCAAGCCATTATTCAACTATAATACTGTTTTACTTAACAGCGTTTTAAAGAGTCCCTCACCATTGGCACAGACTTTACACAAACTGAACCTGAAATCTATTTCAAGCACAGATTCATTTTTAATGTTATGGGTTTTTTCTACTAATAATGGTTTATTTTTGGTCTCTAAAATTCACTGACTGATTCTCAACCTATTCAATTTTCATCACAGAGAAACCACTTCTGACATAAGAACAACCAAACAACAACAACAAAACCGATTAATGGGAAGGATGCAAACAGGAATGTCATAAACTTATTTTAACATAGGAAACTCCAAAACAAAAAAATAGACCTATTTTCTTCTACATGAAGAATATAATATTTTCTCTTATATTCTATATAGGAGAATTCCTATCTCAGGGAATCTAAGAAAAAAGACAGAAGAATATTAAAAAGTACATTTACAATAGTGCCTGCAACAGAGACCCCTGATGTAGTTTTTTAGGTACTACACTAATGTGCACCCGTTCCAGCTAAAGTTTGCAAATCTATGTTGCGTTTTGTACTTCTTCTAAACGTACACAGTTAAATAAAAAACGAAGCCATGAATCAAATTAATCAGGTCTTCCAATTGTCAGTTATTCTGTTGAATAATGAGTGTTTATTATTTAGGTGCCTATAGACAAAACACATCACTTTATAAATCTGTTTACATTTATCTTACCTGCATGACAAAAAGTATGAGTCTTCTGTTTGTTTGCTCATATTTAGGACAAAAAATCTGTAATGATGCAAAACTGTTTTGAATTATCATGTCATATGAGGACCATCCACCTCTTTTTGCTCAAGTTTTTTCTCTGATGTTAGCTACAGCTACTGAGCAGAGAAAACAACCGACCAACAACCAAACTACAACTAACTGAACCTTAAATAACCTGAAAGAAAATTCAGCACGTCTTCCCAATTCTTGGTTTGATGTATTCTTGCAGATAAGAATTGTAGTTGTATCTCAGCCTTTGGGACAAGGAAGTGACATTGGAAGTGAAAAACAATGGCCAGTGACAACGCAGTGACTGCAGGAGTTGCTCTATCAGTGTTTAAGGAAATGACTTTTCACCTGTAAAATTTTACCTGTTTTTCCAAAGTTACTCAGTCTATCAGCTACCCCATTGCTTGACTATGGTTAACAAGGATTCTTATGATATTATTATTTATATAATCCAGTTCACAAAAATGCTAAACTTTCCTGCTTCTTACTTAATATTTTCATTGATGACATAGATGAAGGGATCAAGTGCACCCTGCGCAAATTTGCAGATGATACCAAGCTGAGTGCTGCTGTTGACACACCTGAGGGACAGGATACTATCCAGAGGGACCTAGACAAGCTTGAGAAGTGGGCCCATGGGAATCTCATGAGGTTTAACAAGATCAAGTTCAAGGTGCTGCATCTGGGTCAGGGCAACCACCGATATCAATACAGGCTGGGAGATGAACAGATTGAGAGCAGCCCCACTGAGAAGGACTTGGGGATGCTGGTGGATGAGAGGCTGGACTTGAACTGACAACGTGCACTCACAGCCCAGAAAACCAACTGTGTCTTGGGCTGCATCCAAAGCAGCGAGGCCAACAGGTCGAGGGAGGTAATTCTGTCCCTCTATCGTCTCATGAGACCCCACCTGGAACATTGCGTCCAACTCTGGAATTCCCAGCACAGAAGGGGTGTTGATCTGTTGGATCAAGTCCGGAGGATGGTCATGAAGATGATCAAAGGGGTGGAGCTTCTCTGCTATGAAGAAAGGCTAAGAGAATTGAAATTGTTCATCCTGGAAAAGGGAAGGCTTCAGGATGACCTAATTTCTGCCTTCCAGTACCTAAAGGGAGCTTACAAGGAAGATGGAGAGAGACTGTTTACAGGGCTTTGTAGTCACAGGACAAGGTGAAATAGTTTTAAACTGAAAGAGAGTAGGTTTAGATTAGATATGAGGAAGAAATTTTTTACTGTGAGTGTAGTGAGGCACTAGAACAGGTTACCCGGAGAAGCTGTGGATGTCAAGTCCCTGGAAGTGTTCAAGGATGGGGCTATGTGCAATCTGGGAAAGTGTCCCAGCCCATGGCAGGGGGGTTGGAACTAGGTGATCCTTAAGGTACCTTCCAACCCAGACAAGTCTATGATTCTATGATTCTATGTATGTTTACCCTTTTCCAAATATGCCAACAAAATCCCATAGCCCTTAGGACATTCAGTATCAGAGTACAGTGGAATTTAATTTCATGTTCTTCTGTTTTGCCCTGTCATTAGCAGATGAGGAATATGCAAAGACATGACTCAGAGATCAATACACTGTGGCCTCAAAGTTTAGGGTCTCAGAGCCCTAAAGCATTTGTCTACAGAGCACTAATTATTTCTTTGTCATCAGTCTTCTTTCACTAAACTGATTAGATATGTTTTCCCAAGACAAATTTTTATACTGAACATCTGCTACTGTACATCATATGCTTGTCTTTAAAAAGCTCCAATTAATTATAATCAACAGCTCAAATGAGTAAGGTGGAAAAGCCATTACCACGTCTGTGTCTGGTAGGTAGTCATCCAAACTGAATAACAAGAGATGTCTTTGAAAAAACATTGTCACCAATACTAAAATTATTCTTCTTGAAATTGTAAGGTAATTACTCAGTATAAAATAATTTCCTTAATAATAGATGAACAAGTAAATAACAGCAAAAGTTTATTCCTCCTCAAAGCCTGATACAGTTGCAGCTGATGTGAATGGAAGGAGCCACGAGATTTTAGGGAATCTAGGCCTAGCTCTGAGAGGACTCAGATATCGATTCTTTACTATAAGGGACTACAGTAGCTGAAAATAAAATGTTTGGTTGGAAATATTCTAAAATGTGAAAGTAAAATAAAAAAAGAGACTCATGATGAAAGTAATGTCACAGCTTATTTTATTAGTCCATTAGGGAAATAAAGGATATTTTAAGAAAGGAACCTAAAAGTGCTTGGAATACTGAATGACGATCTTCAACACTTTCCCAAGTGGACTGCATTTCACAGAATATTCTGAATTGGAAAGGACCCACAAGGATCATTGAGTTCAACTACTAAGTGAATAGTCTTTACTGGGATCAAACCCCTGACCTTGGTGTTATCAGTACCATGCTCTAACCAATTTAGTTGCATGCTGGTGGCTAATCTGGAACCTCTTCTGTACCTTGCTCTTTAATCACACACTGGAATGATGCAAAGAGACAAAATATTGCAACTTTGAAACCAGATTAAAAGCTGAGTTTGGAGAAAGAAGTAGTAACTGCACAAAAATGTGGTGAAGAAAGATTGAGAACTTTTCCCAGTAAAATACATTTTGCTTCATGTATGTTTGTTCTCTGTGGAAGAATAACATTGGGTGAATTTTAGTGGTTCAGTTTTTCAGGCATTTTTTCCCTTCCTTTACTATACTTCCAACAGTAATTCAAAAGCCAGGAATAGCTTGTATAATGTCACATTTTTTTTAATCGGTAGCTCGTGGCACTCCAAAGGAGGGGAATGCTACATGGATATCACAGAATCACAGAGTTGGAAGGGACCCACAAGTATCATCAAGTCTTAAATAAATGGCACATAAAGGGATCGAATCCACAACATTGGCGTTATTAGCACCAGGCTCTAACCAACTGAGCTAATCTCATAACACATTCAAATACTCATTACAACCATGTCTGATAGGCATGAAAGAAGCTTAGTACATTTGACACATTATTTATTTATTATTTAGGTTTCTACAAAACTCCTGGTTTTTACAGTCTATACTCTTGATTATTAAAATACATGATGTAATCAAAGTCTATGGCACACTATGGGAGATCCAAAGAAGAATTTAAGATTGAGTAACTGAAATACATTCTTCCCAGATACAGAAGTTACAGAAAGGGACATTAGTCCAGACTGCTGTCAGTACAAAATTATTCCCTCCAGTATTTTCCAATGTTTTGTGTAATATAACAGTTAATATTCCTAGAGATGGAGCTTTTCTCCACCATTTCCCAAGGGAGATTATTTCACAACCAAATAGTGCTTACTGTCAACTTTGATTTTTTATTCTGTTAAATTTTCAAGACACATATTTGTGCATCTTATTTAGTTGTTTAGCAGACTGTAACAACAATAGTATATCAATATGCATTTTAAGGAACAATGTCAGAATTGTGTTCTATCTGTCCTCCATACTTAAAAACAATATGTAAATTACTTGGCTTACAGCACCGAAGTATCTCTGCTCTATCCCTGTTCATGCTCAAAAAATACTCAATAAAGTTAAGGAAAAGTAAGGAATTCTTTGAAGTTGTTCTGCCTTTATGTAGACGTTTGATTTGTCATCTCCAAAATTTTATATACGCTTTCAAGAATAAACAATTATTTAAGTTATTGCAGTATTTCTACCTTAGTTTGTAGTAAAGCTGTCTAATTTTTAGGAAATATAGGGAGTGAATGTTATTTCAGTTTCAATAAATTCAAAAGGTAACATTTTGTGGAATTAGTATTCCTAGTATTCTTTTTCAAATATTATTTTTACTGTTAGCTTCAAACACAAATTTTGTGATTACTAATGAGAAAAAAAAATGCAAGGTAAGGAGACGTCATTAAACATGATTTCTCAGGTTTTAAGTTGGGCTTTTCTTGGAGTAAATTGCTGTTACTGCTCATATTTTCAATCAGATGATCTGTATTTTTTAGAGGATCCTTAGCAAGGAGGAGTTGTGATAACAACAGAGGAAGTAGGAGACTTCATTTTATTGCACAAGACTTCTCATTTTCCCTTTGAGAGAATAGATGACAAAACGCAAATTACAAACACACTTTTCTTCAGCAGGAGGACATAGAACTGTTAAGATCCACTGCAAAATAAAAGACATTTCCTTGTGTTTAAAATTAGTTTTTACAGGTCTTTTTTCTTCCAGCTGTCATGTTTGTAAAATGGGTGCATCTTGTAACAGCTAAAAGTTCACGGTTAAGCCCATGAGCTTTTGATAATGTGGAGACATTTGAGAAATATGCCTTTCAAATCCTACCCTTAAAATATTATGTCAGAGCTTCTGCATTCACCTGCACTATTCCTAGGTTTACTTGCTGCTCGGAACTACATAGAAAGTTCAGTACTGAAACTCTTGAATTTTCCCTGCCTCTTCCCTACTTTGGCATGAAAATAGCCACTGGATATGAAATGTAAAACAACCACAAATATGGGAAACCTTGACTGTGGGTTCTCTTTCCTGGAGGTGGTATATATATAGTTTAATTTCTATGGGTTTCTAATATTTATCATAGGAAATAGTAACTATATTTTCACCAATAAACTTTATTTATCACAAAAAAATTTGTTCCAACAGTTCAAGTTTCTCTCCTTGGGAATAGCGGCTAAGATGGACAGTAACAAGGATCTTTCATTTCTGTCAGTTCTAAACTGAAAATTTCTCCAAAGCAAGCTCTTGTTGGGGATTGAGAAACTGAAGCATCTTTCATGGGTGATTTGATGCATGTGATGAACACTAATGGACTCCTATTGCAAAGAGGAAATCCAGGCAAATTCAGTAGTCAGAATGGTTTGATGCCATAGCTCTAGAGGTGCCAGCCAGTATGCTCTACTGAGTTTTTTGCTTAGTTTCACGATTTATAACACCCTTACTATCAAATACAGAAAATCAATACATAGAAAAATTGTAAATACAAAAAACACTTTACCAAGAACAGTTACATGAAACCAGGACGCCTACTGTCTCTTTTACAGATTATTTTTTCTTCTTATACAATACATAGATGTGTACATATATGTGTCTTGTTCTGTATATATTGTTGGGTAGTCTGCCCTTTCATTGAAGAATCCATAAGTGTGGCAGTTACAGGAGCTGGAAAAGTATGTCTGCAGTACCATTTGCTATAGAGCAGCAGTGTACTGGCAAACATGACAGATAAATACCACAAAAATTCCACAGGCTTTTTTGTCCTGGACAGCATATCAAGAGGAACATGTAGCTAGCTGAGTCAGAGCACTGAAGTCTGAAGGACAAAAGAAGATGGAGAAAAAACCAAAGTATTTAGAAATCCATTGCTTTCAAAGAGACAGAATAAAAGGTTGCCCAAGTATAGTAAGGTAGGATGGCATTTGGGTGGAATATGAAGGAAGATCAGACTGTGTCCAGGTGAAGTCATAATAAACAAATGAGAGAAAAGACTAAAAGACATGGAGTAACAGCTTTGGGTAAGAATCAAGCAGGAGAAATCAAAAACTGTTGGTGGGATTGTCTTCATCAGATAGAGCAAGTCCCTACCTAGTTTTGAGTATTTGCTCAGTAGGTTTATCAAGCTCCAACTTCCCCAAGAAACTTCTATGGACAGGTTATGCTGCTGGTAAATGGATCCAAACCTCTAGTGGTGAACCTGCGTACAATACAGTCCTTGTTTCCCTCTGCTACATTCTGGTAAAGGTAGGTCCACATGCACCACGGTTTACTATTTCTCCTGAGATCACACTGGAGTTGCTTGTAGATGAGTTCTAGAGAATCCTCTCCATCATGTTAGCATTCATCTTTAGGAACTAAAAAAGATTAGGGCTCTAAAGAAACAAGGGTGAAGAATTCTCACAATAGTTTATACAGTTCTTTGTAACTTCATTCTAAGGTTTAGTTGGTACAGGATCTCAGACTCAATTAAAGTAAAGGAAACTGTAGAATAGCCCCGCAGAGTAGTCTATAGATACCTTTGCAAAATGCTTTTTTTTTTTTTTCATTCCTTCTAACCCTAGAGCTGCCACATCTAGCAGTTGCTTTCTTTTGACAATTCGTCACTCTTGAAAAATATTTCCAAGCACTTTGAATAATTTCCAATTCATTCTTGCAGGAAATGAGGATTTGCTTCCTCACTTGGGATACCTGCTGCTAGGTTTATTCACTAATAAGCATGATAAATGTTTTAGCCTTTGATCAGTGCTAAATTAACAAGTAAGCTCCATAGAAAAGAAGTCTTTGAGGCTCAGGGGCTCCAGACAGTGAATATGCTGGAAATATGATTGATTGTGTTGCTGCAAGAAATTTCCATTAAAAAACTTTTATCATTCAGTTATGTTCTGAGCAATTAAATCAAAAGTGAAAGATATTTAGCCTCCGAAGAAGACAAGAGTAAGGAAGAAACAGAATGTACTTCACATGACTTTGTTTCAGCCTATATAGACTGATTGTCCTGGAATGCTTTTTAGGTTTTATCATTATTATTATTATTATTATTATTATTATTATTATCATCATCATCATCATCATCATCATCATCATCATCATCATCATCATCATCATCATCATCATCATCATCATTAATTTATCTTACTTGGAGGATTATTTTGCTACACTGGTAAATTATTTTTATTTTTATTTATCTTCTTTCTTTTCCTCATTTTACTACGTCTGGCAGGGATGAAGTTAAGTTTACTCGTAGTATTCCATGTGGTGTTCTGCTTTAGATTTGTGACTAAATCTGTGCTAATAACTCACAAATGTTTTAGCTAGTGCTGAACTATCTTTGCACAACATCAAGGTATTTCACTCTGTTTCTCCCAGGGTATAGGCTGGAGGTGGGCAAGAGAAATTTTGTAATAAACTCATCTTCTCAAATTTCATGTTTTAACTGCAGTATCATATTAACTTATGTAGGAAAGCTTGAGCATACCTTGCTTTGATACAGAAAACTGTCTATTAATCACAACAGGAGATTTGAATTGAATTGAAAAATATTTCCTGAAAAGAAAAAAAATACATTTTCACCCATTCCTCTACGGTGTATGGCAGTGTGCACAGAGGATGCTGAATTAATCTTCATGGAAGATAGCACCCTTCTTATCAAAGATACATACAGAAATACTTATGCAAAATGGTAAACTCCAGCTTCCTATGTCACAGATGTGTCTCTGAATTTTTTTCTCCTGTATATAACCAGTGCCCCAGTAACCTTGCTGTCAGTTGGAGTAATACTAATTTCTCTTTTTCTTCAAACAAAATGCCGGCAGCTAACATCCCTGTTTTCACTGGTGCCATTCAGAAAACATGCCATAGACCACTGTCTGTTTCCACAGACTTATGAATGTGTACTTTCCTTGTGTTCATACCATCTTACCATCTCCCTGCAGTCATTGGACTGGCATTATGAAAGACCTAAAAAAACGCTTTATTACAAAAGTATCTGTCCTTGAAGCCAGCTGTCAGATTGTTACTGTGGAAAGCATCTTGTAACAGGTAAATCTGCATAGCTTTTTGTTCATGATTTCTTATTAAAATTTAAGACTCTCTTCTTAAGAACAGAAATATTTATTAGTTTCTTCCAATCTTTGTAAACACGTGTCCTTTGTTTCAAGTCTTTGATGTTTCTTTGTTAATGAAAAAGAGAAAAAAAAAGTAATTTTTCCCTGACCTTGGCAGCAAGCTTAAGAGATTTTTAGTGTTTAGGTTCACATTGGTATGAATCTGTCCATTTTTTTGCTTTTTCATCCTTTAAACAAAATACTGTTTCCCTGCAAATATTTTTTTTTTAAATCTTTCCTGAGAGAAAGCAAATCTGCCTTTGCACAGAATCTCACTTTGCACCTTATTCTTTATACAGCAGTCTTTGGAATTCATAACATGGAAAGTTTCATGGTCTGCCTTAATTCATGGTTGTGTGTTATCTCTTATATATCACATATATACACATATATATGTGAAATATATTATCCATGGATATGGACAGGTCTGGGATAGGTCTCAGGAATTATTCCTAATTTCTTCACAGTCTTATTGGTATCTTGTGTGAGATTATTTTGCACAACTACATTTATTAAATTTGCAAGGATAGTAAAAGAAATGTCTTACAACACTATTCTTATCCTCTCCCTATGAAAATCTGTATCCTACCAATGCACTCCTTGAAACGAACTGTAATTTTTCAGTGGAAGACAGTTCTGAGTTTTACAAGAATGAACCACAGAAATACGCTGTTTTAAAGTGAAGATTGCTGGACCAGTAGCTCTATTGACTTTGTACTGGAATGTGCTGCCAAAAAACAGAAGTGGACATGGAGAAAAAAAAAGCAGGGAAGAAAAAGAAAAGATAGGAAACACCAGACTGACTGCTACTTACTAAACCAAGATCATTTATGAAGACATGCACCATAGGTCAGATATTCAGCAGGTTAGGTCAGTCTTATTGACATGAAGACAAAGATGCATAGTCAAGCTGGAGGAAGATCTAACCATGTTTCTGCAATGAGGAAGAAAAGCATCAGGTGTGCACAAGTTATACAACAGCTTAATAATCTCTTAATATTTTATGTCTTCAGAAATTCATTGTTATATCTGGGAAAATGCAACTTCAGCTTTTCTTTCTTCTTCTTTCTGTAACAATTTACAAAATAAAGTAGACACATATCAGAAAACTTCTTGTCAGTGCAACAAGCTGTGTATGCTGCCAAGCTGCAGTCTCTAGTCAATCATCTGTCTTTAGGCTTCCTTTTTCCTGCATACCAAAAAGCACATTTCTCTTGCATTTACCACACACTTGTTACTCAAGTCAATTTGGTCATGCATAATTTTTGTTTAATTTTGCCAAAGCCATTGAGTGGAATTTGATACTGTACTTGACACTCCTGAAAACACACTTCAGTTTCTCTTCATGTCCTAGGTTTACATGAATTAAGCTAATTAGCTCGCTGCTGGCAGTCTTTTAAGTTAGCTTCACAAAACTTCAGAAGAATCTCTGGAAGCTCTTAAAATAACAACACTATCAGATCTGACAGAACTTTTTTAAAATATATCAAGTCATGTAGCTTTATATGTAGGAAAGTTATACAGTGTTCAGAAACCAAAATATCCAAAACCAAATAGAAAAGTATAAAAATTTTGTTCTCTTTTCAGCAGAGATCAGAGATCCTTGAAAGAAGTCAACTTGACTAAACGGTAAGACTAATTTATGATTGCTTTAACAGGGACTTCATAGCAGTGCTATTTGTTCACCTAATTTGTCCCTTTAAAAATAATTTGCACTGTCTTGCTCTCCTTGTGATGATAAGAATGAAGCCTTCTTGGATTCATCCAAGAAAAACGTTCCACAATACCAGTTGTAATTTTGAACTGCGCTAAGGGAATACATTTCAGTGACAAGTTGTCAGAAATGGAGCAAGTAACCAAGTTTGCTCTTCGCTTGGGACCATCTTCTGTAGGGTAGCACTTTCCACAGAATCTTGACTCCTTTTGAGTCAACAGTGAAAAACTCACTAAATTCAGGGTGTTCAGGATTTCTCAAAGAGAGATTAGCACAAAAGAATATATTATAGTAATTAATGATGAAATAACTAAGCGTTCTTTGGAGCGTATAACAACATTGAGCTGTTGAATCTAATGAATAATTTATAAAATGGATCCCTTTTGCTCCACTGCCTCAAAAAACTTTTTTTTGATACTGAAACTATTCTGACATAAAGGACTTAATGTCCTCCCTCATAAGGTATGATAACTGTGTGTTTAACTCCTTTTAGACAGAATTACACAGATTTTGTAGCAACGGAATAAATACTCTGTTCACTGAACCTTGGTATACGAAGTAGGAGGAGGCATGACCACTGCATTTGTTTTATGAGGAAGAGATAGCTGAGATTCACAACTCAAGGCAAGAGTGCCAAATTGTACTTCCCAACTCAGAGTGGGAATATCACAATGATGATGCTGAGATCACAGATATGGGCTCATTTTAACATGAACTTCCTTTAATCTGTTTTTAATGGCTAATTTAGGCATACGCCATTTCATCTTGGGTTTATTGTTTCCTATGAATCTTGATTTTGCCTAGCATTGTACTTAGAGACTCTACATAGGACAAAAAAATAATGTGTAAAAGTTTACATTCTGCTGTGCTTAGCCTGTTAAGATTTCAGGAGCCTGTGGACCTAGACTCCTATTATGCAGAGGGGTACCTTGGGAGGTGAGAGCCAGCCTCTTATACCTCACAGTTCCAGCCGAGGAGTTAAACCTCCGAGAAATGTACCAGTCCAACTCTACTGCATTCCTGCCAAACATGTGTTTAAACAGAATTTTTCAATGGTTAAAATTTAAGTAAAATTTAGGTGGCATTTTTCATGGAAAAAGCAAATACTGCATTCCTGAAGCAAAGGACATCCTTTGCTCATATGCAGAACCTCCAAAGTAATAGTTTTATCAGTCATTTTATTGTCATTATTTTTACCACAGAGTAGCCAAATTATTTATTCTAGTCTCAGTATGCATGCAGAGATGTTTTACTATGAATGATTTATGATGATTATGGCTATAAACAGACAAAAGTAGGTTATTGTCAGTGGAAAACTTCAAGATAGCTCCTCCATGGGCAGCAACACCAGCTACACAAGATAAATGACAATGCTTAGATGAATCTTCATCTCAGATGTAACTTTTATTTTCTTTGGGTACATTAGCAACACTCACATCTGAAAAGAACTGTGTTGTCTAAACAGGCTTTATGATACGAATGAATGTAGTAAGTCAGGAAGAGTGACAGTGTGTGCCGTATTACTGCATTTTGTTTTTTTCTTGCTATCAGAAGATTACTAGAGTGAGATGTAGCTAGCTGCGTTCAGATGGAAATGGGAGTGTTCAGATTTGGAAACGCCTTGTGAGCATACTTGAAGATGAAAGGGAGTAAATAGCACTTATCAGTGTTGAATTAATTTGATAAAACAGCATTAGTAGACTTAATAAGGCCAGAAACCTCCCTGCAAAATAGTTCCAAGCATTTGGAAGCATCAAAGTGACATTTGTATTGCTTATTACAGCTTTCGCCTTGACACCCATATGCTTCTGACAATGGCAGTAGAATCTGTCACACACAAAGAAAGTTTACAATGTACAGTTTGAAAGGACAATGTTAGCAACTTACAAATTTTAATCCTATGGGTTCTCTTTCCTAAGGTAATGTGTACTGTAGAACATAGCTACTTTACACTACAAATGTATAAGTATTATTTGGAACTATTGGAGTGGATTGTCTCTGCTGAATAGTGAGTATTGAAAAACATGGAAAAGAAAATGGATCTTTTACGGCATCTTTAGCTACAGGATTTAAATTTTGGAAGTGAGGACTGGAGGTTTTTTCAGTAAATGGATTTTTTATCATATTTACCTCCATTTCCCTTCCCATTCTAAATCATTGATCCTGTGTCATTGTCTATATGATTCAGTTAGACCAATTTTTCAGAGGGGTATAAATATGCATTTGTGAAAGGAACACAGTTTTCCATTTCATATCTGTTAATGGGCAACTAGATAACTATGATTAATTCTCCCCCATTTGGATTTATGAAGTGATGGTGAATACGATCTTGAAATTTATGCACTGTCCACATATTATCTCTTGTGAACAGTTTTATAAGGAGTTAATTGGTCAATAACTCAACACTGATAGCACAAGGAGATTAACTTTCAATGTAATAAAGACGTTTAAAACCACAGGAAAAATTGCGTTCTTCATTTTAAAAGTACATAGAATACAGTGGTATTTGTCTAAACTGCATTTATTGTTCCCATGAGAATAGAATACAGTAATATGTTCTCTTATTTTTAATTCTCATCCAAAATACCTAACAATGGAAAACTGTGAGACTAAATAAACATCAAGTTAGAGATGATCAGGTAAGTATTATGCCCTTCTGACTACTGTTTGGATGACTTCTTCATTCAGGAATGGTAGTTAGGTTGGCTTCTTTGTAAAGAAACTATGGGATGACAGCACATAATAAATCATGTCTAACAACATGCTGAAAAACTGGCGAGAGACAGCTTGTGCAGTGACAAATACAGCTGACAACAAGTATATACATCTGTTTGGTAGGATTTAGGAGAAAAAAACACAAACAAGGAAAAGGGACTTAGCTTTACAAACAGACATTTGAAATTCTTATATTTCCTACTAATAGAAAAATGCAAGGAATATAAAAATTGAGGCTCACAAATAACTTTTTATTATTTTAAACACAAGTAGTATATGAAGATAAAGTGTAGACTGCCATTTTGATTATCACCTTTTTTTTTTTTCCAAATACCAGAGGAACTAATAAGGAAGTGACTCGGAAGCATAGTGATTAAAGGATAGTATGGTGCAGCTATTTTTAATGCATACATTCAGGTATAAATCAGTGAATCCTGCCTCCAAAGCTTGGAATAAAAAAGTAAAGAGAGTTCATACATTATTCTTTGATGTAAATTGAAGTATCAAACCATTATTTCACAAAAAAAAAAATTATTATCAGAAATGACTTTACAAGAAAGGTCATCAGATTCAAACTCTTTCATAATTAACTACTCAGTTATCTGAGTGAAATAATCAAGGTGCTGGCATAAAAAGTATTATGACTTAGTCCTATTAAAATATTAAGACTTACTTGGTATCATGCATTGAAATCTGCCAATGGTTTTGGTAAAGACTAACTACTCTGTAAGTTTCTCCTTTTTTAGTCAAAGTGTTACATGAAATTCGATTTCATTATTATGGCATAAAAATTCTCACTGAAACTAGTAAATATGTTTATGTGCTACGTCTCCAAACAGCTGAGGTATACTGAAAAATGTAGAAATCAAAAGGAATTAAAAGATATCAAAAAAAATTCAAGAAGCTTCTACAGGTAAATGAACATAGATGTTTATTCTGTTTTGAGCAAAAGGGATGAAAAAATAAATATGCTTAATTAAATGTTTTATTCAACTGTAGCTTGTGGTTACAAGACATCACTGAGGAGAACAGTTCTGATAGATATACAGAAATCTTTGAGAATTGTAATGATAAATAAGAATTTTCAAAACATATTTAAAAGAGGTGAAACATTCAGAAGAGATTAAAAGCATTAGTTCTACTATTTTAAGATGAAGTTTCCCTTACAGACAGTTTGCTGATTATACTTTTGAAGATTTTTGCACTTACTGCTATGAAGAACATTTGTCTCGTGAAAAAGCCCATATCTCTCTCTCTCTCCAGATATGACATCTCCTCTGGTTTTATAACTTTGAGGCGAAAATTCATCTATACAGGGACAGTAATCTAGAATAAGCAAAAAAAATCCCAAAAACCCAAACATCTCTTCAAGCTCTGCATATGGATTGGGGCTAGCATAGACTGGCTTGCTGTGAAAGATTCTGCCAAGCAAGGTTGCTCGACAGAAGACAGTATTCCCTTGTTTCTGTTTGTCATGTTTCAAGAATACAATTTCCTTAAAAACTGTTTACACATTTGCATTTTTTAAGAACTTCTGAAAGACAGAGATAGTTTTACCAAAGATACTGTGGTCTACCTTAGCTGAACCGAAATTAAAGATGCCTCACTGGTGGTTTAGAAATTCCAGTTGTGTAACCCACTAAACCAACACCATACTCATGTTGAAAACATCAGGGCCAAGCTCATCATAGCATGCAAAAGGTGATTTAAATGACACCTGAATAAAATGAGGCACCTTATGCATGGTTTTCAAGAGCCTCACTTTGTGGAGGCAATGTGAGGAAGAAAGGTTACTCTTCTCAATTATTACCAGTTATGTTAGTCTCAGATCTTATCACCCTTCGCATGACACCTTTATTGTGACTTCCTCCAGGAAGGTAATGAAGGTAAATAAGTCAAATATTAACTATAGTTAATTCTGTGTAAGTTTTTAATTAATCTAACTGAATCACTAAAATACATAATTATCTTGGAAAATACTTTTACAACTTTATAAGAAGAAATATAAAATGCCTGGGCAAACATTCGTGTTCACACCCGTTGTTCTTTTTTATTTTTTAATGAAATATTAAAAGAATCGAATGTTCATTTGACATTTCCATCTAATCTGAGACTGAAAACCTGATGCAGTTATTGCAAATTTCAAAAGAAAATGAAAAACAACGTCAACCATGCTTGCTGCTTTAAAATTTTATCACTCACAGAAAAGACCTTTTTTTCACACTTCACAGTTGTAAATTGCTGGATTGTGAAGGTTTGCACACATACTCTCTTACTTAAAAAAAATGTCTCCAGTCTTGCAGATACTCAAAATGCAACTGGACAAGGACCTGTGCAACCTGATCTAAGTTACTTGTGCTCTGAACAAAGCATAAGACGAAATTAAAAACTTAAAACCCTCTGAACCTAAGCTATTCTATGATTCTAGATTCTTTATGGGCTGTCACTTAACCATACATTACTCATTCACATTACATCTTGTTGTAACACCATAGTTTGGTTTAGTTTTGTTTGGTTTCACTGTGGTTTAGGCTGAAAAAATGCTTTTTGTTTTCACTTGCTTAGGGTCACTTTGTGTGGAATATTTTCAAATTCCTCACAGTATTTCCTAGATTAATTTTTTTTCTTTTGATTGTGGATATAAAAGTATAACATTTATATCTTTTGGAGTCTTTTGAGCAATCATTAAAATAATAACCAAGCAGTTCGTAAGTACAGACTTCAAAAAATGAAGGGAAATATTAATAAGATATGTCTGTGGTTTAGGATTTTATACAAGATATAATCAAAGATTAATATTTAACTTGTAAGACTAAAAGTGGTTTGTTTAATGCACATTGTTTATAATATAGGATAAAATAACCAATGTCTACACATACTGTTATTCCTTACTGCAACTTTTTATTAAAGTGATATTATTTCCCAGACAAACAATCAAGGCCAGTAGTGTGACTTGCAATCCTTACTACAGAAGTCCTCAGTGAGAAGGTGGGACTGAATTAACTTCAGTCTCAGTTCAACAAAACAAGTGGCAATCTGTCAGAATTTTTTTTTGTACTTTTACAATCTGATCCTATTGGCTTTTTCTCCAATTGAGTAGGAGCAGAATGTCTATTTCCAGCAATATTAAGTAATAATTAAAACTATACATTGAGAAATTTCCCCTGTAGTGACGATTAAGAACTTTGTGTAAGTTCATCTGGTGTCAGCGTACATCACAATGAGAAACAAATTCCCAGACTTCTGTTCAGACACCATTGCTTAGCAATAGCAAAAGCAACACACCAGCAATACTGATTACACTAATAATCCTACTAAGTAGGATGATTATATATATATATATATACACATATATATTCTAATGAAGCTCTGACGTATCAAAACTCAAAGGGAAGCCTGGTATAGCATACTGGAAAATGTAGCTGAAAGGATACAACATAACTCCATCTCTCTTGGGAAATTCTTGGGTATTTAGAGAATTAGCTCAAAATGTCTTAGTATCATGGTAGCACATAGTACGTATGTGCTGTGTGTATTTGTGAATACTTCAGCTTCTGAATGCGTTGAATAAATGAAGAGTCAACTTTGATTCCTACCAGCCCTAGGAAAGTCTTTGCTATAGTTTTCTAGAGGCAACATTAAAGCAGATTTTTAAAAGCTACAACCCAATACACAAACTCTTACAATGATAACAAATGATAATATTTATGATGATAATAAAGTCTGGGTTTTCAAACAGCATTGCTAGTTTTATCGTTCTCAACTGCTTTCCATTTATTGAAATCTGTATTATTTGCAAATTTACACTAGAAAGGTATTATTTTTTGTCATACAAAAAGTTTTTGAGACTAGAAGATATGTAACTAGTGCAAGTGTTAAGATCTGCTGTCATTGAGAAAATTCAAAAAGTCAGTTTCTCTGGAACAGAAGCTCCAATCCAGCAGACAACACCTTTGTTTGGAATGTTTTCCCTTGGTCATTGTGAAACACTGAATTCGAATCTCACTGGATTATGTAATTACTGGGTTGGAACGAACTCAGGTGTGTGTATATGTGGGAGAGAGGGACTAGGCCTGCAGCCTCGGAAGGCACATGGCAGGTTCATAGAAGCTGCATGGAGTAGCTGTCAGTCAAAAGGGCAGCCTGAGAGCCCACCCACACCACACATCCAGGGACCTCTGGTGGCTTCATTACCTCTTACTGTAGTCTGGACCTACAGAGTGGCCAGTGAGCCAGAGGTCCATCCTGGGGTGGGGAGGGTGTTGGCCACAGAGGGCCAGAACACATAAATAAGGCTGCACATGGGCACCATTTCCTCTTTCCCATCCAACCATCACCATGTGAAAGATCCTCAGCAGTAACTATTTTTCTCTTATTCTGATCTCTATCTTTACTCCTTTTCTCTTCTTCTCTCTCTCTTTACTCCTGATTCTTCTCTTAATCTTTTTCTTTCTTTACTCTTTTCTTTCTCAATATTTTGGGTAACTTAAAACTGATGGGTTGTTTTTTACTCAGCTGTGTGAGCTGCTGTGTGCTGGGTGCTTTGTGAAATGCTTCTTTTCCTTGGTTGTATGGAAACTTTGTATGGAAACTGTGAAACTTTTGCCAAAATGTCTATTTCTCACTAAATTAAAAGAAATCTCTAGGGAAACGTATGCAGTGTTTTCTGCGTGTTTTCAGGCTTTGTAAAAATTCAGTGGGTGAAATTTTGGGAGCCTTAAATATAAGTAAAACATCTGGGCAAGCACATGGCTTGAATTTGGGGTCCTACAGACATCTGTATTTCTCCAATGCTTTTCACTCTGTGTTACATGGTATTCTGGCATTGCTCAGCACTTACAAGCTGATGAGGTAAGAGGTCTAGAAAAAGTTTTACATTTCCAAATTGAGTGTTACATCTTAAACTTGACTGGCAACAAAAAAGTAGTTTACACATGAAGAACAACTGCAACCATTGGGATTTGTTTAAGGAAACAGACAAAAGAATCCCACATTTAGTGGCATCGCCAGCTATCATCTTTCTTCAGCATTAAGTATTACGCTGAAGGGTCAAGACTAATTTGCCCTTCTCCAACAGTACTCAGAAAGTATCTTATTTGGCTTTCTCAATTTCCTGGACAAGGAAAAGTAACGGTCAGGATATTTTTTCATACATGCATTAAATCACTTCTAAACCCGAAATATATCAAAATAACTTAAAAACTAAACAGCTGAAATTATTGAGAGAGAGTATAACCACAATACTTCCCTCACTGTGCAGGTTTTGTCTTCCTCCCTTTCTTTTATTTCTCCTAACTTGATCTATTCTATCATTTAAGTTTTGAATTTTCAGATAGTAAACTTTTAGTGTAAGTGTGTAATTAGTGCCAGAGTTCCTTCTGTGGATTATTTGGAATGTTTTTCTGATCATTTGTGTTTGTGAGTACGCAGATGAATCACGAGAATATGCTTTTCAATAACAAGTGTGTAAAACCACCATGACTAATGAAATTAAGAGTAAAAAATTCAGAACTCCAATGTGTATTTCTTCAATTTGTCAGTGTGAAAAGTTAATGAAGAAATCTTCTCCGGAAGAATTTCTGCAGTTTCTGACACTGTACAGCTGGGCACCTGTACAGCTGGGCACCTGTCTCAAGCCTTGAAGACCTTTTAACGGTCCTAGAAGACTGACAGAAGTCACTTTCATTACTGCAAATCCCTCAATAGTCAACAGTATTTCAACTGAACAAGTACTACTGTTGGCTTGCCTTCCTCTCCCTACCTGCTCACTGACTTCTGCTCTTCAACCCTGGTGCACACTTGGGGGTTACAAAATGAAATTTGCAGGAGCAGGATGGGGATGGTAAATATTGCAGTGGTTGCTGGTCCGGCTTTGTCTTTGGAAGCATTCATGACAGGAAAATCAGAAGGTCCAAAATATGAATTTTGGGCAGCAAATAACACCGAATGTCAATTATAATAACAAAGCACAGCCAAGACAGAAAAATAAAAATGGTTTTGGGGTAGGACGAGCGGGCACCACTGAACAGAAGAGGGAAATCTGTAATAGAGGGCATGCTAATATAGTTAGGAATTGGCTTGCGTATACCTCTGACTCTGTTTCTTACAGATAGCACTGGAGCTATAAATAACTGAAAGATGAAAATAGCATTTTGAGGGGAGGAGGAGAGGATAAAACATCTGCCATTTTAAAGCCATATGTGTCTTTGAAATTGAACTTAAAATCAAATGCTAGGCAGGGAGATGCATTTAGGGTAGGCCACTTTTTTGTTTGGTTGGATTTTTTGGTGTTATTTTTTTGTTTGGTTGAGGTTTTTTGTGTATGGGAGGGGCTTTTGTTCTTGTTTGGTTTGGTTTTTCGTTGAAGAGTGATCTAAGGGCAGAAAATTTGAAGATATTTTCTGTCTTCACAAGAAGGAGCTTATCTATGATATTTTTCTCTCTTTGAAGATACTCAGAAGAGCTGTTATTTTATGCTATAGTATGGTATGGCATGGCATGGGGGCTACAACCTTGTTACTGAAACTCTAACAGCAGAGAAAAAAGAAAGATTTTTTTAAATTATATAAATCTTGGGATCTATAATATGGAAGATAAGCATTCTTCTATACTCACATATCTAATGAGTGGAAATCTGCTGCCTGTTGTTACATTTAATGTCACTATTGGACAAATTTTTATGTGTCGATGTGTTACTGTATCTTGGAAATGTGTTAGAAAAAACAGGAACAAAAACTCTAATGGTCTCATCAATCATCTGAAGGTCAGATTCTCTGCAAGCATTATATACTTTTATATATATGTCTGTTAATATGTCAGTTAATAATGTCTTTATTATTACATATCTGAAGTCTCATAAATTTTGAATGCAAAAAAAAAAATTAGTGTTCTTGAATGCCGGTTTGTTCACATTTACTTTTTCCTTTTTGGTTTTTTTTAACATACAGAAAAACTGAAAACCCTATGAAACCGCATCTGATTTCATCTTGATTGAGTTTAGACCATATGACAAAAGGAGTTACATTGAAATCAGCTACTGTAGGATTCAAGTACAGTTCAGTATTCTGGGGAAAATCTTGAACAATTTATGACTGTAGATGGTTTGGGAATAAAAATCTTTCCCATCAGAGTAAGACTTTTAATTCAGTATGATGTCTTAGAATTTTTAAGATTTTTATCTTTTTGTAGATTTTAATGAACACTATTCTTATGCTTCATATTGAATTTTCTAAATTCTTTAGGCTTGTTTTATGTTCTTCTCAAGGAAGGACTCTAGCAAACACATCCTGTTTAGGACATGTGCACCCCAGACCAGAACAAGAAGACATCATTGTAGCCAAAGCAACCTTGAAGGCCCAGAAGCTTAGAGAAGCTCCAAAGACAATGCATGTTGTGAGGAAGAGGAAGATGAGGAAGGAAGGAGTCTTGAGATCTCCAACTCACTTCCAGGGAGGCAAGCCAAAGGGGCAGATTTGGGGGGGCATATAGTTCTCGGATTGGACGGATTAGTACCAGAACATTGTGGAACCCCTGGACACTCGTGTGCACTTCGTACTCCATGCACTAGAAGGCCTTCATTAAAGTGCTGCTCTGTATTCTATCTATACCTAATATTGTTTGGAGAGTTTTTCCTCGCATTTTAGGCATCAAGTAAAACAGGATTAAACAAAACAACTTCTAATACCTCCTTTAAGACCTGTTGGTCCTTGGCCTGCTGAAATACACAAAACCACTAAGTGGCCTTTTGCATTAAATCTATGCTCTGGAACATGAAAAGAAATATAACTGTCTTTTTTTGTTTTAGTTCTGATGAAATAAGGGGAGATTCAATAACCACTCAACATCTTTACTAGCAGTCAGGAAAGAGAAATTTTGTGAAGTGTCTCCTTCTGTTCATGTTTTAGATCTAAGGAGTCATTGTGGCCTTTAAAATGATAAATGCATTTTTTCAATATATCTGTCCTCCTAAAGCATTCTCCCTTTAATATTTGATAATATTTTTTTATTTTCAAATCATATCATAGTTAGAAACTCAAACATATATTTCTGACTAATCAGTACCTGAGAATGCTAAATGATAAATTTAGCACTTCTAAAGGTCAAAAACCACTACAAAACAAAATCTTCTGTTACAATAGTTATATTCCTGCCTTTTGTGACTGAAAGGTATTTGGAATAAATTTCTTTTATGCTGTACATTATGTTACAGAATCACAGAATGATTGGGGTGGAAGGCACCTCTGGAGATCATCTAGTCCAACGCCCTTGCTCAGACAGGTTCACTAGAGCAGGTTGTATCCATCTGGGTTTTGAATATCTTCAGAGAAGGAGCTTCTTTGGGCAGCCTATTCAAGTGCTTTGTCACCTCAAAGTGAAGAAGTTTTTCCTGATATTCAGATGGAACTGTGTTTCAGTTTGTGCCCGTTGCCCCTTATCCTGTCACTAGGCAGCACTGAAAAGGGCCTGGCCCATCCTCTTGACCCATTAAGACATTTGTATGCCTTGGTAAGATCCCCTCTCAATCTTTTCTTCTTCAGGCTAAACAAACCAAATTCCCTCAACCTTTTCTTGTAAGTGAGGTGCTCCAGTCACTTCTTCCTCTCTGTAGCCTTCCTCTGGACTCTCTCCGGTAGTTCCTTGTGTTTCATGAACTGAGGAGCCCAGAACTGGGTGTGGTACTCCAGATGTGGTCTCACTAGGGGAAAGTAGAGGGGAAGGACCACTTCCCTCAATCTGCTCTTCCTGATGCAGCCCAGGATACCACTGGTCTTGCTGGCCATTAGAGCACATTGTTGGCTCATGGACAGCTTGTTGTCCACCAGGACCCACAGGTCCCTCTCTGCAGAGCTGTTTTCTATCAAGTCAGCCCCCACCCTGTCTGGCACACAGGGTTATTCCTCCCCACATGCAGGACCCTGCACTTGCCCTTGTTGAATTCTACTGGATTCCTCTCCACCTAGCTCTCCAGCCTGTCTAAGTCTCACTGAATGACAGCACAGCACTCCGGTGTATCAGACATTCCTGACAGTTTTGTATCATCAGACAACTTGCTGAGGGTACTCCCTGCCACTTCTTCAGGTCATTGATGAATATGTTGAACAAAACTGACTGGGCCAAGTACTGATCCATGGACAACACTGTTGGTTACAGATCTCTGACTAGAGCCCATGCCACTGATCACAACCCTCTGAGTTCTGCCATTCAGCCAGTTCCCAAACCACCTTAGCGTTCACTCATCCAGTCCACACTTTCTGACCTGTGAGTATGTCACAGGAGACAGTGAAATCAAGGTAGGCAACATTCACTGCTCTCCCCTCACCTACCCAGTCAAGGAGATTACTGAACTGGTCAAACATGCTTTCTCTTTGGTGAATCCATATTGACTACTGATAATCTTCTTTTCTTCCACATGCTTAGAGTTGTCAGCCGCATTACTGATTCCAAATTAAAAGCTCCATGCATGTAACAGAGAGGTACATATTCCTTCCGAATACAGAAATATGATGTCATCTGGGATATTTGATTATCTCTGCTCATTTCACTACTGTGGGAAAGAAGATTCAAGCAGCAGAAAGGCAGTGTGTTGGCTTCCTTATTTGCTTCAAATAGAAAGAGGTTTGGCAGGGAATACATGATTTGGTTTTACCTGTCAGAGCCTCATTTTAAGAAGACTACTAATAGAAGGATTTGTAATGATTAGAGGCCAGGAAACAGCAGATAGTAGTTAATTAGTAAAGGCATTTCTCATTCTGGTCTACCTAGAAAGAAGAGTCAAGACGATTTTTTCAATGAAGGTCTAGATTTTCTGCTGGTATGTAGTTTGGGTGGGGTTTTTTAATGGTTTTGTTTTTTAAATAAAAAGGAAGAATTGACCCTGACTTAATCTAGACTTTATGCTCAAGTTTATCCTGCTATTGCCTTTGCACAGAAAAGAAAGTTAGTGGAGTGTGTTGTAGTTTACAAGTAGTATAGCACCAGTATTTAGTTTATGGAGGTGGAAGGATGGGGAAGACTGCTGCTTGTCTCCTGAAACAGCGTTCAAGTGTTGATTGAGTCATAATTATTACCAAAACTCAGAAGGTTTTCTGTATGGATTATTTATGGATGAAATGACAACAGAAATGTGAGGCCTGTGTAAAAGGCAGAAAGGCTGACTATTGGGTTTCCACTCCAACAGGCTCCTTCTGAAGGTTCCTTTCTGTCAGGGAGGGAAAAAAAAAAGGCAAAACAAAAAAGCACTGGTGCCAGGAAATAAGTCTGTTGGAGCTTTGTATTCTGTTGCTGTTTCCATGACTGAGGAACTGCAAAATACTTTTTCTATGTAATAAAAAAAGAAGTCAAAGTCAAAAGTTTGAGTCAGAAGAAAGACTAAACAGAACAAACCTTCCCAGCCTGAGTCAAAGCAGGAATTTGTGATCTTCTGACTTTCTCACTACTCCCTTTTTCTTTCCTTTCATTTTTTGTTTCAGTTAAGAATCTGTAAAATTTCTCAGCTGAAGAGGTGGGAACTGAAGTCAGTCAACAATGGTAGAGGGGTCCTCTATGAGTTTTGGGCCCCTCACTACTAAAAAAAAAGACATTGAGGTGCTGAAACACATGCAGGGAAGGTCCATGGAGCTGGTGAAGGGTCTGGAGCACAAGCTGGATGAGGAGCAGCTGAGGGAGCTGGGGCTGTTCAGCCTGGAGAAAAGGAAGTTTGGAGATACCTTGTTGTTCTGTACGTGACAGCTACCTGAAAAGATGTTGTAGTGAGGTGGGTGTTGGCCACTTCTCCCAAGTAACAGGTGATAGAACAGGAAGAAATGGCCACGAGTTGTGCCAGGGAAGGCTTATATTGGATATTAGGGAAAATTTCTTCACTGAAAGGTTTATTGGAACAAATTGCCCAGGGAAGTGATGGAGTCACCATCTCTGGGGGTATTTAAAAGAAGTGTAAATATGGCACTTAAGAGTCATGGTTTAGTGATAGACTTGGTAGTATTAAGTTAATGGCTGAACTCTATGACTTTAAGGGTTTTTTCCAAATTAAACCATTCTATGATTCTACTAGTATCTCTAAAAAAGGGTAGATAACTCAGCCCAATTAGTGAATGCTGAACAAAAATAAAAAAAAATTCTGAATTTTGCAAGTATTCTGATAAATTTATCAAGATAGATCATAGCACATTCATCAAAATAACACTTTAATTTAGAACAGTTAGGCACTGTGGACTAATCCCTTTAAAGCACGTCTCTTTCCTGTATCAACTGTATTAATAAAAGCTCTCTTAAAGCTCAATAGCAACAATAATGGGCATAGTTTTAATTGACTTCTTTAATTTGTAGAGAGAGATCAGAAGTTGCTCCTTCTTTTTGAGATTCTCTTTGTCATTTCAAGTCCCTCATTTTATGTGTCCCTTCTTTAAGACAGATAGTAAACAGCCTGAACAGGTTTGGCTGTATGGGAATTGAATCTACAATGCATCAAACAGGAAATCACTGCGTATAGGTACAACTGAATATAAGATCCTAGCATAGTGCAAAGTTTTTACAAATTCTCGTGTTGTATATACGTAATCACTGGACGGTAGCTGAATTTCGAATTTATATTTTTTGCCTCGATTTACAGTTTAAAGCTGGTAGCATAAATAAATAGAAAACAATCTTCTTTCCTACTCTTGAGGGTTTGAGCTGTGTTGCAAGATAATCTGAAGAGAAAAGTGCAAT
This sequence comes from Pipra filicauda, assembly GCF_003945595.2. Taxonomy (NCBI): domain Eukaryota; kingdom Metazoa; phylum Chordata; class Aves; order Passeriformes; family Pipridae; genus Pipra; species Pipra filicauda. The sequence goes on along the minus strand of NW_024104509.1, from coordinate 1,511,691 downwards.
TGTCTGAGAAGACAATTGAATGGATTTCTTTTTCCTTCTATTTGTATGATCACTTTTTTCCTTAAGGGTCAAAAAAGGCATTAGAAATCTACATACTTTTCAGGCCACAATCTAAGTCTAATACTGGACTTTTATGCAGTTTTTTGTCTGTGTTCTGTTAGGACATAAGGGTATGTCAACCATTCACACCATCCTAATTTTAGAAGGTAAAGGAACAATGAAAGTTTATTCTTTACATCAGACAGCTTTGAAGACAAAATATACTCTAACATGATAGTATACCACAATCTTGCCACTTGATTAGATGGTATATATTGAAGTGACACCACTGCAATTTTACTCAGTGGTACTGGAGTAGCTGGCCTCAGAAAGTATGAGATATGATTAGGCATTAGTTCTTAACTTGGAACTTATCGTTCTTTTTGATTATGGTTCCTATAAATAGGAACAGCTTTTTGTGCTGCACAGCTGGGAAAGGTCAGATGTTGCTGCAGATGTCTCTGATACAACAGAACAAACCAAATAGGCACCAGGACTGCCTATCTGCAAAACTTCCAGTCTGGCCTCTGTGGGAATTACTGTAACAAGAAAAAGGATAAAGTAAAGAGCAGTGAAGGGGAGGAGAGAAAGAGATGATAACAGAGAATCTGGCAAAGAAAAGGAAAAAATGGTCTATCAGGGAATGAAAAACAAAATATCATCTGAGTCCTTCAACCTGCATGCACATCTCACAGTTCATGCAGCCAGAGGTCCCACTCAAGATCAGAAGGAGGGTATAAGGTCAAGGGAGCCATGTGCTCTGCAAGCAGCAGCAGTGCTGCACAACGCTAAATGAATGCATCGCAGGTGCCGGGAAAATGTGCTATCGTTTTTTAGATCTATATGTCATCTCTTTATAAATATAAATCTGTTTTCAGATGCACATCACTAAACAGTTTGAATATAACCAACTTAGTACTGCATGTGACATTTGAACTTGCCTTTGTTTAGATTGCTATCTGCTCCCAGAATGGCTCTTATCCTTCCACAATGTTTCATTGTATGGCATATTGAGAGAACCTATCTTTACATACACGTATGCATTTATAAACTCAAGAGTCCAGGAACCAAATTAGAGGCATCCCTTACAGCAAATATTCCATCTTTAATATATGCCCAACTGCTGCATATGGATAATGGACAAAATGCCCCATTAGACATTTACAAGATAGTCTGTGCCCAGACTCAAAGAAATTTAAATGCATTCTCACTAAACACAGTAGCCCAGATTCCAGTACTATGCTGAATCATTCCGATCCAGTTCTATTACAGTGACCTTGTCGTGACTTTGGCTTTCCAGTCAGAAGAAATACTTTCAAGATGAAGCCGTGCTACAGGTGGCAAACAGGGAATTGCTGTTTGTTCTTGTCTGACTTACTGTAATCTCTGCAGTTGAGAAGAGCCTCTCAAGGTCTCTAGGTTGGCTTCCTTCCTGACAAGGGCTGAGGGTGCTCAAACATTTTCAGAAGCTAAGACAAAGGATTCAGTAAGTTACTGAATACGCACCTGCACTTTGACAGCAGAAGTGCCTGACACATGACAGTTTGACCCTCAGTAGCCATGTACAGCTCACTGCTCCTGCACTGCATCTGTCTTCACCATGTTACACTGCTGTGTGCTTCTCTCCCATTGCTTTCCAAAGTATCTCCAGGAACAAGGTGATGGTGAGTCCCAAAAAACAGTGAGTGTGAAAACTCGAGACATATATTTTGGCCTTATTGATCAATAGCACCTTGACACAGGACAATGGGACAGTACTGTCCAAAGTACACCCACCAGTGTTTTCCCCAGAGCACAGAGGTCAGTGTGGGGCCAGTGTCATATAGTCAGGATAAATATGATCAACCTCTGTTAGACTTCATTAAAACGTAAAGGTCATACACTATATATGTATTTATAAACTTTTAGAGACCTAAACATGAATTGGGTAAGGTCTGCACTATGGAACTCTTAAGTTGACCTAATAACTGTTTGCCACCAAAAGAGAGAGGTAACCCTATTCCCCTTGCTCAGGGTACTTGCTGGTTGTGGTATTCTTTAGATCCCATTGTGAACAGGTTTGGTTCATCAAGCCAGCAGAAAAATAAACTACTAGAAAAGGGAAAATAATAGCTTTCTTACAGTTATACATGCTGTATCCAGTGATGATATAGATCTGAAAGTTAAAAGATTTTGAACGAAAGAATAAGAGAGGTGAAAAATGAAAAAAAAAAATCTGAGAGAACAAGGTGATGAGTCAGTTAAAACATGCAGTGAAAGCAGCAAGTAGGCTTTAGGATATTCACAGGGTGATTACTAATGATCCATTTATGAGACATTTAATTCTTAGAAGTTTTGAGTTAAAAATCAAATTTCTATTGTGAATATTCTTCCCTAGTTTCAAGGGTCACTTCTGTGAATTCACATAAATAATCTGTTCAGAAGCTGAAATGAAGATGTCTGCATCCATCTGAACATCACTGATATAAAAATCAGGTTGGAAAACTTGGCTAATAACGTTTTGGAATTATGTAATACCAGACAACCAATTATAAAAATAACTTTCTATATCTCTTCCTTGTATCTAATTTTGATCTGAGCCACATTCAGAAGAACCATGTGTAATTGTAAATACACAACTAGATGCCAAGGTAATACTGTCATTTGATATACCATCTACACTGCAGTCGTGCATTGCAAGATTCTTCTGATAACAAATGAATTCCAAGGACTAGATCCTTAGACAGTTGTCAATCCACACAGCTCCAAGCCTAGCCTAAAGATTTGAGTAGATTTCTCACAACTCTTATTTAAAAATCAGATATTTTTCTATTGCAGGCTGACTTTTTTCCCCCCAAATGAAGCTTTCTGTTGCAAATGACAAACAGAAGGTAATATTTTCAGAAGCAATTAAGTTACTGACATTCCTAAGAGTGTGTATGCATGTAGGAACCCTGAAAGCCAAGAAGCTGGAAATGACTAGTCTATGTTATGGGGCTGTGTTTGTGGCTTGCACCATGGGAAGGCAGCAACAGAGACATCCACAGTCCTGTCCTGTTCTGGGAAGGCTCACTAAACTGAGTCTTCTTAAGGGAGAGAGGTCAACCTCACGCTGTCTAGTGTAGTGCAATGTAGTGGGGTGGGTCATTGTAGTGGTGTAGTGGTACAGTGATGTAGTGCTTCTTGTAGTGAAACTTCCAATCACTTTGAAAATTACCCTTTTTCCCCTGATGTTCTACTTAAGAATATTTTCCATGTTATATATTTCACTAAAGCTTTAGCTCCTATTTGCAACTTATTTCCTTGCTGAAATTAAGATTTCATTCAGACCAAAAAAAAAAAAAAAAAGGAGAACAATATTTTGGTTCAGATCGTTTGATACAATTATTCCAATAAATAAGTTTTAACTTTATAAAGAAAAAAAAAAGCCAGTATTTATTTTTCTGCTCCTTTGGTCAGTCCAAGGTTCTGCCACAATAAACAGACAAAGGAAACACTTCCTAAATGAAAACTGACATATTCTCCAGTTCCCTTTGATGTAAAACTGCTCGGACACTTTCTGGTTACACTTTTACAAAACTCTGTCCATATGCTGTGAGCATGACCAGTGTGTGAATTTTGAGCTACATGCAGCTGATGAATGGTTCAAGAAAAGTTCACAGGCAGGGGCAATGTGATGTGCCCAGTGACATCTCTGATGTGTCACCGTGATGGTTGAGCAAACTCTTGGAGAGAACAGGGGTTTTAGAGGCTCAAATAGCCTGAAATTGCTTCAGAATCACCTATTCATGCAGCCAAGCTCCACCACTCAGATGACTTTATGTCTACCAATAAAAATTTAATCTTTTATTTTCCCATGATTTTTTGTACAGAAGTGTATCTACTGCCTGAATAAGGATCAGAGGTTACAAGCCAGTGTACTTTCCCGACACTCTAAAATCAGTAAGTGTTCAGTGACTGTTAGATCATACATAATGATATGTTATTATGCCTAGAATCGTAGAACCATAGAATGGTTTGGGTTGGAGGATACCTTAAAGATCATCTTCTTCCAACCCCTCTGCCATGGACAGAGACATCTTGTACTGGACCAAGTTGCTCATAGCCCCATCCAGCCTGTCCTTGAACAGCTCCAGGGATGGGGCATCCACAGCTTCTCTGTGTAACCTGTGCCAGTGCCTCATCACTCTCACAGCAAAGAATTTCATCCTAATCAAAAGCCACCCTCTTTCAGAATAAACACATTATGCCTTATCTTTTTTCCTGTCACTACATATCCTTGTAAAAAGTCCCTTTCCAGTTCTCTCATAGATACTGAAAGCCTTTAGATACTAAAAGGCTGCTATAAGGACACCCTGGAGTCTTCTCTTCTCCAGGCTGAATGACCCCAACTCTCTCAGCCTTTCTTTGTAGAAGGGGTGCTCCATCCCTCATTTCCAAGGATGGAGACTTCACACGCAACACTCCGGGTCTCACTCCAGGTCTCACCAGAGCGGAGTGAAGAGGAAGAATCTCTTCCCTCAACATGCTGGCCACGCTGCTTTTGATGCAGCTTCACTTCACTTCCACCCTGGAGAAGCTCCAAAGACAGTATGTGCTGTGAAGAAGAGGAAGATGAGGAAGAAAATGGCTCTTAGGACCTCCAACTCAATTTCCAGGGAGGCATGCCGGGGGGCAGATCTGAGAGGGGGTGATTCTCAGATTAGATCATGAATTATGGAACCGCTGGACACAAGGCACGGGCGCCATTGATACTCCTTCCACCAGAAGGCCTTGGTGAAAGACTTGCTCTATATCTTATTTTAAATTTGCCTGGAGTTTTTTTTTGGCTCCTGATCTTTAGGCAACATGTTCACAGTGAACCTCCTGTGTTTGTTAGCACCCATTGCCCATTGCCTCTGGTCCTGTCACTGGACACCACTAGAAAGCACCTGACTCCATCCTCTTGTTCTCTACCTTCACATTTTGTACACATGATAAGATCTCTCCCGAGCTGAACAAACCCAGTCGTCACAGCCTTTCCTCACAGCATCCTCAGAAAAGATGGTCAAGTTCTTTGATATCTCCATGGTGCTTCACTGCACTGTCTCTAGTACAACTGTATCTATTCTTGGGAGCCCAGAACTGGCCTAAGGACTCCAGGTGTGACCTCATGAATGTTGAGGAAAGGGGAAGGACCACTTCCTTTGATCTGCTGGCAACACACCTCCCAATGCAGCCCATGATATTGTTGATCTTTCTTCAACAAAGGTGCATTATGGGTTCATGCTCAACTTGACTTCCACCAGGAAGCCCAGGGCCTTTGCTATAGAGCTGCTTTCCAGCCAAATGGCTCTCAGCATTTATTGGTGCATAGAGTTATTCTTCCCCAGAAGAAGAACTTCGCACTTCACATTCCCGAAATTAATGAGGTTCCTGTCACACCATTTGTCCAGCATATTGAGGTCTCTCTGATGGCAGCGTAAGCCTCTGGTGCATCAGGTGCTTCCCTCAGTTTTGTGTTAAAAGTAAACTTGCTGAGGCTAAACTCTGCTCCATCATCCAGATCATCAATGGGCCTAGTATTAATCTCTTGGGTACAATGTTATTCACTAGCCTTCACCTAGAATTTGTACCACTGGATCTGACCATTCAGTGGGTTTTCAATTCATCTCGCTGTCTGCTCATCCAGTTACTCTTCATTAGTTTCTCTACAGCGATCTCCTGGGAGACAGTGTCAAAAGCCTTGCTAAAGTCAAGGTGGGTAGTATCAGCTGCTCTTTCCTCACCCACCAAACCAATCATTGTAGAAGGTTATCAGGTTGTTGAAATATGGCTTCCCCTTTGTGAATCCATGCTGGCCACTCCTGAACATTCCCATGTCTTTCATGACTCTGGAAATAGTTTCCAAGTTTAGCTGATCCCTCACATTCACAGGAAACTGAGAGAGGCAGACTAGTCTGTAAGGTCCTCCTTCTGGAGCTTTTTTAATACAAAAGTGACATTTATTGTCCTCCAGTCCTTAGATTCCACTCCAAATTGCCATGACCATTGAAACATTGCCAAAAGTAACCTTGCAATAACATGTGCTAGCTCTCCCCACACTCAGGTGTATCATACATAAGCCCATGGGCTTATGTATGCCCATTTTGCCTAAGTATTCCCTGACTTGATCCACTTCCATCAAGAGTAAGTCTTCCTTACTCCAGACTTATACACACACACACACACACATATGCACTCCTTCCCAGCTTCAAGGATCTTCAGTTTCTGAAGACTGATCTTTCTAATATGGACTGAGGCAAAGAAGACATTCAGGATCTCACCCTGCCCCATTCAGGAGCGGGCACACATGTTGTCTGCTCTTCTTTTACTACATGTGTACTTATTTGTGCCTTTCTTATTGCTTTTGTCATCACACACAGGACAAGATTTGTCTTTCCTAACCAGATCTCTGAATGTTATATATATGTATCTCTCTGAACCTACGTATTCCTCTCAGATTCCCCATACTTCCTTCCACCTTCTGTATGCTCTCTTCTTATAGAATCATAGAATTTTTATTTTGGAAAATATCCTTAAGATCATCAAGTCCAACCATTAACCTTACATTACCAAGTCGACCACTAAACCGTGATGCTAAGCACCACATCCACACGTCTTTTAAAAACCTCCAGGGATGGTGACTCAATCCCTTCCCTGAGCAGCTTGTTCCAATGCTAAACAAACCTTTTTGGTACAGAAATATTTCCAAATATCCAATCCAAACCTCCCTGGCACATCTTATAGACATATCCTCTCATCCTGTGGCTTGCTATCTGGGAGAAGAGACTGACTACCATCTCTCTACAACCTCCTTTCAGGTAGTTTTAGAGAGTGATAGGGCTAACCCTTGAGCCTCCTTTTCTCCAGTATAAATTCAGCAACTCCCTCAGCCACTCCTCATAAGAACTGTGCTCAAGACCCTTCGCCTGTTTCAATGCCCTCCAGAGGACTCATTCCAGCACCTCAAAGTCTTTCTTGTAGTGAGGGGCCCAGAACTGGACACAGGAATTGAGGTGTAATCTCACAAGTGCCAAGCACAGGGGGAAGATTACTGTCCCAGTCCTGCTGGCCACATTATTACTGATTCAAGCTAAGGATGCTTTTGACCAGCACTCCCCAGTGTTTACCACCCAGCAGCTTTCCAGACAGTAATCCCCAAGCCTGTAGCGCTTCATGGGGTTGTTGTGACCCCAGGGCAGGATCCAGCTCTTCCCTTTGTTGACTCTCATACAATTGACCTCATCCCCGTGATCCAGCCTGTCCACATTCGTCTGCAGAACCTTCCTCCCCTCCAACGGAACAACACGTCCTGTTCTCTCCTTTCATAAATATGAACTCTGCTGTCTTATGGTTATTGCAAGACTACCTCTGGCATTTGCATTTCAAAGAAACCTCCAACAAAGTCCAGCAGAGTACTGATCAGGAATTTGTCATCAGGAAACTCCTGGATTGTTTACGGCCTGCTGTGTTGTTCTTACAGCAGATATCCAGGAGGTTGAATTTCCCCTTACAGAGCAGGTCCTGTGAATGTGAAGCTACTTGAAGCTAACCATGGTAGGCCTTACCCACTACTTCTTTCTGGTTAAGTGGCCTACCACAGATACTCACTACCATGTATGTTACCCATGCTGGTCTGCTTTTTAATCCTTACCCATAAAGTGTCAATTGTCTCATCATCCATACCTAGACAGAACTCCAGAAAACTGTTCTTTCCCATAAAGGGTAACTCTAATTCTTCATCGTCCCACCTTGTCTGTCCTAAAAATCTTGTGTCATTCCACTGAAGTACCCCAGAAATATGAACCATCCCACAACACCTCCACAGTCCCAGTAAAATCAAAGCTCACAACAGGACCCAGATCTATAATTCCTCCTATTTGTTTTCCATGACATCCTTGATACCCATCTAGCATGGGACACCCAAGTCCTATGCCCCTGTACTCTCTAAAACACTGTAATTGTATGCATACTCCTTAATGGTAGTGTTCCTTGCAATGCTCTAAATTGAGAGCAACATCCAGTGACAGCAGGGAGTACTTGTGGGCAGAAGTCAAAGCATGGTACTGACTATTCTGGGAGTTAAGTATAGATAATGGTATTTCTGGGCACTTTCTTAACTTATTAATGTAGAGATAACCTCAGATTAACTTTAATCCAAACGAGGCAAAAGGGAAATTGCTCATTAGTGTTTTAATTGTTGTTTTAAAAGACAATCAAGAGTACACCAGATCTTATTGCTCTGAATAAGACCAGCAGTAACACAACTTTGCTTTTCAGACACTAATTATATTCAACTTCAGACTGTGTGCTGTCTAACCCTCAAGACAACCCAATCTCTTGCTTTGCATAGAGGCAATACTATTGTGGTGAGGAAATCCTTTTTCTGAATCAGTATCCACTTTAAAGATAATTTTTTTCTTTTAAAGTAGATAGGGAAACTAAAACTGTGGAAAAATAAAAGTTTGACAGTGGTGTAGATTTATACTTAGGTATTTTTTCTTTAATTTTTTTTATATATGTAAACTTTTCCTTTCCTAATCTAATCAGATTAGAGAGGCATAGTCTCTCTGTTCATTAAAAATTATATTACCTTATTATCAAGTGACATTAGAGGACCCTGTTGTGGTTATACTCCAAATCAAATCCCATCACTTAAGTCACAAAGTTTTCAGCCAGCTGTGTAGCACACAAAGCTGCAAAGGTGCCCACTCATGCTTCGACCTGTGTCAGAGCCCCGGAAAGCTGAACTGGTTGCAGGCTGGGATATGAGCAGTTTCCCTTCATTCAGGTCTCTCTTTAGGCTATGCATTTTCCTTCTACATCTCTTCTTTCTCCCAAATGGAGCTTGAAGGTCTCAAAACATACTTTTTTCTATCATACTGAGAAGCTTTAAATGGCTCTGTCAGTGTTTTTCTGCTTATAAACTGAGGGGAACTGTATCGTTATTCTGTCACTTGTGGAAAAAGTCCAATATGGATTATCAAAAATACCAGAAAAAAAAATTGAACTACTATGTCATTATACACCTGAGGATCCATATTAGCCCAGTGATGTAAATAGTGTAGAATGTATGAAGAAGTTAGGGCAGTTTTTGTTAAATCACCTGACAGATATGAGAACACGGCAGAAATGGAGGTCCTGACTGTGTCCATGACAGTTAGGTTGTGTGCCAAATTGAGGGCTGCTTGCCATCAGCCTCTGTCTGAGTACATCTGCCGGAATGACCTTTAAGAGAAGTTTGGCATTTCAAGAGGCATAGTTTCTGAATCAAATGTTGAGTGAGTAGTGACAAATCCTCAGTCTCTTAGTGTGGGGAAAGGGTTAACTTTACAGGAAGATTGCCGCAAGGAAGGATGGGAAATATAGTCTCTGCAGCAGGACCCCGAAGAGAGTGTTAGACTGCGCGTGCCCACTGGACGGGCTTGAGAGTGACCAGTGGGAGCAGCACGTGTTCTATGGTATGTAACCTCTTATGTAATTGAGGGGTATAAAAACATTGGCCGGTCCCATTCCCCCTGTTCCTCCAGCTGTCCCTGCTTCCCCTAGGGTTCCCCCAGAGACGAGGTGCAAATGTGGGGGTGTGAGAGGGCCCTCAGGACCGAGGGAGGAGGGAAGACAGGAAGAAGATAGCGTACCGCCCAACCCGGCACCACCTTCCTGCCACCAAGAGCGGGAGTGGAATGATGTGCCGCCTGGCTCGGCACCTTTTTTCGCTGGCATGCAGTTTTTGAGGAATCATTACCTCACTCATGCTGCACAGCTGTTATGGAGGGGCAGCCATTATGCTCCTGCCGTGAGGCTGCTGAGGAGCCACGAGTTCAACCCTGCCACACAGCCATTGCAGAACCACCAGTTCATGGCAGCTGCTTGGCGGCCAAGGGGCAGCCATGTTTTTCTGCCATGGGGCAGAAGTGGAGACTTCTCTTCTGCCCCCACTGACATGTTCTCATGTGTCCCTGCCTGAGGAGTCATATGAAGAGTATGATGATCCAGTAGGCAGTGAGTTTATGGAGGACACAGGGAGGGTATCAGTCATGTCCCTTCCTAATGAGGATACATGGTCTTGTGGAGATGCTTCCACCAGTATGTGGGAAAGGTGCCAGGAAGAAGCATTACGTGTGGGTAATTGGAAGGTGGTAAATGCATGCCCTGTCATTTATCACCCTTGACAATCCCCTCAGTTCCAAAGCCTATCATATGAGGTTATTAAGGTACTGAGGCAAATAGTTAACGAGAGTGGTGTTTCATTGCTCCACATGTTTTCCTCTTTAGAGACATTAAGTAGCACGTATGTGTTCATACCTCATGACTGGGAGGCTCTGTTAAAAACAGTGTTGACAACTACACAGTACAGTGTCTGGTTTACAGATTTTCAGGAAAGATGCGCGGCTTATGCTGGTGACCAGAGCAATTTGCAAGCGGGGCTGACTTATGCCCATCTAGCAGGGAAAGGAATACATGCAATGCCCAGGGCTTCCTTCACCTGCCATGCTTCCTGCTGGGTGGCCCTTATTAGTGATTGACCTGAAGGACTGTTTCTTCACTATCTTTCTGCATCCTGATGATGCCCCTCACTTCTCCTTCTCCATTCCTACTTTAAATCACTCAGAACCAATGCAGAGATATCACTGGGCTGTATTACCTCAAGGTATGTGCAACAGTCCAACCATTTATCAAGCAGTGGTGGCTAACGCAATACAACCTCTTTGGAAACTTTACCCTTCTGCTGTTATATATCACTATATGGGCAATACATTAGTGGCTGCCCTCCAAGAGACAGAGTTATAGTTGATAATGACTGCTCTAATCGAGAAGCAGGGCTACAGATCACTCTAGAGAAGATCCAGTGCACTCAGCCATGGACCTACCTCAGATGGAAGATAACACAACAAGAGATCATGCCTCAGCCTTTGACTCTTAAGGTAACAGACACTAAGACATTAAATGACTTACAGCGGTTTCTTGGAGCCATTAACTGGCTTCAATCTTTAACAAGAGAAGCAAAGCAGACTTTAAAGGTATGCTCACAGGCCACTGAAAATAGACAGAGCAGGTGACAGCATCTTGACCTGCATACTCACCTGGCTCTCATATCTAGCAAATTTCAACCATTTGCAGTTCTTTTTCAATGGGACTAGACTGACTCCAATCCCCTGAGAATCCTGGAATGGCTGTTTCTGCCCCAGTCTCCCCCTAAAACTGTCTGGACTATTAATTACGTTTGCCAAGCCTGTTATTAAAAGTCGGGAGTGACTGAAGGAGATGGATGGACAGGACCTGGAAGTAATCTACATCCCAGTAGCAAAAGACAACCTGGACTGGCTTCTTGCGGAGGACGCTGAATTCCAGGCTGCGCTGACAGATTATATGGGTGACCTGTCTATTCATTTTCCTAAACACCCATTATGGGCAGAAATTGGGAATTTACCTTTAATGGCCACACGCCGCTGCCAATCACAACCAGTAGTAGGTATAACTGTCTTTACTGAAGCGTCTGGATGATCAAAAAAAGCTGCAGTGACATGGACGGATCCTGTCACAGGCCACTGGAATAGTCAAGTACAGACCATCAACAAAGGCTCTGTACAAGTGTTAGAACTTACTGCTATTTGCATGACCTTTGAATTATTCTGTAATGAGCTATTGAACATTGTTACCAATTCGTACTATGCTGCAGGATTAGTCTCATGTCTCAAAGCCTCTTTTCTTTGAGGTTTCTCTAATGAATTCTTATTTGCAGAATTACTCACTCTACAGTCCCTTATCAATCATAGAAAGTCCAATTTTTATATATTGCATGTCCATTCTCACACAGAGCTTCCAGGACCCGCAGCGGAAGGCAATCAAAGACCAGATTCCACCACCATGATAGCTGCTGTTCCCAAAACTTTCGAGCAGGCCAAACTCTTTCACTTCTTTTTCCATCAAAATGCACGCTCTTTAAAGAGACAATTCCAACTCACCATGAACCGGGCCAGAGACATCATCACGTGATGTCCTGACTGCCAAAAATTTGCCCCAAGGCCATCTAAGGAAGGGGTTAATCCTCAGGGCATAATAGTTAATGAGGTATGGCAGACTGATGTCACTCACATAGCTGAGTTCAGTCGACTAAAGTACGTACATGTCATCATAGACACCCACTCTAAGTATATTGATACCACTGCACATACAGGGGAGAGGGTAAAAGATGTCATTAGATATTGGCTTAACTGTTTCACAGTTTTGGGAGTCCCAAAAACTATAAGAACAGATAATGGTCCTACTTACTGTTCATTGAAATTTAAAACATTTCTTAAAGATTGGGGTGTAACTCACATTACAGGCATCCCACACTCACCCATAGGACAAGCTATTGTTGAGAGAGCACATCACACATTAAAAGAAATGTTACAAAAACAAAAAAAGGGAGAATCCATCCATAGTCCACAGAAAGGCCTGTGGAAATCATTATGTGTCTTGAACTTTTTAAACTGCAACAACACAGGTTACAGTGGATACGAGCATCAGCATGAGTCCAAGGTGCTATCCTCTCCCAAACCACCGGTCATGATAAAAGACTTAATATCAGGACAGAGGTCAGGACCAGTGGACCTCGCGACCTGGGGGAGAGGATATGCGTGTGTATATCCTATGGATATATGTATCCAATTAAGGTGAATCCCCTCCAGTTGTGTCAGGCCTTATATTAATTCTTCAGAACAGGAAAAATCACCAGAAATGACAAATTATGAAACTGAACCAGAAGGAACACACGGTCAATGACTGTTGCTAATTCATACTTATGACTGAAATGCAAAAACAGAATAAAAATTTTAAACATGTGTGCATAAAGTGTGGGTGTGGCAGCCGCCTGCTTGAGTGGAAAGATGTGTGTGTCTGTGTGAATTCAAGAGCACTTTATATCAATAATGCCTCAAATAAAAGTACAATTATACAGCAATACTATCTTAACCACACCAATGTACCAAGATAACAGTTAAGCACACTACCTACACCCTAACACATTTCCCCTTAAAATAAAGTTGGTGCTTCTCACCCAGTTACATACATACCCTCAGATAAAAGTCCCACACGACCCACCTGTCAAAAATCCTGGATTAAAGGTACGTGGTTAGTGAAGTTACTTAGCGTATAGCGTAGTTAGTTCTAATAAAGGCCTTTTAGGTTTAGGCCCTAATTTGTATAGCTAGTTACGATATGGTTGTTTTATGTTAAGAAAGGTTTTAGAGTTATATTGTTCTGTAACTTGTTATTATAATAAAGAAGGGTTAAGTCTTTACAGGAAGATTGTGGCAAGGAAGGATGGGAAATGTAGTCTGTGCCGCAGGCCCCCAAAGAGAGTGCTCAACTATGCATTCCCACTGGACAGGCTCGAGAATGACCAGTGGGGAGTAGCACATGTTCTATTGTTTTGTAATCTCTTACATAATTGAGGGGTATAAAAGTATGGGTTTGACCATTAATAAAGGATTTTCCAGCTTGCACTCAATCTGATGGATCCGTGCATAACTATCACTTCTTAATATGGTAGAGATGCCTGCAGATAGGCCCAGTTGCAGACATGTGAGCATTCCACAGGATTTTGTATCTGAAATGGCCACAGGTATTCTTCTACTTTCCTAAGGAGCTAGATGGATCACTGAGTTGGGCTAGGACCTGGATTGCACACTACACCCTGAATTCTGCTGATAGGCCATGCTGGGCAACAGAGCACTTTGTGTATCTCAGTTCTGTGGCCCATCACACATAATGATTCAAAAGCTACTTATAGAAGGAATAGAAAGGCCTAATTCGTTACCATTTCTGCCATTTTTATGTTATATAACATGATAGGGAGTAATAAAAAATGAACACCTAGTACATTTCTTACTTTTTACTGGGACTGGTTAAGGAACCTTATCCATTGTCAGCACTGAGTCACACGGTATTTAGCATTATGTTGCTCCAATACTCACCATGGCACCTGAGAATCTCTAAGGCAGATGCAGTCATGCTCTACAAAGGGGTTCCAGGGTTTAAATGCAAGAAGCAAGAATTTTCCTCCAAGAAGGCCTTTCCAGCTGCTGTGATACAACCAGAGTTTACTGGTATTCACAAAGTGACCTGCTCTAGTATTCATTTGGGACCTAACAAGGTAAAGGAAAGCAATATGGATAATTTGGTTGCGTAGGAAAAGTGGTCCTTTCCTTCCAAAAAATAATCTTTGCTATTATATGTATTTCTCTATAACAAAATAGCATATATGCCTTATGAGCTGTGGAAATGACCATATATCCGTCCAGGTACCCGACACAGTACTTTTAAATTGAAATTTTTACATGTGGTCCTCTTCTCTCAAGTAAAATGCTAACATAAACTGACCAGGATTTCATGGCCCTGACTGAATGTTGTTTCTAATTCTACAGTGCAATCATCAACATTCAAACAGTAAACACCTAAAGCTTCCTCAGAGGAAGAGAAATTCTTATAACAGGAAGATTTTTCACATCTAAATGACTTTTTTTTAATGTTTTCTTTCTATGAGTATCACATTTTCATTTGTTTCCTTTCCTACCTGCTGCCTTCAGCTCTTCCTAAAAGAGCAGTCAGGAAAATGACAGGAGTGCCAGAGCTCCCTACAGTATGTAACTGTTTAACCTTGTCACCTCAGCTGCAAAAACTGTGGATGCAATTTTGAAAAAATATTTTGTATGTGACAGCAAAATTACTTTGTGGTGTTTATACATTTTTCATTATGCTGTTTCCAGCACAACTGATATTTCTTATAGCCACAGTATGAAGAAGCTGGCTGTTAAAAAGATGTGGCTTCACTTATGCTGCTTTCTTTGTGTCTAGTTAGCTAAGAGACTATGCTGTAGCTTAATGCAGCAGAATAATAACAGTGATGTTTCAGGAACTCTCAGGAAGCAGAGGTGCTTCTCCTTGTATATGGCTGCTTTCAGGGAGGAGGGCATGTGTCCGTGTGTGAGGGAGCACAAAAGCATGATGGCAGATGGAAATAGAGTAAGACAGCCAAGCAGAGGACTTAGACAATGTGCCACAGAGCTCAATAAATCTATACAGTCTCTTTATGCTCTGCAAGGTCATAGATGACGCTGACACCGGTTTCCTAGCAACCCACTCTACTAACCTACTTTTGTCCCAATCACTGGAGAATGACTTTAATGCTCTGAGCTGTGTTTCAACATGTGGAGGAAAGAATCAAATTGACACTAGCTAACTGCTGATGTGCAAAATGCCAAAAAGCGTTTTACTGGTCTGTCTCCCCTCTATATGGCTTGCACACAGAAGGCTTCTTTAATAAAGAACAACAGCATCAAAGAATTCCTAAGTTTCACAGGAATATTAATTTCATTAGAAAGTGTAGAAATATAATGTGAAAAATCATGGATGTATTTACTTAAACAGGCATGTAATACAGGATCCCAGTTAAGAAGGATTTACTCTGAACCAGAGATGCTTCTTATATTAAAATATATATATATATATAAACTAAAAAGTAGAAAATTACAAAATACTTAAATTATTAACATGGTTTTATTAGGTTATGGGTAGTGTAATTAATTCATTAAAAACCCTTAGTCTGTTAGAGTAATTATTTTAAAAAATCAAAATTTGAAATACCTGCTATATAAAACTTATATGTGACATATAAAAATCAGAGTTTTTAGGCAAAAATAACTCTCAGCCACAACTATATTGAATGAACTCTCCTCCTGTAGCTTATAAATAATATGCATAGGGTGGATAGGACACAGCTACATCTTGTCAATGTAATCATGTATTTGTCTTTTCTGTTCAAAAACTGTACATAGTCCTATTCCAAAACAGATGACAAATGGCACAGAAGAGTAAATCATGCAAAGCAAAGAACTACTCAGTGAATTTAGCCTTTTTCTCTGCTTGACTAATGTTCCAAATTCTAACCAACCATAATTTAGATTTATGTGATCATTTCTTATAATTTTATTAATCAAATTTCCTGTTCCTTATGCACAATATTCATTCTTTTCTGATTGGGCGCAAATATTTATAAGAATATGATGAAAAGGTTTTTCTGTGCTTTGATAATAGGTATTCTCAGCCAGCCATAAGACATAAGATTTACATGTAGCAAGTGAATACTTCCACAACGCAGTTACTGTATAAACCTCAGCTCTGCTTTACATTCAGTAGGACTTATTTCAGATAGATGTAGCAATACTGTTGCGGTGTAACCTCAGCCAGCAGCCAAGCCTCACGCAGCCACTCGCTTACTCTCCCACCAGCAGTGTTGGGTAGAGCATCGGAAGGATAAAAGCAAGAAAATTCACATGTTGAGATAAAGAGAGTTTAATAGGGTAAACAAAAGGTATGCACACAAGCAAAACAAAACAAGGAATTAATTCACTGCTTCCCATGGGCAAGCAGATGTTCAGCCGTCTCCAGGAGAGCAGGACCCCATCACACGTGACAGTGACTTGGGAAGACAAGTCCAAACTTCTCCCCCTTTCTCCTTCTTCCCCCTGCTCTATGTACTGAGCATGATGTTATACAGAATGCGCACAGATTATCCCTTTCGTCAGTTTGGTCACCTCTCCTGGCTGTGTCTCTTCCCAGCATTCCATGCACTCCCAACTTTGTTACCAGAGTGGAGTTCAAAAAGCAGAACGAGCCTTGGCTCTATGTAAATACTACCCAGCAATAATAAAAACATCACTATATTATCAAGATTGTGTTCAGCACAACTCTAAAACATACTAGTCCCTGCTAAGGAAGTTAACACTACTGCAGCCAAAACCAGCACAAACAGGCAAGGCGGATATGCTGTTGCTTCCCCACATACAACAAAATTTGCAGTTTTGTTGTCTAAAAAATCCCCATGCTAACATTTGCCCTGCCCACTTCCAGATAACATTGCTGTTCTGTTGGATGTGTCACTGGATTCAAAAATGCTGAATGTTATGTTGATCTTCTTGAGGGACACTGACTGACCTGAGATGAAGGTTTTCAATTGCAATGTCACAGCATTGGTCCCTTTTCTTTGACGGGCACTATCATTAACATGATAGTTACCATTAACAAATTGCTTAGTGCTAAATATAGTAATTGTCTAACCCTTGGTTGTCGCCTATCAGCACACACAGAAGACTGGCAGAGATGAAGGGCAGGAATTAAAAGGTTATGGGATCATAAACCGTATATGTAGTGTCCTGGCCCCAGATTGAATTGAATATATAGTGAGGAATCTCCTATACTGCTTTGGTTGTCATGGTGTTGTGAGGCCATAACAAAAGCATATCACCATTCATAGCTGTAGTAGGAAAATCCATTCATAGCTGGTTCCCATATAGGATTTGGAAAGTGGAGAACCATGCAGATTGCCAGTACAGTAACGCGCTCAAAGTGGGGTATGGCTCCTCTGGATTACTTTGCCTCAGTTATACAGGTTGCTCCTTATTTGAGAGGAGTCTGAGCCAATATAAAAAAAAAAACCCCGTCTCTTCCATTTTTAGCCTGGAGTGCCTTTATACTACTATGCTGATGTTGGAGAGGGATCCTGAGCACAACTGGAGTTCAAAACAGCCTTGCTTGAATCTTCTCATGCTTAATTCTAGAAAAAAAAGATTCTTTAGACATTCACAGTTAAGCAAACAGACTGTACCATACCACATTCCCATCCTCAGGCTCTCCCAGATGACTCTGATCCCAGCTCCTTATGCCTTAAGGGTCTAGACTGTACAGTCTTTTCTTTAAGACAGTTTGGTAACGTTAAAATACTTACCGTGGCTACGCTAACATCTTGAATTCTCTGTTATGTCAGCTTTTAAGAGACAGGCTTTCAGTCCTGACATCTGAAGACATCTGAATTGACTTCTTTACATTTATTTTCAAATTACAGAATTACTTGAACTGATAATATCTATATGTTAGCCAACTGTGCATTACTGAATGCATGCAGGAAAACAACTCTCTTTTGAAAACAAAAGACTGAAGTGAAGTTTCACTTACTTTCAACTTAGGTACTCTGCAGTTGTTATGAAATTATCTGTAGAGAAGTTTCGTTCCATAGGATCTTCTCTTTGTAGACTGAACTAGTACTTTAAACAACCTATAGACTCTGTTGACTAAACCTCAATCCTATCTGCTGATTTTCCAACACTCATTATAGTCATTTGCATACACTATTTTAATACAAATTGATTATGGCACTCTGAATATAATTTTGATTCCAGTTAAACTGAAGCACATGCAGAGGAACTAACTCATTAGTCCTCACTAGAGCAATTGATATTATAATCTACGTGTTAAAAGATATTAATGTTCTCAGTTTGCAGAGTCAATCCTTACATAAGAAATAAACAATACAGTAGAGATGGAACAATTTTACCTAGAACAAGCAGTGAAAGAAAAAATTTAACAGTATGTCTGTTGAGTGTTTTTTTCACGTGTGTGTATATTTCTGTATATACAAAACCAAAACAGTTATGTGAACTTATATGGTCTATATCCCACTTCTCTATGTGGATTGTATTCCTAAAAACTGAATTTTCTGTGCAGGTCCCTTGACCTTAGTTTGCTTTATGGTAAAACTGGCCTTCAGGAGGATCTGAATTATCTTCTCCTCGTTCTCAAAAACTTCCTCTGCTGTGTTGCCCCACATGATGATGTCATCAATGTATTGTAAGCATTCTGGAGCTTCAACTTTTCCAGTGCAGCCTGGGTCAGTCCGTGGCACATAGTGAGACTGTTTCCACCCCTGTGGCAGTTGTTTCCAGGTGTACTGGACACCCCTCCAGGTGACAGCAAACTGTGACTTGTGCTCTTGATGTTAAAGTAATGGAGGAAAATGCATTAGCAATGTCAATGGTGGCACCACTTTACTGTCTTAGACTCCAGTTCATACTTAAGTTCCACCATGTCTGGCACAGCAGCACTGAGTGGTGGTGCGACTTTATTCAGGTCATGATAGTCTACCGTCAGTCTCCACTCTTCACTGGACTTGTGCACTGGCCTATGGGACTATCAAAGGGTGAGCAAGTCTTGTTGACCATTCCCTGGCTCTCCAGTTCATGAGTCATCTCCTGGATGGGGACAGAGTCCCAGTTGGTGTGGTGTTTTTGATGGTGCGCTGTTGTGGTAGTGATCAATACCTATTGTTCTTCAACTCTCAACAGTGCTGCAATAGAAGGGTCCTCTGAAAGACCAGGCAAGATATTCAGCTGTCTAATTTCCTCTGTCTCCATAGCAGCTATCCCAAAAGCCCAATGATACTTTTTCTGAACCCTGAAATACCATCTCCTGAGATAATCTATGCCAAGACTGCACAGGGCCTCTGGGCCAGTCACAAGGGGGAGTTTTTGCCATTCATTCCCAGTCAGGCTCATTTCAGGTTCCAGTAAAGTCAGCTGTTGGGATCCCCCTGTCACCCCAGAAATTGAGATGGATTCTGCCCCTACATAACTTGATGGCATCAAGGTTTTTGCACACCTGTGTCAACTAAAACCAACTATACCCTTGTGGGTGTGATGTGCCAGGCTGTCGGATCCACATAGTCCAGTAGATTCAATTGTCCCTTTCCCTCATCTGGCTGGAGGAAGGGCCCCTTTAGCCCTGGTCATCGTACCTGTTGCTCACTTCTTGTCAATTTTGAATTGGAGGTCCTTTCAAGTGGATTGGAAGTAAGATCAGCCCTTCTATTCTACCTGAGGACTTGCCCACTGAAAACCAGAGCAGTGGACATTTATCCTTGAAGAATTTCTTGCTGTAGTTGTCCTTCCTTTGAACTCACAAACCCATGCTGCTAGGGCAGATGTCGGTTTTCCATCCCACTTCCTCATCATCTCGTTGGTCATGAAGGTAAAACCACAGATTACTTCGTGGTCTGTACCCTCTCTCGTGAGCAGGGGGTGCTTTCTACCAATAGCAGAGACTCTGGGCCATAGTGGCAGGGAATAGGACATTTCCTCTCTAACCTGCTCAAGTTTTTCAAATCTGTCCACAGTCACGGACAGTCTTTTCACAGCCAAGATGCAGGTTGGTAGGGAGGGAAAAAGATGATCTTCATAGTGCCAGTCAGGTAGTCACCTGAAGCATTGTTTGTTCTCCTTCTTTTATTGACATCAATGCCAGGGAGTTGGTTAACAATGAGGGTGCACTCCATACAAACTTCCACCACACAAATTGTGTACACTAGACCTCACCTGGATCTACAGGGGACTGCTTGTTATTTGAGTCCTTTCTCCATGACATTTCACCTTGGGCACACCGCTAGATCATTCTTGAGAGAATAACTTTCGCTCATGCTTGGCAGGAGTTGCTTCTAGAGGCTGAGAGTTTCTGTCCTCTTCCTAATCCCCTTATCAATGCCCACATACCAGGGCAGGGATACCAGTTGTTTGGCTTCACTATCATCTAGTTTCATATCATAGGCTGCAATATCCCAGCATCAGAGCAGTCAGGTCACCAACAGTTCACCCGACTGGTGGCTGAAATCTTTTCACATATCTTGCAGCTCACCTGGAAATGGGGATTGGGTAATTACCTCTGGTCCTGCCTCTTCCTCCTTTTGTGAGGACCCTGTTTCATCTTGATCCCTCACTAAGTGAACTTATTTTGTCTTGGATTTCTTCTGTACGGAGGTAATTGTCACTGACACAGGTTGTTCCTCTGGTTCAGCTGCAGTTGGAGCGACCACAGTGACTGTTGCTCTGCTTTCCTCCTCCTCCCCCTGAGGGTGGTCTAGTGATGAGTAGTGTCCAATAAATAATTGCCAGGGCTCAGCATATTGCATAACTTCACACCTCTCTGGAGCTGCCACGGCATTTTTCTTTTACATGTTTTACCACTCTAACAGATTCCTGTAGTTATTCAGGGGTGAACCTGCAAACACTGGAGGAGACAAGTCCTCCAAATACTGCCATGTTTTCCCACATTCCATGCCACTCGTCACTATCCACCCTTGAGGCAGATCTCTGAACGACCTTCCTAGAAATCTCCATCCTCTAAACATGATGTAGACCCTAACAAGGAGACATAGCAGACCTAGCAACAAGACCTCTCTTTCTTTAACATCCAAGGGAAACTCAAAATTCTCAAAAAACATTGTAACAGGAAAGAGGGATGAAAAGCTGGGAAAGACGCCCTGTTCTTCTCACATGTTGAGCACAATTATTAATGGACTCCTGAAAGTACTCCCAACATAAGGGCAGGAGAACAACGTTGAACACCCATCCCAAATGACCCTCATTGCCCTTGATGTTATCATGTCATAAACTGGTATCCCACAGTACATCAACATCCTCTCCCTGTTCTAAAAAAGAGCACTAGAATAGGCATATAGTGCATATATGGAAACATAGACAGGGTTATGTACCACAACCATGTGAGCAGACCAAGCAACATTGTGTCCAGAGGCTCTAGAACTAATATAACAAATGCTCAGATCAGATTTGTTTCCAGCCCACTCTGGGCATATATGTTTTTACTCAACCCTTCATACCCTGAATTGGGCACCAAATAAGGCTGCCATGGTTTAGAAATGGTATTCCCCAATTTAGTGTTCCCACTGAGACACTTTAAACTGCACGTCACTTGCTCACTCCTCCCTTCTCCTTCCTCTGCAGGTGGCTGGAGAGGAGAATTGGAGGCACAAAAGGTAAAGATCAAATTCTGAGGCAAGAACAATTTACCAGTAACAACAATGAAATAAGACAACGAACAGTAACAGCAATGATACTAATAACGGGCTGTACAAGACAGAGTCAAAAGATTCACGCACATTTCCTTACCACGTGGAGCCGAAAAATATGTAAACCGCCGCCACACTTCCCTGATGGGAAAGTAGAATAATGAGGTGGTATAGAATAACTGACCCTGCTGGTTATGGCAAAAATTAACCCTGCCCTGACTGGTATCAGCACAACTATCCACAGTGAGAAGGCATGGCCAGAAAACTGCATATTTCAATCAGAGCCTCCTTCTAGCTACCCAGTATGCTGAAAATTGGAAATTCCTGGCTCTAACTACTGAGAAAATGGAGATTCTCTTGATGCTATGAGAACTAATGAGTGACACATAAATATGATTTTTTATTCCTTTTTGTATTGCAACTATGTCTTTGAGTGTTTACTCAATTGAACTACATCCATATAAAACATGGTTAAAGTTGAATTATGAATGCTTATTTTGTTACTCTGAGTTGGTTTAACAGATGATTTAAAACCATATTTTTAGTCAAGATACCAATAAACCCCGAGTTCATTTTGTGTTGACTGTGTGTTTTCCATATACTTATTAATACTGTTTCTGGCTTTTGATGTGTTGCTAAATCTTGATAAATATCACATTTCTGAGTAAAGAATAAATAAACAGTAAACCTAGAAAAATAATGAATGAAAGAAATACAACTTCAGGATGACTTGTTGTCATTGTCGATATTACATGCAGATATCTGTCTTAAATAGTCAGAGAATTTTAGACAGCACCCCACACACAGTCTCCCATTTCCAACCTGCCTGCAGTTGGTATTTTACCAGCTAAGTAAAATCCAAGATTTGCACTCAAGTGTGTTGGACTTGCACTTCACTTCTGACCACTCCTATGATAATTAGAAGGAATTAACCTTTGGAGTTGTCATCTCTATAGAAAATTGGTAGTGGGTGGTTGCTCCATAGCTCTTCCCACTGCAATAATTACTTTATATTAGACTGCAAAATATTTTAAACTAAACTAAAACAAGTTTTTAGAAAGAAAACCACTGTTAATTTCTGTCTGTAAAAATTTTTCAATTAAGTTCTTGTCAATTTTCCTATCAACAAGGTGTTGTTTTCCTCAAGAAACCATGAAGCAAAGTGTAAAGTATCGGTTTATTCCAACCAAGGTGAATAATGCAGCTTGGTCCTCCACATGGTCCTCAGCTGGCTCAGTCCTTCATAGAGATGCATGAACTTTGCTTTTGGCCCGTGAAGCCATTACCCACCCTGTTGGGCTGGGCTGAGAATACAAATGTGCCTCTTTAGAGCTGGCCCTGATCTTTCTGACAGATCGCACGTTACAGATATATGTTTTGTGAGTAACTAATTTTCAGTTTAAAAGAATTAAATGCAGAACTATAGTTAAAGTTGTAATAATTTATCTGCTGAATTCAAGAGAGCATAGCTGATGGTACCCTGTTAAGCTAAGTATCTGGCAATTCATGTACTAATTATTTCTTGAAGCAAGAGCCTTTGCTGAATACCACTCTAGGTAATGCCTAAATGAGTGCTTTCTTAGAATATCAAGCGTGCTATACTGATAAAACACAGGAAAGAAAATACACAATTTAACAATACAGCAATACAAAATGTCACATCTTAATGTTACTTGGAACAGATCCTCAAAATGTGCTTTACTATTCAAAGAATAAAATTGTAGTGTTTTGTTGCTGAGTCAGTCACAAGTTTGGCTGTGGATTCTATTTCTAATGATTCACTGCTCTTCATGTGGTCAGACACTTTAAGACAATCATGAATGTGATGTTAAACTACAGAAGAATAAACTTCAATTAGCATATTATTTTTTTCTCACATTTCTGGTTCAAATCAGAACATCAAATACCTGCATAATTACTTCAGGTTGGTATTTTCCTTTACTCTTATACATTTATTTTTATATGACCAAAAATGTTTTGTTTCTAAGGTTTCACGGAATCTAGAAGTAGATAGAGAAATGGCATACAACACAGATGGGAAACAACACTTTTAAACAATAGAAGTTTCAAATCAGTTATTGTGTCCTCTGTTGCATACTTAAAACCCGAGCACTTTCAGCTCCTATAGTATAGTTTCCTACTGTGGCCATCTTCTCCACTAAGTAACAGAGAAAACCATAGCAGTTTGTTTTAACTTGTTCAGATTTATTTAGTGAGAATCTGATGCACTGCATGTGTAAGTATTGTGTTTCCAAACATAACATATTCTACTCCAGCCTCTAAAAGAACTTTCAGGATTAAGTTGTAAGGCTTTATAAAGTCAGCAGAAAAATGGTAAGGTGACTCTGAATGTAAACTAGATTATCTGGATATAAAATCACATTTTCCTGAGACTGGTTTTGGTATTTCTATTTCTTTTCTGAATTTAGATATTTCATTATTTTCTTGGCTAGAAGCAAGGTGTTTGCTTGGTCACAGGTTTACTTTTTCTTTGATCCTCTTCTGATCTGTCTGCAAGTGAGATCAATAGGATGCAGTACTATTCCAGTACTGGTTTTCCTAAATGTTTGACAGCAAGTTAGCTTACATAGTCTAAGGAGAGAGTTTGCAAACCCAAAGCTCTGGACAACTCTCAAGTGATTTTGTAGTAATTGGGACACCTTTTAGCATTTAAAGTTAATAATTTTCTGGTTCTTTTCTGATTTGTATATAATAGTGATTTGTTTTTAAGAAATGTTACACTTCAATTGTATCAATAGTGACAGAATCATGTCTTCATATCTGTGATTATCCTAGTTCATAGTGTGATCATAAAAATTGCCCGAGAAGAAATAGTTTTGTTTTGGGGCTTTTTGTTTGTTTGTTTGTTTGTTTGGGTTTTTTTGCTAATTCAGACACCAAAACCCAGAGGCCAATTTAGGACAATTAAAAATCAGGTTCATAATAAAATTTGAAGAATTTGAAGAATACTTTGATGATGATAAATATCCAGCAAGCAAGAAGACTCGTCAAGTGTTGAATACAGTTAAAGTGTTTTTTTTTAAAAAAAAACCTATTTGGATTTTATAGAAATTGCATTTTGCTAATAGAAAATCTTCGTTGTTACCACATGCTTCAAAGTCCTCTCAAAGAGTGAGCTAATAAATAACCTGATTGAGAATTAGAACTACAAACAGAGTTTTAGAACAAATATCTACTTAGCATTATATAGGGATAAAAATCAATTTGCTATTCAGAGTTGTCTTAATTTGACTGATTTTACATTAATTAGTCCACATGAAAATACCTTAGAGTCCTTTTAAGAGTGTTTTTTAAAATTTAAAGCAGTTAGGAGTTTTTCTTTATTAGGTATAGGTTATCATTTAACCAAATTAAGATATTCTTGAGACAAAATAACATTGTTCAGAAAAGAATTTAAGTAAGTTGGTTTAAAAACAAAAGATTTAATGCCATCTCAAAACAGGCATAAACCACAGATAGATTTAAAGCCACTACATACGAGACTTGTAAAGAGAGTGGTTCCCAACTTGGTAATGTCACCATTTGGAAATAAATATGTTACCAAATGTTCTGGACAATACCTCATACACTAGGAATTTCATAACATATTCTCGTTTGCAGAAGCAACTTGTGCTTATGCACAGGGCTTCCACATTTTAAATGTAAGTTCTGTATTATGTTTTCATAACAGAACAATTGTTCTGTAGCTGCCAAAGAGTTACCTGTCAGGTCTACTGTAGTCAGTGGAAAACTTTCCCCACACTTTCAGGATATTGTTGATCAGACTTCATCTGAAAGCAAAGAAAAATTTTCTGCTTCTGGGGTAGTGATGAGATATAAAATAATTTGATCAAGTTTTTATTTTGTTCAAAATCTTCAAGAAAAAGAACCCATAAGTTGAATAGAAACAAATAAAATTTAAAAAAAATAATTCTCACAAACTCTTGGAAAGTCTTTAGATAAAAAAATATACTTTGGTACTGTAGAAGACTGGAATTATGATTACTGTCTCAAAACAAAGAAATAGAAAGTGGATGTGGGGGGAAGGACCACAGGGTAAATTCAGCATAGGTGAGATAGTGCGCTGCTCCACACCCCACCCACTGAAGCCTCTGGTTTGGTCCCAAAATGGCTGAAAGCATAGGCTTTCTCTCCCCGGGAGACCAGAGAACATAAAAAGCAGTGGCATAGGTGTTACAACTTACATATTCCACTGCCTTGGATTTTACAAGCAGTTCAGACCACACTGGATCTAAGGCAGTGACTATATATGTGTTTCTGTCTCCTTTTTTTCTTTCTCTCTCTGTCTCTCTTCTCCTAACTTCTTCTCAAAATGTAAACAACTTAGAATGGAATAGGTTAAACTTTATTTAGTCAATGCTTTGTGAAGTATCTTTGTCTGGATGTTGTTTGAAAATTTCCAGAGTATCTTGTTCTACCATACTATTCACAGAATCACAGAATATGCTGAGTTGGAAATATCTTAATATCTTTTTTATACTGTGGTGCCAAAAACTGCCACAATATTCAAGGTGAGGCTGCCCCAGTGCAGAGCAGAGTGGGACAATCACCTCCCTCGTCTGGCTGGTGATGCTGTGCTTGATGCCCTCCAGAACACAGTTGGCCCTCCTGGCTGCCAGGGCTCTGCTGTCTCATATTCAACTGGCCATTGACCAGGACCCCCAGATCCCTTTCCATGGCACTCCTTTCCAGTATCTCATTCCCCAGCCTGTATGGTTGACTCATCCCAGGTGCAGAATGTGGCACTTTCTCTTGTTGAACTTCATACAGTTGGTGTTTGCCCAGTCCTCTCATTTGTCGAGGTCTCTCTTGCCTTTGAGGGAGTCAACAGCTCTTCTCAGTTTTATGTCATCTGCAAACTTGCTTGATATCCCTTCCACTCCTGTGTCCAAGTCATTTATGAAGATGTTGAAGAGCTCAGGGCTGAGATGCAGCCCTGTGGAACCCACTAGTGACAGGTCACCAGTCTGATGTTACCCCAGTCACTATAACCCTCTGTGCTCGACCTGTGAGCCAATTGCTCACCCACCACATGATGTGTTTATCCATCTGTGTACTGGACATTTTGTCCAGAAGGATCCTGTGAGAGATAGTATCAAAAGCTTTACTGAAATCAAAAAGGATCAACTGGCTTCCCTAAATCAACTAGGTGGGTTATCTTACTATAAAAAGAAATCAGGTTTGATAAGCAGGACTTTTCTCTCATGAAGTCATTGTGGCTGCAACCAATGAGTGCATTGTCTTTCAGATGTTTTTCAGTAATTCCTAGAATAATCTCCACAACTTAACCAGGCACTGGAGTGAGACTGACAGGCCTGTAGTTTCTGGGCTCCACCTTCTTGTCCTTCTGGAAAATTGGCACAACATTCACCAGCTTTCAGTCAGCTAGCACGTCTCCTGATTCCCAGGACTTCTCAAAAATCATCAAGAAAGGCTGTACAATGATATTATCAAGGTCTTTAAGGATTCTGGAATGAATCCCATCAGGCCTCATAGATCCATAAGGATCCAGCTGGAGCAGCAGATCCTGCAAATTTCAGGGCTGATCATTCTCACAGTCACAGTCCCTCAGCTCAGGGACATCCCCTCGGTTCATCATCCATGCTGAAGACAAAGGTAAAGAAAGCATTAAACACCTCTACCTCATCTCTGTCCCTGCTTTTATTGTCCCTCACATTCCTGACCACCTTCAATTCCACTTGAGCTTTGGTCACACAAATTTTCTCCTTACAATGGCAAGAAGCATCTCTGTGTTCTTCCCATGTCACTTGACCTTGCTTTCACTGGGCATATACTTTTTTTTTCCCCTTCTTTCCAAGAGAAGATCTCTGCTCAGTGAAGCCGGCCTTCTGCGTCACCTGCTTGACTTTCAACATTTGGGAATTGCCAGCTCCTGTGCCCTTAGGAGGTGATGTTTAAAAAGTGACCAGCACCAATGGACCTCTGCACCTGCAAAAATGTTTTCCCAGGGGATCTTACTTATTAATTCCCTGAGCAGCCTGAAGTCTGCCCTCCTCATGTCCAGAGTTGAGGTTTTGCTGGCATTTTTTCTTCTGTCAACAGAGATTTTAAACTTAATCACTTTACGGTCACTGTGGCCAAGACTGCACCAGTCTCCACTTCTCTCACGAGATCCCCTCTGTTGACAAGCAGCAGATCAAGAAGGGCATCTTTCTGAGTCAGCTCCCTTAGGACCTGTTCCATAAAGTGTTCATCGGGTTTTTTAGGAACCCTTCGGCTCAGGTTGTACCAGCTGTGTCATTCTCCTGGTTAATTTCTGGTAAGTTGAAGTCCCTCATAAGGACAAGAGCAGTTGACTTGGAAGTGTCCCTTAGTTACAAATCTGTAAGTATAAGTTTGTTATTCAGCCTCCTGAGAATTTTATTTTTTCTCCCATGCACTGCCAGAGGGAATCTAAGTACCTTTTCCCATCAAGCTCCCTGAGAGGGTTTGGGGCTTAATAGATACATCGCTGGACATTGGAGTACACTGAGTAAACAATTTTTCTGTGCAGTTCTGTTGTTTTCTGTCATGTCATAAACATTTTCACTGCCTTTTCTTTCATTAAATGCATCTTTATTAGCCATGTCTAAACGTAGATGCTGACAGACCATATTTGAACTAGCTAAGCAAGAGGCAGATTTTGAGTTCAAACGCAGGTTCTTAGCAAGCCTTTTGGTTTAATTCAGACATGTGTTAGTTTGTCAGATGCTATGTTAGCTGTGTGTGCAACTGGGGAGCACAAACTACAATTTAATACAACATTTTTGTGATATCATCTGCAAAGTGAGGATCAAGAGGACTGCATCAGAAATGGTGAACAATAGCTAACATAATTATTGACGCCGAACCACTAAGATAATCCATATGATCTCTCTATTAATGTGGCTGTCTGGTGCTAGCAGTGTGTGGATGTGGGGATGCTTCAGGACAAAAAAAAATCCCCAGAAAGGGTGAAAAGTGGTAAAAGTGCAATCCACAAATCCATTTTTGTACCTGGTCTGCAATTACTGTACATCAGGAGCATCCAATTTTGCTCAAGAAACTGGTAACTCAGAGTTCAGAGAGCTTCACTCAGTCACAGGGCCTCTGTTAAAGTAGCAAGGGCTACTTCAACACTTGTGGAAAGTCAAAATACAGGTCTGTGCACTTTACAGCCAACGCTTCACGGAACATTTATTCGGAAGTTGTATTCCTTCTTTGAAACAGTTAATTCAACCTATAGCAAGTTGCTTTATGTCTGCAGCCTTCTAACTTCTGATGCCATCTGTTACATCTATAGTAATTTATTGCATGGTGAGTCTGATGGTATTTAGGCTTAGTTGTTGCTTAAGCCGCCTTGAAGGCACCCAGACATCAATCCTCCACCTAAACTAAGTTCCTCCAACATTAGATTTGGGTTGTGAAGGACCACGCTCATATTACAGATGTCAGCAGGCTAAGTGAGACCACCTGGGGCTCCCTGTTAAGTAGAACACAAGTCCAAGCAAAGGAAGCAGAGAATACAGAGCAACGAGGTAGAAGCAAAACATTATGATAATATAATTTCACAGTATCAGTACAGCTAAAAAATTGTTGAGCTCTCTATTTGTATCTCATAAGCCGAAAGTTAACTTTTATTTTACTGAAAATCTTGCTATCCCATTAACAGTCTTTTCTGGAATTTATTCACCGATTAAGTTAAGCCTGTCATTGATCATTTAGGAAAGATTTATAACTAGCAGTTGGTTAAACTATGTAGATGTGATCTTGGATTTTTGACTGACTTAGTTTCTTCTCAGAATCACAATTTTTGAAGCGGAGCTGGTATGTACAGTATGTTCAAGTTGCTTAGTTTCCACCTGGTATTAAAGAAAGATGAACATTTATAAAAAGGGAGGGGGAAGAGCAATTATCCAGTATCTGAAGGGTAACGTATATGAATGATCATTTCTTTGTACAGATAGATGTATTGCCAAACCTTCCCAGCCTAACCTTTCAATGTCCTTTGCAAATACCTCTGTGCATTGGGACTTCTGAACACCTAACTAAATCTCTTCATACCAGTACAGTTCATTCAGCAAACAACAAATTCAAGAACTTGAGGAAACAATAACACCTTTAGGAGCCTAATTGCTTTTGTTTCCAAACTATATACATAAAGTTCTTGGCCTCTAAACTCTTGTCATTTGTTCTGTCTCCTTTCCCCTCTGAAATTTGTTCCCCAGTAATTTTACAACAAAGGCAGATACCTCAGTGGCTGTTTGAAATGTTGAGTAAAGAAATAATTTCTAATCATTAACTAAATCATCAGACATGCTCTATTTTGCAAAGAAGAAAAAAAGATAAACTCTAGTCCTAAATTGTATTTGGTGAATATGGAAATAATTCAAAACAAAGAAAGTTTCATAGAGCGGCAAAGTTCATTAGCTCATTAGGAGACAAAATAAGTTTTCAAATTGTTCATGAATCTATAACAAACAGAAACTATGGCATCCAGTTTACCTTGTTGTGAATAGCATTACAGATTGCATTGACTTAATTAAGATGTACCACTGAGCATCTAGGTGTTGTGTTTAGTAACTGGCCAGGATAAACCTAGGTTGATTTTAATTTCATTTAAAGAAATACAAACTGCTGGAAAATAACAGCATTCCAATAGTTTAAAGAGTAATTTTACTTTGGAAGTGTAGGTTCACTATAAAAATTTTTAAAGAAGCAACTAAAGTAGGGAAATATGATGTATTTAGAGTTGTATAATTCTTTAAGACCTAAAAAATCCAATAAAATATAACTATTAGAGTTGAAAAATTTTATTATTTCCATAGCCATGAAAAGTATATCATTACAAAAACAATTTAAATATTATACTCTGCTAGCATTAGGTTGTCAATTTGTATAGTCCAATCTGCACGTATATCCTTATGAAGATTGTGGAGCTCTGGAAAGCATCTAATTAAAGGTTCATTTAACATACACAAGAAAACAAAAGAACAATCTCTCTTCATTCAGTCGTCTATTGTCTATTCAATCGAGGTGTTGTCCTCCTTTTACAAATGTACCTTAAGTCTTCAGTAGTAAAAACACGGTCTGATATCCACACATAGTGTTCAGTATCTAGCCTAGGTGATTCTTTTCCTGATTTTAAAGTTTAACATATCAATATTACAAAAAGAGAGTCTGAATACAGATATTGGATTGCCTTGAATAATATCTCAGAGATACACTGAAATTGTTAAGACAGTAAAATCAAAAAGACTCACATCTGCTTTTGAATATGCTAACATAGTTTTGTTTTCCATGAAGACAAGGTGGTGCTTCAAATGATAGGCTTGTGTCACTGGTTTTTTTCCTTTCTTTTTTTTTAAGGCAAGATTTCAACATATCTTCGTATCTGCTTTTATCACCCCACAGTTATTTTTTTCTAGGTCTTCATATCCAATTTTGTAGATTGTATGCAGCATTGTATGTAAGTATAACTGACTGGAGTGAAGCTGGAGAAAATGACCAGATTTCATTCTGAGAGCAGAAACTGAAGTCTTTTTTTTCCTCACATTTATTTTCCCTGTCTACATGTATGTATCTACCATGCAACACTGAATTGTTCTATCACACAATTAATGCTTTCAGCTTTCAATACAACTGAAAACAGTAGAACAAGATCTATTAAGGGACTGATAAAATTCCTACCTTGAAGAAAAACTACATGGAAATGGCAGTTCAGTGCAAAATAGAAAAAGTTTTTATTAATTGTCAGGAAACATGAACCTGGAATTACATGCAGAAGCAAGCAGTTCTCTCTATTCTTCTGTCTGCCTGGATTAGAGATAGTAGCAAACAGTCATAGTTGTAGCCAGGAGACTTCAGTTCTGTCTGTAATACTTCAAGAGACTGAAATGTTGGTGGTTAATGCCTAAAACAATTGTTTTTTGGCAACGAACAATTGCCAAAATTCCCTTTTCTGAATTCAGTATGCCCCTAATCTAGAGTTTTGATGTTTCTTTCTTGTACTGTGCTATACACAGACAGAGAGAGAGAAACCTGCTGTTACCATTCTCTGCTTCTCTTAAATTTGAGAGGAAAAATTAAATTTGAGAGGCAAACCTTAAACTTCCGCATTCATTTTTATTTTTCTGAATTAAAAGTACACAGGACTACAACATGTGTCAGCAAAACCTACCTGCACACTAGTTTCTTTGAATGAGATGGGGATGGTAAACAAATATTTGAAATCATGCATATTTTCTGTATAGATATATATATTTTTTAATTGGGGCCAGAAGGTGTGCAGTATCTGGGACTTAACTGCCAATTTGGCTATGCAAATGCACTTTGGATTCCTGATAAATACTGCTTCTCTCCAAAAATACACACTAATATTTCAGTGTTTCTCCTCCCACTTAGTCATTAAATTTTAGCCATTGAAACCTAATGAAAGGAATAGTTTGTCAAGAAGACAGAAGTTACACTAGTTATTAAATTGTAAATATGCGAAAATTATGATCCTGCCTTATATCAGTACAGTAGTATTTTGTGCAAACAGCTTTCAGGAGTAGAGTTGTGCTGTTAACAGTTCTTTCTCAACCAGCCAAGCGACACATTGACCATGATCAACTTGAGCTTCATGGTTTCTGAAGCACTAAAGGCTCACCCCAACCAATGATGATTGCAAATGATTCTGAGTGTACAACAACAGAAGATCCTTTAGGCAATGAATTTTGATTGTTTTGCTCATAAGAGACTGCAAACTATATGAAAAGAGGAACTTTAAATGTCCCCTGATCCTATTAGACAGTCATTATTCCAGGTCATGAATGCATTGCACTGTTGATGTACTATAATAAATGCTGACAACTATAAAGTACCAATTATGAGGAGAAGCAAACAACAGCCAAGGTTATACACTAAAAAATTCATTTACGAAATAACTAAGGAAAAGTGATTGTAGTTTAAAGTTGGGTATCTTTTTGTTCATTTCTTGTATATAAGTTTAGACCTTTCCTTGTAAGAAGGAACCTTCTGTGGAGTTTCGGGTATTTATTTTGGGTATTTCTTGCATACTTTTGGTGAAGGAGCTGTCATAATAGCAACAGGTCAACAACAATTAGCTGTTTTAAGGCAGCATCTGTACCTTCCTTTCCAATGTTATATACTTCAAAAAAGAAGCATTTTCTTTTATTATGCTAACTTCCCTGTCTGATTAATGTTAAAAGAGAATGGTTATACCCAACAGTAAGGTAAAAGTTATCATCCTTTTCATCATAGGTACATATTTTAAATTTAGGATTCTTTTTCATGGAGTCACAGAATATGCTGAATTGGAAGGAACCCACTCCTGGCCCTGCATAGGACCATCCCCAAGAGTCACACCATGTGCCTGAGAGTATTGTCCAAACACTTCTTGAGCTCTGTCAGGTTTGATGTTGTGACCACTTCCCTGGGGAGCCTGTTTCAGGGCCTAAACAATCTCTGGGGGAAGAATCTCTTTCTAATATCTAACCTAAACCTCCCCTGACACAGCTTCAGGCCATTCCCTCAGTCCCTGTCACTGGTGACCACAGAGAAAGATCAGTGCCTGCCCTTCCTCTTCCCCTCACAAGGAAGTTGTAGACTGCAATGAGGTCTCCCCTCAGTCTTCTCTTCTCCAGGCTGAACACACCAAGTGACCTCAGCTGCTCCTCATAAGGCTTCCCCTCAAGGTCCTTCACCATCTTCACTGACCTCCTTTGGACACTCTCTAGTACTTTAATATCTTTCTTATGTTGTGGTGTCTAAAACTGCCACAATATTCAAGATGAGGCCGCCCCAGTGCAGAGCAGAGCAGGACAATCCCCTCCCTTGACTGGCTGGCCATGCTTTGCCTGATGCCCCCTGGGATACAGTTGACCATCCTGGCTGCCAGGATGCTGCTGACTCATATTCAACTGGCCACTGACCAGGACCCCCAGGTCCCTTTCCATGGCACTACTTTCCTGCATCTCATTCTGCAGTCTGTGTGAATGTACAGGGCTGTCCCTTCCCAGGTGCAGAATGTGGCACTTTCCCTTGTTGAACTTCATATGGTTGGTGATTACCCAGTCCTCTCATTTGTCGAGGTCTCTCTGCAGGACCTCCCTGCCTTCAAGGGAGTCAACAGGTCCTCCCAGTTTTATGTTGTCCACAAACTTGCTTGATATCCCTTCCACTCCTGTGTCCAAGTCATTTATGAAGATGTTGAAGAGCACAAGGCCTATGATGGAACCCTGTGGAACCCCACTAGTGACAGGTCACCAGTCTGATGTTACCCCAGTCACTATAACCCTCTGTGTTCAACCCGTGAGCCAATTGCTCACCCACCACATGATGTGTTTATCCATCTGTGTGCTGGACATTTTGTCCAGAAGGATACCATGAGAGATGGTATTTTTTAAAACAACTCAGCTATCCATTCTAATGTTCTGGACCAAGAGACAGGCATTTTAAATTATTTTTCCTCTTGGAGTATTTTTTAATTTACTGACCTTGACCCAAATCATGCTTTGAAAATGTTCCTCATTCCTCATTAGCTGTTGAAGGTAAAACCAAACATATTAGAAACAGGGATTTTTTGTGGGCTTTTCCACTACCAAACCAAAACAGGAAAATTCCGGTATTAGAATAAGGAGTTGAAATGCGAGGGTGTATTCTGGTTGCAGAATAGCTGTATCTTTGCTTCTAGTTACAGTGGCAGCCAATATCCATGTAAATTAACTGTAGTCCTCAAGTTTTTTGTTATCTGACTGCATAACACAGCTATGTTCAGAACATAGCCCATTTCCTTCTCCGTAGAGGACAGGTATGACTCCAGTGATGCCTGTGCTTTTAGCAGATATTTAGCCTGGGAAATATTAAAAAAACCATAAACCTCTTTATTACTATGAATGAATATTTGGTTGTTTTGGTAGTGGTGGCTTTTTTTTTCCTCACCCAGATCAGTACCAACAAAACTTTTGTCTGAGATTCCAAGCAATGAAACTGCAAAGAAATTAAATTTGTCTTCTGCTTCACTTTGCTACATCATGCTGTGATGTAACTTCACCTCTATCATCACGAAAGGTGATTCCCCAATTAGAATCTCAGCTGCCATATATGTTTGTTTAAAGTCTTTTTATTAGCCAGCTTGAGAAATACATTTCTAAAGTCTTAATATGAAGAATAACATTGACTTTCAAGGATCAAGTCTAATAAATGAGGCTGCAAAGGTAAACCAAGTATACTTTTAGAGCTCATAGGAAATGAAACAAGATTGCTAGGTGTCAGCAAAAAATAATGCATGCAAAATGGAGCAAGCACTATCCAAAGTGATAATCACCATCTTTGCAGATGTTGTTAAATGAGCCATGGACAGAGATATCAATAAATTGTGATGCCTAATGACTTAGAAAGAGACAAAATATGGTTATCTGTTGGAAGTGGGGTTCTTGAAGATGACAAGAAATTCACAATATGTTTACAGGTATTTGCAAATTTGTTTCCCCTAAAGTAGATTTAGCCCTGAAGACAAACATAATCTTGGTATCTGACAAGGTTTCAGATGTTGAAAAATATTTGAGTTATCTGGATAGAAAGAAAAGAGTTATGTGGAGAAGCAGTTGGCTGCAGGGTAGTCTGTATGTTACAGCTTGGCTATGAACAGAAACATTGGAGTAAATCAGGAAAGCACAGCAAAGTACCAGAACGTTTAATTTTTCCCAGTGATTTTTTTCCTGATCTTATTTCAGAACAAAGACATACATTTTGGAAAGTGTTTCTTTCCCTTTCTTGCCTGTGGCAATACAAGGGAGAAGCAGTGGAAAAATTAATTTCAATTTCCAACTTAAGCTCAGCTGTACAGATACCAAAGAGGAATCAGAAATCAGGTGAGGGAAAGAACTAGAGAGGTAACGTATGCTCTTACCCTCCAGATGTCTCATTTTCTGCTTCTTCCCCACAGATGTTTTATTTTCTTTTCAACTACCATCTGTGAGAAAATGAACATTAAAAAATTGCAAGTATTCTCCCTCTTGTGTTTCAAGCACTGGGAAAATGTACAGAGTGACATTCAAAAAATGAAGTCAGATATGGATCTGTATTGGAATTTAATTATTATTTCTCTTCAGTTTACAGTGATTAGAGGCTTATTCACCTAGAATGAAAACCAAAACAAAACATATAGAAGTGGAAAAATTAGTTACCTCGTGAACAGTCATGTTGTTATATTTTTATATTGAGACCATTTTTTTCAATGCTTAGTCAGCCTTTCTTTGAGGGAATTCAGCCTCTAGTGCTAGTATTCTGTCCAGGAATAACAATTTTGATACTGTCCAAACTTGATAAAAAACACTGGAGAGCATCAGCTGCTTAGTACTAACACCCATATCTTTAAAGAAGGGAGTAGTATCATTTAAAGACCCATTTGGAAACCTCTTCTGACTTGCCCACTTCAACCCTCTACTTTAGTTCAGAAATTTCTGAGTAGAAATATACAACAGACCTGGTATGTTCAGTACATCTATAATACATCAGTTCTGTGCTTGCAGCTCAAGACCAACAAACATAGAATGTGTGACATTTATTGCAAAGTTGCTGGCATTTGTGCCTTCCCAAAAAGTTTGTAAGGGATTGCTGTCTTCTGTTGCAACTGGATATGATGTTCCTATCAGAAAAAAAAAATAGAAGATGTGGTCAGTTTCTTCCAAGGATCAACCAAGACTTTAAGACAGAAAATCTCTCTAGAAATTCTGTAGGAAAAAAAGTCCATAATGAGGTGGCTTTTATAAAGTAGTGCCCAACAGAAAAGAGATTCTTCTAAATTAAGCTCTGGTCACACCTGCTGTGAAATTAGTAGTTGAACTAGTGCAACTGATCTCTGAGTGCTTTGGCTAGATACATGAAAGTAAAGATATGTCACTTAAATTCTGTATTTACTTTGAGTTTCTCTTTAGTAACTTTGTGCTTCAAAAAACACAGAGCTGAATGTTGCATGTGTTGCCAGGTGACCTATGTTGACAGTGATTCACACTATTCCTGGCCTACAATGAGACTGAAGCTGCATGCTCCAATCTAAACATATTTGTTTTGTGCTTAAAAGGATTACTAGTAAGCAGAAGGTATCAAGCATATCTAACACTAAGGGTGAAACACAGCAGACATCTCTATACATGGTCACCTATACCACACACTCAACTCCCCTTTTCCTTTCCTGGTATCTA
The DNA here is from genome assembly GCF_003945595.2 of Pipra filicauda. Classification (NCBI taxonomy): domain Eukaryota; kingdom Metazoa; phylum Chordata; class Aves; order Passeriformes; family Pipridae; genus Pipra; species Pipra filicauda. Next base: position 1,474,767 of record NW_024104509.1, on the reverse strand, counting down.
GTTGTTCAGTTGCAATAAAACATAGCCTACAATTTCGGGTAACACACATTCTCCTTTTCAGTGTTGTTCTATTATTGTCCGTTTCTGAATACTGTTTCTACCAAGCACATTAATTTGAGAGACAGCACAGAAAGCAGACATCAGAATGGACAGCTTATGTATGTTCCTCACTTTGACTTGAATTCAAGCACACACTATTCAAGTCCAGACGTTCAGCTAGCACAAATGCTGTCTGGCTACTGAACATGAAGGCGATGACTCCCCCTAGGCCTTCTATCTCTAAGAAGAGAGAGGATCCTGTAAACCCAAACGTGTCAGTCCAATTCATCACTGATCCCTGTTGTCCTATCTTGGTGATGCCAGCTTTCTCTAGGCTACCGCTGCAGGCTATCTCTTTCAGCATTGCAGAAAAAAAAAGCCTTTCTGAAATATAATAAAAGAGGTAATAGCACAAAAGAATCTGCTAATGGCCAAACCTTTCTGTAAGGCCACTTCCTACAGGCTGCTCTGCTGAATTTGAAGGGTAAAGACAACTAAGGGAGATGTGCAAGTCAATGCTGCTGCTATGGTTATTGCTTCTCTTGGTACCTCAAGTACTGTCCTGCAGAATGACTGCCTAAAGGTAAGTATAATGGCTACCAACCTGCAAATGCGAATCCCATGATGGGACAAGGCACACTGCTTCCATTCTCTGATTTCATTGGCAATGAAAGAACACAGCACAGGTAGAAATACAGACTATTTACAATTCTAACTGTCCCCAGGCACTCTAACTCTCTTTCTCTGGTCTTATTAATTAATTTACTAGTGAGTTGAATAAAGAATAAGAGCACAAAGCTCAGGCTATCCAGTGGTGTTGACAGTGAAACTGCTGAGAAGGAGGAATACATTTATTTCCTGGGCATCAAAGTTATGTTCCCACTGTTCTCTGTCAGTACCAAAACAGTGTTCTATATAAGAATACTAAGTGATGTTTCCTTTAAAACCTAACACCTTTGCACAGCCATTAAGGTACACGTGACACAGCTGATCCATCTGTAGTTCAGAGCATTACCACAGGGCATTTGAACTACGAAGAATTAATTTGTGGCGGGATCCATTAGGCTCTAAAGCAATACTTCAAACAAGTTACATTATTATTTCTTCTCTGCTTTTATCTTCTCTCCAACCAATCCTCATGCTTCAGGGCATATTCTGATTACCAGCTGGGCAAGGGGAAAAAAAAGATTCCCAGATGTGTAGGTTTATATTATTAGATGAATTGCAAAATTGTACAGTTCCTCTGAAATATCCAGCAGAACTAGGAAGAGGATGCTAGATAAGATGAGCCGCTGATCTGGTTTTGCAAATCCTCTGGAATGGGTTCTAACGCTGAGAATAGTTTGCTCCTGCTATTAAGAACAACTTGTCTGGATCTATTGAATAGAAACAACTGGAAGTGTCCCTCTGGGTTTTGTTGTTCATTTACTTTTTTTTTTTTCTTTTTTAATTAGGCATTTGTCTGTTGGCTCTCTCCAAGTTATTCAGATGGGGTAGGCAGTCTGATGATTGCCAACACAACTCTTTAGCCTGTGGTCCTTCCTCAACACAGAAAAGCTGGCAGGAGACAGCAGTGGTGGTCTGAATCTATTAATCAATTTTACAGGACTTCAGATCTGGCCAGTGATCATGGATATCTCAGGTTCCTAATTTAACTGATGTTTACCATTATAAAAGGCTTCATCACAAGAGGGAAGTGGATGAGCCTGCAGTTTGGTGCACTGAAGAATAGATAAGATGTGATTTGATATTGTTCCATGGAAAGAAGTGGTTATAAGACCTTGCACAAGCTTCAGAGCTTCCTTGATCTTCAACGTAAAGTGGGACAGAATTTTCCCTGGTCTATCGCTACTTTCCCTGTTTTATAATAAAGTGGCAACATTAATAAGGAAGGCAAAAACATGGTGTGTTATTTTTTTATAGAGCATGAAATAAATAAATATCTGTTGATATATCTCCTCTGCCATGCCTCTTCATATTCTATTAATGGCAAATCCTTCTATGCCAGCCACTTGCCTCCTAACCCTGTTTCATATGGGATCTGTTATAGAATGGAGATCTTGCCTCTACACTGAATTTCAGCCAGTGTTTTATGTGGCATTGCCAGTTAGATTATTCCCCAGTGAGACATGATAGCACTGGTACAGTTCTTAATAAGCATTCAAATTGGATTTTTGTGGGTAAACCTGCCAACAATAAATCATGTTTTGGTCCCTTCAAGTGCAAACAAGATGTAATATTTTGGCTCTGGAACATATTTTTTTAGTCCATGTGGGCCTGAGTGGCATACCTGCTGAGTAATGTATTTTTTTCAGTGAAGTACATGTTGTTTCTTCAAATATAAACTCTTCTGGCAGTGCAACAATAGAAGTTCTTTAAGCAACTGATCTTCTATCAGTGATGATGAAGGTCACCTGCTTGGAAACACTGAACTCTTGTTAGGGTCAATATGTGCAAATAGCTAAGTGAAATACTTTTCCTATGACAGCTATAGTCCTGACAGAAATGTCCATGCAGAAAATAATAGATATAAATACAGTTGCCTTATGTATCGGATGCAGCTGAAGTTCTGGTGTGAAGGAGGGCCGTATTGAAGCCTTCATTGCATTTAAGCTTTACGATCCCAGAGGTGAAGCTGCAATGGCTGTGTGCAGAGGGAACAAAGACATCAAAGCAATTTGGCATTTCTGTAACAGTAAGTGCATTATGTATTAAAACAAAGCTGCTGAGGGACAAATGCAAGTTCCTTTTTGGGGATGATGCTGATTCAAATATTTTATGTGAGGGTTATCTTACTTCCTTAATGCTTACCAAGTTTGTAAGACAAATGGCAAGAAGTTGCTGTAGACTTTACGGTTATGGATTCCTTTTATCTTCTGGTGACTACTTTCCCTGAAACAAGAAACAACAGTCTTGAAAGATCCACCAATAAACTTTTCTTTCATTTTCAATTCATCCAGCATTCTGCTTACAGTAGAAATATTTATTTTGAAAAAGAAGTTCTTTCAGCAAGTTGTACAAATGTCATTGTGAATGAATACTCAGAATAATATTAATACTCCTGATAGGACCAATATTTTTTAACTTGTTGGTGGTTTAGAGGTTCATCTACTTGAGTAGCTGACAAATGGCAAGAAATTTATTGGAACGTTGTCAAAAATAGACATGAACTTTCTGAATTTCTTTACATCAGATAACTGGATTACTGTATACTGAATATCATCTGCTTGCATAATATGATACCTGCTATAAAATTTTGCTTGTTAAGTTAATCATTGTAAAGTGCAACAAAAATTACTCAAAACCCAAAAAAACCAAATTCTCCCTTTTTGAAAAAATACTAGAGAATGCAAGCGACTGGATTTACTGAATTGGTAGTAACAAAGAAGTTATTGATGTTTTAGAACAGTCTGTTAATTTTCATGCCTCAGTTCACCATGTTTTCAGTAGTGTTGGATGCTTAGGACAAATACTAGCTCTTTTCCTCTCTCTCAAAAAAAAAAAAATCTTTAAGTTTGAAAAACATATTAAGGATGAGAAAAACGGATAAAAATGCTTTTATTAAAATCTCTCTTTCTGCTTATTGAGTTTATATAAGGGGAAGTCCTGCTTATCCAATCTGACTTCCTCCTATGACAGGTAACCCACTGAATTGATCTAGGAGAGACAGTAGATATAATCTTTTTGGATTTCAGCAAGACTTTTCACACTATCTCTCACAGCATCCCTCCAGACAAAATGTTCAGCACACAACTGAATAACCATATTACGTGATGGGTGAGCAACTGGCTCACAGGTCAGGCACAAAGTTATAGTGAACAGGGTGACATCAGACTGTCAACTGGTCACTAGTGGGGTTCTGCAGGGCTCCGTCTTAGGCTCTGTACTCTTCAACGTCTTCATTACACAGGACTCAAAGAAATACTAAGTGAGTTTGCTGACAGTAAATTGGAAGGAACTGTCAAGTCCCCATGGCACAGAGGCCCTGCAGAGAGACCTAGACAAGTTAAAGAGTTGTGCATTCACGAACTGTATGAATTTTAAAAAGAATTCTGCACCTGAGACAGGGCAACCCCAGGCTGCATGTACAGACTAGGAAATGAGAGGCTGGAGACCACGGAAAGGGACCTGGGGGGGCCTGGTCAATGGCACGTTGAATATGAGTCAGCAGTGCCCTGGCAGCCAGGAGGGCCAACCGTGTTGTTGCCTAAAAGACTGAGGAAAAAAACCTCCAGGCCCAATTAGGCAGGAGTTAAGATAAGAAAGCAGAAAGCTTTAACGAGCCTCCTTGCTCTGGGAATACAAAACCATCATGTGCCCTCTTCGACCCAGGTACTACAGTTTTATAATGACTTCCATCTAATCCCCACTCGTCCACCCCCCAGTTCTGCCCCATTCCGCCCCTTGGCACACCCCTTCAGGAGTTGAGTCTGGGGGAGTTAGGGACCCCTCTTTCATCATCTTCCTCTTCATCACAGCATGTGCGGTCCTTGGAGGCCCTCGAAAGTCCTGGATTGAAGGTTGTTGTACCCATGTTTACATATTTTAATGCAGGCGTTAAGGTGCTTTCTGCAATTCTACGTTGAAAAGAAGACTAAACAGTTGACTTTTGAGGGATTGATATGGGAAGGGGGTTTGATATGTACAACCATTAGGCTACTGCCGTTACTTCTACTTGAAAATACTGATAGAAGATGCAACATCGTGAGAAACATACTAGAGCTACATTTAAAATCTACATTCACTACATAACTACTTCTAAAATATATAAAAATTAAAAAAATAAAAAACCTCTAAGGTAACAGTGTTCTGGGGGACATCAAGCAAAAGTGTCATCAGCCAGTTGAGGAAGATAATTGTCCCACTGCATTGCTGTGCAGTGAATATTGTGGCTGGTTTAGGCACCACAATATAAGAATAATATTAAAGTACTAGAGAGTGTCCAAAGGAGAGCAACGAAGATGGTGAAGGGTTCTTGAATGGAAGTCTTATGAGGAGCAGCTAAGGTCACTTGATGTGTTCAACCTGAAGAAGAAGAGACATTGAGGTCTTCAACATCCTCACAAGGGGAAGCTGAGAGGAAGACACTGATCTCTTCATCTTGTGACCAGTGACTGGATTCAAGAAAACAGCATAAAGCTGAATCAGGGATGGTTTAGGTTGGATATCAGGAAAAAGTTTTTTACCCAGAGGCTGGTTGAGCACTGGAACAGACTCCCCAGGGAAGTGGTCACAGCACCAAGCTTGTCTGAGTTCAAGAAGTGTTTGGATGATGCTCTCAGGCACATGGTGGGATACTTGGGGTGTCCTGCTCATGGCCAAGAGCCGGACTTGATGATGCTTCTGACACAGCATATTCTATGATTCTATTATATTGTTTTATTATTCTTCTAGTAATCACAATGATACTAATCACAAGCCTAAGCATGTTTGGAACTATTAATTTATCTAGAAGGTAAACAAAAATATCGAAAAGGAGACAAGACAAACAATTTATGTTAGAGGTATTTTCTTACGTCATGAAATAACATATCTGGTTTTCTTTCTTTTAAGGTGGTGGTACATGCATATTCCAGGAAACGAAAATAAAAAACAATGTTTAATTCCAAAACATGATTGACGTAAAAATCTGATGGTTTTTCACCCGTCACCCTTTAGAACTTTCATACCACGTACTGACAGAAGAGCAGCCAACACAGCTGCAATATTGTATAAATTGGGAATGGTCACAAACAATCTACAAAGAATATCCATTGTAAAATCTCCTCTCTCTTTCTCTTTGGTGCCATAATGAATGAAAGTTTCAACTAATGTTTAAGTAAAATTAATAGTGCTCAAAGAAAGAAACGGAGAGAGACCGAAATCTTCAGATATTTGCCAAGATCCACTCCAAAGCGAGGCTGCAAAATTACTGTAATTGAAGCCAAGCAAGACCAGACTTGACATCCATCTATTAAGGATCAATTAGGAATAATTAAATCATGATGCATGGTGGAGTAGATTAATTCTTCCAACCAGGTGATAATAACATCATTCTCCCTTAGCCCAAACAGCCAATATTGTGGCTCTGTTTTCATTAGAACAAATGAGAGTCTAGAATATTCTTTGGTGTAGTCGTGTTTATTTTCAGAGAGTACACTCAGTCCTGTTGGTGTGAAAAAAGTAGAAATAAAAAATGGCAGGCAGTATTCTTGCACAAAAATCTCTAAATCTGTCTTTTTAGCATGTTTTTTTCAACAAAGTAAGTGTGCTTCCTCCTGCTTACCGCCAAAGGCAGATCCAGTTGTCTTCTGATTTTCAGGTCACTTTGAACACACTCGGATAGACACACTGTCTCACTTGTATGCAGAGTTTGTCAGCTATTTCGCCCCATACCACTTTAGACGATAGAATAACCTTAGATCAAACAACAGACTACTGAGCAAGGACATTCAGGCTGGTGAGTTGTCATGATGCCTGCTAAGTGACCGTACAAGGTTGTGCTGACAGCATGGTCATGTTCACTAGCAATCTCAAGCCAGTTGTGCGAAATTAGTACTTCAGCTACTGGGGTTTCCTCTTGCAAAACTTCTTGGTTTTGGTTACATTTTACAAATGTAAAATTTTTCAAAGTTCCTTTCACTTACTTGAAACAGGGAGTGCTCATATTGGTTTTAACATGTTCATCTTCTGTTCACAAAGACCAAAAATATCACAATGGCAGATATTAATGCCTAGCATAATAAGAGTTATAGAGAACTCCATAGTTAAACAAAAATAATGATCCTTAAACGTTATTTGGTGGGTGAGGAGTAGTCTGAGATTCAGTAGTTACAGATTCTGTTGCAGTCTACAGAATGCTCCTGAACAGTGATAGTAAATTATTTTAATCTCTCTGAACCTTAGTGTTCATAGATCAAACAACATGACACCTTTTGCAGAGACTCAACGTGTGGCTGTTCTTAATTGGTATTTGGTGTGAATCTCATTCAGGACTTAAGGAAATCAAACAAAATATTTCCATTGATCGTCCCAACAAAATAATCATATTTTTATGCACCAGGTAATACTTTTTTTCACTTTCTTTCTGTGAGGGGGAGTAAGTGGTATGCTTCCTGCCCTAATGACCTGAGGTGATAGATGCTCCACAGATCTGGTGAGGGAGGGCCAGGGCAGGTTTGGGGGTGGTGTAAGAGACCAGAGAAAGTGATTCCTAGTTCAAAAGAGCTAAAGGTTGCAGGAGGAAGGGAGGGGAGAGAGAAGAGGCAAGTAGGTAGGTCAGTGCACTGCTCCATACCCCAGCCCTGGAGCCTCTAGTTTAGCCAAGAAAGGCTATTAGCTGCTGGAACACCAAAAACCTCACCTGGGGGGAAGGCCCCAAGAGACCAAAGCAGATAAAAGCGATAGCACAGAGATGCAAGAGTTCATGGCCCAACATCTGGATTTTATAGTAGCTGAGATTGTGTTGGAATTCAAATGGTGATTATTAATCTTTCTCTGCCCCTTTCTCTCTCTCTTTTTCTTCTCCTAATTTCCTCTTCTCAGAATCTGGGTAACCTAAAACTGGGTAACCTAAAATCTGCTGTTTAACCTCCTGAAAACATTGTGCTGCCCCAGGCTATGAAAAACCTTAGACGCCTTTAAGAAACTCAAGCGAGTCTGGGGCTTTACAGGTGGGGAAGGGTTGAGGAACAGAAGGAAATGCTAGCAAAGATATTAATTGGAAAAATCACCTTTCATAATTAGATACTTTCCAAATCTTAAGATGATAGATTTAAAGGATAACTGAACTGATTAGGAAAATTTAATGGTCAGATTAGCTGTTAGGAAATCTGGATTGGTAGATAAGTAAGCTTTGGGCAAAGAGCATCCTTTCTTCTTGCTCCCTCTCTCCAGCGACATGCCCCCCCAACAGGGCTCTCTTCCATACACTTTTAACAATAACATCTGTGCACTTGCATAAAATGCATAAAGAGATCCTCACAGGACACATAGCTGGGTCATACGAATGCTACAAAAATTATAAAGAGAATGTACCATAAAAACATTGAACAATACTATCTACAGTATCCAGTAAAGTTCATTACAAAAGTAATCCTGTACTTTTTATGCAATGTAATATTTAAAGATACCTACCCAAACACTTTTTATAGTACACCCAATCTATCAAAATTCAGGTGAAAGTTGTGCAAACACCTCTGCATATGAACATTTCTATTGAATGGAATTCAGTGTGTTGAACTTACTTTCATGTACAATTGTTTTCCAAATCAGAGAAGGATAAATATGTGTAAAATAACCCCTCATACACAACATATAGGCTAATCAAGTTTGAATAGATCCTGACCATCAGCCTTCCTCAATAGCCTGGAAGTGTTCTTTTGCGCCCTAAAAGGTATACAAAGTGTGTTCTGTCTGATCTTAAGCTTAATAAGCTCTTATTGTTCTGTAAAACAGAAACAAATGAAGACAGTGAAGAAAAATCATGCAGGCACGTGAAACTCAAGAAAAAAATTGCATGCAGAAAGTCTGTGGATATCAAACATACTAGTGATCAGACACTTTTTTTTTTAATTTATTATGTAACTATTAATCTAATTCCACAAGTTGGGAAGATAAAGAAAAGTCACATGAATTCCTTCAGAACTGTAAGATCAGTTGGAAGTTCAGAAGTATACTGCCTGTCACTGCTACAAGATAAAGGCTGGTATTAAGAAATGGCAACTCTGCAGAAAAAAAACTGCTTCAATTTTGTTTTCTTTGGGTTAACAAGAAGTAGCTAGAGGATATGTATTGCTCTGAGTATATTCCCCATTGATTTAAACTTGAGAAAGCATGCCTGTTTAGAGTGACATGGAATATCCATATTAGAATTGAAGGGTAGGGGGGCAAACACTATTTGTTCCCTGATAATCAGCTTTTCATAAACACTAAACCTATTTCCAAGGTGCAGGTCTATTTTATTAAAAAAAAATCTGCAAAATCTTTCTAACTAAGATGCATGTTGTGCTAGTGCTTTGTTGAAATTGAAGGGTCACATGTTGTGCTGGAAGCCCTACATAAGTGAATTTTCGTTATATTATATGGAGAAGCAAAAGACTGTTAAGCAACTTCTTAAAAATATATAACTTTTTATTTCTCTCTCAGATATTAATTCTAATAATAGTATGGCTAAGAATTATTCTGTGGCCTTCCTGTCAGTAAAGTAGAAAGTAAAGGTAAACAGACCACTATTATTTTTCTGGAAGGAGCTCGTCGTCTGCTGGAGGCAAGCAGAAAGAAATAGTGACATGCAACAGATGAATACTACATTCAGATACCCTGATGATAGGGGTTCTTATTCCAACTGGATTTTAAAATAGTAGCACAGAAATAATAAATAAAATTTGTTTCTGAAAGTTATAATCACTTTGCTCTTTTAACTTTACTGGGTTTAAAATTATTCTAGTGCTCATGAACACATGCTTTGATTTCTATAAAGACTCCTGGCAGATTAAGTCCTTTTAGAACATTGTTAGCTGCTACTTTTTTTTTATTTTTTCAAGCTGAGAAATAAACTGAAGGAGAAATCTGCATCCATGCGCGCACTGCTTTTTAACTGTGCATTCTCAGATCTGGGGAAAACCTAGTGATGATATTCCAAGGAAGGAAAGATCAATAATAGTCATGCCTGTCTGCAAAATCTGCACAAATAAATATGGTATAAACATGGTTAAAGAAAAGACTGCTGCATGAAATAATATGACCTTGCTACCTTTTAGTTGCAGTCTTAAGAGTGCAAACTTATTTTAATTAGCAGTCAGCAAGCAGACTGTAACTTCACTGAAGGAGCATTGAAGAATCACTGCCTATTAACAACCCAGCGGTAAGTAAGCCAGTACAAATACTTATAACCAAATAGTGTACATTTCTGGAGTGGAGAGGATTAGCTATTGGGCACACAACACTGTGGAGGAAATTGCTTTATTCCCAATACTGCTGGGTACCAGGAGGCAATCACTATGCCTCTAGCCCATTAACAGCATTCAGAATGTTGCTTCCCATAGAAGGGGTTATTGGCTAACCACTGGGTGACCAATTAAATGCTATGAATAAGTCCCAAACCAAACAGCATGGGGCCTGTTTGTGGCACAGTGGTATCATTACTAAAGTGAAAAACTTGATGAGAAAGAAGCATATTTAATTATAGAACTATACAAATGGCTAATTAGGACCATAAAGTGAAATGAATGACTTTCCAGTGAATTTTTCAACATTACTGATAACTGCTCAGCTTCTTTGGAGACCATGAAAGTGATCTACAGTGGTAGCCTGCATGTTATAGTAATGAATGGATCTTCATTACTGGAGACATGTTTGACCTGGTTGCTCAGGTAGCATGGGCAGTCCTCGATTCCTCTCCCTGCAAGGGTTCTGGTGCAGCCCCTGGTCTGCTGTGGGTTCTGCTTGCTTTCACCCCCCTTCCCATAGGTTTAAAGGCAAAAGTGTTACCTGCAATAGAAACTCCCTCTCACTTTGAAATCAAGTATCTCACTAATTTTGCAGAAGCTTAGACCCATGCAAAGCTTTGGCCTTTAAAATCAGTAATAGGCTTGAAAGAAATCTTTCCCCTTCATACGCCTCCCCAGGATCTTACAAACTCCAGCACTCATACCAGTTACTTTAATCTTTACTGCACAAACTAGAAATTCCTTTAAATTACTTAGTCTAGCTTCCAAAAGAGACCCCAGAGCTCCATGATTTCTTAATGAGTAGTGAACTTTTCATTTCTTCGCTACATGTATCCTCAAAATGAGGAGAGGAATGTTCCTACTTCACAAAAATAAAGAGACCTGATTTTTTCACTGAGCTTTTTTCCAGCTGCGTAAGCACTCCAAGGCGTAGAGAGGATGCTTATCCTGGCAAACAACCCATCCAATTATTTATTGACTCGATTAGTGGCAACAGGAAAAGGAGAGTCTGAATGTTAGTTAGTGTCCTTTGCATATTCTATAGCTGCATAAACGTTACGTGTAATGATATAACCATACTAATACAAAGCGGTAAAGACAGAGCAAAGCCCAATCACTGGAGCCCCTTAATACTGACAGCCCTTGCAAATAATAGGCTTCAGTGGCACAAGGGTCATGCTGGGATCTGGTTTGACAGTGCCCCTAGATTCACTGATGACAGGGGTCTTGCATGTCCAGCATACAAGAAGACTGTGGAAGGCCTCAAGCATGCATCTCTAGCCAGAAACAGAACTCGTTACATCTTTGTTTTACTTTTGGTGAGCTTTGTCTGCATTTCTCAGTCTGCAAAAGAAAATTGTCTCTCTTCCCTGATTTCCAGGCTTTTTCACCCTAAAGGGTCAGTGCTAAGAGCTTGAAAGATTTAACATCATTCTCAATCTTTTATGGTCTCACCATTCATTACACCCATTATCATACAAGTACACCCTAATTTTCTGTCTTAATGTGCAGCAATTAATATAGTTTCTTGACAAATGGAAAATCAATTAATGTTTTCAATAAATAACAATGTCAATTAGATCAACTTGCTTAAGATGCCCTTGTGCCTTAATAAGGCATGTGATTCTGTGAGTCTTACTGTGATCAAACCATGTACAATGGAGATGATAAAATACTTCAGTGAAACTTAATTTGAAGTTTGGCTAATACATTTTTTAGTCTATTTCAAAGTGACATTATTTTCTTAGATTTGACACATCATAAAATTTTAGAGTAGTGCCTAGGAAATAATAAGATTGGTTGGGTTTGGGTTTTTACTTTTTTGGGGGGTAGGGGGTGTTCTTTTCTAGGGGGGTCTTGGGGAGGGGGGGTTGGGTTTGGGGTTTTTTTTTCACCAAGGGGAGGCTTGAAAACAGATGGTTGTGGATCTGTTGTTTTATGAGCCTATAAAAGAAAGCAATCTCAGCAGCAGAAAACTTACTGACTTTACCTACAGTGTCCAAAGCCCTTGGTTCAAAAATTAAGAAAGTTCTCAAAAACCTCAGAAAAAGATCATCAGAACCCACAAAATGCACATTTCTTTACAGAAATCAACTTCCAGGATACTTCAGATGAAAAAAAAAAAAAGCTTCTTTTCATAGTATCAAATTATTTTCTCCATGTTTTCCTTCTAAAGACGGAATAATACTGAAAAATAATTTTGCACACTAATTATAACTGCTATTTTTCTCTTGATCATACAATGCAGCAGAAATCATTGTATAAGTTTTTCATCACTGACCTGAAACTGTAGCAAAAGATATATCTTCAGGGCTGAAATATTGTTTATAAATATGTCTTCTATTGATTTCACTTATTAATTGACATTCAGTGAAAAACAGACAATAAAGTCGTGAAATAACTAAAATTCATAGAAAGTGTGGGGATATTTCACCTTATCATTAACACAGGAAGCACTACCTTAAGAGTGTTACCGTGATCAAGGGAAGAGGCGTACAAAATGGTAAATTATCAACTCTTCAAAAATTAGAATTCCAGCTACAGCATGGGGAACACTTTTCTTTGTTCCTGTTTTGAGGAAAAATAAAAAATGTGTACTGTTCTAGATCTTCTCATAAGCTTTTCATTGCTAATAAGTCCAATTGTCTGTAGCTCATCCTGATCATTGATAGAAAATTATATAAATAAAATTGACAGAAAATATACATAAATAAACACAATGATATCTATAAATATCATTATTAGAAAATTATATAGTCCTATTTTGACATGGACTGTACTGATGTCCATATCACACTAGAAGAAATTTTTCATTTTTATTATGAGACCAGAAAGGGCTCCTTTTTATGCTGAAAACTGTAGTAACAGAACAGATCATACAGAGTATAAATTGTTAAAAGCAACAATGGCAACAGTATGATTTGACATTCTACATTAATCTGAATATCTAGACATAATTTACTGATGTGGCATAATGCATTGCAGAACTAAAGCATGCTATTCTAAGTGCCCAAGCTAACATTGGACTATTAAGATTTTCAGACATTAAGAATGCTAATCAGAATTTTTTCATCCTTTTTTATCACTAACACGGTCTCATAATATTTTGTGATTTGAAATATTATTAGCACACATTATGTTTATATTTTATTTGCAATGTATCCCAAACAACCTATGCCTTAGCAAGACAGATTCCTGACACTTGTGGCCAGGAATTGTTATTTAGTAAACTATGAATGGAATGGAAGAAGTAATTTAAAATAGTCAGTGAACAAATACAAGAAGGGCATTAAGCTTAAAGTAAAATTTGGAGTTAATTAGCATTTTTAAAAAGTACAGCATGTATAACATTGAGACACAACAGAGAAACCGTGTTATACTTTTATCCTGACCCCATCTTCAAGGCTAAAATCTCTTACTATGTTGCCCATATTCTATGCTATATTTGCTCCAAAGCATACCATATCCCAGTAAGAAAATGCTCTAATTTGCAGCATCACAATGTGAAACTGCCTATGCACTTAAAACTGAGAAGGTCATTTTCTTCCAGCCTGAATTTCTGGTGAGATCCACTGTTCAAGTTCAGATATAATTCTATTTCATTTCCGCTATTTTTAAGACGTGATCTTTTAAGTGACATCTTTTCATACTTGTACCATTCAACCATGCTTCAGTGAATTATTATCAGTCAATAGCAGAAAAAACCACGTTGTCTTTGAGTTGAAAATGAAATGGGAAAACTGCAGGACAGAGAGACCTTACTTGACAGATCGGGGTAACTTTGAAAGATCAGAATTGAAACTGATGTTCAATTTTACACAATTGGCCTTTGGAGTAACATTTAATTAGTAGACAAGAGAGGGTATCTATTAGGTTTTTGTGAAAAAGATGTGAGTTTTACAGATTTATCTTTGCTGCTGGAGATGTTAACATTTTGCTGAGAGACTCAAGCAATTGCTGTATCCTCTATTGCCAGTAGTTTTGCAAAGTTTCATGCAATCTTCCATTTATTCTGCTGGTACTTCTTAGGAGGGAAATCATTAGGTTGGAGCCAAGGTAGCATCAGACTTTGACAACTTTTTTGTTGTTGCTTTTTTTCATCACAGCAACATGCTTTTGCCTTATACAACAATACTTGGAGGACAGGAAAGATCCATGTGCATGAATAAAGTCAGTGAGAGGGACTCCTTATTTCATGTAGGCAAAGGGTTAGGTGTCTGTTCTTCAGTAAAACTAAAGAATCAAGTGTTTTAATGCCATGATGCTGATAAAGCTTGATGTCTGGGTCTACTTAGAGCACTACAATAACATTGAAGGACTGATGACTTGCATGAGGTAAGTAAATGCTGAAAGTGTACTGTGAGCACCTCTCAGCAAAAGGAGCCTTGAATTAAATCCCTGCCTCTAGACTTGAGCTGATCTTTCAGTCCTCACTGAGGAAGCTTCTCTTCTCCACTTTATACTCACCCCTTTTGGCCCATGTTTTCTGAGAGAAAAGGAGAAGAGGAAGCTTCTCTTCTCCACTTTATACTCACCCCTTTTGGCCCATGTTTTCTGAGAGACAAGGAGAAGAGGAAGCAAGGAGCAGAGTAGGAGAAGGGATGAGCTCACTGGCTGCCAACCACTTTATCTCTGGTTGGTTTAGTTTTCTAGTAAGTTTCTTCCCATTATGTCATAGATCCTTTGTAATATCAAAATCACAGTCATTTATTAGAAGCCAAATATCTGACTATGTGTTGTATATTTTGTATGGCATCTGGAACATTTCAAATATGATGAATGATAAAAAAAACGATTCTTGCCTGTCTCTTCAAAGAGCCATCAAAGAGCAACATTAAGGATGCAATGGAAATGTGATGGTTCTCTGTTACTTGGATGCATATTTCAACAGACTTACTGAAAATCTGGGTCTCCCTCTGTTGTTGGAGAAGAGGAAGAAGTTATAAGAGAAATTAATGCTGAATTAGTCAACTGAATAAACCTTTTGAGGGGATCGTGAATCTTTAAAGAGCCATGTTTTAGTATTCAGAATGGAGTCCAAAGCAAATGATATCATTTCGTGATGAGAATTTGACAAAAATATAACCAGGCTTGACATCCTCACATGGACCCAGCTTCCACAGAGTTCTCTTACTAAAGACAGAGTTAGTCATATGTGAACAGAGAGTTCAAATCCCAACACTCCATGTGACAGCTTAAATATTAAGAAATTGATAATGCAAGGTCAGTGAGAGCACTTATATAAAGCATAAAACAGTGCAGTGTTTCAGATTATTTCCAGAAAGAAAATGCAAGAGAAGAATTGGAAATCGTCTCTAAAAAAGGATGACAGAGTCTGTCTGACACAGCTCTTTCACAATCTGCCAATGTTTTTTATGAGCTTGTTCTGTCAAATCTATTATGTGGACATCATATTTGCCTTAAGAGATTGAAACAGTGAAGATAACAGAGTTACTGAGTACTTGCTGCTCTTTTGTATATTCAAGAAAAACACCAAATTTGATAAAGGTTTCCTTGAAGAAAGGTTGATAGATCAAATTCCATCCTAACATAGTGGAAGGTAAATTGCCACAAATCATATTTTTTTGCTTTTTTTAGGGGACACTTGGCATACCGGAATCCTTATGAATGTTCTTCTTGCTTTATAAGATGAAGGGAAAATACTTGCCACCATAGGCCTATTCAGTTGAATAGCCTAGCCTTTTAATTTATCATGTTTTTCAACAATATACTTTTAAATTAGAATGAAAGCATAACAGGTATGCAGTTTCTTTCTTAATAACATTCATGTAAACTGAACCTGCACTGTTGAAAGAAAGATGTAGTTAGCTGACATGCAGTAAAAGACTGAAATTTCACCTTCTCAAAAATACACTCTAGTGCGTTGACTGTGGCTATCCTCCAGGTGCACAACCAAGATACTTTATCATTCCTTCCTGGACAGGAGGGAAAAATATGAAGAAAGGCTATTGCATTGAGATATGGACAGGAAGAGATCACTCACTATTTACTGTCATGGGCAAAATAAACTCAACTTAGGGAAATTGATATAACTTACCGACAATCAAATCAAAGTAGGATATAAAGAAATTAGAATAAATCTTAAAACAACTTTCACCCACATCTCCCTTCTTCCTGGATTCAATTTCACCCTGAATTCTCCACCTCCTCCCCCTCCAGTCATACAGGGAGACGTGGAATGGGGGCTGCACTCTGTCACTTCTTGTCTCTACCACTTCTTCCTCCTTACTCTCTTGCCCTGATCCAATGTCAGGTTCCTCCCACAGGAGATAGTCCTCCATGAACTTTTCCAGTGTGAGTCCTTCCCAGAGGCTACAGTTCTTCACAAACTGTTCCAGTATGTGTCTCTTTCATGGAGTCAGTCCTTCAGGAACAGCTGCTCAAATGTGGGTTCCCCACAGGGTCACAAGTTCTGCCAGAAAACCTGCTCTGTCATGGGCTCCTCTTTCCATAGGGCCACAGGTCCTGCCAGGATCCTGCTCCAGCATGGCCTTCCCGCAGACGCACAGGCTGTTTTGGGTATCCACCTGCTCTGGCGTGGGTTCTTCTGTGGCCTGCAAGTGGATCTCTGTTCCACCATGGACCTCCATGGGCTGCAGGGGACAGCCTGCCTCACCATCATCTGCACCAGGGGATGCAGGAGAATCTCTGCCTGGGCACCAGGAGCACCTCCTGCCTCTCTTTCTGCACGGACCTTGGTGTCTGCATAATTCTTTCTCTCACATATTCTCCTTCCTTTTTCAGAGTTGTGGTTTCACAGTTCCTTTTTCCATTTCTTAAATATGTTATCCCAGAGGTGCTACCACTGTCACTGAATGACTCAATCTTGGCCAGTTGCAGGTCTGTCTTGGAGCCAGCTGGCACTGGCTTCATCTAATATGGGGGATGTTTCTGGCATCTTCTCACAGAAGCCACTCCTGTTGCCCCCCCACCCTTACCAAAAGTGCTCATGTAAACTCAATATACATAGGTCTTTTCAGCCAGCAGAGACCAATGGAGGTTACTGAAATATTGAGAGGGTTGGAGAGGCTGCTGGAAAGGAAGCCTGAGTGAAACTCCAGTATTGCCTAATTCCTGTAAATAAGTTGAATACTTGGGAATAAGCAAAGAAACTACAACGAGAAACCTAATATCTAGAGGAATGCATGTTAGTCTAAATATTGGGACGTTGGAAAGAAAAGAAATTAAATAGGCATAGTCCTTTGAAGCTTAGTTTACACAAGCACGTGTGATTTCTTGTGTGGGCATTTGCTGCTGAATATGTGAATGTAAGACAGCGGATAAAATAATCAGTGAAGCACTAGACCTCCATACCTGAGCCCTGTTGAGAAGTGAGAATTGTTAGCCTAGACACATTTAACACAGTAATGCAACTACATGTCTTCTAGACAGAAACCTGATCGGGCCACCTTGAAGTGAAGGTCAAGAAGTTTGCAACTCTCACTTGCACAGTGGCAGAGAAAGACTGCAGATTTTTTACATGTTTAAAATTTTTAAGTTATATCTTTGTCTGATGAGACTGGCTCTCTTAGAACAACGGAAAAACTTGATCCTTAGCTAAATGGCTACCTACCTATGACACAGTTGGGTCTGGGTATTTTTGTTTTCTGGACCTACAATTACCCCAGACTACTTTAAGGAAGCCTGTTAGCAACAATTATCTGTCCATAACTGAGCTTCTAATAAAAAATACTTGTGAAATGGTTTGTACTTTGGGTTGACTATGAAAGCTTTTTACCTGAACCTGAGGGTTATTTTAAAAAATATACTTCATACTCATTGTCTTCATTATTGAGATTCTTTTTTTTTTAATATGCTGAAGAACCAATTCTTATTCTCTTTCCAATAATATGCTCACAATACTTAAAGATACCGACCAAAAGTTGAGGCTTGCAGAGGAATTACAAATTAAAGCAGGCTTTCATGCCAAGCAGGCTTTCATGGTTTGCATAATGGTACTACTATGTGATGAGAAGTTAGTCAAAAGATTTCTGTCAAGCAAATTCAAATTATGATAATTAATTTTCAATTGAGTCTTCAAGATTTTCAGCATCTTTTTCAGCTGGTTTTCTTTGGAGGGGTCAGTTTTCTTCTATGGTTCATTTTCTGACACCAGCCCAAAATCATCTTCAGTAGCCTGAGAGGGAAAGAATCCTCAAAGACAAGCACAACACTCTTCCCTCCTGATGTGTACACAGGCTCCTTCAAACTATGCTCAGTGATAGACATATTCCTTTGTGTACTATGGTATCTTGTCAAAAGTGATGGAAACATGCTGCGTGTTTTTTTGAATTCCATTTGAAAATCTAATTTTGATTTTAAGCAGCAAGTCAACCAAGAATATCCATCTAATACTGTTACAGTTCAACCTGACACTAATCCCTGTGACTTGCAAGTTGAATAGCAAGGGTGGTAAAAGTGAGATCTTCCATCTACCTCAATTTTCACAATGATTACTTGGGAAATGCTTTTATTTTTGGCCTTTAAAAAAATCTATGAATCAGTGTTTCTTATAGATAGGGAAATACAAAATGTGTTTTAATATTAATATATTTTTGAAAAATTTTCACTTTAGTGTTGATACAGTGCGGTTTCATGGCAAAGTAATGTTCGCCTGTTGTCCTTTTTTGGATTAATGACGGTGGTGGGGATGGTGTTGCTTCATTTCTCAGCAACTGTGATAGTTACAAATAAAATGAAGGTTTGTGTTGAAAGTTAGGGTACTGACAACTTAAAGGTACTTGTTATTATGTGCAGTTATCTCAGAATCTTCTTGCTTTGGTCAATATTTCTACATGAGGGAAGTACTGAGATTTCCATCAAAATATCTGGCATTTGACAGCCAGAATAAAAAGGAAAAGGTATCTTACTGCTTCCTTAAACTTTCACTGTGAGGCAGTTATTTCAACAAAAATCTTTATTTTAAACAGCAAATTTGTACCCTATACAGTGTGATCCCCTCAATACCTAGGCATGAAGTAATATTAGTGGTTAAATAGAAGAACTGGGTCTTTTTTGTAATTTTTAAGGCAACTTTAGGGACTGTGCTACTCTAAAACAAAGGAAAATTTGCCTCTGACCAAGAAAATAGAGTTTTAAGGCACTGAAAAGGGAAGCTTAATGGTAGCCCATAACATTCACATTTCACACAGAAATGTAGTTTCTGTGTCCTTAAGTCGGACCAAAAGTTAGAACTTCTGGCCTGGAAACTTTGGTGTTTTCTAATTGTGAAAAAATGTCAGTTGCAATTCAAATGAGAAGAGTTACCTTCAACTCAGTGCAACAGCAGTATGGTCAGAAACTTCCAGTTTGAGGAAACAAGACTGACCCCACAGATCAGTCCTTAGGAGTTCTGATGGTTTGAGGTATTATAAGATTTTTCTCATATGGCGAGTGAGCTATTAATTAGGAATTTTATTCAAATTTAAGAAATCTGCACTTCCTGACTCCTTAAGGAAAAGTGAAGAAACCATGAGCTTTTTACCTGTATTGCTTTAAACAAGATTGAAGGGCTCAGCTGAAGGGCAAGAATAAGGAACCACAGAGCAATAGCACTATAAATACTCCTTGTTTTCACAGCAGACTTGGAAACTGCCTGCTTCTTCTGAAAAAACATTGGTATAAGAATTGTGGGGATACTTTATTTACATTAAATACTCTGATGTAGACAGACAAAATGCTCTGTAAAATATATTTTAGTATCAAGTCCCTCGGGCATCTGTAAAAAGTGCCAGCAAAGGTGCTGCCTTCATTTGAATCCATCCATTTGGGAATTACACTGACTAAAAATAGTCTATGATGTACTGTGGACTATGTCAAAGGTAATAGATTCATAACACTTCTGTCAGCCTGAACCAAAGAAGAAAGAGCTTTAATTGGCTTCAGCTATCAGCTAAGACTGGTTAAACTCATACTCTGTTTTCTCTACCAGTCTGGCATCAGCAGCAAGAGACAGGCAAAAGATCACTGGACAAGGCACAATGCTTTCACCATACTCATGACTGGAAACCTCTGTAAAGGAAAATGCATCACCTGTGATTTTCCTCTGTCCTTATGACAATAGGACCTTGTATAAAAATAATAAAAGCAACACAAAATGTCTAAATATATACAAAAGGAATGTACTTGGAAAGGCTATGTACTATATCAAAATGATGTATGTGCTGTGTAACAAAATGAAGAAATATATTACTGCTTAGATGTAGTAGAAAACATATTGTCATAAATGTGAAATACGTTAGGAAATTTGCATCATCTGCAAAGGAGCATGTATAAAAGTGAAATTAACTCAATTTTGAAAGTTGTGATTTTCATATTAAGAGCTGGCATCCTAGATCTGCACTGAAAACATCATTGCAATAGTAGACTTAAAACAGGAGGGTGAAAGCTGTAGTCCAAAGAAATGTAGTCAGTGTTTGCTATTATGGATGTTCTGTTCTTTTTGTGAACTGCTGTATATCCCTAAGAGAAACCTTTTCTTGATCATAAGGATTTTTTATTGGCTTTATTATGTTAATATCAAGGTACACGCCTAGGAAACAAAATACCAACAAGTGGTATATACTTGTTCTACCACTCTCCCAGGCTAAGGTATTACAGTTTTGCTGTAGTCCTTAATTTCCATTTTGTGTGGGAAAAAAATGATTACCAGATGGCACATGGCTATTTTTACACATTTTATGGCAAGTTTCCAGCTGATAATTATGACATTACTGCAACAGCCTATGTCTTGTGTTATGAATACTTGGCACTTAACTTAGTAACCACTCCTTAGAAGTGTTTTTTTCTCTTGATCTCTTTCCTCCCCTACCTTTACCTCCTCTCTTCCACTCTTTGCCTCTGTTATGTTCAGCTGAAACAGAAACAAAATTCAGGAAACACTATCTAAGAAAGCAATAATCTTTTATAGTCTATACTTTAGGCAGGAAAAAACAGACAAATGTAATTAAAAATACCTTCCTTTCATTAATCCTTTCTCACTTCCAAAAATTGTGATTTCTGGTTTTGTATTATCTCTTTCTGTTTTGATGCCTTACATTCTATCAAGGGTAAGTCAGGAAAAGTTCTCTCATTCATTGAATATCAGAATAGCCATGTGCTTCAGTAGTGAATTTACTGCTAATGCTTTCAGGCTTGCCATATGACATCTGTGTTACACCATTCACTCATCTATTTTATTATCTTGCTTTAAAACCTCCTAAGGAGGCTGCATGAGAAAGGGAGAATCTGAAAGCAAAGGTAGTTGTAATTACAGTATTTTTGTACTATTATGTAGGTGTAATATGTCTAGAACTGCAATGTAACACTCCTGAGTAGAGATGAGCCTTAAAGAATACTGGAATTTATAGTTGTACTTTGTTAATGAGCCAGCTCACATACATTGAAACAGCAAATTTCAAAGGTGAGAAGGGAAAACATTACAATATTATTTTATTCCAAGTGTGGAAGCCTGTCACAATTACTTTAACTCCTCTGAAGATAATGTACTTTACCTCAAATTCCTTGGAATCCTGCCTCTGTCATCTGTTTAACACTCTTCAAAACATATTTTTAAGGAAATATATCCACAAATGCAAAAAATATATTTGTATAGACCATGTAAGCAAGTGATAGAAGGGGGACCATAATAAGAAGATGGAAATTTTTTTAGGATAGTTGATATAGAATATTTTTTAAATTATTAGTCATGATTCATGTATGTTTGCCAGCTTGTTTCCTGGTTTCAATGATTGAAACAAAAAAAAGTTATGTTAATTAAATGAGAATTAGTTCCTTCCTTGTGTATAAAAAAGGACTTGGTCAAAAGCTGTGCACTTCCAAACTGTATTGCTTTGCTTAGATAAACTGAATAGGAATCATGCACAACTTGGCACTGTTGTTTCTATATTTATTTGTTTTTAGCACATAGTTTAGGTTAATTAATCATGTAAAGTATCCTTTGCTATTCCCCACCCCAAAACAATTAACAGTTTGCTTTCTGGAGATGAAATGCTGTAATTGTCTTTGAGTGAATTGTACAAAGCAAAGTGAAACAAAAAAATAACATTTGAAGATTGCTTATTTCTATTTTACTCAAAACAGTGCTCCACATTTCTCTTAATTACCTGGTATTTGGGAAGAAGTTGGGAGGAAAGGTGGGGGTGAAGCATGATCCAGTAGCAGACTGCATGTGCTCTATCCAGTTTGTAAATGCATTGGCCAGATGTAGAGAAAAATTCTAAGCGAACTTTTTTCTTCCAGAAAAAAGAAAAAAAAAAAGTGTAAAAATGAGGCAAGCTTTTTGAACATTCAAAAGAAAAAAAATCTGGTGAATGATATGAAGAAGCTATGCAGTCGGGTTCCTTTCCTCATTAAAAAAAAAAAAAAAGGTGTCTGTATAAATTAAAGCTACAATGCAAGCCTCTGCAGGAAACCAAGAGTTTTATTAACAATCTACTAAGAATAAAATGAAAATAATAGGCAAAATGTAATGACAGAACAATGATTCTAAATCCTTGTCTGAATGGAAATTTTAAAGTAAAAGCAATTACACATGCTAGACATCTCATGTCAATGGACTCTGTTTTGCCTTTAATGATTGATCTCATTACAATTGAATGTGGCTTTAATCCTCTTGTCTTTTGCTGCACTGATTTTGAAGATTAGCATTCTGAGAGACTGAGTCATCAGGTTATTCTGAACAAGTTGACTTCGAAACAAGTTCTAATCAGTGCAGTACAAGGTTAAGATAATCCTTGCTCTTCTTGACATTCTGCCTCTCATTTTCTGTTAGGGAGACAATCAGCTGGCTGTGAAAGATTGAACAAGTGAAGACGTTTTAAAGTAGTCTCTAAAACCAAGTTAATGGCACAAAATAATGGGGAACCAACCTATTATAAGGCCTAATTTAAACATACTTGGCCAAATTGAAGTGTAGCCTTTCACCTGTAGTGCTGAACATCCTATCATTTGTCTTTTCATTTAATTTCTGCAGGGGAGCTCAGTCTGAGATGCTTAAATACCCAAAGCTGAAGGCATGTAAGCCTGATATCAGACCATATATTTTCCCCAGTAGCAGGCTACCTTACTGGACAGGTGAGAAGGAGGTTCATGTTGTTCTAGTTTTCAAAGTGAGAGAGACTGACATAGTGATGATTTTTGCAATGTCTTCTTTGTTCGCCAATATTTGTTTTTCAAATTGAAGGCCGTTCCTCATGCTGGTATTTAAACTTGAATCTACTTTTGCACCTTAATACAAGGAAATTGCCTTCATGAAAACCTTTCATCTCCTGGCTTTGCTATACACATGTTTCTCTTAATGTGTTTCACAAGACATTGACTTCTTCTATGCATTGCTTCCTACTGCATTTGCATCCTGATCCTTTGCCAAAGAGATTTTGCAGGCTACAGTATTTTTAATTTTTTTTTAATAGGTGCCCCTGTTGTCTGTGTAATTGTTTGGCTCATTTCTCTCCTGGAGAAGACGTTCAGTTTTGTTGGTTCTTTTCTTTGACTTCAATAAAAGAATTCTTGGTACCTCTATTTTTCAGTAAGTATCATAACTGCACCATTTATATGCTGCCTAGAGATAACTGTCTGCAAATTAGTTCCGTATACTCACTTAACAGGCATTATGATAAAGTAGAAAAGGGATGAGTGTATTCATACTCTCAGTTCTTACATTTAAGTAATCAGTTATTATTCAAACTGGCAAGAATACTCTTGAACAGACTAATACCCACTATAGCAGAAGGAATTCTACCTGAAAGCCAATGTGGTTTCAGAGCCAACAGGAGTACCACAGACATGGTATTTGTTCTCAGACAACTGCAAGAGAAGTGTAGGGAACAGAACAAAGGTCTCTATGTAACCTTTGTTGACTTCACCAAGGCTTTCGATATTGTGAGCAGAAAAGGTCTATGGCAGATTTTGGAACGTTTAGGTTGTCCCCCCAAGTTCCTTAAAATGATCATCTCACTCCATGAGGACGAACACAGCCGAGTCAGATATGGCAATGCACTTTCTGAGCCCTTTCTAATAAAGAATGGTGTGAAACAAGGCTGCGTTCTTGCTCCAACCCTATTCACAGTCTTTTTCAGCACAATGCTCCAAAGGGCCACGGCAGACCTCGATGATCAGGACGGTACCTACATTCGATATCGTACCGATGGAAGCCTTTTCAACCTAAGGTGACTGAAGGCCCACACCAAGACCTTAAACCGTCTTGTCCGGGAGCTGCTTTATGCTGATGACGCCGCCCTTGCTGCCCACACAGAAGCAGCTCTGCAGCGTTTAACATCCTGCTTTGCAGATGCTGCTGAGCTCTTTGGGCTGGAAGTCAGCTTAAAGAAGACAGAAGTTGTCTATCAACCAGCACCTCAGGAAACCTTCCATCATCCCCATATCACCATTGACGAATCAGAGCTCAAATCAGTCCAGTAGTTTACCTAGGTAGCATCATCTCCTTGGGTGGTAAGGTTGATGGGGAGATAGACAACAGGTTAGCAAAGGCATATAGTTTTTTCAGAAAACTCCATAAAAGAGTTTGGCAAAATAAACACTTGAAGAAAAGTACAAAGATCAGTGTTTACAGAGCCATAGTGCTGTCTACTCTTTTATATGGGTCCGAATTATGGGTCATTTACCACCACCACCTGCGACTCCTAGAACGCTTCCATCAACGCTGACTCTGTACAACCCTAAACATCCACTGGTCAGACTATGTGACTAACACGTCTGTTCTAGAACAAGTAGCAGTCACAAGCATTGAGGCCATGTTACTGAGAACACAGCTGCGTTGGGCAGGGCACGTCTCCAGGATGAAGGACCACCGCCTCCCTAAGATCTTGCTTTATGGTGAACTTGCCACCTCTCTTGCTGCAAGAGAGGAGCCCCGAAGAGAAGATATAAGGACTCCCTGAAACAACATCTCAACCTTGGCCATAGTGATCACCATGACTGGTCTACTCTGGCCTCCAATCGAGAGGCCTGGAGACACACCACCTATGACACTGCTGATGCCTTTGAGAAAGCACGCAGGATCACTCTTGAGGAGAAAAGACAACGCAGAAAGAATCGTGTCTTGCGGAATATACCACCTAAGGAGTCTTTCTGCTGTGCCTTTTGCAACCAGACGTGTCTATCTCGTATTGGCCTATTTAGCCACCAGCGCGCTTGTAGCAAATGTGGGTAGAGCCCTTCCCAAATCTTCGTTCGCGAAGCCTAGCCATGATGATGATATTATTCAAAAAAACCTCATGAAAATATAAACTCTTCTAGTGACAAAATTGTTATAGGAATATGCTGTTACTGCTCTGTATAATGGTACAAAATCATGACATATAAATGCAGATTAAAGAATATACTCCAACATATTAATATATTTTCAAAACTATTAATAGTTATATAGATTAGAAAAACCATTAAACAAAAGTTTGAATCAAAGTCTGCTTTTTCTGCAAATTAGTTTCTTCAAAGCTTCAGTTATGTTTTTCCCATTCTTGAGATATATTTTCTGGTCTGATACCTGGCATTGGAAATTTGAAGATTTGGTGAAAAGCTACATACTCACAATAATATATTCATTTTACAGATTTTTCTTCTCCAGAAATCGCAAATTTATTAATACTGTTTAAAAAGTTATTGAAAGGAAGAAAAACAGTAGTTAGGGTATATTTTTAAAAAATATAATGCTTTCTACAAGAGAAACTCAATGAAAAACTGTAGTGCGATATACTTACAACTCATTTTATATGCTCTAGCTCACAAAGATTTCTTATTAAGAAAACTTTTTTGTCAGTGAGGGTGATTTCAAAGCTCTTATTTGGAAAAGATTACTTTAAAAATATTTTCTTAAGGTATTGAAAAACCTTTAAAACTTTAAAAATATTCAAGTTTCAGTATTTCATAATGTTTTGCGATCTGTTAAGAACGGTTTCCTCTATTAGAAATAGATATTAATTACATTCAAAAAAAATGAACAAAAATACTATTTACACACAAAAAAATAAAGCTTTTTAAAAATCAAACAAAATGCTTTATTTACATTTTTTGTCACTTAGAAATTTCAGCTGAACTTGAAAAAAAATTCAGCAAAATCTTACATAGCAGAAATTCTAACTCTTTTATATCATACCTCTGACTCTTCACTCTGAGGATGTTCATAATGTTAAATTCACAGGCACTCCTTCTCTATCATGATTGTCTATAACTGACTCGATTATCATTATCAGCTCTAACAGCTGAGGTTGAAATTAATCAGATATTTAAACACAAAATCTTGACTTCTAATACCAGTTTTCTCCCTCAGCATTTAGGACGGTTATGTATATGATAGAGAACAATATCTTTGCAACAACACTCTTATTTCTCCTCTTAAACAGATAGGGAGAGAACTTTTGTAAGGAAAAGCTCTATATGATTTGGTGAGGCAGGTACCTATATTATTGAGTTTATGCATGTGCTGTACTATTTTTCTCTGATTGTCTCATCAAGAATTTTCTGTTTCCTCAAGAGTCAACTGTGCTGACATTAGGCAATTTAACAACACAACAAGGAAAGTAATCAAGCCAAATAGTCACATAGCTGAGACATATGTGTTTATATCTGTTGTCTATTTCTGTTTTCTATTATTCTATACTTCTTTTCAACCTTTTATCATCCTGTTCTCTCTGTGGTTAATTGATCAAACAGCTTTTAATAATTTTTAATGGCATATGCAATTAAAAAGTAATTATTTAACAACTGTTTCCCTGATTTCTGTGGTCTATTATGTTAGATCACAATGTGTGAACATCAGCAGTACATATACCACTGCCATTATATTAAACTTTTGTTTTGTTTGTGCATGCAGTCTTTTAGTTTGTTGCATTTTTATTCTCAATATTCACAAATATGTTTTAAGCAACTTAGAGAAGACAGGAAATAAACTGCCTTCTTTAGCTGCCTGCTTACAAATCTTACACGCATTTGGTAGTATATATTTCCAGACTGAGTTGGGGTAATAGTGGACACCAAAAGCTGCTGGTTGGGGATGAATGTAACACCTAAATGTATTTTGAATGCTTCCTTTACATCTCATTGATTACTTCAACTTCATCACTTAATTTTAGGAATGTCTTTATACTATCAATGTGGGTCTTTCCATGCACACACATATACACACATGCTCTCTCTGGGGTGGAGAATGCATGAGAACTGAGAAGGATAAAAAGCCCAGCAGTTCCAATTTCATCCTCTCTCTACCTTGTTGGACCTGCTGCATGGACCCAGGGAAGCCTCTGCACCCTTCACAGCCACTGCAGCTGGTGCTGCCTCACTCAATCCCGCTCAGCATTGCGCTCTTTGTTTATGTCCCACTTCTCATCCAGATCTGCCCAGCCACTGCCATGCTGGCTTGCCACAGCCCCTGCTCCTCACCAGTCCAATCCAATTCCCCACCTCTCGCCTTTCGACCTCCAGCCACCAGGATCTGAAAACCACCGCTGCAGCAACCGCACCAGGTCCAAAACTCATCCCGCTGGGGATGAAATCAATAGCCCAGCTGAAGTGCATCTATACCTCGCTAAGTCTGAAGTGTGCCAGGCACAATGGAGCATACCTGCAGTCTTACAGGGACAAGCCAGGGACTCCCAAAGTAATAAAAGCCAACAGGGAAACACCAGAAAATAGTCTCAAAAACAATGAGTTGTTCCTCTAGGAAGGTAATGCAGCTCAGCTAAGTTGCCTTTACACCAATGCACATGTCCTACAACAAATGGGAGGAGGTGTTGGAAGCCATTGCGCTGATAGGAAGTTACGACCTCCTTGTGATTACTGAAACTTGGTGGTAAAAATCCCATCACTGGAGTGTGGCTACCAATGGCTACAGGCTGTACAAAAGAGACAGGGGAGGAAGGAGAGGTAATCCATCAAGAGGTGGATCAAGTTGAAGTGAAGAGCTGTCTCTGAAGAAAAGTCAAGAGCAGGTTGAAGGATTATGGGTAAGAATCAGAGACCAAGACACCAAAAGTTAATATCTACTATAGGCAGCCTAATCAAGGCAAGAATGAAGCCTTCTTTCTCCAGCTACAGGAGGCATAATCCTCTCAGCCTCTTGTCCTGCTGGGGGACTTCAACAACCCTGACATCTGCTGGAAAAGTAGCATGGCGAGCTGTAGGCAATCCAGGAGGCTGCTGAAATGCATGAAGGATAACTTCCTGACACAGGTAATAGATAGCCCACCAGAGGCTAGATGGAGCTCTAAGCAACCTCATCTAGTGAAATCTGTCTCTGTCCGTGTCAGGGGAGTTGGAACTAGGTGATTAGGTCCCTTCCAATCCTAAACATTCTATGATTCTGTGAGAGTTGTATACAGATGCTCCTGCAGAACGTAACTCATTAGTGTCACCAACAATACTGACATAGAAGTTTCCTTTTACTCAGTCTTTACTAAAATGCACTGTCTTTTAGGAACTCAAGGTCTTGGTAAACAGGGAAAATCTGGAGCAAGGAAGGCTTACTCTTTCTGGAAGAGGATCCGGTCAGGAAATACTTAAGGAAAATAGATATATCAGTTGACAGGCCTTTTGGGCTGCATCCATAAGTGGCAAGGGAGCTCTCTGACATCATCACACTTGTCAAGGACACTCTTGGCAATCTCTGAATAATCATGGCAACTGAGGACTGGACGAAAAGCAAGTGTTACTTCTGCCTTTGAAAAGGGCAAGCAGAAATTTCCAGAAAAAAACTCACCAGCCTCACCTCAATCTCCAGAAAGGTGATGGAACAGCTACTCCTGGAAACCATATCTAGATCCTTGAAAGACATAGAAATGGTCAGGAGTAGTCAGCAGATTTAGAAATGGGAAGTCATACTTCCCTAATCTGACAACCTTCTGCAATGACTGGCTTGGTAGGTGAGGGGAGAGCAGCCGATATTACCTGCCTCGACCTCAGCAAGGCTTTCAACCCTATCTCCCAGTAAATAATTTTAGAGAAGCTAATGAAAAATAGCTGGATGAACAGACAGTGAGATGGATTGAAAACACATCACATCCAGGTGATGGTGGTCAATGGTACAAATTCTAAGCGGAGGCCAGTAATTAGCATTGTATCCTGGGAGTCAATTACATCTGTATGATGGGGCAGAGAGTACCTGCAGCAAGTTTGCAATTAACACAAAACTGAGAGGAGGAGTTGGTGCACAAGAGAGTTACATTGCCATTCAGAGAGACCTCAACATGGTGAAGAAGTGAGTTGACAGGAACACCATGGAGTTCACAGGGGTTCTGGTGGATCTGAAATTGGACATGAGTTAGCAATTTTTTTGCCCATGTGGCAAAGAAAGCCAACAGCATCCTGGGCTGCATTAGGAAGAGTGTAGAGAGATAATTCTACCCCTCTACTCAGCACTGCTGAGGCTACACCTGAAATACTGTGTCCGGTTCTGGATGCGGCAGTACACAAGAGATAGGGACATACCAAAGAGAGTACATGAAGAGCCACAGAGATCACTAAGGAGCTTAAATATATCTCCTATGAGGAAGGGTTGAGAGAGTTGGGACTGTTCAACTGGAGAAGAAAAGACTCGGAGGGAACCTCATTATTGTGTACAGTTACCTAAGGGAGGATGTAAAGAAGATGGAGCCCGACTCTTTTCAGTGGTGCTCACTGACAGGACCAGGAAAAAAATGGGCATAAACTGAAACACAGGAGGTTCTCTCTCCATCAGGAGACACTTTTTTGCACTGTGAAGGTCATCAAGCACTGGTACAGGTTGCCTGGGGTTGTTATGGAGTCTCTGTCCCTGAAGATATCAAAAGCCGCCTGGATGTGGCCTTTGGCAACTAGCTCTCATTTGCCTCAAATGATTTCCAGAGATCCCTTCAAACTTTACCTATTAGTTTTCTGTGTTCTCAGATGATGAGGTTAGTGTTGAGGTTCAGAACATAAGGGAAGCACAATCTCAGCAATTCCCTGACTCTGTAACAACTAACATTACGCTGTTGATATTATCTGTCAGCAATGTGCAATCCTAAACTGTCAATAACTCTAGGATAATTCCAAAAGTGTCCTGAAATACATATTATTTTTCAAAACCTCCCCTTGACTTTTACTGTTCTAATTATTGTCCTCTATTGGACAGGAATTACATTCAGTGTGTGTATTTATATATATGTATATATATATGTATATGTATATATGTATATATGTATCTCTATAGGTTGAAACTTCTATTCAGAAACAATTTTTCCCTCAGCTGGATTCTCAGAACTGTGTATAAAGGGAATTTGCTGCAGAACAGTCAGGTTCTGTCCACGTGGAGCTGGGACTTCCTGATCCTTAATAATCTTAACTTAGAATCACTCAGTAAAGCACGTGTAACAGAATTAGGCCTACCTACATTATGCTAATTAAAAATGTACTTTACTTTACTAGTGACTTTCATATTTTAGTTTTCACTTTAACATTCCAGAAATGCAAACAATGGGGAGTGCACAGAATTAATAATAAAAAATATAAAATTTTCATATCTGTTTAATAAAACCCAAGAATCATAGAAATTCCATTTATCTGAAGTTAGTGCACCTAAATTTTTACATTTGTGTATGTTTTGTTATTTGTCTTGGGTGATATCTGAGTGTCATTTGCATCTTCTTGATTACTTTTGCTTATTAAACACTCATATGACAAACACAACTAACAAGAAAAGCATATAGATTGCAGCTGGAATCAGTACCTGCATTTGGGGATGTACAAGAAACACTGTGACTTTCCATAGCCAGTCTCCCTCAGCATTTCACAAAGTGTAGCTCACTGCTCCCCAGAGGATTGCAAAGGTATTGAAATGCAGCCTCAAAGTATTAAACAGTAGCCATTAGTAGCAGCACTTTAGTTTCTGAGAACAAAATTAAACTGCAAGAACCAGCTTTAAATATTTTATACTGTCTGGAAAATGTTAACTAACACTAATTGCTGTCTGCAGCCTGTGTTTGCACCTGCAGCCACTGATTCTGGTATGTTCTCATTCATGCCACATGCATAGGTAAATAGCAACCCAAAACCTGTAAAGAAGATTGATCTAGCACTGCTTTGAGCGTTGCTTGGCATCACCATTATGTTTGTGACTTTCCTCTGTTTCAGCTATTGATTGTTATGTGTTCAGTGTTCATGGATGGGTGTATGCTGTAAGTAAAGTAACAGCATCATTCCCTTTCAAAAGCTTTTGGTCTTACACAGTCCTTTTCCTCCTTCCTGTATATCTTTAAGTTTGTGGGTTTTTTTAATTTCACATGAATTACAGGCTTCCATTTTCACTTTTCTCTGCCTCAGTTTCTCTTTCCTTAAGCACTTTAAGGTAAGGCCTGCCTTGCCATGTTTTCTTCAGCTGGAATAATTAACCACAACCATTTTGACAATATTTCTAATCCCACTGGTTCTGCTTCATCCTGCTTCACAACACTTTGATCATTTTTTGGTCAGAGGATGTTAAGGATTTGCTAAGGACAGCTGTTTAGGAATGCTTATAATTTAGGTGGTAACATCTGGATAAGTAACTGTAAGAGAGCTGTTACACTAATATTTATTATGCAGTGTTTACTCCAGAGGGTAATACATCTCTTTCTTTGGATTACTTAGGTTAATAAAGACATATGTGGTCTTCTTTTTTCAGATGTAAATTTTTGTTTTGCTTAAAAATATTGCCAAAGTGTATGGAGTTCTACCATTCATATGTATCAGTTCAAGATACTTTTAAATGGTATTCCTGTTTGATTATATTGTGGTGAGTTTAGTTTATGTTGTTGCTTTAAAAGATTTCTAATTCCATAACTGTAAGTTATCTTCCTTTGGTCTGTCTTTGTCTAAAGCATAGCAGGTTAAGGTCAACTATAAAATTTTTGTGGAAGTGTACGAATTCGTCATAGTTATCCAATTTATCTCTTTGCCTCATCTAAGTCATTATGTGTAAAAAGAGTGTTTAGGTTAAGATGCTCATCTTGTAGTCACCTGAAATGGGGAAAAATATCACAGTATTGCATAGTACATCTCCAACATTTTGAGAAAGACAAAATACATGGCTAAAAAAAAGTTTTACCCCAAATCATTATGTATGAGTCTGAAACAACATTGAAATCAGGGTGTTGAAATGTTGAAAATTTTGATTTCAGAGAGAAGTGTCGTAGAGAAAATCTGTAACTACATAGAAGCCGACATTCTTTGTTGGGCTCCTGCCTTTCAAGACAAAGAGTTACCACTCTCAGAATTAAGATGTCTAGAACAGATGGTCTAGAAGAACAACAGGAAAAAAAGTCTGAAATAGGACAGAATAAAACAGTGGCCTCTACAGGTTTGTGAATAAAGTTAACTAGTACTAATTTACTAAGTAGAACACTTAGTATAGAATCACACAATCATAGAACCAGTGAGGTTGGAAAAGACCTCTACTACCATTGAATCCAACCATTAACCTAACACTGCCATGTGAATTGGAGGGAACATAGCCAGGACAGCTGGCCCAAGTGACTGACCAAAGGGATGTATATGTCTGCTCAGCAAAAAAAAAAAAAAAAAAAGAGAGATAGAAAGGAGGAGGAAGACACACGTGCAGTTGTTATTTACAGTGTTTGTCTTCCAATGTCCTACTTCCTGGGAAGTGGTGAGATACCACCTGCTGATGAGATACAGAGAATAAATCTTTTGTTTTCCTTTGCATCCACATGCGGTCTTTTCTTTTGCTTTATTAAATGGCTTTTATCTTAACCCACAAGGCTTTTTTCCATCATATTTTCTGCCCCCTGTACTGCTAAGAAGAGGAGTGATAGTATAGCTTGATGGGCACCAGTCAAGGTCAACCCACCACAGATGTCTGTTTATGTGGTAATTTCTGTGTCAATGGGAAATACTGTAGAGTTGTACAATCACTCTCTTTTTTTTTATTATTATTACTTGAGCTTGTAAGAGATTCAATTGATCAATATACTGATCTTCAGAGAACTTCGGAGGAAACTGGGTGCATCCTCATGGTTGACATCGTCTTGGTTTTCTTTAGTGACCACTCACATCAGGGAACCAAGAAGAGGTCAAGAAACTCTGCCCTCAATCACAGAGAAGGTGAGGCACTTTCCACTACCGAAAGCAGAGACAAATATATTTAAATACATGCAAAATGTAATTACATATCTGGTAATCAGTGTTGGTGCAGGTGTTGCTGGAATAAGATTCAGGCAGATTCATTATTTACACAGATTATGTCCATGATTTGCAGTGGACTTAAGGGAGGCTTCCTGGCAAGGATTGGAGGAGGATTGTTTCTGATTAACTTAAAAGCAGGGATAAAGCAATGCCATTATTAAGTAAATACTGCAGTCTGAATCAACATTTACTAACTGCTTGACAAGTTTTGCATGCTGATTGACTTCAGCAGGCAACCTGGAGAGGAAGCAGAAAGAGTACAGGGGGCAGGAAGGGGCAAGAGAGGAACACCTCATGAGCATACTCAAATTCCGTGTGTGTTTTTGTACATATTGTCTAAGAGTTACTGTCTCACAGCGAGATAGTGGGAATGAATTAGAATTCTCTAAACACCGAGATTCTGTTGCCGTAATGTGCTTATAGGTATTATAGTGGAAGTGAGTATGTGGAGGCAGATTGAAAGACTTGACCTAATGCCCTTATTTCTCAGTCCTCCAACTCTAATCTAATGAATATATACCCATAATAATTTGTCAAATATTTTATCTAATTTTAAAGTGGATAATTTACAGCACTTGTAGAAAAATGCTGTAAAAAGTGCTGTAAATTTCATTAAAATATTCAACATTAGGAGAACTTTGAGCAGAATATATTTCCTTACTGCTCTACAAAGTCATACATATTTATAATATTAAAAACACTTCACTTGCTTTAATAATGGCATTCTGTTCTATAGATCTGAATAACATTAATATATCTGCTGCATATATTAGAAGAATGTGTACAGTATAAGATATATTTTATACCTTCTATTTTTTGTATTTTTCTGATTTTCATTATTTTACCTTTAATTTAGATTTGTTTTGTGATAAAAAACCACATTGTAAGTGAGAAATAAAGACATTGGAAAGAAAACTAATCGTGCTTCATAGCTCAGTTGGGTCCCAGCCTGGCAGCACTGAGTATTTAGAATAGAATCATAGAATGATTTGGGTTTGAAAAGAGCTTTAAGATCATTGAGTTCAACAGTAAACCAAGTACTGTCAAGTCCAGTACTAAACTATGTCACTAAATGCCACATCTACACATCTGACAAATACCTCCAGGGATGGTGACTCAACCACTTCCCTGAGCAGCTTGTTCCAATGCTTGACAAACTTTAAATCAAGAAATTTTGCCTATTATCCAATCTAAACCTTCCCCAATGCAACTTGAGATCATTTCCTCTTGACCTTGTTACTTGAGAGATTAGGTTAACCCCCAAATCACCACAACCTTCTTTCAGATAGTTGCAGAGAGTAATAAGTTTCCCCCCCCCCATCTCCTTTTTTCTCAGACTAAACAGCCCCCGCTCCCTCAGCCACTCTTTATAAGACCTGTGCTCCCGACCCTTCATAAACTTTGTTGCAACAATTCATTTTGCTGCAAGTCTGACTGCTGACAGGTGAAGGTGCTCTGCACCTTCAGGTGAAGGTGCTCTGCTCAGACCTTTGGGCTGCAAACTGACCAGGACAGTGGTAGTGGATTGACTTGGGGAATACTAATATTCTCACCTACCATAGGTAGGTGCCTGTGACACCCTGCCTGTGACGGTGGGGTTGGAAGTAGATGATGTTTAAAGGTCCATTCGAACTCAAACCATTATATGATCCTATGATTCTGTGAATCTACCCAATATAGTACTTAAACAGAGTTACATTTAATTCAAAGAAATTCTTAAACAACATGTAAAGCATACTTTTATTACAGACAGGGAGGTGCAGGGGGATTTCGCCCCCTCGTGCATGCCCGCCAAGAAAAGAAACACAATAGCTTTTTATACATTTGGGAGGAGTGAGTTTTAAAAATTATTTATCATATACACTCTTTATGAAGTCTGCCTTATCTAAATAGACATTTGGTTGCCTAACTTCTATTTTTATTATTATAGAGTAGTTACATAAAGTTTTATCATTTCAAACAGCTTAGGTTCCCCTCACCCCTCTTCTGTCTCCCTTGCAATGCTACGTGCTAAAAGTCTTTCCCACTTTCCCTGACAGTCCCTTTTGTTTATGTAAACTAGCTTTATCTTAATTGCCCACAATTTCGGCAGCAATCTTCTTTCAAGCAGTTACAATTTTGCAAAGTCACACTAACATAGCTAAATTTTTATTTTATTTTTGTCTTGTCTTTATTTCACATTTTTCAAAATGCTGATTTTCATATCTTTTTTCTATATAATGTGCAGAAACAACAAATCCAAAGGGTGCTTTTGAGAAAGAAATTCTACAATATCTGGAAAAGAAAAAATAAAACGAAAGAACTGTGTCAAGTTAAGCATCTAAGAGTTCCTTTTCCTTGGTCTTCTTAGCTTGTGAGTTGTCTTGGCCCAGGAGGTTAGAAAATGTACCTCCTTTGTGAGTGCCTGGGGAAAGCAAATACAGAAATAAAATTGTACTGTGACTGTGGAGGGTAGCTATCCTAAAGTTGCATTTGGAAAATGTTACAGCCATGCATTGCCCACCAAAGAGCTCAGACCTGATTTCATTAATGAAACAAAAAAAAATATTGGTGCTCTTTTCTGGGTGCAGTTCTGCTGCTGTTTATAATTGAAGCAATGGAGAATGTTCTATTTCCTTAGCTTCTCTGAAATATTCAAATGAGACCACAGCTGCTCAAGACCTATGAAGTAGCAGTATAACGTGTTTGGGCCAACAGACAGCAGCCTGGACCTTGTACATCTGTCTCACGTTTGAGCTCCTGCTTCTAAGCACTTTTCTCACTTTGCATAAGTAAATCAGGGACCTAATAACAGAAAGGAAAACTGTGTTGACACAGATCCAGGAGTTTTTCTGATTCATTCAGACCCAAGGTACGGCAAGTTATGCTAGTTAGTGCTAAATATAAAAAATGGGTTTCTTTGTGCAGGGGAAGAAGAGCCCTACCCTGGTGGATAGGGTAACTTTTTTTCCAGCCTTAGGGAGATCAAAGCTGTGGCCCAGAAAGCAAAGGGTTCCACATTCTAAGCTTACTAGTCTACAGGGAATTCTTCGACCTTTAGGAAACCAATTTTAATCCAGTTTTTATTTCTGCCTATGTTGTTATTCTTTCTTATTGGTAAGAGATTCCTGATTTATTTATTTTGAACTTTACTCCTATTTGTTTTTTTATTTTCTCCAGTTAAGTATTTATTCAAGTTATGTTTTAGAGCATAACCCCAGACTGGACATTAAGTGTTCATGGTCTAATGTCTAGTAGAGAAGAGAACGCCTAAGCAATTGTACATTCCTTTGACCACAGAAACCCATGAAGTTCTAGGTTTAATGCGCACACAAAAAAGCGTACCTTGCAGTAAATTTGGAAATGCTGTTCTGCAGGCAGAAACTACAGAAACGTCTGACTCAAAATTAAATTTCATCATTGTTTCAGCATGCTTGTGTTTTAGTTGAAGTCTCCTTCATTTCACTGTGTGCCTGTTGGGATGTGTGAACGCGTGTTTGTGTCAGTGTCCAGGTAGGTGGCTGTAGCATGTCTCTGGGCATAGTAGACAAATGGAAGATGGGAAGAAGGAATCTTGAAAGCAGAGTCTTTATTACCGAAAAGTTAAATATTTGTTAAAAGGATTTTTTTAATTTGTTCTGATTTTTAAGAATGTGAATCTATGATCTTTTGACAATGCTGTACAATAACTATAAATGAAATTGTGAAGTGAACAGTATGAAATCAAAAGTGAGAAGCCCTGGGTAGAACAATCATTACAGAAAACAGAAAGTTAGAAGCAAAACTGTGCAAAACCAAGTGCTATTTAGTAATAAGCACAGCAGGAATAAAAAGACTGGCAGTATATTGCTGAATAAGCAGCTTTGCAAAGAGAATAAAGAAAACAAATCAGTCTAGCACAAATATAAAATATTAAAGTAGGATGGTGAAAACATAGACATCTCATGAGGGTTTACATAAGTGTATGTCCACCCCTCATCCATCTATCTGTTTATGTAGATACGAACAGGGCACAATAAATTTTTAAAAATGCAGGAAATTTTGAAAATGTTTAAAACGTAATTAACTGGAAAAGATGAGTCAGCAGGGAACCATGTTCATGTTGAAAAAAAGAAAGTACATTTAGATTGGCATATAATGTTATAAAAGTAGTGCAAGGGCAACAGTTCAGATTTTTTTTCTTGCTCCACTTCCTATAAGAATGAAATCACTGAGCAATTTTCCACAACATACCTGTCTGCTCTGGCAAAACATGGAGCCTTGGTAGAAGACTGTTCCTTTTGTTGTGCAATGTCAGTTCAATAGAACTAGGATTGTCTTAATAGAATCTTAGAATAATTTTTCAGCTAAGTAAGAATTGGAGAAATTTTCAGCAATATTTTTTATAAATAGCTTTTCTAAAATAAAAAATAAGGATTTTATATCTTAAAAATTCATTAATATTAAACTCCTGTATTTTAAATATTCAAACTAAAACTAGTAAAAATCTAAATTAACAACTTCTCAAGTATTCAAAAATGAAAAAATAATGGAATTCAATAAAATTTTTTTCTTTCCATGTCCTACACCTCCATAGTTTGTTGGGGTTTTTTGTCTGAAACAGGATTAATAATAACTTACATTCTTCATTTAGGTTAGTGTCATGGTTTGAGATAACCCCAAAAATCCTAATTCCCTAGTCCTAGCCCCCTTCCCCATCTCAACCTAATGTGGGATGGATTTTTCCAGACAAAACACACCAGACTCAAAAATGGGGAGAGGGAATATATTACAATGACTGTACAAATAAATACTACAATACATTATACACACGATCACAACTATCTCTACCATGACATATAGTATTTACAATGGATCGGATCTCTTCGCCCCTCCAAATAAAAGTCCAGGAGGGAAAGAAGGACAGATCCCTTCCACATTTAGGGCAGCAGCTCCTCTTCTGTCTTCCATGCAGCAGTTACTGGATTGTTGTAGCTGGACTTCTGTTCAGTACACACAAGGGGGTCTCCAAGCCTCTCAGCTCCCCTTCAGTCCAGGCGAAGGCCTCACCTGTGGACTGCCAGCAGGGACAAGACTCGCGTCACCACAGGTATATCACAAAATGCAGGGGTATCTTCGTGAAAGTCCCTTCCTCAGGGGATTCACCCCTGAGTCAGAACATCTTGGGCAGCATTCAGTTGCAAGCCTTTGCCTCAAGAGTTCTACCAGAGCTCCTGTGCTCTGTCTCAGGCTGCCAGGCTTGTCAGCAGCAGCGAGGGGGGCCAAGGTCAACCCCCCCGCATTCCATCTGGCCATCCCCGTCCAGCTCCGGGATGTCTTTTGAGCTTCTTAGCTCCTCTCTCTCTCCAGTGCTGCATGTCTAAAACTCTTCTCCAAAATAGGAGTCCATCTCCCTCTTTTCTCAGAGGGATCTCAAAGGAGTTTTGGGGGGTCTGGTACAGTTCTTACCCCTAGAACTCTGTAGCTCAGCTGCTGGCTCTCTCTCTCTCTCTTTCTCTCTTTCCAAGAGTTCTTTCTGCGATACATGCCGTTTCTGCTGCTTCTCCAGTTCAGTTCTTATCTGTCCTGGCTCTTAGCCAGTCTCTGGACTCTGCGTCTCTGCTTTCTGCTCTGTCGCCGCTGTCCAGGGTGGAGAGAAACATCTCCCAGCTTAACCACAAACACTTAGCCCAGTCTAACACTGTTCCAAGTCTTTGCAGTCCCCCCCCAGCCAGGGGCTGGGAGGCCCCAGAGGCCCCAAGGGGCTCAGAGCCCCTTCCTCGTGGCTCTACAACATGGCCACTTCCCCTCAACAACAACCAAAAAACAACTCATCTCTTCCGGTGAGCTTGTGATATGTTGACATTTTTGCAGGAGCGCCCACTGGACAAAACTTCAAAACTTCCAGGGGTTTCCACCCCTTGGGGTCTACCACTTTTCTTAGCCTCTGGGGGAAAACAAGATTCAAACCACTACAGTTAGAAAGTTTTTACAATGAAAAGTTTGTGAGCTTCTTTAGATTCACATTTTTCACAGAAAAAAAATTACTTTTATTCACCACTAATCTCCACTCAGCACTGGACAAAGAGGAACTGTTATTCTAGGTATCAATGTTAGCGAAAGAATCACAGAGGGGAAAACATATATGTACATCTATGGTGCAAGATATTAATAAAAATCCTGTTATTATAAAAGAAGGTGGTACATTTTTGTAATAAGTTAATAGAAAATGCATTTGTGGAAAAATCAACAATGAGGCATGCCTTTTTGGAGGGGAGGGAAGGGTATTTTACTTCGTTTTCTTCCTTTATTTTCGGTCCCAGAAACTTCACCAAAAATGCAGCTCTCAAGAAGAAGTGCAGCATTGCGGAAAAGTAAAAAGTTTAGGGATAGTGCAATGAAACTGACAAAGCATTAAAAGTCCATTTTGCATGTGTAATGACAAATTAAAACATGATGTATCTTCCTTTTCAAAATCATCAGAATTTTTCATCTTAACAAAAATAATTCAGTATTTCTATAACCTAAAGTTAGGACAAAAGTAACTGTTAAATACCTGAAATTATACCAGACTGAAGATGAGATAAGGAATATGTATGTGGAGTATTGATCTCTATTATCTTTGCCATTTGGGATTGAAAAAAGAAAAAGTAAATGTTTGAGGTCATCACAGCCAACATAGTCAACATCATACAATTAATTAACAAATCAGAACAAACCCAAAATCACAGAATCATAGAATCAACTAGGTTGGAAAAGACTCCTGAGATCATCAAGTCCAGTCTATGACCCAACATCACAATGTCAACTAGACCATAGCAGTAAGTGCCACATCCGGTCTTTTCTTAAACACCTCCAAAGTCTGTGACATCACCACCTTCCTGGGCAGCCCATTCCAATGTCCAATCACTCTTCCTGTGAAGAACTTCTTCCTAATATTTAACCTAAACCTCCCCTGCCACAGCTTAAGACTGTGTCCTCTTGTTCTATTGGGAGAATAGACTGATATCCACCTGGCTACAACCTCCTTTCAGGTAGTTGGAGAGAGTGATAAGGTCGCCCCTGAGTCTCCTCTTCTCCAGGCAGAGATGCAACACTCTTTATAGAGGTTCTCCAAGTTACATTTCTCAAGGAAAAAATAACTGTAGACAGAAGAATCATGAGTCAGCATTTCATATATTTGAAGTGCAGTAGCAACTTTAAATACTATAATAAAAGAGAAGACAGCATGAGCAGAGATTGCTGACAATGTTCTTTACCTAGGAAAGTTGAAAGTTGTAAAGCTGACCAAGTATAGCATCAATGTTGAGTTTTTTTAAAGAATTGCAAAAACTTCGGATTTATGTAGATCCATCAGGTCTGTAAATTTAAAAGCAGCTTATGAAGTAATGATGAATCAAAACCAATATAATGCAGAATCTATTTGAGTAACTAAAGTCTTAGTGGGAGCAGAACAAATATAAAGAGAGATTTATGCAACTAAGCAGCCTCTCAAGCTAACCATTAATCCATATTTGTGTTGAGTGCTTAAATGACTGATTTCTACCCTCCCCAACAATGCTCAGTGTTTCAACATCTGAATACAACACAGAAATGTGTAGCTGTACCAGAAAACAGATGACTGTTCAGAAAAGGGTAGAGCTACTTCCACTACTGCCAGTACTCCAGAAAGACAAAACACCTGCTATAATAAAATCTTTATAACGTCCTTATAATATTAATAAAGATGAACCCAAGTATTGCATTTCTGCCAATTCGCTAGAGCTGTGTAGTGCAGAATGAATGTTGCAGATGGAGGGTGTCTCCTAAAAGTCTCCTTTTGTCAAGACTGCATTAAAGAAAACTAAACCAGAAGAATCCTTGTATACTAAGCCGTTGTGTCAAACATAAGGGCTTTTTCAGATTTTTTGCTTTGCTAAATTGATGTAAACAAGAATTCACCTCCTCTTCTGGTATTGTAGTTTTGTTGTGAGTTTTTTTTCTGTAAGAGATGAAAAATAAAAGCATTTTTATTAGTTAGTGAAAGAAGTTAAAAATATCTGAAATCAGATATGCGTAGAGCATGGATCTCAGCAGAATGAGGCCTTAATTAGGCCCATGTAAGATCCTGAAGGAAGAGAAGCAGATTGTCACTAAGGCACCCTTTGAGATAATAATTTACACAAAAACACAGATAATAGATCGATCTTAAAGAAAGGATTAATCTATAAGCAGTTCAGACAGAATTTCTTTATGCAGAAGGTTACTGAATAATGGAACAAATTGTCAAAGGCAGTGATAGAAGCAAGTGTGAATTATTCTGACACATTTCTGGATGAGAGAATTGGAGAGTGCAGTTGTGAGCTAGATTTCCAAGATGATAAATGAGTTGCTTGCATTTCAGGTTGGCAAGGCTCAAAAAGGGAGGAACTGTACTAAAATGTCCCAAGGTTACCTATGGGAGATCTGAATGAATCACGTGCTCCTCCTGATTCCCTTAGAAGTTTCTTTATGCTGTTATAAGGCAAAGGTTTACATGATGGCTACTGTAATGGACTAGCTAGGAGGAGGAGAATTAGCTGCTTCTTGAGTAAGATATAAAAGATTAAAAGATCACAAAACATTTAGTTACTTTGCTTTGTATAGA
Organism: Pipra filicauda; assembly: GCF_003945595.2. Classification (NCBI taxonomy): domain Eukaryota; kingdom Metazoa; phylum Chordata; class Aves; order Passeriformes; family Pipridae; genus Pipra; species Pipra filicauda. The sequence continues at coordinate 1,433,043 of NW_024104509.1, read as the reverse complement.
ATCTTTCTGCTGAAATAGATTTTTAGGTATAATTTGACAACTTCAAGAATACAAACAGTGAAAATCATACGTTAAAAAAAACTGTCTATACAAGGCAAAGCATTAAACAAATCTTTCAAATTTCATGTATGTAGCCCTGCGGTCATACAATCACTTCTGCCAAAGCCATTGCCACCATCACTAATAGGCTTGCAGGTGTTCTTAATATTATTAGAGACTGTGCACAAAATGGCCTAGAATGTTTCATTTCAAAAAGAACATTAATATTTAAAGCTAAAACAGATGCACTATGGGTTATTCACTTTCATACATAGACTGACAAAGGAGCGGAGAATATGACAATAATTTGGCTCCTTTCCTCTGAAAGCCTCAAAGTCCACTAACAATAATGAAACTTTAAATGTAAGAAAAGGAAACCTGAACACTTTGCTTAGAAGTAAATAAAAATTTGATATCTACCTGGCAGGAACAAACTGTCTTGCTTCCCAGTCCCCAGGTCAAAATAATGTTTACCAATAAAGGTTCTGCTAAACCTGACATTGCATATTAAAGAACACTATGATACATATATCATACGAAGAAAAGTGTGTCATAAACATCTTGTTCATCTATTGTTATTTCTTCTTAAAGTAGTTGTGCTAGTGTTGATTTTTTCATTAGGTTATTTTTGGCATATAGTTCCCATCACTGGAAGAACATATATTAATGCAGACATGTCACTGCTACAATTTCTGTGAAACTAAATATGACAGATTTTGGCCATATGACAGATTTATGACATTTGACTTTGGGTAATCCCAGAGGATTACCCAATCTAATGAAATCTGAGTGAGAGAATGCATGGTAGAGCAGTTCTTGCCTGGATCATTCTTCTGTTCAATTTATAAAAAAACCAGTATGTCCTTATTTCTCACAGGGAAATTAAAATTGTTACCTCTATTGAAGTATGTGTGCATTTGCTGGTTCTCATATCAGGTTTACTACAAGGTCATAACATGCTCTTAAGCTGGCAAAATGAATATATAAACAATCTGTACTCATTAAGAAATAAAACTGTTTGCTAAATTTAGAAAAGTTAGATTTGTGGAATAGCGAAAATTATCTAATCCTCCAAATTACTGTGGGAGACCCCTTTGCTTAATCAAAAGGAATGTGGAACAAAACTAACATATAAATGAACTAGTGCATTCCAGACTAGAAAAGCAGCAGATCTCTCAAACATCTGCTTGAACAGTTTCAAGAGCCATCTTCAGTAACAGAGATGGGAAGGATGGGCTTCAGAACTTCTGCATGGTTTTGTGAGCTCTGGAGAAGTTTCATTAGATCTGAGACAGGTTTAATGAGGCAGACTCACAATCTAGGGCAGCTAAAGAGGACAGTGATCATTAAATAGAGTTTCTTTCTTATTTCACCTGTATTGATTCTGATACTAAAAATATTTTCTTTTTAGGCGAATGTGAGTTTTTTCCTAAACCTGTTTTTATAATAGATGCTACTAGATCACCTGACACATGTGATATATTCTGGTTTCCTGAGGCTGACGCATCTACTACTCTGCCAGGCAAAGGCAAATTTCTGCAGGCTGTCTAACCCAACAGACTGTCAGATGTTCAAGAGTCTGTTGGAAAATCAATCAATTAACTGAAAACACTCAATTTAAAATTAATAAAATTAGATATTGTGGGGAGACATCTTCATTAAATGTCAACAATGTCTCTTAATTATACCTGTGTTCTTTCTTCACAAGCAATAAACACATGGAGTACCTCCTGTTTTTTTCCTCTCCATCAGCCTACAAAACAAAAAAAACCATTAGTTGCTCCTGCAACCACAATAACTCCTAAGGAGACTCTCAAGTGAGCTGAATCAACTGTAGACCATCCTTAAGGCCTGGCCTGGTAACAACAACACCAAGGATTGGAAGAGAAAAACAGACAGCCCCTTTGCACAGGTTTTTGCTCTTTTTGTGGAATGTATTTCCATATCCTAGCAAAACCCATTATATAGTCATTATTAATTATGACAAACGTCCATTTTTGATTTTTACTTCAATAGATTCTTTTTCCTTTTTTTTTTCCACACCGTCCACCCCTCTCCTCTGTTTTTATAAAGTTACATAACCTTTAGGGAAATGGGAAGTTGTTTACAATTTGTAATCATTGTACTAAAAAAGAAATCAAACCACAAATTCATTGCAGAGTGTTTGATCCGGAATACTGTAAGAAATATATTTAATAACTGAAAGCATTTGAAACAACAGTCCTCAACTTAGCTGTCAGACCCACAAAAAAATACAAGCACCAAGCTTTTCAAACTTTAATGTACAGATATTTATTTTTAATTTTAGTACTTGAAGAGTTAATTTGGTGCATCTGTTGTTCCTTGCTATAATGGAAATTATCACCACTCTGTAATGTCGAAACATTATATTTGTTTAAGGGTAGTTGAATTTCACTGAAGACTCTCATTTTGCAACCCACACCTTCAAATCTTCAGAGAGCCTTCAGACCCATGAAATATAAAGGGAACAAAACATACAGGCTAGGATCACCCACTGAGTAGTGAGCTACATAGCTAATTAGGGTTCAACTACATGGCAGCATCACCATTTTTAATGTTTCTCCGGCTGGTGGAAATCAGTGCAACTCTGGATTTGTGCAGTACAGTGTTAGCTTATGGGGGTTTGGATCTTGTGAGAATACTTTTCTTCCTTGCAAGTCTCTTTTATTGGTTTCCATAACTTTTGTTGTACTTAGTGGGGGAAAAAAAAAAAGAAAAAAAAAGTTGTATGGGTCATAAGGCTTCCTATTGTTTATAATTGGTCATTCATTCACAATCTATTATTTTTACTACTATTTTTGTTGTTCTTGCACTTTATTTTCTTTAGGTTTGAATTCAGACTACATACAGGTGTGTTCATCTTAACAAGCCCCAATAGTTCAGATGGATTATTTTCTGCTCTTTTAGTTTCCTCCTTTTGCTCTTAGTTTCTTTGGTTTATTCCCATCACAGTAGTGCCTCTTCAAGGAAGAAGGTCTTAATGCACACAAGAAGAGTGTCTCAATGCATGAATCAATATCTCCTAGGTATGAGTAATTTAGCTTTGCACCTTTTATGTTTGTGAAGGAATAATGCTGCCAAGAATGTACTGAGAAGGCTGGGAAATGTCTGCAGTTTTCCAGGTCCAATGCTGTACTGGAGGACTGAAGCAGGAAAAGGACTTGGCACAGTGTTCAGGCATAGCAGCCAGGCTAAAACCTTTAAACATGAAATAAGATCTAAAGCAGGTTTCATAAGGCCCCAGTACAATGGCTTCACACTCAAAGTAGAGAATGGCAAAGTTTTTTCCTTTCCTGTAACACTCATGTCTAATGATGCTGAGACTGTTTTTCTGGGCTATACAATGTTGATTTACTGTTGCAAGAAGACCATAGGCATAAGATAATCTCCTTTTGCCCAGTGCTACATGCAGGGAGCACCTTTGAAAAAGTTGTCCCAATGGCTACTTTGTCTAGGTCTGCCCTGCAGACATGGTAGGTCTGTTCCTGCTGCTGGATTTGCATGCTCTTTCAGGATTGTCTCTGTGGCATAGAATTCAGCACATTTATCAGGAATTTTCAAATCTTTGAAGTCTGAATTATAAAACCAGAGAAGGGGAAAAGAGCTAGAAAAATTAAAATGCTCTAAACAAATTTTCTTCAGCTTTGAAATATATTCTGCCAGTTTCTTTAGCAGTATTCTTGATAGATGTGTCTTGTCACAAAAATTGTGAATGGATTCATAGTGGTTTTACTTAATATACAGATTAGAGATTCTTGGTTTAACTGATCATCATGTTTCTTACTCATTTTAATTTCAGTTTATCGCAAAATTGCTTTTATACTGTGAAGATTAAAAAAAAGTGATGTTATTTAGGCTGGACTTATCCTAATTAGTTATATGAAAGTACTGTATTTAGGAATTTCAACTTCTATAAATCGGTTAAACTTCAATAATCAATCATCTCCTAAGCTCAGCATAACTATTAAGCTTTAAAACACAGATCACTCTTGCCTTTCTCAGAATGCTTTTTTTCAGTGCATCACAAATAAAGGTGCTGTAAAAGCTCATATTATAGTTGAAATTCAGTTGCTAGACAAGTGTGCATCCAATATAAATATGTTAATGATAATCTTGTGCGTGTAAGTAATGATTCAATGTTCTATTGGAATTTTACACAAACATATGGCTGAACAGTCTTCTACTCACGCAGCAAACTGATGAGAAATGCTCCTATTTGTTATTAAATATAAGCAGATATTGTTATACAAAAAAGGCAGGAGGCAGGTTGCTTTCTGTCACTGCCTTTCACCACACAAGAAAGCAGAAAAACAGCAAGTACCTTTCAGCTCACCTGTCTGTTAAACAGAAAAGCTGGAGTCTGAACATCCTGATGTCTCAGTAAGACACTAAGCAGCGTCTAAACCAATTAGCAGAAACCTCCAGCTGGTGCCTTTACTAATTCTAGCCCAGACTCTGACTGTCTATTCTGGAAGTAACAGAGAAAATCCCACAAGCCTGTTAAGTGCCTTCTGTGGAGGTCAGCAATACCTCCCATACCATGCAGACATTTTGATGAACTACTGCAATAAGTAAAAGACAATGTTGACCATTGAAGCTGGAATACACATTCCTTGATCTCCACCCTCCGTGGGACCCTGGTATCAATGGGGGAAGAATTTTTTCCAGTGGTTTCTGCCTCTAGCTATATAAGCAATGTTAATCACAACCTGAGTAAAAGCATGACTTTCCTGGAGCTATGATCTACACCTGGTAAAAAACTCCATCTGACGTGGGAAATTATTAAGATGATGAATTATCATTTCCTTGGCTTTTTTAAAAGCTATTTCTTACTGAGTGAATGTGCATAGAATACTATTTGGCTTACAAAATCCCTGAGAACTATGAAATATAGAAAAAACATTTCCCTTTTTTTACTTCTTGACTGTCTGTTTTTCTTTCAGAAATGGACCACAGCACAGGTACTCATATCATTGTAACTGGGTGATCTGTAGTGATTGCTATCTAGAGTTCACCATGGTGTTGAGCTGGATGATTTATCATAGAACCCAAGACTTGAAGGAACCACTCTGTCCCCTTTACATTTTTTCATTTTGCTTGTTCTTAGTTATAGCTTGTGCATTATTCATGGTGACCTTTCAACCAGAAAGCTTCTGGTACCAGGCTTGTAAATAGAACAGATACTATATGCAGCCAGGAACATTTGGACCAATAATTTTTAACCTAAGAGGTTTACAAGGTGCTTGAATATGGTCAATATAAAACTGTTCTGCTGAAGTGGTTTGCTACATGAGGACTATAGGCCAGGTTTGCAAACCACTGTCTACCTATCACTTCCATTTGTTATTGTTTATCTTGACTGAATGCCAGGTATTCACCAGGTCTACATCCAACTTCCCTCTGGAGGGAAAGGGGAGGAGGAAAGGGGGAGAAGAAGGGAAAAAAACCTATGAAACCAAAACTGCCAAGAAAAGCAGCTTTATATGTACACAGAGAGGGGGAAAAAAAATTATAAACACTCTGCATGCAGAGAACTAACAGCAAAGATTACTTCCCCACAACAAATGCTCTTCTCCCTCAAAGAAGCGGCCCATCCACCACCGCGCAGCTACCTGGAAGAGAAGAAAGCCCTTACTTCCTTCCCATCTTTTATATCTCAACTGACTTAACATAGTATGGAATATCTTATTGGTAAAATATACATCAGGTGATCTATTCTAGTTCCGTTTCCCTCTCAACAAACCCATTACACCATTGCATCTGAATAATCCTAAGAATACTGCAGATTTTCTGTATAAATGACCAAAAAAGTCATGTTCTTCTAGCTGTATCTGTTCCTTTTCCCAGTATGAGCGTTATCTTTATTTTTGACTTGCATGCTCTTACTTCTGTGAGTCCAGTGAGTCAATGCTACCTAAACTGCATTATAATGTGTCAGATCTTCTGTAAATTGACTGAGGCCAGGGACAGGGGGAGGGCAGGGGGAGCAAGGAGAGAAGTAGGAGGATGGAACCATATGCAAATAGTATGCAAATAGTAGGAAGCACATTTGCTTCCAGTAGTTTCTATGAGAAAATTGTACCTACTGGGAGTATTTGCTTTCATTGTTAATATGTTAGATATACTTATTCTTTGGTTCTGTTGTCAGAATCAGATTTCTAAGTTTTTGTATATTTCATGCAGCTCTTGCAGGACTTTGTCTGTAAGAATGCAAACATTAATTGCCATTTAATTAAAAGGTGCCACTACCATGCAAAGAACACTTCATAGTCTTGATCCTCAAAACAGATGTATGGTTTGGAGTGTTTTCCAGAAACAAAATGCTTTCTTTTTTTCTTATATTGTAATTATAAAAATTGTATCTAAATACAAACCGCACGAAGAACTACATTAGACCCTTCATTTTCTATTAGCCTAAAATCTTTGCTGCTGAGAATATTTTAAGGAATTTATGATGAGAGGATTCCTAGACCTTCAACAACATATGACAGTTTTGAATCTACTGGTTTTGAACAGGAATAAGATCTTCAAAAACATTTCTCTAAATTTTCATTAAGGTACCTTTACAAATAAATTACTACCATCTTACCTACAATTAAATCTGCTTTTCCAAATGCTTCATATTTTACCAGGTCCACCATGCATTTTAGAGGAGAAAGAACTGAACATGTGAGTGCTTTACCCTGCAGAGTGGTAAATAATTAATGAAAAGGAATGCAGAGTATAGCTTCTCTGTCTTAAAAATACTTAAGGTCCAAAAGTGACTGATTTCATTGGACAAATTAAACTAAATGTCACATTTATAAGAAGAAATGACAGGACTGGACAAGGCACAGAACAAATGTTCTATGATAATAACCAGGGAAAGAGGATTCTCAGAAGATGTGGCTAGATTTCAGGATGTGTGTAATATTTTTCTGTCCTGTAATAGTTATTGTGGACTATACTGACACACACACAAAAATTTTTTTCTCTCTCTCTTATTTAAGCTTTCATATTCATTAATTTTGAATTTACAGCACCTCTGGTTAAAAGTATATGAAATTGTCCAGCTTGTTTATCTTGAAATTTCACTCTGTCTGAACAGCTTAACTGATAGCAGGCTGATAATTCTTTATGAAGCAGGTTTTAATAATGCTTTCACATTTCTGGTTTATGATGCCATCAAAGCTATCTTTTGTCATGTTACTTGTAGAGGTATTCTCAAGATAACCCAAACATCAATTTAGTATAGCTTTTAATGTCAGCAGAAATTCCTGTATTACTAAATTTATTTGAAATATTAACAGTGTTGTTTGCATTTTCAACTACACATTTCATATGAGTAAGTAGGGCAAATCCCTTAGGCCAATAGAAATGTCCATTCTTTGAAAGTCAGAGGAAATTCAATTATACTTGAGGAATGTGATTCTGAGGCAAAATTCATTAACAGGAAAATTATGAATTTGATTATAGTGTTCTAGATCAAGTAGATAACTATATAAAAAAGTTTTCAAAATGTTCAGCACCTAACATTTCTCTTGGAGATATTCAAATTAGATCATGTAGTCTAAACTTGGAGCCAAATGCGCATTGTCATGATACTCTGATCCTGCTATTCTGATGTATCTGAATATATATATATATATATATATCTCCTGATATCTGATGAAAAAAAAAAGGCCTTATAGCCTTTTACATGGTGGTTTATCCTGATAAGAATAGAAAAAGTTCTGTTGCTGTACCTGATGTTCATCTTCTTCCTATCAAGTAATATGTGGGATCAACACATTTGTTTTAAGGGATTTTGTGTACAGTCTCAATATTTTGTCTTCTTTCCTAGACTGATATTGGAAGACTGATGAAGTGTCATGCATAACAAGATGATTGCATGTTTACAGAAAAAATAGGTTTTGAACAACAAGTACCTTTTACTGCCAATGTTGTTTGCTACACTGTTTTCATGAAAAATAAAACCTTCAGAATGAAAGCAGGCTGGATAACAATACTGCCCTGGTCTTGGGGGAAGAAATGCAGAAGCTACAGAGATGTATAATGTAGCAGTTGCACAGGCACTATACTCACTGAAAATCAAGAGGTCAGCATGAACAAAATTCTGCTGTTAGTCTGCTTCTGCTGCAAGTGATGGGAATTCTAGCCTCAGTCCAACAGACCACTGAAGTACATGCATAGTTTTGAGATTGTGAGTAAACCCACTGATTGCCATGACCTTCTAAATGAGGCTCTTGGTGTATACCATAGAAAATAAAAATTAATAGCATGGTAATGTCCACTAGAAAACCATTCTTAAAAAAAAATTGCCATATTTTAAAAGAAAATTATTTAAAAACCTTCATTTGAGAAAAAATAATATGTATAAATTAGCTATGCTTTAACCAACAGAAAGCACTACTTTAAACAAGCGGAGCTTCCTCAGTATTGTATATGGAAGGAATTGCTCTAATTAACTAATCAACAGAAATATGGGGTTTCTCCACAAGAAAAAGGGACATCTCCCATTTTTTACTTGTAGGGCCAGCACGTTCTGTTGTTATTGAAGCTGAGAATTTAAAAAACTTGCTCTAAAGAGTAGATATTATTGACTGCTTAAATACCTTTAGATTAAAATGAAGATATGGTGGGGTAGAATCAACTGTAAAATTATGAGACTACGAGTTAAGTTTTATGAGGGAAAAAACTCTATACTTTGTGCTTCTGTAGAATACGATTCCAGTCCTGAAGAAATATATTTTTGTCAACACAACAACAAAAATGCAGAATTATAGTTGCTTTAATTAATTGTCACCTGTCAAATATTTAATAGAAAAAAAAGAAATTCATATGGTATCAAAGACAGAAAAAGATCTTTTTTTTCCATTTCCATACGCAGTCTGATAATTAAACTGTATCATGTGGCCCTAGGAAAAGGTTTAAAATTACTATCAGAAAACTCTGACTTGAAAAGAATGGATTCAACGTATCTCTCTTAGTGACATTGCTACTATAACTTAGTTTGAGGAACTTGCCCCATATTGGATGAGAGAGTGTAAATAACAAGAAAGTACCACATCCTGTATCTTGTCATTCTAATGTTATGTGGCGTAGCTCAGTATTCCATAATAACTGGTTTTATTAACAGTTAAGGCTTGTTTGTATTCTCACTTTCAGAACAGTTATTTCCAAGATTTATAGTATTTTTAAAAAGAAAGAACTTGCAAATATACTTTATCGTGATTTCAAGCTTAAAAGTTTTCAGTGAACAGGTGATTGCGCTAAAATCTAGTAAAATCTTTGAAGTATTCATATTCTGAATTGTTCATATTCTAAAGTGTTTGTACTGCCTCCTTTAAGAGAACTATCTCGGTCAAGGGAAATCTTTACATAAACTGAGTAGTTACCTTTAAGGTCATTGATGACTTAGAAAACACTCATTTGTTGTAAGCATAATTTGTGTCTTTTCATAATACCACACAAAGCCTCTACATGACACCATAACATAAACTATAAAATTTATATGTACTGTATGTTATTAAATCCTTGTAATCTTTCGTACAACTGAGAGTAGTATTATATTCTTTTCTCTGAGTTTGACAAACAGCACTTTATGATGAAGACTCTTCAGCTAATTTCTGTCAAGACAGGAATGAAAAAAGGCTCAGACGAAAAAACTGTAATAATACTTCCAGACATGTTATATGTGAAATAGAATTTATGGTATTAGATTATTTGTTATGGAAGACTATCCTCTTCAGAAAAGATACATTATTCCAAGGGCTCCAGTTTTACCTTATTGATTTTTTTACAAAATTGTAGGTGAAGAAATTACAATAATCTCCATGTATCTGGGCATTGTAGCATGGAAAGGGTAATGATTATTGAGATCAGAGACAAGGCATAAGTTTTCTCCAGAATAAGCAACAGCTGTTCAAGAGTTTCTCTTTCAGTTCATATTGTAGAATCTGAATAGAGTCCATCAAAAACAAATTTTTGAACTGATCTTGATGGGTTTTTTTTAGTAGAGATAAAAAGTAAATGTACTATGACACATAGGAAGAACCGGAAGATCTTGAGGGACATAATTTTATTTTATACACACACACACGCACACACACGCACACACATATATATATACACACTAATGAGAACCACTCATAAATTGTACGTACATCATTTTGGAATGACAAAGTAAGAGAAAGAGAAAAATATAACTGGCATAAGCAAGATTTTACAATAATTCACCTAAATAATGAAATGAAAGGTGAATGTCATCAGAAAAGATCGTCGTGCGGTATATTCCCAGCAGAATAACTGATTGGTTTAATACCGCAGAGACTGCAGTAGGCATCTTTAGAATACCTACTGTACAGCCAGAGAAAGATCCAGACATCAACAAAGACTAAAAGACAATTAAGAGAGTCCCACAAAGAAGAGTAAATGAATCAAGTTATGTTATCCTAGAAACTGTAGCTTAATTATGGTACATTATTAACAGCTTTATTGTACAAATAACATGAAGGGAAAGCAAATACTTTAGACAATATCCATATGAATTTTGTAACAAAAAATATTTTTTCCTCCTAAGGTCACAGAGGCAAGGAATCAGTAGGATTCTGAATACCAGAAGAGTTCTGAAAGATGTTTCCAATACAAATGGCTGGATTTAAAAAAAAAAAAAATACTCCAAAGTATAGCAATGTTATGAATAAGATCATATGTCTGCTAGAAAACAAAACTGAAGACCTACTCTAGATGTTTTGGGAAGAATTTCTTCTATGATGCATTCTTGGAAAAAAAGGCACTTATAAAAAAAAAAAAAATTAAAAGACTTTCAGGTAAGGAGAGTCAAGCTATATATTTTATTGTGTTTCTCTTCACCTATTTCAAAAATCACAATTTTTCTGCAGATATTATGCATAAAATTTATGACAATGCTTGAAGATGCTGAAATTATCAAGACATAGATGCATCGTCCTTAGGCACATTTATGAGGGCTGTTTCATTTAAACTGGGAGTGGAGTGTCTGCGTACAGAGGTGCATTGCCTCCCCTACAGTTTTTTTTTAACATGAAAGCATGTAATGTGCTCTGCAATCTGTGAAATCAGTACACGATGTTCATTGCTGAAGATTTTGATTCCTAATGCACGTCGCACTAGAAATCATTAAATAATACCTAATTCACCCTGTGGTGAAGTTCAGAGAATCTTTTGGCTTTAGTGTGAACCTTAGAAATAGATTCATTTTAATATAGGAAATAATTTTCACTAAACACTGAGGTGTGATATGAGGCCATTACAGTATATCTTGGAAACTTGTATTTTAGAGCTAACAATGGGAGATTACATGTTTCTGTCTCAGCCCAAATACTTAAAAATAGGCTGGCATCCAAGATACACAGTTGTAACCTGTTCTCTACTTAATCAGTACTTTTTAGTTTTTCTTATTATGAAAAAAATTTCTCTGGCATCTCTCGGGATGTTTTGTTATATAGAGAGAAAATTAATTCAACTGAACCAAGGTGTAGACAGAGACAACACTTAGTACTGATAGAGACTTCTGCAAACATATTTTGGGAATTCCACATATGCTAGGAAGTCTTTTTCAAGTATCATTTCCAAACTGAAAGAGTTACTACACCTTCTCCTTCCTATTATGACATCCTTTGAATAAATTCTCAAGTTTAGGTCCAAGATTTTTTTGTCATGATTGTGAAAATGAATAGATACAAAATGTGACACTAAAAAAAAGCTACTTCTGTAGTGTGTAGTAATAGATGACAATGGAAACATTCTTCTATTTTGATATCTAAAAATAACAAAAATGGCAATAGCAAGATGAGGTTAGCAAAGAAATAGAATAAATCAAAATGCTTCTGCTCTATCATCTCTAACTTGCCTCTAATTTTCTTTTCACTCTAATTTTTCCTGTAATCTCAAGAGAGACTAGTCACTAAAGTTATTACCAAAATAATCAATATATTTTCTGAAATATGGAGGGGTTTAGAAAGCAACCACGAATTTACTTCATACGCCCCTTTACTGTCCAATGACACTGCTGCAAGTGATCTAGACTTTGAGGTCATCCTTTTTGTAATGCCTAGAGAGGTGGTGCCAGCCACAGATGTGGGGTAGATGGGAACTTGCAGAAGCTGAAGTCAGACATTAAAATGAAGGCTAAGAGATCCATAGCTATGTAAATGAATGCTGGCTTTCAGTGTGGTTTCACTATTTCGTACCAGGTGAAACTGGCACAAAACTTAAAGGATGTATCTTAACTAAGGATGGAAGGGGTAGAAGGGGAAAGGAAAAACAGTACTGCACAAGGCTAATGTTAGAATCCGAATAATTCTTTCAATTCTCCTGGGTTATAAAATCATTTGTTGAGGGAAAAGGACAAAGTTGAAGTGTGAAGCAAAGAACAGTGGTTGAACCAAATTCAGGAATGCATGATGAGTTTTTGTTCCTACAAAATATCAAATAATTTCAAATTTACACAACTTTCGTTTTCTGCTTAAATAAAGTGTTGTTCCAATCACCAGGTTTCAATGTACAAGTTGACGTCTGGCTGACAAGGTTAAAGTTAAGCATCTGCCTTGAGTCATTTATTTCCATACAATATAATGTCAAATTGGATGTTAAATTCAAAGAAAGAGAGCAAGAGATGACTAAGTGGTATTTTATTAATTGGGTCTTCAGTCCCTCCCTGTGGCAGCTGTGGGTTAGTAGATCTCTAAACAACAAAAAATGTTACCTTTCATATGGAATTATTTGATTGTATTTTACCTCACTGGGCACAGAATTCTTATTGTATTAGTCAAAGTTAAGAAAAGAGAGAGCAGAAAAATCTAACCATGGTGAAGGCAACTCTTGAAATGAGACAGATTTTTGCCATCTAATTTTTTTTTTGCTGCTGCTGTGTAATTCACAACAGTCAGATCCATTTAAAAATATTCAGCCTGCAGCTTCATCTGTAAAGGATGGTCTTCAGACCCAGAGCTAAATTGCTGAGCAGTGCTAAGGGATGGAAAATCATTGACCCTGGAGAGATGCTTTTGTCTGCAGGATTGGCCGTACTTCATCAGGGATGAAATATGGCTCTGGGTAAGTTTCAACACGCAAGTCACCCGGCATCCTGTGAGCTAAAGCAGAGAGGCCTGTGCTTGAATGTCAAGATTGCTATCCAAAGCTTCTCAAGTAGAGGGTAAGACCACTGAATGACATCATATGAACTGCGTAAATACACTCAGGATGTGATCCATTATTTTTTTAATTTAAACAGAGTATTATTTGTACAGCTAATGAGAAATCCTTCCCAAAATACCAACATTATGAATGCTACAATTCCTTTTATTGTGTACAGACAATCAATAGTGGATGCGCTCAGATCTAAATCAAATAAGATGATGCACTGCTTCCCCAGGAAGCTTGTGCTCCAGTTGAAATACAAAGTATTTCAGGCACAGACGGTACATGGTGTGCCAGTACAAGGTGTTTCAAGGTAAAGTAGAAGCTGACCTCTTCTCCTTGTTCTAGCTCTGATAGATATTCTCTGTGTATCTTCTAATTTCCTCATTAGTACTGAGTGTCAGAGCAAAGAGAGATTGGTAGTTCCTTCTTTTTTAATTATAGAGCCATAAGAAGTATCTCAGTTGCAGGGAGAGCATGAAGTGTTGCTGATCAGCATGTTATACTGCAGAAAACAGCACGGCTACATGCATCCCTATGCAGATTTTTCCAGTAAATTCAAGCAGTTAAGTGCATGCCAAATTTCTAACTGCAATACATGAATGATGGGTTTAAACACAGGTTCAGAACGTGGAGGAAGCTCTCAACTTGATTTTAGGAATTGTGAGATCTCATTAAATTAGAAAGAGATATGTAAGTTAAGACAGAAAGTGTGGCAAGCACACAGAGCATTTGAATAAAAATACATACATGGTACTTTTTGAATTTTTATAATTTATGATTTCACATATCCTTAATGGATTCTATGAATAAGGTATTGGTGCTTGGGAGGAGGGGGGCATTTTGGGGGGGAACTTAAGCGTGGGAAAATATAACACATCTTACACAAACTTTGTTTTATCCAGACGTCTTCAAAATGCCTAGCAAAAAAGATAAGCTTTGTAAAGACAACACTAACAACGTTCTTTATTTTCATGTAACCTAATATTATGACTGATACTAGGATAAAGTTTTTGGCTATATCTTGAAAATATGCCATAATGACAAACTATGACACTGATGTGACACTGCACAGATCCTGCCATTCATCATTTGTTTGAATACAAACTGTTAAAATTGCATTATAAGTACCAGCTCTAGTTCTTCTACCAGAATAAAGGGAACAAAATATGTCAAACATGGTAATAGTAAACTCTTTCCCTATTAGTTTTGAACAATTATATATTTTCAATTTAGGAGGAGACATATATAGAAGTTGTAAGCCCCTGCAAAAGTGTACTTTCAGTTGGGTCTTGATAGAGCTTGTGCTTATTTGTGAATGAATCCTCCCTAGGAAAAGAGCAGTTCAGTAGAGCTACTCTATAAAACAAAAATAAAAAAAAAAAAAAAGGAAACAAAACCAAGCAAAACAAGTTGCAGTTATACAACATATATTTTTGGCTAAAATGAAGTGAGGTGAGAATGTTGCTTCAATTACAGGTAGTAAAAAATAACTTTGCAAAATCACACAGGAAGTCCTTATTCAACACTTTGCTTTGCTCTTTCCATTTCTTTGAGTAAATCTGACGTTATAAGCATAACTGATTCTCTGAGGAGCTCTTAAATAATTTAAAGATGCTGAGCCTCATATTCTAAAGGCAAAAGATGCTGACATTATTTTAAATTAGGGTTTTTATACTTAAAATATATTGAAGTGCATTTTGGGGAAATGAAGTTTTGCTACCTGTGCTTTTTCTGGGAGATACTATGTGCAGAACAATACAGACACTGCGGATAGAATAATGTTCACATACCTTTTTTGTATGTTTTGAAAAATATTATTAAGCCCAATACTCTCTTTTTCAAAGATGAGCTTGAAATATCTGTGTTACCTTCTGGAAATGTACTAGGTCACATAGATTCTTTGCAAGTGATTGTATCCAATAAAAGGCAGACAGTGTTTATATCAAATTTTATGAATAATTAAAAATATACACCAAGTAAAATTGGTCTTTCTGAGGGATGTTTTGACTCCAGTGAAAGTCCAATTTGGTTTTTTTTTGCTAATAGCTTGAACACAGTACCATTATTGTTATTTTCTCTTCTAACTCTTGATGCTTTATGGTATTTGCCATAAGCAGCTGGCTTCTGTCTTACTCCCCCACGTTGTTCTCAGATGTCCTTCAAGTCATAAACCAAGTGAGAACATGTAAAGAAAAGATGCATAGAAAAACAAAATTTCCTATTTAAAATGTGGGGAACACTGAGACAAAGAGTAGACACTTATATGACTTGTTTGCAAAGTTTATTTTTATCTTCTTATGGCTGTTTGGTAATACTAGTTTAATAAGCAGAACCCAATAAACCCTTAGTAATTCTCCTGAATCAAATCAAAACCAAAAGTGACCCCAAATTGTTCTGATTATGCTGCTCGCTAACACCTAATGCATGCTGGGATTGGACATTTGCCAGTTAGTTTATTGATCATGTCTGATAGTGCAGACATGATCAATAATGCCAAAAGTCATGTATCTCTGTATCAAATGCCATTGCATCATCTATGAAGCCCTAGAGAGGAAAGCATACTACAAAAAGCATACTGCAAAAGCCTCTCACATTTGGATATCAGCTCAAAATAAGAAACTTTTAAAAATCACAGCAAAGTCAGAATTACTGTATTTGCCATCTGATTTTGTAGCCATTGGAGTTTACCTGATCTTAAATTTCAAGCTTTGCTCTGAAACTTGAACAGCTAAAACTGTCTTTTCTTTCTTTGTAAAGTGGTACGACTCTCCTGTATTCGTTGCCTGATTAGGGAAGACATAGGAAATATCTCTATCAGTCTAGTTTTCACCTTGCAGACATCCCAGGAGAGAGGAAGAACTCATTGTTCACCTAAACTCATCTGTAACATTATGAAATAGTGTAATTAATGTCCTATTTGACCACAGAGCTTTGGGAAATGAAATTCAGGGAGTAGCAAAGACTCCTCCTGAGCAGTTCAGTTGTTCTGCACCTCACCAGTAGTCCTCCAGATACTTTCCCTGATGGCCAACCTTCATGCTGAGTATGACTAGCAGGGAATGCAAACTAGGTATGAGACAGAAGGAGATAGACCTCAACATCACTTTGAGTCTTTGATAACACCCTTCCCATATTTCATCAGTTTAGTCAGTTCTCTTGTACATTTCTGTGAAATCCAAATCCAGTATTCTCCAGGATGGTAAAACACAAACAACCAAAGAACTCAGAGCACATCCATGTTAATGAAGTTGGCAGACAAGGTAATGGGATTCTAGATGACCCTAATGACTGTTGTCACTTATTAAACAGTTTGAAGAAGAGAATTACTTCCATCATAGCAACAAATATGCCATGCCTGTTGCACGCTGGCTAGACTTGGACTAAACAGATTAAAGAAGCCCTGGGATTAAAGGTTGCAAGCTCAGTGACCTGTAAACTGCCACTTTCTGAAGTTATCCAAAAGGAACTTCCACTCTGGTCAGTGCAGTAGAGCTGCAATTATAATGTCTTGAATGAAACTCCATTTTTTGTCGTGAGTAGGCAAATACCTCATACACACGCTCACACACAAGAATATACACACAAAAACAGCATTACCAAAGAAAGACATTAATCCTGCATGCATCATCTGGCAAAATGGAATGGAAAGCAATCTGCACTTCTACATAAGACTGAACTTAAGACAGAGATTGTATAATCAAGAGGCTATGCTGAAGATATGGCTGCAAGTCTTGGAAGTCTAGGCAGGAAGGACAATGAAGAAACTATTGAACATTTTTGTATTTGTTAAAGTCAGTATTACAGATGGGAATAAAAAAAATGTTGTTGCCGCAGGCATGCTTTCAGTGTTTTTTACACTGAACATTTATTTTGTTGTTTTCTGCCTGGTTCATTGAGCTGGTTTGTCTCTAATGGTTCACTAAGCTTTGACTACTACAGAGATGATGGTAATTTATTTTACTGTAGTGGTGTCCTGTACTGGAGCGTATGGTGGTGCTTTCAAAGTATCAAATAAGGTAAATATCAATAACGAAAAAGTTTTCTCAGCTGAGATTTATTCCTGGATTAAAAAATCACAACGTTGTTAAGCGGAAGATGCCAGTTGAGGACAAGGGATACTGTTTATACAGACATTTATGGTCTGTTTGGCATATTTGGTGTTTCAGACACCTTGACTTGAGATTTAAGTCATGTGTAAAATGCAGAGATATATCTGAATTAGAATTAAAATGCAGAGAAAATGTTATTTGGAGCCAGGGGGTTTGTGGAGTCTCCACCCCTGGAGATATTCAAAAGCCACTTGGACATGGCCCTGGACAACCAGCTCTCATTTGCCCTGCTTGAGCAGGAGGGGTGGACTAGGTGATTTATAGAGATCCCTTCAAACCTCAAAGATCCTGTAATTCTGTCTCTCAGCACTCAGATGTTGAGGCTGGTTGTGAGGATCAGAATACAATGAAAATACAGATCACTGAGATGGCACTGTGTATTGTTACCATGAAGCAAAGACCTTTTCAAACGTTACCTGACTTTAATGGCAGCAATAGACAATACCTTGAGACTGTCAAGCTCTGTAATCTGTGGTTTCAGTTCAGGTAAATCTAGAGGAATTCTTCCACATTACAAAATCATGGAAATCTTAGTGTCCCAAAAAATGTAGTTTGGTAGGGTTTTTTGCTATTGACATCATTAAAGATCTCATTTAGCAAATAATTTCAATAAAATTACCTCCTGATGATGCTGAAATCATGGGGTAAGTAACACAGAGAATTTCAGTATTCTTACAATTCTATCTCATTTCTCATTCTACTCTAGCCAATTCACATATATATAGTCTTATCCCCATCTGATTAATTAATTAATAAATTACTATTGTTTTTTCTCATAATGATCAAAATTATTTTCCATTCTACAATGAGTAGAAGTAGGATAAATTTTCAGCTAAAGTTGTTGTCTAATATTGTATATTGTGAGGAGGGTTTTTTTGCACCCTACAGCTGTCCAGTATCCTAGGTCCGCTGACTGCTTTTAGGTACCAATTTTTATAAACCATACTTTTTTGTGCAGGGATTATTGAAAGACATAAGATTAATCAGCTGAAGAGAGCTAATCTGTATGTCATTGCTTCAAAAGACATTTTTAACATATCACAAGTGTTGAAATATGTTTCCTCTAAAATTAGTTGATTCTGGCCAAAATATTGTTGATTCTGGCCAAAATGTTTCAAAATATTTGGAATAAGTTGTCCTGAATAAACAAAAACATCACCTAGAAAAAGTAAGTCCTAATACAGTCAACTTCGAAAGAAAATTCCGGCTGTTTCAAGAGCTACACCAAAAACATTACTAATGAATATGTAGCCTATCTATTAGTGAATATTATTGTATTGTTATTGTACCAAAATGCATTTCCTTTCCCAAACACCTTTCCCAAAGGAAAGGTAATAGCAAGTCAGTTTTCTTAATCCCAAGATCCCCCAAGGAAACCCTGAAATAATACAGGAATAAATGGAATAAAATTAATCTCTATTTTTGATATATTTTGCCTTTTTCCAACCTGCTTCACTGCTATCCCTAGAACTCTGTCATGATAAGTTTGGATGGCATAATTGCTGCCCTTGTGGCATTTAAGCCTTTTGTTTTACAAAAGAGAATTTAAAATCAGGAGGTTACATTTCATTGTCTTGAATTCAGAAGTAAAATCTTAAAAGTGCAATGGGCAGAAGGAACGAGTTTTGAAGTTGTAACAGTGTTGACACTAGACCTTCATAGATAATCTTGAAAAAATCTCAAAAATAAAATATATTTAGAAGTTAAATCTCTTTCTTATTTTTTTAATTTTTAAGTTCAGCTTTTGTTTTAAAGATTTATTGTTCATTAATTAAATTATTTGCGCAATGATACGTTCTTTCTGCTCAAACATGAGTGAATTTCAATTGCTGGTACACCACAATCATGCAAATTTACTGCTTTTCATATTCATAAACCCTACACCTAACATATCCAACTTCACAGCCTCACTAACAGACCTCAAGGGTGTACAACTGAAAAAGAAGGCAGAGTCAGCAACTACATTACATGACTTTCTTTTCTTAAGAAACTCTTGGAAAAGTTTCAAAAATTTTAGGAGAGCAAATTATTTCTGCCAAGGGCAGAAACAAAGTTTGTAGTCTTCTTAAACACTGACAGAAACAAATTCTTAGTGCTTTTTTTCTTCCTGTAGAGAAGAGAGATAACAGCTTGGCTAGTGCTTTGAAATGATTGCCAGCACCAGTGCTGTACACAAAGATGGTTGTTGCTGTTCTTTCTCTTCTCTTCTCTGTTCTTTCTTTATATTATTTCTGATTTACTTGGAGTGAAATCTTGGTTGTAGTGAGTTTTCACAGTGATTTAAATGAAATCAGAAATTTTCCCACAGTTTTTCAATATATGACTTAGTAAAAGGAGACAACAATTAATTATCTCATTAGTAAATGCCTCTGTACCCTATTCCAAGCCCACTGAAGCCACTTTTCTCATTGACTTCTTCAGTCACTGAGCAAGGCCATAGATTTGACTTCATCATACTCACAGACTATAAAAATATAGATTAGATACCTAAAGGCTAACAACCCTTGCACACAAAATAGTGTCAAACAAAGGGCTCTAAAGTTAGAAAAGAGAAAAAGAAAAAAAAAAGTAAACAAAATATATCCAACACAATTTTTTTAAAAAAATACCCAGGCTATCATTTACAATATTAATTAATAAACCTGGTAGTTCTTAGACTGAGTTGTGGCATTTATCCACATGCAAATCAAGTTCTCCAGAACTCCTAAAGAAGGCTACAACTGAGCACAAAGCTCTGATAAGACCATGCGGTCATATGACTGACTTTGTGTTTTCCAGTCAAAACCGGCAGAGAAATTTCAAAGTCAGGGCTTGACCTCAAAAAAATCAATCATCTCCTCTTACAAAGACATTCACTGTTCACTGTTCACATCCTTCTGGACCAGATGAAATAATGTTTTGCATCTAGGGATATGACAAATCATCCTCCATGAAAGATTCTGTCATGTTTCTCATAAACTTGGCATCCCTCAAATGAAAAGCTAGGTGCTACATATGTTTTTTTTTGTCAGTGTTGTCTCTTTCAAACTTGTGTAGATGTAAAATAGGACACCTGAAAGGAAAGTCAAGCCCTAGAACAACAAAGTAGCATCATTTTGTTCACTCCTGTTTTTCTTCTTTGCAGCATTCTAGTGGTCATAATTCTTGTACTCACTCTGCATGAAAATGATAAAGCAATCTATATGCTTTGGGCCCATGTACTTTAGGGGAACACAGCCTTTTTTCTATATTAGGCTTCTGAGACACATAACTTTTTCCAGTTGCAGAGGCAAGAGATATATGTTGTGTTGGTCGCTTCTGTCACATAACTGGATCTGTCACATAACTGAATATAAGTGCTGCAGTTACACAATACTGTGTTGAAAGGTTGATGCAATCTAAGGCAAATAAATAAAGGAGTGTGAGCTGGGAATTTTCTGAACTCCTCATAGTGACCATGAGCCATAAGATTGAGTACTGAGCATAAAATAAGATGCTGATCTGCTGTCAATACTCACCCTCCCCATCTACTGACTGGCTTTATGGAAAAACAGCATGTTTCAAGTGTAACAAATTCTCCTACCTCCCTGCTTCCTGCTCCAAATTGTCAGAAAAAGAAGGTGAGGGAATGTTTTCCACATGAAAAAATTATAAAAAATACTCAGTATTTTCAAGAAATTATGTATCTAGCTCCTGATGATCGATTGGGAGTAAAATTTTGTCAATCATCTGTCTATCTTCATAATGCAGCTGGCTGATCCTATGAAAAAATGGAGATATAAAATACAGAAAGTCACCAAAATTAAACCTGCAGGTATTTCATTTTTTTTTTACAAATATTTATCTTTTTTATATATATAATGGAAAATATGAAAACGGGAGAGGAAACAAAAACATATGAGGTCTCCCTGCTCACACACCCACCCTCTTTCACCTTTCATATCCTCCTGGATTAGAAAAATTAATAGAGCTAATTAGTCCTCTGACCATTGCTGGCACAGTAATCGGGAGCATTGCTATCTACAATTTGTCCATTTTACACTACAAAACTGTTTTACTACATTGGTAACAATGTGGGCAAAGTGTAGCCCATTCAACAATAGGTCTTTTCAAAGTATCTTTTGTATCTTAACAGTAACATTTCTGTCTGGTTCCAGCTAGGACAAGGTTAATTTTTGCAGTAGCCGGGATGAGGCATGACCAGGACCCAGAGGTTATTCTGTACCACCTCATGTCATTGCTGGGGGTGGGGGAAAGGACTCTCTTTGGGGAGAAGCAGGCATGGTGGACAGAGCAGTCAGGGTAGAGTGATGCCAGTCCTGAGCCAGAGGAAGTGGTGGGGTGGCGTGGCTGTGCTCAGGTCAGGTCAGGCTTGGTGAGCATTTTGCATGTGAATCACTCTCTCTTTTGTACACTTTCGTCATTAATATTGTTGCTGATTGTTTTCTTATCTCATTGCTGTTTCCAGTAAATTTTTCTTGTCTCAACCTGTGATCTTTGTCCTTTATGCCTCCAGTTCTCCTCTCCAGCCGTCTGCAGAGGGAGAGGGAGGAGGAATGTGTGGCAGCATGGTTTGAAGAGTCTCAGTGGGAGCACTAAATTGGGGAGCACCATTTGTAAACCACAACAATCTCCTGGTGTAATGTAATAGTTATAAAGCTCCTTTCTCCCTGCACACAGACACATGCATATATATATACATATATATAGCAAGAAACTGTTAGAGCTCTAATTTTCAAAAAATTCTACTTACTTTCCAGCAAAGCAGAATAATTCTTCTAAGGCATTCAGATTTTACTTTTTTAGTCAGAGGTACTGAGAAATAAATTTGTTGGAGATCAAACGCATTCAGCTACATAAAAAAGACCGTGATATAAACTTATTAAGGCATTACATGAAAGTGGTAGAGAAGTACTCCAATTCAAAAAGGGACCAGAAAAAATATAAAATTATCTCCTTGCTTCCAGTAGAGTGGAAGATGTAAATGTCAAGATGAATGTGAAAAAATGTTCTACTTCCCCAACAAAATGAATAGGGTAGAAAAATTTGGTGTCTTTTGTCTTTTTTCGCATGGGATGAGCAAATACATACAAATTATTAATGAGTGCCAATATTTTTACCATAATGCCATGTGACCTACACTGCTTTCTCTCTCATTATTTATTCTATTACCAGATACCAGCACATGCATGGCCTGGAAATGAATATCAGCTTTATTTGGACAGATATAAAGCTTATTTTCGTCATGGCTGCCTTCCGTAACAGTCAGTGACCTCTATCCCACTTCAGTGGCGTGCTTTCACACTGGAAATCATGGGCCCTTTATCAAGATTACTCAATTTGAGGGTGAATCACCCAATGTTTTTAGCAGGACCAGATTGTCACTTTTACTTCCATTTAAAATAGTTTCCATTAATTACCACAAATATTCTCTATATGATATCATTGCAAATGTCATCCAAAATAGTTTACAACTCACATTTATATGTGGTCTGATTTTAGAAATGTTTGCGACACGGACACAAAGGTGAACTTGATGCCACCCCTGTTGCTTTTTTATTTTCTCTTAAAATTAATCTAACAAAAATATTCATAGAATCATGGAATCATTAAGGTTAGAAAATATCTCCAAGATCATCAAGTCCAGTATATAATTCATTTGCATATATTTGGCTTTATCACTTGTTTCATTCTTTTAAAATATCACCCAGATTTTGCTGGTAATAATAATCTAATGGAGTTCAGATAAAGCAGTTTCAATAGTCCATTCCTTCACATGTAAAGAAGAAAAAGAAGAAAAGAATAGGACTTTGGGAAATCCTGCAGTTCCTGTGCAACTCCTTGATTGTGGAGCTCCATACATTTCAAATTAATCACTTCTAGAATTATCCATTTTGATTTTGAAAACTAGGATAACATAGAATGCACAGCCTAGAGTTCTGAAAATTTACATCCACAGGTTGGGGAGAAACCAAGCCCTGACATAGATTTCCTGTATCACTTTGGCCAAACAACTTAGCCGTGTGCCTACAGCTTCCTATTCAAACAAAAACCTTACGCTGAATTCAAGAGGAATATGTGATCATACTTGAGAAATGGCCTTAATCTTCTCTGTACGTATTTTTCACCTCTAAAATGGGGATTAGCAGCCTATCCCTAACCACATTCACTGCCTCTCCTATACGTCATATCATTTGAATGTAGTAACACGTCACTCCCAGCTCTCTTCACATGCCAGTGTTCTCACAGAGACCCCAAGGTGAAGTAAGCTCTAAGGGGACTCAAAGAAAAGGGGAATGAGGTGGCAATGATGAACGTTGCCTATCCTTGCCTAGTATCCAAGTGCCATTGCCTAGTATCCAAGTAAACCTATCCTTGGATACTAGTTAATATGAGTGAAGAGATTCTTATCTGGGATGCAGTAGTTTAGGTACTTAGACTCTTTTTATCAAAAATTAGGGAATGGAAAAACTTCAGAGAGCAAGAAGTGTTTGATGCTCAATGACTGCTGTGGTACGTAAATTGAACTCAATGATCATCAGAGTTCATAAAAGGCCAGAAGATTAGATATACCTCATGCATATACCTAGCATTAAATACCCATTTAGAGGTATTTAACATTGTTTGGTTAAGCTATCCTGCATCAGTTTAAAAGATTTTTTTCTCATCTTGTTTTTATTCCATACTCTTTCCATTAAAGTTTTCTGCGGTTTTTGTTTTTCTATCCTTTCCATTGGTTACATAATTCTGCAGTACATTCTGACTTAAAATGTTCTTTGAAAGTAGGAGCATAAGAATCATTGCTAAATTATCTGTATCAGATCAGGCATTTCCTGTGCATTATCAGGGTATTCAACCAACTCAACAAATAAGTAATTTTTAGCAGAGTACCTCCTTGATTCCATTGTGAACTTGCAACTACTAGACCTTGCTAGACAGATGATAATAAAATTAATAATGTGTCATGTCTCTAAGGCCACTAGGTTGGTTGTACTGTATGGTTGTCACACAGTACATGAGTACACTCAGTAAAATAATGACAAACACTTATATGGACAACTCCATTCTCTGAAAGGGCTTGTATCTAAACGAATTTTGAAGAAATACTTCTGTTTTTAATGTGAACTCTTACTATAATAACTTATCTTTCATTAGAAGTTGCCAAACTGTGATAACATTAGGAATAATCAAAAATTGAGGACAAAGAGAGAACATACTCTGAAAATAAAACCGTAAGTTCTAAGGGTATTTCTGTTTTGGATCTCATATCTAACAAAATGCCATGCTGCAACTAGGCTAAAATTAATCTGCTCTAATCATCTCTATTCACAAACTCCAACCACACACAGTGAACTTAACTGGGATGTTAAACTGGGAACTGGTTATCTGTACTACAGAATTAATCTGTTATGAATTTCACATCATTCTCCCATCCAAACATAGTCCAAAATATCATAATAGATTTTATTAACTCCATGCATTCCATGTGCTGGTTTGAGTCAGGGCAGTGGGGTAGAGTCTACTTTTTATAGAAGTCCTTATTAAAACCTGGACAGCGTTACATGAAATTGATTGTCCCACATGAGTTTGATCTAGTCTTGTAATAAATATATGTTGGGTTTAGGGAACTTAAAAGGTTGCATTAAAGATATAGAGACATTTCAAAATGTCAAAAAGCAACCTCTAGCTATGTAGTGACAAGTTTCATTGCTGAAATAACATAACTGCTAAGTACAAAGAATAATGACAGGTGGCAAACAGAAATTTAGGAGAAAGGTCTTCTCACAATCACTGAGGGAAGGATGCAAGTCTTGGACTTATAAGGATATTTATTAATCAGAACACAAACTGCATTAAAGAGCAACTAAGACTGTAAAGTAAAGCAAGAAAAAGTTTAGAAGTGCTAGAATTAGAGTGGCATGTGCACTATTAATTCATCTGTATTGGTTTGCATGGCATGCTTTTGGTACTGGGGGGCAAGAGGCCTGGTTTCTGTCTGTGGTTTGTGAAGAGCTGCAGCCCTTGGGAAGGACTCATATTGGAGAAGTCCATGTCAGACTATCTTCTGTGGGAGGGACCCAAACCTGGAGCAGGGAAGAGTGTGAGGAGTCCTTCCTCTGATGAGGAAACAGCAGCAGAGACAGAGCGATAGCATGTGATGAACAGAGAGCAGCCCCAGTTCCCCATCCCCCTGCACTGCTGGTAAGGAGGAGGGAGAGAACGAGGAATAAAGTTAAGCCTGGTAAGAAGAGAGGGGTGGGGGTTTGGTTTTAGATTTTTTTTTATTTGTTTAACTTCTCAATACTCTTCTCTGATTTGAATGGTAATAAATCTCATTACTTTCCTCAAGTCATGTATGTTTTGCCCATGATGGTAGTTGGTGAGTGTTCTCTCCCTGCCTTTATCTGAACCCCTGAGCCTTTCATGATATATTTTCTACACTGATGAGTTGAAGAGTGATAGAGTGGCTTTGGTGGGCACCTGTCATTCAGCCAGGGTCAACCCATCAGATCATCCTCATGTGTGTGCTTTAATCATATGATCAGATGCTATCTTTTTTCTCCAGACCCCAGCTTCATTCCGCATTCATGGCTCAGTTGCAAAGTCTCTGATGACTGTCTTCAAACTGAAGAATTTTTATAAAAATATGTTGTGCTTTCTTTGTATGTGAAAGCATGTTTTCCCCATGTTTTAGAAAATGCAACACTGCAAAAAGTACCTATCTGTAATCTTTCTTGGCCCATTTTTAAAGATGGACTTCCTACATGGTTTGTCTTTTTTCAATAGCTGATTGTTCTTAAACTAAGTGAAGACATATATTTGTTCCTTTGATAAATCTTCCAGAAACACGTGTGACTTGTTACTGAACAATATAATTTAAAAAAAAAAAAAAAAAAAAAAAGAAAATTAAACACTTCAGTCTGAATTTGCCAGTTAACATTTGGCAAACTCAGAAGCATTTACAAACCATCATGTTGTGAAAGAGCAACTCTAAACCTAATTACTGTTAGGAATTCCAGCTGTACAATAATTATCTACTGCATGTAGAATTGAGCACAAAGCCTTTTAGGTAAGGAGTAAGCCTGTGAAACAGTATTGTGAACACAAGAAGTATACGTGTGTTCTACAGAGAGTGGACAGATACTTGAGAAATGCACCTGATGAGATCTGTTAAACAGGTGAAATAGACGGGGATAAAGAAAACATCTAAATTAAAAATATCCTGGGAGAGCATTAGTTGGGAAAGGATTGCATTTTCTCACCCCCCTCTAACTCCTTCACAGGTCTCTATTTGCCTTTTTGTCTTCAGACTAGACTATTCTCCCATTTTTGCTATCTCTTTGCTTTGTGGCTCTATGTTTCACTGGGCAACAGCATTACCCGCATATTGGGCAGAGCACAGCCCAGAGGGGTTGTGACTTTCACCCAGAGATTGTTCAGGCCATCACTATGAATGGCATGCTGCAGATGCTGAGTTACAACTCTGGTGCCCTTCTTGACCCCAGACAGGTTCTATCCATCTGGAGGTTATCCATCTTTAGATACTTAATCACGGTGAATGCTCACACTTGGGCACTGCCACAACCCATTCCCTTGTGTGTGATCAGGATCCTAGCTCTTGCAAAGCAGGTCGTGTATATTAATCACAAGAAGGGGAACACAATTTGGAAACAGTGAAACTCTTAAACCTCACCATGACACATTGCTTCACCTCTGTGTCTTAACCCCTTTTACATAATAACTATGGTGCTGTTCTGTATGGAATATTGATCTGAACCAGGAGAGTTGTTATGTTGTTGGTAGCAAAGACGGGCTTAATAAACTTCTGCTTCAGAGAAATGCTCAGTACTGTACAGCCCCAGCAGGAATTGTGAGAGGAAATAAAGGCAAGACAAGTAAAATTCATGTGTGGACAGAAAATCTAGGATGTTCCACAGTTTCATTTCAGATTCCTACCATCAGATGGAAAACAAAGGGTCTGAAGAAAGAGTACAACCACCTGAGTGGCCTGCTGCTTTTTTGAGTGCTTCTAACCAGTTTTATGCATTTTATTTCCCAGATAATTTAGTAGTGGTACAGAACACCTTGACCATTACAAAATAGATTAGATGCTTGACCACGCTTTAGTCTGGGAAAAAGCACACCCCAAATCTGATGTATTTCAACCTACACATAAAAGAATAATTATAGAAAATGTAATTCTAAATACCTTACTAGAGAGCTATAGCTCTCTAGTTACAGGCACTTTGGGAAACGTACTTGCTATATGAAGGGAATTTTGAGAGGAGAAACTTGAAGATCAGCAGGACAAAAAGAGGAGAATTACAAGTAAAAGTTGATAAATTGATTGTACATAGCTTGACTGAACAAGTAAAAATAAAAAAAAAAACCACTTGATATTGTAACTCCTATCACAGAACTGAAGTTGTTATCCACAGGTGTTGGAACACTTAATTTAAGGACAGTAGAATAAAGCTTAGAAATAGATCAGGATCAGGAAGCCTACTCTGGAAGTGACATCAGGTGGATTGCAAGTCTCCTAGGGGTATTGGAAGAGGTTTCTGCACATAAATAATTTAATATTTAACTGGCAAGGTTCTCAAGAATACTGTCATCTTATATTAACACAGAGAAAGGCTGGATAATCTTACAGAGCGTTCTTCAGTATGCTAATGTAGGATAATATAGGATTATTTTTTCCTTAGATCAGATACATCTTGAAGCAAGTTGCATTAGGAAACGATGGCTATGTAACTCTTCTTTTGAACCAATCTCTTGTATTTCACCCTGCTATGTACTACACATAATTATTTTTCCCATGTTGTAACAAAATCTAAGTTTGATGTAGTCTAACCAAATACCTCTTTCAAGTGTTGAAGTAAAACTTACACAGCATACAAGACTTCATATATGTTCTTTCTGAAAGACAGTGGTAGAACTATATGATGACAACAGGAAAGACAGAAAGATAATACAATGAGCAGGACATTTATTTTGTAAATTTCATCTCTGATAACAAGAGAACACTTGACTTCCCTGCAGAAGAAATTACTGTTCTTGTCTCTTGTGTGCTTAGCCACAATTTGAATTTACCACAAGGTCCAAACTCAGAGATGACTTGTGATAATATTTGAAAACTCAGTCACAGTCAGACCTCACTGCTAAGAGAGCAAACTCTTTGCCAACTCACACACCTTTTCTGGACTCTCTTCTTCATGCCCTCAAGCAGGCACTAATTGTCACTGCACTTGTAGGGCAGAGAATGCATCAGGACATTGTCCAGAAGGGGCAATATTTAAGGGCCCCTGCAGTTTTGTAGTAGCTTTTTCTGTGAAAAGCAGAGATTAGCTTTAGCAACCTGAAGGGTAACTCCAGTGTAATAAGAAAAATTCTGCTAGTTTTGTGAGACTTTTCATGTTAAATCAACATTTTATTCAATAATAAGTTGCTTTATATGATGTTTTCTCAAGGTAGACAGTTCTTAGGTTTTCTATTTTATTAGGTTGTAAGAAAAAGTCTTCAACACACTGAAGCAGAAATTACAACATAATGTTTGACTATGTTCTTTTAAAAATTGTATGCAGCATCCTGATGTAGGGATGCTTTGGGTGAAATAGGCATTCTGGTTAGGACACTCAAAGCCTAGAACCTATACCTATGCTCAGCATTCCACAGATCTCAGGATATGACACATCCAGGTTTCCACACACGCATTTTGCAAGTGGTTTTGTTTTTTTTTTTATTTAACCTTTGAAGTTGCTGTACATTTCATTTTGCATGACCCCCTCTAACCAACCTCAAAGAGAATCCATCTCTCTGTCATGAAGTGATAGAAGATGAGAATAGTCAATGTAATTTTAATTATTGGGAACAACAAGAGATATTTATTTGACTGAAAAAGCCAGACTTCTATAACAGTGCATTATGTTCAAAATCCTGAGATTTTCACAGGAATCTAACTAAAATTATGACAGTTACTATCTAGTCATACAGTTTACTTTAGCATCAACCGTGCCATGGTGTTGGAGGTGCATGCAATGAGGAGGAGAAATTTAAACTATTGAAGGAGAAGTTACAAGACATCTTGGCTGAAAGCTACAAAGAAGAGAACATGGTATAACTGGACCTAACGCAGAAGCAAATGGACTGAGACTGTTATTGTTGAAGAGTTATAAAATTATTGTTAATGCGGGGTAAAGAATGTTGTATCCCTTCATATCTTTATAAAAATCCTTATTTGTCTCTCCCTCATGTTCTATCCCTCTTTCTATTGGCTAGTTGCTGCCGCAGTGCAGCTTTTCCTAATATGGTCAAAACCCTTCCCTGTTTTCCCAATATGGTTATGCTCCCTTCTACATATTTCCTTATATGTTAAGCTCCCTCCTACCTTTTCCTTATATGTGTTGAGCACACCCACCTTTCCAGAACCTTCCCCTCTCCTTCTATAAATAGAGGAGCCATGTGGAATAAAGGCAGATCTTCATCCCTGTTGAACCCTGGGGTTTGTCGCATCTTTCTTCCCAAACTGTGACACCATGATACTTAGTACCAGCATTTCTGAACAGCTTTACAGGGATGTGGAGAGAAAGTTTGGTAAACTTTCATGACGTTTCTTCTTTTTCCCACAGAGATGTGCATATTATATGGCAGCCTTTCTCTCTTTCAAAGAATAATTACAGTTTTCTGTAGAAAAAAAGAGAACATACTGAAAAATATGTCGAAGGTAAGCACAAAACCCTAATGGGTCAATATCTAATGTTCTAGATGAAGTAACTACGGGGTTAGTGAGATCAACACATTGATTATGAACCTTGTGGTCCCCATGAAAATGGTCAATAACAGCTGATGTGACAGTGTTAGGATTCTACAGATTAAAAAATCTGTTTGGTTTTTTAAAAACACATTTCAACTACTTAGCTAAAACTTATGTTCCTTGTAATTAATGAAACATGGACTTTGAAGTGCTCCTTACAAAGCTGAAATCTGTGAACCTGTCTCAAGGATACTTTTGTGCTGCCCATGGTTCTTCATCTACTGTTTTGTTGGGTACTTCCAGACATACAGAGAAAGAGTTGTGAGAGGGCATCATCCCTGAGGATGGCCATACTGGATTGTAGAGCATTCAGAACTGTAATTGCTGCATAGCCATGCACAATTTGTTGTAAACAAAGCATTTCAGTTCAGAGTGCCTGGGTACACTTCTCCCTGCAACAGTAGAATGTATCATGAGCTATTCCAAATCTTCAGCTTATGTGATCAGTAAAGCTGCATTTGTTCATCAAAGCTATGCCAATTTAGTTGACACTGAGAAAAGAGTCCTAAAAGTTTGAGGATCTACCTTAATAATTTGATGATCAAAACACTCATTGATTCTACACAGTAGGTAAAGAAACTACTATTAAGCACATCTTGCATTAAGCAGCATTGCCTTTTCATGAATACCATTTGGAGAAGGTCAAATCTATTCCAGAATGTGTGTTTCCTGACAAAGGGCATCCCAGCAATACATTAACACATAGTCTGAATCATGCTGAATCAATGAAGTAATTTCACTATTGTGAGCCTGCACAAGAGTGAAATTAGTGGGGGAATGATACATAAATCAACAGATGGGGCCTCACAACATTCATGCTCTTACTCTCTCAACATGATCTCTGCTGAATTTCCCTTATTTATTGTCATCACTTTCAGGACTGTGTGATGTTTTGTCTATTGTAACTAACCAAAAAGTGTTGTGCTAAAAATAGTCCTCTCCAGACTGTAACACAACACATTATCAGTTTCTGACTGAGGAAAAATTCATAGATTACAGTTTGTTGATTTTGGCCACTCAGTAGTAATTCTGATGGTTTGGCAATTGGTTGTCAGCACCGAAAGGTCTGTGGTGCAGAACTCTGTGCAACTTTGTTCAAGCCGTATCTTGATGAGATGAATTCTAATGAATCCCTCCTCTACAGGCTGAGGCTTAATCCCTATTCAGAAGGGATTAGTATTCAAATTTATCCTAGAATCAAGAGTGATTAGTGGTCCACCACAAACAGTATGTCATGGACTATTCACTTGAAAGCTTGTGACATTTCTTGTTTATTTCTCAATTTTTATGATATTCCTACAGTTAGCAGGGTGGTCTTTCTTGCTGTTGTCATTTTTCATTAGAAATTATTGATTAAAATGTTGCAAGGGGCTGGTGGGGAAATTTCAAGACTGACTGCACTGTGTAACACTTAGCAGCTGTATGCAAATTACAAGAAAAGTTCTTCATTTCCTGGGGGAAGGTCAGTACAAAATCTGGTTGGGAGCATTGGCTCAGTAGATGTAGTTTTGATCCTGCTTGTCTAAAGAAGTTTCTAATGGGACATTTGATCACAGTCATGCAATACAGTGGCAGGCTTGTAACGGAGCATTTGACTGAAGAAATCTTAGAGATGGATGACATGGGTAGTCATTCAAAGCACTCTTTAAGTTCCTCTCTTAAAAAAGTGGAGCTAGGTTTCTTCCAAAACATAGATAAGTTTGAATCACCCAAAGAATTAGGTAGAACTAGTTTGAAGAAAACAGGAAAAGTAATACCATTAAGTAAGTGCCCCACCAATCAATTCAAAGTGGGAGTGGTTGCTGCTGTGAATCAAATAGTT
The DNA here is from genome assembly GCF_003945595.2 of Pipra filicauda. NCBI lineage: Eukaryota > Metazoa > Chordata > Aves > Passeriformes > Pipridae > Pipra > Pipra filicauda. The sequence goes on along the minus strand of NW_024104509.1, from coordinate 1,401,095 downwards.
CCTGAGTTCAGAATAACAATTTTTAAGCAAAATTTCATCACAGGAGGCTGTGTTGTCTAATGAACTCATAATGGACTCCAAGATTTTAGATATGCATTTCAAAAGCACCTTTCTATTTCTTCCTTTTCCTCCACATTCCACACATAAAAAAGAGTACAAAAATATTTCAGATTATCTCATGGTTATAGGGGGTTTGGAACACAAATAAGAGCAATATTTCTTCCCATTTCTATTAAAAATATAAATGTATACTGGTTTATTACATACTTGTTACAATTTTTTTTCCTTTTAGTTTGATTCAAAGACCACTGAAATCAATGGAAATCTTTCTTTAGTCTCAGTGTTGTGTAGGATTTAGCACTTAAGAATGTTGAAGGAGAAGCAGAAGAATGGGGAAGGTTTTCAGGTCAGTAAAAATGACAAGGCACTTGATTACTGTATAGGTCACTGGATTAAAAAAAGAGCAATCATATTGTGAATATGTAAAACAACTGCCCAGTATTTATCACTTGCATATTGATACTATCAAGCAATTGCATCTCCATTCATCTGCATACCAGCATGTAAACAACCAGTAGAAGCCGAGTACCTTATGGATGTATGAAATATTTGATGTAAATAAAAAGTGTGAGCAAGGGACAATAAGAGAGGGCATAGAAACATTGAAGGTTGTCCCTTTCCACTTAAGCTGGAAGCTGTCATCTGTCAGTAATGTGATGCTGCTTTACAATTTCTTATACATAGCTTTGGGGGTGTGATGTTTCCTAATCTCAGATGTTAGGTGAATATAAATTCTTTGTCACCCATCACCACATTTTTAGGAGTTTCTGTCATGCTGGCGTTGTGCTTATAGAAACAGTAAGAAGTTTGTCAAATGTGTCACATAAGTACCTTAAAAATGTAGTTTGCACATATATACTTAGTTTTTACAGACTCTTAAATTAGATATAGGTCATGGTCAAAGTGAACTGCAATTTATGTACAGAGAAGGAAACCATGTTCTTAGGAGGTGCAAAAACTGGGTTACTCCTTTGTTGCAGTGAGTTTTAGCTCATTTTGGGATCTTTCTGTTAAAATATTAGTGCTTTGAGGGCAACAGAGTACAGAGAGTCAGATTCTGCACTGCTGTAAATTAGTTTACATCCGCCAAGCATCAGTATCATCAGCTGGCAATGCCACCTCTGCAAACTACTGATTATACTGAAGGAAACAGGACAGCCAGACAAATTGGAAAACCAGAAGAGAAAAGTTCTAGGAGCTGTGACATTCCTATTATAGGTAACTATGCTGTATCAGATCCCTGGTCACACCAAGGCCAAAGCCAAATAACTGTGTATTAGGTATGTCCCTTCCCCTTGTATAGTCTCATTGCAGCCTCACTGTTTAGTTAAATAAGAAATATTGTACAGCATATGTTGGAGCTCTGGAGCTATTCCCTACCACTAGCAATCAATCATTTCATACCTCAGAACATAGAATCAGATTACATTATTTTCTTAGTTTCCTGAATGTTGCATTCAGGTTGTGAAAAGATCTCCTAAAGATCGGCTGAGAAGTGGTTATTTCAAAATAAGGTTTAATTTATGGAAGATTTCTACTTAAAAAAAAAAAAAGGACAAAACAAGGAATGCAAATAGTCTAGTGGAAAGAAGACAATGAGAAAGAAATACAAATGGCTTGGAAGACACTCTGAAAGGAGCTGAAAAAAGGAATTTTAGTTGGAAGTACTGCCCTTCAAGAGTAAAAATAGGTTTAATAGGCCTCAGGAAAGAAAGAAAGAAAGGACTGAATCACTTACAATGACTCATCTTACTGTGAACAAAGACATAGCTCACCTACCCAGTAAAGGTGAGCTTTACCTTTGTCTGCTGTAAGACAACGCAGTTCAAAAAATCAAAGTGGCTCACTAGTGATAATTGTCACCATCTTCCTGAACCCTAGCAGGAACAGATATTTTAACCCATCTCTGATGGATTACATGCATCACTGAAAAGACTGCTCTAGAAGCCCTAACAAGTGAGAAGGAAGAGAAGAAGCATAACCCTATAGCAAGAAGTGGGTAGGGAACTCCTGGTAACAGTGAGGCAAATATGTATATGAGTGTGGTGAACAAAAGAAGAGGGAGATCCCTGAGTCATTCTTGAAACCTGCTTTTTGCACTGGGCTAAAACTATCACTTCTGACTGGTTAGACCATTTAGCAGCTTCATCCCTCTCACTGGCAGCTCACACATGGCAAAATGCCATCTAAATGCATGTTATACTGCTGTTTTGTAATAAAAAAATCACCAAAAATAATATGCTGTCCTATGTGCCCTCAAAGCATTCTTGTGCAGGCAGAGTGTGTCAGAAAATCATAGAATCACACAATGACAAAACATGCTGAGTTAGGGACCCACACGGATCATCGAGTCTAACTCTTGGCCCTCTGCAGGACACACCAAGAATCCCACCAGGTATCTGAGAGCATTGTCCACATGCTTCTGGAACTCTGTCAGGCTTCATTCTGTGACCACTTCCCTGGGGAGACTGTTCCAGCGCCCAACTATCCTCTGGGTGAAAAGCCTTTTCCTGATATCCAACCTAAACCTTCCCCAGCTCAGCTTCCTGCTGTTTGCTGTCACTTTTCATGAAAAAGAGATTGGTACCTGCCCCTCTGCTTCCCCTCAAGAGGATGTTGGAGATCACAAGGAGGTGTCCCCTCAGTCTCCTCTTCTCCAGGCTGCTTCTCATAAGGCTTCCCCTCCAGACCTTTCACCATCTTTGTTGTCTTCCTTTGGACATTCTCTAATAACTTAATATCTTTTCTATATTGTTGTGCCACATCAGTGCAGAGCAGAGTCGGACAATCCCCTCCCTCGACCAGGCTGGTGATGCTTTGCCTGATTCTCCCCAGGACACGGCTGGCCCTCCTGGCTGCCAGGGCACTGCTGACTCATATTTAACTGACCATCAACCAGGAATGCCAGCTCCCTTTCTGTGGGGCTGCTCTCCAACCTCTCATTCCCTATCTATACACACAACCAGGGTTGCCCTGTCCCAGGTGCAGAATTAGGCACCTTTATAAAATTCATATGGTTGGTGATTGGCTATCTCTCTAATTTGTCAAGGTCTCTCTACAGGGCCTCTCTGCCCTCGAAGGAGTTGACAGCTCCTCCCAATTTAGTGTCCTCTGCAAAATTACTTAGTATTCCTTCGAGTCCTGCATGCAAGCCGTTAATGAAGATGTTGAAGAGAACTGGGCCGATGATGGAGCCTTGCGGAACCCCGTTAGCAAAGCTTCTCTCCTCTGCTGCAGTGGTTTTATTTTCATTTCTAGTGCTTCTGGATACATAAGCCTACAATCAAATAAACATAAAATTATTTAGCTACATTCCTTTACTGGTTAATTATTTATTAATCTTAGTAGCTTGAAGTCAATATAGCTTAAAAGGGGCGTAAAAGAAAAGCTTACAGAAAAGTGTCTTCTATTTCTCTTTTTATAACCCAAAATGAGAGAAAAAACTTTATAATTGTATACTGCATCAGTTCAGGTAGTTGAAACAATAGCTGCTCTGTGACAGACCGGGAAGGGGAGACTGGAAGATTGTGTGTGTTAAACTTTGCAACACTAGTTACCTTTCAGCCAGAAAGTTTACTGCAGTATTGTCTTCTGTTATGTTCATATGGTTCAAGTGGTAATCTTGTTCATTGCATAAGTAATACTGCTTGCGTCACAGATGCCTCACAATATTTAGAGTAAATTTCCAAGGTCTTGGTTACATTACAGCCTGATGGTACTGCAGCTTGCTGTACTATTGCTAGCTGCTATGGATTACACTGTCTCTATTTCCTGACCAGGTATTAATAGAATTTCCTCAGTAACCCACAAGTGATTAATGAATGAGAAGATAAAATACTCCACCTGCTGCAGCACCCATGAAAACTGAATTAATGAGTAAGGAAAAAAGCAAAACAGAGTCTCAAGACTGAACAAGCAAGATCAGTTGCTTATTTGCCTCAGCTCCTAATGATGCTGTTTGCGAATCAGTTAGTTGCTTCCTCAATTAGACCACTAGTAGACAGTCAATCCAGAGAAAATTATGCATTACTATGATAATCACTGTATAGCATTAAAAAAAATCCTGTCTGTCATTAAAATTGTGGTCTTAGGGAAAAAGCTTCGCACTCATTACTCCTCTGTGTAGTATTTAAGAACCTTAAAGTGCCTATTAAGACACACAGTGGAATAAAAGCATTCATGAGAGTTTTGTAGGTTGTATAGATTGGTTATAATTGACATATAATTCCAGTCTTTTTTGGTTTTAGTATGAAGGAAAAATCTTTATTATATTAAGCAGTTTACTTTAACAACTGTAAACTTGGGTCCAAACTGTGTGACTCTAGCAAGATGTTGAGAAAGTTTCTCAGTCTTTATTTCAAATGTTAGTAATCTTTATTTGAAACATATTCTATGCAAACAATCACTTCTTAACTTAAAATTAGATCCATTAATTTTCCCTCTTTTGTTTAAATTAATGTAAATCTTAGCAATCCAAATCTAAACAGAATCCACAAGTAGTTTACCAAACAAACAAGCAATCATGTGCCCTCTCTAAATAGGTAAGCCTTTCAGCATACTCTGCAAAGTACTTAAACTGTGGAACCAGAGGGAAATCCAGAGGAATATCCAGAAGAAATCCGGAAAAGAGTGATTGAAAATGCAGTCACCATTTCTGTAGCTTATAAAAGGAATGTGTCTCAGCAGCCAGGTGGATGGAAATGTAAAGACTTTTACATTTTAAACTCTCCCATTTTAAAACTAGTTTAGCAACTTTTTTTTTCAAGATCCACAGAATTTTGAAGACATTTTTGCAGCTGATTTTTTAAACTAACACTTGCAGTTTTCAGTGAACAGTCAGGAACTGATATCTGCAAGCGAGAGTTCTCACACTCAGCTACTGACTGCCAGCAGTCTTTCCACTTTCATTTCCATGGAAACTGGGCAACGAAAGGTTGTATTTTTTTTTTTAATTCTTATTTTTATTTACCTGACCACTTAACTTGCAAGCATAGGAATTAGCCCAGAGCATCCAAGGGAGTTCATATGTGACTGGTGCTTTTAGCAGACAGAGTCTAAAGTTGCCACAAGATCTCAAGTTCATTGACTGGAGTTCTCTGTGGTGACATATTTATCCTTTTTGGTTTTGTTTACTGGTAAGTCTCAAAAGCTTTGGTGTTTCAGCAGCAGTGTTGCTCCTAAGGTGCATACTTAGCAGAGGGCTGATAGAAAGATGTAGATTTCTTCTGTAGAGCTCTATTCCCAATTTCTAGACTCTAAACACTGTATAGCTCTGCACCTGTCCTTGTTCCCTTCAGTTAATAGCTGAACATCACTAAAGACACAGGTCCTGATTCTGAATTAATTTCTTTCTTATTTAGCTTATGCAGTCATATCTCTTCACTGAACCAAATTAACTAGTCCCAGATTTACCTGAAAATTTGATTCAGATCAATTCCATTTAACAAACATGAATGTCAATGAGTACTTTGGGAACCATTGTAACATAGCATTTGGTAGTCATCTCAATGACAATACTGAAACTGCCCAAACATAATATTACTGCAAGTTCTAGAAACCTATCCACTATAACCAAATTTACCTCTATGAATCTATTTAGTTTTGTAAAACACTGTTTGCAAAAAAGAAATTTTTTAAAAAAGAAGTGTTATCCCCTTTCTCAACAGCCTTTGCAACAGTGCTGGATCTCATTAGTTTACTGTTTTCAGCAGCCTAAGATATTAAAAAATTCCAAAAGTGGTTGGATTAATCAGACATCACTGAATATGATAAGATGAATAATGAAAAAAGGAACCAAGAACCTATGGAAGTATTCTGATGATTGGTAATAAAAAGTTTAGCAATTATTTGATCATATTGTGAATAATTAAAAAAATGGAAATTTATTCAGGAAAAATGTCAAAATTTGTGTTATGAATAATTCATTATGAATAATTCATCCATCTCTACACTATATAGAAATATTCTTGGTATTCTGCACATACATTTATACCATCACTTTAAGGCTTCATTTCCAGTGGCTCCAGGCAGTGTTCAGCAGCTGAATAAATCCAGGATGCCAGCAACCTGCCCATGCAAACCAGAAGACCTAACAAACAATGCTTGCTGGTGACAGTCCAGTTGACACATTCACCATACTAGGCCAGTCGATAATGGGTACACAGAAACTGTTGAATGTGCTCCTTCTTCAATGCTGGTTGTTGGAGTCTTCAGGGAGGGCTTCAGGCACAAGTAGTCACTAGAATTGTGAAGTTGTATCCCCTGTTCACACGCAGAAACATTTCTAAGATACCATTCTCCCCAGCTTTGTCCTGCAGGGTTGTTATTCCCCTCCCTGGGAGACATCTCAGTCTGTATCACGTTGAATTCAAAAGGCCCTTGTTATACACCCTGCCTTATCTGTCTCTTTGAGCTGCTCCTGAAAATTCACAGACCAGAACCCTACCTGCAATTCAGGACCATGTTGTATGCAGTTTTTTCACAGATGAGTCTCCCACTCATTACTGAAACCCAGTATGCTCTTCTTTGGTACGGTATACTGTGGGCTTCCATATAACCATTAGCTATATTTTCTTGGAAAAGAAAGTAATGTTTCACAGTTGCTTTACAGTTGCTGCTACAGCTTTCACAGGTCCTATTCTAGGGAAGTTGTAACTTGAATGTCTTTTTGGACAACATCTGTGACCTTAAAGTCCACTAAAAAACATTTTTGTTTCAGCCTATTAGTTTCATTACTATTTCTAACCTACGCATTACTACATACATTAGTGTAAAACATTGCAAGTTTTTTCTGTACAAGGAAATATCTATGTTAGCACATGTAGTGCATGCAGAGATTCTTTTCTAGATGCTGAACAGCAGATAACAGAATTCCTTAAATATTTCTGTTCTACACCAGTTTTGATGTTTCAGTGATTGTTCAGTGATTTGAATAATTATATTTTAGCAAGAAGAAAGTATGGTCATTTTTACTTCCTTTTTCAAAAATGTAACCTGCAATGGTTCTGTTCTCTATCAGAGTTCCTGTTTATGTAGTTTTGTAAGTTTATTGTGATAGCATTCAAAAGGCTGTGCCTGAAAAGTTCTATAACATATGGCATATATTTAACATTGCTTGTGAATTAAAAATAACAGCCTGCCATCTGCCATTCTGAGCAGATTTTATCAAAGTCTAAATGAAAAGCTCAACAATGTGAATTTTGTCAATTAAAATATGAAACACTCAAGTTCATGACAAGGTAAAAGTGTTCAGACTTACCTTACTTGAACTTGAGTCACTAATAGGTTAGCCTCAGTGTTTGTGTACTCACTTTACAGAGGGATAAAACATCATGCTAAGCATAAGATCAAGTCTTGTTTTTAAAAAATATAAGCTTCATAAGTCAGTTTATCATGTATGAACCATTTGAAAAAGTGTGATATTAGCAATTTTCACTTATTCTAATTACTTAAGTAAGAATTTCTATAAAATGTCATCAAATCTTTTCAGTAGCTATTAGCTGATAGTCTGTAGTTTTTGCTCTACTAGAGAAACACAGTATCAGCAATACCCCCAGTTTTCTCTACTTATCGAAGTTACAGTTACTAATAATTGAACATTGGCTCATTTTTGGACTCCGGGTTGTTTAATTTGTTTTTTTGTGGTTTTTTTCTAAGCATGTAGATGCTTTCCCCCTTTTTTTAATTAGATAAAACAAAAATCCATTTTAAAATAGAAAGTCAAAACCTTTGATTTTGAAAATGTTAACAAGAAACGGTGACACTTTTGAAAGAAATCTCCCACTCCTTAATCTCATTAAACTTTTTGGCTAAAATTACACAGTAACTTGTCAAAAGATATGATGTTAGCCTTGTTAATACTGCCTGCCCATAATATTCTATTTTTTTTGTGACCTTCTCACTTGATTATTTCAACTTTCTACCTGGACTACTTTCAAATGGGGTACCAGTACCTGACAAGAGAGAGTTGTTCCAGAGTTTTGTCCTCACCACCAATGGGAACCTAGAATATAACTTGAAATACACACTGGAACATCACATGGTAATGGGATCAAAATTTCATAGCTGCTGTCAGCTCAGCTCTGGATGTGCTTTCTGTTGGATGTAAATCCTTTTTCACTTTCACACTCACTTCTTAAATTCTTTACTCACTTTTTAAACTGACTAAGCTTTTTGATAAACTCAGAAGAGAGGAAGGAGTAGCACCTTTTGTTTCTGCTTTTAATATGGAACAGTACTGCAGATGTCATAGTGACACTGTACAGTATCTGAGTTTGTAAAATCCAAAAGTTGTGTCACTGAGAAGAGTGAAGCTAGTCAATATTTCAGTCAGTTGCTCCATCCTTCACTCATGTATGATATCATATCACACAGAAAGTTCCTAATTCAAGTTAAATCAAATAAATTGCATATATGGGTGTTGTTCAACTGAACTTTGTCACCTTTAATTGCCCTGAACTGTTATATGCTTTCTAAAAGAGAGATTCAAGGCAATATCTGGAATCTGATTGATCCAAAAAAGTATCCATTGTTGGGGAATCCACCACTTCCCTTGGGAGATAATTCAAATAGTTGATTGTTCTGATTGTGGAAAATTTTCTTTTTGTATCCAATCAGAATTCCCCCAGGAGTAATTTGTATCCATTACCTCTCATCTTTTTCATGTGACTCCTTGTAAAAAGGGACTCAAGTTAATTTAAATTCAATGCTCAGTTTGCTTTCAACATTTCTAGTAAAACTTCAGTGACTTCAAAGAATGTAATAAAATTAGGTTATTATAAAACAACTGTAAGCAAGTTCCAGATTTTACACAGAAAAGCTGGGTTACCTTTTTGAGCAGCACTATGAATTAGGGAGTATTGAGTTTCAACTAGCATTTGACCTAGTCAACTCTACCTTAAACAAGCCAATATAGATTTTATTTTAATTTAACGAGGGAACTGTTGGAGGAATTGTTATCATTGATTTAGCTTAGGGAAAAGACAAGTCATATTTTCTGCAACATGTAGAGCACAGAGCATGACTCCAAATAATTGAGAAAAAACACAGCTTCTTCATGAAACTGAGTTTTCATTCAGTGAAGGTGCATTGGCAACAGAAGGTGTCTGGTGATGAAAGTCTTTGAATCAGTTACCGCAAGACAGGAAAAAACGATTTTTCAAAAATGAAGAATTAACTCAAAATTCACCCTCAAAGTAGGGGGAAAAGAAAAGAAGACATGAATAAATAGGAAGACCTTTCATCAGGCACTCCAGAAAGCTCTTAAAGCTGCAGGAGCTGTGATTCCTCCCTTACATATTCTTTTGGAATACATTTTGATAAATGTATTTGATCAAATGCATTAAAATTTCCCAGCCTGCCAAGTTCAGCATATCAATGTCCTCTCAGACACGATAAATTTGTCTAGCTACAAACATTCAACAACCTCTCTGTAGGACAGCCTGAACTTTTGGAGTTTTACCTTTTCACAGATCTAGACTTGTTTGATTATTTGTCATCATCTTGTTCCATTCCACCAGCTAAATAAATAAACAAAAGCAGAACAGTTTAAATTTTGTCATGGATCTAGTGAAGCTTTTGTGTAACTTGCTGTGCAAGTGAAGGAACAAAAATCTGAGGTAAAAACATGGGTTGTAGTTTAAGCACAGGAGTAGAAGTCACGAGATGGGCTTCCTTCCTCAGTTGCCAAGGATGTTCCATGTGATTACAAGCCTGGTTTCTGCATGTTGATACTTAGATTTAGCATTGATTTGGATGGAAGTAGAAGCATGCTCCCTATCTTACTCGTCATCTGGAAAAAGAACATCCTCTTTGATCCCACAGAATAGACTGTGAACCTCTTTTAACTGTCCTTGAAGGGCTCCTGGGAAGAACGAAACCATTTGTGATGAAGAGCAGTTGGTTGATATTCATAATTTTATATGAAGGATGTACCTACACATATATAATCTGTAATTCATTCTGTACAGGTCTAAATAGATAACAAACCTTTGGGGAAAAAAACAGCACTATATTTACCTCCTAATAATCCTTCCTAATGATCTCTTCCACATTTGCCTCCAAATATAATGCCTGTTCTGTTCCTCTATATTTTTTAATGTGCTGAAAACATATGCTAAGCTGTAAGAAGCAATTGTAATATATATTCCCAAGCCACTTCTGCCAGTAAAAAAAAAAAAAAAAGAAACTGTTGTAGACCAGGAAGTATTTTACTTGGAATTTCTCTCCTTTCACTTCATATTTCATATGATTTGCTGCAGAAATGGCAACAATGTTTCTTAGATTTCATTACAAATTTTTAAGTCTCCTTCAGTTGCACACTTTACAGAATCATAGATTTGTTAGGGTTGGAAGGGGCCTCCGGAGATCATCTAGTCCAACCCCCCTTGCCAAGGCAGTCATCTAGGGCAGGTTACATATGAACTTATCCAGGTAGGTTATGGATGCCTCCAGAGAGGGAAACTCCACAACTTCTCTGGGCAGCCTGTTTGCGATGGACTGAAATATCGCTAATGTCTTAAATATTGTCAAAATCACACCAAGATTTTTTGTCAAACTACTACCACCTAAGACTGACTGCAACCACCGAAGCCTGACTGGAATTTAGATTGTGAAAGGGGACTTGAGGTAAGAGTATTGTCTAATCATCTCAGGTCTGAGGAGAAGTGAACAAGGCCCAGAGGGTAGTAGAGAAGAAGGGGTTTGGGTGTGTAATGGTGAAATCTCTCCACACCAAACCAAAGGAGTAACACAAACACACACACACACATACATGCATGCTCTCCAGGAAGGCTACGTACACACAGGACATTCATGTGAGAGGCAGCTGAGAAGGGGTCATAAACCATCAAAGTGCCCAAAGCATCCCCGCAACTCATTCCTGAGGCCTTCCACCACCAGAGGACTGCACATGATCCAAGTGAGGTAACAAATCCAGAGTCTGTCACAAGAGAGTGCAATTCTTCCCCCCCCATTCCCAGGGGAGGTGCCTGCCATCTTCCAAAAGTATATTAGTCCACTGGACTGTATGTTTTGGAGGACCTTCACCACCAAGAAGACCAGAAGAACCAGACCAATGGGACACCACAAGGTTCCATGGAATGGTAATACATTTCTATTTTAATCTCTCTCTGACACTTTCTTTCTTCCCCCCAATCTTTTCTGCTATTTCTTTCTCTCTCTCTCTTTCTCTGCCTCACATTTAGCACTAAATAAAACCCATACTATTGACTTTGATATTTGGTCCCTCTCCAACAGCTCCTTGTCTTTCTTCTACTGAGGAGTCCAGAACTGCACACAGCACTCCCAGTGTGGCCTCACTAGGGCCAAGAAGAGGAGGAGAATCCCCTCCCTCAATCTGCTGGCCACACTCTTCCCACTGCGACTCCTGGCCACAAGGGTACACCACTGGCTCATGGTCAAATTGTCACCCACCAAGACTCCCAGGTCCTTCTAGTAGGTCAGCTCCAACCTGTACTGGTACTTGGGGTTATTCCTCCCCAGGTGCAGGACCCTACACTTGCCTTTGTTGAACCTCATTAGGTTTCTCTTCAGCCAATTTTCCACTCTATCAAGCAGCACAGCCTTCAGGTGTATCAGCCACTCCCCCCAGTTTTGTATCATCAGCGGACTTGCTGAAGGTACATTCTATCCCTTCATCCAGGTCACTGATAAATATGATAAACAACACTTAAGACTTAATAAACTCTGTTAATCTCATCTTTTGAAGATAAACTCTTGATATGGCAATTTAAAAAGCCGTATCAGCTACAACAATCCTTCCTACACTAGGCTACGTGGACAAAGTTTTGATAGTAAGGGTTCTGGAGTTATACCATGAACCTGTAGAAAGCAGCAATACCAGTTGTGTGTTGCAGTAGGTCCTCCCCAATGGGAGCTGAGAATGGTTCATTTTCTTTGTTTCTTCCAAAAGTAAAGGCAAATATTACAGAATTAAGATGTTATTTAAATGGAGGATAGTCAGGTTTTTTTTATTTATGGGGTTTTCTTTCTTGGTTCTTTATTCAGAATGTTGCTACGTTTCATAATGTCCTCTGCTATAGGGTTGAAAAGGAACCCTCCACAACTACCTTTTATTGAATCACACTGAAATTTAAATATACTTGACATTAATTGCTTATTAGTTTGGATTAAGAAAAAAAAAAAAATCACAGGGGGAATCCTAACTTACAATGCACCTGTAGGCAAAATAACAAAAGTACCTATTTTTAGAAAAGAACAATATAAAAAAATCCAAACCAAAGCAAAAAAAAAAACAAACAAACAAACAAACAAACAAAAAAAAAAAAAAACAAAAAACAAAAAAACAAAAAACTCCAACCAAATAACCCAGTTTTGGCAATCAGAAGCAAAAGGTTTAATTTTCATCCCAGTAGCTTTTGGGAACTTATCTACAAAAAAAAAAAAGAAGACTGATCAAATTCAGGTGGCCTTGAATCATCACTAAGTGCTTGTTTTAGGCTCCTACAATTGTCAAACTCTCTGCGAACTGCTCTTTGCCTTTTTCATGTCAAGTGTGTTGACTTTAGACTACCTTGGGATAGTGGCTCTCAGGTGGTCATTGATAATTCCAGCCTGCCATCTCTGGTGACAACAGTGGTTAAACCAGAAAATACTTTCCAGGTCTAAGTTGAATTAAACTCTGCTACCCATTAACAGAAACAAGTTGAGATAACTATATTCCTTGTAATTCTAAAAGTGAACAATATGGAGAAAAGAAAGAACTCAGAGAATGAGTCATCAATACCCAATGTTTGTTCTTACTCTGCCCAGGGGCTACTAACCAATAAAAATGATATGTCAATGATAAATTCTAAATGATGAATCCTAAAACCAACAGGCCCTAAAACCAAGAGATCTAACAGCATATTACATATAAATTCATATATAGTGAAATATCTGGATAGTCCTTTCCACCTCCCTTCTATAAATATCTATTCTTCTTTAGAAGAATGTTTAGAATTTATCTAGAAAAGGATTTATACATTTCTCTGAAGTGGAGATGTTAGCAATCCAATTATCCTGACTCTTTCTTTAGCTAGGTGCTGTGAAAGTGAAATCACAAAATGTCATTTAGTCAGTGCAAGGGCATAAAATCTGTTTCTTGAAGCTGCAGGTAACAGAAATGGAGTACAACAGGTATGGTCTGCTGCTCATTGTGGTTCTCCCAAACACAAAAAGCCAGCTTGACTGCTGCTATTAGTGGGACAGCAGCTGGAGATGTCATTTACCAGAAGTCAAACACACTCCCATCCATTCCATTTCCCCAATGGTGCCTTTGTCTCCCCTACAGCAAAAGCAGGTCCTATCACATACCAGTCCCTTAGTCTGAGGTGGTAGAATTCAGTCATCTCTCCAGAACAAAAACGCTGAACTTACCATGAATCTCAATCATCAAACACTTTGCATTCAAGTATGTAAATGTAGTAGGTAATGACAGTTTATTAATATGCTACAAAATCAAATTATTTTTGAAATGTTAACATTTTTACTTTTTTCAAGAAAGTTAGAAAAATATCGATTTTTTATTCTTCTCATCTCATTTTTGTAGCATCCAGTATGTTGCCAGAAAAATGTTTCATTTCTTTTTATTTAATTAAATTACATTTTAGAGGAGGAAATGCTTGCTGAAAAAAATTTTCCCTGAATCCTAGAAACACACTATGAAAAACTTCAGATTCAATAACAAACCAGCAAAGCCTAACTTCCTGTATGTGTAAAACCAGCAAGCCTCAAAAGTAGAAGAAGATTTCTATTTAAGGCAAGACATCGTTTATTATTATTATAATTTTGTCAAAACAAGCCTAATTCCTACCAGTGCTAATGATTGCCAGCTATATCGATTTGGTTTCTTTACTGCATTCATTTTACATATTTGGGAAAATGACAGTAATTCTTTTCACTCCAATTTTCTTTACCTTTATAGTGTAAATTAAAACACTAGTGTCTTCTTTTGGAAAATGAATTCCTGCTTTTGTACTATTCCTACAATTCCTGCTTTTCAATATAAGTGTCCTCTGATGCTTCTGGTAACCTGAACAGGAGGCAGAGGTCTCCTGGATGCATGTTCCAATCACTGTGTTTTATTAGAAGCACAGCATAGTGCCAGTCATCCCACCTCTCAGTAGCTTTATAGTGTTCATGGCCCCGCAGTACTTTGCAGTGTCAGGCGTGTTGTGCCCGACACTCACCTCTGTAACTGCACAGAAAATCTAGGGGTAGTGGAATATGACAGAAACAGAAAAAGGAAAAGCATTTAGCCAGGGAGAAATGGGTAGTCAGCCCTCTAGTCCCCACTGAAAGACTGAGGAAGCAAAGCAGTGTGACCTGGGATGCATGCAGGATTTGGTAGTTAGGCCAATAGCTAAGCTCTTTTGTTTCATCTTTGATGATGCCTGTGGGATCCTAGCACATTACCGAAAAGAGCAAGGACTGCCAAGGGCTGCTGACAAACAGAGCTTCCAAAACCGCAGATCCCCATGCAGCCACACCCATACCACATGCCTACAGCCAGCCCAGTCAAGCAACTGACAATCTAGCCTCCAAACAAAGGGAACCAAGAGGCCAGAAACACACAGCCTTACAATTATGGGTAGAAAGCAGGTGCCAGAAATCTGAGATGACAATAATAAAACATCTGGAGCTCAAGCCTCGAGTCAAAGTGCATAGAAAAGGCAGGAACAAGAAAATAATCCCAGTGACACAGTAAATCTATACTGGAAGACAAAGGTATGAAAAGATGCCAGAACTCATACAAAGAAAGAGTAGCTGAAACCACTGTGTCACCACCTACTCTTACTTGATGCTGTGGTATCCTATTTAGTTGTATGGCATAGCCTGTTCTCTGTAATTTACCTGGTCCAAAAAAAAAGAGGATTATATTTTTTTTGGATCTATACACAGTTGCATTACAAAGGGACCTTTGAGAAGATTTACTTGCTTTAAACCCTATAACCACTCTGAAACAAAAAATTTGTCATTAAAGAGTTCAGTCGCTAGCGGTAGTGACAGATTTGGTTAAATTGTTTGGTTTGGTTAAATTGTTCTCTCTCTGCAGCAAAGTTTCCATTAAAAGACACATCTAAGTGTATCTTTCCTCAAGGATTACGTTGGTAATAGGTACATACGTTTTAGGTAGCATTTTTGCCTGTATTTATTTCCCACAAGGATCTACCAAATAAATTATTTTTCCTTTGTATCATATGAAAATGTTATGTTCATAAGAAACACGTTTTTTTGAAGGAAAATAAATCTTTTCCCTGAGTAGTTTAAAAATATCATTCAATATTTCCTACTGTTTAACAGTGCTGAGACTACCACAAGTTGAACTAATAAAACTGTAAACCAAGGGTTCTGAACAAGTTTAATAAGAATTAATGATTTCCCTTTTGAACATCTGTTCCGATCTGCTTAGATACAGAGGGGAACCAGGTTCTAGAACATTCCCATAAGCGAGATTAAGGCACAAACGAGGCCAGATGCTGGATCTCAAATGGTAATTCACCCTCAATTTGTAACACAAAAGAGCAGAGAGAAAGAAGGAAGATAGAAAAGTAGGAAAAGCTAAGGGTAACTGCTAAAAGCACAGGATGGGAGTTACCACCACCATGAAGTGCTGCTGGCTTGCAAGCTGGTAGATCTCCATGGGGCTTCTTCCCTGATCGCCTTGTAGCCTCTGAGGAACGAGCTGAATTGGCAGGGTAACAGGCTGGCAGCAGCTCCCACAGCACTCCTCCAACAGCCCCCTCAGCAGTCCCCAGGCATGGCCTTAAACACCCTCGCCGTGGTAGCCCCCGGGTGCCCATCGGCCTGTTCACCAGTATCCGAGCAAAGTTCACCAGGTACCAAGATGGGCCCTGAGTGTCCATCGGCTGGTTGCCCAGTCTCCAAGGGAGATCCGCTAGGCACGCCTTATTTGGGACAGTAAGTCCCTGATGTGTTCTTGATTGTAACAACTTTTTGTCCTTATTGTTCGTCTGCCCGCCTCTGATAGCTTGCTAGGGGCCTCCTGGAGCTTCAGCAGCCTAGCTGTGGCATCAAGACTTTTTAGCAACATGCTCAAGACAATGGCAAAGCAGACTCCATTTTGTAATCAGTCCATTACAACAACTACTCCAAAAACTAAGGGACTGGCATAAATAAGTGCTGTTTTACGCCGTATGTGAAGACTAGGAGGCTTTAGCAGGAGCTGTGGAAGTCCGCTGCTGTATCATTCAGTATAGTTTTTGTGTGTTGCAAGAAAAATGAGGGATATATTAAGATTTGTCCCAGGCACTGAAAATTACTGGACTTGTTATCCGTATAAACAAGTCTGACATATAACTCTTGCTAGCTAACGTCTAAGACGTTATGTTAGGACATGTTAGTGTAGTGTTGCACAGAGATAAATGTAACCCATATTGACGGTGCTGAAAGAAAAGAAATTAGATCCTTAAGTCCCCTTAACAGTTCCTGTTAAATTAAACTTTAGTTTACATTTCTCCTTCTAGAAGCTAAAAAAGTTGGTTTTTTTATTTAGTTCCTACACAAAACTCTGTTATATCAATTGAATAACCAACAGCCAGCAGAAGAATAAATCAATTTGTAAATGTTTTTCCTAGGAATATATTTACCCATTTGATGCTGCTGGTGAGCAGGTAGCCAGAATCTAACCTTCAGAAATTATGTTGAGGTATGCTTCAGTATGAAATTGCACAGTAATTGTAATTTCAGATTCTGTTGCTGGTTTGCTGTACAGGTGACATGTAATGCATTTCTTTTTCCTTGCTGACATGATCTTCATACTCCTTATAGCTCTCAAGTATTTTGTGCCCCAGCAAGGACTAACAGGTGACCTTAGAGAGTTACCAGCACCATTAAAAATATACAAAAAAAAAATCATATGCAAAATACGCCTTCTTTACAAGAAAACAGCTTGAAACACAAACATAATGTAATATCTTTGAAGGCTAAAATTTATTACATTTGTTGGAGAGCAAATCAACAACATGAGACTTTTACCAAAATGCTGTGTTTGTATCCATTTAAAATTCAGCAATATGCTGCTGATGGACGGAGATCAGTGGAAAGTTTTTACAGAAATATCCACCATGGGCTTTACTAATGTGACTTCAGAACAGCAGTACAATAACCCTATGATCTGTGGCAGGTATCTGACTTAAAGTACCAAAAGAAATATATAATGGACATGACAGACAAATAGAGTGTATTTCAGTCAAGTCATGACGTAGTGTGGGTTTACTACAGAACATAGAAGCAGTACCAGTGGTTGAAGATCAGATAAGATTCATACTGGACACTTGAGGCTTTTAAATTTGTTTTTCTGTGTTAGCTCCTGTGAGGAGGAAGAGGCATGTCTGACTCAAAGGGGGAAATAAAAGTGGTGTGTTTTGAGGTTTATTGAAGTATTTCTCTTTTCTAAGACAGTGACATTTTGGTATTTGCCAAAAAAATCCTCAAAAGCCTAAGAATCATAGAATCATAGAATATCCTAATTTGGAAGAGACCCACAAGAATGGAGAGGTGCCTGTCACTCCACTGCCCCTCACGAGGAAGTTATAGACTGCAAAGAGGTCTCCCCTCAGTCTCCTCTTCTCCAGGCTGAACAAATCAAGTGACTTCCACTGCTCCTCATAAGGCTTCTCCTTCAGACCCTTCACCACCCTCATTGCCCTCCTTTGAATGCTCACTAATAGCTTTACATCTTTCTAGTATTGTGGTGTCCAAAACTGCCACAATATTCAAGGTGAGACCACACCAGCGCAGAGCAGAGCAGGACAATCACCTCCTTCGTTTGGCTAGAGACAATTTGCTTGATAGGCCTCAGAACACAGTTGACCTGCCTGGCTGCCAGGGAACTGCTGACTCAAATTCAACTGGCCATCAACCAGAACCCCCAGGACCCTTTCCACAGTGCTGCTTTCCAGCACCTCATTCTCCAGTCTGTACAAACATCCAGGGTTGCCCAACCCCAGGTGCAGAATCTGGGGCTTCCTCTTCTCTCTAATTTCTTGACAACTCTCTGTAGGGCCTCTCTGCCTTCAAGGAAGTCAACAGCTTCTCCCAGTTTTTGCAGACTTGCTTAGTATCCCTTCTGCTCCTGCGTCCAAGTCATTTATGAAGATGCTGAAGAGCACTGGGTCTAGGATGGAGCCCTGTGGAACCCCACTGGTGACAGGTCACCAGTTTGATGTTGCCCCAATCACTGTTACCCTCTGTGCTTGACCCATGAGCCAATTGCTCACCCACCACATGATGTGTTTATCCAACTGTGTGGTGGACAGTGTGTGGTGGACAGAAGGACACTGTGTAAGACAGTATTAAAAGCTTTACTGAAATCCAAAAGGATTACATCAACTGGCTTCCCTTAATCAACTAGGTAGGTTATCTTATCATAAAAGGAAATCAGGTTTGATAAGCAGGACTTTCACGAAGCCATGCTGGCTGTGACCAATGACTGTGTTGTCTTTCAGGTGTTTTTCAATGCTTCCCAGAATAATCTTCTCCATAATTTTACCAGGCACTGAAATGAGACTGACAGGCCTGTGGTTTCTGGGCTCCTCCTTCTTGCCCTCCCTGAAAATCAGGATAACATTTGTCAAATTCCAGCCAGCTGGAACCTCTCCAGATTCCCAAGACCGCTCAAAAAATCATCAAGAGAGGTTGTATGATGACATCAGCCAGCTCTTTGAGGATTCTGAGATTAATCCTATCAGGCCCCATAGATTTGTATGGATCTAGCTGGAGCAGCAGATCCTGCACAATTTCAGGGTTGACTGGGAGTTGATCATTCTTGCAGTCATGGTCCTCCAGCTCAGGGCACTGAGACTCCCTTGGTTCATCATTCGTGTTGAAGACAGAGGCAAAGAAAGCATTAAATACCTCCGTCTTGTCTCTATCCCTGATGAGGAGTTGACCATCGTCATCCTGTACTGGGTTGATGTTATTTCTACACTGCCTTTTGCCAGTAATATATTTTTAAAAGCTCTTTTTATTGTCCCGCACATTTCTGGCCACCTTCAAGTCCAGTTGAGCAAATTTTCTCCCTCCAATGGCAAGAAGCATCTCTGTGTTCTTCCCATGTCACTTGACCTTGCTTACACTGGACATACAGCCTCTTTTTTTGCCTTCTTTCCAAGAGAAGATCCCTGCTCAACCAAGCCTGCTTTCTGCCTCGCCTGCTTGACAATTTGGGAATTGCCTGTTCCTGTGTCCTTCGGAGGTGATGTTTAAAAAGCAACCAGCACTGATGGATCCCAGCACCTGCAAAAACGTTTTCCCAGAGGACCTTCCTTACTAATTCCCTGAGCAGCCTGAAGTCTGCTCTCCTCATGCCCAGAGTTTAGGTTTTGCTGGCACTTTTCCTCCTGTCAACAGAGATTTTAAACACTATCAGTTTATGGTTGCTGTGGCCAAGACAGCCACCAGTCTCCACTTTACTCACAAGATCCCCTCTGTTGACAAGCAGCAGATCAAGAAGGGCATCTTTCTGAGTCGGCTCCCTTAGGACCTGTTCCATAAAGTTGTCATCTAGGTTTTTTAGGAATCTTCTGGCCCAGGTTGTACCATCTGTGTGATACTCCCCGTTAATTTCTGGCAAGTTGAAGTCCCCCATTAGGGCAACGGCGGTTGACTTGGAAGTGTCCCTTAGTTCCTCAAAGAATAATTTGTTTGCATTATCATCCTGGCTGGGAGGTCTATGGCAGACTCCCACAATGATATCTCCATTATTTGTTTGCCCCTTGATTCTTACCCAGAGGCTCTCAACTGTGCTATTGCCAACTGTGGGCTCCATATATTCTAACACCTATGTTACATACGGCGCCACCCCTCTGCCTCTTCTGCCCTGCCTATCCCTCCTGAAGAACCTGTAACTGTCCAACAGGGCACTCCAGTCACAGGACTCATCTCACCAGGTTTCACTTAATGCCAGTGATGTCAGATCTCTTGGACTGGGCTAAAGCTTCAAACTCCTCTTGTTTGTTCATGATACTGCATACTTTAGTGTAGAAACATTTCAGGTATGGGACATTGTGGTCAACACTGTACGAAGAAGCTTGAGGGGTCCCATTAGTGCTCATTTCCTCAAGTTTTGGCACTCCAACCCATCACTCATGACTGATGAGCCTAGTTTTGTCCCTTTCTCCTTTCCAAGGTAATTTAAAGCTCTATCAATGAGCCCTACTAGCTCCTAAGCTTTTTCCCCTCTGAAATAGGTGCATCCTGTCAGGTGTCAGTAGACCAGGTGAATAGAAGATCATCCTATGGTCAACAAACCCAACATTTTTCTGCTTATACCAACCTCAGAGATACTCTCAGACCTGATGGATCTGCCCATTCTTATCAATATTATTCCTTATTACTGGAACAATGAAGGAAATCAGTGTGCTCCTGATCCCTCTATCAGTTGTCTCAGGGCCCTGAAGTCTCTTTTGATTGCCCTCAGACTTCTCGTTGTTATTTCATTGCTGCCAGTTTGAACAACCAATAGCAGATAGTAATCAGAGCGCCTTTTATAACTGGAGAGTTTTCCAGTAATGTCCCTTACCTGAGCCCCGGGGAGACAACAGACTTTCCTGTGAGTTGGGTCCAGTCTGCATATCGGGCCCTCCAAACCCCTTAGAAGGGAGTCTCTTATTACAACTCCCCTTCTTTTCCTGTTAGCAGAGAAGGTTGTGATGCCACTACAGGTGGTGCTGTTTTAGGAGTCCCACTATCCCAGAAGGACCTTCACTCACCTCATTACCTCATCAGTTGTCTGGCCTTCTGGTTCCAGAGCCTCATATCTGTTGTTGAAGGTACCAGCCCTACCTGCCAAATTCTGAGAAAGAGGACGAACCTTCCTCCTTGTACGTGCAGTGATCTGATTCCAGTCTTCATCTTTAACAGACCCTTGACCAACTGTCTTTTGACTACTTACCCTGCAGGATTCTGAATCCATCTGCTTTTCCACTACCATGGAGGTTCAAGACACCCGAGAGTCTTGAGACACCTCTGAAAATGATCAGTCTATCTCTTGCTCATTTGCTCAAATACTAGTAGCCTATTCAGTTCTTCTTGTAGCTCCTTCATCTGGCAACACAGCTCCTCAACCATAGCTCTTTGCTCTTCCTTACCAGCTACTGAGTCTGTTTGCTGCCTCTATTGGGTACTCGCGGACTGTCAGAGAGGAATCTCTCCTGCTCATCCTGCCTGTGCAAACTGCTGTGCCACGCCCTCGCTGATGTGCCATGCCCCTGTTTGCCCGCTCCTGTTCGCCGTGCTCTGGGTTGCTTATGCTGCCTGGAGCCATTTAAAACTCCATCGGTTGCTCCGGCACCACCACCTCCTTGCCTGGTTGGCTGCCAAGGGCTTCCAGGTCGTGTCAAGGCACAGGGGCTGTTGCACATGTTTCTGAACTCAGGAACTCCCCTGTACAGCTATATCTCACCCCCAGGACTTCTCCATTTGTTCAGCTTTGGCTGTGTCATTTAAGTGACAAATACAGTTTCCCCAACTGTTTTTCCCCTTTGCAAGACAATGCTTTACTCAAAAGAGGAATCATTCTGGGGTTTTTTGCAGCAACTGAATAGATTATTGTACAGAAAATAAGACTACAGAAGTAACTAGTGGAAACATTCATCTAAGGGATTTGCCTCTCTAGTCATGAAGACACTACATAATACCTTTAGCAGTATTTCAGAGCATCCCTGGAAGATTGCTTCACAATTAGTGTTTCCAGATTCTTTTTGTAGGAGCAAAGTAGAGATTTCCTGTTCATGCTGTTGTTGTGGATAGCTGCATTCTCTGTTCTTCCCTTGTGTTTCAGTCCAGGAAATATGAATTTAGATTTTACTCACATTCAAACATAAGTAATTTTAGTAGGAGAAACCATAGATTTTTACTATCATTTCACAAAATTCCTTCGTTAATAATAGTAATAAAGCAAGAAATTTCATTTTCTTAGGGCTACAACTGTCCTCGCAGATCTGCAGCTCAACAATAAAGAAGTAATAGGATGCAATTGCCCAGGCTGATCAGTGTGTCCTACCCTCTGCACTGAAAAAATCAAAAACTCTTCTGTAATACTCCAGAGGGCACTTCGTGGCAATGGATAGCTTACCAATGAAAACAAAAGACACTGATGTGAAAAGACTCCTCTTTTACATTCAATCTCTGTTCTGGTCCCTCCTTGGCTCTTTGGCTGCACTCCAAAGGTTGTATACAGTAAATATTGATTTCACTGCAAATTCAGAAACACCAGTTTGTGATCAGATAATGATTCTAATTTTCTTTCTTTTTATTTTTTTGTTCTTTAGTTGAAGGTTTTTTCCATGACATAAAGAAAAATAAATCTCCTTTAGGGCTTTTCTGTGTTCCTCTGGAAACTGCAAGAAGTAACTTTTCTGTCAAAATCAGTTGTGTCACCTATCGTCTTGTTTCATGCTATTTTCATGAGCATCTTCTGATCCCTTTTTTGCCTAATGCAGAGATCTTAAAAATGTCAGTAGTGACAGTGTAGAGGACCATAAGCAATTTCTAGATTTTATGACAGTAATTTGTTTCTGTTGGGACAATGTAATCCCTGCTGTAGAGGAAGTAAAGAATAGAGAATGGTAGTACATTTATAATAGTATTATGTGATTTATTAGGGGCATGTATTTGATCTCTAGTAAACTGTGACATGTCTTTGACTGAAAAGACAGATCTTTATCCTGTCATGTGCTAATACGTGGCTCTAGATGTGTAGCTTAATGAAGCAGAAGTTTATTGAGGGATTTTAGGTCACTGTGGGGGTTTTTCCTTTTATCAGTGACTTTAGAACTTTATGAAGAGCTTCTTCAGAGCAGTGAAGAGCTTTTTTCTTTTTATTAGCAACTTCATCTTTTTCTGTATTTTAGCCTACCTTTCCAAGAATTTTAATTTCTGTGGAAAAGCACAACATTAGGCCAAAAACAATAGTGTCAAAGCTCTATTCTTTAGTGTGGAATTCACTTTTCTTAAATGGAGATGAATTCTTGTATTCTTGTGATGCCTTCATGGTCCCATACCTCTTGGCATAAGTGTTATGCCCTTTTACTAAAACAGTAGCAGGCAGGCTATACTGTGCTTGTCCTTTTGTGCACTGACTCTCTGAGAGCCTCTCTGACTTTGCCTGGGCAGCTTCTTGTGACAGGCTGTGTGCAAGAGCTCATAATGTGACCTCCAACAAATACCAGTAAAATTATAAGTGACAGAAGCATCAGTGGAATGGGGCACAGTATGTGTTCAAAATGGTAGCAGAATGCCAACAATGTTCGAAGGGAAATATGAAGAAATCAGAGCTCTCTCTGCTCTCTCTGCACCTAGGCCACTGGGTCATGTTTGCCCTTTCATTCAGCTAAGCAAGCTCACACATCTGGGCTGACAGTCACAGTTCAATTATGTTTTGTTTTTCTACTAGCACTGGTGACTTACATCAGTACTGCAACAAAAGGAGAGCTTCGTTGAAGTCAGGAGACACAGCATGTGATGCTTATAGGAATTGGTGATGGCAATTTAACTATGTTTGTGTTCTTAATAAAGCCAACCATTTTAGAAACAGACAGGAGACCTATAGGTAAGAGGATATGTGCTGCAGCTTTGTATATTGCAGTACTTGCCATTTCTTTCAAAATGAGATAGCATGGTGAAGTGACCCAATTAAATAAGAGTCAATGAACCCTTTAATTTGTTAATTTCTCTTCATGATCAGAGCTCTTCCTCATGTATAAGTGTCCTAGTTTTGGCCAAGAATGTGAGGGGGCAGAACCTTGAGCCTTGTGGACATGTCTATGCTGTTGTTCTATACACCCACGTCATCACCGTGGAGAGGAAGTAAGGGATTCTCATTTCCAATAAGAAGGAGGTATGGCTTTGTGTGGAGGACGAAAAGGGGGCTCACAGAGGGTCCACAGCCATCTTGTCTTTTTTCTAGGAGAGCAAGAGGTGAATGGAGCCATGGGGTAATGCTGGTCCCAACCAGTGTTTGTCCACCATTGTTTTACATTGTCTCCAGTGTGGGAGAAATAGGTAGGCACAGAGAGTCCAGGGGCCATTTTGTTCTTTGTCTCAGGGGGCTGCGCTGTGCCTGGTCAGGTCAGATCAGTCAATCAGTGAGCATTTTTTGTATGTAAATTATCCTCTTTTTGTATACTTTTGTTATTATTTTTGCTGTTACTGTTCGTTTCCTTATTATCTCACTGCTGTTTCCAGCAAATTATTCTTATCCCAGCTCTGGATCTCTGCCTTTTGTCTCTCTCACTGGAGGGGTGGGGGGATTTGAGCCACTGCATGGGGCTTACTTTTCAACTGGACTTAAACCGCAACAACATATTAAATTTGTCTCCTAGACTTGATTTGTGGTGGTTGCGACTGATTCTTGCCCTGTTCTTGGCTGCGTAAGAAGTGTTGTACAGAAATGAACATTGGTCCATCTGGCTTTCAGGCAAAGAAAACATCCTGTTTTTTTAAAGTGAGGCTGTATATTCGATTAGTTTGCATGTCAGCCTCTTATTTCATCATTGAGAATGTATCAGTTAATACCAGTCTCTTAGACAAATAACAGTCTTACTGTTCTGCAACTGGATGTCACCTGCCAAGGCACAAAGCTTTGGCTAAAGTTCTCTCTGTATTAGTTATAAAGGAGAAAAATATATGCAACATGTATGATAACAGAAAGCAAACTGAACTTATTGCTTTAGTTGCTGAATACAGCTGAGCAACATGAAATATTAAATAATTTAAAAATCAGAAGCAGAATTAAACAGTTTTACTACTTTATGAGCATTTAAACCCCAATAAATATCATTCTGTTTACTTTGGTACAATTATTGGCCCAGCCATATCCACTTATTGCAGGAGAGTCTATAATCTAGCATATAAAAATATTTTACATCTACTGAGGACATTTTCACCAAGTGTACAGAAGACAATGATGACATCTTATCCCTCTAAATACAGTGCCTATTCAATGTGTCATCAATAAAAGGTTGAAGTGTTCTTTTGGAAAGCTTCGTAGCAAACACACAGACATGACCAACAAAAGACTTGTCCTTAAAAAGTGATTTAATACAGAGTCTATTTGTCTTTAAACTAAACAAAACTCTCATACAGAGAATTATTTCTTTCAGGGACATTTCAAAGCAGGGAACTAACCTGGACACTCCAGGTAACTTCCCTGAACAAGGGCTTTTGTACATCCAACTGAGTGGCAAAGAAAGAGTAGGAAAATTGCTACCTATAGGTTTGTTGGCCTTAAGTGTCCTTAAAGTTTTAAAAATTTTGCCTGTAAGATGAGCCTAAGTAAGGTAGTTACATATTAAAGAAAGAGTGTGTAAATAAACAGGGAAAATATTTGTTGCTATAAATGTGATCAAACAGGTGATCTGAAGGACTGGTGAGATGAAACAGAAATTAAAATAGTTACTTCTCTAAAGAAAGGATCTCTTTAGAGAAAAGAGCACTTTAGAATATAAGTATTAAACTCCATAGACGCTTCCAAGCAGGATTGTTACCTAGTTGCTGGATAATTGATTTCATCCTACAATGTTCCTGACATCTAGGAGACATTAAGCAAGCCATGTCAACAGCTCTATCTTCATGTCTGAGAGTCTGGGGATTTTCAGTTTACGGTTTCAACGCTATTTTGAAATACTTCCTTAAATGGTCCAGATCTGTTTTCTAATTGTGCTTTTCATGTATAAGCTGGAATTTTTCATTTTAATGAATTTGAGCTATAAATACAACAAACCAGGCAAATAGTATGGTGAATATTTTCAAAGGATTTTAGGACTTTTGTAACCTTATTTAAAGTCTTTTTCTTATGCAAGGTGTTAAGTCAATATTAAGGCATAAATCAAAAGCTTGGTGAAGCTATCAGCACAATATATACCTGAGTCTATTAGGAACTGCTGGGTTTATTGTAAGCATGGCAGAGTAAGTTCAGAGTTTCTTGCTGACTTTTGACACCTAAACATACAGTTATTTTCTGATCTCAGATTGTCTATCCAGCAAAAAGGAATGTCTCTCTTAAGCTAAATTGGCAGGTTGCAATACCAACAACGAGGTCACACTCACATTGGCTGTGTGGGCTCTATGTCTGTGTTAAACTGAGATGGGTGAGCTTAGACCAAAGCTGAAACAGGACAATTTTGTCCTGGAGTAAGTTAGGATGGAAAATGGGTGCTGCTTCTTGTCTTATTCCAGCTGAAAACAAAAGATATCTACTACAATTATTCTATCTGGGTTCACTGGCCTCTGGCAGGAAAGCAATTAGTTTAATATCTGTCCTACAGAGGGTGACAAGATTTTTTACCTTTCTTCTCTCCCATTCTCTGCGTTTCTGTATTCCAACCACTGGCAAGTCCATTCTGACAATGACCAAATCAAATGAGAATCAAATACATGTGACTATTACCTCTAACCAACTGCTTATCTTCATTTTGTTTTAGCAAGGCAGGACAAATTTTTCCCTTAGAAAAATTTTCATATGCAGTGTGAAATAAAGCACACAGAGAACTAAGATCAAAAAGTAGATGAAATAAATTCAGATTACATGAAATTAAATACCTTTTTTTCAAATTTTAGTTTTGACTTATAATACATACCAATAGTTTCAGAGGAATTAAATTAGCATCAGTCACAGCTCAAGAACTGTATTTCCCTTTGAACTTACAGTTACGATGTTTAAAGCAGGGTTAGGGAAGAAAACTCATAAACAACGGACCATGTTGATGGATGGAATAAATCAACTCTTCTGAAGCCTGTTGAATATGCTGATTTAAACATATTTTTGAGGTTTTGCCATAGTATTCCTAAACTATAGTTTCTATGTAACTTCAGATGGGAATATTTTTGTTCAATGTGGTAAATAATTTAAAACTTCTTACTAACTGTTTTCAGCATATGTTGTTCTTCCTCTCTTATTTGTGCTTTTCTGTTTTTTTCTTTAATATGTCTTCTTTTTCACTTGGTAATAGAAATAATCATGATTTCCATTGGGTGATTTTCAAAAGTCAACTTTACTTGTTCTTTCATATGCCGTAGTCAGCTCCCTGAAGCATTTTGTTCTGGTTCCAGCCAGGACAGGGTTAATTTTTGCAGTAGCCAGGAGGGGGCATGACCAGGGCCCAGAGGTTATGCTATACCACCTGACATCCTTGCTGGGGTGGGGGAAGGGACTCTCTTCTGCAGAGAAAGGGTTCTGGTCCAGTCAAGAAAATGTAGTGGAGGGAGCTGTCTGGTGTTGCCTATTGTCAAGAGTTTCTGTGTGAATCATTTCTTTCTTTTAGCCTCTGACATTAGTATTGTTGTTACTATGCATTATCTTATCTCATTGCTGTTTCCAGTAAATCGTTCTTATCTCAGCTCATGATTAGTGCCTCCAATTCTCCTCTCCATCCCAACACAGGGGGAGGTAGACTGGAAAAGCTGGGGACTTAGAGAGAGCAATGCATGGTTTAGAGAATCTCAGTGGGGCCACTGAAGTGGGGAGTACTATTCCTAAGTCATGACACGTTCCCTCTGCGATGCACAGATATTTCTTAGTTACGATGCTTTGTGAAAGAGCTGAATATAGTCCCAGATCTGCAAGGAAGGTGATTTAGCTGCAAAATTGATTTAGCTGCTTACTATCTAAGCCCTATGCATTCAGTTGAACTTCTCATCAGTGGAATATTACATGCAGTGGTGTTAGTAACTTAGGTTTTTTGACAATAATATCTGATTCTCTTCACTTGATGTATAGAGTATTGATCATGTCACTTTATTATTAGGGAAAGTAAAGTAATGTGGATCTCATAGAGTTGTGTTCCTAGAATGGTTACTGCCTAATTTTTGTAGACAGACCCCAGAAATTCTCTAAAAAGATGAAAAATCGTAGTGGTAATATCTCAGCAGGTCCTCAGACTTACTGAACTGCTCAGTCACATATCACAAGACTGACAAGCAGACATATTATGTGACCAGAACTTATAGTAACCAGGAAGGTTAAAGAAATTATATTTTATGGCAAGGGTTCTATTTATTTTGACCATGTAAAAAAGTGGTATATAAACTTCAGTCCTCTCAACCAGCAAGTGAATTTTCTGTGTTGTCTTCTATCACAAAGTCAACTGCGAAAGAAGCAAATAGCAGAAGTCTGACAACGGCATACATGGACCTATAAGAATGCAATTAATGCTTTCAGTAGGTTCAATCCTACAAGACCACAGGGACTTTTAAATAGTGAATAAAATATCACCAACAATGATGAGTTATTCATGGCACTCTTATCTGACATAAATTCAAATAGCCTTTTCTCTTGAAAAGATATGAGATATTAGAAGCTGATAATTTTAGTTTTTTAGCCTTTCTTGCCTGCATGCAGTTAAAACCTCCATGAGAGCTTTATCTCTACTACACTAGTATTTATTTCTTAATAAGGAGTGCATGATAGAATAGACAGAGTACGTGTTTTTCCTTTTGCAAAAGTTATTAAAAAATAATATTTTGGTATCACTAGGAAATAAACCAATTCTTTCTGTTTCTTGCACTTAGGACTACTGTTCATCAACATCTGGCTTTTCACATTTAATTATATGGATATCTCAATCCATTAGCTAATATCTGTTGAAACATAATGCTCAAACAAGAAGGTTCCAGGAGGAAATCTTGCCTGTTATATAATAAGTCCACCTAATAAGCTTACAAAAAATTGGAGCCCCCAAAAATCTTATGTTTAATCTTTAGTTTGAATACAGTTTGCTATTCTAAAAAGCTGCATTTGTAACTGGCAGCTCCATCAGTAGATGTGAAGCTGAAACAAATTGAAAATTATATTAAATATTCTACTGCGTTGATTTGATTCAGTCACCTTTGAAAACTAACCAGCAGGTGCTTGAAATTCAAAACCAAAACTCAGCAAAAACCTTTCACAGCTTATAGAATGGCTTGGATTGGAAAGGACATTAAAGATCATCTAGTTCCAACCACTCCCTACCACAGGCAGGGACACCTTTCACTTGACCAGGTTGCTCAAAGCCCTATCCAAGTCAACCTTGAACTCTTCCAAGGATGGGGCATAACAGCTTCTCTGAGCAACCTGTTCTTGTGCCTCACCACTCTCACAGTAAAGATTTTTTTTCTAATATCTAATCTAAACCTACTCTCTTTCAGTCTGAATGCATTCCCCCTTGTCCTGTCACTACATACCTATTTGCATAGTCTCTCTCCAGTTTTCTCCTAGGATCCCTTCAGGTACTGGAAGGCCACAATTATGTCACCACAAAATCCTCTTTGTTCCAGGCTGAGCAACACCAATTCTCTTAGCCTTTGCTCATAAGAGAGGCGCTCTGTCTCTCTAATTATATTCATGGTAATTCCTCTCAATTTTCTCCAACAGGTTGATGTTCTTCTTATGCTGAGGCCCCCAGAGCTGGATGCAGGACTCCAGGTGGGGTCTCACCAGTGCAGAGTGGCAGAATGACCTCCTTTGACCTCTTTCCCACACTACTCTTGATGCAGTCCAGGATACAGTTGGATTTCCAGGCTGCAAGTGCACACTGAGGGTACCTGTTGAGGTTCTCACCCATCAACACCCACAAGTGCTTCCAGGGAGGGCTGCTCTCGATTTGTTCATCCCCCAGCCTATATTAATACCAGGTACAAAGTTGACCAGTGCAGGCAACACAGTGCTTGCTTGGTATGACAGACAGTCACTACAGGAAAGATATGGAGTTGCTAGAGCATGTCCAGAGAACAGCAATGGACATGGTGAAGGGTCTAGACCACAAGACTTATGAGGAGCATCTTAGAGAGTTGGGCTTATTTAACCTGGGGAAAAGGAGGCTCAGGCCTCTCTCTACACTCTCTAGAACTACCTGAAAGGAGGTTGTAGACAGGTGGGAATCGATCTCTTCCCCCAGGTAACAAGTGATGAGACAAGATGAAATGGTTGCAAATTGTGCCTGGCACGTTTAGATTAGATATTAGGGATTTATTTTCATTGAAAGGGTTGTAAAGCATTAGAAGAAAGTTCTCAGAGAAGTGGTAGAGACACCTTCCCTGGAAGTGTTCAAACAACATGGGGATATGGCACTCAAGGACATGGTCTAATGATGAACATGGTGGTGGTGTTAGGTTGGCAGTTGGACTTGATCTTAAAGGTCTTAATGATTCTATGATTCTATGAGAGAAATACTGCTGAATGTGCAAAATTTAAACATAATTTTCTCATCATCTTTTTACAATCTGTCTGGAGGCTATGTTTATCTTGCCTTCACAATGCACTCGAATCTGAATTCTGTTTTCTGTCTTTTGTTGTTTCAGGAGAGTAGGTGAAGTGGATCTGCAGTGCAACTCTCACACTTGAAATATAGTTCTGCTGTCATGATGTCAGTGTCTAAAGTTAGTCACTCTTCCCTGTTTTTTTCTTCCCACTCTTACCTTCTGGTATCCCTCCTCCCTGCTCACACCCCCTTTCCCACCACGGGAATTTCATCTTGAGGTGTTCCTTTCAGACCAGTTATACTGCAGCAGACCTACCCAGCCTGAAATAACTTAGAGAGTGAAAAATGTATAGAAATATTAAAAGATGTATTTGTTTGTGATCGATGAAACAAGGCTATAATTTGGGTTGCAAGGTAATAAAAAGATTTACTAATGCCAACAAGCAAAAACGGCTAGCCGGGCGACCGGAGGAAACCTCAGTTCCTGCCGCGGTCCGCAAAAGAGGAACAGAAACAGCACTCTGTTGTCACCTCCCCCCAAAGTCATGTCATCAGCCCATTGGTGGAGGTTTCGCGGGCTGCCTCCTGCTTGGTTCCCTCTTAGCGGGCCAACTTGGGGTTGGTTCCTCCTTTCGCGGGCAATCGCCGTTGCTGAGGGGTGTCCACCAATAATTTCAAAGTCATTGATTTCTATGAGGCCGGGGTCCTGGAAATTTCCATCAGGATGACGGTTGATCACCCGGACTCCTCGTGGTCTGCCCCTCCATATTGGTTCCTATTAATATGCTTAGAACAAACATCTCTCAAATACAACATGCTAAATCATTCCTGCGTTGTGTTAATCATTCCGCAGCTTACAGAACTGGTGGTTAGGCATTGCACAACACGTCAACTTATGATTCTAACAAGACAGTTAACACAATACAGTAACTTTATTAACTCTTTCCCATTTTGAGCAGCAAATTTCTTTAGATCACTTATAACATTATTTCTCTGGTAGCTTTAATAAATCAAGTCAGACAAATCTACAGTGACTTGTTGCCTAAAGATTAGAAGCTAAAAAGACTCCAGGCAAATTTAGTAGAGACAAGATAAGATAGAGAGCAGTCCTTTAATGAGGGCCTTCTGGCACAAGGAGTACACGTGGCATGTGCTCACCTCCTTGTCCAGGGCTTCCACAATTTATAGTAGTATCAATCCAATCCCAGAACTATCTTCCCCTTGGCTCCTCTCCCCAGCACACCTCTTCAGAATTGAGTTGGGGGTTCCCAAGACCCCTGTTCTTCCTCATCTTCCTCTTCTTCATGGTATGTACTGTCTTTGAGCTTCTCCAGGGTTCCAGGCTTGAAGGTTGCTTTAACTATGATGGTATCTTGTTGTTCAGGCGTGGGGTGCAATTGCTCTTAAACAGAATGAAGGCCTGCCTTGAAAGGAGTCTAAACAAAGAATTTAGAAAATTCAATATGAAATGGGGGTATAGGGTTTGGTGAGTGTTTAACAACAATTCTAAAGTGTGACAGACTATACAGCTACATTAAAACCTACAAAAAGCTAAAAATTCTAAAAATTCAAAGGCATCAGTTAACACCACAGAAAATTTGAAAGCACAATACAAGAAAACAGTCTCAAGAAGATAAAAAGTAGCAAACCTAGAGTTGCTGTGGTCTTTTTACAGAAAAGTTAACTTGTTTAATTTGAATACTGTCCTTAAATTGAGTCCCTGTGGAAAAGGTTTTGTCATTTATCTTTTGGTGGGTTTAGCTTCGTATGAGTAGGTAGGCATGAGAAATACACTACAGCTCATCTTAATGTATCATTGTAGTGGGTTTGGTTGGAATGGAGTTAATTTTCTTCATAATTAAGCAGTCTGAATAGTGCTATGTTTTAGACTGGTGATCAAAACACTGCTGATAGGACACCAGTGCTTTATTCATTGCTTAATGGACTCATGAGGCATGAGGACATTTAGGAAAGGATGAACATTGTGTTTGCAGGATGGACATGATCAATTGAGACCATTGCACAGATTATGCTGTGAATGCAAAACGTGCTATGATCAAAAAAGCCAAGCAGGTAAAGCTTGGATCTATGGCACAGAGGATGATGGCTGAGATACTAATATATGGAGGTCTAGCAGCCCGATTGTATCACACTACCAGGAGTTTACAACAGTGGAAACTATTACCAGATGGCTGAAAACATGACCCACATCATTGCCTGAAACACCTTCCTGGGCCTTGAAAAACAAGCCTGTAATGGACTGTTTACAAAATGGAGTCTGCTTTGCCATTGTCTTGAGCATGTTGCTAAAAAGTCTTGATGCCACAGCTAGGCTGTTGCAAGAGCTGAGCTACTTGCAAAAGCTCCAGGAGGCCCCTAGCAAGCTATCAGAGGCGGGCAGACGAACAATAAGGACAAAAAGTTGTTACAATCAAGAACACATCAGGGACTTACTGTCCCAAATAAGGCGTGCCTAGCGGATCTCCCTTGGAGACTGGGCAACCAGCCGATGGACACTCAGGGCCCATCTTGGTACCTGGTGAACTTTGCTCGGATACTGGTGAACAGGCCGATGGGCACCCGGGGGCTACCACGGCGAGGGTGTTTAAGGCCATGCCTGGGGACTGCTGAGGGGGCTGTTGGAGGAGTGCTGTGGGAGCTGCTGCCAGCCTGTTACCCTGCCAATTCAGCTCGTTCCTCAGAGGCTACAAGGCGATCAGGGAAGAAGCCCCATGGAGATCTACCAGCTTGCAAGCCAGCAGCACTTCATGGTGGT
The DNA here is from genome assembly GCF_003945595.2 of Pipra filicauda. NCBI lineage: Eukaryota > Metazoa > Chordata > Aves > Passeriformes > Pipridae > Pipra > Pipra filicauda. Next base: position 1,368,035 of record NW_024104509.1, on the reverse strand, counting down.
GGTAACTCCCATCCTGTGCTTTTAGCAGTTACCCTTAGCTTTTCCTACTTTTCTATCTCCCTTCTTTCTCTCTGCTCTTTTGTGTTACAAATTGAGGGTGAATTACCATTTGGGATCCAGCATCTGGCCTCGTTTGTGCCTTAATCTCGCTTATGGGAATGTTTTAGAACCTGGTTCCCCTCTGTACCTAAGCAGATCGGAACAAAGCCTCAGGGCAATAAAGCACTCCATTATGAATCAAATCAGACTATGGTACTCATAGATACTTGGTCCTATCACACACCAGCCTTACTCCTTCCCTGGGAAAAGGCAAACACATTCATGGGATTCCTTTTGCCTAAGGACCCTGGTAGATAACACCAAAGGATGGGGAAATCCAATGTGCAGCTCAAGAACCTTGGGTTTAACCCTGGATGAAAATAATGAAAATAATCCATGGTCTCAGTTGTATGTTGTCATTGCTTTGAGATACCATAGTTCTATATCAAAAGTACCAAAGGAAGAGTCACCCAAACCAGTGGAGGAAGACCCTTGTAAGGAACCAGGCAAATGCAACAATGATCCAACAGCCCAACACAGCACACCACCTCTCCTGTCCTGAATGACCATCACGACCAGTGGGACCCAACTCGTCGACTAAATTAACTGAATGGACATTTGAATGGATATATGAATGGGGATGGCCCATGGAGGGAATGAAGGGAATGATATCTCTGAATATATCAAAGAGTAGGAAAGAGTGTGGAGGTGTCTTATTAAAAAGAGTACCTAAGCACAATACAAATGGTATGGAATAAGGTAGAAATTGTAATAGCATGGAGCCAATTTTCTTCACAGCAGCCCATACGGTGATGTGGCTTTTGTGACAGAAAGTGTGTTGATACTCACTGATGTTTTAGTTATTACTGAACAGTGCTTGCATAGCATCATAACCCTCTCTGTTTCTATCTCTGACCTGTTAGTGAGAAGGCTGGCTGGGAAAGGACACAGCCAAGACAGCTGACTGTATTAACCAGAGAGCTATCCCCTGCCACAGAATGTCACGTTCAGCAATAAAGGATGGAGAGGAGTGGAAATTTTTCCAAAGTCTCTTTTGCTTGGGAACTGGCTGGACATTTATCTGCTGGTGATGATGGATTGTTTTTTTGCATCTTTTGTGGGTTTTTTTCCTTTTTTTGAAATGTCTTTATCTCAATGCACCACTATTTTCATTTTTGCCCTTTGGACTCTACCCCACATGCCACCAGGGGTGAAGTTAGTGAGAGTGTGCAAGTGTGTGTTCCTTAAGTAGCTTGCCATTGAAGGCACATACCTGGATGGAAGACTTAAACTCTAACTCGTTATTGACTCATTTTAGAAAAGGATTTATGTTGAAAACTTATATTCTGTGGAGAAAGCTTTCATGCTGTGTGTAGCTATCTATACATCGCTTAAGTGTCTTCCTCATTTCAGCTGATAGGTGTTCACTCGAGAAGATGTTGAATATTGGGTTCTGTCAGTCAAGGAAAGGAATTTTTTAGATTTTTTAAATTGTTCTCTTTTCTTCTAGTGCAACAAAACCTAAACTTTTTACACTAAATAAAAGTTTTAGAAAGTTATTTCTTGTTAGAGTTACAACAAATTAGACTAAAATCTTTACCTTGAAGGAAGGACTAAAATTCATGTTCTGGATATGTTTTCTACTAGGTCTGCAAAGTTAATGCCTAGGGGGCTAGAGGGTAATAATGGTGATGGACACATCTTCCCTTTCCTTATAAAATGCCTTTTCTTTTACACTCATTCAGCTTTAAAAATATTTTAATTGCCAAAATAACAATAACAACAAAAACAAGATAATGATTGGGCACTAAACCAAAAAGTCCATTATTTATAGAGCTTTTTTTTGAGAGGAAATTATGCAAAAGCAGAACTCTGTAATGATGATGATGTCTGTAATGGATGAAATAATGCCAAAATTACAGTGAAATAATAATTCATAGTTTGAGAACTTAAAATGACACAGGTAATTTTTAAATAAAATCATATATCATCCCATAAAGATTAGTTAACACACACAGACATATACATACCTGGAGAGCAGTGCCATGGAGAGGGACTTGAGTGTCCTGGTCAGTGGCCAGTTGACTATGAGTCAGCAGTGCCCTGGCAGCCAGGAGGGCCAACCATGTCCTGGGAGGCATCAGGCAAAGCATCACCAGCTGGTCAGGGGAGGTGATTGTCCTGCTCTGCTCTGCGCTGGTGTGACCTCACCTTGAATACTGTGGCAGTTTTGGGCACACAATCTGAATTTGAATTGAAAGGTTAAGATGGTGAAGGGCACCGCAATATAAGAAACATTAAGCTCTTAGAGAGTGTCCAAAGGAGGACAAGAGCTTAACCTTTAAATAATCATTTTTCTCTCATGAAAAAAACTTGATGCCTTCCTTACTGACCTCTGTACTTACCACACAATACATTTATACTTGCTTAGAAACTGTGATTCAGGTTGAACAAAGTAAAGGGACATCTCATTCTTAATTGACCTGTGATATCTCCAGCCCATTCATCTATAAGAAGTGAAGAAAAAAGCAGTGTTTAGAATGAAAGTTATATATTCTAACCTTTTATTTAAGTATGGCTCACTTGTTTATCAGTCTTCTCTTCCACGCATTTTTCATTTCACCTTTTCTTTTCATTCTGTCTTTTGACTGAAACTCTTGTGAGCATGGTGCTTTTTCAATTTATATATAAGTTATTTATTGTGCTGAAAACACATACAGCAGAATTCTTGTGCAATACAATACAATATGGATTCCTCAAAAGCAGACTACTTGTATATCAGCACATAAAAGCACATCAGGTAGTTTCTCAGATAGTATCTGGTGTTATAGGGGTACTGTATAACAAGAAAAACATGTGACAATAGAAGCTGTTTACTTTCTGGTGTATATTTAAGGAATTATCTTTAAAGTCACTGGAGTTACTTCACAATTTATTCAGGTCTATGTGGAAACTGAATGTTCCAATACTTCGATTTAATTAAGCTTTTTCGTATAAAATCAAAATGGACTACACTTGCTTCCTGTTGTATTTCAGTCTAGTCAGTGACAACACACAGGCAATTAATCTGGCATTGTGTGTGTAGAATATGGAAAGCTCTGATGAGAGCCAGACAAAACCAGACATGGAGCCTGGTTTTGGAATGCAGCCCATGCAGTAATGGAGAATCATTTCAGAATAGCAAAAGTCCGTTTGGTCTCATTCTTCACTTACTAGCTTTGTTTATGGCAGTGAATCTCAACTGAATGTTGCAGAGTTGTACTAAGCTAAGTCAGTAGGGAATTTGTACTAGTGACTTTACTCATCTGAGAGAATTAGCCTCACAAGGCTATCCAGAGTTTTATTTAAAACAATTGAAATAATATTTAAAGCAGTCCTTCATTTAAAGAGAACAATTGCATTCAAATTTGGGGGAATAATATTCTCAAAAATGGTCATGTTGGTCATATGGCTCAAATTCTATTAAATTCCTTCTGATATCTGTGTATTCAGAATATTTTTTTCTGTGCAGGAGTTCAGGATTTAAAGGTACTATTCCTTATAGATGATATGTAGCTCAAGTTAAAAGTACAGTGAATTCTCATATCTAGCTGTGACACATATACCAGCAGAAAGGCTCTAGGACTTTGGAGATACTAGTGTATCCACCACTTAAACTCACATCAGAAAGCTGGTCCTTTGGCAACACTTAGCACCATTTTTGCCATCACAGTTCACAAAACAGTATTCAAAGGATTTATGTTGTTAATCATCTGCCTGGATCATATATTTACCTCAACCTGAAACATCACAGAGATTTAAGAATATGTTCTGTTGTCCATTATGCTGATCTAAACGCAGAATCATTTCTGTGAAATCTGTGAAATTAACCCAAAAGTACATATGTGACAGACAAACATTTCCTATCTCATCTCATTTGTTTAACATTATGCCTACCAGCTTGGAATTTTGCAGGATAAATTTCAATAGAGCATACAGCATTAATATTGCATAGTTTAATCACCTTCTGACAGTGAGGAATAATTCCAAAATTAAGGCTAGCGCAATGGTCTGTTTTGGGAATTTCTGGTCTTCATTACCTAGAGAATCATTGAACCTCCTCTAACTTATTCCTGCTCTAAATCAGTTCCTTTATCTTCTCCAGGATCATAATTTTTCAAAACCTTTTAGCTACCACTGCTGGATGAACAAAATAAGGGTATTACAGGAGAGCTTTAAGGTACAAAATTACATTCAGCTCTGGGGCATAAGGCATGATGTAGCCACCTCCTATTTCACCTTTCTCCCTTCTAGATGTGCTGTTGATAGTGTGAGCAATTATTTCAGTTATAAAATAGGAAATAGTTCTACAGAAAGAATAATATTTTCAAAATTTACTTCTTCTCTCCTTTAGGGAAAATGGTGATTTTTAGAGGTGCTTCAAAGCTACCTTTGGACAGGAAATTAGGACTGGATAAGATGGATAAAGAGTCTGCTGATTAAGCTTTTTAGCACCTTTTGCTGATTAGTGTTATAATGGATGTTACGGTGGGTGATAAAAGTGGCACCTTTATCAGTTTATTCTAACTGGGTGAAAGAAGATGAAAGCTCTAAATGCCTTCACAAGTAAATAGCATTGTGTTTATCCAGGCTCTTTTAAAAATCTCAGCCTATTGAAAAAATAGTACATGAGTCCAGCAGAAGATGCTACCATTGAAGGTTGCAGAATGGAATATGAACAAGACTATATATTTTCCTCTGTCACACAGAATTTTTAAATTATAACAAATTGGTTTGCATTAAATAAGAAAAGCTTAGTCATGGATCAAATTTAAGTTCAGGTCAAAAAACTGCTGTAGTTAAAACGTTTTTGAAGATCTAAAAATTATGACTGTTATATACCTACTTACTGAATTAATAGTGTTCTTTTCATTTGCCTATTGTCTTCTCAATTGAATTGATAGTCCAGAATATTTTGGTTTTAAATTGTTTCCCAAAGAAGTAAAAATATAAGCCTAGGGGCTTGTATTACTAGAACAGTGAGAGGCTACTTTTCAATTATAGGATGGAACTTATATAATCCACATGGTAATGTTGAAATTCAGCAGCCATAAACTATAAATTGTGTCATTTTATTATAAAATATTTAACATAATGTTAAGCATACAGTGCAGGCCTGCATGTTTGCCTGAAAAAGATCTAACGCCACATGCTGCAACTGCAAAATGCAGTATACTCTTCTGTGATAAGAAACCACTAGTGCTATTGCCAAACAAAGGAAAAAATTAAATCAAATTTCTTCCAGTTCTATGTCTCTTCTTGACTCAAAATCGCTATCATATTTTAAGTGTTCATGTAAATGTATTAGAAAACCACTAAGAGTTGGAAATCATTGTAACAGATATTTAAAACTTATTTGCTTCGATATAAATAGTACTATTATCTTTGCCTGACAGAGAATTTCACTATCTGAGTGAAATTCAGGTTTTGTAGTCTCATTACCTTTCCCAGTGAAATATGAAAAATGTTGCCATCCAAGTATAGATGCATTTTTTGACCTAGAATGTCGTGAAAATGTTGCTGCTGCTACTAAAACTCCTTAAAAAAAACAGCATCCAAGAGATAAGGGGAAAATATCCTAATCACAAACATTCTTCTTTCCACAAAATTTTTGTTCAGAAGCACAGAAAGGAAAAAGAAGCCCAAAATAAGAAAACAAAGTCTTTTTTGTCTGACTGTGTAGAACTTAAAGTGTGACTACCTGTCCTTATACTCCTGTGATGTACACGCTTGTAAAGCATACAGAGATATTCTTTAAGAAGTGTATTCTGTGCACCATCTGTAAATCTCCACTTGTCTATTTGCTGTATTTCAACAGAAGAAGCCTTGCAAAGAAGATCCTTTAAAATGGACTGCATAAAAGCAATAAAAGTGTGAGAAAAAGCATAGGCCAGGGCATGAAAGATTTTAATGGCACTGAAATAAATGCCAGTATTGAAGCCCACCTCACAAAACATTTGTTTAAAAATTCATGTTGCTGGTTAGCAGGCTAATCATCTGTTTAACTAGAAAATATTTACAAAATGAGCTTCCTCAGTTTTGTAGTTCGTAGTAGCATATAACGATAATGATAAAACTAATAAGCAACTGAACAATCAAATGTGTAACTCTCATGAAGAATACTTAATACAAAGTCTGAAACATCACGTCTTACATGTATTCACTTATTAGAGTGCTATATCCTAGCAATACAATAAAATGAGACATATTTATCTGCAGTTACCTTGACATATACTGACTGCCATAAATGTTATATGAGTACTCATCAATGATTAAATGAACAACACACTGTCGTTACATCTTTTTTTTACTAAGGCCGGACTGTAGCTGATATTGAAATACTTGTCTATTTCCTAATCCAAGTAGCAGAACTTGATTTGTGGTCATTAGGATTGGCTTTTGGGATGCTGAAAATTTAGCAGAAATTTATATTCTTCAGTAATTATGTTCATTGAGTTGTAGCATTTTAAGGGCTAAAAAATTCAAAAGCCTAGTCTGTAATGGAATGCTGGGTTGCAAGGGAGAAATTACAAACCCAGGTGACAGGGAGGTGAGACCAAGCCGACTATCTCCACAACAGTGTGGACAGCTGGAGTTCATGGGGCACTCACGCTGACTGGTTTTCTGTATCCCAGAGGGAACAGACACATGATGGTACAGTTGAGTGAAGAGGAAAGCTTGGTGCAGGGTTGCAAATCTCACACAGAGTCGTCAGAAAGTTGTGGCTGCATCAGAGAATGATGGTCTTGCCTGCAAAAGCCTGTGATGCTGGGAATGTAGTGGCAAGCCATGGGGCATTCAGTTGTACCCCATGCAGTGCTATTTTCTGTAGTTAATCTTTGTGTGTCTTTCCCTTCTCCCATGCAAAAGCACACAAAAAATTCAGATGCCATGCTGACTAACATCTTTTCAGTCTTTTGGAAAAAAGATGTGCTTTTAAAGTCTGTAATTTTTTTTCTTTCCCTTCCTTTAACTCGTAGTCTTAGGACCCTTAATTTATAATCTTGTGGGATAGGCAGGGCTCAGCACATCTCCACTTAACTTATATTTTGCCCCTGGTTTGTTTTGGAACAAAATCTGGGGGAAAAAGAATAAAAGAAAAAAAAAAAAAAGGAAAGCCACCTATATTTCTAACATCCTAATATTGAAATGTGTTTATCCTATTTGGAACTCCTTTTTTCCTTTTGTGGTTGAAGACAATAAAAAATGTATTGGCTGTTGTATGCAGCTACCTATCACCATTATTATTCTTGTTCAGTTAAAAATCTCTTCTGTATATTTTTAATAGTAATCTGCCATTACTTGTTACAAGCATTTTGTACAGTTATGTTTTTTTTAGGGAATGGTGGCAACATCGTGTCAATTTGCTATAGTAATTGCTGAAAATAGCCCATCCACCCCTGTGCTCAAATAACCCCTAATAAAGTATCTTTCTTGATCCTTTCCTGTGTTCATTCCCCTGGGAATTCCTATAGCTATGCCTATCCTGAAGGCAAGAATCTGCTGCCTGCAGTGAAGAGGTGGCAGTTATTTTCTTTGTCGTTCCCATAAGAGGCCAACTCAACAACGCTGTCATTTGTTAGTCACTTAAAATATCTAGCTCTTCCAAACCAGTCTCAAATACAAAATAGCCATTCCCTGAAAACTGAGTTCAGTTTTTGAAGAGTAAATAAACATTTCATTAAAATAGTGTCACTAAAGACAGGCAGAGAGATCTGAACTGAGCTGTCACCTTATATTAGTCACACTCATAAATTCTGCCATGTTACAGTGCTCACTTGCAGTATCCCAGAGAGCTTGGAAGAGGCCGTTCTTCAGGTTTCCCTCTCTTTGTTTTGTAGTTTTGTCTGGGGGGAGGTTATCATCTTCCTTACAATGTCCAGTATATGTTTGCATCAGTAATGCCACACGCTTTTTGAACATGTACTCAAATACTGGCTCTGACAGCAATAATTCACATTAGGCCATTGCAAATATAAATTTTTGTTACGAAGACTGCTATTTTTGTATTAATTCCTCTCAAGTCTCAGACACAGGACTTCTGATGTTGATGGTTTTCTGGTCTTTTAGATTCTTTTTCCCTCAATAGCAGTGACAGTGAGTTTGGTCCTCACATTCACTTTGACATTCTGACAACAGATATCACTAGGCCACAGCTAGGAGTGGTTTATTACTTTTAGTAGGATTTATTTAATTCAGCCTCACAGCCTAAGGCAGTGGGGGAAGAGATTTAACTCAAAATTAAATTCTTGCAGGAGTCCTTTCAGTCTAAGAAAAATGGGTGAGAGGAATATGGAGAGAGGGTAGGAAAGCAAGGTTGGAAAGCATGTAATGTGAATGTGGCTATTAAATGCAATCAGTCATGGAATTGCACATGGTAAAACATGTATGAAGCAAAAAAATAGAGGAAAAAGAATATCAACAGACCTTTTAACACATATGACAGGGTAAGAATAAAACCTCAGTGTCTGAGATTTGGTGGGAGTACTGGCTGGATGTTTTCTTTCAATGTATAGCATTCAAAAAGGAAATACAAACCAAAGTCTAGATGAATAAATCTTGAAAGTTGTCTTTCCAGTAAAAAAATCCAACAGAAACAGCTTTTTATTAAATAAGTATTACTTTGCTTTCCACAATTCAAATGCTGTATTATTTTTAAAATAATAAGGAAAAAAAATGTGGTGCTTTAGAAAACAGACGTAAAAGTAAGGAAGGATTAATTTGATTTTGCATGGCTTATTTCTATGAACCCTTGTTAAAAAAAGATTATGTAAACAGTGAAAGTATAAGGGCTGCCTATTGCACTCAAGTATTCAAAATTCAGATACTATTCCTGGCCCAGTCCTCCCAGCTGATCAGGAATTTTCCTCTCTAACCTGGACTGTCAGAAAGCAATTGTTTCTTTCACACAAACCCAAGTGCCAAACAGGGAAGTTTGATACTGCGTTTCACTGCTCATGTTGAAATTAATTTGTTCATAAAAATTAAACATAGGAAACAAATGTGATGGAAATAGTTAAACATAATTAGAAAATGTGCTAATCTCCACCTTTTACCTAACTAGCATCAGGGAACTTTTGTTCCTCTTTCCCTACAAGTATTTTTTTGAACTGGTGAACCTTTCATCTCATGACACCATGAACTATCAACTTTCTTTGATATTTCATTTGGGTTTTGAGCACACAGACCATCCAATTTGCTGAGAAAGTGAGCAGTGCTTAGAAAAAACCCATAACAGCTACCTAGCCCACGAGGAAGTTGAATGTTCTTTCCCTGCAGGGTTGGGGAATGCTTCATATCCACAGGTAACCTTTTCATGTTTATGAAGTTGGTGGGTTTTTGTATTAATAAGAAGCTTGCTGAAAAAAAGCAAACAGTTACCTAACTGGGATATGCAGCATCTCCTTGAATTCAAATGTGATGATAAACAATAGCCTCAAATAATAATGGTAGTAAGACAAAATTACTCCCACGCCTTTGCTTCAAGGACGTTGAAAAAAAGAAAATGGGATTACTGTTTGATATTTCATGCATTCCAGGTTAATATCTGCAGTGAACTTACCCTGAACTTACTGTCAGTCAGTGAGGTGGCAGCAGCAGCAGCAGCGACTGAGGCAAATCAAGAGGTGAATGTTGGATTTTGCTGTACAGGGAGATTCCTGAACTTAGGGATGCCTGAGCAGCAGCCCAGAGCCCTTTGTGAACTTGGAAGCCCTCACAAGCCCATCAGGCATTGAGGGGGAGTTGCCAGGAGCATCGGCAGGAGATATAAATGGCTGCAGGGAGCACAGCATATTAGTCACTCATATTAGTCACATATTAGTATCTCAGTCAGAGTGTGGCACAGCAGATCACAAATACAGGCCACAGCTTCCTACCCAGTACCCGAGGAGAACTTAGAGAGTTAGTCATCCCCCACCCAACCTGAAGAGGACTAACTGTGGTCTCCACTTGGTCAAAAGCCACTGTCAGAACGAACGCTGTCAGATGTCAGATGGATCTCACACATCAACATGCTTGTTGTACAGGTCTCCGGCTGCAGTGAGTGACTGAGCTTGTCACAGATGTTGGAGGGCAGCAGAGACAATACCTGTTTGATGTGTCAGCAAGTGGGCTATCTACTGGTGGTGCTGAAAGAGGAAGCCTAGGAGTATCAGAGATTGCGTGAGGGGTAGTTCACTGAACAGTAACAGGTGCACTCTGGTGAAGAACCTCCAGAAAATGGTGGTCAAGCTGCAGGAGGTGGTCAAAAGGCTGAGAGGTATCAGGGAGGCTGACAGAGAGTTGGGCAGCTGGTTCCAAGCCCTAATGATGGGGGCAATCACAGCACTAAGAAGAGAGCAAAAATTCATCCTGTTGACACTCGTGGAAGGGAGGGAGGGCATTAACACAGAGGGTTTGGAATTAATGAGGAAAAACAAAAAAAAAGAGGGAAGAAACTAATGAAAAGAAGAGATGCTTTCAAAACCAGACATTCCCACTCAGCTGGACATTCCCAAACAGAACCACTTGGTAGCTCTGCAGGATAATAAGACAATACCCAACACACACTGGAAGAACAGCCAGAGATAACTGGAGCAGCCCAATATGCTTCACAAATTCAAAAATTAACAACACCTAAGAAAAGGCAGCAGGTGATAGTAGTGGGTGCCCTACTTTGAAGGGCACCAAGGCTTTCATCCATCAGCCTGACCCACTCTTGAGGGAGATGTGCTGCCTTCTGGGAACCTGGATTAGGGATGTTACTGAGAAGCTGCCAAGCCTAGCTAAACCCATTGATTATTAACCATTATTAGTGTTCCATGTGGGCATAGGTGATACAGCCATCATCAGTCTGGGAAGCATTAAGACAAACTAGAGAGCCCTGGGAGAGGTGGTAAATGGCTCTGAATCTCAAGTAATTTTTTCATCAATTCTCCAGGTCTAAGGAGGGGGGTTCAAAATGGCCAGCTGAATTTGGCAGGTCAACAAATGGTTAGAACAATGGTACCGTAGTCAGGGTTTTGGTTACTCAAACCATGGGACTTGCTTTGGCAAGTCTGGTCTACTGGGGGCCAATGGGTCCATCTGACATGGAAGGGAAAAAGTATCTTTGGTAAGGGACTTGCCATATTGGTGAAGGGGGCTTTAAACCACATTTGTCACGGAAGGGGGTCATCTATCCATCCCATTCCTGCCAGTTGGATGCCAACACCTGTAATGGATGCCTGGAAGAGTGCAATGGCATTCCAGATACTCCAGCCAGCAAATCAGCTTTATCTGAGGCCCAGCTCAGACGCCTGTACACAAATGTATGTAGCATGGAGAACAAACAAGAGGAACTAGAGACATGCACATGCCTGCAAGGGTATGATATTGGTGCCATCACAGAGACAGGGTGGGATGGCTCCTATGACTGGAGCACTGGAAAGGAACACTTCAGGCTTTTTAGGAAAGACAAGCAAAGGAGACAGAGAGTGAGTGTAGCCCTCTAGGAGCAAATTTTGGCATCTTCAAGGACTTACTTGGTAGAGTTCCTTGGGATAGAGCTCTGGAGGGCAGAGGGGCCCAAAAATGCTGTCTGATATTCAAGGATCACCTCCTCCAAACTCCAGAGCCATGCATCCCAACATGGAGGAAATCAGGCAAAAATGCTAGGTGTCCATGGATGGATAAGGAGCTGCTGAGAAAACTCGGAGCAAAAAAAAGAAGATTTCAGAAGGTGGAAATGAGGACAGGTGGCCAGGGAGGAAGACAGGAATTGTGTGGGATGCTAGGGATAAGGTTAGAAAAGCCAGTGCTGAGTTGGAATTGAGTCTGGCCAGGGATATCAAGTGTAACAGGAAGGGCTTCTATAGATATGTTGCAAAAAAAGAAAAAAGAGTAGGGATAATGTGGACCCTCTCCAGAAGGAAACATGAGACCTGGCTACCCTGAACAAAGAGATGGTTGAGGTTCTTAAAAATTTCTACACCTCAGTCTTCAATGTCAAGTGCTCCAGCCACACCATGCAAGTCAAGAAAGACAAATGCAGGGACTGGGAAAATGAAGGCTCCAAGCCCACTGCAGGAAAGGATCAAGTTTGAGACCATCTAAAGAACTTGAATACACACAAGTCCATGGGACCTGATGAAATTCATCCACAGATCCTGAGGGAACTAGCAAACAAAGTTGCTAAGCCACTATCCATCATTTTTTAAAAATTGTGGCAGTCAGATGAAGTCCCTGGTGCCTGGAAAAAGGGAAATACAACCCCCATTTTTAAAAAGGGGAATGCAGAAGACCCAGGTATGGTGAGTTGACCTTGACTGGATGCCAGGTGCCCATCCAGCCACTCTATTACTCCCCTTTCCAGCCAGACAGTGAAGAGAGTAAGGTGGAAAAACAACTTGTGGGGCGGGATAAGGTAGTTTATTTAAAGCAGAAAGTAAAGCGGAAGCTTGCGCGCGCAAAAGCGAAGCAAAAGATAGCAGAGTTTATTCTCTACTTCCCATCCGCAGCGGTGGTCGGCCACTTCTGAGATGCAGAGCTTCAGCACACTTGACAGTTCATCAGCAGGCAGCCACTGGAGACAATGAATGCCTGCCTTCCTGCTCCTTGCCCCAGCTTTTATATCTGAGCTGACATTGTATGGTCTGGAATATTCCTTAGGTCAGTTTGGGTCAGCTGGCCTATTTGGGTCCCCTCCCAGGATCTTACCCTCAACTGAGGAAGGAATGTTACAGTGCTAATGCTGTGCTCAGCAGTAGCCAAAACACTGGTGTGTTATCAACACCCTTCTAGCTACCAATGCAAAGCACAGCACTGTGAGGGCTACTGTGGGGAAATGAACTCCAGCTCAGCCAGACCCAATACACCAGGGAACTATAAACCAGTCAGTCTCACCTTTATACCAGGCAGGTATAAATCGTAGACTAGATTCTTCTGGAAACAATGCTAAGTCATGGAAAACAAAGAGGTGATTGGTAACAGCCAACATGTCTTTACTAAGGGCAAATCACGCATGACAATGTTGGTGACCTTCTATGATGGGACTACAGCATTGATAGGGACAACTATCATCATCTACCTGGACCTATGCAAAACATTTGACACTGTCTCCAAATTTGAGACACATAGATTAGATGGATGGACCACTTGGTGGATAAAAATTGGCTGTCTGGCTGCACACAAAGAGTTGTGGTCAACAACTCATTGTCCACGTGGAGACTAGAGACCAGTGGTGTCCCTCAGGAGTTGGTACTGGGCCAGTAGTGTTCAACATCTTAGTCAGTAACATGGACAGTTGGATTGAGTGCATCTTCAGCAAATTCACTGAAGACAACAAGTTGTGTGGTACAATCAACACGCTGGAGGGAAGGGATGCCATTCAGAGGGACCTTGTCACTCTTGGGCTGATGCAAACCTCATGGACTACAACAAAGTGAAGTGCAAGGTCCTATATGTCCTAGTTTAACAATGGTATTTTTCCCACTGAAACACTCTAAACCATGTGCTGCTCACTCACTCCCCCATCTTGCTTGCCCTCTCCACTACAGCAGGAGGGAGAGGAGAATTAGAGGCACAAAAATTAAAGATCACAGACTGAGATAAGAACAATTTACTGGAAACAGCAAATGAAATAAGAAAACGAACAGTAAAAGCAACAATATTAATAACAGGGTGTACAAGAGTGGTGACCGATTGACATCCAAATGCTCACAACATGAAACCTGGCACTACCCTGATTGCTCACTTCACCCCTGGCCTGACTGGAAGGGACCCAGTCATTCCCCACCACCTCCTGTGCATGACATGAGGTAGTAGAAAATAATCTCAGGGTCCTGGCCATGCCCATCCTGTATACTCTTAAAAATTAACCCTGTCCTGGATGGAACCAGGACAATACACCTGTGTTGCGGCAATCCCAGGCACACCTACAGGTTGGGTGGAGAAGTGATGGAGAGTAGCCCTGTGGAGAAGAACTAAGGGCTGAGGCTTGATGAAAAACTCACTTTGAGTCAGCAGTGTATGCTCACAGGCGAAAATGCCAACCTGGTCTACATCAAAAGAAGCATGGCCAGAAGGTTGATATAGGTGATTCTCCCCCTCTACTCTGCTCTTATGAGACATCAGTGGGAATACTGTGTACAGCTTTGGTGCCCCGACCACAAGAAGAACACAGAACTGTTGGAGCAAGTCCAGAGGAGGGTCATAAAATTGGTAAGAGGACTGGAGCACCTCTCCTGTGATGACAGACTGAGAGAGTCAGGGCTCTTGAGCCTAGAGAAGAAGTTGCATGGACACCTTACATCCACCTTCCAGTATGTGAAAGAAGGCCTAGAGAGAAGCTGGAGAGGAACTCCTCATTAGGAACTGTAGGGATAGCACAAGGAGTAATGGGTACAAAACAAGAGGTGAAATTTAGGCTAGATGTTTCTGAGAGACTGAAGTATTAGTGGTTAATGACTCAAACTATTGCCTGATTACAAAATGGCAGGGTGCTTTGCTGAGGCCAGGTTTATACCCCCCAAAAGAACAGGAGAAGGAGATGGGTGTGTGAATTGGGAGGGGAGGGAAAGGGAGGGGAGGGGAGGGGAGTCAGTATACAACAGTCTGTCATCTGTGCACCATTGCACAGCTTCTGTGAGTTTTAGTAGTGGTTATGTTTAGAGTCTGCAAGAAATCTGAATAAATCAGTATTCTGTCAAATTGTATTTGGTCTGCACAGAAACATCATCAGGAAATCCAGATGTATAACTTAAGAGAATCATCCTGAATTAAATTATCTTAATAAAAAGGAGGCATCATTGACACTAATTTGGTAGTGTACTATCCAGATCTTTCAACTTGTGTGTTAATATACAATCTGTACCTTTTGCCAGATTTGGGCACCTCCCTTTCAAGCTATGACCTCACATACAAAGCCAAAACAAGCTATCTTCGAGTTTTCTGTGGTATATAGTCACGGTTTAAAGACCTCAGGTAATCCATCTAAATGAAAATATAAAGTTTAGAGCCCATATTCTTTCTCACAAAAGAAACAGGTACTTGTAGGGGGTAGAATTCAGTCTTGAAAGTATAATTTTGACCCTGTCTGACTCTTTGGCATTACAAAAGTAACAGCATGGGCTTATGTAATTTCAGTGTAACCAAGGGAGAGCTTAGAAAGGTAATTATTGGATTGTGTGAATCACTTCAACTCAAATTACTTTATTTGCTACAGTAACAAATGAGAAAGTTAAAGGACTACCATTCTACACATATGTTTCATTTAATTGCAAACATTTCAGAATAAGTGGCCTTCTCTGAGTTAGTCGGCACTTGGAATGAGTGTGTCTTCCCAATCACAGTAATTTTAAAATCTATGGCCAGTATCAGTCTGACTTGACAGACAGTGCTTGGATGTGATGATGATTAAAGTTGGTAGATGAATAGGCAAAGAAGAGCATGAGGCCCAGTTGAAGACAAGATCTACAGAGCATGTTTGCATCTTTTTTTCATAAAGGAGGGGAAAAAAAGACTTTGAGAAACCTCACCTAAATTAAGGTTATTGGGAATTCACACCTTACAAGCCAAATCAAACCACCACAGGAAATAAGTTGGTAAGATGCAATCTACAGGTCTCAGAGAAGTGCTTGCAACTTTTCATTTGTTATGCAAAATTAACAGGAGACAGGGACATATGCTCCTCAAAGAGGAAAGAACCTTCAGGCTTAATAAAATTGTGTGCTCTATTATACAACAGGTGTCTTCAGAGGGGAGGAAAAAAGCAAAGCACTACTTGAAAAGATTTTCTACTTTAACAGCTTTTTACCAAATCATGCAAAATAATTTCTTTTAAGTGTTTAGCCCCTGAAAGTACATGCTGATAACAGATTCCTTAATTGAGGCATTATGAAATCAACTCTCTAGTATTACATATACACAATGTAATTATTGGAGCATTAACTTAGGTGCTTTAATCAAGGCTGTAGAACAGTTTCAATGGATCCTTGTTTCATAAAATGGACTAAGAGCTGTGAAAAATCCACCATTTGGACAAAAATGTTTTGTGCTGAGTCACTCGGTAAAGACCATTATTGTTATTTTCTTAAGTTGAAGAAAAGTCCCATTTGTTGCACTTGGATACTATGGTGTTGAAAATTGCCCCAGGTATGAGAAGCACCACAAAAAGAAAGAATTTCTGAAATTCATAATATTAGGAGTATTAGATTACCCAATTTCATCAGCTTTTCATCATCTAAGAAGACTAAATGATATGAACTGAATCATCACATAAACCCATATCTACTGCTCTTTCTTAGGCACTGTTCTTTACACCTGAGGTACATATGAATAAACGACTGATAGAAGTGCTTTTCTACTCCAGTTGTGTCTTATATAACAAAACTAACAAATGAAAGTTGACACAAAATCGGAAACCCAAGTTGTTTCTAAATGCCTATGAGTCTTCCCTGAACAGATATGCTATGCAATCCGGAAATAAAATTATTGCTCTGGAATTCAAGAAAGTTGAGGTAAAAGTTTTTCTCTGGCTCACAAGCCTCCTTGGGTGATCTTGCACGTGTCCCTTGGATAAGTATTAGTAAGCGCAAAAATACTCCTGGAAGAAAGGTACTTAATTCAAGCTTCTGGTTAAGATTTCTGGACTAAAAGGCTTATTTTTTTACGTATTATCTCTCACCTATTTTTCGGAAGTTTCTAAGTTTTTTGGCATCTGTACTACTCCATTCTCCTCTGTTCTATTTTCTTAACTACTTCTTTTACGTTTACCTCTCAAAACAGAAGTCGGAGGATATTTCGATTAGTGGAAATATTGAGTTTAGTGGTTTTCATTAATGTCACTGTTAGATTACATAATCAGTTCTTACTTTCATTGGTTCTGACTTTAGCACAGCTTCCTTCTCCTCAGCAGTGCCCCCTGGAGAGGCATGCTGACAACCACACAGTGCCATGTTGCTGTAGTGGGAGCAGAATGCACCCCGTGCTTACAGGAACTGGGAATCTCACTGTGCATCACATCTGTTGTAGAAGGTGAAAGGGTCATTATTGTATTGATTTTTAGAGCTTAAAATGCATGAATCAGGGTCCCCAGGATTATTTATTTGTACAAGTAAGAGTTATAATTTTGAAATTAATTTTATTTGGAGACTTTTGCCTCAATCAGAAATTAAAGTTTTTAATAAGAAAGTCAGCAGCCTGGTCTGTGACAAGGAAGACCTCCATATGGTCTGTAATATGACTCTGGATCCTAAAATCAGTGTGGATTAGCATAGGTCTCCTTAATTAAAAAAGGGAGATTAATGGAATACCTTCTCTGGAGGTAGCAGATGTGAAGTGTAGCAAAGGCAGATACATCATAAGAGAGTCACATCATAAGGAAGGTAGGTTTGGGAGATTTTATTTACTAAACTCTGCCAAATATTTAGTTAGTCAGGTGATAACTTTGGTTTCTGAAAGATTCATAACTTCATCAACTAAGATGAATTCTTATGAAGATGGCAAAAGTTAACCCTTGGCAGTAGGAGTTCATTTTTTTAAAAAAAAGAAACAGCTTGAAAACTTCATAAAATTCTGACTTTTCCCAACTCTGAGGTTTCTTTGTACATGAAAGAAGGAAAAGGTTGCCCTCTTTGTTAAATTTATTCTAGCAAAACTGAAGAATACAAAAAACCCCCAAACATTTGTCTAATCAGAGACCAGATAATTAATTTGGGACCCTATTAATTGTTTTTGTCAGAAATATTTGTAAAATTATGAATAATTGAGGAAGGAACATATTACATAAAAAGGAACTTGCAAACAGGAATAATTAAGTAATAAACAGAAGTGCCTGGTACAGCCAGCTGTAGTTTTGTTGGTCTCAGGTGACATAAATTTCTGTACCACACTCAGGGCAAATTATACAGGGGAAAACATGTGTGTACCTATTTGGAATAAAGTTTTTTAAAGAAAAAGGGAGAGACATTTCCTTAAGACAAAATGATGTCAACATGTGATTCCACAAATAGCCAGAAAAGTCACTTCTTCACTGAATTAACTCCTTTTTTAAAATTATTATTCCTTTAGCGGATTATTGTCCTTTCTAGATCTTCCTGGTTTTCCCTTTTTAAAGAATTAACCAAAGAAATGAAAAGCAAAAAGGAGAAGGTAGAAGAAAAATGCAAAAGCAATGTTAGAAATGCTTGCTTTTCTCCCCAGCCTTCTCCCACAGAGAGGTGGCTCACCTCAAGAAATATCCCTATCTATGCTCAGGTCACCTCTCTCCAGAGCCAGCCCTGTCCCTGAAGCTGGCTGTCCCTTTCAGCTTTACCATTTTTCCAGTGCCACTGTTTTTGCAATGCTAGTTGCTACCCAGAGAGGTTACCTGATCCATCTTGCTCTGCAGCATTGACATGACATGCCAGGGAGGGAAAGGGGCAGGATCAATCTGTCTTATAAGCAATGTAGGGGTTTTTTGGATTAAAGTGCCTCTTTACCCAGTCTCAGTGCAAGCCAAAACTGGAAAAACAGTCCTTTAATGTTTTTCAGATACTTCCTAATTCACAGGATTATGATACTTTCAAGAGTGCTTCAGTCTGTCTCAGCATTAGGAATGATGCTGTACTGTTTTTCACATGTGATCTAAATTAAACCAATGTGCTACCATATAGCTTTAAAGGTGCGCTTCACAATGAATAACAAGCTTTTAAACATTATTGAAGGTGCTTAACCATTTTTGGTGTTTGTTTTTTTTCACATAAGTTTTTCTTCTCATTGACATCCCATACTACAGCAAATATTCTTTACCTAAATCTGGGACCAAATATGGGCAATAACATAGCCTTTTTGAGAGAATAATGATAGTCTTTTCACCAAACAAATATTCCCTAAAGACTGCAAAGACAAACACCAAGGCTTAAATCAATTCTGGTAACCTATGCCATCAAAGGCATCTTACTTTTTCAGAAAGCAAAGGACTGTATTTGTTTCTTGGCACCTATAACTTATTAACAAGATGAAAATCTTAAAGTTCTCTTTTATATAGTATTTCAAGACATTTCACCATCTTTTTATATATAGATTAGCATATCGGAAACTATAAGGAGCTTTCTATGGTGATGTATTACTCTTCTGTAGTCTCATTTAAATAATCTGACCCATCTCTAACGTGTAATTGGCAATATCACTCTGCATAAGTTCATCTCTCTCTGTTTTTCCATAATGTCATAGGAACTAACTGCAAAAATATTTGGTATGATTTGGATTTTAGTTTAGACCTTACTTTCTCTTGCTTCTTCGGTTAAACAGCTAAATTTTATAGAAGAAATCAACTTAGATTCATTGTTTCCCAGTGATTTTCACCATCTCCCATTCCCCAAAAAAACTTTAAAAATCACTAAAATGAAATAAAAAACTAATAAATTTTGAAATAAACTATTTTATTTCTAGTATATCAGAGAGAAATCAAGCTGGCATAGAATGATGTTTTGGTAGTTATGCCAACCTAAGCATGAATCTTCATTTGCAGTTCCACCAAATTGCTTGTGTGTCAGCAAAACAAACTGGATCAGGAAGCCAATATGGCTAGAAAATAACCATTTAAATTATTACTCCAGATCATGCTGTTTTCGTGGTAACAGAGGTGACTCAGAGTTTTCCAACTTTCAGAAGGATGTTCAAGCCTACAGGGCCATACCATCATGTTCATTTCCTCTGGTAGAAAAAAGCTGTATTTTTGCACCATAAAATGGATCTGGAACAACTAGGAGAGTTCAAAAATATTTGTGAGCACCCACTAGATGTTAAACCTGCATTGACCAAATTATCTAAGCCACCCGGAAAAGCAAGAGAGAGAGCAACTATAGGTGTGAAAATACTTGGAAAATAATATGAAATTTCATCTTATTCTTTCTCCATGTGTGCTTTTAAATATACCCAACACAGAACCTTTATTACAATGGATTAAGGCTCTGTGAAGTACAGTAGTCTGTGAATAAATAATGTTCGTAGTCTTTTACAACCTCCCCCTAAAAATAAGATAAATCTGTTTCTGCAACCTTGATGTAAGTGGGATAATGCTTTTGACCTTTTTTCCTTTGTAGTATAAGGATTCTTCTTGCTTCCTTTGAATTTTCCAGCTTAATGAAGACATTCTTTTCTGAAAAAAAATCACATAAATATGTCAAATGCTAATAGCCTGTGTGGTGTTTTACATAAACAACCTACCCCAAATAATTTTTCCCAGATCTTTTAATTCACACATTTGAGATGCTAAAAATATCCTGTGTCAGCCTTGAATGCAATGCTGTCAAGTGAGATATATAAGAACTGCCAATTAAAAAAATGCTCTCAGTTTCTTTGAAATGCAACACTGAGATCCATTGTCAGTCATTTTTGGCTATTTTTTATTTTTTTTTTAAGAACAAGATGTCAGGTGATAAAGGAACAAGACTTTATTTCAAATCAAAAGAAGTGAATGAACATGTATTACATACACTTTAAGTCACAAAAACTGTTGCGTTACACTCACAGTTTCATTTCACTGTCAGATCCACACGAACCTCAAGCCATTGGAATCACTTTAACTTTTAGTGTTTTTACAGAAAGCAATTTTTTTTTCCATAACAAGACCCATTTCTCATTTCTGTTTTGAGGGATTAACTCCTGTAAGGTGGGAAAGCATTTCTTTGGCAAGTACAAACATCAACAAAATGGAACTGGGTGTATGGCTTGCAGCTTCTGGCTCCTAAGTCCCACTGCATTTCGGGGGACTTAGTGCAGAGAATTAATATGCAGCCTCTCCTTGCAGCACAAGTCAGAAGGAATGTGGTGGAGTAACAGAACACAGGTTAGTAGAGATGCTTATTGTATAAAAATTGTCTCCCTTGAGACTGGCGATTGAAGAATAGACACTAGCTAACCATCTTTGCTCTAAAGCCACAGAATAGGTGGAATTGGAGATGAAAAGAGATTAACTATACCTCCCATACAAGGAAAAACATGAAGCAAACATTTAAGCCAAGATGCTTACAATTTAGCCATAATTGGTTGCTGTATTTTATTATATAAATTTAATATTATCAACTAGTTCTGTAAACCAGCAAAATATTTTATTTCACCAAGTCAAAATTAAAGCTTTTATTTTTTTTTTTCTCTTTGAAGCACATCATATACCTTCCATTTTAAAACAGAAGTTGCATACAAAAAATACCTCTTATGGTTTTGGGAACTTTAATATTTTCTTTAAAATGTTAGTTTGAAAAATATCTTTAGCATTGTACTGCTAAACTGAGGGAATGAAGATGATTTTCACTGAAGAGTATTTTCCACTGGGGACTCCACTGGCATTCAGTTGTCTCATTTAATTATCACTTTCCTGATTCAACCATTATTCATGAGCTTCCTTGTGTTCTTAAAAAGCTCTGAGCTGTGCTTGCCAATGTTATGGCACATTATGAAGCACAGTTATGCAGCAAGAGGGAGGGGGTGATAATGCATTGGTCTATACTACTGGCATATTTTCTGTTTGAGCTCCTTGGCTGCCAGTGGAATGCAGAGCTCTTTATTCAAAATCTGCTGCTGTTTCTTAAGCACTGTGCTGGCATTATGATGCTTTGCATTGCTTCAGTAAAATACAGCAATACTGAAGCTGTATGAATCACTTGCATGGAGTTTACACTAGCTTCATTTGACTGTATTTCTCTTTTGTAACAGTGGTGAAAGAAAAGCACAGAAAGAAAAGTTACTAACAGATGCAGGGAAAATACGCCTGGGTAGGTTTGAGATGAATTTTAATTGGCATCAGTTTTATTCATACATGAAGCCAGAGCATACTTCATTTCATTTCTTGGTGCCCTCTCTGCCTAATTTAAATGTTTAGACTTTTAGCTGAAATATATGCTGCCAATTTACTACGTTTGGATTTTTACTAAAAATACATATGTCCAAGGTAGTCAGACTAAAGATAAGGACAGAAAGACTAAATTAAAAACAGCTGTTCTCCTAAATGTGCCTCAAATCATGCCATAGCTAATTTAAAGGTAGACAGAGCAACTGAAATTGTATAATTTCTGTTCTAAACCACTGAATTTAGTTTATAATATCAATAACCCTGTGGAAATTAGTCATTAATGAAGTTAACATCCAGTTTGCTAGAGTGTTATCTACCCTTGGCTTCACCCTATCATATTAAGTCTAAATCCATAACTTTTCAATAAAGATTAATTTTTAATTTTTTTATTATTGCTTAAATATTGAATTGGCACTTTATAAGCACATATATAAAATTCAGGATACAGTTAAGGTGGAATATTTATTTACTGAGAGTACAGAAACATTGCTATCACTTTTTATTTTCAGATATGGAAGGCAAAACCAGGAAAAAATCTCAGCATGTTTCTTAGCAGTCTTGCATCAAATATACACGAGTAAAATCTGATTCTCCCAAACTTATGCTAGGGTGAAAGGAAACACCTACTAACACTTTCTACGTGGCCTGGCTGAAACATTTATTATTCCAAATTCCTCTTTCAAGCATGCAGAAGTTTAAATGAAACTATGAAGCAGTTTGAAACAAGCTGGAATTCCAATAAATTCAGCAGAGGTACTTTCACTTAAGGGTCAAACAAGTTTGAATTTGCAAAAATTATACATTAACTGAATATTTACAAAATTCTGAAGTCTTTCCTTAGTCAAACCTTGCCTTAATTTCAGTAGGGACAGTAATATTACATGAGTGGGAGGTTGCTTGAATAAGCATTAACTTCATATCCAAAGTATGAGCTATGAATGAATAAAACAGGCCAGCGTCTATTCAGAATTACATCAGTGTAACTAAGAACAGAACTTGGCTCCACGTGCTTGGCCGGGGCTATATTTGCTAGTCTATGAACTGAAGGAGCTGCTGCAACTAGTATGTGCCAACTGAGCAAGTGCTGGAGCTGCTGCACTGCCTTCGCTCCACGGACTCGTGGACAAAGCTACTTGCACAAAACCTGTATCACTCCAAGTGAGGACCATCAGGACTGATTTCCACGCTATAGGTCATTTCCAGGTCTATATCCTGTGGTGTAGAGCAAGATATTCAGCAAGTCACACTAAGAAAGCAAGACAGCAATGAAAGGGATAAGTTTTAAAGACAAAGCCACAGTAAATTCACACAATGTGAGTTTAGTTTGGAGACAGTTGCTTAGACTTTTAACATGATAAGTAAAAACTGTTGCTAGTGCTGCTTTACAAAAGGGCACAGTAAATTACTCACTGCTGGCAAATTTCAAATTAGTCTTGCTTGCTTTGTCTAAAAATTATGCCTTAATTCAAACAGGTCCCTGTGGAAACTCTATGGATTTCATTGTAAGTGCTTTCTTTCTTTATACTGCATAAATATGTTTTCCTGTAGATTTTTTTCATTACATCTACTGAATGCTGCTTCCATTATTTTCTTCCCAGTTTTTGAAAAGAAAAATTTTGATTTCTTGCACTTTATTTTTGCTAGCTGTCAAGTAGTCAAGTGTGGCTGACCCTGTAAATTTTTTTCCTTAGTGTTTGTGTTTTGAATAATAGCTTTTGTTAATGTTTAAAGCAATATCATGTGGCTTTAGGCTCTATATTATATTCAAAAGTTGATCTTTAGGACGGGATTTTATATTTTTATTTATTTATTAATTTTATTTTTATTTTAACACTAAAAGTAGTGAATCCAAGATTACTCTGTATGATAAAACAGTTTTTGTTTTCAATATTTTATTTTTTTTAATGTAGGGTACGCAGTTCAATATAACAAGTACATGACCTTGCTTAAATTCAGGTTTGACATGTAAAAGAAGGCTTACCAAGAACACCAACCCCTCACTTTTTCTGTTCTCTAATTTTCCTTACAAGCCAGTATAATAAATGGGTGGTGCAGAAGAATTATAGAAAAATTACATGAGCAAGAATTTCACAGGCTGCAAGTAAAAAGGTAAATAGAGGTCTTATTTCTAGATTTTACATAGTAATTTTTCTTCTAGGTGTTTTATTTTCTTTCACTTATTAGCTTAGTTACACCTTTTCTTCCTAAGCCACTAAATTTTAATTATTATTTCTCAGTTTCACTGATAAATATTTGTTTGCCTGGGACCTTAATTTAAAGTCCCCTCTGAAGGAAATCTGGGATGACAACTGCATAGACCCTCAAATCTCACTAGGGTAGTTTTCTCTCATAGTGGTAATTCACAGTTTTTTTCTGCCAAGTACCAACACAGGTTTACTATATATTTCACTTAACTGAATGTTTTGCTTTCGTAGTGCCTGTATAGGTTGATAATATCACAGATAGTTTCCCTTTCATTCTACCTGATCAAGGAACCACTCCTATATGCAGATATTTCTCAGTGACATCAAGATCTGACTCTGCAAACAGAGCATACTAAATAAAAATTATATTTCTACAGCATGTACAAAGAAAACTGCACTTCCGTAAATACAAAATTTCATTGTATTTACTATGTATTTAGAAAAATGTGTTTTTCAGATCCTGTAGAATGAGGTATCTGGTGAAAATATGAGACCAAAACAAAACATTTTGACTGTACAGAACTGGGGAAGGGGAAGGAGGAGGAGAAGCACAGAAAATTTAAAATTCAGAAAGGGCAGTTTTCATTGGAAACAAATATTTTTATGTACTACAAGTACAAGACCAGACCATAAGAAGTCTTCATCTTCTGCATATTTACCCTTATCATAGGAAGTCCTACTGTGCAGAAGAACACATGCATCATTCCACAGCTTTAAGCAGTCTTCTAGGTATCTGGGACCACCTAGAAATATAAGACTCATGGACTTAGATTAAAAATTCCATAGCAAACCAGTGGAAGGTCTCTTACACTTGGGGTAGCTGTGCCACTGTGAAAATATCACAGCTGTCTGAGTTAATTGGAGTTCCCTAATTAACAGTGGCTTCACTTCCAGCTCTGTTTCAAGGCTGTAGTGCAGTCACAGGAATTCATTCTTCTGGCAGAACTGGATGACGTTTCCTAGACATTAGTACATTATTGACATTTTTTTTAACTGATACTTCCTGGTCTGAGTTTAGCATCAGCAAGCACCTAGGAGCAGCCATACACTGCACACATACCAAAGTATATTTTCAGAATGATGTGGCAGGACTGCCCATAAGTAATCATTTTCTTGCTATCTCCAGATAGGATTGAGCTTTAACTGGTTTTGGCCAGCCCATTTCTTCTTAACCATGCTGGAGGTCATAATGAGATGTAGCACAGATAGAGCTAAGCATCACATACTTGCCACCAGCATGAACGTACTCCTCTGGTGGTTTACATAAATTACGCAGGGAGCTGAAGGGAAACAAAATTGATCCTTGTGCAGGGTAAGTTTTTACATTAGGCATCAACTGACAGAGAGAGAGTTTTGCAGGCAAGACAAAGGTATGATCAATAGCTGTAAAATGCTGCAGAAGGACCTAATAGAATGAGAAGAGATTTAGTAGAGCAAGAGTATAATGTCCAAGGACAAAACAATGTTTAGCAATGTTGACTTCACATCTTGCACTGAAACAAAATTGTTTAAGATTGAAACTGAAGCCTTGCCTTTGGCTTCTTTCTGCATAGGTATATTTGGGCATGAAAGGTTTGATTCAAATGTTTGATAGAAGCTGTTCCAAATGTGTCACATGTAAAGTGGCTGGACAGGGGGATGTGCACAAAGGAGTGGCTTGATTTGTTTGTTTGTTTGGTTGGTGTTTGATTCTCTATATTTGGAAAAACTAAAAGTGGCTGCTTCTTTAAAGAACGTCTGCTTCAATTGCATAGTTCATAAGACCAAGGAAGCAACAATTTTTTTTTTTATTTGTTTGTTTGCTATTTTTTTTTTGGTTTAGTTTTTCGTGATGGTCGTGGTGCTGTTGTTGTCGTTGTTATTGAATGAAAAGAAAAAGGAAATTAAACCTCCTATGACTTCCAGAGCTCACAAGGAACAACTTGACACAATTGTCATTTGAATAATGTTTCCACAATTGTCATTTGAATAATGTTTTCATCATCCTTTTGACTCCTTAGAATTATTTGTTTGGAGGTTTTTCCTGTAATTTTGAAGAGGTTTGACAGTGCTTGACATTATTTTCCTATATTTCTTGATAGTGGACTCTTTTAGTATCTTCCCAATCAAAAAGAAACACTGAGTATGGCAGTCTAAAAAATATCTGTAATATATAACTACCTAATCAATGTTGATATTATACTGCCAAAGTTTTCTAACATAATACTTTTTCTCCTAAAGACAAAGCTTTTTTAAATTAGTTTGACACATACAAAAGCATACAAGCATAATACTTACACATTCTAGCAAGCCTTTAGAAGTATAGAAATTATCATACTTTATCATAAATTATCCAGGACAATATTTATTCTCCAACAATGGTAAGCACTGTACTCTTTTATTTGCAAATAAAAAAAAAAAAACCTCAACAGGTTACAGATTTCTTCAAGAGCTGAAAAAAGAAGTTTTAAAATCTTTTCCAAAACCTATCACTTATCAGCCTTCAAAAAATCCCTACTTCTACGGATTCCAAGCATTTTCAGTCTGGTCAGACTACTGTTGCTGCATAGGGTAGAAGGAACTGTATAACATTTGCAAATTCCTCTAAAACCCAAAAGGTCTACAAGAAGCATCATGTTGCCTCCCATCCCCTCAGTATTCCCTCTCTCTGGTCTCATCACAGTAATGTGTCCAGTGTGCTGGGCAGAGTTACAAAAAACATATTACACAAACCATGATGTAATACAGTAACAAGTAGGGCTCCAAGGTACTATGTAGAGCTTGTAAAGATCTCTTGTAAATTTATTTGGTTTTATTTTGTGTTTCTGTGTCTATTAGTACTTATCTTCCTCATTATCTCTATTCTGTTGTTCTTTTAAATAAGTGATTTTAATACAAATCCTGAAATACTGTGCATAATAGATTGGAATATGATTCTTTGTCCCACGTAAGGTAAATCTCTTATTTCATGTGACTAAAATGGCAGCATTTACAAATCAGCAAAGATTTGGAAAGATAATAGGATAATAAATATTACATTAATTTCAATTTGTTGTAGTTAACAAGACAGTTACTTTTGTACTTTTCTGTTTCCCTATGTAAAACTAATCTTGGATTATAATCCCTAATTTGTGAATATGGGGGTTTTAGCCTTTCTTTTATTTCTTATTCTTACTGTTTTGAAAAATGTGTCCCTGCTGTTCTTTTTTGAATATTTTCCAAGTGTTTCAATATTTTGTCTGTTAATTGAAATTACTGCTATGTTTTCATATTCCTTAATCATTGGGCCTAATACCTCTTTGTACAGTCGTCTCTTGCCCACCTGCCAAGGAAGTTAATATGTTCTGACACATCAGCCTTCTCCCTGCAATGCAGTGGCAACCCACCACGGGCCTGGGGGACACACGATGTTGTCGTTGTGACTGGCATTAAAAGTAAAGAAGACACACTTGATGGATTTTTACTCTGCCCTATTAGCAGCAGTAGTCTTGAAGCTGTTAATTTCACCTGAGTCTTGCAATAATTGTAGGTGTTTGGAGATTTACCTTTCATTGGCAGACACGTCTCATTATAAATAGTGAGGTAGCCTTCCTTCAGAAATGCTTCATTTCTTTCATGTCATGTAAATGGTTTTTTTCTTGACAAAGAATCTCAAGATCAATCTCAAAGCATCTCAAGAATGGCCACATTTCATGCAGGAAAGTTCTGAGTAAGGGGCAATGATATAATGAATAGGCAAAAGTTGTTACAATAAACTAAGTAGTGTATATAATATAATATAATAAACTTTGTATTGTATTGTATTATAGTACATAATATACATTATTAAATTTTTAAAGTATATTTTATTACATTATATGGTGTAGTGCAGCTCTGGTCCAGAGAAGTGCTTTTTGCCATGTGCCTCTGCTTTGTTGGATAACTTCTGCATAAGAAGTACTACATAAAATATTGTGTAGCAGCTACCTCACAATAGCATGAAGTGCAGGACAGGCTGCTGAACTTGCCCATGTAGCAGAATAAAGTTCTTACAGAGTAAGCTCCGTGCTATCACAACTTGAGTGTTGCCAATACCAAAAATACTTCATTTAAAGCTAACTCACTTCTTTACGCTACACAATGTCTTAGTGGGTTTTACATTTTCCTGTTCCTAGGATTAAGCTGAAGATACCAGTGGAGAACATTCACAGTTTGCCACGTGCAACTAGTCATCCTGGAGACCTGAGATTTAAAGAACATTAACTCCTTGATCTTGCTTATTTGTGTTCAACTTGTGCATTTATCCACTCGTGAGCCAGATATGGCTGGAGGTACTTAAGTGTTGACCACTTTTATGTTGTAGTGACACACTACAATAGCATGGGCTGGTATATGTGCCAAGAACACGGTTTATACCCGCATTTATTAGTGTCAAATATATCTTATAAGAGCTTGTCCTTGCATATCTATTCACAAGTACGAGTAGTTCAGAGCTTTTGTATCTCTGTATCTAGAAGGTATCACCTGGTCTCAGTCACAGTCATATCTTATCACAGTAATTATAGCAAAAATAATTTTGAAAATAAAGCAGGTAATGTTTATGAGCTAGTTTATGTCTCTCATGTAAATATCTACCTATCCTATGTAGCTTACCCAAAATGTATAAAACAAAAGGAACATTCAAAATAATGCCACTATCTGTATTAGGTCAGCCAACATGGAAAGATTTTCTTAATATCAGAATTGTAGCTAAATAAACGTTCTGACACAGATTTTAATTCAGAAATGCACATAACCACATGTTTAATCTTAAGCATTTGCATTAGTACTTTCTCAGATCAAGACTTGCTAAATCTGCCTGCCTTGTATAAAGAGTACAGCTGAGGACATTTTTTCCCTCTTGGGATTGGCCTATGAACTGGAAGGAAAAATTAACTGCAAGAATTAAAGTGGTGCTAATACCTTTATATGAGAAAGAGCTTTTTTTGAGGAAAGAGGAGCATGGATAGTCACTTCTGCATTCAGAGACTGTTTTTGTTATCTGGCGTAACCATCTTGTTTACTTTGCATTGGACTGTAAATGTACCATGACAAAAATAGGGGTAAGCAATCTGTAGGCCCTTTTATTCTCTTTAAAGATATGCTTTAACATCAAAAAAATCTGCTTTTTAGGCTGTGTATTTTAAAAAGACTGATTCTGTTTTCATCTCCTTCCAAAAACTAGGCCAACAATAGGCACTTTGAATACCCCTGGCCTTAGTGTTGGGACAGTGTTTAAGCATGGCTTTTCCAACTATCTGAAAATAAGTGTATTTTCGGATATCAATTTTAAAGGCAGCTGTGTCGAAAGTAATTTTATTTTTTCCCCGTAAAAGCAGGAGGTAACTGATGTATATCGTTTTCAAACTGTTTGGAGTATATACATTGCAAATAGGTAGGGGTTCTTTATGGATATCTTTTAATTATTCTTTACAAACATAGAGGGAAAAAAAATAGGAAAAGCTTTGTATATATCTCAGGAGTATTGTCATGTAGTAGGTGGGTATTCCATGATGGAAAAGATTCTTTCTTTATGAGGTCATTCTATAAATACCTTCAGTCAAGAAAGAAAGAAAGAAAGAAAGAAAGAAAGAAAGAAAGAAAGAAAGAACGAAACAAAGAAACAAAGAACAAATGTAAAAAAAGTTAGAAGAAACTAAAAAGCCACTTTGGAATAGAAGCTCTTAAGCATCCTTAACTGTAACTGTTGCTACGAGCTACAGCTAAAGCTGTGGCATGCAGAGGTAGACTCGATGTGCAAGGGAGATTAGTCTAGAACAGAACACTAGATATGAGTACCCCAAAAGCCACAAGAAGGGTAAAATATTGAAACCTGAACATTTCTCAGTTGAGTGAAAATTTGAAAGAAATATGTATTATTCAGTTCAAAACCACCGAATACAGTCATTTTAAAAATGCTTAGTCAAAATTAACTTTTACAACCAGCCCATCCTTATTCTGCAGGTATACTAACTTATTGTAACATAATACATTACTGAATCATCAAGAGAACATTACAGATTACTCATTGTCAATATGTTTCATACTTCTTGCAAAGCCCAGAATGTTAGACCCTTTAAATTTTGCTGTTTCATATTCTTGTTATGCTTTATATCCAAGATTCCAGTTTCAGTCATAATGTATGTTGAAATGAATATGCACCATTTTTTTTCTTAATTTTACCTTTTTCAGAAAAGAATTATAAGTAAGCATATGCTTATCATTTACATCCTTCTCATAGTGAAAGATTGATCTAAAAAAATCATGTAAACAGCTGTGATACACTAAAGAGTATGATTTTCTAAATAGATATTAGCACAGAAATAATAGTGATCTATTTTGCATACAATGAAAAAAATACAATTTTAGAAGAAAGGTTTGGGACTTCTTTGATCTTAAAATTTAAAACTCTAGTGCACAAATATGAATAGAAAAGCTGAGACTCCACATGAAAATTAATTAATTTCCTGATGAATAAAATAACTGTACTGTGGGTTGCATTTCTCCAGTGAAACAACACTAAAAATTTGAAAAATCAGACTGCTTCCATTAGGCAAAAAGAATGTTTACCTGGGAGGTCACCATCCATTTAAACAGAAAAATCATTGGTTGTAATACATCCTCGCTTGTAAATTACTTCATGAGAGCAATACACATTCAAAGATACTCAGGTTCTTTTTCCCGAGCTTTAGCCTCTGGTGCCTCAGAGGCTGCTAGAAGGAGGATTTGAAGCACTGATCTGAAGGTAGGTCTTCTGCCTCTTGCTTCTTTTCCAAAGCATTTTATTTTGCCCACATGTTCCTTCTCATTTTTCTGTCTCCTTCACTGAAGACCATTCTTGGTCTCGGGTTGCCTCAAAACAAGTTAGTACCTCTTGGACCTGCCAAGGAAAGAGAAAGTGGACACAAATCTCAGAAGGTCATTGCCCCTTGGAAGCTTTTTGCTGCAGGAAGACAGTCTTTCACTGCTGTCTCCTCCCTTCATCAATATTCAAATATGCTGCAGTTTCTCCAGAGCAAACTCCAGGTTATTTGGGCATGGGTACTACTGTCAAATTTAGTTCCTTCTCTGACTGAATTTTATAACCCAAACTATAATTTCAAGTTTGTGGTGTTCTAGGGTTAATGCAGCTCTGACCAGCAATTACATCCTTACAGATAGTTTTTTCACTTGCTGAACATTTTAGGTAAATGTCGGGGGTGGGGTGGTGATGCTGTCTTAGTATCTCAGCTAGTATCCTTTTTTGTCCAAAGGTATATTGAAGTGGGACATTCTATAAAATGATCCAGTCATTGATACTGTACATAAAGCAGGGGAAGTCACTATACAACTTCTGGCATTAGGGTGGGGGAGAACATACAGAATGAAAGTGGGTTCAGTAACACTTAAAAAACCAACACATTTGTAAGAATAAAATTTTTATATCAACTATGTAAATTTTATAATAAATTTCAAGTATTATAGAAAACATCAGGTTTTAAATGTCAAGAAGTATTTGCAGGAGTTGAAATTCCTTCTTTGTGGCTAGGGATTGCTTTTCATCTCAGAGGAGAGAGGAAATAGTCAAGTATGGTTTTTCGTTTTAACTTTTTCAAGTTTCTGGTTATCCTGTCATGCATAATGCATTACATGCTTAGCCTCTAAAACTAAATTGGCATAATTAAAGATTTTCAATTGCTAAATGTTGCTTCTGATTGTGTCAGGACTTTCTAGGTCTGCTTTTAAAACCATTTTACTGGTTTGGAAGAAAATGCACAGTTCTTGAATTAAATAATATTCTGTGGAAACAGTTTAAAATTACCTGATGGTTAAAAGGCTTTATAGAAGATAAAGATAGTATAGTGTATATGCATATTTTTTGATTTCAAACATAAAGAAATAGGAAAAAATTTAGAAAGTAAATCTGAAGTGAAGAATCTGTGAGAGAGCTCAGATTCCTCAGTCTGTCAATAACTCCATGCAGAAGTCATAAAATGAAAAATTAGAAAGTCTTCCTCATGACTTAAATAAAGTTAGGAATGTCTGGCAGTGAAGTTGTATTGGCTGGACACAGATGAGATGAAGCAAATTGTGACCAATTTTGTTCCTATTGAACCTAAGAAATAAATTTGGGCTATGGGATGCATCTGGCATCCTTTCATGTCAACACAAATTAGCCATTGATACCAGGGGAATGAAATGGGGCCTGCCTGACACGGTTTGTTTTGACCATTTTCTATTCAGTACTTTTTAATGAAGCAACTAAATTTAGGCATAACTTGCTGCAGCTCTAATGAACATATCGCAAATTATTAAAATGATAAAACTATGTGGCCTTAAATATTGTCTTAGAAGATTTGTCATCCAAAGAGCCTTGGGAAAGGAGCTAATGCAAGTGAATGTTGTGAAAGGCCATTTCTTATTGTTATTCTGCAGTGAGAATATATAATAGCAATAATATGCTTTTTTATCTATAAAATATTTATTTATATTTTAAAGTAAACCAAATTATTTCTAATATTTTAACTCTTTTTCTCTGGTGTTTTCTAAACTTTTTCTCTGAAGCACTCATCTGAAATAAGAAAAACCTGAAAAGGCTCTCTTTGAAACCTAGGATAACTAACATCTTACAAGAATAGTGGGCTGAATTGTACTACTCAATTTATTTAGCTCCTGAAGATATGTGTTCATTTTTTAGATATTCTATAAATTCCTGTATGACACCAGATCATGTGGCTTTCTTGTGTGTTGTTAACCTGCTTCAGCACATAAAAGTTTAAAGCAGCCCTGTATTTTGAAATAAAGCATTTATAATTTGCCTGGTTCTCACTTAAGCTCACATACGTTTATTACATGTACCATTTTATTGCCACCATTACTAGTGCTTAGCAGATAATATCCTAAATATTAGAATAAATTTCAAATTTAACAACTTGCTCCAGCTAGTGAAGACGTTAGCTCAGACATCATTGTACATAAAATATATTAGAACAAGACAGATAAATTAACTAAAAATCTACCAGGACTTCTGAAAATAGCTAAATAAAAATTGCCAGTCTGTATGGTAGTGAGGAAAATAAATGAAATCCAGGGGGCAAAATATGTCAGTTTTGTAGACAGGAAAAAAAAAAAAAAAAAGAAAAAGGCTTTTAATCAAAATCAAATCAAGCTAAGAGAAAATAATGGCATTTTTCTCCTCCATTGTCAAAAGCAATATAAATTCCCAATAAAGATGCAGCAGTGCAAGAGAGAAAGGTATTCTGAATGAACTGTATAGCAAGTAGACAGCTTGTTATTTACCAGTCAAAGTTTTGACTGATGTTAAGATGCAGCTTTAGAACAATTAAATCTAAAAATCATATTGGTATAAACAAGAACAACAAGACTCAGAATATGAAAAAATAGCCATTGCCTCCTCTTGAAATTCATCTGCATTTTCTTCCTGCTGCTAGGAGAGTATCCAGTAGGGAAAAAAAAAAAGTGTCCTAGTTGCAGTACACCAAGTAGATGGAATCTCTGCTCTCTCTCCCAAGTTGCTTTTCTAAAGCCACAAGCACTATTCAGGAGCTCATTAATCTTTCACTTAAATTCCATATTAGATATTAGGTAAATTATACCTATTATGAGACAAGATGAAGATCCCATACTTCCTAACTTGCTTTGCAAAGTGATGTGTGAAAGTTGTTTTATTGCAATTACCTCAGAAACTTTTGAACATGATGAATGGGTTGAAGAGATGGCTGGTGGGAAAATCCACAGAAGAGAGTCCCAGGGGCAAGCCTGACTGCTGCCAACCACATCTGCTAAAATCCCAATTAAAAAGAAAATATGCCACTGTAAATTCCTGGTCTTGTGAAGTGTGAAGATGGAGAACACATAACTGATATTGGAAGATATGCTGATATAAGTACAGTAAAAACCAAATGTTCGGTAAGAGTTTCTGGATGAGATCTTAAGAAAATACCCTACATGAGTATTAACAACTTTGCACGCAGTATATAAAATGCACAAATGCAATTGTGAAGAATAAAAACCCCATCTAGTATCTTAGGAATTAGGGATGAATTTTTTTATTTTTAACTGACCGTCTTCACTACAGTGGATGCAGTTAAAATTCACCATGGTTCAGGTAAATCTAGACGTTTTCAATACTGGCAGAGCTGATTCTTCATGTCTGTCTCAGTTTCAGTTCAAACAGGTGTTTTCAAAGAGGCTAACCACTAGAACTGCTTCCTCTAAACCTGTAACCTTGTTTCCCAGAAATAAAATGTTGCAAGTTTGCACCATGGGTGGACACTTCACTTTGCCTCTTTCCTAAAATAAATCTTAACTTTTTCAGAACAAAAGAGATCTTACCTTTGATCTCTTGCATAACAGACCTAATAGAACTTAGTCTGATAATTCATGTAGGAAAGAACAAATCTATTTTGGCAGATCCATATTTAACTTAAGAGTATAAAAAATATAACCCATTTTATGAGGTCAATATTAATAATTTTGTATGGATATACTTCAGTTAAATCAGGGGTTTTCTTTTTCATTTTAGGCTTGGAGTTAGGAACTGTGAACGTTGGTACCAAGAACTTGTTTTTAAGATGATTCACTGAGATGTGCTGTGGTTGTGTTGCATGATTTACCATACAGCTGAAAAAAACTCAAAATCATAAAAACCAACAACACCCCCCGATCCCGACCCCCCAAATTGAAAAGCTCCCGGAGTTTTGGAGGGGTTGTTTGGTTGGTTGGTTTGGCTTTTTGTTTGTTTGTTTGTTTTTGGTTTTTTTTGGGTTTTTTTTTGGTTTTGTTTTTTTTTTTTTCCGTGGGGGAAAACATCAATTAATAAGAGAGGGAGTTTTAAGTCATGAAAAAGTCCTGCTGCCTGTGGAACAAATCCGTTTCTGCAGAACCTTTTGCTAGTCTTACACAGGGAAAACAAACCGCTTTCGACGTCCAGATTGGCTCTTTAATGAGAAAATGACTCACCGCGAAACTTTCCCACTCTCGTCGCAAAATGCGGTTCCCCGATGATGGTCACGGCGGGGAGACCGAGCGCTTTCATCTTTCTCCCCGGAGACACTGCCTCCCCACTAACAACGGCACACGAGGTGATTGATTTTCTGCGCCAGTTACTTTTCTCCACAAACTCCAAATCTCCGCAGACCAGACTCATTTCTGATTACCACCACGCCCAGCTTCGGCTGCCGGACAAGACCCGCCAGCGGCCAAGAACTCCCAGGGGGAGCAAAAGTTTCCGCGAACGGGCGGTGAGGGGCGGGCCAGCGCGGCGCGGAGTCCCCGGAGCCGCGCACACCCTGCGCGGCCGGGGCCGGGGCCGGGGCCGGGGCCGGGGCCGGGGCCGGGGCCGGGGCCGGGGCCGGGGCCGGGGCCGGGGCCGGAGGTGGCGGCGGCGGCACACGGGGCCACCCGCGGCGGCGGTGCCGGGCGGGCCGCGGCGATTGGCGGCGGCGCTGACAGCGGGCGGGGCTGTGCCGGCGGCACCGCCCACCCCCCGCTATAAGCCGCTTTGCCGCTTTCTCACTGGGTCTCATTTTCTCTCCGCGCGTCCCTGTGGTTGCGCAGTGGAAATCCGCACCGGGGAGCTGCTGAGGGGCGCCGTTGTCATGTGAAAGCGCACATGCTCTGCCATCCGCGCGCACCCCCCTCTCTTCTGCCTCCGCGTGTTTTTCCTGTTTTTTCCTAACGTAACTCCTTTCCTCCTCCTCCTCCCCTGCTCAGCCACCCGCCGCCGCTCCGCCGCCCGGGCGACCCCCGCAGAGGCTCCGCGAGGGCAGTCGCGGGGCGGCCGCCCCGGAGGATTGCGCCCGGTGGCGGGCAGCCCGCGGAGCCGCGCCCCGCGGAGCCGCCCCGGAGGTATGGTTTTCCCGGCAGAGCAGAGCTGCGGCGGCTGCCGCCTTCGCGGGTGTTGAGACGGGATCTGTGCGGTGCGGCTCCCGGGCTCCCAGCTTCATGACTGCGCGGAGCGGGGAGCCAACACCATGCGAGGTAAGCGGGCCGGGGGGGGCGGCTCTTTTTTGGGAGAGCTGCTGCGGAGGGGGCTGGAGAGAAGGTTTCGTGCTGGAGGAGACGGTCCGGGGGAGAAAGTTGATGGCTCGCACCCGCCTGCCGGCGTGGCTGCTGGCGGCGTGATCCCCGCACCCGCGGGGGCCGCGACACAGCCCAAGGTAGAGGGTGGGTGGACACCCCCTACGTACCTGTGCTAGGTAGCCCGGCGCAGCCCTGGCCCGTGGCGGGCAGGCAGGAGGGTGGTTGACAGTATCCGTGCCGTGAAGTCCCCATTTACAGCCGCCCACGGGGCGCGCTGGCCCTCGGCAGGTGTCCCGTACGGCATAACCCTGCGGCTTGGTCGCGGGTCACTGTCATCACGGAGAGAGATTTTCCCTTCCCTCTACAAAAGTTTTTACTTGGAGTTTTTCGCTGGCATAGCTTTATTCCCCAACCGGCATGCCGCCTGGGGATCCCCATTCCCCATGGCTTGCTAATTGGGCGGGAAGGGTTCCGCTGCCCGGGAACCCCCTCCCCGTGCCCGCAGGTCTCTTCGGCCCCCCACCCTGTGCCGCCTGCGCAGCCCTGTCGTGAAGGGCAGCCTTACCCGCTGTGGGTCCCGTAGGAGAACAAACACACGGCATCCTCACAGACGGGACACCTTCAGGAATGGAGAGCTGCTGGGCTGCTTGTCCTCTGGGGCTGGAGGGGGGGCTGCATGCTGCTGCCGGGCGCCCAGGTGGGTGTGGAGGGTTGCGGAAGGCGTGGGAATGCGTTGTTTCCATGTCTCCAGAGCCAGACTCTGCTGGGGCCCCATCTCCGGGTCAGACGACCACCGGCACCGGGGCGAGAACAACCCCTGCCAGCCTCGGGCATCCGCGGGGGTTGCACAACTCCTCCGCCTCCCATCTTCCACATTCACTTTTATCGCCCAGTTCTTCAGGGCGGCTGCTTGCCTCACCCCTCGGCGTGGTACAGGGACAAAAAGTAGTCTCTATCGGGGTCTTGGAACGGAGGAGAAGGCCTTACGAGGAGAGGGACACGCTCCGGGTTGACAGAGACATCGCGTGCAGATTTCCTGGGTCTCCGGTTTGCTTTAATGACTGGAGACGCGCTAGAAAGAACTTCTAGTTAAGATTTCAGCTTTTGGGATGCCAGCTACTGTGAGAGCGTGCGTTAACAGCTCTAACAAATCACGTGCGCCTGTAATTTGCTTTCAAGAAATTGTAACTGTGACATTTGTGCAGATCAACTTAAAAAGCCCTCTTTCCCCCAGCTTTCTTAGGGTGTTCGCTGTGGGCCATCTGGCAGGAATTTGTTTAACAGTGTTTTTCTTAGGAGCAACAGGAAATTGAGAGAAAACGCTCAATTCTGTAAAGCGGCCTCTATTGCAGCTTTGCTGCTTGGGCTGGTGTTTTTCTTCTTGTTTGAGGGGTTTGTTTTTTTTTTCATGGTGTTCTTTTTTTGTGGGTTTGTTTGTTTGGGTTTTTTGTGTCTTTTTTTTTTTTTTGTTGTTGTTTGTGGGATTTTGGGTTTTTTTGTGGTTGGTTTGCTTTTTTCTCCTCCCCTCCCCACCGCTGGAGCTCCTCCAATGCAGGTCAGTGGGGGTTATTTTCGAAACGAGCCCACCCAGTGCCCCCTGGGCAGGAGCCCAGTCTCCTGTTTTTGTGGGCAGTTTGTCCACCTGAGCCGCAGCACCCAAGCTTTTCCTCCCCCACCTCGGGTCGGCCCGTTCTGTGGAGTGCAGGATACCTTCTTGGCAAGGGTGAAGTGAAATGTCCTCCCTCTTCTCTGACCTTTTCCTTTTAAACAAGGCCTAGGATGGCCGAGCGGTGCTGGGCAGGGAGAGGGAGACAGATCTCGTTGCACACCTGGCAGCATCGTTTGTGGGACGTGCCCCAGCACTGCCACCCCTTAACCTGTACTATCACCTAATGTTCGTGAAAAGTTGTAGCTCTGGCCCTAGAATGCAAATTTATATTTGCATTATATTTATGCTTGCTCAATAG
Source organism: Pipra filicauda (assembly GCF_003945595.2). Lineage (NCBI taxonomy): Eukaryota > Metazoa > Chordata > Aves > Passeriformes > Pipridae > Pipra > Pipra filicauda. The sequence goes on along the minus strand of NW_024104509.1, from coordinate 1,329,972 downwards.
GGAATTTACAGGTGGGGGAGAAGGGCTGGGATAGAGGGAGGAGAAAACAACAAACATGCAACTTTCATCTTTGTACAAAACTCATGTGCAAGAGGTTACTAAACTGATGCTTTGCATCATCTTTAAATTGACATGACAGCAGTGCTTGACCACCCTCTCAAATGAATAAGAACATTGTATGTTCATTGAGCATCTGTCCATTGCATTTGTGGCTTTCCAAATAAAGGAAATTAATGACTGTCACAGCTCACAGATTGTGAGCTGTGATTTTGTGCTTTTAGAGAACTGTAAGCCTTCTTGCAAAGGTGTAGTTGTTTTGTTGTTGGGTTTGAAGGAGGAAGCTCTCTGTCTTGTACATGTGAGCTCTTCCTCCAAACTTTCCCAGCTGAGCTGCGATCCTTCCAAGGTGCAGTTGGATGCAGTTAGTGCAATGTGCCTGGGGTGTACGGGCACTGCTGTGTTTCTTACCCACCCCACATTGAAATGGAGGCCAAAGAGCTTCTGAAAATACCCAACTTACTACCTGCTGCATCCCAAAGCACTGGACAGTCACAGGGGCTGTCAATCACCCCATCCCGTGGAAGCACAACTAGCTTTGGGGTAACCTCAGCTATTGTGCCTGTACATTACAGTCATTGGTCATGTCCTATTGGTCATGTCCTATTGCAAATAATAATTTTCTGTACTTCAAATCTTGATTTAAATCCTCTTGAGCATTCATAGGCATGCTGCCTTACATCAGAACAATGTATAGGAGACTGAGCATTTGTTACTTTGGAGCTCTCATTGGATATTTCCCTCTGAACTGGAAATGGGAGGTTTTGGAGTTGATAACTTTTTTACCTCTATTTTATAAAGGCAAACATAGGTATAAAAGAAACTTACAATGAGCATTTGTCACAGTCTTCCTTCCATCTGTCCCACTTCTGAAAGCATCCTGTGAGAGAGTTAAGAGCATAGAAGGTGTACTTCACTATACTTTTTAGAAAAAGAGGACAGAAAATGCACTAAAATTATTGTGCTGTTTAACTGAAAAAAGAAATTTATTTTTTTCTTGCAATTTAATTTTTGTTAAACTGATTTGTAAAGTTTAAAGCTTTTACAAGTTAGTCAATTCTGCATATAATGCATCTGATATGCAAATACGGAAAAGCCACTGTGGCAAAAAACCAATGTCATAACACCTACTTTTACTCTGGGAACATAGTACCTGTACATACACAAAAGCCAAGTTTGTGGTCTCAACAATTTGAATCGTGAAAGTGACATTAAACTGGTCATACCCAGGTACTCCATTACTGAAAGAGTAATATTTAAACTTTTAGTTGGAAATCATACTAAAAAGCGTTATATTTTATGTTTTCAAGAAAAGGCACTCCACAAAACCCTGAAGCCAAGGTATTTGAGCAAGTTTTTCTGTGTAGTTTTCTCTTGTTGGTGTCAGGAATGAGAAATAATACGTTATATGATGTTACATAGTTACTCTATTTTTTTTAGCATCACTAAAATATTTGTAAGGGATTAGAAAAGTGTGATCAAACAAATCCTATCTGCAATATTTCTGAGAGAGCTTATTAAGTAACATATACAAATAGTCTGAATAACTAAGAGAGTTCTCCTTAATTGAATAAACGAGTACCTGAAATCTTTATAAACTCATTAACTCAAAGGAAAATTATTTCACAAGTTATTCCAGGAAAAGTAAATGCAACTCTATTTGGAATATGTAACATTAATATCCTAAAATATGTCAATGAACACATTGACCATTTAAAGAAAATATGATAAAGGGAGAACTACTGATTTTGACAGACTTAAGACCTTACCCCACCATAGCAAAACCTATTTGTCATCAAAGTGTAGTGCATCCAGCTAATACTAAACTGAGTAATGTTATTTGACTTCACTGAGACTCCTTGATATGTGATAGAATACAAGTTTCTGGTGTCAGGCTTTTGCAGGTAAAATTTTAATAAATGTCAGTAAATGCTTAGAAAATCATGAGTCAGTAATAAACTGTTACTGCATCACATAATCAAAAATACAAACATGTGCAGTCAATATACACCTCTCTAGAATGAACAAAAATTAAATCAGAAGCCTGAGAACTTATTTGTACCTCAGCAATGCTTTTACTTTACATTTCATCATACTTACATTCCAAATGATATCTTCCATTATCTTAACTGTTGGGGGCAGGAGTGAAGTGCATAATGAAATTTCATCAAAAGAAAGCTATCTGATTTAATACCATTAGAATTTTTATCATATAATTTTTTTTAATGACAAAATTGTTTTTCATAGAAAAAAATCTGATGGCTGTTAACAACTATGAAAATATCACGTTCATTGGCTGGAAACAATTTCTCTTTTGTGATGTGGAAAATGTCAGGCATCCACCATTGGTCCTTTACAAATATGGTGAGAAGCAGTAACTTGGTATGATTGTCCAATTTAACAATACAGTCATGATTTCAAGTAAAGGTCATTAAAATTGTGTTTTGTGGTTAAAAACTGTTAGCAGCATTTGGGGAGTAAATCTTTCAGATGAAAATAACCCATACGTTCTGAGTAAGCAAGAATTCTGGAAGTCATAATCTGTGTTAAAAGCATACTTGTGCTAATTCGTGGAAAGTCTTCAGCATGGTGTCAAAGGTATTGCTATATGTGATAGTGACATATGCCTATTCAGAAACATATGGATAAAGTGTACCTTCAGTGGTACTGAGTGTTATTAATTGGTTCAAGGAGCTAGGATTGCTGTAGTGCAGGCATTGGTTACCTGATAAAGGAAAACAAATCAAAGGAGTGAAATATTCCCAAGCAATCCAAGAAATCCTTTTCCCATCTCTCAAGCAGTACAGTGAATTCACAGAAATCAAGGTCTGTGCTATGAAATTGAAGAATGTATGCTTTGTAGCTGAAGATGCGCAGAGGAGTAAATATTGATGGAACTAATCATCAGCTGAATAGAAATGAGTTTCATCAGTGCAACAGTATAATGGGTTATGTTAACCAGCCCTCTTGTCCATACGCTGCCCTTTCAACCCATGACCCTGTCCATTTCGCTTTTAATGAGGGAAATCACAGGTGTTTTAACAGTATTTATGATAAATTGGACTAAATATAGTAGTTATATAAATAAACAGTTGTAGTTACATAGGACAAAATGGAAATTATTGGGGGGGAAAAAAAAAGAAAGTTTGAGCATTGCTACACAGTCAAGAGGTAATAGTAGTGTGTTAGTTTTACAGTTCTAAGACGCTGTCCTAGATCACTTGCTGTTGAGCTTAGTAATAAACCTTGTATATCAACTTAAACCAACATGTAAATTTTAAAAACCTGATACATTTGAATTTAAAATCAGTTTCTTTAAAGAGCATTTTTAACAGCTTGTACATTTAGCACAGTTGGGGCTTTTCATAATGACTTTCATAGACAAGCTATAGATGTCAAAATGTTGTTCTTTGTGCTTCGTGTTTATGAAGTTCAATGTTGTTCCTTCCGATTCTGTATGCAGTCTGGGCAAAGTCTGCAGTGCAGCTTTGAGAGTAAGATATCACACAGTGTCACTGGGGGTGGCAGACAGAAGGTGCCTTTTGGATTGTGCCGTTTTCCTTTTTGTTTCTAATATTGCTTTCATGAGCGTATTGAAAACTCTAATTTATGCACAAGATTGAGAATACAGTACAGCTGTGATGGCCTGGTCCTTGTTTAACTGAACAATGCTTACTCACTTGAGTGGTCCTATTAATAAGACATTTGGCCCTCTGCATTTTTGCAGTCTTGGAACTATTTTTTATAAGTCAGAAATTAACTTTACCAGACACATTCTGCTGAAAATTTATGCAAACAGAATAACAGCTGTTTCTGCCTCTGCTACAAATATATACACTAATTTAGTTTGACGTAAATGTTGTTATTTTGCTGCTAATTGTGAATTATTTTGATGAATTGCCAATTAAAATGCATCTACACCATTTTTGTGGAGGATCTACACTTTTATTGCTGCACAAAAATGCAATAGATTTTTTAAATCTTATGTTTATCTGGATCATGGCCATTTAAAACCACATACTCATTAAAGACTAAGCATCAAGTAATTATCCTTGTTTGACAGACAAACTCATTTAGGAAGAGTTATCATGGGCCTTCTTTATGTGAGTAGTTCAGTGAGATTTTGATGGGACTACTGTCATAAATAAGGCAAGCTGAATTTGAGGCTGTTTGTTCTGGGTCCCTTGGAAACTCAGTGACTTGAGATTGTAAGCAGCATGAATGATTATCAAGGCTTACAGGGAATCAGCATCGTAAGAAGCATGCCGTGTTAAAAAAAGTCTTCTTGCCCTGAAATTTCAATAACAATAAAATCACCTTCTGCTCCTAACTGCCTATTACGCTTAGGTGCTTGAATACAGCTGTTGGCTATATAAATATTTGCTGGAAAGGGATGTTGGTAAACGTGCTGCATGTTTTCTCAGCTAATGCTGACATATAAAAAGTATTCCAAAACATTATTCTGCTAATTATCAATAAACTATTTTGATTAATTATTATGCTTATGCTCATTGCTGCATTGTTGCTGGTAAATAATGGCCAAATCAATCTTGAAGTAAAGATTAAGAAAATACATATATTTGTAATATATTTAGGTATTAATATGTTACATAGGGTAATAAGCATTTGAGCATGGCTAAAAAAGTGGTATAATTTTAAGATTAATTTTGATGATTGTTATAAATCCAGTCTTTAAAGCAGTTTGTCTACTTACAGTTGTTCTTGAGGTGGTCTCACATTTAATTGCTTTCTTTTAGTTATCCATGGTCACTGGGTCACTTAGGTTTCCTGAACGCAGCAAACACCTATCACAAGAAAGTTATTCTTTTTAAGAGTCATGTTTCTACTTCATTAATCCATGTTATTTATAACTGACTTTACCCTTCAAAGTAACATTTCTAAGCAAGAGATGCATTCCCATTGCATTTAATTTTTTTCACTCTCTGAAGTAATCCTTTAGACTAAAAATGTCTTTACTCTTATAAGTAATGTTTTTATTACAAGTTTCAATTGTTGGGTTTTTCTTTTCTGAGTGAAGGTGTTCATGGGGGGGAAAAGCTAGATCAAAAGAATACAAAGAAAAAGAAATTGTTAAATTGCAGTTCAGTCTACTGTCAAAATAATGAGCTGTCAAGAGGGTAGCATATTGTGTTTTGTTGGTCTCAGGTGAAATTATGGTTCTCATAAAAAAAAAAAACTTCAAATGTAAAAAGTAAAGACAAGGTTGCTTATAAATCAGCAACTCCTAAATTACTATTCCCACTATAACAGGAGGTAAAGTGTGGTAGGCTTTATGCACTTTGATAGTTTGCAGAGGTTAGATTATTTAGCGCGCATTGCACATTATGTTAGATTATTTAACGTGCATTGCACACTTATTTCAAAGATATTTGAAAGCTATAGACTCAGACTTGAAGTTGATGGCATGTATCTCTTTGTTAGCTAGCAGACTAAGAACTGTGGAGTAAATAATTTTCCAAAAGATTTATTGGAAATAAGAATCTTTTGGAGGACAGTTTAGTGAATTTACTATATGTGAACTGTGTAAAACTGGGTTTAACGAAATTAAGGACAATATTTGCATTAAAAGTGCTGTTTAGAGACATTCATACATGTTGTCTTCTCTTTCGTTCTTGAAAAATTTGTCTGATTTTACTAGATGGTGATAAACTGCTGCCAGTTAACTTTTTGATTTAAGAGCCTGCCACAGAAATGCTTTTTGGAAATCCTGATGCTTTGCTGCTAGTACATTTTTCCTTGATCGTTTGTGCATGTCAAAAGTACAGCACTAGTTTTGTTTCTCTAAATAAGATGGAAAAATGAAAGTAAATGTTATATTTCAGGCCCTGACAAAGTAGTGAAACCAATGATCTGTTGTTTCCTTTTTATATTTGTCTGTCTAGAAGAAAAATGAAGTGGCAACTGGCTATGAAAAGCATTGTTTACTTCAATGCACATTGTTTGGGGGATTTTGTGCAATATTTGTACAATGAATTTATTTATTATTTAATTGGAATGAACTGAGAGACCTTGTACAAGAACTGAGGCCAGATATTCAAATGCAATGGCAGCATAAATATGAACAAATGCAGCACAGTCTAGTGGCACAGAGAAGTAATGGCATTAGAG